>NC_083640.1:16951445-18278945 GCF_963576545.1 Limanda limanda | reverse complement strand
CGGCTTCCAGAGCGCTGACCAGTGCAGACAGACAGTGAAGCCTCTGTTCGGTGATGAGAAAATGAGTTCTGTTGGTAACAGATGGGACAGAGCTGAGAACTTGAAATCTCACCAAAGCAAATAACACAGACTCATGATCCTGGCCATTTTTTATAGGAAAAGAGTGTTTAAACAGAATTTATGAATCTGCAGCTAGCTACCAGGTTAGCTTAGCTTAGCACGAGGGGACATCAGCACCAATAGCATCTCCAATATATCATGTATTGTTTATGTGCCAGACTCGTTTTTCCTTCAGGAGAACTTCCTGACCTCCTCGCTAGTAGTTTAGCTAGCTAGCTAGTTTTATTAACATTAAACAGAGCCCGGCTAGCCACTTCCTATTTTTCAGTTAGATAACAAGCTAAGCCAACTAGCTTTATTTACCTTATGAATACTGTAAGATTGATATTAATCTGTTCATCCAACAAATCAATCGTATTTTACAAAAATTTAAATGTATAATTTTGAATGTAGATAACATTGTTTGCATAATAGCTACAAATCTTACTCTCACAACAATTGATATTGTTAAAAAAATAAAATCTCTTTTCAACAGAGAGTATCTTCTTGGTGCTTAACTATTAAACACCTCGGTGTAAAATTACAATTTAGTGTAATTTCAGAATGGCACCTGTGTGAACAGGGGCTTTAGCGGCTATTCAGGTAATGTCACTGGAGAAGCCGCTAGCCTGCTAATTCCCTCTCCCGGCTGTACATTAACTATACATTATCCCAATCCATGGGCAAGGTTCATTAGTGTGAATGAAATTACAGCTGGCTGTAAATGAATGTGTGTAATTAGCAGGGGTCTGTCCCAGTAGAGCCATGCAAGCTATAGACGAAGGTAATGGGATCCATCGAAAAGCCATTGTCTGCTAGTTCAGGGCTTGAGTATCTTTCTAATGACAAACCTATACAGTCAGGACATTATAGCACCAGCGTCCTTCTTCCTACAGAGTCTGAGAGGCTAGGTCGAGGTGAGCCGCTCCGCGTCGGTCGGTCAAATAGACAACTGAGAGGACGTCGTAAAACGGCTAAACAAAGAATATGGCGATGCATGGTGGTTTTGGAACAGGAAGTATTTGTGAGGCGAAATCTGTGTTTGTTAGCCCGCACGTAAAATCTGCACACAGAAGGCGTGCCAAATGACATTTGCTGTTCCTGTCAGCATCGGTTACAGATGTGTTTCTCTTGCTTAATTTGAACTTTAACCTAAAATGCCTTTTGTGATTAATCTTTTTGAGAAAACAGTTTTGAAAATGTGTCTTGACATCAAAGCTCAGAAACAATAAAAAAAAAAGAACAAAAAGCTGCATAAAGATTCTGTAAAGATACTACACCACACTGAACAAACACTGTGGATGGAATTAATTTGCATATGAAAATAGTAGGACACTAATGGCAGTGGACTGAAAACTACATCATGTGAACGTCTGTATGTGTTTTTGGTTTCACTTATCCGTTCCAGGATATAACCATACACTCTTTACTCTTCCTGTTTCGTTTGGAAAGTCACACATGCACACACACACACACACACACACACACACACACACACACACACACACACACACACACACACACACACACACACACACACACACACACACACACACACACACACACACACACACACACACACACACACACACACACACACACACACACACACACACACAAACACCTCCCCCAGCCTTCAACATACACCCATGGTGCCTTCATGCATGCACGCATACTGGCTTCAGTGACTCTCTGCAGTCAACCTCCTTCTGCTCACAAACAGCCCCTCCTCCTTCCTCCTACTCCCTCCAATAACCGACTCCTCCCCTGTTCCCCCCTCCCATGACACACATGCACACACACACACACACACACACACACACACACACACACACAGAATGCTGCCTAGCCCTAAGCTGACCCGTTGTGTGTACTGACGTCACACACTAGACAAGGGGAGGCATCATTCCAGACAGACACACACACACACACGTGTACACCCACACACACACACACACACACACACACACACACACACACACACACACAGGCCCCAGCCGAGGGGGAAGCTGCATTCCAGCACAGGCACACAGACACACAAACACACACATCACCACGCCTGGCGGTGGGAAGCATGGGGAGCGCTCAGCTGTAGCGGGGAGGCGGGGAGGAGGGATGGAGGGCCGGGGAGGCAAAGGGGGGAGGTTCAGGGGAGGGAGGAGGGAGTGATGGCTCGCAGCCAGTGTTCCTCTGAGCTCAGCACTTCCCCTTTCAGCTCCAGCCAGCCGCCAGTTTGCGTAACGCAGCCCATGCAGGCTCGTGCTTAACCCCTTCCTTCCTGGAGTCACTGAGGTCACACTCACTGCTCTGCGTTCTGCAGCCGTGCCACATCCTGGTGTAAACCCACCCCCCCCCCCTGCCCAACATCCCCTGGCTCGCACTGTCCCATTATAGCACTGAGCACACTGGCCCAAGACTCATACTTCTACATTATTACCTGACACAGATGGGAGCAGATACACACACACACACACACACACACACACACACACACACACACACACGTGTACATCCACACACAAACAGCACAGAGAAATGAAACATTCACAGAGAAATAGGTTAACCTTTTAAATGCCACTTTCCAGGAGTGGCCTCGCAAACAGCGATGTCTACGTCTCTCTTCTACGGTACAATGAACACAAGCATGCATACAAATCATAAAAGGTATGTCGCCTGTCTGAGAGTGAACTGGATTAATGATGGCATCTCCCTTTGAAGACAAAGACAAGACAAAAGCACTGCTACCACATGTAAATACACACCCGTTTATTAGCTAGTACCAAGCAATTATGATTTCCATGGGCAAAAATGCATTTTGTACACCAGCCACATTAAGACAGGCTCGTTTGAAAGGCAGAGCAAAGCACACGTCACGTGAAGCAGGTATGGGACGTGTTCGGTAGCTGCGTAGCTCTGGTGACCTTCCAGGAGCTTTTGTAGGCCAAAGTGTCCGCTCCACCCAGAGAGATGTGAGGCCTCGTACATCAGACGTGGCACCTCCACCCCCTAAAACCCCAATGAAAAGTGTCATAGCTCACTCTAACCACAGCAGACACCGTCCGTGGCGGAGGTCTGGGCAGAGCGGAGGGAGGAGTGAATGAGGGGAGAGGGGGTGGCTCTCTCACATTTAATATCACTTGACACGCGTCATCCAGCATCTCTCAGACAGCCGCTGAGCCTGTGTCAAAGTCGCAGCTCTGCCAGAGATGTCGTGCACGCGCATACACCTTGTGTACACACGCAGACGCACACACAAAACAAAGGTAACCCAATGAGAAATATCTCAGCCACCTGGCGCCGTGATGGACGGGCCGCTGCTGAGAGCAGGAATAACCGGGATGAAGACAAGTGAGGGAAAGAGGTGAGGGGCGGAGGGGAGGGAGGTAGGTAGGGGGGAAGGCAAGAGAAAGGTTGCATACGTCTCTGCTGAATCGTGGTGGTCGATTCTCTTGCCTGCGGGCTATTCCTGTAAATATTGACGTTGATGTTAGGACCACTCTCTTAAGGATAAGCTATAAAGCAAAGGGGGTTAGATTTACTCTGTGCAAACTGTAAGCATCTGAAATCACATGCTACGCTTGGCCTTCCGCGAGTGTGGAATCAGTAAGAGATGGAGTGAGGAGCTGTGATCCGCACAGGGGGAACCGAGCCCTCTCAGTAGGGTTTACAGCTCGCTCCTCGTCCTCTCTGGATGGTTTAGGTTTCCACTCTCAAGCTAAAAGCAGACAGCTGACATCAAAACCTTCAGAGAGACCCCTATTTCCCAGAAACAGCTCTTGTTTCATGTAAATAGCTGCCTTTCATGGCCCTATTGAGATAAATTGCACCCTGCTGGACAAGTGGGAGACAATGTTCACCCTGTAGCCTCTTTTGTTGACATCTTTATGTGTTGCCATGACAACACGTCTGTCCGGCGTGAGCGCCTGAGTATGTTGCGTGTTTGCAAATCGGGGGGGGAATTGAGTTTGCAGGGGCTCGAATGAAGGAGGAACGCAGATGAGACACATGGCGAGGCGGGCAGGTCCACACACATACAAAACAAAAAATGCAAATACCTTTCTCATTCTTCCTCCAACAGACACACACACAAGCAGAGGTGCACAAAAGCACAAAAGACTAATACGCGAGCGTGACAATAACACGGAATCAGGTTAGACTTGCTTCCAACTACCACGTCCTCGTGGGAGGCTGCAGGCAGAGAAGTCTATTACTAATCATCGTCACGTTAAAAAGGAGCTAAACTAATCCAACTATGACAGCACTTTTTCCTACAAGCTCCTGAGGATCCTATGTGTCCAGTCGGCTGGGAGTTAATCGGCTGCAGGAAAGCAATGATGCTTGAATTCATTTTTAATACAAGGGAGTTAAAAGATGCAAATCATCCTATGGGATCGAGTCTCTGTCCAACTCACATTGCAAAAGAATTACTGTGATTGTCCGTGCACTCGAAAAGCATCTCCACGCGGTTTGATCAAATTTGCTCAAATTAGCATTTTCGCAGATGACAGAAGAATAATCATATCTGTGTGCAATTACCAGTGTTGGGGAGTAACGGAATACATGTAACGGCGTTACGTATTTAGAATACAAATTATGAGTAACTGTATTCCGTTACAGTTACAAATTAAATAGATGGTATTCAGAATACAGTTACATTGTTGAAATCAGTGGATTACATGACGGTACTTCTCTGTTTCATGAGTTTATTCACTCTCTCGTAAATCCACCGGCGGCAAAGCCCCCAGGAAGCAGCTGGAGACCAGGGCTGCCGTAAGAGCGCCCGGGCCCCCGGCGGCGTGAAGGAGCCTCACCGCTACCGGCTCGGGACCGTTACAGGCCCGGGACCGAGGCTCTGAGAGTGTTCCGTCACTACCAGAAATCTACGGAGCTGCTGAACCGCAAGCTGCCCTTCCAGCGCCTGGTGAGAGAAGACCGACCTGCGCTTCCAGAGCTCCGCTGTCATGGCTCTGCAGGAGGCCAGCGAGGCACGCCTGGTTCACAACGGAACCCCCGCCCCCCCCCCTCTCTTTTTATCTTTATGACTGCTTGTGTGTCTGTAGTGGATGGGCAGAGGGGGGCATTCAATAATGTGATCGGTCAAATTGGTAAAATTAAAACTCCAGGACAACAGAAGGGGAATACAAACTATGGGATGCATGCTTTATCATTTATATCATATAAAATATGTCATCAATATCGTTTAAAATCATTTTTCAGTGTGTTTCACGGAGCGATACGCTCGCGTCAAGCGCAAAAAATAGGCTCGACGCCGAAACGATCGCTGCACGACGCGAGGCAGCCTTGGCGCAGGGGGGGGCTTCAGCCTCCGGTAGGACCCGCACAGAGATGGGAGAGGATGGGAGCCGGACATCCAGCTTGCCCGCCGCATCAGCCGAGAGAGAGTTTAAACTGCTGCTGCTCCACTGACTATAACAACGCCGCAATCATACACTTAAAATATGCAATACAAACCGGAAGTATTCCAAGTATTCAGAATACGTTACTCAGATTAGTTAATGTAATGGAATACATTACAGATTACATTTTTGGGCATGTATTCTGTATTCTGTAACGGAATATGTTTTGAAAGTATCCTTCCCAACACTGGCAATTACGCTGATTATGTCTCTTCGGAGACTAGTGAAGTGAAGGATTATGTCACCTCTGAGACCACATGAAACAAAGGCCTACTGCTTTGTTTATATTTGACCACGTGTCTGCACTTTGAGATCCTCATTATGTTCATTTGGGATGTCATGGTGCAGAGGGAGGCATGGACAGGGGGTGCGATGGCAGAGATCAAGGCGGGGTTGGAGGGCACAACTGGGGGGGGGGTACATGCCCAGCGCCATAGCAACTGTAAAATATGCTGCATATTAATAACATGGATGGAAAAGAATGCGTGTGCACGTGTGTGTGAGAGAATCCCCTCCCGTGGGCAAAGTCAGCATTCACCCATGAAGTAGGTCAGTGAAATTTGCCCAAATTAGGTCAGTGGCAGTCAATGGGTGCCATCCTGGACAAGAGGAGGAAGAAAGGGGAAAGAGTGAAGGAGGGAGGGAGTCTGCAAGGTTAGGGGAGCAGAACCAAGCGGCTTACTTCATCTGAGCTTTTACACTTAGTTAATTACTAATGCGCTGGTCCATGCAAAACACTCCAAACACTCCTCTGAGTGAGGAACCAAAGCAGAGAGATGTCTCTACAACTTTACAACCGTCACATTTTCTGCTCTCAAACATCCCGGGTATCAGAACCAGTGCACATCAAACACCCGTTTTGATTGAAAATGCTTTTGAAAAGCAGTCCGAGTCGGTTACAGTGCTTTGGTCTGATTATTTAGCACCCTTCCTCCTCCCTCTATACCCCTACAGCTGTGTGGATGGTACCGTCTTTGTCATCTGCCTCTGTTCCTTCCAGCTTATTCCCCTCCCTGAAGAAATCCACAGAGGGAGGGAGGTTGTTGTGCATTGTTGCCAATAAATGGCGGAACACAGGGACCTTTGAAGTCGGTGGCACGTTGCGAGTTGCTTTCATCGTCCCGCATCTGTCAGTCAACAAGAGAAAGCGTGACTCCAAAGGAAACTTATGCTGCTTCTTTCCCCACCCCCAATTTCCTCTCCACACACACACACATACACAAAAACAAAACAACAAAAAATGACAACAAAGACACGCAGCAGGAATGACAAAGGCTGTATTGGGCATTAGACAGACAGGGAGTGGGCTGAATAATAATCTGTGCAGAGCTGTGAGGTTCTGATGTTGGAGCAGACCGACTCTGCTTCTTCCTGCCCGCGCTTCTTTGGCACACTTCTGCACAAAGGGAAGGAGTGTGTGAGTGTGTGTCTGTGTGTATTCCGCCGTAGCTGCTCTGAACTATTCCGTCAGACCCTCTGTCGCTTATCTCAGCATGGCCGGGCGTCGGAGAGGAGGAAAGAGTATTGACAGGTGTCTTCTGTGGGCTCCTGTCTGTTCAGAGAAGCGCAGCTAGAACCTCGGCCGGCACCTGATCACACCAGCCCGCAGCCTTCCTGTGACATCCACAGAGGTGGGAGGAGGGAGGGGGGGCAGGGAGAGAATGGCTCTCCTCCCTGGGCAGCGATCACAACCGAGGCCCCCGGCTAGCCTGGAGATATGACAAGGCCCACTTCCCCCTATTCGCTACTGTTCCCCAGCATCCTCCCCCTGCTGCCAATCACGTGTCATGTGCTTCACGATCTCACACACGCGCCCGTGCGCTGGTAGCCTATGTGTTTGCGCCGGTGCGGAGCCTGTCTACACAAGTTAAAGAGATGTAGAGAGGCAAGAGACGAGGAGACAAAGACACACGCGAGGAGTCGAGGAGCTTTTTACGGGGAAGCGGAGAGCCAGAAACAACCAAATGTACAAGCTGAACGTGGCTCGGAGTGAAGCGAGCCACAATGAGTTACAGTGTCTGACGCTCGGAGCCAGAGAGAGAAAGATGCCTGGCTAGAGAGGCTGGGTGCAGGAGCCAGGGAACTGAACTGCAGCCAACCTGGATGAGGCCTCCGTCCAGATATGTTGGGACAGTACCAGGGGTAGGCAGAAAGTGAATTAGCAAGAAAGACAAAGTGAAAAAAACAGTAAAAGAGAAAGGGGCAGGCTTATAGGCAAAACGGAGAGAGAGAGAAAGAGAGAGAGAGAGAGAGAGAGAGAGAGAGAGAGAGAGAGAGAGAGAGAGAGAGAGAGAGAGAGAGAGAGAAAGAGAGGGGTTTTAGGCTTTTCAGCTCTGAAGTGGGATGGAGGGGGATGGTTGAAGGGAGCCGCTGAGAGTCAGGCAGCGTGGAGCCGAGGCTCCGAGCCGGGCCAGGGCTGAACCGAGGCTGCTGAGAGTGGAGCCAGGGCTAGAGGCCAGAGGACGGAGGGAGGGAGGGAGGGAGGGTAGCTGAGAATAGGAGGAGGCTGTGGCAGAGCTGGGGCCGGGGCCAGAGCCAGGGGCCCCAGCTTTAGATTTAGTCAGCTGTTCCCCTGGCCAGCAGCTGGAAGGGCGCAGGGAGAGAAAGGGAGGGGAGCAGACTTCGGGGAACAGTTTTAACAGGGAAACGGAAAGTGAGAGGAGATGGAGGGGAGCAAGAGAGGAAAAAAATAGCATGGCAATAGAGAGAGGGAGAGTGGAGGAAGACAAGAGGAGAGAAGGGGAGATGGTGGTGGTGAAGGCCTGGAAAGAGGACATTGGAAAAGCCATTAGATTCCTATGAGAGAGAAAACAGCACTGAGAGCAGACAGACTGACAGAAGGTGGTTAAGGCTCACTGGCTCTGCAACCACTGTTCCTTCCCTCCCTTGCCGGTTCTCCTGCTCCCTCATTCCTCTCTTCCCTCCCTCCGTCCAGCCATCTCTCCATCCTCCTCCTCGTCCACTCCTTCCGTCAGTGCTGCGCTATTCTCTGGCTAGCTCCCTCTCCGCCAGTTGTGCTTCGGAAACAGCCGTGCTATTCATTACGCACAACATGCAGGCATGACCCTAAACACACACCAAGATCCCGAACAGGTGTCCCACACACACACACGCGCGCGTACACACTCGCACAAACACACAGCAACAGCAGCAGCAGCAGCAGCAGCACTAGCATCATAGGGAGTGTAGAGAGAAGGACCGAGGTGAAAAGAGTGACAAACACTGCAGTACGGACAACAAGGAAAGAGGGATGGGGAAGAAGAGAATACACTGAAAGGAGGAGGACAAAAAAATGGATGTAATTAAAGTAGAGCGTACACACACTTTGTTTCTATAAAAGTGGTGAAATGAGATTTGGAGTAGGGGAGCAAGGGACCAGGGTTTGCCACGGGGCATCAGCCACTGCTTGCAAAGCACTTTGTGGACTATTATATTCCATTCAAATGGACCAGGCGTCTGGGATAAAAGCATTTAGTCTGTGCGTTAGTGAGTGACTCAGCACTTGGAGCCTTCGCAGGTGGACCCCATCATAACTACACAATGCATATCAATGAAGTAGCCCACTCACTGCATATGGATCACTCACTCCCACACTTCTGCCACTTTCCCCCCCCCCGTCCGTCCTCCTCCCCCTCCACCTACGCCACCGTTTCTTCCTCTGCCTTTCACACCCCCTTCCACTTTACCTCTCTGTTGTTTTATCCTCTTTTCAGGTAATTCCACCTGCTCTCCTCACACAAAAGGCTTGATCGAATGAAGCAGGGAATAAGAAGAGGGAGGAGAGAATGAATGGCGGTGGGCACGGTCTGGAAATAAATAAAGGAGCCTAACAAATGCATCCCATTCTCATTCTGTTTTTTATGTGACTTCTCAAAATTAGGGGGAGACATTTCTGTGCATGGCTTGAATGTCTGACCCTCCCTCTCTCCTCCCTTTCCCCCTCATTTAGTGTCGAGACGGCAGACAGCCCTTCTCTCGCAGCTTCCTCTCCATCACTCATTTGTCTCTCTACGGCTCTCCCTCCACCCATCTGCCCTTTCTTCCTCGTTCTACCTCTGTGCCTCTCCATCCCCCTTTCTCCTCCCCCCGGTGGTGGTTAATGGCACAGGGATCCAGCGTGGAATATAGATCAGTGCGAGATGGATGGGGCACCAGGAGCTCCGGCCAGTCCCGTAGGTCCCAGACCAAAGATTAACTAAATATTAGCTGACAGGAAGAGAGAGAGGCAGGGACACAGCTGCAGCTGCTAGTGCCACTGCTGGCAGAACAAACGACAGAGACTGTTTTTAACCCCGTTTGCTCCTGGGAGGGAGAGAGAGACACATATGCGATAAACACACACTAGATGCAAAAATACACACAACACATCGGGGTATACATACTGCTGTGCACGCGTACGCACACGATATCAGCGGCACCCTGGGAGAAGAAGTACACTAATCACATTCTCTCCTCCCCCTCTCTGCCCTGCCAAAGCGGATGGCGAGGGGGAAAAAAAGGAATAAATCTTTATTAGGCAATGTGTCCCTGCTTTATCGATCGCTTCGCTCCTTCGCTCCCCTCCTCCCTCTCCACCCCCTCTTTTTCTCTCCCCTCCTTTTGTTATTTTAGGCATGTGTCTGCCATCCAGTCCAATTGAGTCAGGCTGTACATCAGAGATGACCATTACCCATGTCTCCCTGGGCTGGGCTGTCACTGGCTGTGAGGGAGGGGTGGGTGTGGGAGGTGAGGTGATGTAGCCACCCAAGAGGGACAGCTAGCCAGGGAACAGCTAGCGAGACAGAAGGGCAGGCAGACAGGCAGCCAGATAGTATTCTTTTTTTGACAAGAATGCAGACAGACAGGTTGGCAATAACAGAGTCCTCAACAATGCCAACAATGGCGTATCTGTACTTCATGTGAGTCATATGGTTCTGTGAGCGGAAAGTGGCATGGCCTGATTTATGGCACTAATTTCCCAATAGCCACTAATGGTCAACTAGGGTCATAGCTTTTTAGCTAGGTCATAGCTTAAGGCAGTGGACGGACCACAGACAAGTCGAGTTAACCAAGCAACTATAACGCTCTGTAGAAACCATGGACATATCTAAGGATGGACGAAACAATGATTTCACAGACGTTTGCCACCTGGTGGACGGCTGCAGAATGGGTCATAAATCCTGCCTCCTCCATGTTGGTAGAGGGGACATGGATCATACTAAAATGTTAAAGCACATGTCCAATACATTGTTTCCGAAGATTTCTCAAACTTTCGGACATATTTGGTCGTTCTTCACACTGGTGCATGTTCAAGCGTTACATTGAAATGTCATCATTGACAGCCGATACTGAACCTTGATTTGTTGAGCGCATGTATTAGCAGGGCCTCACTACCACAACTCCATCCCCATATTGTTCAGACACTGGCTCCAAATGTGCAAAATGGCAGATATTGATTGTATATTGGGAGGAACTTGAGACTTGTTCAAAACATGCAGCTGGGTATGATATTAAATGATCTGTTACCAACGCTGATACCCTGACATATAAAGCAATTTTTGATCTCTGCTCTTGGTAAATAAAGGGAGGATGCTCAACAGATCGCCTTTTTTTAAACAAAGATGTTAGATACTGTCTATAACCCAGCAGCCATACAAGGACTTTGTCTATAATTGATTTAAATCAGGAGCTATCTGATCATAGATTAAGTAAACAAGATTATGAATTGGTCCAGACATTTAATTACAACTTTGAGGTACCTGACCCCCCCAACAACCAAAAGGAATTGAAAACATCAGTGTGAGGATCACAGAAACACAACACAGCCAAGAGGTCAAGTCCAGTTCCTCTTCTAATTCCTGACAGCAGTAAACAGAGAGCTTCTAAATGTAGAAACAGTGATAGCCCCTGAGGTCTGGGTGCAAGCTGCTAACACTGAGCCCAGCAATGAGAGCAGGAAGGCTAGCTAGCCGGCTATTCTTCCTTTGGGAGTTTAGACACAGGAAGCACGATGGAAACATGCTGTATCTAGATAGGGGCAGTGTAAATAAGATATGAGTTTCTATTGCCTGGCTTGGGAAATGAAAATGGAAAATTGAGAAGGGGAGAAAAAGAGATGATTAGAGCGTATAAACACAGGGAAGGAATGCTTGAGAATGGAGGATGGGCACAGGTATGGAGCCATAATACGAGGAGGGGAGCAAATAATAGGAGGATGAAGGGCGTAAAAAAAAAATCAAGAAGGGACGGAAATGAGCAAGAAAAAGCTCCTTCAAGACCAAACTCTTTAGAAGGGCAAACTAAATTCCATGGTCAATTGAAAGCCTTCATCTTGTTCGATTTGAATGTCTCACATTCTCTTTCATTGTCTGACTCTGCTCTCATACCTGGAGAGCCTTTCTAGCTCTATTCAGCTTCAGTGAATGCATGTCTCACATGCCACACAGCCACGACATCGCTGGACCAGGCAAAGCCGGAGGCACTCTCAGGACCTCCTCCTCTGCATAGCTCACACAGCACTTGAGCCTGCCGGGCAAGAAGAGAGAAGGGGGTAAACTCCCTCTCTCGATCTGGCTCAGGTTCCTAATTGTTCCACTAAAAGGAGAAACAAAACAATGGGCGGTATACTGTGTCCCCTCTCGCACCGATCTCTCGGGTCAGAAACTGCTTATTGGAACATGCAAAAACTCAAGTGCTCATTCGATCAAGCAGGCGGGGTTTTTGTTTGGTCAGGTGCTATTTATTCGAAAACAATAATGTGAGCACAGGCCCGTCTTTCAAGCTTTGCAATCAGACACTGAAGGGACAGTCTGACCAGATTGAACTCTGACTTCTGGAAATCCCTGTGGGTCAAGGAGGGAGGTCACCATTTGGCCAGCTCAGTGCTGGGGGGGAGGGAACGGTCGATGAGTAAACACCTTTGTGTGTGTGTGTGTGTGTGTGTGTGAGACTGAGCGATAGAGGTCAGCAGCAGGTAAACCCTCATCCCCTACTGTTGTTTATTCTAAGGTGCCTAGTCACTGGCGCCCTGGCACTGTGAGGCGAGTGTTTGTGTGTGTGTGTGTGTGTGTGTTTGTGTGTGTGTGTTTGTGTGTGCAGGAGTGCGAATGAGATAGGGTGGGAATGATGACAGATGGGAATGTCATCCACCCTCTTATCATTTACATGCCTCACCTACACCTCACCCTGACACACACAGCCATAAACACACTCACCAAGCTATTAACACACACTGTCATCCATGATCATATTCACATACAGATAAAAAAGCACGATAAATTCTTACTATACTTGTAGTGCTGAGTGAGTGTTTTGTGGTGCACGTTCTTGTCCATCTAACAGTTTAAATGCATAAATCCACACTCTGCTGTTAATCCAGCAATCATTTGCAAAGATAGTAAGAGGCTAAATGAGTTTGTAACAACACAGGAACATTCTTGTTAGCTCTTTCCATCAGTCAGGGCTTTACAGATAAGAGTTGGTTTAATGTAGATCAGCGTAATGTAAAGAAATATGTGTGCCAAAGTCAAGATATTCTTTGCTGCGCCCTGCATTTTTGTCTGGGGTAAATTAAAAAGATTGCCCTTAATCTGGGACAACAGCAGGTAACTTTCTAGTCTCTAAGCAAAGTATACAATGATTGTGCACACACACACAGACACACACACACAACACTGTTTCTAGCCTTTGGGGTGATCTAAAGCTGTTCTGCTTCTGGGGGAGAAACAGCTGTTGACCAAACTGCACAGAGAGGCTCTGTTCTGTAGCAACAGTGGGAGCATGTGTACTCTTTAACACGTATTCTCATACTTGCATAGTAAATGCACACACATGCACACACTCTCATGGGGTATACATATACATTGAACCTAACACTGCAGTAAGCAGAGTCCTGTACTGCTGTGTGCTTATTTCAGCAGCCCATTGGTGCAAAGAGGAATTCATTAAAAAGAAAAAAAAAGTGAAGGGGCGCATCAGATAGGAGAACGCTGAGTGCTGCATTCCCCTGTTGTTATTATTGCCAAATCGAAGAGAGAAAGGCGGCTGGTAATAAAAGTCATTAAACGAAATAGAAAAAACGGCCTTTAATAGGGCCTTGTCACTGTGGATTTAGTAGCCTTTCTATCGCCCCCTTCCCTCCGCTGCGTTCCCTGTGCTCACAGAGAGGAGAGGGGCAGGAGCTCTGTGGAAGAAGGACTGGATTCCTAGACAGAGTCAGCCAGCCGAGGAACTGTGCTGACGCACACCCAGCAGCCACAGTCTGGGACAGGAGACAAGTCAAGCTGGAATTGGGACTGGGGCAGACGTTAGAGAGCTCAAGCTGGAACTTTATTACTTTAACTGGTTTATTTTAACAAGGGCAATGCACGCTGATCTTGTACACACAGCGGCTCTGAAAACGTGCCAGTATTAGCATGCGGGGTAATTTTGAAGCAAGATGCCTATGTGCAGCTTAGTAATAGGACCGGGAAGTGTGGCAGACGCGAGGCGGCTGGGGCTGGAACTGGGGGTGGTGATTTAAGAGGGGCAGGGAGGAAACAGCTATGTCTGCGATCAGGAATGGAACTGGGAGGGGAGGCTGGCTCCAGTCAGGTGGAAGAGCTGGAAAGCAAAGTGCAGACGCTAGTAGGAGCTTAAGATGGCAGAGGGACTGTCTAATGGTACGTATTGGTTACAGCCTTGGAAACATGCAGAGCAGGACACAGTTATGGCTGGGTGTAGAGGACGGAACATGGCTGGCTAGGAGAGGTTATGGTCTGTGGTGGGAATGAGCTGTCTAGGGGCACATCTGGGTCTGGGAATGGGGTTGGTTAGAGTTTGGACCCGGGGCAAGCACTGGGACCGTCTGGAAAACTTCTGGGAACATGACAGAGCCAGCAGAAGGGCCAGTGGTCATCCATCACTCCACGAGTACAGCACAGCAATGTTGGACTCTCCTTGAGGGGTCCCATCCTCGAAGGGGCTACCCAGACTGGAAACTGGCTACAAACTATCCGTAAGCGATTAACGGAGGAAGCCGAGCATGAGCTGAAACTTATGAGCTAAATTAGAGTAATCATCACACAACACTTATGCCACTGTCACTTTACATGGACGACGCTCAACCAAACTGGAGATGGACAAAGGTTGAATGCACACCTGCTCAGGCGCGTTTGAATGCAAACTCACAAATAGAGACTGGGATCCCTGTTTCCATTACACAACAGCTGGAATGTATCCTATCTCCTTTCCATTCAACAAACATAATGGGACAAAGATCTGGAATCTGAATTCTCAGATACACACATTCAGAGAGAGCCCTTTTCCTTAAGACTACACATCTCTTCACATGGATGCAGTTGCTGCCCCTCTCTCGCTCTCTCTCTCCCTCTTGGACAGCCAGATGTTTACACTAGCTCCAGGCTCAGGCATGTTTCCATGACGATACAAGCACAGGGTTAGTCATGAGACCAGGGTTTGATCTCAGGCACCGAATCCAAGATCACTGCTCCTTCGACGTTTCCACCTTCGAGCCGAGTCCACAAACAGCATCCAGGTTCAACATTTTGTTGCAACTTCTCTTTTTCTTGGGATCTAGAGAAGCCCTTCAGTGGGGGGGGGGGGGGGGGGGTGTCCAGTGTCTTTTCAAGTCCTGAGTCACAAGTACAACTTTACAAGATGCTGGTTTCACGCAGACTAACAGCGTAATCGGAAGTGGCCTGTCTCTCCCCTGGGACTTTGGTGGTGTAGGCATGTGGGCTTATTCTCCACGGGCATTGTAA
The DNA here is from genome assembly GCF_963576545.1 of Limanda limanda. NCBI lineage: Eukaryota > Metazoa > Chordata > Actinopteri > Pleuronectiformes > Pleuronectidae > Limanda > Limanda limanda. The sequence goes on along the minus strand of NC_083640.1, from coordinate 18,263,689 downwards.
AATGATAAAGGAACTCTCTAACCTAAGAGGAAAATAAAACCAGATCCACCCACATGAAAAGAAACAGCCCACACACAAACACAGAGAATCGGCCCTCACCCACCGAAAAAAAGAAAGCCCAGCTTGGCCTGATAGCGTCTCGCAGATGACATGCTCATGCAAGATTTATGTTTCGCATCTTAAATTCTGCACCTTCGTGGACAAAATGCCTGAAATGTCGATGTGGGTCCTCAAGAAGCCCTTTGTATGGCCCTGTGAATTCTTAGTTTAAAAAAGAATGCAGTGTGTGTGTGTATGTTTGTGTGTGTGTGTGCGGTTATAATGCCCACACATGCTCAGTGTGACTTCACCTTTGTAAGTGGCACAGATTTCTGGCTTCTACTGTTTTGTCACACAAGCAATAATGCAAATATTCTTTTGTCTGCCTCTTTGTTCTCTGGGTGTTATCTGTGAGTCTGTGCGAGTTATTGTTGTAAATTATGCCAGTTAGTGCCACAATTCTGCCTGAATGCTAAGCACATATGTGATTTAATCTCAATAAGAAATGATATACAGCTCCACAGCCCCTCGAGGTGCTGCACCCAAAGCGCGCTTTTTAGGGGCTTAAACATTAAGTTTAGACGAGCCTGCATTATCATTTTCACCATCTGCGTTACAAAGAGGAACAGGTTAAAAAAACAGGGAACCACCAGCCTGGGTTGTTATTTCACCGTTTCATTGACATCATGATAAAAAAAAGTGTTAGAGAGAGAGAGAGAGTAGATGACGCAGAAACCTAATTAAGATTCTCCAGAGCGTGAACAAATTAACCTGAGTTATGAGCATGCAGAAGCACAAGACCGACTGACACACATACACACACTCACACACACACTCACACACACAATTCGTCTCTGGAATAGGTGGAGCAGAGGAGGATGACATTCACACTCAAAAATGCATGACCGCCATGGACATTCAGTGATATTTTGGGCAGTGGAAAGGCAAAATATTATAGGCTATCTAGTCCAACAACACCACCATGGAAAATACACCAAAATAGGCTACAGGATATGCATATCTACTTTCATGCTAGCTGAATTTAAAGCAGCCTCTGCAAAGTGTCCACCTCATCACTCAGATTTGGAGCAGCAGCATGATATACTGACGTGTAGCTTCATGTGAAGAATTAGCCTAACAAGGGGATCGGGATAAACAGGCTGTAGCATGTAGCCCACGCTAATGACATTGCAGAGAGCGACATATGCCAGGCATCAGTATGTCTCTCCTCAGGGACATGGGGCTTACGGTAACAGGATAGTAAGAGTGAGGTGGTGGTGTGTGTGTGTGTGTGTGTGTGTGGTGGTGGTGGGGGCTATGTATTTTTTTTTTCTTCTTCTTTAACTCCTCTGGCACAAAGCCCTGGAGGCAGACATGGGGGGTGGGAGCTAGAAACACACGGATTAGGGGTCAGGGGGAGGAGGAGCAGGACAGTGCGTGTCATATGTGAATGAGTGAAGAGGGGATGAACTTGACCCAGACTGGAGGACTAAAACAGGAAGGAGGGTAATGAAGTGCAAACATGCTTTGTCATGCCATGTTAGAGCCATAGGATTAGAATTCTATAATTAGAGGACGGGGGGGCACCATAATGCTAGCCTTGGTTTCAGCACGGTGAGTCGAAATTACACAAGGGGGGCTGGAGAACAGATGCTGAGACGTGAGCAGGCACCTTTGGAAGTTTCCTATAGCTGCACATGATGCTCGGCTACAGCACGGTGCGCCCTGATCGACAGGCTGAGGAAGAGTGAGACTTGGCAGACCCGGTGAGATTCATCGATATTTCTTTGATCACTTTTAGGACAGAAAAGCATTGTTATGGGTCTGTTTTCGACAGCAACATGCATAGTATACACATAACTGGATAGTTGCCTTCCATAATAACAGCTAGGACCTTTTCGTACCAGGCTGTGGTTTGATATGTGGCTCGGAAGCTGGCAAATTCATCACTGGTCCGACGAGTGCAAGAGGGCCGGAGCTGGGCTGTTGCAACGCTGCCATAAGCAGCGGACTGCTAGATAACACTTGCATTCATATATGAATATTTATCTCAAATGCTGGCACTGGAACAGATGAGCTCGCATGGGAGAAAGAACAACCCATCCATCTCACTCTCTCCCCTTCTCTGCATTCATTCTTTAGTTTCATGCATCCCCTTCTCTTGCAATCACCATTTCAATGCCTCGCTCCTCTTTTGCATTTTCCACCCACTTTTCCCCTCTAGGCTTCCCCTCTTTTTCTTGATATCACCCGATCTATTGCTCTTCCCCTTAAACGCCATCCCCCCTATCCGCTCTCCTCCGCCGCACTGATGTATGGAACGGGATGGAGGGGAAAAAAGAGAAAAGCGTGTGATTAATGTCTTTGAGAAAAAGATAAATAATCACAGGAGACTGGGGGCTGGTAGTTGGCCTTAGGGGAGTAAATATGGAGAGTTTTATAGCTGCTCACTTGGGAGAGAGGGAGGCAGAAGAGGAGATGAGAGGGGGAGGAGAGGAATACAGCGACAGCAGATCCATTCAAGTATATTAGCTTTTCCCCCCATACACAATAACCTCCACATCTATTCTATCGCTCTACTGTCTTTCATCATCAACACTGAATCCCATCCCACTGACAGCACACACACACACACAAGGAGCCACACAAAGCAACACACACACACTCAGTGCACAGACATACACACCCTCACAAGCACCATGCACTTTTTTTTCCAGGCCAGACCCACTGTATGTGTTTGATGGGCCAATGCATGTGGTGTGTGATGTGGCTGACAGCCCACCCCCCCCCCTCCCATGCTACCCTGCTTTTAAGCCCTCGTCCTCCAGTGGCTGCCTGTCCCCTGGAGTAGATTGCATCTTTTATTTATCATTTTCTCTTCCTTGGCTTTATTTTACCCAGCTTACAAAAAAGAAAAATCTTGGCCGAAAATTGTAATCAGCATAACATGCCCTCCTACTGCTGTGCGCTCGCCTGTCATCCTCCACTCTGAGAGCAGAGAGGACGAGACTGACAGCCCGTGCAGAGCAAGACACACACACATGCACAAACAGACGCATGCACAATCCCCCCCTGTGTTTATCAAACCCCCCCACACACACACTGACTCTCTCTCTCTCACACACACAAACAAAACACATGCACAGCCACAGAAAACGACCCTGTCACCCTCTTCGCCACTCTTTCTGACTATTTTCCAAAGAGTGCACCCACACACTGTATAGCCTCGCACTTTTTCACTTCACCCAGAGCTGAGTGTTCAGCTTCCTGAAAAGCCCCAAAAAGAGCGAGCACATAAATGAGCCTAATGCTGGGGAATCTGGTAAACAGGCCAGGGAGGGAGAGAGGGAGGGAGAGCTGCTCCATGGCTACTATTGTGCACTGCACATTCTCTGAGCCCACAAGAGCTGAAGCCATCTCCACACAGATTCTTTGGAGGGATAGTAAGCCAAGGCTGGAGAGAGAGAGATAGAGAGAGAGAGAGAGAGAGAGAGGGGGGGAGCAGGGGAGAGAGATAGAGAGGGGGCGAGAGGGAGGGAGGAAGATCATGCATAAAATCTTGTTTGCAGAATGCATTAAGATTCTGATGAACTGGGGAGGGTAATGGGATTAGAATCCTGAACCGTTTCCAAGGGTGGGGAGTCGGATTGACAGCTGAGTCTATTGCACTGACGAATGCAGTGAAATATTGTGGCTCAGGCAAAGGCAGGCAGCCAGGCAGAGAGAGAGAGGCAGGCAGGGGGCTGCTGAGCCTCCAGCACCTCTGTTTACTCCCAGCTTCACCACAAATAATGCAGCTGAGAGGAGAGAGGGGGAGAAAAAATATGAATATTTGCCTTTATCAGCTGCACATAGCTGGGGCTTTGACTGGATATTGGGAAGGCACAAGAAAAAGCCCTCTGTCTGTCTCACAAAAGGTGTTTGGCAAACAAAACACAAGCGCTGTGGCTTTAAATCACCGTCCCTCCCACCCCTGTCTAAATATCGTCTATTTAGCCAGCGGTGAAAAGATATAGGGGGCTTTTGTCTGCGCACCCATCGGTGGAAAGGGGGGGGGGGGGGGCACGGAGAGCTGAAAAAAAAAGACACAAAAAAAATAGGAACAAAGTGCTAAGCTTCCAATTGGGATGGCTCTGGGCGATTCAATGCGAGCAGCTCAGTGGGCACAAGCAGGGAGAAGTGGGCTACTCTGAGGGGCTCGTGTGGAAACGAGAGCAGCAGCCCCGCATTGTTTACGAGAGACGAGGCGAACACAAGCCCCCTTTCAAAAAGTCCTGCCCGGCTCCATGGCGGAAAGAAGCGGCCAAACAGTGCGAGTTGGGCAGGTTGTTTCTGTTGGTTTACACACTCTTACTGGTATCGTTACGGTCCCACTCACCGACTTGCAATACGTTGTCCACCCAGCCGCCCTCCAGCAGAGTGACACCCCGCAGGAAGGGCAGCTGGCTCTCGTCGCTTGTCTCCCCGCTAGTTCCACTCTCCTCTGCCCCGGCGTTGAACGAGGAGTACATGCAGATCTCCTTCTCGCTCCGGGGAAACGACCAGTACACGATCCTCCGCTGGACGGGCTCCGGGATCCGCTCGAACCGCTCCTCCACCCGCTGGAAGGGCCACTTCTCCGCCACCCTGCGAGCCGCGATGTCGAGCAGCGACTCGGGGTGGTGCGTTCTCCCGGTGCCCGAGCCTCCCGGAGCGGACCCGCCGCCGCCGCCGCCACACAGGACTCCTCCAGCCCGCTGGCCCTGCCGGCACGCCGGGTGGTAGCCGGGCCGGCAGCACAGCCGCTTGGCCGGGGGCTGCTGCACTCGCTCGGCCATGATCGCACCGCTTCCGACCTGAAGCGCAGCTCCTCTCCGGTCACATACACGGGATAAGGAAGAGAAAAAAGGGCAAATCTCGCAGCGATTGTTCGCCGTACATGGAGAGGCTGCCCTTATTTGGGAAAGTGGGCGGCGCATGCGAGTTCCGTGAAGTCCTTTGTGTTGTCAGAGTAACCGGGGGGGGCGGGGTCCTGGCGGGCTGCCAGCGCACGAGTGGCGCTATACAAGGAAGTGGAGGCGGAATTCCCGAACGTCGGCAAATCCTTTGTGAAGCCGTCAGGGAGCGAGAGGGCGGGGCCCCGGCGGCCCACCGCCTTTGATGTTCCCTTCTTATTTGAGTTTGAAGGCGGGGACTTAATCCAGGGGCGGACCCGGAGTTTCCCACAGGGCTAACAGGGGGCAAGGAAACTGACTTCTTTCCTCTGGTGCCTCCGCTACCACCCCGGGCCCTGGCTCCTTCACACACAACGTGAGGGTTGTTTTCCAGGCCTGGACCGAGGGACTCTCAGCTGTCACAGGCAGAGAGAGAGGCCGTGGGAGGAGGGACATGGAGACATGGAGCTGGACATGCTGGTCCTCTGCAGTCGCTCATCAGTCATTGTGGTCCAGCCGTTAGGAAGTAGCCAAAAGGCTTCTTACTGTGCTGCAAGCATAAGGACAAGAGAAAGACAGGCTTTCTCTTTGTCTCTCACATTCTGAATATTTATTTTTATTTTAAAGGGACAATCCACTTGTCTCAGGTATCCAGTGGGACTGGAATGAGCCACAGTGGCTACAGGTCAACTCCAGTTTGATTCATTTTCACCACTGAAGTAGGCTGTTGTATCCACTAGGTTATGATGCGTCCTCCATGTTGTGAGTTTGTATTAAACTGTAGTAAACTACTGGAACTTTTTTTTGTTTACAAAGTGGTCATTTGTTTTATTTTATCAAATTTAATCAATTTTTTCAGTATTTCTTATAGTTAATACACAGAAAATCTCCCAAGTAGAAGTAGTGTTGCATCAAAGCAGATATGTCACACCACAACCATCAATTACTGTCATCAGTGGACCTGACAATTCTCTTTAACCATCAATTGACTTTCCAGTGTGTGACATTTTAGCTTGACAGTAGGTTCACTGGTAGATTTCTTTGTGCCAGGAGAAATAATGAAACTGTCATGGGGACTCGGTAAGAGGTTAATCCAGCAATCAGGATTATGTTGAATAGGGATATTAAAACTTTAAACAGAAGGCTTGCTACAGACCAGAGTTTGAATGGCGTGGGCATTTGCCAGTCTCTGTAAAGACTGTGTTTGATCTGTGTTTTGGAGCTTGACCCGTATTGACTTTAGATTCAGATCTTCGGGCCTAGAATCCATCCATTCTGACCATTCTTTAATCGTGCAAGTCTCCCAACTTTGAAAGAGTACAACTCTAAATTTCTGGAGGACCCCTTTTAGACGTCTGCATCTCATCAGGCTCTCTGCACACATGCTCTTTACTCATTCTTGTAGTTGAGTCTACTCGCAGCAGAAAAAAAGCGAAATCAAAGGATATTGGTAATTCCTTAAGGACTGGCCAGACGAGTGGTTTTTTCTTGTAATCATTATGATTCACACCACTAGTGGAGCTGGTTAACTATAAATTGTGGTGCAGTAATTTTATGGATGGGCCCCCCGCCCTCCTTGTCTGTTGATAATGTTAGTTCCGTAGCTGTATCATGAAAAGCACATGGGAGATGTTTGCCTTGAAGGCTTTCTGCCAGAAATCCTTTGCACGTGGTTAATGTTGTGAAAGGGTGTATTTTAATCCAGACCATGCTCTTTTCCAAAAACCTCAACCAAATGCCTTTGTTGCCTAAACCTTACCAAGAAGTTTTTGTTGCCTAAAATTAACTAAACCGCGACTGAAAACCGAAGCTTCTGCCGGGAAGGATTTCTGGCAGGGAGCCCCAAAGGCAAACTTCTCCCCACAGCTCATGAAAAGGAGGCTAACAGGAGGGGCTAGGGTGCGGCTGCGTTGCCCACCATCCAGATTCTCCCAGCCTGATGAGACATGTAGCAGAAGCTAATAATTATAATCGTATAACGAAAAAGCCACCAGATTGAGGATGTTTGTCTATAAGCGTTGACCAACACTATGCTGGTGAACCAGAATGTGTGTTCGCAATGTGTCTGACTTCTGCGTGTGTTCCCAGCTGCCCCTGTCCTTCCTCTGTGAGTAGGTCTAAAAGGCTGGCCTTTGAACTGCTCTGAAAGTGATCCATGCCGTATGGACAGAGCAGATGTGGCCTAACCTGATTTGGTTTCAATACTTCCCCACAGGAAGTTCACAAAGCCAGCAGGTCCTCCTTTGTTATGTTAGTCATCTTTCTCAGAGGGCCAGTGGAGCCTTTTGCTGTTCTTTCGCACACTGATCGTTTGCTTTATTCTTCAGACAGAGCGGTTGTGCACACATGATTAGAAGTTTCAGCAACCCTGAGACGTGGTCCAATTCTTTATCCAATAACAAACTGGACAACGTTGTATTTTTTTCAACAGATTCAACATTTGACTTCCATCATTGTCTAGTAGACATGGTTTTACAGTGGTTCACTTTCTATGGGCAAAGGCAAGGGTGTCCTATCCTCAAACCTTTACAGATAATCAGTGTATTAATCTGTAACTGTCCGGTCCCGTGCAGGTCCATTCTGTTGTTGCCAAAATGGATCAAGATACTTCAAACACGTTTATTTCCTGACAAAGACACGTTGTTTGATTTAATTTTTTTTCACCCGTAATAAATCAAAACAAAATTAAATATGGATTCCACAATAATTCAGTGCATGACTCACCTGACATCTGTTCCTATTTCTAAAATACTTATATTTTTATGGATAAAGAGGCTAGGGTTAAGAGTTAAAACAATTAAATAGTGTTACTGCCTTATCAATAGATTAGAGACGATTTAGGGATCATGTGAGCACATAAATGATGCTCAAAGTCATGTATATATTTGCAAAGGATGACTACTATTTGGAAAAACAACAAGCCCCAGATTTACCCTGTATCATTTTGGTGTTCATAATTTTAATTATATTTAAAAAAAAGTACAATATCAACTATGACAGGTCTTCAAACCTCAAGCTGGTCTTGTAGATGAACTCTGTGTCAAGATCTCATTTTAAAGCCTGAACCGTCGTTTATATCGAGCTATTCGTTGTATAGCTGTGTTGCCATTTTACATGTGTGTCAAATTATTAACACACAAAAAACCACATGCGGGGTAGTATCATCATAGAAGTTCTGTAAGACTACAACTAATGTTTTTCATTTTCAACCAATCTGATCATTATTTTATTCGGTGATCAATTAATTATTTGGAGAATAAAACGTCAAAGTATCTATAATAACTGTCTGAAACCAAGGTTTACTTATTAAAACCATTTTTTTGATCAAAAATCTGGATTTTCTGTGTTGTTATGTTCAACCAATCCAGTGTTTGATACTAAAGAACTACATTACCCGTCTTGTAACAAAAAGCCTCCCATCCAATCAGGAGCGAGGAAGACTCAGAGGCCACACCCGTTTCAGTTCCCGGAACAGGGAGGAGGAGCTGGATCTGATCGTCGTGGATAAAACAGCTAATCACGACACTTTGGTGAGTTAACTCCAGATTTATTCCGTTTTACCAACGTTAGCTGACACGGAAGGATAGATTCGTCGTTCTGTCGTTTTCCCAATCGATATATTTGTGCTGTTTAGCCCGAGAGGCAGCGCCCGGCTCCTCAGGCCCGTTAGGGACGTGTAGCGGTTTAAACTAGCGGAGCTAACGCTGGTAGAAAGTGATTTCATCCACAGGCTCATAGATCCAGATTCAATCCCAGTGGCAGACAGAGAGAATGTGTCAACTGGACCGGTTTGTTTCGAGCTGCATTCAGGTTAAATGGTTTGTTGTGGTTAACCTGTGGATACGTGTCACGTTAGCTAGCTAGTTAGCCTGTGGTCATTAGCAGGTTTATGAGGGACGAGCAGGAAACGTATGACCTTTTATTTAGATTAGTCATGTTAGTAAATATAAAGTTTCTATGTTTAGTGAATCAACTAAATAATCGGTTGTTATTAAGTGTTTATCAACCACGGGACTTGTCACCGTGTGCAGTTCAAAAGTCTGAGACCACTTCCTTGTTTTCTCTGACAGTATTTTGCCTGATTGAATCAACCTGCTATTAAATCAAGATTTTCTCCAAAGGAGATCTGAAATGTTGAAAATATCAAACCTACTAGTTTCATATTTAAAGCAGACAAATTGTCACACATCGTCATCAGTTAGACAACTAGTCTTCTCCTATAGTGCTTCTCCTTATTTCCTTATAATCTCTATAATCTAATATCTCCTTATAAATGGTTTAACCCAAAACAGGACAACCTTGTGAATATGCTATACTATACTAGTAATGTTATTCCTTTAATATTTCAGTGCGTTTAAGGTCAGTTTTGGATTGCTGCAAATTACTGAGGTAAATTGTTTTATAGGAATATTTTTTTCTTGCATCAGGGCGAGTATTATTCAATCTGCTAGAATGTTCCTGAAACTGTTGTGTATCTGATTTATAACAATGAATAATATTAATGTCTGTTTGTGCTCTCTGTTTTTCATTTATTGTTTAGTTAATGTGAAAAGCATATCATTTTCATCAATGGCAAAATGACAAGAGCATAATGTATATTGATATAATGCATATGTATTGTCAGCGAGGAAGTTTAACAAGTTATTGTATTTCAGTTTTGTAGAATGTTTAACTTTTTATTATGTGTTTGTCATTCTCTACCCACAGAGGAGTTTAAAATCATAACTTTCACTCAGGAGTAATAACCTGGCACATTTATCATGATAATTTTCAATATCAGCTGTTATGAACATTTTTATCTTGATGTATTTTCTGTCTATATCGTGCAGCCCTATTGTTGTCAAATTATTTGGTTTAATTTCTTTTTTATGAAACCATAGCCGAGTCTAAAACCCAAAGATAATCAATTTACACTGATGAAAGCAGAGCAGAGCAGCCAAGCATCACATATGAGGAGCATGAGTCAGCAAATGTTTGGCTTCTTTCTTTAACAGATGACTGAAACAGTGACTCAGTGATCATTTCCAGAAAACCACATGCTCCTAAAGTAGACTTGGTCAATCAACTTGGTCACTCTTATAATCATTATTTGAAGAGTATCCTATGATAAGTTATATTTATTATTAATTGACGCATCACGCAGCCCTGGTTATTCACTCCTTTCTCTTCTGGTCCCCCTCCCTTTCTCAGGTCCGACTAATCCTCATCGTTCCCGAGCAGGATGATTGACGTTCGGGCATGGGCAGAGTACGTGGTGGAGTGGGCCGCCAAAGACCCCTATGGTTTCCTCACCACTGTCATACTGGCCCTCACACCTCTCTTCATTGCCAGTGCACTGCTGTCCTGGAAACTGGCCAAGATGATTGAGGTGCGTGACCGGGACCAGAAGAAAAAGCAGAAACGTCAGGAAAACATAGCCAAGGCAACCAAGAGGACCAAGAAGGACTGAGTCTGCGAGGGTAGGATGGGGGCATAGAAGAAAAAAAATAAGGAGGAGCACCCACCACGCTCACGGCCCTCCTTATTCCAAATAATGACATGGTGCCCTTCCTTGTCCCAGCCCTACCGTCAGCACAGGGCCACCACGCCTCATGTCCGGGGTAGGAGGAGGGACAGGGGCCCCACAGGCCTAATAGTGCTGAGACGGACAGTACTGCCTGGAGGAGGCTTGTCCCAGTGGGACTTAGGTCAGCAAGAGCGCAGTGGTTATCTGTATGATGTGTTTTATACAGAAATCCGCTGATAATATTGTGCAGCTGTTGCAACACCTTGCATTCCATTGTTGACATCTCTGTTCTGCTGAATTGACGATGTAACGAGCAAACTGGAACTTTTTCTCCACGTCACTCGCAAAGTATCCAAATTATAACTTTTTAATCAATAAAGTTTCCATGGTTGATAAGAACATTTTCTTTTTTGTGGAATTAACACAAGCGAGTTTAATTAAAACTATTTAAAAAGTATTCACCCCCCTCGTTTTGTGTGACAATAAACCATATAGCATGCAGTCAGGATGTGATGTAACGACTGTCAGACCAGGTTTTACTGTTAAGCAACAGTAATCGTACATTTATTCACTCTCTGCTCTTAACATAACTATTTGCATTCAATTTGATTCGTCTTCCGTTTATTAGTCTAAAAAAAATGGTTTTACATTCACTGCGACTCAGTGTTGTACAATAATAAAACATTCAAAAGTCCAGTGGGATGAATAGTTTTTATAGGCACTGTAATTCTAAGCACTCGTGAGCCTTTAAAGAAGCAGTTAAAAGCGATAATTCTCAACACAGGCAGGTGGACAAATGCACATTTCAGCCTATTCGTTTTCCCCTTTTTCTTCCTCATTAACTTTTATTCATCCCTGGATGCATCTCCTGAGAGCATTTAGAAAAAAAAGTTTACATGTGTAGGAAGACGACCATCTTTTCAACTGTTGGATTTTTACAAGTCCTCAAGCTTTTATGTTTTAAGCTCCTTTCTTCATCAGCTCTGTAGCCAACATAAAGTCTGACCTGGGGTGAAAGAGCTGCAGTTTACTGTTAACACTATTCATGACTTTATCTTGTGATTAATAGGCCTTGATTTAAAAGCAGTGGACACCACCTTCATCATGAACAGAACCATTAACACAGCATTTATTGTAACTACAGTCTCATTACACCATGGACTGGACTGAACAGATTTAATTTAATTTCACATGTGCTCTTTAATCTTTCCCACCTGCTTTCACCACATCTCGTTCTATTCATCTTTACACTTCAACCCTTTATTTTCTAAATAATAATTACATCTGCATCATTTCTTTGGACATAGCTGAATTCTTGGTGTAATTAAAACATTTTTGATTTGCCTCGGTACAGATGTAATACTGATTTAATTAACAGAATTATTTGTTTCAGTATCCCTGAAACCAGTGTAGCCGGTGTACTAATGAGCAATTCCAGTGTTTTTCTTCCGTAACAAACCTTTCAACTACATTAAATAACTCATCACTTACACATCACAGCTTTAAGAGGATGTCTTTGTGTATATTCAATATACTAAAGGGACCACAAAAATATAAACCTCTTTATGATGTAATACAGACCAATAAAACTGCCTCGAAATAAACACTTCCTCTGTGAAACCTAACGCATGATCATGTGAGACTGACTCCAAGATGAGTTGAACCAACTGGTCCTTACTGAGGTCATATTTGTGTTTGTAGCTCACATGCATTGGATTATTGTGAATGATGTTTCCAATAAAAAAAAATAATATCAAGTCTTGACAAAAATTGAATATCACTTTCACAAAGGCAGTGTTTATTGTGGGGCTTTTCTGTTAGTTCATATACTGCACAGCAGCTTCAGTGTGTGTGGACATCTCAGTCTATTTCTTGGAGGTGGGCATCCAGGAGCCAGGCTGAAATGTGTTTGCCGTGCTGGTGGGGTCCTCGCTGATCTCCTGCTTCCCGAAACTAGTGGCGGCTGCATGACCTTCAGCCAGAGTCTTTGCAGGAGTCGCCACCAGCCCTTCTTCATACTCCTTCGCCTGAAGGGCCAGATCTTTCTCCTCCACCTCCTTGGCCTTCAGCTTGATCTGCGTCCTGTAAGACTCATTCTTCACCAGCTCCTATAAAATAAAAGGTGGACACACATGTTGATTCTGGGTTTTTAAGACTTTTTGTAATTCAATGTCACCCATAGATAAGGAAGGATGGAAAACCTGAAAGAAGCATATGGCCTAGAATTATTTATTTATTTAAGTAAATGCATTGACATTTGTTGGCATTCATGTCACATTTTCAAAAGTAATTCCAGACTATATATCATAATTTTTTCATTAACTCTGGAAAAGTGTGACTCCCAAATAACTTAATGGAACCTCCACAATATCCTGCAACACCAAACCAGCTATGATTTTCCCTCCTGAATCAACCACCTCTGTTTTGGAGTCTTGGAGCAAAACACGGAACATCAGCTGCTCACTAGTCAAAAGTAGGAGGGATGTCAAGTTGCACGCAGAAGCTTCCAGGAACAAATGTGTGCATGTGTCGGGTATGAAGTGGGACATTTACTAGGAAAAGCACAAGAGTGTTCAGTTAACCTACATTGCTCCAATAAACTCTGGTTAAAAATGTAGCGCTTGGAACGGCCCGGTAAACTAACGTGACAGGAGGCATCTGTAATACAAACAACCATTCCAACTCATGGAAACAATTAGATTCTGAACTCGGTCCACCAGTGGAATAGTAACCCACTTGAGACACAGCTAGTGTCCAGTGATGTTAGCCTCTCCCTAATACGGGCAGCCAAAAAGGAAGGGAGGACTGGGCATAATGATGTTGTGTGTTGGCAGAACTGAGGGACTGGAAAAGAGAGGGGGAAAGACGTGGCCAAAAAGCCCCGCTTTGGGGAGAGAGACAAACATACTGAGCTGCTTTTCCAGCCTGTTAATGACAGGATTTAATCCAATCAATTTATGTCGGCTTGGACCGGGAAGAGAGGGAGCGTGACAAGGGGTAGGGTAATGTGCTGGGAGTAAAGCCTTGGCCACATCAACACTGTCCAGCTGTCGATGGCAGCTATTGGGCAGACGCAAGGCAGAAAATTGGAAGAGAATGTTCTGGCAATAGAGGCAGGGGATGGCATTGGCCACTGGCAGGGACAGAGGGCTGAGAGATAGAAAGAGTGCCTGGGTATTGGCCTTCCAAGGGATTTCCTATAGACCCACATTTTTGCCGGCCAAATAATTTCCAGCATTCTCACATTATAAGAGCAATAAACTCAGTGAGAGGTACACGAGGGGAAAAACTGCACTCCTTCACCATTCCCATCTTGGAGACTGCCAGAAATAAAAACACAAAAAGCCGAGATGGAGGCTTCTGCTGGAGAAAAAAAAGAAAGTAAACTAGGACATGGTGTCAGTGAGCCCCTAGTTCGGAGGCTGTCTTTGCTCTCACTCTCACCATCAATGCACTTCTGCTGCTGTTTATTTTAACACCTGTCCCCCAAAGTTCCTGGATTCAGTTGGAAACTGGAAGATAAAACAAATCAAAGCCTCTCTTTTCCATCTTTCCCTCCCATGTAACCAGTCCCCTGGAGTCCAACCATCAGCACAGCGGGGAAGCTGGGTGGGGGGGAGACGTACCTCGACGGAGGGGGGCTCCTTCCGTCTGCCTCGGATCCAAGCTGGAGGAGGAGAGAGGAGGAGAAGAAAAAGGAAAAACAGAGTGAGAACACCCACACAAACATACGCTGCACAAACAAAACCTGCAGTCATATTTAAAGGCTGCAGCTCAGGCGCCACGGAGTTTCAGGGCGCTACAGTAGCTCAGTGTGAACTACCGAGTAACCCAGCGTGTAGAGGGAGTGCATCCAGGGTTTGTTTTGTTTCATTCCTCTCAGCAAACTATGGGGAAAACAAGCGAAATGGTGGAACATCCGAGCCACATATACGCACAATGAGCTCAAAACACTAAATCTGCATTAGTCGAGGCAGAGCAGGGCCACGGAGTACTGAGTCTCAGAAGAGAAAGTGTGGATCCGCTCTGATCTTGGAATTTGAAAGTACACACTCTGTCATTCTCCATCAATACCTCTGTCCTTCTTTCTGCTCCTGAGCAGAACTGTGTCTGTCTGTCATCTCTCTATCTCTTTTTGAAAGAGCTCTATTTTGAATGAGCTGGCTGCACAGCAGAGCAGGTTAAAGGGAGCCAGAGAGAGAGAAAGAGATTTTCTAACTCTTCCTTCAGCTAGCACAGGGATTCTGGGCCTCTTTCATCCCTTTCTTATTTGCATCCTGATGAAAATGCATGAGGGATGGGGCGAAGCAGGATGAGGGGTTTAAGGTGGATAAAGCCAGCATGAGACAGAGGGAACAGTTTGTATCCAGTTGTAAGAAATTCGAAACACTATTTTATGCTACGGTTGTATAACACCAGCAGAAGGCGTCTTTGATAAACTCATGAATACGCTTTTTCCCCAACCCCCATCTCACAGTATGAAATAAAAAATAAATTAAAAAAAATCAATGGATTAGCCTAGGCCCCAATAGATGCAGTCGAGAATTTGTTATTTCATTTTATTTGTGCGGCTCTTTGTATACTCTGCTGGGTAGCTCTTTTGTTAACATTGTCATTTATCCATGTTAGTGATAAAATGTGTTACAGTGATGATGCGGCTCCACACTTACCGTCCCACTCCATCGGTATGCTGCCTTCTATATATTCGTATT
Organism: Limanda limanda; assembly: GCF_963576545.1. Classification (NCBI taxonomy): domain Eukaryota; kingdom Metazoa; phylum Chordata; class Actinopteri; order Pleuronectiformes; family Pleuronectidae; genus Limanda; species Limanda limanda. The sequence goes on along the minus strand of NC_083640.1, from coordinate 18,248,519 downwards.
CTGTGGGATTGGCTGCTTCTACCATCCGCTTGGCACGGACAAGTCTTCCTGGGAAACCCAACGGAAAAAAAAGAAGACAAAAAGACAGTGAGAGGCAGCAAGAGTGAGACAGGAGATGCTCGACAATGATGCATACAAAACGCAAAGGAATACAAACAAACACAAAGAGGTGCAGACATAATGCTCTCAGGCTCCTGCTCACTCAGACACACAGATAAAGACAGACGCACAGACACACACAAATACACAGAGGGATGACAGCGCTGTGACAGGCCATGGATGATTACCTCGTGGCCCTCGGGCCCTTCTCCTCAGATCTCGCTGAGTGGCTCCAAATCTGGGCTAAGCCTTTATGCAAATGAGGCTCCCTTTAACCCAGCCAACCACAGCCCCCCTCGCGGACAGCCCTCCTCCAATCACAGCGCAGCGGCTAACAATGCCCTCCAAAATCAACATCAAGCCGAGCAGGAGACAAAAGAGGTCAGATATCACAGACAACAGGAGAGGTGCGAGCTGCGAGGAATATTAAGTGCTCCTCTCCCCTATCTGTATACAGCACGGCGCTCGCTAGCAGCAAGGCCACCGCCAATTATTTTTGGTAGAATCTGCTGATTAGGCAAGTTTGGCATGGCATACAATGACATGAAGACGGAGGTACAGAGGGTGAGGGGGGCGACGGAGAGTGATATAGACAGAACGAGAGAGAGCAGGAGAATTGAAAGAAGGGGGGGGGGGAAATGAGGCAGTTGTGTTGTTTCTTTGTGTGGCGCTGCCGAGCTTCACACAGCGTTCACGCTAATGACGAGTGCTGTGTTTTCATGGAGTTTCTCCTCCTGCGCAGGTAGCCGGGGATGTCTGTCCATCGCCTCCATCCCTCCGTGAAATGATGAGCCGGGGAAGGAGGAGGTAGAGAGGGGCAGAGAGAGAGAGAGGTAGAGAGAGAGAGAGAGATGATGCATGGCAAACATGGCTAGGAGAGAAATGGATGGGCAAGGAAAACAACACGCTCCAAAACACAGACAATCTGTCAAGATTCCATCACCGTTTCTCCGCAGCTGACTGGACATGGACAAATGGAGGCAACCGGCTCCACGCACGCTGCAGACTGATGGCCTTAATGTTTACTTCAGCCATAACAGATAGCTATGGCACAGGGATGGATGAATGATGGCACTCAAAAGAAGCACCTTGTGTGTGTGTGTGTGGGTAAAGAGGAAGTTGTGTTATGGCTCAGCTTGTGGCTTACGTTTATTAGTTTTAAACTTATTCCATTAAAGACAATCACGCCTCACAAGGATGATTCCTTTCCATACTTTATCCAGCCTGTATAGTAATCAGGTCAGCTAATTAGGCTAGCTTTGCTTTGGTTCTGCTTTGGTTCCCACTAGATTGTCACGAAAGGGCCTCACAGGCTCCAGCTCTGCAGCTTTTTAGTTTTCCTGATATCAAGGTCTGACAAAAAACACAGCACTCGCTCCCACGTTATCTTAAAAACACGCTTCTGTGATCCTCACATTTGTTTACATGTATATGCCTTAAAGTGTCTTATGAGAAACAGTTTCCTAGAAACCAGTACAACAACAACAACAACTGCTGGCAAAACAATGCCCGCAATGTTCTCTAGGCAATACTAACAAATACATTTAGTAGGTATGCTAATTATAAACAGATCGTATCCATATTTGCATTGGGTGTGGGTGGTGGCAGAGCGAAATGGTACAATTATGATACAGTCCCCACAAGAAATGTGCTTAGCTACAGCTAATGCCGAACTAATAAGCATAAAGAGAGGCACCCACTTTTTCCCCTCTGTCTCTCTCCACTAGGTTGCATCTCCCCCTCCACTCTGTCACACTCCAACATGGCTCTCCTCTTGTCTTGTTGCTTTTGCAGCATGACTAAACCCCTTCCACCACGGCTTTTATCCTTGGATTTGAATACCAAATACAGTATGTACATATATTTATGAAACACGGCTGATCCTCCCACCACATACACATTGGGAGGAGGCTTGTCGGTGTGATTGGGGTGATTCTAGCTCTCTCTGTAATTTCTGATCTGGGACAACAGCGGAAAAAAACATGCAGGCCAAGGCTGTTCTGTTTTTACCACACAAGTACAAAGGAAACGCATCAGCTCTCTGAAAATGTAATTACCTGACAGGGACTGATAGAAGAATGAATAAAAACTTGTGTGCGAGATAAACAATACAACCACAACAACCTTTCTTGTGGACGTTGAGTTTGTTAAAGAACACAATCACTGCGTAACGGCCTAATCTTCAGCAAATGTAGCAGAACAGAATTAACTGTCCTGGCACATTGTTTGTGTTGTGGTTTCAGTTTAAGGGGCATTACCAAGTTATCTAGATTTTTTTTTTTTTTTACTTAGCATTTATATATACATGTTTTTAATCGAATGTACACAGACAAAAGGACAAAAACAAAGACAGACATCTATAGAAAAAACATAGATTAACAATGACTCAAATTACAAAATTTTCATTTTCTAGATGACAAATTATGTATTAAAATTGGTTAGTTTGTCTGTTTTAAAAAAAATGGATTTAAATGAGGCAGAGGAAAAGCCCGGAACGCTAAACATATAACTAATGTATAAGCTGTCACTAGTAAATATTGCAGCTGTTGAAATTTACAAAACCACACATAATGCAAACACAAAACCAACTTACAAAATTCCACAAATATCAAAACCGTTAAATATAATTTTTTCAAATTAATTGTTTAGTCGCTGAAATAATGATCGACAACAAATTAATTATGTCCATAACTAGTTACCTGAGTTAATGCCTGAAAAACTAATTATACATATTTCATATATTATGTAACATAAATAACACCTACTGTGTATGTATTACTAAATGTTGATATCTAGATGTCAATATTTTATTATTTATAAATTTCTCCATGTTCAGTCGTCTGCACTTGTCACAGACTAGTCATCAAACTGGTTGTAAGCCTTCATTCTGTTTCACAGTTCAGGCCCGTGCCCTCTGTCTCCCCCACCTTGAGAGGGAGTGAGAGAGAGGCAGAGAGAAGGAGGGAGAGAGGGATAGAGAGGGAGGAGGGGTGTTAGGAGCTCTCGAGCTCAGCAGGCACCCTTGTGACAGGTCTGCCTTCTCATCACTCACTAGGGGAAACCTACTTACCAGTGTCACACACAAACCACACTCACACCCACCTACCTACCTACACACACTTACACGTACACACCACACACACACTTACACACCACACACACACCCACACACAGTGGCTAGAGAGCAGGCAGATTAACCTGAGGAACAGGAGCGAGGACACTGCCTCTTACCGTGAAGGACAAACGCAGCACTGCGTTGAAGAGGGGGAGGGGCCAGCGGAGGAGGAATGAAATCCCACCACATAAATATTCATGAGCCATCTCACCTGTCTGAGCACGACTCATCTGTGTGAGCCTGGCTGTGGAACCGGGGGGAGGTTGGAGGGGAGGAGACAGGAAGGCAGGATGGGTAAGGGGTTGCCGTGGCAGCGAGACCGGGAGCCAATCAAACGGCAGGCACGCCTATCCTCTCCCTTCGTTAGAATAAGACGTGATGCGCTCTGAGGGTTGCTCTTTGAACCCTGAACACACCCCGCTAAACTCCATCACCTGCTTCAACACTCACACACACACACACTCACACACACACACACACAATCTCCTGACTTCACACATCAGCTCCCAGGTGAGAACGGCTGGGGGCGACCCGAGAGGTCTTTCACCTCCACAATGTCATTCCAGGCATCTTGTGCTGCACGTCTCTCTCACAAATGCTACCACTTGCAACTCCATCTCTCTCATCAGTTTCATGCTCAGTCAATACTAGCGCGCCTGAAAACGCATATCGTGTGACCACTCACGTACACGGAGCATGCGGTTGGAGAATTCTCGCAGATTGCTCAAATAATAGCTTGTCTCCTACACATGTAAACAGTGGTATCATTGCAAAATGCGGAATTTAACTGCACAACAGCTGTTAGCAAAGACAACAGGGTCAGCAACTTGTAATTAATCATTCATGTTGCGTTCTACATTGGTAGCCGAGGCTAATACTGGTCGTTTTCTTCCTGGAGGGGGATATGTGGGAAGAGCCTGACCAATCAGCGAAGGGAACGTTGTGACCAAAAATACCCAATCAGCATGCAATATCGTCAACGTCATTGTCTCAAAAAAACATCCAGACTAAAAAGCAGCCCTGGAGATTTCAAACTAATAACGAACCAGCAACGTTTCCAAACTTCTCTGCTTTAGCCGTTCTAAAACTCCAGGAACTTCCGTTGCGGAGTTGATGCATTTGATGCGGTTGTTTCCCTTTACTCTTCACGTTTTGGGTCTGACATTGCAGTGGAACAAAAAGTCATCCTGAAGTACCGCGCTCACCCGCCTGTGTTGAGCCGAGTTTATCCCTCTCCTGCACACAGCTCAGCAGGGGAGGGGTGCGGGGGGACCAGCACGTGCATGGTAATAGCCAGCTTTATGAAGACGGAGTGATACGATAAGCATCAGTGATACAAGGGCAACCAGGTACCAATACTGAAAACCCTCACCCCGCTCTCCCTCCAATCTCTCTCCCCTGGAAAAAAAAAAAGCATGGTGAGGATGTGTGAGGCCTGTAGCCATGGTTACCCATTAGCCCTGAGTCTTGTGATGAGGTTTAGAGGGAGAAGGCCAGCCGTTGTTTTGCATCAGTTCTGGGGAGAGGAGGAGCTTAGAGACACAAAGTAGGCCTGCTGCTGCTGCCGTTCAGTTTTTGTTTTATTCAGCCCTCATTCTGTTTGTCCCTGTTGCTGTCGATCCCGCTGAGGCTTCAGCGACTCAGGGCAGAACAGAGGAGAATAATTCATATAGAAGTAATAACATGCTGAAAAGAATACTCTGATTTCCCCTGTGTGTTACTTTTAACTAAACGCAGGCGTACTTGAGGGTGGGAAGGGATACTCGAGACCCCTCCGCCTAAGACCACCCATCCTCTTGAAGTCTCTTCCCTGCCCGACGGGTGATAGAAAAGGAGCGTGTTGAGCCAGGAAGTCGGCGTCCTTTGTGCGGCCGTGGAGCGGCGTGAACCCCCACCACCCTTCCCCTTTCTCCTCCCCGACTCCTCTGAGGCCTGTGAATGTGATGTCCATACACCGAGCTGTCCACCCCTTTCTATTTACCTCCATCACTCCCATCCAACCCCCTTCCATTGCACTTCCAGTCTCCCCCCTCAATCCCTCTCGCCATTAACCTACCTCCACCTTCTCTCTCTCCCCTTCTATCTGTCTGCCTGTTCCACCCACTCATTTCACCCTCTTTCTGTCAGAAACCCTCCTTTCACGTTCACTCTCTCCATTCTTCCCCCCGCTCTATAATTTCACCCCATATGTCAGCATCCCCCTTGTTCTTTGTCACTCACTTTCCATACCCCACCTTCTTCTCCACCCTCCGAGAGTCTCCCCCGGCCTTATCTTTCCTCCCTTATACTCCTAGCCTTATTTCTCTCTCTCTGCCTGTCTGCGTTATTAAAATATTCTGAATTGAATAAGCAGAGGAGGGCTCCAGGAGATGTCTGCTCGTGCGTCGGTCTGTCTGTCTGTCAGTCTTCCTAGCTGAGTTTCTGACAGACACGGAGCCCTGAGGTGTCATAACACCTCGCTGGCCATCTGACCAAACAGAGACATGAACGCACCGGACACTGGATCACTTTGAAGCCAAACAGAGAAATTAATTTGATGAATTTGTTGTCTTGCCATCACCAAACAGCAACTCAGTTTGCAGGAGGAGGAAACAATAACATTCAATTAGAATGTGTAGGTTTTGAGACAGATGGGAGTCTGAAATTTAAATAAAATAAAGAGGAAGTTTGCACTATGGGCCTCCAAAACGCTTAAACCACAGATCCTGGAACAAGGCCAATGTGAAATGTTCTACCATAGGAAATAAGTGTGCCTGTTTCTCATTTTCAGCATCCATCTCTTCAAATGCCTTTTTAATGAAGTAGTTAAGCCACTCCATGATGTTCCACCACTCGCACACACACAAACACACACTTGGCACCCACAATACAGCGAGATGAGCTAAAGCCACTTGGTTTTTCCTATAATGATTAAACAACCTTCATTTAAACCCCATGCATTGCAAAGCTGCTGATCAATTAACATGATTTACTGTGGCGGCTCCGGACATAGCTGCTCCGTGGTAAACACCGACTTGGTGTCCTACAGTAGGATAGACCTTCCTTCATCACACCCTGGGGATGACTTGTGGCAGAATAAACAGCCATTTGGACCCTCGTCTCTCCGCTGTGACTCTTTTCATGGAAATATGTGGCTTGAATCAACGCTCTGATGACACACAGCCATCTGTTGTTGTGCTAAGTGTGTTAGGGCATGAAGTGGAGAGAAAACACACAATCACGTTTTTTCCCCCTTCTTTTTTAAGAATACAAAGCAGATACACACACACACACACATAACTGAGAATGTGAAGTTTTGTGCCACACACATACATGTATACAGTCACAGATGCACACACTAATGCAACAATACACACACACACCTCTTTCCTCTGTCCCAGGAGTCGCCCATCCTGAAAATAACAGAAGTGAGGCCTTTTCAGTTTTTCACTTCATAGAGCAGGAGCTGGGGAATCAAATAAATAATAGACAAAGAGAGAGGGATAGTGATAGGAGGACAAGTCAATGCATCTTTTCTCTGTAACCGCGTGGCACACCTCTGAAGAACCTCTGAATCCCTTCCATTCTCCACACAGTGCAGAGGACCAATAGATTAAAACTGCATGGCACACACTGTTAAAATGAATAGCGCTAAAAATACATCCTTTTCACGGAGACATGAAAGGAAACTGTCTTTCCCCTGTCCAGTATTGAGCAGCCATTGATTCCAAGACAAAGGCTACATCTCCTCAAAGAGGTAAGAAAAATAGCAATCATACAGGCAATTATTTTCAAATGTGCCTGCAGCGGCCGATAATGTCAGTGTGCCTCTCTTCCTAAATAAAGGGAGGGAAGGCAGGCGTCAAAGCTGCGGGCCCACTGCCGAAGACGAATGAGCCCGTCCGCAGAATGCTTCGCTTTCATCTGGGCAGCATGACATGGTGCCCCATGCAGTGTGAGGCAGAGCCGGGGCCTGGGGGACAGACGCACACAGAGAGAGAGGAGAATATAGATTCTCTATTCAGCTCTATGGAGCCAAAACCAAGGCAAAGACCCTCTAAAGACCACTGTCCAGATTGCCAGTGGCTTTCCTCTTGTAGCCCTGCTTGTAGACAATAATCAGCGCAGCTCCATGGCCCAGTGCAGCGCACAGTAGGCCTCTGTAGCTGGACCTATTCTAAAGGCTGAGACACAGCCTCTCTCTCTCTCTCTCTCTCACTAGGTGTGTACTTCAGACCCAGGCCTTTTCATTTTGATGTGAATCAGCACTGGAGTAGCGAGGGGCGTCCCAAGCTTTCTGCTGGGTCTAGCTCTCCACACTAATGAACCGCTCCGATGTTTTGAATATAAATCTTTACTGGACTGGCTTCAAAGAAGAAAATCAAGAGGCAGCAATGAAGGGGAGGGGCAAGGGAAGGAAGGACTATGTGAACTCAAAGAAAGGGGCCCAACCTACTAAAAGACCAGCGAACTAGGACAAAACAAAACCATCTATGACAAGGAGAGCTGACACTACAATTATTATCATTAGTTATTGTCACAACCTGCCTGACAGAGCTTAAATATGACAGTTAAGCCCCTGTCATGCAAATGTGAAGCGAATGCAGCGGGTCAAAATTCACTAAAGTTGAACTCCATACGAAGCCACGGTGCCAAATGCTTCGCCACGGGAAGTAAATGTTTTATTCGCCTCCTTGCTCGCACAGATTGGAAGTGAACGGGAGGCCAAGGTTCGCCGCTGATACATTTGTGTATGTCAGGCAGGGCCTTGCACAACTGTTCCTAATCTACCAGTTCCTAGTAACCATTTTATTTAAAAGGCCTTGGGATAATATATGGGGTGATTAGGGGCTATACAAATAAAACTATAGTGAATTAAAGTTAATTGAGTTGCTTCCTTTTAATTTTCTGCCTTAGCGACCATCAACGTCCTCATACGTGGCCCGCCGCATGCAGAACTGCTTATGCCCCAGTTTTCTAAAGTTAACAGATTGAAAGAGGTAGAACACGGGAGCAGCAAAGCATGGCTAAAGGTAGAGAGGGACGCACTGAGCAGTAGGGATGGACAAATAAATAGAGGAAGCGGGCAGGGATAAGAGAAAAAGTGAGAGGCACAGAAAGAAAGGAAAAGACTCCTCACCTACTTCAACCACTACTCATGTGCTGCAGTGGAAAGCCCTGCGGTCCATGCCTTGAGGCCCTGAGCCCACGCTTGGCCTATCAGTTTAAGATCAAAAAGAACTTGCTTTAGCAAGACATATGGACTGAATAATGCATCTGCTTTAGTTCCACAAGGCTGGACAGGGTGAGTGGAATAAAAAAAAGGAGACAAATGTTTGCACCATTTATTTCTACGGGCTTAATGTATATTTAGACTCCAAGCATGTGCATGTTTGGCATTTATGAGCCTGTGTGCTTGGAACAAGTGTTTCTTGTTTTTTCTGTCATTGTGATCGGACAGGGGATGCGGTAGCCTGTAGCGAGATGGAAAATGGGCTTCTTGTGATGTCTCATTTGAATAGTCTGACAGCCAGGGGTGGAGGAACACGCTGGTAATGAATTATAAATATAAAGGTGGGCACGAGTTTTCCCGAAAACTGCCGAGAAAAAGGTGAAGCACAAAGTCAAGTTCAGTGAGAAAGAAGGCCACAGCCTGCCGGAGGTGATTCACTACACGGCAAAACCAAATAACCAAACCGTTAAGTTTCATCTTCTCGGAAACGCAACTCTAAATGTAAATATACTGTAGGATATCTATTCAGTCTGTGCAGGTCAAAGATAAACTTTATCTGGCTTGTGTAATGTGGCACCAAGAGAGGGAGACAAACACAAGAATCATTAGGTGGGATGAGATTATTTCTACATTACTGCTGTGTTGTGCTCTCAGAGAACACAAATGAAATATCCGGAATAAATTGTAGAAAAAAACCTCTGCTCAGGCACAATAAATCTGGCAAATATCCTGAGACCTAAACCATTGTGACCAATAAGCCAAATGTCCGTGGCTTGTTAACCAAGAGGTGTCATGTCTGGAGCAGACAAAGGTTGTGCTCTTCGGCCTGTGACCCCTGACCTGTGGCCTATAGACTGAGTGGGACCCCTGCTGTTGATGATTTAAGGTGGAGTGGGGAGGGGAACGTGGGATATCTAGTCTGGATAATGAATTAAAGTAGGAAAGGACAGGAATTGTGTGCCTTTAATTCATCAGGATGTCCAACCCCCCCCCCCCCATTGTGGAAATTTCCATAACTTTTTTCTTTTTCTTCTATGTATAAAAAGCAAAGGAGATATTGTTTCCCTTGTCTGGAATGATAACTATGCCTCACCATCTTCCTCATCCAACCACACCTCTTGAGGATGCTGTATGAGAAAGACATGGCAACGAGAGGACTCACAGTAAGCCCGGGCATCAACTCTGAAAGGACGACAAGCATGTCCTTGACCTCCCAGCCAGTCAGCCATGGTCCTTGCTATCCCACCATGGTTAAGCCTGATGACACAGATCTACTAGCTTGGCTTGAGCATTGCGAACTGTTTGCCGCGTCTCAGGAGGGATATGTGACCTCCTTCCAAATCCTCATCCAAGACAAGTAATCATTTCATCTGTGAACAGTGGAGGAGGAGTCCTTTTCTGTCCGAAGGCCGGAGGCAGGGGAGCTGTGATGACTGCACCGCATTCTGCCTCCGCTACAAGAACAAGTTATACAAAAAAAACGGCAGAGAGTTTCATCAAATATAAAAAGAAGTTATCTCATTAAAACAAAAAGAAAATTCTATATTGAGATAGTGTCGCCATCTAGGGACAAGCTTAAAGTACTACAAGAGTGAAAGGAGGTATAAATTAAGACGCAACAACACATTTAGGAAGAAAGTGGAAACATGTTGATAAAACAAGATGAGATTAAACTTTTTCATCCACACACAAGGGAAATTCAGATGTTAGATACAGTGAAGGACGCTGTGTTGTTAAATAAGGGTTTGAGCTAGAGGTCAGTAAGAGCAGCCATTTGTAAACAAGAGGTGCGTGCGCATTTAAATAATATATATATTACATATAATGTAAGAACTGCTGAGAATAGGCATTTGAATGAGTCTACAGGTGTTGTTAAACGTTTCCAGGAGAGGGGGGCTAACTTTAGCACAACAATGCTACACCTACCTGTCCATGTCTTCTGCTCCGGGACAAAATAATATCTGTTCCCCAGATGATCCGTCCCCACATGCTCGCGGGCGATCCCGAACGTCCGGCGGAGAGCTGAGGCGACCCGGCTCATGATCCCGGGGGGACACGGAGGTGTGTTACCGGGGGGGGGGGGGGCAGTGTGGGTCCCTGTTGAAGTCGTGTGTCCCTTCTGCCCTCTCTCTCCCTGTCTCTCTCTATCCGCTGGGTTCGTGCAAGTGTCCCAAAGCAATAAGCTACTCCCTGATTGGACGGCTCAGATCCACCAGCCAATCGCTGCACTCGACATAGACGAGACGTTAGGTTTTCCAAAATGGCCGCCCGCTGAAGTGATGCTATCACATAAACTAGCCGACGTTGGTGTAAGAACTAACAGAAAACACCAAAAATAGTATTTAAACGATATTAACATAACATATTAAATCACCGGGTAGTTTAAATTAGAGTATAATACAGCGGCAGATGCATGGGGATTGATTTATGGATTATAAAAAACCCACGTCGTTGTAGCTAACGAGCTAGGTTAGCCAACGGTAGCATAGATTAAAAGTAACCTAACTTTAAATTGAAATAGTGTTTTATCTTCTCACTGAAACGATGCTGGGGTTTCTGACGGCGAGGCAGACGGGACTGGATGATCCTCTGAGACTGCGACGAGCGGAGTCAACGAGAAGGTGAGAGACAACAACACAAAGACAGACAACAACACACAGAGAGACAATGTTATTGTCCCGTCTACCTTTATAATAATGTTTAATCTCGTTAAATACAACCTCTGTTATTATGCTGTGTGTGCTCCCAATCTCCTGTGCATATAAACAGCTAATTGCAATAGTCAAAGTAGAGCTGACTCATGTGGCAAAACATTATATTAAGATTAACATGTTCATGTGATGATGATGATCAGTTTATCGGTTTATAATTGTTTGTATTAAGTTTAAAGGCAGAGTTTTAGTTCCTGAGTGAAGGTTGTGTAGTTTTAAAACGACAAACACCTGAAACAGCAAAGCATTTGATAAATCTGATGTACATCATGTATGTGTTGTCCACTCTGTGCACAAGCATTTTAAAAAAAAATTGTGCTTCTGTTATGTTGCTGGAAATTATATTTATGTGATCTTGATATTGTTTAATAGCCCAGTCATCCTTTTAAGGGGATGCTTTCGGGAATAATGACCGAATGGATTTGTTTTTATAATTTGTGCAATAAATAGAATTTCAGGCAATATTTGCAGATTTAGACAAATAATTTTACTTTAAGTGACCGTCACCTTTTTCTGCTCCAACATTTAGATCTTCCCACACTCATGTTTCTAAAAATATTTTTGGGAAAATGTGTGAGTCAGGTTAAACATATTTTCCTCTTCCTGTATCTCCAAAGGGTCCTTGGTCTGGAGTTGAATCCTGACAGAGATGTGGACCGAATCCATGGAAATGGCATCAACTCTATTGACATTGAAGCAGTAGAGGGCAGATAGTAAGTCTTGGTTCACCCCAGATCTATAAATGACCACAATACTATAAAATAAGGACTCATCAATTTCAAATGCCACATGTCACTGAATGGGACACCGCTGACAACTGCAGTAAGTTGTTTCTATATCTGGGAAACTTTTTAAACGTTTTAAGACAACTTTACAAAAATGTTTTTTTCCCCCCATAGCCTAATCTTTTTCCAGTGTTCCAGACACAAACACTAATTCACAGACCTCAGTTATGAAAAGCTGTGTGAGATAAAATAATGCTACTTGTGAAGTTCACCTTTTCTGTTGTTTAGCATGTTATCTGGAGGTGCAGATGGAGTGATCGTTATCTACGACCTGGAGAACTTCAGTGGGAAACCACAGTACACCTGCAAGTCCGTCTGTACAGTCGGCAGGTAAATGTTACTCAATTTTCTCATTCTGTCCACTAGAGGGAAGCATTGCACTGACCTCTCAAAGTACCAAGTTATGCTCAGCTTGGTCACAGTCGCGTGTCTTTTTAGTATATATATTGTAATGTTCATAGAGGTAAACTGAGCTGAGTAAGATTGTTTCCTCACTCACCGGTGACGGGTAATTTTTTTAATGGCACCGTAAACAGAAAACACCATATTGAATATGTTTTTGTCCACATAAAAAAGATTATCAAAATATCCAATCCATCAAAGATGGCCTCTGTCTGAACAGCCATCAGATTTGATTTGCTGTTTCTCTATGAAACATGTATCATGGAGACGTGCAACCACGTGGATGAAAAGATTGTACAGTCCACACGGGACACATCGTTTGTTCATCAACATTTCGCAGTGCTTAAATGTGCTGCCACGTTATAATACTTACAGTTTTTGAATTAAAAAGGAAAAGCAGAGCAGAAAATCTATGAAGGATCAGTTTCAGTTGTGTACGTGGGTAATTTTCTGCTTACTGTTCATCCCTTTTTTGTGTTTTCTTTGCCTCTGTAGGTCTAGCAAGTATGTCCACAAATTCAGTGTGGAGACAGTTCAGTGGTATCCTTACGACACAGGCATGTTTGTCTCCAGCTCCTTTGATAAGACCATGAAGGTCTGGGACACAGAGACACTGAAGGTAAGACACGTTATCTACATACAAGTTGATTCCATGTTTCATGTGAGGGATACTTCTATACAAATACTTCTCCTGCATATAATATGTAAAGCTGGGTTGGAGAAACGTTACCTTAAAATATGCTGCAGTCCAGTATAAACAAACGCCAGAGAGTTAAATCATTATCTCTTACAGTGTCATAACAAAAACTTCCCAAGGGTAGGATTTACTGCACAGCAAAGGGATTTTATCGCATTCAATTGTATGACGATTATTGTTGCAGCTTCACTACCCTGTCTTTCTTTTGGCTCTTTTCAGTATCTCGTCCCCTCGGTTTCTTATTTTCTGCTTCATGCTCTCTACCCTTCTGGGCCACATAGTCCCATATGGCAGGCCCTGAGCTGTGCTAGAGTTACACAGGCATCATGGTTACCTCAGAAGGTCAGGCAAGGGACAGAAAAGAACCAACCGACCTTTCATGTGTTTTACTCTCTGTGTTTATCTTGCTCCATCCCCACAAACACAGACAGACATACATACATACATATAATTGTATTTTTTGGTAAATTAGCATTTTGCACCTTAATGTGGGCTGTGCATCGTTTTGCACATTGTGTATGGGTATTAGTGTTGTTATATGCAAACACAGTGTGTGTGTGTGTGTGTGTGTGTGTGTGTGTGTGTGTGTGTGTGTGTGTGTGTGTGTGTGTGTGTGTGTGTGTGTGTGTGTGTGTGTGTGTGTGTGTGTGTGTGTGTGTGTGTGTGTGTGTGTGTGTATTTTTGCTGAAGAATTTTAATTGTAACCTCCACTGATGCTTGGGCGAGCTGCCAGTCCAGCTCTGATCTCCTGTACCCCCCCCCATACTCCTTCTCTCGACATTGGACCATTTTTATCACTGTTAAACTTTAGGGTCATGACTTTATTTAAAGTTATTGTTGTATGTTTTATCAAAAGATTTTCACGTAGCGTACAAACTTTTAACGTCTCTCTCTCTTTCTTAACTTTGTGATTCTTCAGCCTGCTGAGGTCTTTGAGTTTGAGGGCAACGTCTACAGCCACCATCTTTCCCCCATCGCCAGGAAGCACAGTCTCATCGCAGGTGCGTGTGTTTAAATGCACTCAGTAAACTGACGCTGACACCGATGTCAGTGATGCAGGAAAAACAAGCTGGAGTACCCACTGGCATTTCTGTAACTGCATGCCTTTGACTTGGGACAACATTTTTACTAGTAACCCAGTCGTAACTCAGTTTGTACTTTCAAAGTACACCGCAGAACCCACCCCTTACATGAATTTTACCTCAGGTTATAAAGCACATATAACATAGAAGAGATGTTTAAAAACAACACTTGGACTCAGGTTCAGAGAAATTCCGTTGGAATCTAGGTGCTGCTTCACCATGTGGCCAAGCAGGACCAACAGGTTACTCATGCCTGCTGAGTGTGTGCCCACAATTCTCCCTGTCCCTCAGTCCCTTTGACACACCCATTCCCAAACCAGACACTATCACAATGCCTAAACATTTTGTTTCTTCAATGTGTCGATCCCTCTCCAAAGACTTACACATGCTTGTCAAACCGGTTGCAATCCTTTAGGGAAAACTGCTTTCAAGGTAATCTCTTTCTCAAAAACAACAGTGGCTCATGAATTCAGCAATTTTAAGGCACTTTAGATTTGAACAACAATCTAATCATCTTCTTTGTCTAAGTACTTCATGTATACATGCTGGGTGTGTTACCTCATGTTTATAAAAAGTTGGTATCAAAGAGTTTTCATATTTACCACACCTTATCTGTGAGAACCTGGGACACCAAGTTTCAACCCCCTGAGTCACTGCTCTTTTGAACAAGTAGCAGATTGTTCTGGCTCTTTTATCACAATCTGTTAAAAGTGATAACATTGATAAGTAGGAATGTAAATATAACTGGGTGATACATTTGAGATTTACCCTTTTAAGTCATCCTGGAAATTTCTTTATTTTAAAGATATTAAAAAAATTGTTTTTCAGATTACATCCCTCATCTTTCTCTTTGTTTCTTCTTTACCAGTTGGCACGAAAGAACCTAAAATCCAGCTGTGTGACCTGAAGTCTGGCTCACGGATTCACGTTCTTCAGGGTTAGTTGAGGAGATCACTTTTCCCTCTGTTTTATTCCACACATACATAACTAAGTGAAAAACGTTGACCTTTTCCCCTTCAGGTCACAGAGCAGAGGTACTGTCTGTGCGGTGGTCACCCAGATATGAGCACATCTTGGCCTCTGCCAGGTAAGAACTCTTCGTTTCAGTTTCAGATTCTGAAATCATCAACGAGTTTGCCCTCAGAGCCTTATCAAAGAAAAGTGCCAGGTACTGAACAATCCCACCATGTTGTGTCCCAGCACTCTTTGTGTCCCAGCACTCTTTGTCATCTCAGCTCCTGGCCATCTGGTCATGTTGCAACCCTGAGTCAATGATAATGGCTCCACAGGCCAGCAGATAGGCACTGTGGCACTCAAGTCATCCTGTCATATGGTAGATACAGTCCCCTCCTGTTTTATGCTGCACTGGACCTGCTAATTAACCTGTTGGGATCAGTGTGTTGCTGTCCCCACAGTCTGCAAGTGATTGTGTAAACAACTGGCACAGCGAGATTCAAACATAAAAGGGTCTGATGTATTCTATTATGGAGTAGCTTGTTAATAACTGTTGAGGAATGTTTGACCATCCTCACACATTACTGTATATGCCACTATATATATATGTATATTGTATATTACATTATATCTATACAGGATAATAGTGCCTGTCTATTTCCACACACACTGCCTCTTCTCCATCAGTACCCAAGGTCAGGTTATAGATAAAGGACCAACCAACAGCACATTGTAGTGTCTACGCTGAGGGACTTTCATATCTAACTCAGATGCCCAAGACACAGAGGCATCAACTTCAACTCTTTTGCGTATTTCACCAGTGGAAAGACGTAAGGACACAATGTGATTTAGCAATGCCTATTTAGGCTTAACTATCCAATAGGATGAGAACACCTACATGTACCACAGACAATGACAGCAATTTTAGCCATTCATGAATGTGCTGTTGGGATGGGTGACATAAGTAGAGGGAGCCTTGGGGGTGACAATTGCTCAGAATGTGTTTTATTGCCAAGTAGGTTTACGCCTACCTGGAATTTACTCTGGTTGTTGGTGCAAACAATGAACATAAAAACATAAAAACACAATAAATTCAACACATACAACACACATCAAGTGTACATTAAAACCTTCAGCATAAGACGTTAGCTGCTGCCTGAGTTCTCCTTTCACCAGCTTCCAGAAAACTTCCTTAACAATTACCAACAGAATACTAATTTTGAAACACTGCTATTTTATATAAAATGTCACCTGTCTGAGCGAACAGTAAATTGTACCTATAAATCCCTATTGCAATTGTTTTATGCATGTCATATTTCAGATAGATTATGAGACCATATCTGTCATCAAGCGAGAGCAAAACAAACAACTCCCCAGATTCTCTTTCTAAGTGCAGACAGCAAGGTGAAAGTATGGGATGTACGTCGGGCCTCTGGTTGTCTCTTCACTCTGGACCAGCACAACGGAGACAAGTCGAAAGCCTCCTCTGAGGCAGGTACTGTTACCTCCATCCTTTTCCCTTTCTTTTTATTTCCATCATCTTTTTTGAGTGTGCAGGGCTGATGTTTCCACCTTTAGTTTAGAGCAGAATAAAACACGCATTGACTTCCAAGGGAGACAGGACAGACGTTTCTGTCAGATGGGTCCCTGGGCTGTTAGACGCTGGGTAATGATTTAGGATTTAGCTTGTATGCAGATGTGTTGCATAACTTACGTTTTCCCCTCCTCACCCTTATTCTACCACTCACTGTCAGTTTAAAGTGATGCTGCACAGGCACACTATATACAAAAGTAGGTGGGACTACAACCTCAAAATGTAAGAAAATATAGTCTCAAAGAATTAACCTCAGTTGTACCTGATGCGTTTGAAAGAAACAATATTTGTCGAAATAAAGGCAGTTTTACAACAACATTTAGCTCTTGTTGTGATGTCAGGTATGTTTCAGGTTATTCAGGTTGACACAGACTAGGTTCTTTCTCTGGTTGACAGGTGGACATACTGCACAATCCTTATCTGTTTTCTGTTTCTGAGGTCATGTTTGTCTTAAAGCCAGAGGGGGCCTTTGCTTACAGGAAACCGGTTTCCAACTTAAACTGTTTATCTTAGCTTCACTTAGTAATATTATAGAACAGAGGGAGCTTTAACAACCAATGTGCTAACATTATATAATGTACGGATGTGTATGAGATGTGACTGGTTGGGAAAAATATGCAGCGACCAACCTTTAGCATGATGCAGGAGGTATAAGGTGACAATGCATTGTTACCGTGTCCTACCTTTCTCTATCTAGTAAACACAGCCCATAATGGCAGAGTGAATGGCCTGTGCTTCACTGGGGACGGCCTCTACATCCTCACGACTGGGACTGATGATCGCATGAGACTGTGGAACAGTGCCACTGGGGAAAACACGCTGGTAAGATGTATAAGTGTGGGCTTTGTCACATTTGCCTTTAAATAACCAGATTTTTGAATAAATAAATGCCCAAAACATCCCACACAATGCCCTCCAGTCTATTTTTAGAACCTGAAGAAACTGTTTGCTACTGACGTTTTTTATGTTATAGTCCGATTTGGCAAGAATCCCTGACTAAAGATGAAGTCATTGAATTTAGCGATCCGATCCAAGGTCATTGTCACCATGACCTCATGTAACATGTTTACGTAAAAGCCTCTGGGTCCATACAAAACCAAAACCTCTGCAACAAACCTATAGCACAGATACACAACCTTACCCTAAAGCCTGGGGAAGCTATGCTGAGGCCCTTGGCTCTAACATGTGATCCTGTTCTAAATTCCTGCTCTGCTGCCTCGAGCTGCAGTTGCCATGGTGGGCATTATTCTATCTTCAGGCACAAGACAGCTAGTGAGGGTAGATGACTCTCTCTCCTAGACAAAGGTCGAAGATGGGTTATGGATGATTGGGTGGGAGTTTCTGGTTCACATTTCACAGACATGACATTAAGCCTCGAGGTTCTACACTTACATACCTGTTAATGTGTTTACTTGTACTTGTTTGACCTGATTTAATTGTCTCTGAAATGAAGCGATTGAAATTACTAGATCTACAGTATATTTAAAGACTTATATACTCTTGCATTATTGAAAACTGGTGTTTTGTGACAATTCCTAACCTATAAATTATTTACAAGTGTTTCAAATAGGAACATTATGTAATATTAGCATCACTGAATGTTGCTTATGTCATATGTGTGTAAGTGTTTAAGAAAAAAATATATGAAGTGCTGAGTATGCCTTCAACAAATTCTGAATAGTTTACAGAAAGTAAAGTTTTACAGGAGCTCTTCTGACTATGTCAACTTCTTTACAGGAATCTTACGGAAACATACTAACATACCAGAGTTTAAATTAGATCATTTTGTTACTGGCGTCCAGTGCAGAAGAATTAGCTTCTAGGCCAGCCATGTTACAAATGCTGCACTATTTGCCTGGAGAACTAAAAGTTGTTCTTCTGATTGACACATGAAAGTTAACAATAATGGGACGAGGTTCTACTTAAACCAATTAAATAAGCATCCGCTTATCTTTCTGGTTTCTTTTTTGTATCATCACCAGCTTCTTATTTATCCAGGAAACCATCACACACGGTTTCTCATAGCAGGAAGTTTGTGTTCAGGCCTTTCATTTGCTCATTATCTGGTCTGTTTGTCCCTCAGGTGAACTACGGGAAAGTCAGCAACGAGAGTCGTAAAAAGCTCCAGTTCACCGTGTCGCGAGGCTGCAGCCCGGAGTTTGTGTTTGTGCCGTGCGGCAGCTCCATCGCGGTCTACGCCCTCCACACAGGGAAGCTGGTCAGCATGCTCAGGGGTCACTACAACAACGTCGACTGCTGCGAGTTCCACCCAGACTACCAGGTGACACTCCCTGCCGGTGTCTAGTTCGTGCATCGGGCCACCACACAGTGCTGCCTTTGTTTCTCTGTCCCACTATCTACTTCATTCCATTCTGTAGAGTTCAGATCAGTTTGTCTCTCTCTCTCTCTCAACTGTTTTTCTTTTATCTCTCTGTTGTCAGTGCAGCAGCAGCTCTAAGACATTTGCAATCTCCATGCCAGTCTCAAATAAGCCACTACCCCATGTACAGATAACCTGGTAAAGTCAACATTTCCTAAGCTTCACTTAGTCACTGTAAATGCAAATACAGGTGTCCACATTGTGAAAGACAAATTAACAGATGCTTATCATCCATGTCCGGGTCAAATACAGGTGATACTTTGGTTTCACTTTGATCTGTAACAAATAGTCGTCCACTTGAGCTTGTTGCCGTTTGAGGACTGCAGCGATTGGTGCTTTATTCAAGCTTTTTTCACTCCACACACACTTTAAAATACTCTTCATTCCTTGCTGAGTTATATAAGGCAGTGAGTTGTTTGCTTGTTTTCCAGTTATGTCACCAAAAAAAATCTGGAAATTATATTATGTGCAGTTACTGTTTTTCCCTTTTTATAATGTTTTGTCATGACCCAACAGAACGAAAACAAGTGCATATACACAGGCAGCTCACCGGTGAGATATGAGTTTTCAATATTGTAAAGTTTTAAAACCAATATTTTTTGTACAAGCTGTTGGCTAAAATCAATAATCTTCCAAAATTCCCTGACATGTTTATCATGCTGCTTATATATTTATATATTATATATTATTATATTTATTCTTTTATATACTTTAAATACGCCTT
The DNA here is from genome assembly GCF_963576545.1 of Limanda limanda. Lineage (NCBI taxonomy): Eukaryota > Metazoa > Chordata > Actinopteri > Pleuronectiformes > Pleuronectidae > Limanda > Limanda limanda. The sequence continues at coordinate 18,228,764 of NC_083640.1, read as the reverse complement.
GAGTTGTGTAGGTCTACTCACATAGTCTTAAATTCTAATAACTTTAGTAACAATCTGTTTTCCTGTTCTATTGGCACTGGTTCGATAAGTCTCTGTACTAATCTTGTGTTCTGAGAAACACCTTAATTATGAGGTAACGTAAGTCATTCATAATCATCACAAACTCAGAGACGGGTTCAACCCACACCCTTGTTATTGAGCAATCTCAGCATCCGGTGACATACACAGGTACTGAATGTGTCAAGGATGTAAGAATGCAGTTCAGCAGCTCGTCACCCGGGAGAGTCCTGAAAATGTTTCCTCTTTTAACCCTCTTCTCTGTTATAGTCTGCTCTGTCCCACGGTGCTGACGATGTATCGCATGAGCTCATTCACATCCTGTAGACAGTCCTGAGCGTATCCATTATCTGTACTCCTGTTGTTAACACTGATTTTCCGCTGGTGCGAGTGTCCTTGTTTGGAAGTGAAGCTCTGTATCAATGTGTGAACTAAAACTCTGAGCCGATGTGTCCTTGTTCCTGTGTAGGAGCTGTACAGTGGAGGTAAAGACTGTAACGTCCTGGCTTGGGTTCCTGTTCTTCACCCCCCAGCTGTGGAGGAAGAGTCAGAGTCTACAAATACGGTACAAGCAAAAAAAAGAAACAGGAAACAATAATAGGGACCGAGTGATAATTTGAGGAGTTTGATAACACTTGATTCAGGTGTAATTTGTGTAGTTTCTATTCCAAGGCCCACAGTATGAACTTAATTTATGGTCTAAATATTCAATCAATATCTATTCAACTTTCGTTTTGTTGCTTTGGCCTTTGTGTCAGAATCCAAACCATGCACAGGCTGTGTGTCATCTGAAGAATTCCAATTGGTTTCGTCAGTGTCCGGAGAACAAAGTGATTCTCCTACAACAAGGAGCCCTGTCACTTGTTGTCAGCTCCGTCATGTCTACATTGTAGCAGTGCTTGTTAAATCCCAAACGGCTTCCTCTCACTCTTCAGATTCTGGTTTTTCTAGTTTTATCTCAGTTGTCATCACTCAAGTACAAAGTTTCTGTCTACTTTACAACCGGTCGGTATTTTTCCGACAGTGTGTACCCATTTAAGCTCGAGATTTGTGTGCATGTGTTATGTAATTGATCTGTTATTATTATTTCAGATTTGAGCTAAAGCTGAATGTCTTGATTCTTTACAGAGAGCTGCCAACCCGTCTTCAGGGAACCCTGCCCTTCAGGATGCATGGAGCAGCGATGAAGATTGATGCTGACGTTTTGTGTGTGGAAACAAGTTTCATATTTTCACAATTCACTTAAAAATGTGAACTGTTTCATTTAGTGCAAAGATGAAGGCCTTGTGAATATGTGTGATTTGTGTAAATATTTGTCCATCTCTGTAAATATGCACAACGTCATGAGTTAATTTAGTTTTTTTTTAATATTTTGATATAACATTCTGTTGTTCTTTTGCAAATTCTCGTTTGAATGTCAAGCCAACCTGATGCTTTGTTGTACCCATGGGGGATAAACTCTATTGTTTGTTCTTCTTAAATGTAATTCTACACCTCTCACACTCCATATTAGAATGATGTTTGTTAAAGAGATGTTATAGAGTTCTTTAAACAGGTTCAGTGCTTCTCCTTTAGTTTGAGTTTTCCTGCAGCTGAGCTGAGAAGAGCCGGCTCCTCACACGGGAGTAACCAGGCATCCATACACACAGATCGTCTTTTTGTTATTCCTGGGGAACATTAGCATTTGTATTGCGTTAAGCCTTAACTGAAAGTAGCAGCAGGAAGCGAAACTGAATCCCTCCCTTTCTCTGCCCCCCCCCCCCCCCCTCACAGTTCTTAATTGAACTTACATTTTTTATCAGACTGGCCAAAACACAATTACAACATAACTTCTTGCACATCAATGCTGTAATTTTGTCATGTGAAAAGACCATGAATAGCTTCTGTCGAACTGTACCAATATTTTTATTTTATATTACTTGAAGTTAAAAGAAATCTGTCTTGTTTTTTAATAAAAGCAATACTACCCTATTTACTTTGACTGACTGAGTTTTGAAAATAACAGTAATTACAAAGATATTGATCTAATTTTGCATTGGATTAATCCTACAGGGGTTGTAGTGGTTAGATAGAAGTAAGTTCAAGTTTTAAGTTTATTTATGTGATTCCAGCCACATCTGTAAAACAAACAGTGGAACAAAATTGGCTTTCTCAGTGTTGAGGAATTTTTGGCCTTCCTCACACATTACTGTATATGCCACTATGTATTATGTATTATGTATATTTCATCATATCTATACAGGATAATAGTGCCTGTCTATTTCCACACACTCTCCATCAGTACCCAAGGTCAGGTTATAGATAAAGGACCAACCAACCGCACATTGTAGTGTCTACGCTGAGGGACTTTCATATCCAACTCCAATGCCCCAGACACAGAGGCATCAACTTCAAATATTTTGCGTATTTCACCAGTGGAAAGACGTATGGACACAATGTGATTAAGGAATACATATTTAGCCTTTATTAACCAATAGGATGTGAACACCTTCAGTACATGTAACATAGAGAATGAAAGCAATTCTAGCCATTCATGGATGTGCTGTTGGGATGGGTGACACAAGTAGAGGGAGATATACTGGGATGCTGTGGGAGACATCTTGAGTCTTGAGGGTGATAATTGCTCATGTGGCTCTGTTAGTGTTTGTTTATTGTTTCACCTTCTGTTCTCCTTGATGCATCAAGTCTACATTAAAACCTTCAGCATAAGACATCAGCTGCTGCCTGAGTTCTCCTTTCACCAGCTTCCAGAAAACTTCCATCTCACTCAGGACGTGTGCGCACATACAAAAAACATCCCAACAAAACAAAACAGCGTTTTAAAGCCAAGTGCACAATTCAACAATGAGTTAAAATGATTTAAATATAATAAATACTGTGGTTTTAGAGTACAGGTAGATTATTTGCATTGTGGAAACCACCTTCATATTTCAGAGACTCCCATCCGGACAAAGGTTCCGGGCTATCAAGTCCTTAGCCTCGCGCCACCTGAACAGTTTTTCCCCCATTGACTCTCCCCACTCCCCACACTCCCCTCACTGACTCTGCCCCCCCCCCCCCACCCCCCACATTATTTATATATTATTGGCACTATCCTGAAAGCAATAACTGCACCTTAGCACGGCACATGCCCATTACTTATTCTTCTTCCTGTATATATTGTTGTTTTATGTCCGATTGTTGTTTTTATGTCCAATGCACCAACCACACCAAGGCAATTTCCTGTATGTGTAAAAATACTTGGCAATTAAAAGAATTCTGATTCTGATTATTTCCTTTACCTGACTTTTCTTAAATTATGAAAATTAACAGAACTAATTGTAAAGATATGGATCCCATTTTAACTGTAGTTGAAGGGAGTTTATGGAACATAAAAAAAATGTATTGCAAAGATATTGATCCAATTTTTTGTATTGGATTAAGTCTAAAGGAAATACACTCTACACTTGGGGAGTTAATGGAAAACAACAGCACTACTTGTTTATATATTGATCACATTTTTAACCTCAACCAGATTTAGAGAGTTTATGGGAAATAAACTATGGGAATAATCGTAAAGTTAATCCCATTTTTGACCTTAACTAGATTTAGAGAGTTAATAAAAAACATAAGGATCAATCGTTAAGTCAATCCCATCTTTAAACTCAACTGTAGTTTCAGGGAGTTCATGGAAAATACCCGAATGAATCACAACAACATGGATCCCATTTTTTTGTAGTTGGCTTGAATAATTCACCATGTAATCTGGCTGGATCCGCAATTGGCCAATCAGTGTGGCAATGGGCGCGGTTTGGGGGCATGCCACACCCCGGGGGCACATAAAGGGCAGGGTGTGTGAGCGCGTGCGGGACAGAGGCCAGCTGAGCTCAGTCAGGACGGGACGGAGGAGATCAAACACTTTGGAGTGCGGGTCCGCGGCAGCAGCATCACTGAAGGTTGGTAGTTCAACACCACTGCTTTTCTCGGTTCTAAATGGACACAGAATGAAAATAAGAAGGTTTGAAGGAGATCACACACACACAGAACAAACACTAACGCACACACACGCACGCACCCACCCACACACACACACACACACACCTGTGATTCCTGGAGATCTTCTTCCTGCACCAGCGGGTCCGACTTGTTTTCTTCACGAGTCGCTTCACCTGTTGCTCATCTGCTCACACATACACGCACGCACACACACACACACACACACACAGACACACACACGCACACATACACACATACACACACACACACACACACACACCCGCACACACACTGAGCTTCACACCCACATGGGAAATAACCGAGTTAATTGTTTTATTTCCTTGTTGAACCTCAAATTTCCAGAATATTCCAAAGAAAAGATGGTTTCATTCTAACATGGCCTCAGACCTCACTAGCCCTCCTGCACTAATGAAATCAACTCTTATTTTGAAGTGATTTCCGACCACATGGCGTCGGTTAATATTCACTGCACAGCCAGTAATTGATTTAATAATTTATTTCAAAAAAAATTTTTCCTACAGTTTGAATGAGTCAAACTTTATTTGCTTAGCAGCATTCAGACAGGTGGGTGCAGTTCACGTTTGACTGATGGGCTGAACAGGAGAAAAGAACTGGGGGGGGAAATGCTGACACTGAAAAACAAATCGACAAAAATGTCAGCTAAAAGTGTGATTTAAAAAAAAATATATATTAAAAAAATTAATTGTAAGAAAAGTTAAAAAATTGGGATAAACAATAATATATATTAACATACAATTTAAAACAAAATGTTTGTAAACCGTACTCGGTCATAATTTCATATACTTGTTTGTTTCCAACTTAATTACTTTAAAGCTCATACTTATTTACATTTGTTTATTCCAGTGTTTACTTTTATTACATACTCTAATTGTTTTCCTAATAATCGGTGTGTTTGAAGAGTTTTAATTGCCTACACTTGAGTGATCTCTGCCTCGGGAGGGACATGACTTTGAAAGTGCCCTGGGTGAGATGGAGCCTGTACGACCACATTTCACTGGTGCTCATGGTGCATTGTGGGAGTTGACTCGGCAGCCCAGGGAAGTGTGCCATGGCAGTAACCACCATCAGGTTTTCTGCTCTCTAACCTATGTCTCTAACATGAACCGGCGTGTCAAGACCTGTCATTAGCGTAAAGGCTACAGACAGACAGCCAGGCCTTTTCACAATTTAGCCTGGGAGGTTTTTTTAATGCCTTTACCTGCGCAGGTAGACACGCCTCGAAAAAAAATCCTGTCATGTAGGATTGTGTGCATTCATACACCTGGCAGACGGGACATGAAGTGTTTATTTACTTCTTGTGCTCTCTGATATGGGGAAACAGTTTGAGTGTCTTGATTCTGTTTGGACTTTTGCTCTGTTGAAGAGAACTTATTATTTCCAAGGAAATGGTTCAGTCACTGAACAACCATGGGACACGTCTGAAACATTACAAAGATGTGATACAATAATTTAATGATTTGATTAATTAACCATTAGATTGGGCTGTGGATGGGACAGCATATTATTATTTTCATCAATTAATTTTATGGATACTTTTTCAATGAAGCGATTTGTTTTTATGAGCAAATGGTGAAGAATTAACAGTTTCCTATAGATTCCAAGCTGATTTCTTGCAAAAAGTGGTTAATTCTCCCACTGGAGTAGTTGAAGCCATAAAATGATTTACATTTGATGATTTGACATCCATTGCAGCTGTTCTCAATCTATTGGCAGTTCTTTTTTTTTAAATATCACATTCCCGCTTGTCCATGAACTCACTACCTGTGACTTGTGCTATGACCAAATTTAATGGCTATTTTTTCAAAGAATTCTTGGTGCATAAAAAAAAATTATGGTTGAAAACAAACAACAATTTTCTTTCAACAAAGAATTTTCACATCAAAAAGGCCAATTTTCTCCTTAAAGTTTGTAGAACTACGATAGAGGGAAAACAGATTCAAGGTGACGTGGTTTAAAAACAAGCTGGGGACAAATCTTTTCTATGTTAACGTGCGTTCATGTCTCACGAATGAGTTCTGGTCCCATCTGTTGCTCCTCAGATAGCTTGAGACAGAGCCCCCCCATTGTATGCTACGTACACTCTCTGCTTTGTCTTCACTCCGAGGCTTTGAGAGGCTCCAAGAGTGACACAGTGGCATTTTTTCCTCTCGTACATCCCTGTCCCTGAACTATTCTTGTGTCATGTTGTTTTTTTAAAGCATGCGAGCAAATGTTAATATTTTGCTGTCATTGCTCTGATGTTGTTGGTTTTTAAAATCCATCTTGTAATGACGCCTCCACTTGTATGTGGAGGAAATGATCCGTGCCTATTTAAGAGATTAGCTCCGGTTGCTTTTTTTCTTTTACCACTCACTCACCACTTGTCGGGGCAGAGACTTACTTCCTGTTAGGTTGACAAACCAGTTGCCGTTTATTTATCAATTGACTCTTATTTTTCCAATCCACTTTTATAATTTGAACTTTTAGTAACAACTTCACTGACTCGAGTCAAACCCATTTCCTAACCTTTTGTGGTGTTTTCTCTCTTTAGGCGCAGGTAACTTATCTGAAAATGGAATTTGGGAGGATTCTGTCTTCTGCCGCATTCATTTACCACAAGTTCATCCAAAATGCAGGTGAGTAATCACCCGTTTTAAGTGGGTTTATGTCCTGTTTGTAACTTAAAACCCTGCTATTGTACCTCTGCAGTCCTTTTCTTTTTTCTTTCTGTTTCAATGGGCTGCAACCTACCTGAACAGTAACTACACGTTTCTCTTTCAGACTCTCGCACGGGGAGCTGGTTTCTCATGTCGTCCCCTCTCCCCCAAACCATCATCATCGCGGCATACATCTACTTTGTGGTTTCGCTGGGGCCGCGCTTGATGGAGAACCGCAAAGCCTTCGACCTCAAAAAGGTTCTCATCATCTACAACTTCGGCGTGGTGGCGCTCTCGCTCCACCTGTGCTATGAGGCGAGTCATCGTTATCTTTTGCATTCTTTAGCTCTTTCTGCAGTGATTTCACACGGTGATGCGTATCACCGGCTTCACAGTTGGAACAGAAGTGTTTTTTTTCCTTCCTCTGTTGAGAATGGAGCCTGCTCTCGGTTCATGAGCTGGTCAAAAATATTTTTGAAATCTGACATGTACACACAAGGTTTTCTGTGACAAGCGTGTAAACTTCTTGACATTGTATTATCTCATTCTTCAATTTATAAATGTAATTACCTTTCATTATTTCTGACCTTATTTTGCCTGTAGAATGATATAATTGTTATATTATCCAGCATCACTAGGCGTGTTAAAAGTAATTTAAATCTTTGCTCTCTTTCAGTTTGTGATGTCCGGCTGGGGCACGGGATATTCTTTCCGCTGTGACCTGATTGACTTCTCTGATTCACCACAGGGCCTGAGGGTAAAGCACCAATTGTGATGGATTAAACTAAACCTGACTCTGGCACCAAATATACATGATGCTTTGAGTGTGTTCATTAGAACCAGCACTGAACCTTTCTTTGTCTCCTCTAGATGGCGGAAACATGCTGGCTTTACTACTTCTCAAAGTTCATCGAAATGTTGGACACAGTAAGTGGCAAATTCAAAGTTGATCATTTATCTGTTTATCACAGTTCAGTTTAAACTCTGGGAATTAAAACTTTTGTTTTTTTCCTTTTTAGATTTTCTTCGTCCTGAGGAAGAGAACCAAGCAGGTGACATTTCTCCACGTCTACCATCACTCCATCATGCCCTTCACCTGGTGGTTCGGCGTTCGTTTTGCTGCAGGTAGAACTCTTCCCGACCCCCACAGACACGCACTCCAACATGTAAACACACAAGATCTTTTTGAAATCACAAGAACTTCCTTTTTTAATATTTTACGATCTCATTCTTAAATCCACTTCCTGTTTCAGGTGGTCTGGGTACGTTCCATGCCCTGCTCAACTGCATCGTCCACGTCATCATGTACTCGTACTACGGCCTCACTGCCTTGGGCCCCTACTACCAGAAGTACCTGTGGTGGAAGCAGTACCTCACCACCATTCAGCTGGTATGTTAAGTGCTTGAACACACGACAGATTCTTATGTGTTTCTATCAAATCTTGGGTTTCAAGTTGAAATACAATTTCTTTTGGTCCTCAGATCCAGTTTGTTATGGTGACCAGCCACATCTCCCAGTATTTCTTCATGAAGGATTGCCCCTACCAGTTCCCCGTCTTCGTGTACATCATTGGCCTGTATGGCATGATTTTCCTGTTCCTCTTCCTCAACTTCTGGTACCATGCCTACACCAAGGGCAAGCGGCTGCCTAAGGTGCTGCAGGCTCAGAGATGGGCTCACCACTCCAACGGAGTCATGAATGGAAACGCCAATCACGAAAGGGAAGAGTGACGCACAACTTTGCCATTCAGGGGGTTTCAGGGTTGACCTCTAAGCAAACCAAGTAGTCTCGAGATTCAGCCCCAATTTGTTTGGACTGTTTGTTTTATTTGATTTTTAATTGCTTTCACTTGCAACTACAAAAGGAACAAGACCATCTTTTAAATTATCACCGAAGCTATATTGAAAACCCAAGCTGGAGGATTTTTATGTAATCCCAAGTGTTCAAATGGAAAAGTCGAAATCTCCCTCCTTTTTCTGCTACGTATGGTATGAAGAACTCTACTTCACTATTCACGCTGAATACACGGCTTCACCGGTGGCCAGACCACAGGACCCTCGGACTGGACATCCTCCCTCATCCAGAGACTTTTTTTAAGATTTAAAAGTTGTGCAATGAAAAATTAAGGGTTATTTATTTCACTTGGCCTAAAATGATGACTTAAAAAAAAATAGGGTGATTAGGCCAAGCGCACGTTCTTTTGTTCAGTTAGTTTAATGGTTGCATGCACGCAGAACACGGGTTTCACTAGGTTTCATCACTAATGCATGAGAACTTCTCCAGGTCGAGTCGCTGCTGCTGCTGATGGTAGAGACATCAAATGAAAAGAGTCGTCTTCAAAATGACGGGATGAATTCGTTCTCCAATGATGCAGCGGAGCGACAGGCGCCGGAGCGGAACAACTGGACCACTGTGGTTCTTGGAGGGTTCACAGCAGAGCTTTAGCTGCTGCTTCCTCACTGAAGCACATTTCAAAAATAACACTTACTCGACCACTGCACACTCTGTTACACGGTTTCACTATTCAAGCCAACCGGTAAGAAAACACGAGCAGCATCAGTTGCCCACTTTAAGTATTTTGCTTCCCGTATCGAAGCTTTGTGGCAACGATGTCCTCGGACGGCTGGAGTCACTACCTTTCATATGTTATGATCTTACACTGAAGTCAATGTGGTGTCTGAAGACACAGGATGGATCTTGGTTTTGAAACCACCTCATTCAGGTGAAAGCCCATGTTAACATTTAAGATTTACTTGTTTGTGTAATGCCTATTTTCCAGTTCCTTTTCAGATCCCTTTTTATAATATAGTTAATATTGTAAGAAATGTGACAAATGTTTATATTGTATTTTATGTATTTATACAAAAATAAATGATCAATTTACTTTGAAATTTGTCTTTGCTCTATATATTGTGGGAAAAGGGATACTTTCAAGTCTGTGGTATAATTTTGTAGTTTCAGTGATATCTTAGAACGTTTAACAGCTTCTCTTGGTTTGCACTGCTGAATAGGAACAGAATCTCTACACTGACTCTGTCAGAGGTTAAATCTCTAAAATGACTTGTAGGTGATTCATCTTTGAAGTGTTGTGTAATCGAAGGGGAAGTGAAAAGCAAACGGCTCAACCCGCAGGTCAGAGTTCTGATCTTTAATCGGTGTTCCATGATGCAAATTCTTAACAACCTTTTATGAGCATAATATGTAAAATTACTGTTAGAAGCACAAACTCGTATTTAGGGTCAAGCTGATTTTTTTTTTTTTTTTTTTTTTTTTGAGTAATGCTCAGTTATGGCTGTAATCAACTATTTTGACCAGTAGGAGGTGCTGTTAAACAGACTAGAAAAGGTTTGCTGTTTTAATGTTCAATGCATCATAGTTAAATGAATCACGATACAAAACAATTTAATCCACATAAATTAAAAAGCATGGCACTCCTAAAGTAATCGGTGTTTGAATGTTGCTCTATTTTATCTTCATCCATGTGACCTCATGATCTGCAGGAGGATGAACTGTTAACATGTGCTTTTGCTCTCGCAAGGTGAAAAGCTTGATTCTTTTGAAATGTTAGTCTCCAGAACAGAGGAAAATATTTCTTTTCTATTACACACGTATTATTCAAATGCAATAAAAGTATTTCTTATAAGTTAAACCATTCAAAACTATTTCAAATGAGAATCCCACACGTCCCACATGCAAAACTACGGTTTAAGAGATACCTGTTAATGAGTCCAGATCTCAGTCCAAATCCAGAATTTGTGAGTGGCAATCATCTTCAAATATGATTTTAACTTTCAGAAACGGAAAACGTTTTATTTCTCTGATGCTCGTTCAGCTCAAGCTTCTGTCTGTTCATCTCACACAAACCCACCCAGGACACAGGAGACAGCCCACTGACCCGTCAATCAGATATCAGCACAGTACTTCTGCTCTCAGGTGGTCTGTAATGATACCACCACACCGGCCCCTGAGCGACCCTCATCTGAGTGATGGCCGTACTGAGAGCTCTTCATACGTGAAGGGAGAATGACGTCAGTGTCAGTGTCTACAAAGCACAGAAATCCTTTAAAGGCTGTTTGCATGTAAATATCCAGTGGGGAGACGGGAGCAGGCGTCAGGACAGGCCAGCTCTCGGTGGCTGAGGACGATAGCCCTCCACCGTGATGAGTTCCAACAGCTCCTGTCTGTCCTCCAGCGTTCCTCACAGGCCTGTACAGGTTATCACTGTGTGAGAGGATGAGACAGCTGGCTCTACAGGCTGGTGAGTCACTGAAGAGGATTTGCTGCTTCCTTTCACCACATAATATTTATCTAAATCATGTTGTTTTGTATCTATTAAGATTTATTTGATCGTTTCAGTGATTTCATGTTTGGGATTGCTCAGATGATTTTACGCAGATTTGCTTCATGAAAACTGCAGAAGCGATAAAGGCAGAGGCTTGTTAGTAAGAAAAACATCCTCTGATACGTCCAATAATGTCCGGATCATTAACGACGGGCAAACTACGTCTCTGCCTCAAATGATTATTTATTACACATACGCTGCAAACTCAGTCTGATTTATGTCTGAGGTTGGAAATAATTATTTTATCTCAGCATTATTTTCTATGTCTGTCAGAGCTAATCTATAACAAGCTCTAATTGTATTTGTGCAATGACTTATTTTTTTGTCTAATCCATTTCCATTTGGACCGTTGAATGTGGTGTTTCCATCCATACCTTTTATATCCTGTGACAGAATGTGTAAAAGTACCACGATCGAAATAAAGTTAGCTAAAAGTTTGTGGAAAAACTCAAAATTTGAAAACAGAATTCTCCCACCACCTTATATTGTCGCCTACAAGGCCGCAAAATAAATACTATTTAAATTTTTTTCAAACTGTGAGCAAAGTGCTTTTAACAAACAGAAATCTGCTAAAGAATTGTATGGATGTATTTGTGAAGGAATACTACCAACAAAATCTAATAAAACCATCAATTGTTTAGCAGATTTTTGAGAAATCCTTCAACTAATCCTGATTCTGAGCGTTTTTTAACTTTGACCTTGAATGTTGTTTGAGTTATTGTCGGTTAAACTATTGACATACATGAGTCGTTAATACAAAAGAGGAAATCATTAAGTCGTGAAACCAACTTTTTGTGGGTTTTGGACGCTTTGTCACACTTTGCCACAATTTAAAGGTGACACACTGTACATCACAAAAAGTGGTGCTGTCCATGTCTCCTGCCAAGAAGATTCACAGGGCTTTTAAAATGTCAGAGTCACAGTAGTCCACAGGATGAGCCGATAGCAGATAAGAGGAAGAACAAAGGATCCTGGGTAATTGCTTTCTTTCTGGGCGCTGTAATTCACCGGATCAAGGAGCTTCCAGGTGCATCATGTGCAACACTGACCAGGTCTGAGCACGTCTGTTTTCTTAACAGCCAGAATACATCCATGTCCAGATTTTCCACCTTGTCGGGGGGGGTCACAGCTCCTTGGAAAAGCTCCAGTGAAATGATGACAATCAACAAAGACAAGAGAGGCCGGGAGTGTGGGAGCGAACGGAGGCTGCCGGGGGGGGGGGAAAGAGAGCAGCAAAAACAGGATGGACAGAAGAAAGGAGGCCAAACGTTGTCTTGATCCAGTGATAGACAAATTCTATTATATAAGAGGAGTGAATTTAAGGATTAAACGAGGCTAAACTTCACATCTCCTCCCCATGAGGAGCATCTCTCTCACCCCCCCCCCCCCCCCTCGCAGCAGCTCTGCAGTGGAACAAATACAATGTGTTTTAGACCCAGGGGTGTTTTCCAGGTACTTATCTACCACGCAGCAGTATATCTTCTGTCCAGAAACCAATTTATTGATGGCTGTCTTGTGTTCCTATAAGGCCTCAGCAGAGTGAGTCTGGTCGGCTGTGTGTGTGTGTGTGTGTGTGTGTGTGTGTGTGTGTGTGTGTCTGTCAGCTGCTGCCTCTGTGGCTGTAAGCTGTCATATCTGCTAAAGCACAGGCAGCAGAGAGAGGTTATGTACGTAGCCGGCTTTCATAGTTTTCCTGCGGAATCTTCATGTAGCCTTCCATCCTTCAGGGTTTTCAGATTAAACACTTAAACTCTTTCCCTTTGCTCCGACCAATTACAGATGTAATTTTGGATTAATTTCCCCGCTGCCTGATGTCTTGATGGGAAATTCACAATGAGGCCCCCCCCCTTCCCCTCCTGTGAGGCCTCGGGGCCAGACAGTTTCACTCTGCTTGCTTTGCTGTCTGCCTGTTTGCATGGCCGCCCCCCCGAGGGTCCTGCCCACTCTGCTGCTTGTACATCCCTGTCTGCCTGGTTCCATTCCAGACAACAAACTGAATTCACCATTTAGATTCATCAAAGTTAGTTTGGTGTTTTAGAAAATGTGTAGAGCATTTAATGAGAAGTACTGTCGGAAGATTGCAGGATAAAGACTACAAAAGGGTCAAACTGCCAAATGAATACACACAAGTTTATTTAATCCTCAGAAAAAGAGAATGAAAACAAATTGAAATTTGTTTGGGAAGTTTCTTTCCCAGCATCCTGAGCACGTGTCTGATTTCAAAAGTGATTGTTCTGCTTATGCGTCAATCGGTCATTGTGTGGTTGTCAAGGCCGTTGCCAGCCTGAGTCACAGGATCATACACTTTGACTATGCTAACGTAGGCTGTTCACCTAAACAGACAGTCAGTCTTCTCTAAAAAGCAGGAGCTGTCTATGAGAGGTTATCATACGTAACCTCCAGCAAATGCAAATAAAGAACCATGATACAGTGGGATATTTAGACAGAAGCAGGCTTTCTGCTTCCTGTCTTTACGTGAAGTTAAACTAACTCTGCTGGCTTCAGCTTCATATTCACAAACCGGGTTTGAGAGTGAAATCTTTAACATCTAACATCTAATAACTCTCTTCACTTCCCAAGCTGTTGACCCATCTTTCTCTGTTTTACCTTTAGGACCTTAGATAATAAATAACGTTAAATTAAACCTGTGACTCAAAACAAGTGTAATGGAAAATTATATAATCACAATATAGTATGTTTTATCTCTGTGGTTTTGCATGCTTACGTAAGCACACTATTATCTCTGCTTATGCATATCATGTGTGACAAGATGACCGTTCCATGTGTGACCTGACAAGATATCCCATGGCAACCTGCCTCATGGATGTTTTATCATAACGTTTATCTACTAGGTTCATCAGGTGCTGGTCTCTGAGAGATCCAGACATCGGAGCCTCTGGGAATCACTATCCTGTCCCCTCCAATCTTATCTTCTGGGGGTTTACCTTGTACTTCATTGTCACACAACACACATTATCTTAACACACACACACATCGGATTCTTACGCACATCACCTCTATCTGCATAAAGGAGCAAGTTGTTTCTTTGTCTTATCCATCTTCACATGTCCGGATGCTGCAATATCTGTTTGACCTTCTCTGCCAAAGAATAAACGTGAATTTAAAAGACCATGATGGTCAGCTCTCTTTATTTCACAAGTCTCGCAAAGTCAAATTTCCTCCACACAAGTCAAGAACGACGATTCCTGTAAATTAAAAATGCTTTTGTCCAAAAACTATACGTGACGGGCTGAACATCCGGTCTGATTCAGATATAATCTCTAATGTTCCACTGCCTGTTCCAGCTGCTCCTGTTCTCTGTCAATGTTTGTATGAGGTAAGAGGCACATTACCTTCAGTGTGTATATGAGTCTCTTCAGTCATGATGGGAACATTACCTAAAAATGTGTTCTGAGAATGTCTCTAAAGAATCAACAGCACAGATACATTTTCACATAATTCTCTGTTTCTGTGAACTCTGTGTGTTATCTGAGCCGTTGTTTGCCATCATTGTTTTTTTTTTTTTAGCTTCGCTGTGGAAAATGTACAGGCCACTGAAATCAGAAATACAAATGCAATGTGAGTAATGTGATGTTTTCAGCTGTTTGACTGGACGAGAGCCCAAAGCTGAACATGTTCCGCGACTTGTAAGAAAAGCAGCAGTTGTCCAGAGGGGCGTCTCACGAGGTGCACACTTTGATTTGATTTGATCAGTCCTGATGTTTGTCATGCAAGGTTTCAGGACATGTGTGCTGCTTTGCACTGTTCTACCATCAAACTGTTCGTGCAGCAAAGCAATGTGATCGGAAAATCCAGAGTTAACCTTCATTTCATGTGCACATGTGCAGTGACTGAATTCAACTCATCCATTCTAACAAGCGCTCGAGCAATCTCATACCGTGCAGCAGGCTGAGAGTTATTTCACATTTTTCAGATTTCTTGGTGACTTTAGAAAACAATCTGCTGTAAAAGTAAGTGTTTGAGTTAATTCATCTTTTTATTATCCTCACAAGGTTAGAAATATTTCGTATCTGTGTGCCTGCTTATTGCAAAGGGAGGAAAGCTGCTGTGCTAACCCTCTAAAGAGAGAGAGCAGCATCCCTTTAAGAGAGTCACAGTATGTGTAGGCTGAAGCAAAACGTGCTGGAATCGAACTGTGGGATTTTGTTAAAGTGGTCAAGGTGTAGACGGACATGTGGAACAACTGCACTTCTTTTTAGCTATATAAATTTGCATTAAAAGAAACTTCAGATGCAGTGATTTCCAGTCCCTTGTGTGGTTCAGGCAGCAGAATTACTTGATTGTACATTTCTCATAAAGCAGTTGTGCACTTGTGTCTTTTTTATTAGACCCTTCATGCCTAATGAAAGCCCACATCTGTCGGCTTTTATGACCCCAGTTTGGAATATATTGTAAATTTCAATCTTATAAACCCAGCTGATGACATCAGTATGACATCACCAGGGACATTTAAAGACCAGCTCCTCCAGGCCGACACAAGTCACTGGTCAAGCTCCGTTTATCACTGTGGTGACACAGTGTTGTTTGGTGGAGCGTTCGTCCAGATTAGCCCACTTATTTGTTTCCTGGCAGAGTTATGAGGAAAGACTGTTATGACAACAGCAGATTACTTAACTGGCTGGTGGCCGTAGCTTTATATTAAACAGACGTGAGAGTGGCATCGCTCTGAAAGAGAAGCTGACCGCACACAAATAACCATGTGTGGTCATCATGGCTTCGATATAAGTCATCAACATGACCGGCACATAACCTTAAACAAACAAAGATTCAAGGAAACATCATTTTAGCAGCAGCTGATGCATTTTCTATTAAGATGGGGAACTGTTCTTGGTTTACGCGATTTGTCCGTGACAAATATGATGACACTGAAGAATTCACAAAAACATTCAGAGTCAACATGTTTGTTTTCTGGCTTGATCTTGGAGAACAGAATGAAGAAGACTTTCTGGTTATAGTGTATGTAGACTTACAGCAGTTCAGGATCGTGGTCTGGTTTTATACAGAGAAAGTCCAAAGACATTTGACCAAACCTCGATCGCTCCCTGATCTCTGGAGTTTGTTGCCTTACCTAAATGTAAATGGAAGCGACCCCTGGGCTCTGGTGTGGAAGTCGTGTGCTTGGGTAGGCTGCGGCTCAGGAGGTAGAGAGGATCATCCGCTATCCAAAAGCGGATTAGTTCGATTCCCACCCTCCATTCTACATGCTGAGGTGTAGTTGGGTAGGACACTCAACTCTATTTGTCCTGGTGGCCCACAGTGTGTGAGCGATGCGTGATGGAGAAGTTGCTGCAGACAGATACATGTGTGTGTGAATGGGTGAACATTTCAAGTCTGCCCTCATTCCACCACCTCACTCCACTGCTGAGAGTACATGTAGTGCTTAATGGGCTGCAGCCCTATCCAGTCTTATTGATCCCTCAAAGCGCTTTACTCTCCGAGCCACAATCACCATTTCTCTGATACGCTCATAGAAGACTGTGCACTTTTTTCTATCACACACCAGTGACAAGCCGTTGGTACAGCTGTCAGCGGCAAGGTGCAGTTCAGTATCTTCACAAAAAACACTTTGGCACGTGGGCTGGAGGAGCCGTGGAGGACCACCTGCCCACAGCCGCCTCACTCTTGGGGGAAAAGTTTAGAAGTATATGAACATACTGGTATCACAATGCATAACGGTATCAATCCTATGATCAAAGTGTTGACTGTGTGAAATTAGTATAGTGCTTGTTAACTTGTGTCTGATTATTAGTGATACTTGGCTAATCCATTCTTGAAAGAGTGCAGATCATTATTTTGCAAATAAAATGATCACACAAAGATTTGTGCACAAAGATTTTTTATCACTGATCCTGATCCAAATGTTCCAGATGAACTTCCGTGCAGCTCAGAGTCCTGCTCCACTTTAATTCACCTCCTGGCTGAGGTGAGAAACACTCCTGACCAAACACTGTGGCTCAAACAGCTCCAGGGTGTAAATAAAGGTGTCTGACTGTGTGTGTGTGTGTGTGTGCATCTGTGTGTGTGTGTGTGTGTGTGTGTGTGTGTGTGTGTCCATGTGTGTTTCAGTGCGTCAGTGTGTGACACTTAAATAAATAAACATGACAGACTCTGTTTCAGCAGTTTACAAGTCGAGCAAATATCCACTGGCTCTGCAAACCAAACCACATCTGCCTCATCAGTGTGTTGTTACACACCAAGAACACTAAGAATCCATGTCTCTCTCAGGGTGCACTGTTAGTCCTCATTGTCGCTGAAGCTTAAGATTCCCATCATCCATGAGAGCCTCAAGTTCATGTGTGGGTGTGCGACTATGTTGACTGCCACTGATATGTGAAACCACATTCAGGGTTTATTTCTCTTTGTGAATGTTTCCATTTCTGAGTAAGTTTTCCATGAAAAGATCCAAAGAAGTTGGACAAACACTTTTAATGAATCTCTGGATATAAATACCCCAAAAAGCTGAAGTTGGGCATGAAGCAGGGTACGTGACAGGGCTGAAGCACAAACACTAGCAAGCCTTCACGCCTGAAGACACCAGGACAACATGAACACAGAAGATTCAAACCCACATCCACCTTTTCATGAACAGATGTGAGAATGATACATATCTTCACATCTTGAAGAGAAAGGCGAAAAACTTAAAGCATGCTTCTTTATATGGTGATCTATTCCCTTAAATAAAAATAAATGACTCCTCTGAGGTCTCAACACAGAGCATAATACATTCTTTTCTTATATTGCTATTTAAAAAAAAAAAAGTACATTTCTATAATTATGATATTGTTTAGTTGCCCAGCTTCACTGTAACACTGCCTCACTCCTCTTCTCCTCAACTATGGGAACTTCCAGGAGAAGAGGGGTGGAATAGGGGGTTCGTCTGTGGGTGGGGCTGGAGAAGCAGAGGCACCCGATTGGCCGAGAGGCAGGAAGCACTCTGCCCTGATTGGCTGCTTGGCCTTGGAGCGCAGAGCTTTGTCCCCTCCTCCTTCTTTCCAGACAGCATCATCAGTCAGTGAGCAGCAGCGGAGGAAGAGGAGGAGGAGTGGGATCTCTGTGTGTGTGTGGTGGTGGGAGATGAGCAACTCACACTTAACTTTGTTTTGGTCTCTTCTCTGATTGGGAGCAGGCAGGGACGCAGTGGAATAAGTAAAACTCTTCCTGGAAGTTTCTCCAAAGGACAAAAAGTAAGTTCACAGCCTCTCTTTCTGAACTCTGGAAGAAGTAGTGTGGTGGCTGCTGTGGGAGGAACAAGGGGCCACATCACTTTGCTTTAATGTGACTGTGACATCAGACTGTAAATACACACACACATCAACTCCTCCTCTGCACAGTTTGAATGCACACACTCAACGTGCAGGTGAAAGGTGTGTGTGTGTGTGTGTGTTTACCTGCAGGCAGCATGTGATTGAGTGTGTGTTTGCGTCCAGTGTCTTTTCAAAGTGTCTTGTCTCTGTCCATAGCAGCCTTGTGCTTCAGGGGTTTGGAGGGAGCTGTGCGGTGCGACTTCACGGTGACAAGAAGCTCATCAGCAGCAAACTTCCTACTGCAATGCTCCTCAGTGACAGAGGAGCTCATGGACTCTCTCCCCCCCCCTCACCTTCCTAAAGAACTCTCCTGGTGGTGTGACTTTCAGGCTGCAGGCTGCTGCTGCTGTTGCTGCTGGTGATGGCAGTGGATAGTCTGCTATAAATAGGCCTGCTCCAAATTGTGCTGCAGTCACGCATAAATTCAGGGAGAACGAGACGTGACACGGCCATTGTTTGCATTAGAGTCTGACTCCAGTGTAAACAAAGATTAATACATCCTGATGCCCCCTCTTTTATACCCCGAGGGGACGGGAGGGGATGGCACACACAGAGGGGGACAATAGGAGTAGGCGCGCCATGTGTCCCTCGGTGTGTGTGTCTGTTTTTGTGTGGAGGTGGAAAGTGCTTCCATGTGTCACTTTCTTTCCTCGTCAAACTTCCACACGTGGCAGGAACAGTTCCCTTTTAAGAGGGTTATCACCTCTGCTGATCAGTCACAGAGATAATCCCCTCATTTCCATACACGCTCTTATCACGCTAGCAGTCAAAGCAGCTTGTTAAAGTTTTAACAACATTACAAATGTGGTTTATTCAAACACTCACTCAGAGGTGCTCAGATGGCACAGCTATGAAGTTGGTCTCATAAAAGAAACAGCTTGCCATGTCGGCTCTTCAAATCACATTCTTACCTCCACAAAGGAGGTTATGTTTTCACCCCTGCTCTGTTTGTTTGTATGTGGGTTGGTTTGTTTGTCAGCAGGATTACGTAAAAGCTACTGAAAGGAATTCCACAAAACTGTGTGGAAGGATGGGACATGGGCCAGGAAAGAGACCGTTTGATTTTGGCAGGGATGCGGACAAAGGGGCAGAACCAGGAATATTTGTATCACTATCTTTTTGACGTCTTCGCAGATGTCACAGGAAATAATTGATGAAATAAGTCAAGCATGTTCATGGTACTGATTGGGTGCAGTTGGCCGTGCAGCTTGATTGAATCGGATTTATGTGCGCTCAAAGTCACTCTCAACAGTTTTAATCAAAGACATAGTAAAACAAATTAGGACACACAGATGTTTTCTGCCTTTTCTTGCCAAGATGAAGATGTGAACACCTCACAGCACATTGGAGACACGAGGGGATTCTTCAAAGAGCAAAAACAGAGGAACAAATTAATTGATCATAAATTGTGTAAAGTGTATTCCTTGTCCAGCTTTTTAGTATTTTGGATCTAGAAAATCCATAAGTGGTTTTACAACTATGTCCCGATGAACGTGAGGGATTTGGTGTGGAACCTAAAGGCTCCAGTATGCTTCTACGTTCTCCATTTCTCGGAGAGGGCTCGTCATATGGAAATGATGTCGTTCGCGGACCAATCACAGCCAAGAGCGGTCCGTGGGCTCTCCGACATGAAGACGGAGAGTTAGAAAAATCAGAGGTGTACGAAAAGCTCTCCGAAGCGCTCGGAGAGGGCGTTCTTATCTATCCGTTTTACAAAATACGTACAAGCATAAATTGGCCTTAAGGGGACTGTTTGGCCTTGGTGGAGGTGTGCGCTCTACTGAGTGATGTTCTACCTTATTTAACTCAGATTGAAGAATTTGACAAAAAAAAGCTGGGACAAATGACGTCCACAAAGAAAGCCCAAACAAGCAGCTTCCTCCTGTCGGCTGTTCCTCGCCTGTAGTGTCTCTGAACTACCTGTCCCCCTGTCTGTCAGCCCGCTCCTCTCCGAGCTGCTTCATTGCAGCGTACGACACAGGGAGCCTTGTTTGGACCTGACCTCTACTATGCAAATACATACTGTCAGATTGCCAGCCTGCGCTTCAGATCCACGTGGATGAATCTGTGAGAGCGTCACACTGAGCTCATTGTTTCACCTGAGCATCACCGGCTGTAATCATGAGCTGAGACTCTGACCCGTGTGGTCTCTCCTCCTCAGTGTGTGTGAGGGGGGGGTCTCCTCTGAGGAGATCAGACCGAGTCAGACTGAAGGCTGAGTGAGAGATGTGTGCGACAGCAGCTTCTTTAACACCACCGGCATCAGAGAAGAGGATCAGGGAACCTCTGCTTGTTTTGTTGTTCTGCTGTTGCCCCTGGTCGTTTTTCTGAATGAGTGTCTGTTTGCCTTTGTCAGTGAATGGGAGGACAAGGTAATGAGTTTGGCTAAATGTACACTGTGTGTGTGTGTGTGTGTGTGTGTGTGTGTGTGTGTGCTTATGTGTGGACAAAAAGCATCTGCACTGCAATGCCTTAATATCAATCTGCTGAATAAGCATCTCTGCAGCTGCATGTGTGTGTCTGCATGCACTGTGCACACTTTGATGTCTGAACTTACTGTGGCAACGTCCAAGTTTTTTATCAGGCTTTGTCGTGATCAGATGGCTCCGTTAGCAACAACAGTTATGACCAATATAGTCAGTGATGCTGTATGTCGAAGCTCGGGGTCGGGGGTCAAGCAGCAGCAGAGGGCTGCGGTGTTTAGTGCCAACAAAGTCAAATGTCACAGGTTTCCCTGAGCCATTCCTGGCATTCTGTGAGTAGGGGTCAATGGAAAAATTATATAATCTGCTTCCCAAAGCAGATTCATTACTGTAATAAAGGCAGTGTTTGTTTTCCCCTGTTTTCTTCTGGCAAGGGAGAATATGCAAAGACCTCTAATCTCTCGTGCAGCGGCATACATACACACAGACACACACACAGACACACACACAGTCACACACACACTCACACACACATTTAAGCAAACATCGCCAAAGGCATTTAAGTATCTTTTTATTGGAAACTATGTTCTCATAACAACAAGCAGGACTGTCTCTCTGTGCTCAAGGCTTTTAGAGGTCATCCTGGGAATTTGCTGTTCCGTCCAACTTCACTCATTTACTGGGCTTGTTCCCTGTTAGTCAAAACCTGCTCTCATCTCATACTTTTCCAGAAGATCCTCCCCAGGTATATTCACCGATTAGTGTTACTTGTCTGTTTTTAACTTTTAAAGTGACAGGAAGCAGATTTTTGGGGGGAATGTTGGATTGTTGCTGAGGTAAGATGATCCCTGACATCGGATGTTTGGGGAAATTGCCACGAATCCAGTGATGGATGTGCCGTTTGATAATAAATTCAAGTACAAGTGTAACTTTTGAACCGTTTAATGGAGTCTCTTCCCTCTGCAGACCCTTAAAAGGCAACACGCTGTCATGCCTTGAGACTGTCCCATGATTTGACACATAATGACCAGATAAGTCCAAAACAGCATGGACAAAAAGGAGAAATTTGCCTCCCCTCCTCCTTCTCCCTCTGTGTCTCCTCCACTCTGCTGCACGGCCAGATAAACAGCGTCCATCAGCACAGCTGGATGGTATCAGGGGAACAACGTCTTACGATGAAGCCACGATATTATGGTCTGCAGCGGGGGGGGGGGGGGGGGGGGGTATAGCTTCTAATTGATGTCATGTACAACAACATGAGCGGGGATGTGACGAAACCGATGACGAGGCCGGAGCGGATCTCGGCCTCATGCAGCAGCAGCATCTGCGTGTGTGTGTGTGCGTCTTTGTTACGTGAGGCAGGAAGAATGACCTGCAAGGGACATGAGGCAGGAGGAGAAGAAAAAACAGCTGTGGCCTCGGGTTCACTTGTACTTCCCTTTCCCTTGTCTCACTGGAAGTCCTGTCATTGTGTTCAATTCATAGTAAGAGCTTGCACGGCTTTTACAGACACTGGAGCAAGCAATGTGGGATCTGAATTGTGGAGGAGATGGGTGGGTGGGAGGGGGGCTTAATTTTGTCCCTCGAGAGCGATGGTATGCGCTGGTCATCGTTTGGTCATCTCGCAGCAGTGCACATCCTGGTGCCTTGTTTAACAAATATAAAATACTTTTGTTTTTTCCTGTGCCACTGGAAAGATTTTCCATAAACAGCGGCTGACATTTTCTATGTTTGGACAAGGGTCGCTGATGTTGCTCCTAAAACACAGGAAATTCTGAACGCCACTTTGAGAAGTTTACGAGCTTCACAATAAGAACATTTAGCGTTTTAAAGACCATATAATAGTAGGAAGAAAGAGAGTAACAACTGGATCGAGATGCACTGCAACATAGCGGCTTGTCTCTCTCTGAGGGCCGGTCGTTGCTCGGATCGGACGCACACGGCAGAGTAATTGGAGTTAAGTGCCTTTGACAGCCAGTGTTTGTGCAAGGAAGGGTTGAATAAACATCAGGGGCGGCACATGGATTTTTCAACTCTTTTCCCCCTGGAGCAGCTATTAGACTTTTTTTCCTCTCCACAATTACCAAAAAATGACTCACTTCAGCTTATAGTCTCTACAAAGTTTACATTGTGTGAGTGACACCTACGTCACATATGCTTTGTTGTCAGTAGGGAGTGCTTGCCAGTTGGCATGAGGCTATATCAAAACAAGGGCGTTTGGTCAGGTGTCCTGTATAATTTATCAGGTCACAGCCCAGATAAGAAACCAGCCAGGTCCAGGACATTGTAAATGATTCCTGCCACACTCATGCCAAACATCCGTCTCTCTGATACACTCATTTAATGCACCTTTACCAAGATGGTCTATTTAAAATCAGTTTGTAAACTCACCTAACAACAGCCCAATTATGTCAATGGGCATTTCTTGGAAGTTTTTTGTTGGTGTGTCCACATTTGCTGCTTTGAGTTCTTTGCCTCCTGGAATAAGGGCGGAGTTAGGATGGAGGCTTGAAAAGAGCTAGTTCATGTTGTGAGCCCATATAAAAAGGCCAAAGAGATTATAGCCATTCCAAACAAAGAGCCTGCTGCACACTTTCAGACAGTAGACACCTTTACATAGACACCAATATTCATATACTAACCTGATCAAAACAATAGTCTGAATAACACATTGCCATGAAAACAGCATATTCTGATGACCTTAACTGGAATAAGGTCAAATTCACAATAAGCAATAATCAAAATAAGACATGTAGAGTATTTTGACCTTACTCACATTATGTAGGCATGTATGTGTCTTAAAGGTAGGTTTGTCTGAAAGTCGTCTGAATAAAGAAAGTCACAGGACTGTTATGAACACGTCTGCCTACCTGTCACTAAACGACCTGCCTGAACACATCCTGCCCGGACTCTTGCCACAGTCTTCAGCCGGTGAGACATTCGTACATCATTAAGGCAGAGACGTTAGCGAACGATGACTGAAAAGTCGTCAGTTGCTTGTCAGTGCACATTCACGGCCGATGAGAGGGGGTGGGGTGTATAGTTTGCCTTATTTTCAGTCTGTAGCCCGCCTTTTCTAGCTTTTCCAGGATTACCAACCCTAGCTTTAATCGCACTACAAAGTCCAACTGAAGTTTTCACAGCATTTTTCAGACATTAACATGTGCGTCAGCTACCAACTGCTTGATGACGCATGAGCTGGTTCTGAGTCAACTCGTGGGAAATAATGTTGATGTGAGTCATAATCAGCGTACGTTCTGTGACATTTCACTGGAATATGAATGGAATTTTCTGTTAGTATCTTGTGTGATGATAGAAATTATGTCTCAGGAAAAGGTCAATCATCAGGTGCCTAGCCTGAGTCTATGTCTGTTCTGCCTAGTTCAAATATCAACAAGGGAGACAACCGTTGGGACTAAAGCGGTTTTTCTTGCATCTGTTATTTGCTATTGTTGCCTACTTTCAATGTAAGTTTAGCGATTTAGTGGGATACAGTGGGGAAGTTGGATATTGCAACCAACTTAACACCCCTCACCTCCCCCTCTCTACAAAGCACATATAGGGAACCTACAGTGGCCTTCAGGTAACGTGAAAACACTCTCTCTTGAGCCAGTGTTTGGTTTGCATGAAGCAGGACCCGCTCCTTATGTAGATTTTAAGGTTCATTCTAAGATCAAGAAAACACAAGAATTCTTTGTTTTATTATTCACTAATTGTGAATATTATGCTACTTCTCTGCCAAAAGGTTATAAAATCCCCCGAACTGTCCCTTTTATTAATGAACCATTTTAGGATTGGCAGATCTTCTTTGACTCTTTGTTGTGTTTGTTGCTTTCATGATATTGACTTATAGAATAGGATAATTTATGTTTGAGCACTGAGATTCAAAAACCTGAAAAATCTGTAAATAAATATGAAATTAAATAATTATAGAAAAAAGAAATTAAATTAAATGTAAAAAATGAATCAAAAAACAGTAGGTGTGTGAGATCTAGTTAATTAGACACATGGTTTAGTTATGAGTAGGAATAGAGGTTTTGCTGTTGGTTAGTGTGGCTGCTTCTCTTTATTTTTCACACCGCCATAACATCTGATCAGCTGTTTGGTTCATGCTGCTGCTACTCTGTCAGATTTAATCTTATACAAGAGGATCTGCATTTATAACATCGGTTAAAGATTACCTGCTGTATTAGTGGAGTCAGTCAGCTGCTGCCTATGACGGGGGATTTCAGGATTTAGATAAATCTCACTCATCTCACTTTACAGTTAATTCTCTGCTGGGTGTGGAGGAGCGTTACCGGGGGAATGGCGACATGCGGATGGGTGTTTGACACATAAATAGATTCCACATGTCCAACTCTGTATGTGACGTGGGATTGTGGAGACAATTAGAAATGGTCACTCCCTATTCCTCCTCAATTCTGAGCATAATTTGGTGTGTGTGTGAGTGATGGAGTCAAAGCCAGATAAATGACAGCTCCCCAAAAGTGATGCTAAGGATCGCCACCTGGTGGCTGGCCACCATATAGGTCGGAAATCCCGCCTCCTCCATGTTAGTAGATGCATGGACCAATTAAAAAAATCTTTGTACACGTCAAATACATTTTTCTCAAGGATGGTTTCTGTCAGTTTGCTTAGTTCTTATCACCCACACGCTTTTTAATTAGTCATTTGATGCTATTAAAATGGGAGAAAGGTCACAATTAACAGCTGTGACTGACTCACGATGTACGAGCACGTCGTCGCTATAGGCTCCATCCCCGGATCGCAGCTGTACAGATTCTGGCTCTAATTGCACAAGATGGCAGTGTTTATATCTCTTGTCTTAATTTCTGGATAGTGTAAGAAAGTGGAGATGTGTGTCCTTCTATATATACGGTTTATGGTCAAAGCCTGTAAACATGTGACCAAATATCATCTCTGTTTGTGTCCTGCACCAGTGGTCTCTCAGGAGGTGTGGCCAAAGTTTCCATCACTTTTACATCAGGTCCTTATCCTCTGCCTCATCCCATTTGTCTCTTATGGATATAAAACAGAACTGCACAAAGGTCCATACATATATTCCCCTAATTATTACAACATGGATTTCCTTGTGTAGATAAAATAAGGGAACATCCTTTCTGTCTGTTTGCTCTTGGTTTCATTTGTCTCCTGGTTCCACCATGATAAATGTTCTCCGCACTGAAATGTCACCATCTGATTTAGCCTTCGTACTCCCACTCCCTGTTTCCTCGCCTCACCACAGAGGGTGGAGGAGTGAAGTCAGGTCTCTGGGTCTAATTCGACGTAACCATGTAAGGATGTCGGCTCACACGCCTCGGGCTTAACCTAAATGAATCTCGTGTCTCTTAACATGTTGATCTGTAGCATGAAGATGGGTGAACACTCGTCTCCATCTCATAAATCAGGCGCACAAATGTTCTAGTTACAAACTTATTGTACCGCGCGTAATTTAATGGATAGACGCATGTACAGTATGAGCTGTGTGAGGTCACCTTTAATAAAGGGGGGGAGGTTTCTAGTGAAATGAGCTTCTGTGAAGTCTAGTGAACTTTTCTGTTGACTTGTTGAGAAAAACCCAGGGTGAAAAAACGTCCATCTTTACATTATCATGCACCAATTACATAGTTTAAATAACCGAGTGTAGAGAGAAGGGTTATAAATCTGTTCTGCTATTTCACTTTCATTCTGAATCATCAAAGAGACACTGCCGGCTGAGCTCTAATTATTGCAAAATGTTTTTTTCTGGAGGAACAAGCTGGATGTTACTGCATCTGCTGGAATCCATTTGGTTTTATGGTCGTCTGTTATTTTGCCCACAAGATGCCAACATCTCCCTCTGGTTTTGGTGCCTTTCAAACCAACTAAATCTGCTCATTGCCGGGGTTCACTAGAGAAATCAGCCCTGCCCTCCCTCCTTGAGTTTCTGCCACCGGAAATGTTTTGATAAAAATAAGATTACAGATATGTATCAGCTCTCTGGCTCCCCCTCTTGTGATCCAGGACCAAATTAGGGCTCAGAGGACAGGAGCCTGTTTTACATAACATGACGAGAGATCAGAGACGACAAATCACCTCAGAGCGGCAGAGTTGTGACAGATTTAAGCTCAGCTGATTGGTCCGTCTGCTTTGCTTACCTTAACCCAGAGTAACGTCCACATCACCCACCCAGGGGAGGGAGCTCCTCCACCACACGCACCATCATTTCTGTGCACCATATTTCTCAGGACAGCTCAAAGGAACTGTGGTACAATTCTCTGGAGTGAAGTTTGCAAGGGATTTTTGTCTGATGCTCAAACTCTGGCTTTGAAGATAGTGTTGTTGACGTGTGTGGATCCCCAAGGACTGATACACTGTATTCTGCCCTCTCAGCACAATCAGCTAAACACACATCAAATAATGGTTGAAAAGACAGTTGTTCTCTGAAGTTCTCAATGGAAGAAGCTGTGAAACTGTGAAAACATTGTTACCAAGTTATATCAACAAAGTATGAAATAGTACAAACAAGATTTTTTAATAAAAAAGTTATTAATATGAAACCTAGATTCACAAAAGTAAGCCATTTCAAAATGCTTCACCAAGAGTAGAGAAAATACAAGAAAACTAAACATGCCAAAATAATTCCAAGGAAAAGGATAAAAGACATAGTATGTTTTGAGAGATGATGTAAAACAAATCATCCCCAATAAAATAGGACCTTTAACAACTCTCTTGTCATATTTTGTTTTTAACACACATGGAAACAGAGTCCAGGTTTCTGAGCAACCGCATGAAGTATTGTGGGAGAGAAGAAGATGTAGCACCGACAGAACAGACACATTAATACAGGAGCCTTTGTGCCGAGGGACAAATCTTACACGGTCACCCTGGGTGACGATGTTCGGCTGTGCTAAGATGCAGAATCAGGTTTCTTTTCTTGTGTGTGTGTGTGTGTGTGTGTGTGTGTTTGTTTGTGTGTGTGTGTGTGTGCGTGTGTGTGTGTGTGTGTATGTGGACTGTACTGTGAGCTTCATAATAAGCAGCAGTACATGACAGTAAACTAGATTTTATCCTTGTTTATTATATGATAACAATGTCCTGCAGTTGATTTTGTCTTTATTGAAAAGAAAAGGCTTCTTCTAATCATTCTTAAAGCATGATTAATGTTATCCCCCTAACATAAACGCATCTCTCTTGAGGTTTACTAGCTTTGTTTATACGATCGCATATAAACATATGGAAAAGGATGGTGAGGCAGCCAGCTTTAATTATACTGCCAGTCTTTCTCAGACTATAACCAGGACATTAGCTGGGAAGAAAAAATGGTTTTCACGACCTTTACGCTGAACAGCACAGAAAACAGCGTTCACTCAGTTGTCAGCCGTCCACATCGAATCCCATGTGATGGGAGAGATTCAGGCGGGTTCAGCTCACCGCTGCGTGCCTGCTGCCGAGCTGTGTGGATACGAGGAGTGACTCATCCCTCCAGCTCTGCAGGGCCACTGCTCTGGGTCACTGATGTCATAAGGCAGTATAGTAGGCCATGTTTATAGGAAGGAGGGGGGTAGTAGACAATGTGTGTGTGTGTGTGTGTGTTGTATGGAAACAGAAATTAATTCCAGTTCAAGATGAGAAAAAAATCAATCTAGAAATCATTAAAACTGCAACTTTACATCAGCGGAACTGCTGGATGTACAGTATAATGCTTAATTATTAATTCTGTATAATACATTGATCTATGTTTGTGTTTCCTAATCTCATTATAAATGTTTTGTTTTACTGATTATTCATGGATACTTGTGACACATTATAAGGTCTAGAAAGGTGCAGTGAAATTATTATTATTTTTGTTACTATTTATTTTTCTTAATTAATCATCATTATTTAAATATATATATATTTTAATGTAGTATTATAATGTACCATTTCTTTATTATAGTGTACCAGGAGTAATGGCAAATATAGCTCTCTGGGTCCCCCTGCTGCAACTTCAAAGCAGTGCAGCCCAATGTTTTCATCCATCTACAGAATATATTATTTCATTTGAACTGTGGGAGTCTTTAAAGTATCTCGTTTTTCTGATGTGGAGAAATTTGTTGCTGAGCGTGTCGTTTGCACTCTAGTTTTAATGCAAAACACACTAATTCTACTGTGTGTGGTAATTTAGTGCAGGCTGTTCACAGCCCACCCTCCGGTTTAACTGGTCCACGGTGACCAATAAACTGCTGCTGACACAAAGACTTCCTTAATCTTCAGTCAGCAGTATAAGACACAAGTAGGACAGAATTGAATCTTAAAGGCCGCAGACAACAGAGAGCTTTCATCCAGAGAGCTGGTAAATTGCCCTTTAAAAGAAATGGCAGTAAAATAAAATGTTGATTCTTACTTTACAGGCAACACTTTATGTCCAAACTAATTGAATAACAGTAGAATTGATATATGGTTTAGTGTAATCCCCCTTAAGTGTGTTAAGAGTGTTACCTCTGACAAGGAGGTTGTGTTTGTTAGTTTTTTTCTTAATCAGCAGGATTACGCAAAATCTACTGAGCAGATTTCCATGATCTTTGATGAAAGGCTTGGGAATGGGCCAAAACATAACCCGTTAAACTTTTGCATGGCCGCGGACAAAGGGGCAGATAAAGGAATTATTGTTTTATTCGTCCTTTAACATTAAATGCGACATATTTTGTCATTTTCAAGGGAACTGTTGGGCCTTGGCGCTCCACTACCTGCCAAACTAGGTCTGATAATATATCAGGGATATGATATATTGGACTGATGTTGACCCTGGTTTTGCTGATATACATGTATCTTGAAAAGGTTTTGGTGTTCGAACTTCGCAGTGATCTGAAAGACCTGCCTCATTTCTGGAGACATTCATCGGCATTAAAACCAAGTGAGGGTTTGCAAAAAAATGTGACATTTTACAACATTTATAAAGTCATGATTATCATAGTTTAACGGGTTGTCCAGTGATTCTGTATTGCACTTAAAATAAGTTGAGACAATTTAAGCAGATTATATTCTATTATTATTATATTACAGACTCCAGAGCATACCTTTCCGTTAACTCAACATCTTTCATCCCATTCTAGCTGATGAATGATTTTGTCTTTTGAAGTCAAACTCTGGAAAACTCCACCCAGAGTCACAGAGAACAACTTTCCACCTGAGGATGTTCCTCATGACGAGTAAACTGAACTTTTGCGTGTGATTAGTTGTGATACAAAAGTCATGATAACCCTTGATGGCACAAACTACATGAGGCTTAGCAGATTTGTCAACAGGTTAAGACGGAGTTCCCCTAATTCATGAATTCCAGTGAAAAAAAAAGAATTAAAAAGAAGGAAAATTTGAGTAAAGGTTTTCAGTGGGTGGTGATACAATGTGTTTCTGTCTCTATCATGGTGATGATGCAGTCACATTTTAGGATAAAATACTACCAGGTGCAGCGTTATCACATTTTATTCATTGCTCAGCAGATGGTTAATGGGAGTGAAGGCCAATTTATGCTTGTACGTATTTTTTAAAACGGATAGATAAGACCGCCCTATCCGTCGTGGAACGCCCTATCCGAGCGCCTCGGAGAGCTTTTCGTACACGTCTGATTTTTCTAACTGTCCGTCTTCATGTCGCAGAGCCCACGGACAGCTCTTGGCTGTGATTGGTCCGCGAACAACATCATTTCCCTACGACGTCATTTCCAGACCTCAAACTTCCTGTTTCCTTCCGTGTAGCATCAAATCCAAACACAACTACGATTCTACGATTAATGTGACGTGTGTGTTAAGCCAGCGGAGTTGTCCGGCTGACGGTGGCTCGTTAGAGCACTGACGGCATGTGTGCATGGTCACATACACTTTATTTAGTTCTGTTAGTTGCCATGGTTCAGTGTGTGGGACGCAAGCTAACAGAGATAAACAGACACACGTGGACTTCTTCTTCCCAAAATTGGGGTAGGCTTCTCTGAGCTCGTCTTCCGTTGCGCCACCTATGGGTTTGGCGGTGAATTTTTTTCGACGTACAGTGGTCGGACAAGTAAAAATCAAAAAGACTCTTTGCCCTCCCGTGGAGCCCTCTCCGAGAAACGGATACGTAGAAGCATATAAGAGCCTTAAGACTGAATACACAATAAGGTCCAAGTGTAGACAAAATAACCCAACAATCATTCTCTACAATCATTTTTAGGTTTTACTTGCTGGAGCTATTTCTTTTCCAAAAGACATCTGCAAAAAAACAGGCGGTGTTTATTTTTTATTTGTCAGATTTGAGTGAGAATTATAAATAATTTGTTTGTTGTCATGAAATGTTATTCTAATCAGATCCAGCTTCACTATCGATGCACTGATGTATATCGCACTGTTTTCAGAAATACTCCCGACATCTGATGACCCCAATTTCACAGCAGAAAAAAAGCAAACAAAGGAACGCGTGACGAACACTTGTGTCCGTCAGACGACAGACGGAATGAAACACAATTATTTTCAAGGAGCCTGCAGGTGCAAGAGCTAATTTACATTTCAAGTAAATGTTATTGTATCTCCATGCCTGGTCCAGTCGGCGTGAAATTGTTTCGAGTGGCTACAAAGGGCTCGTCACTGTCAACAAAGTGCCACGGGAGTGAATGGAGAGGAAATTGAGCTGTTCAGCCATTTTCAATTTGTGCACACTTGAGGGTAAATTATACAGCCACTGCACGAGATCAAGTGTGGAGATTCCAAGCAAAGAATAACAACTGTCATAATTCCTTCCAATGCAGTGACAGGCCTCATCTATTATTTGCAGGGTGCAATTCAAGGGTGTGTGTGTGTGTGTGTGTTCACATGTATGTTGGCATGCCTGTGAGTTCCAGTGAACATGTGATTGTCTGACGGGAGGTGACAGTGCTCCAGTGGCTGATTTATGGGATGAACGGATGGAGGGATTGCTGTGGCACTTAGTGATGGTGCTTGGTGGAAAGGACGGGACAAGGTCAGCAAAACAAAGGTGGCGGCTGCTGGAGATCCGGCTCACAGTTGGGTTTCTCCACACAAGATAATATCAAAGGAAGTTGAGACTATTTTTTCCTCCCACTGTGGTGTCTAGTGGCTGCAGCACCACTTGGAGGAGCCACTGCTGTTGTTTTGGACCCAGTCGGTGGGCGAGCAGCCTGCCGCTCTCCTCTCAACCCCCAGGCTTCTTCTCTCTATTGTGAAACCTCCCTACAATGGCCCTTCTACAAAAGCAGAGTTCTTAAAGCTGCAATCAGCCACACCAAAATACAATTACTTAATCAATGTGATAATAATTTTCCCGCTGCCATATTTAGATAAGTGAAAGAACTCCACGCACCCACCTCAGTGAAAGGCTGGGGATGAATGAGGCTGATTGGATGGTGCATGGATGGAGCTTTTAGCGAACGACAACAAGTCTCACTGTCTCTTTACGCTGAGGACGCTGCCATGTACGGGCTGTAATTTATTTTAATTTGAAGAGTATAAGGATGGAGCGTTGACTGATTTGTTTACTGATCATTTCATTTAAGCACTCAGAATCCGAGCTTGTATGTTAATGTCAGTGATGTATAATTTTCAAGTTACTTTCCTCCAACCAGCAGCTTGACAAATTGAGGAAAATGACAAATGCATCGTTGATTCGTATTGTCTTTGCAGATCTGTCGACAGGGAGAATCAAAGTCTCTCTTTTCAGAGCGACGCCCGCTCATCTCAGCTGATTGAATGGCCACAATAAAGGGCTGAGATACTTTTTGAGCGATTATTCAATAAGCAGCTGTGGGAGCTCGACAAGTGGAAGAGAGACGTCTCACACGGCAGCTGAAATTTAGAGCACATTAGACAGACCTGACCTTCTACCGCCGGGTGAGGAGAAGCCATTGTTCAGCTCATTTTTTGCCCACTGGCCTAATATGATCACACAGGATAAACTCTCATCGCTCTCCTAAAGATGGCAGGAAGTTAATTGAAAAAGCCAACAGAGGATGTATCAAAGGGACGGGTCGGGGGGGAATTGCATCTGCAGCAGGCAGTTTTTCCCCCGTATCTGGATCGCTCTGCTGGGGGGATCTGTGGCCCTGATCCCACCTCATGTTGCTCGAGCCCAGACAGAAATCAACCCCCCGTGGATACACTGATCCATCACTCATAAATAATACCTGTCTGCACAACAGCACAGACAGACAAGGCCCGACTGGTTTTGAACGAGAAAGAGAAAGTATTTGTGTCACAAAGATCCCACAAAAACGGTCTTCATCCACCTCACGTCACTCTGGTGGAGAAGATTTAAAAAAAGGCTAGAGCAGTCACCAGCTCCGGTTTTAATTGAGATTTTGAAAGCCAAAGTACATTAACTGGATCCTCTGAGTGCACCTTTCAGGTAAAGGTAAAACAAGGTGAATAATAATAATGCCTGGCTGAGATGAAGAGTGTGATGTTCTGTATTCACCTCCTTCTCCCCCTGTGCTCCTTGTACCTGTGCCGCGTCTCCAGCTGTTTCGCTTATTATTTTCAGGGAGTTGTTATGTGTTTTGGAGCCTTTGGCCCAATCGTCGGTCACAGATGGAAAATGAGGATGTGAGCCGGCGTTTATTTCATTTGCTTTTGTTTGATTCGAGCCACGATAGAGCTTTTAGCAGCTGTAACGAGAATGAAGGGCGGTTTGGGTTCACTGCGACTTACCTCGGGTCAGCAAACAGCTGCTAGCTCAGAGCGAGAGCAGACGTCGGCTCGTATCACAACGCTAAAAGACAATAGTTGCTCCGATGTTGGGTCGTTTCTCTCTGTCTCGGTTGTTCAACAGAATCCCACACCAGGTAACTTGGGCTTTAATTTATAAGCCCCGACCAGTACCAGCTAGCCAAAAGAAACCAGGAACGGCTAATATGACTACTAAATAGCCTAATGCTTAAACTAACGCAGCTACTAGGAATAACTTACAGCTGAATCACGACACTTTGTGTTTTGTTAAGCGACTTGTGTAATGACAACAGTGTGGTGTGCACTAAGATACAAAGTTCCTGAAGAGTTTGCATCTTTGTCAGTTTCCTCAACATCTGCTGAGCTCAGCGTACAACCCATGATAAACAGCTGTTTACTGACTTAATACTGCTGTCTGGACAAATTCTAAATAACAGACTGGGCAGTAGAACAATAGCACTTGCACCTGTGAGGCACTGTCAAGAACCTGCACTATTATTATTAATATTAACACTTAATGACTGCAGATGGATCGTAAATGTGAGGTGTCTACAAATTTACATATTTGCCCTGTTCAGGCGTTTAAACGTTTGAGACAAATCAGTTATGATTTCAGACCCTGCAAATAACTGCAGTTAATCATAATGGTTCATAGCGGTTAACACTTGCAGAAGTGACGGAATATGAGCATGGATCAAGGCTGTTATTTCCCCGGAGGTCATCTCGTGATCTATGTGCATAATTATCTGTCTTAATGCATTAAACCTTTTAGATTTGAAGCTTTTTTTTCAGACTACACACAGCAAGCTCCACAGAAGTGCATTTAGAGTAGAAGACCAAATCTGTATTTTCAAATTGTCCTAATATTATTTGGGCTTTTCTCAGCCTGAATGAAACTGATCTCACCAGCTCAACTGCAAACATGAAAACAGTCTGTACATGGAGCTATTGGACGCCTCTTTGATTATCAGTGAAAAGGTAATGAAGCAACATATAGTGTGCTAAGTAAAAAAATAACATGAAAAGAAATGAAAACAGTATTACCAATTTCTAAGATGTACATTATAGTGCATGTGCATGAATTTGTACATTGCAAGTTCTGGCTTTTCTACATAGTAATGCACATGATGCTGTTTATCATGAAACATTTCTCATGATTAAAGACACGTAATTTTCTCCCCAAAGGCAACATCAAGCAAAACCATGTCACAACCAACAATCTCTCCTCTCCACTCCTCTCCTCTCCTCTAAGCCCAATCGATGCAGACTGTCCGACCAGCTCTGTCTGTTTTCCCATCCGTGGTAATCACCTGGCCACATCTATTTAGTGGAGATGTGCCTGAGCTAAAGAGTGGAGAGAGGGAATAACGTGTGACCTGTTTGGCTGATTTCTCATTGAAAATATATTAGTCCTGGGTAGAGGGAGAGAGAAGTTGGTTTTGTTTCAAAGCTCATGGACCGAAATGACGGCTCATGTAGTTGATGGCAAGTGACATGCAGGTGTATGTGTTGCTTTGCATGGGATTGGCTGAAATAAATCTATTGCTTGCCTATGCATCTCGACTGTGGAACACAGACAACCACAAATGAAGTGAGTGTTGTTGGACAAAAACTAAGCCTGTATAGAGGAGCGCTGAATTCTCTTCCTATTTTCTCAATACTTGATCACAAGAGACGAAACGTGAGACGTGACAGAAAGGCTTGAACAGAAATAGACTTCCTATGTGTGGAATCATATTCTCTGTGTGTGTATCACATCACACAGAGAATATGATTATTTATCACTTTGAAGTTCGACAGGATTTTCCATGTGTCACAATATTATACACTGTGTGAATGGATAATAACATCCAGCTCAGCACAATTGGTTTTGGCTATCTTTGTGTGTGTATGTGTGTGTGTGTTTTTGTGTGTGTGTGTGTGTGTGTGTTTTGTTTGTGTGTATGTTTGTGCGTGGGTTTGTGTGTGTGTGTTTGTGTGTGTGGCAGGGCTCTGGGTTATTAGGCCAGATAAACAGAACAGAGTTGCGTAACTCGGGCTGATAATTCACTGACCTTTACCTTTTACACTCTAATGCATTCTAATAGGCCAGTGAATCCCAGCATGACACCTGTTCACCAAGACACACACACACACACACACACACACACACACACACACACACACACACACACACACACACACACACACACACACACACACACACACACACAGAGACACACACATACATGTATGCACAAGTACATAGTTGTCAAGGAGATCGAAGCTTTTATTTTCTGAAACCGTAAATCCCCTGAGAGGTCCTATAAACTTACCTCAGCCTGTCAAGATTGTTCTACTGGAAAATAATTTCAAACCCTGCATATGAATTCTCCACTGACTGAACAGTCTGTTTGTGTTTTTTGTTTTATTGTTGCACTTTTTTGTTTTAATTTGGCCCAAAAAAGGAAGTAACTTAGAGCTATATTTTTGAAAATGTAGCAGACGTTTTGATAAGTTTTTTAATTTTGGATAAATAAAAATGGGCACCTTTTTGGGATGGTCTACATCCAAACAAATGTTATTATTATTATTATTACCTGCAAGCCATCTTTCTGATGATCTCCGTCTGTTGCCTGTTTTTTGAAGGTGGCACACACCATGCAAAAGAATGACCGGTCCATGGACGACAGCCAGCGGGAAAGTGTAAGTAAAAAACATCTCTTGTTTATCTTTATTTTCCCTTTTACTTTCTTTTAGCTTTTTTCTTTAGCAACTTCACCACCCTTAAATCCTTGTTTGTGTTACGTAGTTTTGTCTTTTTATGTTATGTGTTTTTTTAAGTCATATCTTCTATCGTACAATATTATACATATAATTATGACCGGCTTTGTAATAATGTACATTTACATAACCGTGGTCTTCATTTATGTTTCTGGCATTTATTGGTAACTTTAACATCTAAGCTTTTGTAACGGGGTAAATATGTTAATTGTTAAAATCCTGTTCAACTTGGAACTGCAGTCATTGTTTTTTGTGTATTTCTTTTATTTTGCCGTGTTTATTTTATTTTGAAGGGCCACAACAGGAACTTCCGGGGATTAGTGGGTATTAGCGGGAGAAAACCTCTTTTTTCCTTCAGATGCAGTTTCCACTACACCGAGTAAGTTGTGTCCCTTCTGTCTGTCAGTGTTTTAGTTAATTATGGTTAATTTAGTGTTTAATAATATGCATTTTTTGTAACTTTTCTTTTATAGATGATTGTGTTCCATTTGTGGTTACAGGTATGTTTGTTTATAGTAGTTTAAGGCAAATCTATACGATCACGTGTCAGAGAGATGCAGTTTCCACTACACCGAAGAATAAAGTTTAATTGTTCTACCAAGCCTGAGTCATGAGAGATGAGTGAAAAGAGCAGCAGTACAAGCACAGACCGTCACACTTTGACACAGTTAATGACAGAACTGGGAATTCAGAAGTTTACACCACTGTTGGTCATTAGTGGTAAAATGAGATGGAACCCCCCCATAAACTTGACACATAGAGCGAATGTGAGAAGAATCTGATTTGGAGCAGACTTGGAAGTCAACTGAACTCACTGTGCTGCTCAAAAGGAAACTGAGATTCTTTGCATGTCGATCACTGATTTATTGATGTGAAGTCTACATTTTGCATGATTATCATAAAAAAATAACAGGTTACTATGTTGTCTTGATGCACAAGAAAAGATGGTCCGTTGATGTTTTGCACAAAGTTAGAATATGAGCATATTGTGAAGAGAGTTAATAGAGTTAACGTCACGTGGATTATCATTACTTATTCAAACAGGCTGGATTATAATGCTCAAAATAAAAAGCTAAATTTTTATGCTTCTTAGTAAATTGTCCTCTACTTTCTGTTGGAATGATTATACGAACTTCAGATGTGTTTTTAGAAGCAGATAATTTGTTCTGTCAGTTTTTATTCGTGAACCCTCAGACAGATGCTCTTTGTTTGCAATGTAATGTAATATAAGGTTTGACATTTGTCTGACAAATGTCCCGTCATGACAACAATATTTTCTTCAGTATGTAATTAATAGTTTGTTCTGTAAGAGATAAACAATACCTCAATGTTATCTTAAGTAAATTGCTTGTTTAGTCAGACCAACAGTCAGAAGCCCAATTATATGTTATCAAAAAATTAATCCTCACAGTTGAGAAGCTTAAACGAATCAATGTTTGACATTTTTGCTTGAAAATATGAATCGATTATCAATATAAAAATTGCTGATTCATTTTATGTCAACTGACATATTGATTAATGAGCTAATCTTTGCAGCTCTGCTTGACAAAATAAATAACAATCAACAAACTCTACACCTCAGACTTTTGCTGTGGTTTCTTCTCATTAAAATTTGCTTGACGTGCGTACATGACAAACGATAATTCAAAAATGTTTTACTCTGTTAATTAATACCACACTGTTTTATAACAACCCCACAAAAGTTCAAAACTGATATTTTCATTTCGTAACACTCTGCTTCTCCTCCATCACCCATCCCCCACAACAGCTACACCACCATCCACATCGTACCGACTGTATGTGGGCTCTCACACGAGAGTTGAGTGCAATCTGTCCGTCATCCGCCACTATCCATCTGGATTTAATAGGCAGGTTCTTGGAAACCCTGACAAACAGCTAAGAGAGGCCAGAGCCGTGGTGTTCTGCTGGAGATTGAGCTTCGGCGGAGCAGCTGCAGACGCTATCAGGCTCATCCTCCCATGCATGAATAAGAGATTCAATAATATATTCTGCGGCTGATGACCTTGAGTTTAAGGTCAAAAGAAGGGCCAGTGTGCAGGTCCTTCAAATGGGCTGACGTCAAGGAGGAAATAAAACAAAACAACTGTAATTGGAATATCAATCAAAATATGAGTGACTGAAGGAAATTTGCTATGTGTTCTTTTTACTTCTCTTTTCCAACATTAACAGCTGTTTACTTACCAATCCAGCAGAAATGTTGCGAGTTTAGCATCAAACTTCATTTATTTTCTAACAGAAACTCCTGAACTGATTTCCCCGACACTTTGTGGAAGGATGTTGACGGTGACTGAAAGTTGTGAGTGTGCAATTTGGTGTAGATCCAAACAAAAATCTAAATCTAGTGAATTTAAACAAGGGGTCCTTGGAGGAGGTATACGCTCTACTGATTGGTTTGTTTGTTTGGTGTCAGCATGAATACGCAGAAGCCATTGATAAGATTTCCACGAGAGAACTAGGGGAAAGATTTGAAAATGAAGGGAGAAAGGGCATTTTCACCTGTTTCCCAGTTAATACTGGATGTATCTGGTTGACAAACATCTGGTATATTAAGGAGCCTGATATCTTTGGTGTGGCGTGATTGAATTGAAAGGGTTTGTTCTCCACTGAGGGCCATTCTACTTTCTTCTCTTTCTATTACGTCTTTGCTTCTGCTGCTACCCAGTTAGCCCTGAGCCGGTCTCGTCACCTTCCGATAGTGAGTCACTGTAGTGTCCAGTTCGCCCTGAAGACGCGCTGCTGCTCAGAGGGCGCATCTTAACCTTTTGTTTTGTAAATGCAAAGATGGCTGACGACGCTTTTGGCACGCGACCGTCACCGCCACCTGCTCCTGGCGACAAACCACTTCTGGCAGCATGAGGAAATGTACATTTGGCTTCTTTTAACAGAGGGAAACAAATAGACGCATTATCAGTTCTGCTGCGATTCTGCCACAGAATCCACATTCCTGAGTAAATCATTGTGAACGAACAGAAAGAAATGTCAAACGGCCATTACAGCCTGAGGTTCCCACACAGTCTCACTCTGTCCTGATGTGTACAGAAAGCATATCATTATCGCTTCTATTGTACAGTGTGCTGTGCTGTGGGTTGATGTAACGTAGATGAACTGTATTCATGTGTCCGTATTAGAGAGTTCACTGTGTGTCACTTTCACCGATGCTGCTGATGAACTGTCTCCCGTGGGGATGCACTAAAGCCAGAGGTCACCAGGAAGGGAAACGGCTCAGAGTGATGCATCACATGACACTAAAGGGTGGGGCCAAGACAAGCTTGAAAGTGGAAAACAAACTGTGAGCAGCAGCGACGCTCTCCCTCCTCGTCCTGGGGGGGGGGGGCATATTGAGGTGGAGCGGGGACACAGGCTGTGCTGATGAATACGCCTGCAAGGCTCTCGGGGGCTGTCCAATCAGGCAGCGCCATTGATGAATAGTCATGAGTCACCTTATCAGCATCACCATGGTTACGCAGTTGTGACTGTGGCCCTGTGAATGTGATGAGGGAATAGAAATGGACCAAACGCCGCTCCGTCTTCTTCCCACACACATCTTGATCACCAATTAGAGCCCAGCAGGGAAGTGTCTAGGTCAGATGTTCTTGCCTCTCTCAGAGTGTGAGGTTTGAGAGTGGTGATTGGACGAGGGGAGAGGATAGGGACTATGACTGGGTGTCGTTTTCTCAAAACGATTAGATTTTGAAACACAAGGTCCCAATTCGATTCAATTTTTGATTTGATTCAATATCGTATCCGGATATTTCAGCTTTAGTTCCAATTTTGCCAGGGTATGAAAAAGATTCTCAGAGAACTCATGTTGTAAATAGTACAAGAAAACATCCAACATTGTGCATCATTAAAATATTAGTAGTAACATTAATGTACTTTTTATTAAACATGTTACATGACCAACAACTGCGAATAAGTGCCGTGCAGGACTGAGTGCAGGACCATATTGTCTGTGTAAACTATTAAAACAATTCCAATCTTCTTAACATATATCCATTAACATGAACTCAGTGTGTTATAATGAACAACTATAACAAATATAAACAGTTTTTGAAGATATAATGCAAACAAGACATATGACTGGATAAGGACATAAGGACCGACTCTAACTTCAGTGGCCACATCTGAAGTCTGTCGAGTGGTTAAAACTTTATACATTCATGGGAAAACTGTTAAATACATCAATCACGAGATCTTTAGGCTTTAATAAAGCAATATCAGGTCATTCAAATGAAGATCGAGTTGAATCAGAAAGTCCGTGTTTGTCAACCCAGCCGTAGAGATGAAGAGTTTTATAGATTTAATGCATATGAAGTATGCATGAAGAGAGGAGGAGGAGTATAGGAGGAGGAGGAGGAAGAGGAGGGATTTGGATTTGGCTTGAATGATTCGATGATTTAAATTCACATTAATCACCACTGAGGCCAGTCGGCGCCCGCCACATGCAGGTGAGGGCGGGGGTGGGTGGGGGGGGGGCGGAAGTGGATGACAGGATATTAAATGAAAAGTGCTGGGAAATTAGATTGAACAGGATCGGGGGGGGTGACTGAAGGATGAGTGGGACATCAGACAGAGATAAAATAAAAGGGATAATGGAATAAATGGCCGGGACAGCACGTTATGATTCCCCAATTCCCAACTCTCTCTCACAGATGTCTCCCTCGACACGAGCTGCGGGTAACTGATGTGACGAATTCCCCAAAAGCCTCTTCTCCAGTTCTCAAGACTTGTTGGAATCCCCTTCAGGATTCAAGAAAGCCATTAACAATACTCATGTTTGTGCCAAACAACATGTTTAATATTTCAGTCAGTTCTCCTCTTCCTCCACCTTCCACTTACTTTTCGTCATTTTGTTCTCAAAGGAACATTTTACTGCATCACACACACACACACGCAGCAGCAGAGGTCATTGTTACGATACCTGATGTAATAACAGCAGCCCTCTTATCACTCATTCGCTGGGCCGAGTGCAAACACTGTTAATTGTTTTTGAGCTACTGTTTATCTACATGTTTATTTATTTATGAGAGAGTGCAGCAATCTCCTGCATATATGAACCATTTAATTGGATTAGCAGGCAGCTCTATTCAATGGGGACCTACTCAGCACACAGGGAATGGAAATGTTTTTTTCTTCCCTGCCAAGACTCATGGTGCAAATTTGTTATCTCTGTCTGGTGCCCATGTACTTGTCAGGGGCTGCCAGTCTGCTCCATTGTTTATGTGGAGCCTGCACTTTATAAGACCACGTGCACAATCATGCATGGAGGGAGGTAGACAAGCTCGATATTTATTTGTTGGTATACACCTTGTATAAAGAAATTACCAGCCGCTCACTGTTCTCGTTTCACAGCCTGTTGACTGCGTTTAGTGAGTGATTAATCTTGCATGAGGCGTTTGGCAGCGTGCTCAGCGCGGATGTGGAGTTGATGCATGAAGAGTGATGCTTGAACTCTGCCGGCGACATGAAGGATTCATGGAAGGATAAATCTGTTTCCATCCTGTTACTGTCAGAAGTTATTCAAAACCATTTTTAATACTTGGAGGACGCATTCACTTTCTTTCTCGATTTCTTGTGAACAAAACAATCCTGACTCAGATGCTTTCTCTTCAGGGCAGCTTGAGGCTATGTGTCTATACTGCTGTGTTTTAGTTTGAAAATAGATCTTCTCTGCTACGGATATGACGTCCTGACTACTCGGAAGTTTGAAGTTGCTAAAACTGAGAAGTTTGGAGACTTTGCTGGCCCTGTTTTAGTTTGATGCATTTTATTCGGGCAGAAATGGGGATGATTTGGAAATGATGATGTAGACACTCACCAGCAGTCTATGTGGGCCACCTTCCTTCAAGATGTCCCTCATGCATATTTAAAAAATATTTTCTACAAACAACAAAACATACCCAATTTAGTGTAAAAAAATCTGAAATCTCGCTGTATTGCTATCCTCCTCTCGGACCTTTGACTACTGTTACTTTGCTATAGTTCAATTAGGTTTGTTTGGAGTATAATGATACAAAGGTTTAACATTTATTGAGGTATTTCCTAAAGTATAAAACAAAAGTTAAAAACATCATCTTAGTTTGCAGAATATTAAAATGTCCTGTTTAACATACAGCTTTCAGCCCATCAACCTAAAGTAATAATTTATGAATGGGGTGTAATCTCTCATTTTGTTACATCTTGCCAATAATGAAACAAACTGACGTATGACAGAAAATGCATGGCTTCAATATATATAGTATTGGTAGTTATTTGTGTACACAAGACTACTTATATACAAGGAAATACAGTGATCACACCAGAAACCTCAGAAAGGCTGTAGTTATATTAAAAGTAAATATAAAAAACTCTCTCTCTCTCTCTGAATTCAATATAAGCTCCATGGCACAACATCACCCAGACTGGAATGTAAGCTGTTTTATTGAGTTGCCTTATTGTGAAATGTTGGTCAGTGAATATGTGTTTCCTGTCATGATAACCATCTGTATGGAACTTTCATTGTTAACGGTCACTAACGGAAGTGGTTTATTGTTGTTGAGCGAAATTTGGAAAAATGAAGGGACATTGTTCAGTTCTTAGTTGACTATGAGTTTTCAGTGAAGGCGAATTGAACCCACGGCTACATGAACATCAGAAAACTGTGAATCTGCGACACCCACACAGCCAGTGTGTCCCAGTGTAATCACCTGTGTTATTGCTGGACTCACCTTCTGTGAAAAGAAATATGTCAACAGTGTCTGCCTGCTGTTTGCTTTCCTAATCTTACAATATTTTTCCTTTTCTTTTCTGCTTTCCTGACAAATTGAACATCACTTCGCCAACAGTCACGCACTCAGTTCCATTATGGTTACAGAAGAAGAGTGCGGCAAGGACTAAACCTTTTGTTTGTAGGGGTGAGTCAGGTTGCCTCAGGAAGCCTCCACTATTCTTTT
Source organism: Limanda limanda (assembly GCF_963576545.1). Taxonomy (NCBI): domain Eukaryota; kingdom Metazoa; phylum Chordata; class Actinopteri; order Pleuronectiformes; family Pleuronectidae; genus Limanda; species Limanda limanda. Next base: position 18,185,576 of record NC_083640.1, on the reverse strand, counting down.
ATACAAATTTCAGTCCATCATTGGTTTATTCAGCCAGTTTCTGCCATTTTTATTAGAGGTTTAGAAATTAAATTAATAATATAAATGATTTTCTCTTATACTTCATGCCCTGGGAAGTCAGTTGTGTTGTTTTGGTCACAACATAGCCTTTGCTGATTCGTCAGGCTCCCGTCACATGACCCCCCCCCCCTTCTCGAAGAAAACAACTAGAAGAAAGAATGATCCTAAGCTACCAATGCTATGATGATGTACAGTAATGCCCGTGTAGGAGATGAGCTGTTATTCAAGCACCTGCAGGGAAATGCCATGTGTACGTGATTTTCAGGCGTGTTTGGGTGGTCTGAGATTAAAACTGATATGAAGCAGAAATGCTTGTTTGCACAGAGATGGCTTTGTGTTACTGGTATGGATGTAGCCTTTCGCTGTGCATAGACCTGTGTTTCACACCCAAGCCAAGAGAGACTTCCTGTCATGGCCTCGGCTCGACGTTTGTTCTACTGCCCGAGGCTACTAGGAAGGGGGGGGGGGGGGGGGGGGGGGGGGGCCTCTTTGTTCGAATTTGATTAATTTCCCTCACCTCCAATATAACACTTCAGTACACAGCTGTTACTTCTTTATCACCTGTCTTACTAGTTTCCTTACACGTCTCGTTTTTCTCACATTTGCTGCTGAGATGAATGTAGGAAGCAGAAGACATGTGCGAGTCTCTTCTGTGTTTGTTTTGCCTTGGCAACCTCGTTTTATCAGGCTGCGAAATTGGACACTTTTGAAAGCATATTTGTTTTAAATCTAATAGGTGTTGTGCCACATCAAAATTACAATAAACATGTTTATTGAAATTGTGCAGCCCCAGGGGTCACGTAAATACGAAAGAAAATGCAAGACAGCGGCGCTCGGAAAAGAGGGAAGAAAATGGCATCATGTGTGCCGGGAAAAGCAAAGAGCACAAAGGTAATTTGCATATAACAACCACAGGAGATACCTACACCGGAGGGGGGGAGCTGCTCGATATCATGCATAGCTGTAGGTAAATAACAGGGAGGATTTTTCGAATTTGCCGTCACTCAAGGTGCAGCTGCATGCACAGGGCATGTTTCACACAGTAAATGTGTGATGAAACAGGGTGTTTTTTTGATGACTTGTGGGGAATTTAGACCTTTACAGAACCAGCAAAGGTGTCAAGTATTTACTGCCACTTTCAGAGAAGACCTTTCTGTTGTATATGGTGTGCTATAAAAAAAATCATCCAGGCATCACCTCCCTGTATTATCCTTTCCCTCCGCAACACTGTAAATCCCCAGAAATCCCGAGATGCTGGAAATAAACTTAACACATCATGTCACAATGCAGTATCCGAGCCTAACAGGAGCTGCCCTATGTTTTATTGATGCGCTGTATTGTACTATATGTCTCCAAAGAGAAACACAGCTCCCATGTATGGACATAATGGACCGTAATATTAACCTTTCTCTGTGGAATTATTCATAGCTCTGAGTCAAAAAGAGGAGTTAAAACAATATATTATTCCCAGTCCAAACCCACCGCACTTTCTCTCTTCATCGTTTGACCCCGTTCCACTTGCAAGCTGCTATGGAGCTGCAAACTCTGTGTACTGTAGGAGATGAACTGAGTTAATTTTTATTATCCCACAGGATGCCATGTTTTACAGCTATGTGCATCAGATCAAGCAGTAAAAACAAACAGGATGGCTGTAAATACCAACTCTCGCCATGGAGTGACAGATAAACCTGTGTTGTTGCAGCAACCGGTTCACTAGGAGAGCATCTGAAACGCCAACACGTGACTGCCACTCGAAATTCGTACTGTAGAGTAACATGAGCTATGGATATCAGATATTCCTGAATAAATCAGGTTGCATATCATGCAGAGTCAACATGCAGAGGAGGGTAAGGAGACAGAAAAGGAAGCTCTCAATGGCGAAAGATAAAACCTCTTTCTCTCTGTTTTGTTTCAAATATAGTGTTTGCTTCCAGAAAGACAAAAACTGCCAATATACCGGCTGATAAATGGAAAGACTAAATTGTTTTTTCCACCAGGTTATTTACTGAATCTCCTCCAATAGCAATCTTTATTTTTCATCTCCTCCCTCAGACCCTCTCTCCTTTTCTCCCTTTGTCTGCGTTAACTTCTTTGCCAGTCTCTTCTGTCGTTGCTCCTGGCCTCTCCCTAGAATCCATTTAAGATTTATTCTCTGATAAAAATCAATTGCTGAATTCGGAGCAAAGAGATGAATGATGGCAATGATGATGAAGGGATGCGCATCCCGAGTGAGGCCCAGATTGCCCATGGCTTGGAGTGAAGGTGGTGCATTCCCTCAGTTTAATCTTAGCCTCGAAACATTGCAGGATCATCGCAGATTTGTTAAGTAGCTCACAGCGAATCCACTCGATGAGTTTGGTGTTGGTGCGATCCCACGTCCTGATCCAAAATCGATTCACTTTGCTTTTTGGAGCATTTTATCATCATTATCATCATCATCCGATTCAGTCACTCGTCTGGGATTGTAAAAATGTTGTTATACGTTATTTTTATAATATCATAGAATTCTGAAATAATGGTGAAGGTTTAGCTCAGAGACAAAGTAAGGGAATGCCTTTCATCTCACCTCAGGTGTTGTTCTCACTCTCGGCAGATGGTGTCAAAAAGATGAAGAAAGATGCATTATGGAGAAGAAGCTTTTTCACATGCGTTGCATACTTATGATTGCACACCCATTTCACACCTATTCTATATGAGCATCACTTTGAAACAAAAAGCACTGACAGGGCTGAGATCCTGTCAACATGTTACAAAAAAATTGAAAGGCCAAGCAACACATGGCCAATGTTCTGTTGCCTCTCAAAAGGTCAACAGAAAAATAAATTGACTAATTGAGATGGAGGGTCAAATATGATGGAGGGAGTAACTTTCAAACCTGTAGCAGTTCAACCCCAGAGATGCAGCTTGAACAGGGCGGCGGGTGGTAAACAGGCGCTCATCAAAATCCCTGTTTGATGAGTAAAATGCACCTGCATTTTTAAGAAGCCTGGCATTACGAGTTTTCATCAAAGACTTCAACCCCCAACAGAAAAGGTTCCAATTCACATACATTTTTAACCATTTCCATAACAAAGTGTAAATCACACCAGAGTGAGCATTGTGTTTTTTAAAGGATTGAGTATTGGTTGGCACTTGATAGCAGGTGCAGATATTTCGCCAACACTTTATTCTACCTCTTTGTCATCACAGTAAATCATCTCTTAGACTCTCTCTCCCAACAAACACATGTAAGTTAAGAGCTCAGGTCAGAGCAGGACCCATTTGGAATTGATTTTTTTACTCCCTAAGCCACGGAAACCACATAAAGTGTCCCACGAAACCACATCTTTCTAAAGTTAATGAAGTCCTTCTTCACTATGTGACACAGAGGTAATTACGATGTCTGAAGGCTGATGGATAGACCTGAAGTATTTCTTTCACGACACCATGAACTATTTTAAACCTCTGAAGAAATAGTGTTGAAATATGGGATATTTTTCTGTCCTTTGCAGAAAGGAAGCAAATTTGAGTCTATGCCCTTGTCCCAATTCTGTGATTTCAGTCACCTGCACCGCCCTTATCACTGTCACCTAGATACAGTGCAGTTGGACATGATGAGAAAGTACACCATGTGTACCATGAGCTGTTTGGCCTGATAGTACCAATTTCAAAAATAGTGAGTCACAGAAGTGCAATGAATCCTGGGATAGGTTTGTAACCACATGACGGATCCATCCATCGGAGCCTTCGTTGCTTGGCGATGAAAGGGCTCTTTTCTAGACTGAATTTGAAGGAGCCTTCAATATGGGATAGCTGTCCTTAAATGCAGCCTCCAAAGTAGGCAGCCCCTGAATTGGGACACAACACTTTGGGAAACTAGCTTGCAATGCTAAATTTCCAATGTGCCAAACCCTTTCCCCAAATAATAGCTGTTGAGTCATAGCTTGGCAACTGTAACTTGGCACTAATGGCAAATCAAGCTCTGGATTTCGCCATGTGGACCTAATACTAGGTAATGCAAATAATTTGGACAGACATGTTTTATCATGTACACCTCCAAAATCAAATTCTAAACCCAACTGTATAGCATGTGTCAAACACTCATCTGTTCTAGAAATCTGCAAACAAAACAATAGCATGCTACTTAAACTAGCTTCCAATCTAGCTTAAAGTTACCAAACATTATTTTCATGGTAAGGCAGCATCTCTAAAGCTGACAACATTACTTTGGCATTTTGTTGGAAAAGCCCTGTTGAGGATTGGAATGTCCGCTGCATTTTTATTTACAGTCCCTGGTTTGACCTGGTTGTTGATGCTACAATATCAATGGAGTTAACAGAAATATATCTTGCATGTTTTCGGGTTTGATCAATTTACTTTCATTAGTGGTTATATCTCAAAGCCCTTTCCTCTTTAGATATACAAAAACAAATTTGAAAATACAAATGATAAAGTTTAAAACCATCCTTGTGTTTCCATGTTGTAACCACATCTCAGAGCTGAGTACCGAGGAAGTAGCAACAGATGATTAAATTAGTAATCAGACAGTTAATCTTTGACTGAGAGTCCCTTGTTTAAAAAATTGCTATGAATAAGGCTAATAATAGGCTAATTGTAAATTGCCAGGGCTGTCAGGGCTAACAGCTTGAACGACGGTGGGGGGGTTCCTGTTTGTTTAAATACAGATAAAATAATCTCATTCTTTGTTAACTTTTATGCTTTCCCACAAAACTGAAGAATATTAAACTAAAACAATTACCCCACATGTTATTTTATTACCCGAAGGCAAAATCTGACCTGTGGTCAAACAGTTGGCCCCCGACCATCGCTGGATTGGCACATGTTGTACACAGAGCGCACAGAAGAGTCACAGTGGACTAATTAACCTTTCACTGATCCCACTTATCATAAAGAGCCACTTCAGGCATTAGGAGAGACGGCACGACTTGAGTGAAAATGAAGGACCGTGTGTGTTATCGACAGTCGACAATCAGACACACACACACTTGGGTGTCCTAACCTTTGTATCCTCTCCAGTCTCTCGTGTCCTTACCCATGGTCTTTAATGTGACTGTACTCATTTTCACCTGCTACCATTAGTATAATTATGAGTTTATTATTTAAATATCATAGCAATATTTTTTCCTTAGAAATCACAGGATGCAGACAAACTAAATTTGAGTGAAGGAGAGTTCAGTTAGTTAATCCAAGGTGAAGGTGGATGTGTCATTCCACTTCTACTAACGTGTGGATAGGAATTCAAGTAAAAAGCCGAAAGGGGAGTAATTAGGATTTAAGTGCATAAATGGAGTGGTCTTATCGAATGGTGTAAGTGTATTACACAAGATAAAGAGCAAGTGCAAATATAGAACAAGTGTCCCTGTCAGGATAAAAAAAAAAGGACAAAAAGCCCCCGGATGAATTGTTTAGTGCTCTGTGGACATTCTGCCAAGTGTTCAGCAGCTCATTGTTAATACAGACTTAACTTCACTGAGTCGTGAGCTTCACCGTCTACTTGCTCTTGCCTCTGCCTGCTAAATAGTGAGGGTTAATCTTGTCGCCCCCCCACCTGCTCCGCTCTGTGAGCAACCATCTATACAGCAATAAGTCTAATACAGGTAATTATGTAGGAATGAAAGGCTGGATGCTTCCTGGATGAAGATTGGCATCTTGATGGATGCAGGCGTGGAAGGGAGGGAGGGGTGGTGAGGTGTTTCAGGTGCATGATGGAGGCTGAGGCAGAACAGTCACGACAAGGAAGGTGAGGAGAGACAAACATGCATCGCACGCACACAGGACATTACATTGTCTTACATTCGTTTCCTGCTGACGAACCAAACCTTAAACCAAACAGAGCTTTAACTGAAATTATGCCTTCACCATGAAATTGGATGGTTTACATTAAGGGGACTTTTGTCCCTTCATGAAGACAAGTTTAATGTAATGTATAGGTCCTTGCCACAAGACCACACACATGCACAGACATGCCCACACATACACACACACACACACACACACACACACATCTGAGTGCTTAAAGACGTCTCCCTGGCCTAACAGAGATGTATAACGCTGTAAGGGTCAGCGTATAGTGCTAACTGCCAGGATAATTCATTTGTTTTGCACTTGGAGGGCGAATAGGTGTATTTACCCAGCAGGTTGCTCCAGGCTATGCATGCCCCATTGAGCGCCTCTGCTTGCCACAGCAAATCAATCTACAGTATGAGAACCTGCAATACATTTTTTTTAAAAGGCACAAAATCTGAAAAAAAATAGGGAAATAATTTGAAGTCCTCTGCATGTCAAATGGTTTCGGTAATTCCATTAACTACTGCAGTGCCTGGTCGAAATGGGCCGGGTCAGGGCTGACTGCAAGGAATCTATACCGGTCTGCGCTGTGTGAGGTCAGTCAGTCTCGTTTGTTGCCGCTGGAGTTGTGTATTCTGTTCCTGTAGTGTGTAGGTGATTGAGTGGAAAACAGATGAGTTCCACATTACATACATAACACAGCTGCAGTCTTTCTTTTTCATTGTGCAGGGCCCCCCTTCAGGTTATCTCCACCACGAGTTGGCAAAGACACTGTACTGTGTCTATCTGGGATTCTATATGTGGAGTTGGGTGAAAAGGGAGGCCTGATAGCGCGACTCATTCCAAAGACATATAATGTGGGGTTATTACCTGTAGATGTGCTGTAAATGTGAAACTTAAATGTCAGTGGTTGACCCTCACCTAATGGGAAAGCCTTGTTATTCATGCAGAACATATAGGAGCTCCTCATAGTTTGCGGCAAGATTAATGACTCAGAGTCTGCCTCTATATATCACGGTGTTTCAACCAGCTCACTCCATACGTGCGCAGTGCTTGTGTATTCAAGTGAGCTCTGAATCAAAACACAAATCACTGATTACCACCCAGAGGAAAGCGAACCAAAGAAACCACAAGAATCGAGCTTCTGTCCAGCTCTGTTCAGCAGAGTCGTAGGTGTATTGCTTGTTAATTAAAAACAGGGTAATGGTAAATGGAATTTATCCATGTTGTGTTTTTCCAGTCTCATCCACTACTCAAAGTGCTTTGGAGAACAAGTCACATTCATCCATTCATACAACACTATGACCTCCTGGTTAGCGGACGACTCTTTCTACCTCCTAAGGCACAGCTATTCACTAGATATTTATTCGGCACACACACACAAAAATATAATTATCTGCATTAGGTAATATGTCTGGTCTTTTTAAAAATTAGATCAATATCTGCAATCTCGATTTCCAGATCTGTTTGACCGCAGAGTTGGAGAGTTGAAGCAGTCCTGTTTCCAAAGAGAGGCTTTGCTCTGCCATCGCTGCAGCAGCATCAACTTTTCTCCGGTACATTGACTCCCTGATGTGTGACCTCCAGGTTAACGTGCTAATGTAGAATGAGTTTCTCTCCTCTCACTGGATTCACAGTCTCAGCTTTCTCTTCGGACAGTCTCAGTCCTTACTTCAGGTTATTAAATTTTATTCTATATTTTTCTCATCTCTTAAGCTAATGTGTCATTTTCAGATTGATCCTCATCCTTTTCTCATGTGAGTCACCTTGAGTCTTGTGTGCTGGTAACGTCCAACATTATTCTAATCATTGCTTATTTTTCTCTGTGTCTGATTTGTCTTATTTCATTTGATTTATTTACTTTGTAACGGTAATTACCACTTGCCATCGACATCTTTCTTGTTTTTGTCTCTTTTGGGAATTCGTTGCATAGATGTTTCACAGGAAAATCAGCACATAACATTTGTAAAGTGGCATAAAATATTAATTATGTTTCTGTGCACTTGACAGCAGATGGGTCATTAAAATTTGATAGATGACCTAGTTAGGATACATTCAAATTAAGATTTACACTCGTTTTATTTGTACCATCAAAAAACAACCTAAAATGGTAATTTATTGGGGGATCTCCTCTTGACTTCCTCTTCCTCTTTGGAGATTAAGGCGTCATCTTATCTTGTACTGCATCTTTTTGTTGAATGAGTAAAGCAAATGTGTGAAAACAACCAGTGCTGTAAAATGCAGTGTGTGTGCTGTCGATCGGTGGTACAGTAGTAGGCAAAAGGTGTTTTAAAAACTGTGTCAAAAAGTATATGGTAACATACTAAAACAGAAAAATAGACTTTATCTTTCTAATTGAGGAATTCAACAAATAATTCGAACAACATCACCCACACATGGGTTTTCACGAGGTCTCTTGGTCAGACCAGCTGCCTCTTGGCTGGTGGCTTGGTTGATCGGTTTATTAGTCAACAGGATTACGCGAAAAACGCTTTATGGATTTTCGTGATACTTGGGCCAAAGACTCAATTACAGTTGGGGGCAGACCTGACTAGTTTGTCGGGTGGTTGGATTGTGTGTAAGCAAGATTACACCAAACTGACATATCACATGTTTTTTCATCAATTTCCCAGGGATGAATTCATGGATCTTGATATTTGGTGCAGCTTGACTGAATTTAATGGGAGTGTTGGGTCTCGGTGGATATATGCGACTGAATCAATGTCATTATAATACTTTGCTGGTGTCACCAATACAAGCTGATAAGTGCAAGCCCTTTTATCACTTTCCAGCTTCTGATTTAATGACCTTTAATTTGATTTCAGATTTCATCTTCCCTTCATTTGTCCTCACCTAGGTGTCAGACGATTCCTGCGACTCTCCAGAGCCGGGTCCGATCACCTGCATGGAGCCCTTCCAGGTGCGGAGGCTGTCTTGCCGGACAATCCAGTTGCCGCCTCTGGCCTTCAGACAGGCAGAGCAGTACTACTCCAGGCTGGAGCCAGACACAGGCCCACCACGGCCCACCACACTGCCACTACGCACCCCGCCACTCATCGCCATCACCTCTGCCGACGCCAGCAGGTAGACAGCCATGTCTTCATTCGCTTGTGTGTGTGTGTGTGTGTGTGTGTGTATCTATGTGTGTGGTCTCATGGACAGAATGTTTTTCAGTGGAATGGGTAATTAGAGTGAGGGTAGCTGAGTAGAGTACTGGTGTGGTGGATCAATACAGTAGCTGTCTGAAGGGACTGAGGACACATCACACACTAAGTACCTGACACTCTGCTTACAGGTTGGAATCGATGCGTTTTCAAGATTAAAGGTGTTTGTTCAGGGTTTCAGCTCATCTAATACTTTGTGTAGTATACATGACGGCAATCACTGTCCAAAGCATACCGCACATTTTGAGATGTGCTCTTTGTATTCAGTCAAAGAGCCTGTTTCGAACTGGTCTGCAGTGTTTAGGTAGCCTTCATTTTCCTCTTCGATGAGTCTAATTGATGTTAGACAGTGCCAGAAAATAAAGTCACTCTAGTTCCAGACTACCTCTCCACTGTAAGAGCCATGTTTCCCTGGCAACAGTTGGTGACACATGACCAGTGCCACCAAATGACAGAAAAAGAGGAAAATGTCCTATAATTGTAGTTTGCTAACAATGTTGTGTAAAAAGCAATAAGGAGGTCAGATAGTGTTATAAAGTTAGTGTCATAAAAATAGAGCAGATGTATTTTTGTTCCCATTATATGCTGCACCACCTCAGCTGCTGAGACTTCATGTTACTTGAATTGTTTTTGTACTGTTACACTCTTTGTTGAATTTAACCAGTAAAATGTTGATGGAGGATGAACATTTCCTGCTGAAGTGCAGAGAGCCGAGCAGTTTGACACGGTGGCTCAGTCAGCATTGTTTTTTACTTTGTCAATGATTCTGATTCATATAGTAGCTAATAATACTTTTCTTTTGTTTCATATTCTTTTGTTTTTCATTGGCTGCAGTGTCTTAATAATGGGTTTGTTGTACAATTAGTTTGAATGGTGTGCACTGAAATGCACATGTGTCGTCTATACATATAATTTCAGTAAGAGGTAATTTTATTTATTTATTTGATGTCTGGTTGCCTTTTAAGAACTGGCAAGGGACGACAGATGACAAGTAGCTGTGGCCTATTTACTGTAATTCGTCTGTTGATCAATGAATACTGTCCCTATCAAATAAATCAAATAGAATATGAAGTAAATGTTAACTGCCAAATGAATTCAATGTGATATGAAAGGTTGTTCATCAACAGTCAAGCCTCATTTTGTCGATATCCTCACAACAGCACAGCTCTCATTGACAGTAAGTTTCGGTTTTCATCTGCCACATGATCTTAACAAAATGAAATCCTTTCCTACACATACAGGCGACAGAATGTCCATTATGATGGATTAACTACCCCACACACAAGTGTATGTACATAGTGAGTTTCATAACACGGGGAAATAAACGGAAACAAATGGCTTCCTGATAAGGTAGGAAATGAGTTACATCACAATTTTTGAATGCGGTTGGCAGCAATGCTATGTTGATGTGTTGACTCATTTAATGTAAACCACTGGTATTTAAATGATCCCTGACTGGCAGCACCACATGCACTGAAGAATGTGACTCATCAGATAACTAGGCCTAATAGCTTTATGTGTGTCACCACAGTCGCTGAAAGACTAAAAATGTAAATCACCAGCTGAGAAATTGCAAACAAGACAGGAAATGTCAGTGCAGAGCTAGAACACTGTAATCCCAAACGTGTCATACATGGCTTTATTTCGAACTGTATTTATCCAAGCTTTTGTGTGACATTTTGTCAAACAGGCTGTAGACCTTTAAAGTTATGGCAGATGTTACATTATTTGTGTTTTTCAGTGACATAGAAAGATTACGAACACATGTAAGAGACGTGATCAGAGCTCAGGGTCTCTCTGGGAGAAAGTATAGCACCGGCTTCCTCTTGAACTTTTTCCTGTGTTGTCCTTCTCTCTCTTTACGAAAGGATGATGGGACCTGCTGTGTCTTACCGGGTGAATAAACAATATAGAGCGGAGAGGTGAGCTGCAGCTTATTAATAAGGCCCAGGCTTGTTAAAATGAATTTAATTAGAGAATATGTTAAAGGCGGAGACTTTAAACGAGAGAAGTGATATTGACTTGTCAACTTCTTTATCGAGAAACAAGAAAAGCTGGCAACACTAATTTCCAAATATAAATATGAAGAATATGTTGATCCAAGGAAATACAGAATTTCTTTCTTTTTTGAACCTCAGGTTTGTGTGTTTTCAACATTTCCCAGCAGGGAATAATTCAAGGATCTTAATGGAGAAATAAATAAGGCACATTTAGGAGATCAATGAATGAGTCAAATTTGGTGCAGCTTGATTGAATTAAAGGGGGAGCGGAGGTATGCGCTCCACTGAGTTCCATTCTAGTTGTCTTTTGTTCCTCGCATTTCTGTCTAACTAGGTGTGCCGCCCATTGTTCACATCCTTGTCTACTGTGTCACGGAGAAAAGCTGCGACCCATAATGAAGAAACACAGTAAATACTGAATAATTTACAGGCAGACGTTGTGATAATGCCAACAAAAAGAAGGTGTCAGGCATTAGAGGCAGAGGCAGCGCGTCCTGTCTGTAGAACTGTCAGCAACCATGCGAATGTGAACTTCAGGAAAGAGCAAACTATTCTCAAGAGTTCACAAGTGATCTATTTTTTCTAAAACCGTGTCACAGGGGCTGGATTAGGCTGAAGCAATTTGAAAATGGGATGTGTAATTATTTGAAGGAAGGAAGACGAAGGCAGAGCAGGCCTGTCACCGACTCCTGACATGGACTATTTTCAATGAGGTGACTTTTCTTTCCTTCTCTTTTTCTTTAAGGATAACTTCAAGATAAAAAGATTTTTTTACCACTTACATTTCAGAACTACTGCCTGCTGCACCCGAACAACACCACCTGACGTGAAATCAAAGCGTTATGCTGTGTAATACAGTATATGCGCCAAAATGTTTGGCTTTGTTCGCACAGCTTTCTGGATTTATTGTAGCTCAGCTCTTTCTAACAGTTACGTTCCATCGTGTTAACACCACATTTGACAAATCTAACTGGTTTCACAACAAAACAAACCAAGTATGAGCAAAGACTGCAGGCGGGGAAACGGGTGATTTGTACTGTTTAACTTTGCTTCGAGCTTGATTCATCTATAATTCAGCACCTCGGTGAGAAGAACTATGCAGTTGTGAAGAATTACGGATGAAAGATGTGCGGCACTTAACTACAACTTTTGTGTGAGTTCGCTGACATTAACCTTGTATGTGGCTAAATTAGATTGTCTGCAATATAAATGCATGAGTGATGATGTAGAGCAAAACCAGTGCTCTCTACTTACTCTCATAGTGTGAGAAAAAAACATTGATTCTGTCCCTTGATAAGGTGGCAGCACTACTGTCTTTCTCTGTGTCTAACACTTCTCTGCACACATCCACAGTTTCCTTGTGTTAAATCGAAAGCAGGAGAGTTTTCCACATAATTTATAGCCGGCAGCTCCTAAAAAAAACATAAACATATGTTGATTGTGTTGTTAGACGCTGTGTCTCAAGACAGCCTGATTTGTTACACCATAAATAATGTACGAGTGGTAAATAGTGGATGAAGTTTAGGGTTGTCTGCGTTCACATTAATGCAGACAAATGTTCTTTTAATTAAAATGAGGGACGGTAATTTTATATTTGCATTCCAGGGCTCACATAAAAGCACCACTTATTACCAAAACACCATAAAATCAAGTGACTGATGCTCCAACAGATGTTTATTCTGATTAATATGTGACAAAGTGTTCAGATATAAAATTACACTGACAACGGCAGTGAATGCAACAAGATATTTTTCTTATATTCTAAACTGTGATCCCAGGAGTCACACACATTATGTTTTATTATTTACAAACACACACAGATTATACGGATTCACAGTACTGGTAGATTTTTATATTGCTCTTTTTGGTTAAAAATCTACAGCTCACAGTGGGGAATTGTTTGGTTTACGTGTGCAGGGTAACATGAGGCTACAGAGTAGAGACCTGTGTCCGAATTTAAAACAACTGTGTTGAGAGTAAGAAAGCGTTTAATGTGAATTGACCACGTCTGGTTGTTTACCTGCTCTGGTAAATTAGGTCGGTATTGGCGTCGAAAGCAATCAGGTGGAATCTCTTATTATTGAACAACCCTTATCTCAGCCATTAGTCTCTCATTTTAAATTCAGAGTCTAAATCAACACAAATAGAAAGGAAAATACACCTGAGATTAAAAAGAGCTTACATTTTTATATGTCAACAGTTGTTTTTCTTTGGTGAAGTTAAATCCCAGTGCATGCTGGGATGCAGTCCTCCTGATGACCTTGTGACATAGCAAAGCAATTACTGGTGCATCTGCAGACTCAAATGGGAGAAAGTCAGCAGGTCCTCAGATTTGTTATCGTTGTAGAGTAAGGGCCGGTCACACATACGCGGGGGTCAAAGTTTAAAGCTGAATTCCATGCGAAGCCACGCTGTGCTTTGCCTCGCAACAGGAAGGGAATGTTTTATTCATTTTTATACAGACTGGAAGTGAACAGGAAAGGTTTCGCCCCCGGGACATTTGCGTTTGTGTGTCTTTTGCCGTAAAGCAGAAATCTCAAGTGTAGAACCCTCAATGCTACCCAGTATGATAGCTCTTGTGATTAACCGGCACTCTACATACTGAGGCTTGAGTCCTCTGCCGGTTTAGTTCCGACCCGGCCCCTTTCCTGCTTATCTTTTCTGCCCCCTTTCACACTTAGATTCTGTTCTAGCAATGAAGACCATGGTGCACAAAAAATACTTACACGCACTGTGACAGTTTAGAATTAATGATAGGTCAATAGGAATTTAAGCGCTATCTCTTTAATATCTCTTTTTTTATATTTGTACCTTGTAGTGTTTATATCTCTTCCCCCACGTTTGAAAAAATCAGAATTTTGAGAATTAACAGCCCTAAAGAGTGTTTGGTTAACACCAGTGTAGGTAAAGGTTGACCGACACAATGTCCACTCGCGAGCCGCTGAGGTGTACATGCATGGCGCGTCTGTGTGCTGTCCGGCCACCATTACACTTATCTGCCACTTCTGTTTTCAATCCCCTAGTTTCTGAGAAGATTGCATTTCTGCCGTTAAAGCAGGAGAGATTTCATTCCCCACACTGTTAGCGTCCAGAGTAATAGACTTGTGCTGCGAGGGGAAGTGTGGGGGAGAGGAAGGAAGGAGAGCGCTCCTCTCTTCAATCACAACCGGGGAGGAGACATTTAACAAGGTGGCTCTATGGTTGCAATCCTATAGACATCACAGCCACAGACACACAACTTGTAAAAGTCACTCAGTTGAATTTATCACTGAGGAGATGAGCTTATTTTACCCGGCATCGTGTTCAGTGGTGGAGCAAGTACCCAAACACTTTACTTAAGTAAAAGTAGAAATAAAAAGACTAAAATGTTCACGAGTAGAAGTAAGTAAGTACTTGAGTGTTGCCTCTATATCCCTAATGCAACTAACTATCATAGTGGCTGAGTCACAGCAGTGGCTTCTGTGCTTCTGCATGTGATCTGCTCCTGTTGAAGGAGGCGGGGTCTGATGTTACCTGTCCGCTCTGATTGGATGAGTGGAGCATGTAAAGTAATTGTTTGTAAAAAATCTAGTTGAGTAGAAAGTACAGATAATTGCTGAAGTGTGTACCTGAGAGTACTTAAGTGCGTCAACAAAGTACATATACTTGTTTACACTCCACTTCTGACTGTGTGTAATGTCTCCTTTTACAAATACAGACCTAGTTTGAATAATTCATCCGATGTATTCCCACTTCTACAACCCTACAAACCGTATATATGTTGTGATAAACCTTGAATTAAATTGGTATGATTGGATCCTAACACTGGTTCCATGCTGGTGTATGATCTGGCCACCTGGCTCCCTGCCCACTCCCACCTCCTGATTTGCAGGGGAGGGGCTTTGGGTGGGTCCCCTCATGTTTAATGCATGATCCTGTTCCCTGTATCCCGTGGCAGCCCGTTCCTGCAGGGGACTGGAGAGAGGGAGGACCGGGGTTGGGCATGTCTGGGCGGTTTTACGCATAGTCTTTACGGAAGTTTGCGTGTTATTGCGTGGAAGGACCGCGTGGACCGTCCCGGGCACTGGAATGGGCGTGCACGGAGCCAGCTGGGAGCACTGGGAAACCAGATCCAGGTTTTGAGAGTTCCTCTTCGTCACGGAGGCTGTGGCTCGGGATGCGTCTCTGCGGGACAGGGAGGACAAAGTTGATGGAGTTGGAGTCGGTGCGTGATTTACAAAAAACAAACTGGACGTGAAGCAGCCAGAGGAACTTCTGGAAAGTTCTCCTCATCACTTCTGCGGGGTGTTTTTTTTAATTTTTTTAAAAAGGTATTACGCACGCCTCGTGTCACCTTCCCCCCCCCCGAGGTCACATTTAAAAGCTTCTAAAGTGAAGTCCTTATTTAAATAAATCCTAAACATCAACGTGGTTTTGGAGGATGGAGCCGGTGGTCGGGACGGTGGGGTCGGGCTCACTGGTCGCCGGCGGGGGGGGAACTGGGAGTGTGACTGGTGCCAAAGCGCCCAAACATCTGTGGCGCCCGCAGCACCCGCAGCTCCCGCAGCTCCCGCAGCTCCTCCCGCTCCACCAGCACGCATTGGGAGTGCGCAAGAACGAGCGTGTGAGACAAAGAGGCTTCTCGGACACGGAGAGATATCTCAACCCCAGGAACATGGACCGGACTTACGCCGTGGACACCGGGCACCGACCCGGGCTGAAGAAATCCAGGATGTCGTGGCCGTCGTCCTTTCAAGGTCTTCGACGGTAAGGGCAAACTGCCTCTTCCTCCTTGTCCTCCTCTTTCTCCTCCTCCTCCTCCTCGTCTTCTTGTTCTTAATTCCCCTCCATGAAGATGGGCGTTGTTTGCATGACTGACGCGCGGCAGTGGTAAAGTGATTTAGCTCGTTTTTGGCTCCTGTAACTTTGTCGAGGAGGTTATTGAACATATGTGTCTTTGCCTTTTTCTCGACCTCTGTTTTTTTTTGTCATCACTTTTTTTTCCCTCACGTAGACAAAAGCGTTGTCTGCGCGCACCGCTGTGGTGCTGAGGAGAGGATGGAGAAACTACATGTGCCCGTCTGTCGATGACAAACCATACAAAAAACAGAATCATATTCATAAGAGCACAGCGTCCGATTCCTCTTGTCACACTTAGAACTCCACACACTGGAACTTATGTGTCTATGGACCTTTTTGGAAATGTAGGTCAGGAAGATTTGTGAACCGGGAAAAGATAGGGTTAGTGTCTCAAAGAAAGAAAACAATAGAGCAAAGTCAAAATAGTGTCAGTCAGGAATATATGTGCAGTTATCGGTGGCTTCTATGTTCATGTCTGTTCATTAGGCTCTATCTGGCAGCAGGGGCGTAATTTAGATTTCAAAGCTCTCTCTGTGTGTGTGTGTGTGTGTGTGTGTGTGTGTGTGTGTGTGTGTGTGTGTGTGTGTGTGTGTGTGTGTGTGTGTGTGTGTGTGTGTGTGTGTGTGTGTGTGAGTGAGAGGTAGTGGGAGGGCAGTTATTACAGACACACACCCCCTAATGAGCATTATTTCTTTTAAGCTGAGGTAGAAAAAAACACAGCCATGTATTTACATTTTTCTACATTTCGTTTCATAATTGATGTCCCGATAGTGAAATGTATCGATGTAATAAACCGAACCAGGAAACCACTACTGTTCTGTCACCAACACAGCCTACATAGGGTTTTGCTATATCCTACCATTATGGTACAGATGTAGTTTCTTCTTTAATAACATGCATCTGCAAAAATGTTGGAAAAAACCCTACAGGCTATACATTATTTTTCCATATGTGTAAGATATTCTACAGTCACATAAATTGAAACTAAAGTGGAAGGTGTCAGCAATGTCACTCCCTTCAGGCTCTTCTTATATCATGTTAATAAGTGAACAGGGTATCTGGTGAATAGCAGTGGCCTTGTGGTCAATATGGCGGTTCAGTTTCCAGCGCTCTCTTTCTCTCTTGCTCGCTCTGAATAATGGTCAAGAGAAATCCTGTGATTGCTAATAAAGAAATTGGATGAAAGGCTCTAGTATTAGTCCATCTATAGAGAGACAGGGCCGGCAGAAGCAATGCTGTCAGTGTGAGCACCACATACTGTATGTGCGAGCCACAGCAATTCTGCAAAGTAGCCGACACACACAAGAGGAGGTGGGCGGTGTGGCACAAGGCTTCCATATCAGTGACTATCAATCAATCAACTGAACTCTGCCGTCACAACAGGATCACTTGTGTGGGTTATGTAGCCAGTTAGCTTGTGAAGTATGAGGAAAGCGCTAATACTGTAAAAAGTACAGAAGTCATGTCCTCCCATTCCCCTACAAATTACACCCCTGCCAGGCAGACAGACATGTACATGTGCGTATTGACAAAAAGACAAATGGAGGTTGAAAGGTAGGTCACAGAAAAGTGACCTTTCGTTTAGATTGTGCTGAGTGATCTGAGGGGATAAAGCCTCCATCAATACTCGGTTTCAGTTTGTCTGTGTAGCCTAGGGTTCATGTTCCCAAGTAAAATTGAAGTGCTCTCTGTGAGGGAAGGATACAGTACATCAACCCTAATACACAGTGACCACATTTTCTCAAATGACACTCACAATATTATGACTCAAGGCACATGACAACATGGATAATCTTAGCACGGGTACTAAGATCGCCGGTTCCTCAGATGATGCTTTTGCACACAAGCAATGAAACCAGAGCAACTACTTTTAAAGATGACAACGGTAATGTTTGCAATAACAACAGTTTTATTGAAGCCTGCCTGCACACAGACAGGCACAAAAGCAGCTCGGCGCTCAGACAGCCTGGGTGTGTGGGGAAATGTTTCTGCTCTAATTACTCACTTGTTCTGGGAAAGAGAGAGAGAGAGAGAGCGGGAGAGAGAGAGAAAAAAAGACCAACTGAAATGAAATCTGAGAAGGTCACCTCAGCTCCCTGGCTTAAGTGACTGTTGTGGATGTAAGTTTCTGTCAGACGTCTCCTCGTTTTCGTTTCGTTCTTTCATACGTTTCTGTGTAGATGTGAGTGACCCTCACCTGCAGGTCCACTCAACTACAGAAAGTGCGCTGTCTGTCTGTCTGTCTGGCCGAACGACAGAATGGTCCCTGTCACAGTGGCAGAACAGTCACATGGAAGAGAAGCCAGAGAAGGAGGGAGGGAGGGAATGAGGAGAGCACAGATGGAAGTGACATTGCAGTCAAGTGTTGTGCTGGACTAAAACACCCATGTGATGTTAAAGTATTGCATTGAAATGAATGCTTCATCCCCGATACAGTGAAGTGTAACGAGTGTAAGGAGATGCTGCTGCAGTGTAACCGCAAAGATCGTTCAAGCGCGTGTCACATTAGCTTCAGGAGGATAATTACACGTAGATTAACCCAAACAAATCAAATTTCACACAGGAGGCTAATAACGTAAGAGCCACATTGCACTCCAGCACATACAGGGACACTACCACCAGGCTAAATCAAAGTGTGCTCCTTGTACGCCGCAGCTGAGCACAGCATTATATGCAGTTGTTCATTTGAATGGTTGTGTTTTTATGTGCGCCCACTGAGGTTTGTGTTTATGCGATTCTCCAATGGAAAAACTTCCATCAGGTGTGGATGTCACAAACTGCACTGTGTATCATGAGTAATAATGCCCCACCCTATCGTGACAGTTTGTTCAAAGTCACAATGCAGGTGATTATAATATTGCAGGACAATCAGAACAGCAGCTGTTAGGCGAAAGCCAAGCAGATGCAGTTTAAATGTGCACTGCAAAGCGATGCACCTCTGCCTTTTTAAATTACATTTATCTGAAACCTATAAAGTAGCACATTAGCACAGACAAATGTAAAATCCATGATCCAGTCACAGTGTTTCATGAAACAATATTTCTTGGCGTAATTCCTTATTGATTGTATCATTCAGACTCCAGTGAGTTTACCCTCCTGCGGCATCGACTCACATCGCTGTGTTACAAAGCCTTTCAACAAAATTTGCAAACATGCACTATAGCTGCTTGACAAGGTAGACGGCTAACTCTTCCCCTTTACTTGAAAGTTTAGGTTCTCAGATACTCTTTAGCTTACACAGAGCCGTTTAGTTGAAAAGTGTAAATGCTCATGTCAGTCCAAACAATGACGGAAATGTCCACATGTGGATTGATGGTCACAACTCCATTCGTCCAAGCACAACTTCAGTCCAGTACGGCACAGTGCAATATGTTGACACTCATGGGGACCCATATCTTGAGAAACTTATGGGGCATTGGACGGAGTATACCTCATTTCTTTAAGGTGTGAGGAGGGGAACATGATTTCCATTCTCTCAGTATAACCCTTTTTGCTGTAACCATACCAAACATTAGGGCTTATTGTAATTCAAGGGAAAGAGCAACGGGAGCAACCCAATATCATAAAGAAACCTTCAGGGATTAACTGTCTGCTGAAGGTTGCTGTACAAATGAAAAAATGTCATTCCAGTAACTCTTGAGCAAGGAAAAAAAAAAGACCTGGGGTCCATTCATTAGACTTACATTTATTACAGGTAGCAGAGACAGAAGTAACAATGTAATTTAGTCTGGTCTAGGAAAATTGCAAGCAGTGGATGGCTTTAAACTGAATAGGTTGAACTGTAGCATTGATAGATGACGCTTTGATCCCATCCAACTCATAACTCAACCGAAATCGTCTCTTTAGTATTATTAATCCATGCCTGTTTAATATGGGGAGCAGGGCTTGTCAAAGAAAAAATACCAAGCTGAAATTAAGTTTGGAGGTAGGGGAACTAGTCATAAAGCCATAAAAGTCATGCTCTTTGGGAAACCTATCAAAGTAAGATGTAGACAGTCTTACAAGATTTCTAATTTGTAGATACCAAGAAAGTGATCAGATGATATGGTGATAGAGTTAATTTCATATCCAGATAAAGATAAACATCCTTAGTCATTGCTCATACCATTTTTTTGGACCATATAAATTGTATTCATGTCTTTGTTCATGTGTCAAGGCAGACACTATCTCCATCCATCTTCTTAATTTGTACCGTGGGTAAAAGCTTCTTTGTTTTATGTATGAGTTCGGTGTTTGATTTGAGCAATTGACCTGGCTT
Source organism: Limanda limanda (assembly GCF_963576545.1). Lineage (NCBI taxonomy): Eukaryota > Metazoa > Chordata > Actinopteri > Pleuronectiformes > Pleuronectidae > Limanda > Limanda limanda. The sequence continues at coordinate 18,165,468 of NC_083640.1, read as the reverse complement.
TTCTGGCTTTCATAGACTAAACATATGATTGATTTTCATACCCAAACTATGGCAATAAGACCTAAGTCGTCCTTCAGGAACTCCTTGTTTGTCTTGGCTGGTCAGAATCCTCGTCCTGTTGGAACTTACCCCAGCCAGTGTCATGTTGACTCTCCAACATGTTTGTTTGGTTGTCTAGAACAAGCACAGCCCAATGTGCAGCACTAGCAGGGGGATTAGGGTTAGGACATCGTCCTGCATCGTAATACAAGATGTGGGTGTTTGAATCATGGTCTCTGTCTTGGTTGCAAAATCTGAGCATTCATACAGAGAGAGAGGAAATTGAAACAAAATTTGAGTAAAACGGTTGTTAATGAAGAGATCCTTGATAGTATGAAGGTCTTAGCAATGACAAGAGCAATGTCCACCAAGCCTGGCTCTAAAATATAGGAGCATAAATGGACTGTTCAGAGATGCACGACCTTGCTTTGGCTTAGAATTGCCAAGAGCTACACAATCTAAAGTAATTTCTCAGTTTTTGGCTGGCTAAATTTGATTTCGGTAATAAAATGGCCATTAAGGTTCCTATAAGTGATGCTGCATTACAAAACTCAATTTCAGGCCAACTGGCACATTGGTATTGTTCCTCTCCTGTGCCAAAGCTGGAGAATGATTCCAGAAAACAGTTGCTCTAGGCCCAGGCCAACTTTAGGCGTGGTTTTCTGTCAGGGCACCTTGGACACGTGGGGGTGATTGTTAGATTGAGGGCATGATGATAGAGTCTATGGAGAAGAGGTTTAAAAAAATAAACATTTAAAAAAGGTTTAAAAGAATGCTTCCAATTTGAAAATGTAATAAAGGGGGAGACCTTTACTATTCATCCAAAGTCATTTTATTCTCATCGATCAAATCCTAATAATGAAGTTTCAAATTAAACTTTGTTTCATATCATCTTAATCCCTTCATACACACAATGACCGGTGGAAATTCTACAGTGTAGATTAACAAGAATTCCAGCAACAGAGCCATAAGACCAAGGTATTAGCAAACTTTTCCCTGAATTTTTTGAAGATCAAAAAGATGAGCGAAAGATGACTTTTCTTCTTACAGTCAGTAGCACATCATCCTAGTGCAAGAGACTTGTCAGATTGAGTCAAAAGTAAAATTTTAAAAAAGCGTAACATGTATTTCCTCTTTGTCAAATACCTGTAGAATATCCAAAGAAATAACAACGACGTTGGTTAGATTTGTTCAGTAGCTATAGGGTGAGTGACTCCCATTCTGAGTGTTAGAGAAGAAGACTCTGTGTGGAATGAGACGTGTTTGGTAGGATTTATGTAGATCCTAGGAACAGTCATCAGCCGCCATTAGGAGAGACATTTTTATTTATTGCCCTGTCAGCTTGAACACCATTTAGCAAGCAATTTATCAGCTTTATCACCCAACTCAAAATGTGGTCCCCAAGAATATAGTTATAATGGCTTTTCAAGATAGCACTGAGGGTTTATTCAGAGGTTGAGTTTCACTAAGTTTAGATGGATCAGTCTCGATGTCAGACACCTCAGCCTGGTTCTTTAACAAGCTCATTGGAGATGAAGCGAATGTTCATTACAGCTTGGAAGGATTACACAAATTAGTGACTGCACCATTTCGATCGATCAGTCTGAAATCTGCTACGTAATCATAGAAAGGATTTTCTGAAACATAGTGGTCCAATTTCAAATTGTAGATGGAGAGAATTTTTAACGATACATAGAACCGATTTTGTTTGAGTCGTAGAATCAACTAGAATATAAAAAAATCGGAAAAATCCAATAGTTGAGATGAAAAAATTGAGGTTCTCATAAAAGAGCTTAAGCCTCCAGATGTCAATTATGATTATCAATTATCGATTATGAAAAATTGTCACTGATTTGAGTGGTGGGGCCACTTATGATGAAGATCTGTTCAATCGGTGGTCAAAATAGCAATTCAAATCCTTACCGCTGTATATATGTATATTGTAATTATTGTGTCCAGCAACAAAATTGAGTATAAGTATAAAAAACTCTCCTCTGTTTGCTGGATGTGGGTTTTCTGTGAATAATAATCTATATCAGCTGAGATTAGTTTATATTTAGGCTGTGCCTTTGATAGGCTTTTTAAATGTACAAGGCTGCAGCCTGTCACATATCTCTGCATGAAAAACTCAGCAATCAAGCGTTTCCTGCGAGTCAGATAAACAAGACAGACTTCCTGATCATAACAGACATAAAAACTTCCGAGGCAGTGTCTCTGTAGAAAACTAACGAGAAGAGCCAGCTACTTGCTCAACACGTCCAGATGATATCAATCTCGCGTATAGGGAGCGACAGCAGAGACCTTTCCTCAGAGGATTGCAGACATTGCTGTGTGCCCGAGCAGCTGGTTTGGCGCAAGGTCCAGCAGCCCCAAGGTAAAACACATCACCCAAATGTGTTACAGTGGAGACTGGGCTTCGATGCCGCTCAAGGCTTCTGTGAGACCTTTGCAAGAATCTGGAGCACACTTTGATGGCGAGATGGCAGTTCTCCAATTCCTCTTCGGCTGCTGGCCTGTCTCTGCCATGGGGACACTGCAGGGGGCAGGGGGTTTCTTTATCTGTGGAGATGTCAGTGAGGAGGGCGATCAAGATTTTGGCATTGAAGTGGATGGAAAACGAAATGTCAAAAACAAAAAAATACATGTAAGGAAGTAAGGGAGAAGAGACTGAAGGGGCTCCATCTGGACATTTTGGCCCATCGGCAGCATCTGATTGGAAAACGTACCCCCAGCCCTCGCACTCTGCGCTGTATTTAACGGTTGATTTTTCTCCTGCCAGTCCGTCTCCTCCTACTGTGCCTGCCATTGCCAGAGAGAGGTTTTTAGCCAGTTTGAAGCATGACCCCCTGGCTATGTCATTAGATCCCAAGGGTGCTAGTGAGCGAGGCAGGAACTGCTATTGGGTATGTGGCTATATATAACCGCAGTCACAGCCATAATCACTATCACTGCATAGGCTGCTATAGAACTGGCACAATACATATCCACTGAATGCCTTGCTTGCAGACGTGTGAGAGGTATCCAGAAATTGCTAATGAATACATCGCTGACGTGTGGTACTAAACTTTCCATCAGCATCATGTAGCTCGAGTAATGAGAAGGGTCGTGAGTAATATTCTCTGACTCCTGAGTTCCTATTGTGTTTGGTCTCACACAATGGAAGATAGGCCGGCCTGCTAATTACGTGAATGCTGGTCCCTTGTCTGGCTCTTATTGAACTGCTCATTCACGTAGAAAAAAGGAAGATGCATTGACTTTGTTCTTCAGATATGCTCTAAGTGACGCAGGCTTTGAAGCATGAGAATGATCAGTAGGAATTTGTATATATTTATATATATTGAGGTGGGAAGTCAATTTTTGTTCTGGCAAACATGTGTTTAAGACACAACTCTATAATGTCACGCATCATACAGGCTGTGTTAGATATACAGGCAATCATACGGCAGCCCTGATCTTGATTAGTAGATGTGTCATGGCAATAGCTGCACATTGTATATATCAACACTGAGGGGATTAAGAACTGTCGTATATGTAATTCAGTAATTTAAGGTGAATATGAATTTCTGTGTAGAGGGGATTAAATTCATTCTGCCTCAGCTCATATACACAAATAGTACTTCATGAATATAGAATTTCCCAACATGCATGCAGAGTGCGGTCATATGGTTATATTCCCATCACTGAGAGAATGGAACATAACCAAAACACTCCAAAAACCTGAAAACAGAAAATCCCTTTAGCCACTCCGAATCCATTAGCAAGTCCATAGTGTTATCCAGTTATGAAGTGACATTCTTTAGCTGTAGTTTGATTTTGAACGTTACCTTTAACCCCTTATCTACAACCCCCGGGCACATATACACAACACCGCTACATAAGTCTATTGTTATGTGTTGAATTTACTGTGAAATCCTTGATGGCTGCGTTTGATCTGTGTGTTAAATGAGGATTTTAGACAGTGAATACCTATAAAATCGTGTTGTTTCTGAGAGACATCTTGCAGAACTCTAAAGGGCAATTCAATCTGTGAAGGGACATATAATACATACATGTCTAGTGGCTGTCCTTATTTATATGTATTGAAAGGGGTCTAAAGTATTGGTAATTATTGTAATGATGCCAGACAGACTACTGTATTTCGACAGGTGTGCTGCTGTATGGCAGCGCTACAGACATTTAAAAAGCCGGCGCGTTGAAACATAGATGTAGGGACGGTTCAGCAGCCTCTTCTGTTCTTTTATGGAGCGTGAGGCAACAACACAAATCTGTTTCACTGACTGCAAGCAGTTTTTGTGTCATAACAGAGACGGCTGCAGCAGGAATAGGTGCCTCTGCTTTCAGGTTGAGACAGATGATTTTTCTGTGATCACCATTACATAATCCAACCATGTCCATTTTAAAAATGCAAGAGGACAACAATACGACTTTATAGGAGAGAGGAATTTCACACTCAGTCACGACTTCTATCAAAGCTTATACTGACAACTGAGAAAGTAAAGGTTTTATGTACGCTTTCATGTATCACTCTCTCACCAGTGTGTGTGACCGGCTCTCAGAAACCATCTTTGCTTCATAAAGGAGAGCAGCTTGTCTGAAATGTTGATAACTTGAATAGAAGCAGAGCTCCAGCAGCCTGTGCGTGTGCTGGTCATCTTATTTTTACCAGCAGGAATATGCGTTTGTTTTTCCATAGCATCCACCGGCTCCCTTTTCTTCACTGGGCATATCTGCCTGTCTAATAAAATGCATGAAAACCATTTCAGAAGGACAATCTTGGAAAGGGCTTGGTGCCAACGCCTCTCTAGATTCCCTGCTTGATGCTGGGTGATTCCCTGAGCTCTTGCCTGGCTGTGCTGTACAGATCATATTACACACAACAAAGACTCTGGCTGTGTTAGCAACTGGCTGCTCGACAGTTTGACGGAAGTTTAAAGGGCGGCCATACAGGCTCATGAATTATGAATTGTTTTGTTAGGATATGTGTCAAACCTGGGGAGAGAACTATAAAAACAGAAATGACCTGTCAGCATTTATTTTCGCATTTTAAAATGCTTGTGAACTTAACATGACAGAACTCCACTGCCTCATGTTTCATAGCCATCACAGTTACAGCTATGCATTGCCATAAATTGGAAGGTCTATATTTCATTTCAGTTGAGTTGTGGCTTGATGAATAATGGATCTGAAGCCAAGCTTTGAAAGGTTGTTTTTGGACATAATCATGCATGTACTGCAAATGTACTTTCATACATTATTTAGTTTAATAAGCTCAAGCCCACCAGGGTGTTACTATAGTTCTTTTAATGGGCAAGTACATTTTTTTTTTCTTGTGTTTTTCTTTTACCAGTTTATACCTTCACTAAGGCCCAATAGTGTCCTTATGAAACCATGTTTAAATCCACCAGATCAGAATTGTTATTTGGACCTGCACCAAATTACACGCACTACACACACACACACTGCTATCAGAAACGGACAAATAGCAATGAGAACATAACATCCTTGGCGGAGGAACATTTTTTTTTAGATAAATAGGACCCCTTGCGTCTTATTTTCCCTGCAGGACTCCGGGCTACAACCACATGCTGTATTTCAAGTGGCAGTGGGATGACCTATCAGTGGGAGCGGGCAGGAGCCAGATTGAAAAACCATGTCTTGCGCAGACCTCTAATGCACACTCCCTTCTTTCAGGGGCGAGCTTATTAAGTGGGTACAACATATTCCTTCACATCCACTGACGTCACAATTGGAACATGTGGTTTCACCCAATTGCTGGAACTGAGCAGTTTAGTTGCAACAGATATTAGGTTCTGTCAGCTAATGGGCATCACATGCTTGAGGAAATGGGTCTCATGCTAACAACGTGACGGCAAGTTACAGGGCTGCCTCGACATGATTGGGATCTCGCGTACTGAGCTGTGATGAAGGCTGCTGCTCTGGGAGCTGTCACTCACATCAGGCATCAATACATAATGCATGGTGCTTGGTTTCCCTGATTATCTACCTCAGCTTTTGATTATAACTTTGCCAATTTTCTTTTCTTTCTCTTTCAATCAACGTGTTCTTGTTCCATCTCCTGATTTACTGTCACAACCAAGGGGCTCGGGTCACAAGTAACAACATTGCTTCGTGCTCATGGGTTCATGCAGTATGAGCCTGTGTGCACTGACACAGGTTTCGCTATGCCCCTCAATTTTTCTTTTTCTTTGGTCTCACTCTTGCGCTCCCCCATGCTGTTTACAGCTATTGATTTGCCTTCGCCTCTCAGCCTCTTGGTCCTGAGTGATTCGCCTCGTCGGCACACATGTCTCCTGCCACATCTGTCAGCTCTCGTCTGAAGACCTGCCGCTCACACATGGGAACCAGCTCTGAACATGAACCATGAAAATGTTGAGTTTCTTCCCCACCACATGAACAACTGCTTTCCTCCAGCACTTCACTGCATTGCACTGTATTTTTCATCATTACCAGTTAACGTTAGCTTGATAGAAAAAAGGATTTAACTCACCGGCAAAAAAACAGCAGCTGGACTTTTCTTGCTGCACTGTAAAACCTAACAGTACATCTTACTTAATGAAGTAAGTTACAATAATTCTCAAAAAAAGTTGAGACCACTAATATCAATAATTTAACAGAACTCAAAAGTAAATTATTGAAGTAATAACTTAGTTATTTTGAGTTCGATTAAATTCGAGAGCATTTTGAGTACTGCTGACATGAATACATTTTTTCAATGACTCATTTTCTTTAAGTTGATTTTATACTATTACAAAAAATGCAATTCCCATGGGCTGCTTCCTATTTCTTAGGATTTTAAATTGTATTTTTTTTTTTGTTTATAAATCATCATATTTTGGATAAGTATGCATCCAGATCATCTTTAATAATCCTCCAAAGTGGAACCTAAGTGAGGATGTTAATTACATAACGTACAAGCAGGTATTTTTAACAACTTGATTGACAGAAAATTAATTGCCAACTAATATTATACGTGATTCATTGTGTAGCATATGTACATGTGAAAGTTATATATATATATATAAACATATATATATATATATTTATATAATATTGTTTTAATTTCCTTGTCTTATCCATCTTTTAATATTTTGGAGTGTTGAAGGATGGGGCGAGGGGGGTCAACTTCTGTTTGTGATTTCTAAACTATTTTCCATCCCAAATCATTATCGTATTTTATAGTCCAGAAATAAAAGCACGGCTCTTATAAGTCTATGCTCAATACGCAAGTAAACGTCAAGACTCTAAGTTATTAGTCCGTTCATTTTCCGCTCCTGCAACAATAAAACCTTGTTAAAATAAATGAATCGACTCAGTCAACAGAAACGCGAGAGTGCTTTTACTCTGAAAGGGACACAGGAAAAGGTGAGTGGTTTAAGCTGATGACCTCAGGTGAGCTGACCCGCTGAGGTGAAGCGGATCCACGGCTTCACAGCAGAACCAGAGCCAGCGAGGGCCGGGAGGAAACTGAGTCAGATATTTGGAAAAGCCATTTGAGCGTTTACAGACTCATTCAACTTTCTCCGTCACCTTCCTGTGAGTCTGCTCACTTCCGGTAACCTGCCGTTCACCTGCTGTCGCACACGGTACCGACGGGACGGGGGGCGGGACCGGTTCGAGCTGGTCAGAACGAGGTTTGCACCTGGCACCGGCGTGATGGAGAAGATCGGCACGAAGAGCTTTCTGCTGGAGAGACTTCACTACTGATGGAGAACCCGTGACGATACGTCCTCCACGCAAGGTAACGTGGTTCTTTCATGCTGCTCTTCATGTCTTGGATTCGTTAGCATCACTACTTCCGGAAGCTGACATTTAGGCTACAAAACAAGGTGTAAATGACGCCGTCTCGACTTGAATTTGAATGTACGGGCTTATGGACACTTAGATGACTATGATTAGATAACACCACAGGAGCATAATGGAGACATTTTCTGTTTGTTTTCTTCTGTTTCAGTTACTCCAGTTGTATTGGATTTGGCTGCAACGCTGTTTACCCCTAAAACATCAGCATAGTGGTGAGTAGATAATGAGTGCATTTTAACTTAATTCAATCTATTTCCAAAGATGTTTTTGTATTTGTTCAGTCATAACATATGCCCGAACCAGGCAGTGCAGTATGCAGGAGGAATGATTACATACACCAACTTTTAAAAGTAACATAATATGTTGTATCTGTAACTAATGTCTTAATCAGCTATTTTGAGAAAAATATAAGCAACAAAAATATACCCAATCCAGAACTCTGCCCTCACTATATGAACAACTCAAAGGTAATGGTCCACACAGCAATCATATTTTATGGTTTGTAAAAGTACACTCAACTACACTGGACATGTATTCCCTTTTCAGGATGAGATGGAGGCAACCCAGGAGGGAGCAGTGGCTCTGGTTGCAGTGGTGGATGACTGATTCACTGGTAATTTTGTGTGGACTGATCTATGCTCTACATTTGAGCTACCCTGAGAAGCTGAGTGGCTTCTTTGAGTTCATCCAGGTTGTCCTGTTAAATCTTGATGATGGGAGAAAGCAGCTCGAAGCTAAGTTGCAGTCCTTGAGAAATGAGCTGGAGTAGGTTGTCATTAGCTTATCATGTTGAATGTCAGCATCGTTTTTTGCTTGCATGCCAAATACTGGTAGCTAATGACATGCATATAGAGTAAACTATGGCACCTAAGATTTTTGTGTTAAAATAGATCCTAATCTTGGATTGCTTCTGTGGTGTTCACACTTCTCTTCTTTACCACATGGAAATATTTGTAATTTATATTTATATTATTTTTTATATGAGCCTCATTTCATTGTCATTTCCAGCATATAAATGTTAATGTATACAACATTTAATTCAACAGCTTCATTGTAAAACAATATTGGCACGGAATCCAAGGGTATCCAAATGTTGACGTTAAAAATGTTTTATTTTGTCAGTTACTGACACTTTGGATGAACTATACCTTTAAACTGTTTACTTAAAATGTGCCCTGCTTTATGTTCAGTTTATCGTTATGGGCATAATAATGTGCTTAGTCTGCTGTAGCCTTTAAGATTGCATATGTGAAAAATCTGAGAGATATTCCTTTGAATTTCAGTAGCTGGTTGCATTGAAATGTGAACAACAAAATAAATTGCTCAAACTGACTCATGTGGGTGTTTTTATTTTGAGTTAATAGAGTTTAAAATGTTTAGGGCAATCAGTTTAATCAAATGAACTGAGTAGCCATAATAAAGTTTTAAGTTATCACAACTACTATGTAATCATTTTCTTAAATGGAAGACAACTAAGTAAATTGAACTTAAGTGGTAACATTTGTATAAAGAAGGTTCATTTAAGTTGGTCTTACTTAATTCACTTACATTCTGTCAACACATTGTAAATAAGTGTGTGTAAATACTGCATATGAGTATAGAATACTAAATAGATTTAAGGTCAGGTAACTTATAGGGATCGGCAATATTAACTTTAGTTACTCAAGTTGCCTCATCAATAAATATTTGAGTTACTTTTGCTTAAATCAAATAATTTGTAAACCTTAAATTGTTTGAGTTAATAAACTTAAATGGTTCAAGGCAATCAGTTTCAGCAAACGGTTTGAGTTGACCTAACTTGTCAGGTTTTACAGTGTGGAGTTGACATTGTGAATCCATCAATATGACAACTTTCGTATTATGTATGCTATAGTGATGACGGAATCTTGATTTTAGTTGGAATAGCATTTTAAGACTGATTCACGAGTTTATTTCATGTCACTATGTGATTTGTCTGACTAATAAATCAGCCCAGAACCATTCGCTTATTAACATGAGATTGATTTCATGGAAGACCCATGGGGAAGGATGTGGGGGGTGGATGAGTTTGATGGCCTTATTACAGAGCCATTAGTAGATCTCTTCATGTTGTGCAGCAATCTTGCTACATCATCACAAGTCAGATCAAATGTGGCCCATAGATTATTCAGCTCAACTTGGTTTATCACCTTTTATAATAACTACAAGCTGTAATTATCTCGACAAAATTATCTCTTGCGGACAAAATCACGTTTGACATCATTTACTATCATTTCCAGTCAATTACCTCCGCCAGCGAGGTTATATTTTTTAGGAATTATAGGAAAACCACTCATCTGATTTCTATGGAAGTCTAAGAAGTGGTGGAGCATGACCCAAGGAATACACGACCCAGGACTTTCTTTTTTTTAAATTTCTTTTAGATTGCGAGGTACTTTTCAACAGTTTCCTAGAATCCTAAGGGAGAATTCATGTATCTAGATGAACACAACTCGCATATTATTTTCATGCAATACTAGTCACAAGATGGTAAATATACTTTGTAACGTCTTCGCACTAGCTTCATGAGAAGTTGCCAGGAACCAGCAGAGAGTCAGGGATCATCAGCGGATGTTTGTGACACATCATTAGTTTTGTATATAAGCATCATTGGTTGTTTCGGCTTTTTTAATCACAATACACCCTTTGCCAAGTAAGGCCCTCAACAGATTGATCAATCCAGGGTGTGGGTCCCTAACATCTGTGTCTTTCCTCCTGATCCAGAACCATTGGCTGCTTCTGAAGTCCCTGGCTTCTCTTTTATCCAAAATGAAAAGGACGCCTTTACATGTTATAATGGTAGCTGGTGTCAATCTTTATTGTCACAAGTATTTGTAAAAGCAAAAGTCTTTCACATTCGCTGACCTATAAGCTGAGAAAAAAAGCCAATTTTGGTTCCGTAATGTGAATTGCAAACAGTGCATTTTAGGATCAGATCTGTCCTGTGCCATTACACCGCTCAGGGACAAAAGACAATATATTAGCATAGTAATGTTTGTGTCTGAGCAGCTGCTTGTTCCCTGACGAGTCACGCATGCATAAAAACATTTAATATATTCTGGTATACAGTACAGTGCAAGTGAACCATAGCTGTGTGTCCCTAAAACTAAAACTGTCAAATGAAACAATGACATCAGCACAGATATCAATACACCGTTTTATTATGGTCATTTAACTGTGTGTTAAATATCAGTTCTGCTAAATTGTTCCTGGCTGACAGACAAACACTGTGAAAGGAGTTTTCCTATAAGCCTCATGTTGCTGCCGTCTATGAACAAACATTGTAGGTTTTTAATGTCCCAGTATTTTCAGTTTTTTCTTTTGGTGTATGGTTACTGTGCATATGGACGCCAGCTACTTTTGTCTCACACACACACACACACAGACAGCTATATTAAGAAACCCACTACAGCTCAGTGGCTTTGGACTGTTGGTTACAACCTTTTTCTTCCTCAGTTTAACTGCTGCACGGCTCCGTCTTTACTCCTCTCTAACAACCTTTGACATCAGAAACTGTGACAGAATAAAGCTTGTAGCTTTCACTTTTCAGAGACTTTGACACTTGACAACAGTTCCCATCTGTCAGTGTTTGAGAATGGCAGCGATAAGAGCCTTGATGGTGACTCTGTCGAAACGGGTGCAACCCCCGGGACCCCATTGGCTGACACAATGTTGACAATGGCTTCCCCTCTAACAATTCTACAAACCACTTGACTTGTACTGTTAATTTGCATGGCACCACTTGAAGGTCAGTTGTACATTAAACTAGAGTTATTAAGTATGAAATAGATCTGTCCTCTTTGAGTGAATCATAATTTGCTTGCATTTCCCCTTAATGCATCCACAGAAGGTCACCTTGCTCATTTGGGAAATAGTCACCATGGCTACATTAGTTTGGAGGGTGCACTGATTTCATTAGTGATGAGATCATATGAGGATGTTTTGAGGACAGTGAGGATGGGAGAGCGGGGGAAGTTGTCTCCAGCAGTTTTCATAAAACTCTTACTTAGAGGTGTTATCAACATGATGGTTTACACTGGCAGCTGTTGCAATTTATAATTTGATTTATTGTTCTCGAGGAAACCTCGTTCGATGACCTATTTCCACCACAGTGTGCACTAAACATCTGGTAAATTAGAAAATGACAATAATTTAATAATTAGGAGAAATTGTTTGCAGTTGGCTCATTCCTTATTAGGATCCTTAGCCTGTTATTCGCCGAACACTGGACGGGTTTATGTCAAGAAAAGTTAGTCCCTCAGCGATGAAGAAGTCCAGGAAATGGCCCACAGTGGAAATATAAAGGCTATGGAGGTACTTTTTAATTTGGTTATATATTCACACAGTGAGGTTGGGTTAGGGAAAATGTGGTTTTAACAAGTGAGCCGTATATTCTCTAGATGCAGCAGTGATTAAAAAAAAAAGTGATGTGCCTGCAGGGCATCCTGAAGCACTGGATGGCTGTGCCCTACTTCCATGCTTTCCCTCTGGCATGCCCTACCTGCCTGTGTGCATCCACATCATTTAGCCTAAAACGATCAAGGCTCAACTGGAACGTAGCATATTCATATTTCAGAAGCTGAAGGCCAGGGATGAACAATTCATCAAAATATTATTGAAATTGCAATGTTGCTAAGCGCAATACCCAAATTGCAGGAGCTGCAATTCTTTGATGAAGGAAAAATGAGTCACAACAGACGATTATAAATGAAGCATGTGTGGTGCTACCAACACACGCCGGCTTAGAAATGATATTATCCAGACATGAAGGAAAATTCTTCTGCTGTTTGTCCGTCTATTAGCAAGGTTCAGCAAAATGTACACAACCATTTTAATGAAACTTGGTCGAAAGCTGGGTTATAAGGCCAAGGAGGCACTTTGGTGTGGATCCAGGAATTAAAAATCAATTTCTTGAGGCATATTTCTCCATTATTCTGAGCTTGTCAAGAAATACTGCACAAATCTGATTAAATATTTATTTCCATTACCAATGAATATAATCACATGACTTGCTCGCCCAGGTGTGAGGATCTGTCTCCAGTTAGTTTTATTCTCAATGCTGATTGGCCTTCGTGACGTTGCTTCATTCCAGCATTTTGACAAAGTTGTTCTTTTTCAACTCGAGTAGTTGAAGCAAATGATGAAAAATGTGATTTGCGTCTTTTCTCGTATCTGCATTGATTCTTTATATAATCTCATGGCAAATCAAATCTGCCTAGCATTTGGTCTCAACGCACAATTCAAACTAAATTTAAGGGATTGATATCTACGTGTGTAGATAATCTGGATCTAGTGAATTTAAATTTGGTTTCTGCAACATGTCTCTCTTAGGGTTTGCTTTGCTCATGGAACATGCTTTTGTTTGACGTCACATAGGAGGTTTTACAGCTTTGTCATTCTTCATTGAATTTCCTTTGGGCAAACTTCTCAGCCAGCTGTGGTTTCAGCCTCAACGTGATAATAGGAAACCACGCCGTCCACATACAATGAGTGCACCATATGGGACAGAAATCTCACCGAGATCCAAACCCATTTGTCTTCTCTTGTCTTGTTCCATTTATCAAACACACACACTGTCAGCGCTTTGTTACGGACCTATAAGAAATGGCTCGTGAGGCCCGGAACACATCAAATAAACGAATCAGAAACAACTGTTGCCACTAAATAATAACAAATGTTTATTGGTTGAAACAAACAAATATTTAGAAAGGCAACAAACCAAAAGGGTTGGAGGTTCCCGGCCAAAACAAACAAAAGAGAGGGGAACGCTGAGCCAGCCATCGGCCGTCGAAGTCAGTGTTCACCCCCGAACTAAGTCTGCCTAAATAACCCACTACCTAAATGAAAGAAAAAGGTTATCCGAAAACAGGACTACCGGGAACCCCCGAACCAACTACCAACATAACAAAAGCTCAAAAGGACTTCTGGCATGGGGGAAAACGGAGCCTCGGTCTCCTCACCCGTTCACCTGCATGGAAGAATAGAGAGAGAGAAAGAAATTCACAGCCTCCTTAAGTCAGCTCCAGCTGACGAGGTGATGAGTCTCACCTGAGGACTGGCTGCGTGGAGAGAGAGAGAAAGGTGGAGAGAGGCACAAACACACACACATTCTCACACAGAGCCCCACCTCCTGGCCACACGTAACAGCTTACACTAGCTACAAATTGGCAAAGTTAAAGAGGAAGCACTGGAGAGAGAGAGAGAGAGAGAGAGAGAGAGAGAGAGAGAGAGAGAGAGAGAGAGAGAGAGAGAGAGAGAGAGAGAGAGAGAGAGAGAGAGAGAGAGAGAGAGAGAGAGAGAGAGAGAGAGAGAGAGAGAGAGAGAGAGAGAGAGAGAGAGAGAGAGAGAGAGAGAGAGAGAGAGAGAGAGAGAGAGAGAGAGAGAGAGAGAGAGAGAGAGAGAGAGGAAATTACTTAGATTTTCATCACATTGTTAAAGATCCAGCACATTTAAATAGAGACTATAATACACATAATTAAACAAGCTATATCTGAGAACTTTCTAAATGATGAATGTGCTTTTCATAGCAGCTTCAAGTCTGCACTCATCCACTGTGCACAGAGCTGCACAATCGTCTGTGTGTGTGTGTGTGTGTGTGTGTGTGTGTGTGTGCCATAATGAGTGAGGTATGCCCTCTAGCATATTTCCCCAGAGTCAGTATTTAATGAAACCCCTGGTCTGTCTATCAAATTCAGTCACAGTTTTTAGGTCCCAACTCTGATTCTATATACACTATGAAATCCCTCATACTCCTGGACTGTGACTACCTTCCATGCTGAAAACCAAACTAAAACCCATCTTCAGTGCAGTTGTTTATACATGAACATAAACAAAACTACTTTTTCTTCCACCTTATTTTAAGTTAGTTTTGGCCTGTTTGATTTTACTGTCCTGATGCAGCTTGTTTACTTTAGAAAGTGCTGCATTAACAAAGATTAAAATTGTATCTGACCTATTCATTATTGGGCTTCATAGGAAATATAGAGAAAGAGACAAATAACAGTATAGAAAGATTTTTATTTCATTAAATGTAGTTCAGAGTATAAATCTCCTCAGCTCAACAAATAAAGTGAGTCTAGTTTATGCTCTACAGTAAGATTTATAGATTGGGGTGTGTGTGTGCGTGCATGGGCTGTTGAATGAATGATAAGTATGGTGTGGGGGAATTTTCACATTATCTCCAGCTCAACTGTCTTGGCCACAGTGTTCAGAGTGTCTGGGTTTTTGCTGGAATCTGAATTTTAGGTCTCGATGAAGTCTATAAAAAACATTCAGATAAGTCTCAGTTATGTAAATCTTCACTTAACAGGCCTTTCATCATGTTTTAAAATTTAAATTTTTTAAAGGAGAAATGTTTTGGCAACATGCATAGTTTGTTTCTCAATGAGATTAGATATCAGTAATAAAACTACGATCAAGACCAACATGGAACTGATGATTTAAAGTCCACTAAAACCTGGTGAGAATTTATTACATTTGGCTTGGCTGTGGGAAAGACTTTGGACACCTACAGTCTCTGCCTGTAATTTGCAAGATGCTTTAATGTATCAAAGGTTATTCTGTACACGGCCACCTCCCCTTATCGTCAATTATGGAAAAGTCGAAGTAATTATGGGACTCCAACATCTGTGGTACTTGACTCTGGTCTGAAGTTTCATTCATTATGGTCTTTACGAAGTTTCATTTTAGCTTGTTGAAACCTGCAGAAACTCTGGAGTGAATACATCCTGAAATGCAGTATTTGCTTCATAATAAATCATTTTAAAGTAATTATCAGACCAAACATATTGAATGAAGTATTCCTGTTCTGGTATGTTCACACTGGAAAGCTAAAGCGTTAAACACAGAGTGGATGGAGCATTCTAACAGAAGCGTTACCTTCCTTTTTAGAGGATATGTCAAATCGGCTGTTGAGCTGGGAAATGCTATTTGCCAAGTTTGACTTTTTTAACGAAATGCAGCTACACTGAAGACTTCTTTGACATGATGGCAATTATTTGGAGCTGACACAGAGCAGACGTTTATCCATCCATGCGTCTATCATCTCTACTACCTATCCCTCACACGGTCTGTGGGTCCTGGAGCTAATTGGGCATTAGGCAAGAGGTGGTTGACACCCTGGACAGATCGCCAGAGTATCACAGCCAACATACAACTATTCACACTCACATTTTTATTCATGGGCAATGAAAAATTGCCATAAGTTAGATTTAGCGGCCTCCATTGGGTTGGTCAAGTTCAAAGTTGAGATATCCCCCATCAGGTAGTCTGTCCCTGGGTGACCACAGCAATAATGGGCACTGACACAGATGCAAGCTCATGACTCGCTCTGACCATGAAGAGAGCGCCTCTTACTTTCCTCCTTTCACTCGAGAGAGAGAAGACTCAGCAGTGATATAGACAAAGAAGGGGAGGATGTGCTTCAGGAAGATGAAATGCTGTGATATCCTTTTTATATTTTGGAGAAATCGACTCTCTTTGGACAGCAGGTTTAACTTAACTGTATTAGTATGCAGCACATGCACAGAGTTTGATGACGAATGAGCTTTCCTGTGCTCAGCAAAGCTGGATCCTCGCTGAGGTTTAAATCTTTACTTTGGTTTATGATTAATCTGCATTTTTTTGCCAGGTTGAGAATTTTCATTGTTTCGTGGGTCAGAAAGTGCAATTTGCAGTGTGTGTCGTGCTTTTTGGAGTAGGAAGTGGTATAACGACATTGCAAGACTGGTCAGTCAGGGATGCCAATACAAATCCCAGTAGGCCTCTTCATTTGTATGCCATGGGGCAACCAGGAAGTTTGTCTCTAAACTGGCCCTCTCTGCGTCTTTACCCTTTCTCCTTGTAACGGTGAACTTTACTTAAGAGGTTGTAATCTCTCTACATACCTCTGATATTTACCGACTCTCCACTGCTCTTGCTCCCTCTCTGAGCAACCGACTTCTCTTCCTCCGCTGTCTCTTCCTCTTGCTCTCTGAGAGTCTCAGGTTCTCCCCAGAGAGAAGTTGTGTGTATAACTCTTCCTCCAGTATGCGTGTGCCTCTGCTCCTCTGTGTCTCTGAGCGCTCTCTGGTGATAAATGAGCTCCACAGGTCTGAGAGGAGTCAGGATTTAAACTGCACCAAATACTAAGTGGCTTTAAACCACTGTCCCTCTGCTGCGGCATAACCACTGAAGATGGAGAACTGTTTTTCTGCTGCTGTATTGACAAGTGATGTGAGTCTGACTAAATGTAAATCATCCACTTTGCTTAACTTATGATATGATTATGATGCTTGATATAATGTAATCGATGCAGAATTTAGAAAAATCCATTATACAGTGATAGATGTTTACTAGTGGTGCAAACAGGAGCTAATTTATGGCTTGAAATGATTTTTGCTGAGATGGCTGGAATAGGGGTTTCATATTTTTGGGGTTTCTTACACTTTATGGTTCCTCTTATTGCAAAACCAAGTTTAAAGTTTCCTTTTCAAACTTCTGTAGAGCAATGAGACAGATACAGTCCGAAACCCAATAAGCTACCGGTCATGTGTCTGGGGTTTTTCGCCTCTTCTGTAAGTTAAATGTTCAACAAAGTAAGCCACAATTTTTTGGGAGTTTTTTCAAAAGCAAGCACCAAAAAGCAGAAGAAAACTTCCTATAAACCTCATTCAGATTATTTTGAATGTTGAAGCCAGACAGGCAGTTTTGTGTGACTCTGTGAGAAAAGTTGAGTGGTGTCAGCGTTATGTTTGAACAGTGTGAACTCAGAGTGTGCTCCCAACCTCAGAGAGCTGAAGTATACCGGAAATTGAGAACTGGCTGATATCAAAGTTGACTCTAATAAATGTGTTTGCTGAATGATGGTGAGGTGGAGGAGCCTATGGAGGAGTTCAGGGAAGTAACTTACTCTCTTTGATGAGTGTCTGGCTTCTGTAATTGGAAACTGCCTTGTCATACATGGCTTCTCAGACAAACGATGGAACATGGATGTGTCTTGTGTACGTGAGCATTAAATGCTGTATAATTTAATATGATTAAAATCTTTATAATCGTCGGCTACGTAGATCAGTGGTCCCGTAGATGTAGACACTTTCTCTGTTTAAAACATCGAGTTAAAGGTACAATATGTAACTTTGTGTTTTCGGTGTGTTTTCCCTTCCCCATTAATGTTTGCACTGGAAATTATAGAAGAGACGATCAGAGTCACAGGTAAAGCGGATATTATGCAATCAAAAGTCGCCCATAATGGAATGTCCCCTTAGCTTGAATGTTATTGGGGATTCTTTCGTGTTAAAAAGGTTTTAGACCTTTAATGAAGAATTGTTACACACATCTCTTTTATATGGCATATGTATTTAAATACTATATAACTTTTTCAAATGTGTGTTTGCTTTATGTAACCAGCTGTTCTCAGGGTTGTGCTATTGTCTTTGCTGCTGTCACCGTTGCTGCTGTGACTATCTTAGCGTCACCCTGACGACCACTGCCACTGCAAGTGCACTTCTAGTCATGTCCAGGAAAATGGACAGTTGCTGTCAGTTAATGGTTTTTGATGGCAGCCCTCCCGCGTCCCTCAAGGATAAGCGTTATAGATAATGGGTAGATGGATGCTTTTAGATTCCACTGCACCTTCAGCTCACCGGCTTGATGGGCCTTTCTTTTTACTGTTCTCGCAATCAAAAATACCTTCCTACAGTTAAAACGTAGAAAGAGTTGTCTCTTAATGTCTCTCAATATGTCACATATTTTAGCTATTTCTAATTGGTCTCTGTTGGGTTCATCCTGTCGCTGCCATCTGGCCTGAGGTAGCTGAAGTGTTGCGAGGTTCACTTCTCTGCCGATGTCTGTCACATGATATCTGCTGCACTAGTGAGTGGGCTACCTGTACGTGATCAGCCTCACTGCATGCTCACAAAGCCAGAATAAAACGCACCAAGAACTTCATCTGCTTTGTTCTTAATAAGACATATGGACTGAGGAGGAACGAGCTGCGGAACTGTGTTTCTGGGATGTGCTTTGTTTCACATGGCTCTAAGTCTTGGATACTAATGACGGTATACTTATGAGTTCTAACTCTTTAAAAGTCTGAGTTCTGAACAACTGCAGCATATTTACTGAACACTTCTTAGATATCATGTACAGTAAGTCCATTATGAACAGCACAGCAACACACATTGTGTAACATTGGTCAAATTTGTATATGGCAACAGCAAAGATGCAAAGCCAGTTGTTGATTTAATTGCAGGCCCGCATAAACAGGCAGCCAATCACGTGGCGGCCTCTCCCTCCGCTGATGACCTCAGCCTTCCGTCATTGCTTTGTTACGGATTGTTATTGTTGATTTGGTTGTGATGCTGATGGATACCTTGGGGGGGATGCAGTTATAGATTAAAACCCCTCTGGGATATAGTTGTTAAATGTTGTCATCAGAGGCAGCTGCCGAGCTGAAAGCTTGTTGGGGTTTTTGAAAGCTCTTGCTTCCCCATAGCAAACACTGCGTCGTGATTACACTCGATTTCCTCCAGCCATTATTGAAGCAGAAATGCATTAGAATCTGTAATTTCATTTTATGCATCTGAGTGAAACACATTACCCAACTGCTTCAAACTTTCTTCTGAGAAGTTGATATTTATATGACGGTACTTTTAACGAATGCGAACCTCTGCAGGCTACCGACTCAAGTTGCAATGCGTTTCAATGTGATCATATATCTACTGTATACTGCCTCTCACTGATCAGCTCTTCTTTATTCCAAGCTTTCTGTCCATTGACTGTCTCCTGAGAGATACACTGACTTTAAGCTGCTCAATATGAATGTTGCTGCTCTGGTTTGATGTTTTTTCTTGCATTGATGATTCTGATGGTGCTTTTAAATGTCACCTACATCCTGGTCTGTAGAGTATGGTCCTCCCATGTAAGCTAAAACCTGTATTATGGAAGTGAGAAATAAAGCTGAATTTTTATTTCATGTTAAGTGCTTTACATGTTTTGGTGAAGTCAAACCCATTTCAGATGGTCCAGAATGTGGCTGCACATCTGGTTTTTGGATCCACCAAGAAGGACACATCAATTTGCTCCTAATGAACCTCCACTCACTCCCTATAGCTTTGTATTGTGTCCTACACAATTGCACGTGTTGCACGGAGACGGAACGAGCTGCCCGACGCTGTCAGAGCCGGATTGTCGCTCTCTTCCTCCAGAATCTTCTGAATCAGAATTTTCTTTGTCCTACAAAAAAGATTTAGTATTAATGCCACTGAAGTCTTTCTGTTAGCTGAAGCATTAGTGTTGTCCCTCCCTTAATTAGAAAATGTAATGTTTCTGAGATGCCCTGCTGACAGATAAATCCACACAGTCCGGGAGGAAAATGTAATCTTATTGTATGGAGGCAGTTCTTACAGTCACTTATGCACACAAATAGAGCTTGGCTTTACTTTGTATCGTCTCCTATCTCAGGGGTAAGGTGACATTCACAAATGTTATATGGTAAGTGATGAATAGGTGGATCTCAGCATCTGTGAGGAGAGAACGGCTTTGCAAAGGTTCTCCTGTGAGGGCCGGCGTTGAGCTGATCCATGCACGTCTCGCTACACAATGATGAAACTGAAGGAGATGCCATTGTGGGAATTAAGGTCAGCTGAGGTTATTGGAAAGAGGTTGTGCGACTCTGTGCGACTCGGTGATTTATATCAAAGCTATGTGAGACATAATCGTGTTTCCTGACCAACACAGATCAATTGTGGCCATTGATTATGTTAAGGCTGCTTGAACACTCAGACCTCA
Source organism: Limanda limanda (assembly GCF_963576545.1). Classification (NCBI taxonomy): domain Eukaryota; kingdom Metazoa; phylum Chordata; class Actinopteri; order Pleuronectiformes; family Pleuronectidae; genus Limanda; species Limanda limanda. The sequence continues at coordinate 18,144,825 of NC_083640.1, read as the reverse complement.
GTGATTATTACAGCTATATGTTTTTGCTGAACACAACACTTCAGATTGTGGTGCACACAGTAACATGAAGATAATCACACGTGAGGCAGACATTTACGCAGTTTATTACAAAAAACAGAGATATCAGGGTAAACGGTGACATTGTTGCAGATGTGTATGATACAGACAGTGACTTCATCTACTGCAACATCTCTCTAGGGTGCTGATTATTAATGCCACCCTGGGGAGTTCAATGTATGCAGAGTATAGTAAAGGAGAAAGAAGGTTAAATGTGAGTGCCTGTATGTGTGTGTGTGTGTGTGTGTGTTCTTGTTTTTGATGGCTCTTTAGGACCTTTTCCTGCATGAACACTGTCCTTGCCTGGACCGGTAGACCTCATGGGGACCAAAGGCCATTTCTGACTTTGCAGGATTTTATTTCTTAGGGTCTTGGTTATATTTAGGGTTGAGATTTGTTGAGTTATGGTTACGTTAAGGTTGGGGTTAGACATGAATTGTTTGTGGTTAAGGTTAGTGTCAAGGTTTTGGTTAGGCCATCCACAATGAATGTGAGGCATTGCAAGTCCTAATAAGGATAGCTGAGTGTGTGTGTGTGTGTTTGTGTGTGTATGTTTGTGTGTGTGTGTTGGTGATCTCTGGCTCCTCTTGGTAACAGAAGGTGAGGCAAACAGTCAGGCAGCCATATAACCAATTCCCCAGTCAAGTAGAGAGCAGAAACAACAGCCAGCCAGCCAACCACACACACAGACACACCCAGACACACACATTCAGTAAACAAGCTGCCAGTCAGGTAATTCACTGTGTGCCGAAAAACCTTGAACCGCTCAAACAGTTCCCCAGACAAGCAGCATTCTTCCCCGCTCTTTTGCTAGATATTGAAAGAAACATTTATTTCTATTTGGGTTGGGATGAGATGCATTAAACGCCTCAAACGATGGAGCCACTGCTGTGCTCTTTTTTTCCCCTTCGGCTCAGCATCCCTGTCCATGTCCGTGCATGCTAACATCTGCTTTCACATCATCCCAGTGCCTCAAATATAGAAGCTGCAGGTTTTACGCTTCTGTTTCTGTCCTCGCTTGTGTCTCTTTTGATCTACGAGGGGAGCATGACCGGGGGCACGGCCAAGAGTCCTGCTGACAGATTTGAATGCTACACACGTCGGCACTTTCAGAATGAAGAACAGTGACTGGTCTTGTCTTTGCTCAACAGATATTATTGATTTTTTGTATTTATTCATCTTTGAACAAGGCACTTAAGATCTAGATGTATCCAGGAAAGCTGCCCAGTGGTTAAAAAGACTAAGGCTAAAGCTGCTAAGATTTATCCAGTGGGAAACAGATTAGACGAATAATAATTGTAGATTAATCCGTTTAAATAAGGAAGTTGCATTACTGGAGCTCTTCTGTCATCTTAAACTCATGAAGTGTTTTGTACTTTCACTTGACCAATCTATATTTGATTTCCTGTGTTAGTTATAATCAAATTTTTAGAAATATAATATTTCACCCGAGACTAAAAGTTAATTTATGAAGGAATCGGTCACAAACAAAATTTTTACAAGTCTGAGAGATGTGTGCATGCTTGGAATATTCTCAAAAGGGAAGCAAATCTTATGAATAAGTTATGCACCTGCCCAAACTTGCATAGACTGTACATGCATTCCCTAATAGGTTATACATCAGAGAGGCCCGGTGGAAGATGTGGTTGTTATTTGAAGTGGATGAGAGACAGTTAAATGCCTGATAGCTTTACACCAAGAGATGAAAGAGCTCGAGCTCAAAGTCGTAAGTGACTCCTCAGTAACAAGCGCAGTGAAATATACATCTGAGCAGGGCTGAAGAGTCGGTAGAGTTTCTCTACGCAGCACCAGTGAGATTTCAACTGTTTGTGAAGTTAAACTTTCTGACTTTCCTCCTCGATCTATTGAGGTTTTTCTATTTTCTGTCACATTTTTAGTTTTTTACCTTTAGAGTTTCATGTTGGGAATTTTTTATCTCAAATGAAATATTCAGTAATTCAAGGCGTGCTTCTTGACTCTTTTCTGATTTATTAAGAAGTATTTTGAACGTCTGGTTGACCACTCAGACTTCTTCTCTAGTGAAGTTGTAGAGAGCTTTTCATCCAAAGTGGTTCAAATGAGACTCTCGGGAGTGGGAGTATGTTTGGGAGGAGACCTTGAGAGGGTCCTTGGTTTGACTAGAGAGCCTCAGAGCAGCAGGAGGCGTATGTTTAGTAAAGAGCCCTGCATTCTCCTGCTTGTGCTTTTGCAATAAAATGAATAGGACCAAAACGACTGTGCACACTAAAGCATGACCATTACTGCCCCGAGCAGTAAAGCATTTTGCAGCTGAGTTTTAAAATGTGCTTTATAAATTACGCTGTAAATTAACATTTGGGGAAATATTATATGTTTATTTGCTTTATTGCAGAGAGTAAGATGTGAGCTAGCAAAAGACTGGTAGCAGCGGCAACCATGACTCTGGCTATATCCAAGTATTGACCCACTGTGACATCTCACAAGGGTTTCTGATTTTAATCCTCGAGTTGGATATTTTGCCTGTCTTGGTTTTGTCGAGGTGTTGGTTTTTTGAAGCCAGAAGTAACCATATTTGGAAGAGAAGGGGGTGGAGCCTGACTGAGAGCTTGAGGACACTTCACACCCACTTACACCCACCACCTGCACCCACTGGACGGTACTATCTGTCAATCAAATAGTATCCACGGGCCCGGCCCAATGCAAAGATTTAATGTCTACTTTACTCTAAACGGGACCATACTTTAGAAAAATTAATATAAGGCTATGTTGAAGAAGACTTGAAACTGGATTGAGACCATTAATCTCTTTAGGAAATGTTTAGTGAAGTTAAAGATCAAATGACAAGTGGGGTCTTTTTCCTCATAGGCTTCAATAGAAACATCTTTTAGGAGGCCAGTTGAGTCGCACTCTGCTTGACATTCAAGAGAACAAAAAGGCCCTTAGCTTCATTGTATGGACCTGAAGTCCACCAAACAGTCTATAGTGGAAGACATGTCTCCACTTCCTTCAGGTGTGATATACTATATAAACAGTCAGGTCCAGCCGCAATCAGCCTTTTCTGGAGTCTTACCTCTACTGTAAGGGTGTTAGGAAACCCCACGACTTTCTACTTTTACACTCAAGCTTTTTTTTATGATTTGACAAAATTTGAGGAGATAGGAGATCTTCAGAAGTAACGGTGGCAGTCTTCTTTATAATTTAGTACGTCGCCAGGCTAAATGTTTATCCCTTTCCAATTTCTTATTTATGTACAGTATTATCTTACAAGAAACTAAACTTCAATAGCTGTTGCTTATGTATAACACAAAAAGCACGTGGTATTAAAGTATTATTTTTCTCATCTGTCACCTTGCAAGAAAGTGAATAAGGGTGTTTTCTATAACAACACAGAAATTGAATAATGATATGTTTGACACACAACAATCAAGGACCCATTGAATTTCTATTTTTGATAAATACGACTTGGGAAAAAATAGTTGGAAAATTGCTATTGGTCATTTACCAACTGTAAAATAAAAAAAACCTTCTGTTAAAACTCGTCTACTTCAGAACTATGAGTGCAATAGCACAGCAGGTATAAGCAATTAGTCTGTGAATGTGGATCTTTCGTGCATGTCTGAGGAGAGTACGTGTCAGAAGCACTGTGGATGTTTTCTGCCTAAAGGGAGCACATGAGAGTGAAAAGGGACAGCAGCGGCGGAGAGGACAAAAAGCCCCACTCCTCCCCCCACATCCACCGCCATCAGCCTTTGAAAGGGTCACACCAGCCATGTTCTCTGGGGCCACAGGAACGACAGACTGCATGATGGGAGGAAAAAGAGTATGAGGGGAAATGGAGAGGAACAGTGGGAGGTAGAGTGGATGATGCTGCGCTGTGAGGCTCCCAGGAGTCAGGGGCTGGAGAAGACATTGTTGTGCTCACAATGAGACGTGGGTTAACCAAACTAAATACTAAAATATGACCGACATAAAACGATCCCGGCTGTGAGCGTGTGTGGTCAGAATTGGATTAAAACCTCTGCGCTGACTCTGAGGTGGTATTTTATGGGATCCGGTATAGAGTCTCCCAAAAGTGTTGATGATGCTCGATTGTGCAGTAGATAAACATTTCATACTCACTCATATTTCTGCCTCAGGAGAAATATGATGATCTTAACTGGGTGGAAGAAAACCTATTTTCTTGAAGGCGCCCCAGACGTCCCATTCATTTGATGGATTATTCTCATGATGGCAGGCATAATGCACACAGCCAACTATCATCTAGACCTTAAAGACCTTTTAACACATCTTCCGCACTAGCACATTTGGAAATTCTGAACAAATTAACAAACTTCTGTGAGTGTTTGACTATAAAAAAATGTGCAATGGGGAATAAATTGTAGCTGTAATAAAAAATAAATAAATGATATTGGTCTCTATCGTATTTCACATTTCTGTCGTATTGACCCAAGTACATTTAAAACTAATTTCAATTTCGCTGTTTACTCAATGGAAAAGTGCATAATAAGAATGCTCATATATAATTTGTCTGTCCTTTCTTGATGGTAAACCTGGAGCTCGGCTACCACCACACAGATCTCTCTCATCAGGGTTAGAAATTATATCAATTAATATGCAGCCACTCGACATGTGGAACATTTAATTAATTGGAAATGTTCTACGCCTAATGTGCCACCTGCATTCGTTCCCTCACGGCTTTTTACAGTACATTAACTCCTGTCTCATACAGTATACTGCATGTATATGTTGATGAGAAATACATTTAAACAAATATAAAATGATTTCAACTTTAATTGTAAACACAGATCTTTGCACCGTGAACAGATTCAAGTCGTGCTTGCAGTCATCACCAAGTGCAGCTGTGTCTCTAGAAATATTTTTAACAAGCAGAAGTATTTATTTGATCCTAGTCTTTATTCATGTTATCGGGCTGGGGTATATTCTTTGAAATTTACATTCTTTTAAGTTTTGCCATAACACCACATCTAAATAGACACTGAACAACACTGCTCTGAGATTCAAGTGATTACAGAGATGGCTTCTCTCAAGGTCCCTCATTATTTACTGGATTCGATGTGAAATCGTCTTGATTTCAGTGCAGTTGTTAATTATCAGTGTATACTTATTTCAAAACAGTGAAATTATGTGTGTTTTTGAGACAGAGGTGTCTGTAACACCTGGTGCAAAACCGGCATCAAGCACAACACAGGTTTCATTTTCCTGTCCAGCGCCCACGTTGTTATAACACCAATTACATTTGGGCTCACTTCAGCGCCCGTGAGCATGTTGGTCTTTTAAGTGAGGTGTGGTCAGGTGCATTGTTGATGCAATGAATAGACTGTATGTGAAGGACGTGTCTCCCACTATCCAGAAAAATGTAACTTATCGAATAGCCGTTTTCAATATGACAACAAAACAAACTGAAGTGAAGTAAAGAAAGATTGATTTGTCAAGTACTTCTTAGTTTAGTCCATTTCCCATCCAGGAACATTGAGAGGCTGGGATTTATGGCCTATACTGCAGCCAGCCACCAGTCTTTATACAGTTTATGGTGCATAGCTATCTTAAGGCAGCAGAAGGTGATTGTGTGACTGACCAACCACAACCTGGTCTGAAGTCAGTGGTACGGTATTTTAAGGGCGTTTTACCAAGGTTGTGATACATAGGCGGACACACAATACGTATACAATCTGCTTTCTACATACACAGGTGTTCTGCTCATGCATTTTCAATTTGAGCACAGATGTGATTCCTTTGCATAGAAGCCTTCTCCCTTATACTGCAAATCCTCCTTATAACATCAATCCTCCTTGATTCAGGCTCTCTAGACTTTTACAGAGAATTGATGATGGCGCCTGCTCTGATTGGTTTACTACACCCAAAACACACCATGATTAATTAAGATACTAAGCACAACCATTTTGAACATGTGCCTGGTGCTGCAACTTTTGTTTTTTTCCACCATAAAATGTTCAAAAAGAAGGTCATTGGGAATACAATAAATAAATTGGTGTTGGTCTCTATGACCGGCCTAATTTTGTCCGCTGTGCTGAGATCAGCTGAAATGAAATGTCTTTGAAGTTCATTTTTCCCATTTGCTTCACTACTGTTCCCATCACTTAGCAGTTCCCACGGTCCTCCCTGCTCTTTGTGATGCCAGTGTGGCTTGGAAACTGTTGGTGGGAGTGCTTTGCCTTGGCTGGTGTCAAAACATGTGACACACAATTACATGGCTGTGGGAGAGACTAATGTGTTTGCTTGATATTCAAGGTTTTCCCTCTGTTTCACTCTGTCGGCAACACCGGAGAATCGAGAGACATTTAGAAGCTGGTTGCTGAACTGGGCAGTGAAATTGTTTGAGGTTTGAATCTGTACCAAAGCGGTCCGATGTGTCTTCAGTGAAGCCTCAGTGAAACAGGAATAATGTGAAACCAGTGGCCTCTCTTAGTGAGAGGCAGTTTACTTTATTCACAGCCCTGTTGTCCCTCGAAGAAAAGATCACTTAATGTGAAAACTCATTGGAAAATGCAAACGCTTATATGCAGCACAAAGGATCATCTTTTCTTTACAAACACAGTTTTAGAATACCCCCTTTTCCCAGTTTTCATTGAAATTGAAGTAGTTAAAGAAAAAAATATATATATTACAAATATGACCAACCTCAGAGGAAAGTGATAAACCAGGGTTAAACTGAAAACGGCCTTTTCTGCTAGAACCTGACCGGTATAACAGTTAGCTGACGTATCTGCATTTGTAAGAGAAACGTTGTCATATTGATGTATATTGAGAAAATTGAGCGATTCATTATATTTAGGGTTATTTATAGTAAAGCTTGTGGAAAAAACTGTAAATAATTGATTTATCATAAATGTCTGATAACAACATCTAAGGAATCATTGACACTCATATTGGCTGATATATCGTTATGCAAAATGCTTTCCTCCCCTGACATCTGCCTCTTAAAATCAATATGGTTTGGGTTGTACTTTCAACTGAAGTAAATGAAGCCTTGAAACTTAAAGAAAACAATTCCCGAAAGCTGTCTCCACTTTTGTTGACTTACAATCCCTCTGTCTGTATAAGGTGTTGCAACAAAGTGTTGCCGCACCCTCTAATGCATCATGAGGACAATACTGTGCTGCAGGAGGTACTTCTGTCAATGGCTGTCAGGATAGTGAGAAAAATACAAGTGCCAGAAGAAGACAGATTGCTTGCTCAAGGGTTTATTGTACAGCAAGATGACGAAAGAATGAGACAAAGACTTCACATGATGGACGATAAGCAAACTCTCCCGACTCAAAGCCATCGAGCTGGTTTGGGATGAACTGGCAGAAGGTGAAAGCAAGTGCAAGTTGCTGCGGAACAAGTTAGAGACCATTATAATTTATCATTGACTGTGCTTTAATTTATTAGAATATGGGGAATTTCAGTCACTGGAATTTAAAAGAAATACTTAAATCTCTTTTTCATGTTATTAACAGTTGCACATGTTTGGGTTGGGTTGATTTTTAGAAGTGATACTCATCTTTTACTCTCTCCCTGCATTTTCCAATCCTTATAAAACATATTATTTAGTTAAAATATCTGATTTGTCTTTTGTGAGCTGTGCCATAAAGACTAATTTTCTAAATGTAGTATCCATTTATCACTGCACTTTTACCTGAATTTAAAATCACAACATGAACCATAGTAAAACCGTGGAGCTCTTGTTTATTCGTTAGTTGTTCTTTGTATTGAATCTTAAGTGTTTGCTTCTATCAAACTATCCCTGTGCTTCTATATGTGTGAAATGTGGGTTGAGTTTCACTGATATTTTTTCATAGTTCACTTAACCAGCTCTAATTCTTATTTTTGCTCCATGTGATAATGAGGCAAACCCAACAGATGTTCATGAATGAATTATTTTAATCAAGACATCAAGATGGTCCACCTTCTCTTGCACCTCCACTTGTTTGAAACTAAATATTGTATCTTATATAATATATATTCATTTATTTTATGGCGCTTTGACTTTTGAGAATTGGAAAACCACGGTTGTATCACATAGCATTAACAATATACCGTACTCTGTTCTATTCAAGTGTCTCAGGCAGTACAGTGCCATGGCAGTTTGATTGTGAGCCAGCACCAACAAAAGCAGGAGCCTGAAATATGAAGCCGCTAAATGAATTTCCTAATTTTGTTATTCATGGAATGGGCTTTTCCTTCTCTGACATGTCACTTTGACTGTGTGAACCAACACTGTTCTTAAAGGGCAGCTGTGCCAATTTGACACATCACAGACCGTTGACAGATGTTAGGAATACGACTGCGTATGTAAAGAGTTGTAAAAAAGCATTTTGTGGCTGCAGGTGCAGTTGCACAATGTCTGATGCCTCATGTAATGTCAGTGGATCTGAAGACTACAAGTTTGAAAGCAGAAAAAGAAAAACTTGAGTATCACATTAAGTCATATAACATTTTAAAACAGTGCTTTATAATCAGCAATAACAAGTATCGACAGAAAGATGGAGGATGGAGATAAAAACAAAGTTAGGATAACAAACCTCTGCGGCCTGCTCTTCAGTTCTGCTTGAGGGTTGTGCCTCCAGGCTACATTTACAATTGAAACTGCGATTGAACTGTCAGCTGCATTGTTGATACGTTTGTGTTGACCTCAAAGTTATATTCGGTGTATTCCAAGAGCAGTTCTTATTCTCATTGTGGGTAACAATGAGTTTTAAAGCTTGCTATCATTTACTGAAATCCCTTAGCGACAGTGTTTCTGCAGCCACTGCAATGTCGTGGATACACAATCGCACGACCCTGCATAGTGCTTTTAAATCTAAACAACGTGCACAGGAGGTGGAATCATGCGGCGACACTTGGCCAAGGTTGGCGAGTCTAGTCAGCAGCAGCTCAAGGCCAGAGGGAAAGAGAGAGTGCTTACAGAGAAAAAGAAAGTGAGAGAAGGGAAGATTTAAACATCACATTAGATATATTTGTATTACCTATTGATGCTCACTCAGAGCGCCGCAGCGTGGCGACCCGGACTGTCCATCGGGGACCAATACCAAACAACTCTCTGAAGGTGTGTGGGAGAGCGAGGGCCTGCCACTGCGATCACTTCCTCTAAACTTCTGCACTCCACACAGTCAGTAACTCAAACTGGGCTTCTTCACAAAGATGTGAGGAAAATAACAAGTTGTGGGTACACAACTACACACACACACACGCACAAACACACACACACACACAAACACACCATGTTTACAACCTCAAGTTATCCTGACGTACTCTATTCTTCGTGCACCCCCCCGCCCCCGCATCCCCTCTCAACCCCCTTTCCTCATCCCTATGGTCATTTGTATTCATCCACTTTCATTTACTGTCACCCTGCGTCAGTTGCAGGCTGCTCCCAGCTCCTTCCTAGCTTGGCAAGCTGCTGCGCTCGTTTTCTCTCTCTCCCTCCCTCTCCCTCTCTAGTCCTTCCCTCTTTTCTTCCCTCTCTCGTCCTTCCCTCTCTTCTGCCTCCCATTTGCCCATTTCCTCTCATCATGGCAGGCTGTGTCCATGCCAGAGTGCTGCTCAATAAATAACAACTATTGCCATGCTCCGAAATAAATGCAACTGAACATAAGATGTATACAGGGAGGCCGTCTGTGAACGCCATGCACGTTCACGTGCACACGTTTAATCAAAGGTTCCAGCAGAGTATTCTGATGGATCCCAGCCAAGGTCTATATTACTTCTTCCCATGGCAGCGGACCCAGTAATATCTGAAGACTCCCTGAAGTTTTACCTTTACTGGGTCATTACTCAGTCTTGACACACATTGGCTTTGACTCATAATGCAGTGCTGATCTGTACATTGTAAATTAATTGTAACAACCATTGATGCTCTTTCAATATTTTTTTTCTGCTCAATTATTTCCTCTTTGTCCTCATTGGTGTAAGTGTTGTACATCAAATATTAAAAATGTTATTGCTGGCATGAGAAAGCGTCTTGATTTTATAATGACCAACGGGGGAACACAACCAATGGCTTATTTGCCGCCTGCAGGCAGAAGGAACCACATCACCACTCTGATGTTTAGATCTACACCTCAGTGGGTGCCCATTACTTAGAGAATAACCCAGTTCCACCACAGCTATAACTCATCCTCTTGTATGTGTGAATGTGTGTGTGTGTGTGTGTGTGTGTGTGTGTGTGTGTGTGTGTGTGTGTGTGTGTCTGTGTGTGTGTGTGTGTGTGTGTGTGTGTGTGTGTGTGTGTGTGTGTGTGTGTGTGTGTGTGTGTGTGTGTGTGTGTGTGTGTGTGTGTGTGTGTGAAGCAAAGGTTTCCCCTTTGACCCTCGGTTTGAGGGAGGGAATTGGACCACAGTCCCTGTCAGGGTCACTGTGTCAGCTGTGCTGGCCAACTAACTGTCCATATTATAATCTCTTTTTCCCTGAGAGACCAGCAGCACAGGACAACAGGAAGATGTACTCAAAGTGTAGAGGAGAGGAGACAGGTAGATGGGCATATGAAAAATTGCAGTGAGCAGGAAAAGTAGGTTAAAGAATGTGTTTTTTTCAGGTAGGGAGAGAATCAGAAAGGAACATGAGGACAGATGTACGTGCGGCTGAGCTTTCTGCATTAAAAAAAAACCAGGTCCCTCAAGTACAGGAATAGAAGCAAGAATAGATCAGTTCATTATAGAGAGGCACGCTGTATCCTCAAACTCAGCACTGTTCGAGTGCATTTCAAACAGCTCTGCTTTGATTTTATTCCTGCATGTTGCTTTTGTTTTGCTCCCTTCAGTGTTCAGCTTTCTCTGGCCAGGCAGTGCTGGTTTGTTTTTCCCTCTATTTGAACAGCGGTGCAGAACAATTACCCGCATGAGGACCACTGCCCCATCTTATGTCATTTTCTTGCACCACACTGTCCTTTATAAAACATGAGAAGGGCGAAGATAACTCGCACTCGTCTGTTTAGTTTCCCATTGTTGGATGGGTTCAATTTTGCATTTACAAGGCCGACTGCTTTTACCACGGATTGTGAGTCATCCGAAGCGAGCGTTTCTTAAATGTTAAAACTATAAAGAAGAAAATAACACAGCGAGACACAGTTTCTCAGGCGTACTGCATGGTCAGAAATTATAGTCGACGGGGCGCCTAATAGGGTGAGCAAGCGCCCCGCGTATGGAGGCTTGAGTCCTGCTGCAATGGCCACATGTTTGGTTCTGACCTGCGTGTCTTCTCTGCTCCCTCTTCCCCCTTTCATGCTTTTATTTATTTATTTTTGGGGATATTTTTGCGGCCTATTACCTTCATTTAGAGGACAATGCAAGAGAGAGAGTCTGGAAGAAGCTTGCATCTAAACCTGCGACGGCTGCTGGAGGACTCCCTCCATCCTATTAATAAAGTTAAATGCCCCAAGATACCTTTAAAAGAAGATAGGTGATACAGTATTAATGTAATTCTCCAAAAACTGGAGATGAGCCCTGAACAATGTGAATATCGTTTCAAAGACTGACGGCACAAACAGCCACATCTCTGTTGACCCCACCGGGCTGGTGACACACTCACTTGCCTCTGCATTGTTTATATTTTAACAAGCCATGAAGTCAGAGCCTGAATCTTTCAAACAGCTTTGTTTACCACAAAATATTTCTGAGGGAATACTGCCATCTATTGGTCAATGATGTAAACTCTGTACTCGACTCTTCAGTACAACCGGCTTTCATGGTGTTTATTGGTCGATTCCCAGCAAGAGCATGTTGAGCATTGCTACCACATATTTACATAAATTTCTTAAAATTCATAAAGACTAAGATCATTACTAAGTATAAATATCAATTAAGCCTTTTTTATTCAGTGGTAGGGGAGATGATTCTTTTTTTTTACAGTTGAATATATTACGCCACCCATTTAGTTACATTTAACGGCAGGTGGGTTAAAATGTGTAGTAAAATATAACTCTGATTACTGTTGTCATGCTGAAGTGTCAATCTTTTGTGTCTGTGTTGAAAGTTACACTTCAATCCATCAATCTATTAATGATAAACTGTTGTGCATGGTTGCATTTGAGGGGCTGCAATCAAAGACTGAGAAGCTGAATTGTTTGTGCAAGAAAAAAATATTTCTGTACAATAAGAAGGTGCAGTGTTTTTTTTTATAGAACATTTGAACAGCAAGGCAATTTAAAGGGCCAACCTTGAATGTGAACAGCATCATGAGATATTGCAAAAGCAACATAAGAAAATACTTTAAGCAAGAAAGAAATGAAAGACCTAAAATGGAGATGTCAAGAAATGAACAAATAAAATAACAAGAAAATAAGAAACGAGTGATTATTTGATAATAAGCCGTGGTGAACAGGAAAATCTTCAGCACATCTGCAGGCTTTGGAAGTTTATTCCAAATAGATAACCACCTTTTATTCCTTTAATTTCAAATTCGTTAAAACATTTGCATTGATACCTCTTGTTAATACTTTTTTTTTGTTTTTTTTTGATAAGCAGAGCTGTGACACAATCCACCTTGAGAGAATGCACATTTTTTAATCATAATCTCTACCTGCCACCTAAAAGCACAGTGGCAGCAGATGTCCACATGAGGGAGGCAGAGCTGCATCAAGTCTTGTTGGACTTGATGCAGCTCATTTTCACCTGGGAGGACTCGGGTCCACTTAAAGCTGTAGAGGAATTCTCATTGACTCTGATGATGGAAGTCCTCCTGTTTACTGCCAGCCGCCCCTCTCCTCCTTCTAAACGCTGTTTCTCCAGTGTCTACTCACCATGCATACATGTGTGATTAATTTCCGGTATGCAGGTGGTACCTATAACAACAGACCACTTAATAGATCTTAGCCATCTTAAATATCCTCAGTCATGACATTATATGAAGTTGAGAGTCGAGTGTCACGCAGAGAAACCTTTTGCCAATAACACTCTAGACTCCAGACTGTGCAGTCAGAGGTGACAGCATGTTGTGTGCTGCCAAAAGAAAGGCATCCAGTCTGTCAAGATGAATCATATTTCGCAAGGAGCCAGTGGGCAATGAGCTCAGATCTACATAATGCACGATCAGTAAACTATCTATACAAACTGAAAATCTATTAAGCAGACAGTTAGTATCTCTAATTTCTCAAAAAGAGTTGGATACAAATAGGAGAATTGGAGGTCAATGCGTATGGTTAGTATAGCATTATTAGTATAGAATTAATATGGATGTGAGTGCAAATACTAATCTTAACCTTGCTGCAGTATTTGCTGAAGTGTATCCTGTCTATTATTTTATTTTGTGCCTATCGAGTATGAATCATACATCGCTCATCCTCATCCTTTCGGCAAGTACACAATGTACAAGGCTTGAGACTATATCATCAACTCCTACACAAAATAAATTCAAAGTTTTTCCTGACACACTCAGAAAGACGCTCATTTTTTAGCCCTTGATGTGTGTTTCTGTCAGATTGGACTCTATTATATTGGATGAAGTATTTTTTTGGAGGGCTATTGGATCAGATTTCACTGATGGGTGTTCCTACTTGTGCCCCCTCCCAGGAAATTTGTGTGGCTCAAATAGACTGTTAAGTATCCTATTTTTCTTTTTTTACTGGAGACTGGTCAGGTGCTAATTATATGTTTACATCCAAATTGTTTTCTCAGTGCATGTGAGTGTTTGTGTGGTGCTGGCCTGTATGAGTGTCTGTTGTGTCCTGCGGATTAGCTTCCCCTTTCTTGCTTTTGTTCCTGCAGCCCTCTTGACAGATCCATGTGTCCCTCTCCCTCCATGTTGCCCCTGGTTACCAAGGGGAACTAGACGTAGACGTCATGCGCAGCAACAGCGAGGGCTCGAGAAAAATTGTTTTACAAAGAAAAGAACATGAAGAGATGGGGAGTAATACAGGTAGCAGGAGAAAGGAAGGCACAGAGGGAAGTTTATGAGAGTACACATAGTATGTATGTGTGTTTATATGTCAAACCTTTTCCGAAAGGACGGCGTTATTCTCCTCCGTCTATTGTAAGGTGGGGATGAATTGCAAGCTGTCAAATGAAGGCCAGCCACCCTCCATTGCTGTCATGGCTGAAAGTGTCTGACTGACCGATTGTGAAGATGACAATGCAAATGCAACAAACAGCCACATCTTCAGCATCTCCTATTCATTCAGCAAGGTTCAACACCCCCATCCAATGTCAACCTCTTCCTCACTTCACCTCCATTTATTTTTCTCGGATGCATGTTTCTGGCTCGTCCTACACTTGGCTGAATGAATGAGCTGTGCACAATGATGCACAACTCCATGTTCATACAAGATACTTGAAGTTATAATGTGAAATCTTAAAAATCGTTTTTTCCCCCCAAAAACAAATTAGATTATAGTGAATGGGATTGGTAGCCCATTAGTTTTAATTGCAGATGGCGTTCTCTCAAATTTACTTTGGCAGCCATTAAACTAACTGGAGTTCTGTCCAAGTTAAGTCTGTATCAGTGTCCCAATTCAGGGACTGCATTCTTCAGAGGCTGCGTTTGAAGACAGATTGTGACTCGACTGTCCAGCTTTGAATGCTCCTTTTAGTGTGGCCGAGAAATCAATCCTTCAATTCTCAAGCAATAAAGGATGCACTGGGTTGATCCTTCTCTGGCCAAACTAGACCAGGATTTATTGTGACAAATTGCCTAACTGGATTAGGTAATCATAATGTTTACAAGGGGCCATTAAACCTCAATTGTTTTGTAAATATTCCGCCTTTTACTTGACAGGGATCTTAGTTAGCTAACTGTGCAGTCGACTGAGCTGCAGGGCAAATAATACATCATGAATTCCCAAAGGAACCTGACAATATATAGGGAATCTGCAAACTAAAAAGACACATCTCCTCTTGTCGTCTCTGGTCTAATCTGTAATTTAAGCAAATTGAAGTTCTCATACTGTGGCATTCCTCTTTACAATATATCCTCAGTATGTCGATAATCCAGTTGCCATCATGCTTCCTTCAGACTGAATTTTCTGTTTCAAATGATTAAAAATGTAATTTCCAGGAGACACAGTTGTGCAAGGGGCCATTACAGGTCGCTGATGCTCGCTGGTGTGTGACTTATACGGATTTCAGGACATTCTAAGTAGTTGCTAGGAAGGTTACTAGGTGACTGCTGAGGTCCAAAGCTAGTTGCTGTGTGATTGTGCTGAAATACCAAAAGTGGTTTCTATTGGTGAGTGACAGGTTGTGACTGTTTGGTTGCTTGTATGGAAAACATCTTTCTCCGGCTTTCCTGAACATTGTTAAGTTTTTGTCAAGTTTGATCTCTATTGTGGCAAAGATATAAATAGGATTTCAGTTCATTTTCAATAGACATTACAACATAAAATGGCAAAAAAAAAATTGAATATGTTCATTCACTACAGCTTTCCTAATTTAACAAACTAAACATGTAAGTAACATGATAATTGCAGGACATTATATGCATGCTAAAGGATTGATACAAATTGCAAGAACGCTACATTTGTTATTTGGCCGATCCACCAATCAGACTGCAAAGTTCCCCAGAGAAAGAAATCCCTAATCATTTTGCATATTGCCTTTCTTCTTTCATCTAAACGCAAATCCACAACATGAGATAAGAAGACATGATATTTGAAAAGCAGATTCATGGTTCCTTAACAATGTATCCTGATAATTTAAGAGATCCACTGACTTTTCCTGAAGACTTTTGGTAAGAAATGTTAGCATGCTAACATGCTAAACTAAAACGCCGACCAGTTTTATACCAACGTATCAACACCGGCTTCAATATGAACATTAGGTCACATCACCACTGTGCCACCGTTGTACTATAAGTGCACATCAATGTAAATCTGTATTTTAACCTTAACTTTTCACAGAATAGCTGTGTCTCAACATAGGGACAGCTTCCTTAGTTGGTTGTGTACTCAGTCCGATTGCTTCACAGCAGCATGAGTAGACTTTTCCAATTCGAAGGCTCTTCCAAATGTGTCTCCCCACCCCCGAGCAACGGAGGCTCCACTGGGTGGATGATTGCACTTTAGTGACAAACTGTTTTTTAAAGAGGTAAAAGAGGTGAAAACGTCAGGAGAATTAGTTTTTACATATAACTAGTTAATCGATCAGCTAATGGTAAACATGGTAAAATATATTTCCTTGATGGGAAGCGGCTCACTGTTAGCTAAAACCTTAATTGCCAAAATAGCATTGGCAATGCTTGAGAAACCAAACTAACCAACCAATAATATATTTTTTCGTATTTGTGTTTTCAAGTGGATGATTCAGCCATTAGTAAGGTAATGTGTGTGTCGGATGGTAAGACATGTTAACATGACACCTGTGTGGCTGCTAGGCTAATTGCTGAAGCATAGTGTGATTGCTTTGCACGGCACGTTTAGCAGCTGGATATATATATATATATATATGCATGCAGTAAACTGACATCTAAAGGTAAGTAGTTGATATAAGAACGACTAAAAGCCTGTTATGTTCTGCATTCAAAATAAGCTGCTGGTTGCTATGCCGAAGAGGGAAAAGGCTGGAGGGTTAGCATATAAGATTCAGCAGCCAACCTGTCCACCCTCATTTGAAAAGCTAATACAGAGGGAGTGGCCGACACTGGAAGCAATAGCAAGTCTCCTAGTTTTTTAATCATATGCTCGGATGCTGGTAAAATGCAGATGTAAATGTGTCCAATTGAACACTCATCGGTGGACACGTGACATAATTCGTCGTTTCTAGGGACGTCTTCTCAGGCTGAGTCTGGATTCACGGTTACTCAATAACTAATGGGGGCTTTTAGTGCGGTCTGCTGCATTTAGAAAGGCTCCCTCACAGCCGCATGTGCCCCAACTTTCAGGCGCATGCATGCATACAACATTTTTCACAGTGTTACTCGAGCTCACCATATCTCTCCTCGTACCCCCTTGTTTTTCTCCTCTCTATTGTACACACAAGCAAAAACACACACGCACACACACACACGCACACACAAACACACACACACTCCTCAAACACTCGCTCACGCTCCGCTCAGCTCCAAAGGATCAGTAGCTTATAAACTGGCTGCAGTCAGCAGTCAGTCTCTCTGCAGAGGGAGGCAGGATAAATTGCTTCGCCTGGATGGAACAGAGCTCTACCAAGCCCATCTGGACTGAACCATACTGGGCTGGGGCTTTTTACAGGAGAATCACCTCTCGTTCCTTTTTTGTTCTTTCACCGGACTGGGCTCCAATGGACTGAATCAGTTGAGCTAAACTCATGTAAGGCTTGATCTCACTGGACTGTGTTTAAGTTTGCCTCCAGGCCTCAGGGAGAAAGGGCTGGAATAGAAGGAATTCCCTGGATTTTTTTTCTTCTGCATTACGCCCTCCCTCCATCCTTCTTCCATCCTCCCCTTATCTTCTCTCATGCACTTTCACAGCAGACATCCAGTGTTGCAGAGCAGACAAAGGCAGCAGCTCTCAGTGCTTCTGTTCATCTGCTGCCTCCTTAAAAGACGCTGACGGAGAAAGAGACCAAGGATTTTTTTTCTCTTTTTACATCCCCTGCTTTTGCATAGAAGGAGCTGCTGGTGTGAGGATTTATTCGCAGAGCGTTTTTTTAGTTTATCACCCCGGGGATCTTTTCATGTTATTTTTTTTTTTTTTTTGTCAGATTACAAAATCTTGATGAAATCCTGGGACTATCACAGAAAGGAAGCAGATTTGTAGTGTGCGTATTGCTTTATTTCTGATATAACTTGGCTGCCTTCACCGCTTCCTCATTCAGCGGGTGCTGCTGGTGGTGGTGGTGGTGGTGGTGAAGCCGGGGCAGGCATGGCCCAGCAGGCAGGCATGGGGGTGACCCACCAGGACACCCTGGCGGTGCCCCCCATGCCCAAACACTCTGGCCTGAACGAAGACCTGGTGAAGATCCTGCGGGAGAACCTGCTGCAGCCGGAGAGACAACGGGCACACCGGCGGTCGCCCTCCTCCATCTCCCCCCGCCTTTCTCCACGCAACTCTCCACGTCTGCTTCGCCGCATGCTGCTCAACAACAACATCCACAAACAGAGGCGCTTCACTGTCGCACACACATGGTGAGAATCAGATGCATAAGATAGCGACGGTACTTGAAGATTGATTGCTGCTGAATAGACAAGCGCACATGTGTTTGTCTTTTGTCAGACAACATGTGGTTTAAACCACACCCGTGGCAAACTTTGAAGGTCAGCTCTGTGTTTGTTGAACGCTGTGTGCAAGGGAGGCGGGGTGCGATAAGCCATTTGCCTAATTAAACTTTGTTTGGTTTATCTTGAATGCCTTTTTAGCTCGGTGGCAGGAGTGTGCGTGAGCAAATCTCCCTCGTAGGTTATGCATGTCTCATCTCCTAGGAAACCCTCTTCTCACCTTGGATAATGAGTTTCTCTCTTGCTCTTCCTCTCTGTCCAGCTTAATCTCTGTTAATGTCTCCCCCCTCCGTTTTCTTACTCCTCTCCTTCCCCCGTGTTCCTCTGCCCTCCCCCCTTTCGTTCTGCCTCTGCTTTTACCCCTGTGCGATATACAGTAGTGCAGTAGCTGCCTGTCTTGTTAGGTAGATGGAGTAGAATCCATCCATCACTGTATTCCTCCCTGTTGGCTGTGGTTTTCTCTCCACACCTGCCTGCCTGCAGTTTTTGACTATTAATTAGACTTCTATTCCTGGCTGTCTATCAGCCTCCGCTGCGCTCGCCCACGCCTCACGCCCTGCCTCCGTCTCATATCCATTCCCCGTTCTCTCACCCTCCTCCCCTCTCTCATTTTCCCTCCCCTTTAACCATATTTGCCCCCCAGCTCCCAGCATTTTCATCTCTTCCATTTTTTAAATATAACTCATCTCCTTTTCTATTCCCTCTCCATTTCCCCCCTGCCCCTATCTCGTTTTCTCTCCTATACACCTCATCTCTTTCATTATACACCTTCCTCTTGGCATCTGGATCATTATTTCATGATACAATTCAAAAATTCACATGCTCACACACACACACACACACACACACACACACACACACACACACACACACTCTCACACACACACACACACACACACACACACACACACACACACACACACACACGCACACACACGCACACACACGCACACACTTTTGCTATTCTCTCTTTTCTCAAATTTTAATGCCCCATTTTCATTTTTCTTTTCCTTTCCCACTGTCTTGCATTCATTGCCTCTGCTCCTGTCCCTTTGCTTCTTATAAATGATGGAACTAATGGTGCAGGGGGATGTACAGGGTCTCATGGCAACTATAGCTTTTTGCAATTTTAAAGGCACACTGCCTTCTGTGTTAATGTTTTATTCAAATTGTATGAATTAATTATCTGTGTGCAAAATTACAGGGTGCCTGTGTGTGTGCAAAAGTGGTGTTTTTTGCACAGTTGTTAATTCAGATTATATGATTTTACACACCACCACCGTCATTCCCTCTCGTGCTGCTGTTAGCAGAAAGCTATTTCTCACGGTTCTATATTAAGAAGCAGAACACTTTCATTCTGAGGATGGATTCTCCCTCGTCTGTTGTGACGCTCAGCCTTGCCATCAGAGAGACAGTAGGACAAGTGAGCCGGGTTTTCGAGTAAGCCACATTTGTTGAATATGTGCAAGCAGCAGGGGTGAAAAGAGCAAGTAGTAATGATGACATGACAACACATTCTTTATAGAAACTGTAGATGAGAAAATAGCCATGATGTGGCATCAGGTCTTTTTAGGTTTAACATGGGGGATATCTGACCATTCTTTCTATGGTTGGGAGTAAATTTAGAATACAGTCTTCAACCACTGATTTGTATCATCATTTAATTAGGCCACACTTGCTCTCTCATGGGGATCTACTGTTAATGTGATTCTCAGCATGATGTTATATCAGGTTGTCTCAAGAATTCCTCCTAGTATTACAGAATTTCTTCCCTATTCTCAAATATCTTCGTGCACACCCTTGCTTTATATAGTTTCCCAAATACTCTTTGTGAAGAATGTTGAGGGACTTTCATTCTATTTATTGTTATTTAAAAGAAAAATCCCCTGAATGGCCCAAAAACCGACTATTAATTAATTCTGCTACCAAGTATTGTCTGTGCTGCCAAATCCTGATAGTGATTATGTCCCCGGGCCCTAGAACGCTGCTTTCATCCAACAGATATTAAAAGACACATAAAATAGCCCGACTGAAATTGCATCCCGAATCTTATTAATTGACATTCTGACACAAAGCTACGAGATGAAATTGCAGTCGCAGAGTTTTCCTGAATAATCCGCACCAGCTGTTTTGGCTTTGTAAAAATGCTATTTTATTAGTTTGGGCAATGGTGTTGTTTGTGTTACAGAGGTTGCGGCTCCACAAACAAAACCTCTTAAGCCTCTTCACCACCTGTCAGAAAACCCACTAACATATGTTTTTTTCTGCAAAGGGAAAGCATGCAATTTGTTTTTCACTCATGGGTCAATGACTGCACACGCTTACGGTTACGAATTCGATAGGCAGTGATGAAAACATGACACTTGGCTGAACGCGCTCATTTCTTCTTCTTCGTTCTTTATTTTGTCGTTCTCTTAGCTGACGCTGGACCTTGTGCTGCGCCATGTTATTATGACTCCCATTGAACTTCTGGGCATTGGCCCGTGAACAGTGTACTTCTTTTTTACGTCTTTGTCACAACCTGCAACTTTGGAAGCTTCTAAGTGACTTCAAACAAGACTGGCCACAGGAAAGAAAACAAAAAGGCAAACTCTTCCACCGGCAATAGGAGAGGAGTCAATCGTTTACCCACATTTTAAAAAACGTGCGTATGTAGCCCTAAAATTTGGCTTCCATGCCACCGTTGGACTTTAAATGTCCATTTAAAATGTCAGTGTTAAGTTATCGAATCTCATTCCCAACACTCTCACTCTTTCTGGTGCTTGGCTACAAAAATTCAGTGCAACACTTTTCTGTTTCCGCTCACACATTCCTCCCTGTCAATGTTCGATGCTGTTTGGCCTTCACATGCGAATGCCGACCAAATCATAGAGAAAGAAGAAATATCTTTGCCTCCATGTTTCTTCAGTGAATCTGGATGTAAGATCCGTATTCCCTTAGACACTGCAGGAGAGAAAGAGCAGAGAAAGGCAGCAATAAGAAAGAACAATGACCACTTAATCACTGTCTAACCCGTTGGTCATGTACCAGTGTTGTGTCTTGACATTTGGAGAAAAAAATAAATAACAAGTGGCAGACAGAATACCAGACAGAGATAGAGAGAGAGTGGGAGGTTCGGGGGGAAATTGTTGTGTTCAAGTGCACATGTGTGAAAGGGACAGACAAATTGTTTGTAGCTGAGAGAAAGAGAGAGCGAGAGAGAGAGAGAGAGAGAGACCATCAAATGCCCGTAAGCAGTCGGTAGCTTGACAACTGCAGTGTAATTTACTCCAATCACCTCCTCATTGTTTTACAGCTGCAGGGAATCACAGGGCCGCGGCGCTGTAAATCTGGTGACATACACAGCCCTCAGTGGCTCCACTCCACACTTCATTAACAAGACAATCCTTCTCTGTGGAGCGACTGGCCTGCTCGTCTGCAGCTCTTATGGGAGCAATGGCGTGAAAACCGTACACAAATTATTTTACAATCACTTTGAGGACACTTTGGAGAATGCATCCCAATTGCTGATTGGCTTTTTTTTGGCTCTGAATGAATTTGATTGGCAGGGATTGTTTGCAAAAACATAAAGAAGGTAATTATTTTTTGGGGGGGGATTTAATGGAATGGAATGATTTTCTTCGTTCAGCGCTTCTGCTTATAAGGCAAGTGATTTACCTCCATATAGTCCCCATTGTTCACAAAATGTAAATATGGTTTAATGGAATTTTAGAAGCCATCAGCATTTGAGCTGGGCTTCATTTGGCGGAGGGGTTTTTAAGTAGCGTGTGGCGGTTCTTACTCAGTTGTTGCCAGGATTAGTCCAACCTAAGCTGCAGCACTACCAACACTCCAGCAGAAGCATTAGTGTGGCTTTCTGTACGGGAATTAAAGGGGCTGCCTGCAGAACTGGGTGTGTTGACAACAGATTTAAGACTCAGTAAAAGATTGTGCCTCATGCAATATGAAGGGATATAATGCGGGTTTGAGGTGGTTTTAACCACAAATACGGCCCATTAGCACAGGCAGATTTGGAAACATGCAGGTTGGATGTTTTTTTTATATTTAAAATGTTGGTATCAGCCATAAACACAGGAGTTAGCAATAATGTATTCATATTAGGTCATTTTCCGAAATATCTTTCGTATATGAAAAACAAACGGTGGCAGATTGTTTGTGTCAGATGTTTTCACAACAGCAGGAACATGTCCAGAAATTCTCTTCTTTAGCTTCCTCTACGTGTATGGTGTCTTTTTTTGTCATCCTGAGATATTTGTATTCCTTGTTGATGTTTTCAAGTCAGTGTCTGTAACATTTTAGAAACATAATACATAAACACACCCACCACTCGCTCACTCCATTTCCTGCTCTATTCTCACTTTGGCTCACTTGGACATTTTCTGGACATTTACCAGGGGACTGTTCCAGAAAATGTCCACAGCAACTGACTCACACATTTGAGTTCTCACATACCCCCCTCCAATTTCAGGAAAATGAGAAAAGACTTTGGTGCATGTCTGAAAGCAGCTAAGATGTATGTGTCTCTATTCATAGTTTGAGTAGCTGGGTCTTAACTCTTATATTAACAATATTCCACTACCCTAACATGCTTACACATTCAGGGATGGACCACAGAAAACTGTCCTTCAACACTTGTTAAGGCCTTAAACATACTCAAGAACCTGTAAAAACTTTGCCCATATGTGTGGTCTGGAGAAAACTTGTATATTGCGTATTCTCTGTGTCTCACACATGGGCGTGGCTCGATGCTGCCCCCTCTACTGCCCTAATTGTGAATCAGTCTTGTGATAGAGAACAGCAGGAGTTTAATTTATGTCACGGGTCATGTCCGCTTCGTTAGGGCGGCCATGTCGCACATGGAAACGTGTTTGCTCTCTGCTCCACAACGGCAACCAAATATAAAGCTGGGACTGAATGGCTCACTCTTACCTTCAAGTGACAGACAGAGTGGCACTCGCCATGAGTTTTTTTTCTGTTGTTATTCTCTCCACCAGAATAACTCTGTTGATATCCTGTTGTCAACTTTCCTCCTCACTGACCCTGAGGTATTTTTAATGCTGTTGCACAACAGCATCTGAGGCTGCATTGCAACAGTGCAAGTGTCTCTTTATGTAACAGGAGAGGGAGATTTCATCAGGGGGAGAACAGGTGGCTGCGACTGCTGGTGCTGATGCTTCTCCTCTGGCTGAGTGAACCAACTGGAGAACTTTTGGTGGGGACGGCTGCAGGGCTGTGGACCATTGAGTGATGGATTGACGTATAGCAGGATGAGTGATTGATGGACGGATGGATGAAGGAAGGAAGGGTGCGGTGGAGTTAGAGAGACATGGCGGAAGAGAGAGGGAGAGTGGGAGTAGAGGACCTTAAGCCAAACGCAGTGGTGCTAATCTGGGCCGAGCCAGACTCCCTCTTCTTCTCACTTGGTTTTATCATACTCTTACTTACTGCTTCCTCCCTCTGTGCCCTTTATTTATTTAAAGCAGCTGGTGGACTTCTTCCAAGGCACGTCTTTAACAAAATGCCCTTCAGCAAAGCCCTGAAATCCCAACTGCCCCGGTGGCTCAAATACAAGGTGCTTTTCCTGTAAATGTTTCTGTTGATACAAATTAATTATGAGGTGATATGTCCATCGATGTGTTTACAAGTGAGTGGTGGAGTCCACAGAGTTTTCAGCCACTGCTAAGTACGCGTTCCAGGGGAAATAAACCTGTAACTACCTCTCGCTGTGTCTTTACACAACATTTATATTAACAGCCTGTGCTATTTTTCCTGCAGCATTATTTTTGTATTCCCAGCGTCCCAGTCCACGATCCACATCCAAATATTTCTTTTGTTTACAGAGCATAACTTTCTTTAAATAATTACCTTTTGATCCGTTTGAGGTGGCCTTGGTCTGCAGCTGTCATCCCGCTGTGCAGCACTGAGGATTCTCCAGGTTTTATCAGCCCAGACACGACTCTCCACCCGGGAGAATAGAGTGCCTGTGATTTGAATACATAAGAGCGTTCAAGCAGCGCCGCCGCCGCCGTGCTAACTGTCTATGCTACAGACACATCCGCACAGCACAGACATTTTCATTTGTAAAAACAGCTTTGGAATAATCAACCATATCTACATGATTTTGCATTCACACACACATTATGTGCACTCACACTCACACACACTCATTCCGCATGATTCCCTCACTATTAGAGATTAGACAGGACACTGGTTATATGACTCAGCTTTGACTTTGTATTCTGAGGTAGCGTCCGAGTCAGTGTTGGCTGAGATGAATAAGAAAACTAAGATTATATAACAGTGTGACTGAGAGAGACTGTGAAAGAGAGGAAGATCAGTGAGGTAGAGGGGGATTAAGGGAGCTTTTTTGTTATGTTTTTAGATTCCATATATCCGACAGACTAAAATATTTCACTGGGATGCACTCCACAGGATTACAGCTGTAATCCAATCATCACATTTAATGTGCTGGTATAGAACAAAACTGGATTCATTTGGAAATTATAAACACATCAGTTCCTCACTGCCACATAGTTTTACAAAAACTCCTGATGCTCTACACTGAGATGTACAGTGTATTTGAGTTAGTGGGCAACGACTGACCTCGAATGACAGATTAGCCAAACGTTGTCGGAGAAAGGCCTCTGCACAGAGACTGATGCTCCACATAGAAGAGCACACCTCAAGGAAAATATTTTACAGCCAAAGAGCTTGAGCAGAAACTCTACAAAACTCTGTTATATCCAGATCTGTTTTATTGTATAGACTGGGGCTAAAAATGTTTTATACCAAAATAAAAGCATACATTAAAGCTTCAATTTTATGCTACATCAACTCATATTCAGTCTAAAGTATCACCGTTCCTTTCGTGCCATTTTTAAATAATGTGCTCGGATACATTTACACCCTGGTCTTAAAGCTTTATGGTGCGTACATTTTTATCACCTTGTCTGAAGTCTTGGGACTTTTCAAACTGTCTTTGCACAATATCACTACACAAACATCATTCCATTCACTATCTATACCTCTTGGGGGTCACACAGGTTGGGCTGCCTCAGATGAAGATGACATTTTAAGTTTGGTAAATATCGAGGGAATAATATCTTAAGATCAGGCTCCACATTTATCTGCTTAATTGAGAGGATTATTATTGAAATCTGATTTCGATTTGACATTATTAGAACAGAGAATACTTAATGTGCTGTCAGATGGTCACGAACACAAACCCACCACTTGAAACTCTGTGATTTGACATTTTTCGGGGAAGAGGATGTTTCCAAAAATGTGTGCATGTGAGTCTGACCAGGCTCCTGTGAATCTCTGTGGCCTCTCTGCTCAGTCTCCTTCCTCCACTCTTCAGTTTTTCACACCGTGATCATCAAAGCGGGTGCGGTGCCAGAACCACTCAGGCTGACTTCCAGTTCTTGTCAAATATGATAACCCTTTTGAAAACCGGTGGGGACACGAACACTGCCTCCAGTTCGGCTGGCAGGTATTCTTTTCTTGTACCCACACTAGTAAAAGCTGTGATACTACTAAGCACATTTCTGTGCGTGACAGCTCAGCTCAGCAGGTTTTTCGAAAGTGAGCTGGAAAAAAGAGTCCTTTGCACATTGATAATCATTTGCATCTAACAGGTCCAGACACATGAAGGTGTGTTAGCAGCAGTTACTGCAGCACAAGATTTAATTAACGGATGATCAGAATGAATCTGAGTTGAAGAGGCCGCAGCTGCAGGGCCTCATCAAAAGCCTTTTGATATGCTGATTCTTTTTGATTCAACAAAAATGATTGAAAGATTCCGCTTCGACGTGTCAGCCGTTCGTCTACCTCTGTTTTTGTTTAGTTAGCTTATTTCCCATCTATAAGTGCTGCAGAACAGAACAAATACTAGTAACTTCATATAACCCCTATGCCATTAAGGGTGCTTTTTCACCTAACTTGTTTGGTCCGGACCTTTGGAATTTTCAGTTTGAGTCTGAATCAAAACAAATATGAAATTGCCCCTTACCAATGTGCGGAACCAACAGAGAAACATATATATAGTTGTTACATACATATAGTTCCATCAAAGGAGATGGTCTCGGTCTGGATCAAACTGAACTCAAGGGCTTCGCCTCGCTTACATCAGACATATGCCCATCTACGAACCAATCAATGTCCAGTATAGGTAGATGTGGCCCATGTACGACAGGACATACATGTCATATAATATTCTTTGGTGCTCTCCCGAAATTGCAACTAAAACTAACCGGATCAAATATATACAATATAACAAAGACATAACAGAAGGAAATATAAGATAATGTTCCTGCTAATTTCAGTTGTTTACCATCATTTCATTCATTTGCCGAGGAAACGTGGAGTGTGACTTCATCAGGGGACATTTCACTACACTAAGTACAAGGTTTCACTGCAGTCTAATGGGCTGATGATTCACACTCTGTCTACCTCCTTCCTCACCTTTTTTTCCTCCTTCACCCGCTTTCATTTCATTCTCTTGCACATGCCTTCATTATCTTCAGCAGTTTTTTGCTAAGGGAGGAAGTAGGTACTGAACAGAGCGATAACTTCTGATGAATACACCTGCACCTTGAGCCTCAGCATAATGTAGCCTGAGGATGGAGAGAGTTGAGATGCTGGGGTGCCTTCTTAAGGACAAGTTTTAATAGCGGATGGTATGTTTATAATGGACTGCAGATGTACTCTTTTGTGCATGTACGATGTGGCCGATGAGGAGGTTAAGAGGGAGAGGCTTCATTTTCCATATTTTCAAAGCTTCATTCTCAAGATTCTCCCCTTTGAGAAGAAAGAGAGGAAAAAAGAGAAACAAATCACTGCTCAAAATGATGATTTGATGTGGCTGAGAGCTGTCATTATCATCTACTCTGAGAGGGCCCTATTAGCCTAAGGTGAGAGCCATTAATGATGCATGGCTGTGACAAATCCATGTCTGATTTCAGTTGGCCGTTTCATCTCATTAAAGTGTTATTGAAAGGACAATCCTCTCAAGTCATGATGCCTATTTACCTTTTTTCTACTGTGCCTAGACTCAGCTCATTTTAGGTATTTTTAGGTTGACATCGATGGACACATACAAAAAACCCACTAAGCCTGCCTTACTGCTTTATTATTGGATTCTTAGATTTGGGAAGCAGTAAAACTGTCATGTATTATAGAGACAGAGTATTTGTAAAGCAGACAGATGGAATACTTCCCATCTGTAAAAAGATTTAAACACTGCTGCAGAAATTATGCATAAAAAATGCATGCGTGGTTTATTATTAGCTGTGTATTAGGTTGTGTTATATCTGAAAAATATTTACATCAAGTAGTTTGACAAACTTGTGCTGATACCAGCATCGGAAATGCCTTCGATACGGCTGAAAGGCATTTGAAAATGTGCGAATCTATGTGCTGGTTCGATACAGATAATACAAAGATATTGGTTTCACCAAGATAAATATGCAATCCTGTAATCACTTCTTCTTTGTTGCCCCTAAACAGCAGTTGCGATGTGCTGCCACTGGCAAGTACTGTTTTGGAGCAGTAGATAAAAAAAGTGATTTCTGGTATTAAAGTGTTAGCAAGAGCTAGCTTAACTGTTTTTGAAAGTCAAATCCCTGCAACATTTCCAGTCATATATGACAATGGGATTTTTATGTTTGATATCTTAACTTGTAAAGAATCCAGCAAGAAGTCTCAACTCTCAATCTCGAGAAGAGTCGTAAAGACGGATTTGTCTTTATCACAACGATGAGACAAACCTGTTTGTGCTTATAAAGTAGATTTCTGGATGCAAAACAGTAGACTGAGAAAACTTGTAGTCTCTTCTTGTTCAGAAAGTCGAGAGATTATTTGACCTTTTCTCTACATCTTCTCTACATCGCTCTCTCAACCTTTGTTTTCCTCTGACTATACTTCTCGCACAAAAGCTTTTCAGTCTGCACATTTCCAGGCTCAGTCTGGTATTTAATAGCAGCGGCATGAGGGAGCATCTCTCAGAGTATGGTTCCCCTGCGGTCAGGTCATCTTCCATTATCTAACAACATCCACAGCCCCTGCTTCACCTCTCTGCAGGTTTTGATGGCCGCCTCAAGCTGGATAAGTAATGACGTGACAAGCTGCATCTTGTCTTCTGTGCAGCACTTGCAGAGATGATGTTGGACCGGGGGGGGAAGAGGGACAGGACAAACGGAATGTAGACCCGTAGCAGTCAGATGGGGTTGATAGCCTTCCATCCATCCATCATCCATACTGCTCATTCTTTTGAGGGTCGTGGTGGGGCTGGAGCCATTCCCAGCTGACTTTGAGTGAGAGAGTCATCCTGGACCGTTCTCTATCTATTGCAGGGCTGACATATAAGACATTTTTCAAAACGGAATTCTGGAAGATGTCTTATATTGATATCATACAAATCTGCTGCGGAAGTCACACAATTTTGCTTACAGCACGTCATTACCAGTGTTGTCTCTTACCACCAAAATGCTATATATTTGTATTCCTATTCGTGCTTTTCACTTTCACGTCCGTCACATGCTAGAAGCGTCATCAACCCGCCCACTCGTTCAATGTGAATGGACATTTTTTTCTGTTGTATTCTCACATTGGAGCATGTGGACATTTTAGAAGAATTTTACTGGGGAGCTGGAGTTCAATGTAAGTCTTCTTTCTCAGCTATAGAGACATCAAAACGTTCATGCTCACATTCAAACCGTTTAAGACTTTCCAATTAACCTAACCTTAATCGGCATGGGTTTGGAGTGTGGAAGGAAGCTGGAGAACCCAGAGAAAACCTACACAAACACGGGGAGAACATGCAAACTCCACATAGAAAGACCCCCCCCCCCACCTGAAGTCAAATAGTGAGTGACGTGCAAAAGCAATGTGCATCCCCGCCTACATTTTGAATGTTTTTGGCAGGAAGGTCTCAGCTGCTGCAGTGATCAGCCCAGCTCCTCCAGCCCCCCCCCCCCTCCCCCTGTGTTGTCTGTCTGAGTCGTGCCCGTGTGCAGAGAGGCCGTGTCCACCTCCAGCAGGTCTAATGAGCTGCGTGTTCAATTAAGATGCAGCTACATCCTGTGTAGTGAGAGCCGTCCTGTTATTGATGTCATCCCTTGATCATTTTTCACAGCTGCCTCCAATATCCTGCTCTTTATGAGCGTGTTCTCATCTTTTGTGTGCTCCGATTTGTCTGCGTACATGTTTGCAAACATACGCTGTGCAAACACATCTGCCCAATTGGTCGGTGCCTTTTGTGTGCGTGTGTCTCACAAACCCACCTACACACACACACACACACACACACACACACACACACCGACTCGCTTATAAAATATTCATGATATACATAATATGTGTGTGTGCATGCCTGTAGGTGTGCTCCACTACAAGTGTGTGTGTGCTCTTGATTGTGTCTGTACATATCCTGATTACCAACTTGTCTGACCACTGGGGCTGTCTCCTTTGATTGCATTGATTCGGTGCGGCCGATGCAGTAATGAAAGACGAAAAATGAACAGCGCGCTCCGAGCATGAGGTAATTGGTCTGCACCTTGTTTCCCGTGGTCCTCAGGAGGCAGCGGGGGGGAGGAGGGAGGCTGAGACTCAGAGCCGTGTGGATGCATGTGTGAGCGGTTTTTGGGGGGATGATCGGCTTCTCAGTCAATTGAACCTATAGAAGTCTGCTCTGATCGCTCATGCTCTCGTTCTGTCTCATAACGTTGCTCATACAACGTTCCAACTGAGTTCCCATCTACAGTTATTCAGACTATTTACCCTCGGTTGGATCCACTTAAACTAATACAGTTTAGCCCAATAATGAAAACTGCTTTATAGTTGAGAATAATTCTAGTGGCTGTGGTTTGTGATGCTGTTGAAAAGTATCACAGAGGCTTTTATTTAACTGATATTAATACTGAAAAACTAAATAAAAAAACACCCCTGTAACATAATAACTATTGTTTAATCAACTATATATATATTATTTACACAGTGCAGTTGTCACCACATTATATATAAAGACATTCAGCTGAACAGAGCTGCTTTCCTGTTTAGACCAGATGTTTGGGAGGCAGGATTATCAGTGACAGGCCAGATGTCTTTTTAGGAACAGATATAAAGTCTATAGGTTTTCTACAGGAGGTAAAGTTGAGTAGGTAATGAGAGCCGGGGTAGACGGTGTAATTTTCTGTCAGGCTGCTCAGCACCAGGGGAATTAGGTGTGTCAGACTGCA
Organism: Limanda limanda; assembly: GCF_963576545.1. Lineage (NCBI taxonomy): Eukaryota > Metazoa > Chordata > Actinopteri > Pleuronectiformes > Pleuronectidae > Limanda > Limanda limanda. Next base: position 18,114,412 of record NC_083640.1, on the reverse strand, counting down.
TCAACAGCTGTGGTAAACTGGCTATAAGGAACACTGTTGTAATTAATCACACCGTAGTTCTACCACTCTACATAGTCCACACATGTTTGGATTAGGGCTGCAACTAAGGATTATTAAATTATTTTTTAATCAGCTGATTTATAATTTAGTTCAGGCTATTTGATAAAAATTCACAGAGGACAAGTTTGTGAGAATCTCCAGAGGAGGTACACTGCAGGAATTCTAAATGATCTGTACTTTAATAATAAATACATTTAATCTTAAACATTAAATCTACACCAGAGAGTCTTTGGAATGTATGCATCTTTTTTCTTTAAAAAAAAAAACACTCAATTTCTACATGATATCGGACTCAAACCATTTACAATGATATTAAACAGAGAAACGCTCTAACAGCCTGGATCTAGAGAACGAGTTATCAGTACATCGTGCATGCTGCTATCAATTGAAGCCTGTCCCATGTTTTACTGTGTGCAGTCAACAGCATCTCTCCTCGGTTTCACTGAAAGAGAGTGTTTCTGTTCACATCAGGCCCCAGAGGAGAGGATGATGTTTTCATTCTCACATGCGATAAAAACACACAATTAAAATAATGACATTGATTCCATTGTATAGTGCGGACTAATGATGTTTGTAAAATAATAAGTGTTTAGCTGAGAGGCATTTGTCTTTACGATCTGAGGTGCTCTACATGTTGCTTGGTTTTGTGTATTTCGTATTGTTGCTTATTTTCAATGTCTCTCTCAGCACCTTTGGAAAACATGTACTTATAAATGTGTTGGGTTTCAGTATGAGCTCTGTGTTTTGTGCCTGGCTTCTTTGACTGGCTCTTTTTGTTATGCAATCTTATAGTGAGTGTCTGGATATTGGCTATTGGATAGAGTGGAAGGATTAGTGCAGGTACTTAAAACAGATCACTTCCTCAGATCAGCTCTCGTGGCTTTAAATGTGTGCCCCTGGTCAGAGCAACAGTCAAACCACAGGAGAGAGAAAAGATAGGGTTTGGGATCCGGAGATGAATATGGCCCCGTTCAGACCTGGTATTAAAACGCCTCTTGAATGAGTCTCCTGTGACCACTTGTGATCGGATCTCACTTCCCTGCTTCATACGCAAATAATCACCAGCATCATTTCTGTTTGCAGAGAACAAATTATGTTGTTTTTAGCCCCTTTGAGTTTCCGAATGTGTCCGATGTCAACATGCTTGTGTGTGTCTGGGTAACCAAGAGAGAGAGAGAGAGAGAGAGAGCAAAGTCAGGAGGGACTGAGTGAACCAACGCACTGTGCACAGCTCTGATATAAGATTTTTGTACCAGATACCAGAACTATGTTTAAACCATGATTCACTCAACAAATATACATATTATATTGATCATCTCTGTCAGACCAACTCTTTTCATACGAGATGCTATTTGTTATCCCTTTTGTTTTCTGTCAAGTTCACACACACAATACATGATCATCTCAGCTGGCAGTTTTCTTTGCTTTCACCATGAGCAGGTGGTTAACATGGTGTCATCCATCATTGCTTTATGAACTTGGCTTGAATTGTTGCCTTTTGACTTCTCTTATTACTCCGTGAGCTTTTCGGAGCTCCTGGAACTGAACAGTGTCTGCTCTAAATCCCAAAGGCTCAGTAGCTTGGCAACGTGCACTGCAGTGGAGCCTACACATAGTGTAAACAGGCAAACAGGAAACACACAGGAAAACAGTTACATCATCAGTTTCCCCCATAGCACGCACAAGAACACACAGACGCACACACACACACACACTCTCATACATGCACACACTATAAAGTGTTTGGATACACCAAATGCATGTTTTACTTCCATTTCTATACTGACTATAGTGTCATCCTCTGAAATAACGTGTTTATAGGCTCTTTTTGAGACAGTACATGTAAATTGTCTCTCACTCATAGGAGATTTTTCTTTAAAACAAAGAATTAAATATTGTCTTTGAGCTCAGCTTCAGCTCTTCCAGTGCGATTTTGTAAGTGGATCCATCAATTCAGTGTTTGTGGGCAGCAGCAACAACCACTTTTGACAGAAAAAAGACAAAGAAAATGATTGATTGCGGTTATTCAGCTGACCTCTGTTATTACATTGACCAGTGCAATGAGTTGATGCCATGTTGAATGCACTCTTTTAATTTTTCAGCTCCATTCTAAAAAGGATCCAATAAAATCCTGACAAAAACCTGTATATTTCATTGATGGTGGTGTGATGCATTTTTGCTGCATGCATTCCAGATACAGACATGTTGTTGAACGTCCATAATCTTGGTGTTGCCTCTGTGATGGCTCCAGATCATTTTGCACACGCCAAAGAGGAAAACAGCAGATGCTTTCTAGGTCTGTGTAAAAACCAAGTTGCTGTTTATTGAGATGTAGCCGCTGTGCATGACGGTGCGTAAACAAAAGGCTAAGGTGTGGCCATCAGACTGAGCCTGTTCTTCTCAACTCGTAGGATGTTTAAGGCGTGTTGCTTGCTGTTCCCACGATACGATGCTTTTAAACAAAATCCTGCAGCTGTTGGGGACTAAGTAGTTCCAACTATAATCTCTATTTGAGGTACACTGAAGAATTTGTTCTCTAAGTGACTGCTACAGATGTCTTTCCCATCCCAAAAAGCAAGTGAAAGAAACTCACATCAACTTTTATTATTATTTTAAAACAGTCACGTTAATCTGCATTTAGGGAGCGGGGGTCGTTAGGTGGATTTTGTTACCTTCAGACTGACCCAAGCAAAGTCACTTTTCATACAAATATCTATTGGATGCTGACGAAGGTAAATTGTTTTTAGAATCGTACTCCAAAGCATAGATCTGCAAAATTCATTATCATCAACACTTAAAACATGTCAGAAGGATAATGTTCGTATGATCTGGTCAGTCAGTGACATTGTAATAATACTCAACCCTGAACGTAGACGGTCCACTGGTTGACCGTCTACAACCAGTAGACATTTCCACAGGTTAAGAATTCATGAACTCTGACCTCCGGTATGTCAGAAAACCTCCTGCACTCTATGTCTAATATATTTATGACTTTTTCAGGGCTGACGTTTTTGACATGTCACTGGTGTAAATAATAAAATGAACGATAGCTGGATTCCATTAAGCTCTTTCAGGGTCCTGGTATTGTGTGTGCTCGCTCACTGTCACATGGTGACGTCTTCCTCTGACACCTGTATTGAATAGAGCCATACATGTTGTCAGTAAGACCCGGGCCCCTCCTGCTGAGACGAGTGAAAAGACGTGCTGTGAAAAGTGCCTGCAGGTAGATTGCATGGTTCTGATTGAGCTCTCTCTATAGGGGCTGAAGACACTACAGAGACCTTCAGCACAGGCGTACCTCTCGATGCAGCAAGACTCTCAATAGGCAGAGCTGCTAATGTTAAGACGTTGCCAGAGAACCTCGTCAAATCTGGATCGCTCATTGATTTCCAAGAAATGGTGCTTCCATCCACCATACTCATTGGTTTCCGTGACAACGGGCAGCTAACCTGGATATGAACTCTTGGTGCCGACAGCTTTAAGGGGGGTTGCTGTGTCTCCAGGCATGTTGGAAGGCTTTGTGTTCAAACCCGCTCTGCTTTCTTATCACTTGTGGAGAGATGACCTTTCGGGATCGCAGTGCGCCCTCACTCCTCTTGCCACGGGGTTTGATTACGGGTCTTGTCAACAGTATCTAATTCAAAGGGCTTACACCTCAATTTAATTCAGACTCTCTTTATGCATTTTATAAAGTTGGACATTTGAAGTATTGCTTTTTATGTTTGTTAAAATCTTGTTGCTCTCTCCAAGTCTCTCTGTACAGACATCAATTAAGCCTTTTCATATTAGAATAGAATATTCTGTGCACAAAGAGGAATTAATTTAAAATAATACATAAGATATATCAAAAGTTGATATTATATAAAATATTTTTAGATGTTAACTCATCTTTTGCTAGACTGAACAAAAAAGTTAAGTTTTACCAAACAACAAATGCAAATAACATTGAAGGGATTTTTTATTTATTTTGGATAGAAATACAGTATTTATAACAATTTATGCAATATTTTTGCAATTTAATATTTAACCAACAATGTCAAATAACATTGTTGAACCACCTTAAAATAATAACTTTAATTGGTAACACACTAAATGCGGAGAAAGCCACACTGCTACACTACAGGCTGTGTTGTAATATTTATGATTAGCTGGAAACAAGAGACTAATTTTAGAATTTAATGTTTCTAGATATTTGACTGAGGAATTAATGGCGATCATGCCACTGCGTCTCTTAATTGCTTGTGGTGTGTGTTTGATTAAGCCACTGCCTTCACTGTGGTGCTCGCAGGCACTTGAGTGTCGGTGTGTATGAGTACACACTTGATTCATGTTGCAGTGGGGGGTAAAATTGATTTGAGAGCCAGAACTGCTTAATCTTCTTTTAAAATTGGTATTCGACAGAAAGCTTATCTCAAAAGCCAGAGAGGCGGAGGCGGAGGAGGCTCAAAAAAGCGAAGGAGAAGAGGAAAGAAACGAAAGTGGGATTGGTGTCTTGTGAGTCAGCGGCCTTGTTATGTATTGACTTCTTTGTGTGGATTTAACTTGTGTTTTGCTGCATGAAGAAGCATGGGACTTACATCCAGGGAATGGCAGTCTGTAATTTGTGGAGAAGAGCCAACCAACATTCTCCACACAGTGCTCACTGTAAGACAGCTGATGAACGTATCCTTCCACTGCACAGGGAGGTATGAAGTGGAGCAAGATCTTTTAAATAGAAATATCTGCAGAGAGAGAACACAGCTACCCAAGGAGCAGACATAGATTCTCTCCTGCACATTGAAAGTGATATATTTTTGCTGTTGAGCATTCAACAAATCTGAGGTTATAATTGACTGCAAACTACACAGCTGCAGAAACATCTTCTCACACTTAGCAGTAATAACACATCATTCAATCATGGCTATGAGTTAAAATGTAGAACACAAGTCTGTGGTGCGTCCGGGAAGTAGTGGATTGCTAATTTTGGCTTGAGAATCAGTGGCTGCTCCAAAGCTTCAGGCATCTTGAGGCCTTCACATCTGGCAGTAGGACGCAGCACAAGATGGGTTGTTGTGGTATCAGCTGCAACAGAGGCTTTACAGGGTTGATATGTTGGAGCCTAAAGCCAAAGCTCTCAATTTACCAGTAAATCTATGCTCCAACTTCCCAACTTATTTAGTTGACAGACCAAAATGAAGGATTTCAAAGATACAAATGGCTGAAATGAGTTTCCTTGGCATCATGGTCGGAGTCAAGCCTCAGCTCTACTGCACCTCTGGATTCATAAAGGTCGCTTCGGGCATCTTGTGCATGGCTCTGGGTTGCTGTTCTCCAGATTATTGGGCATGTTCAACCCTGGGGAGACCCTGAGACAGACTTAAAGAAGGGGGGTGGGGGGGTGACATTTCCTGTTTGCCCTGGGAACCTGATGCATGTGGCTATAGGGACAAGGATGTCAGGGCTCCTTTAATTAGCCTGGGCCTGGTGCCCTGAGCAAAACACTCCACTTTCTCTTGCTTATTGCAGATACTGATAAAATCGTCCTCCTCCTATTCCTGACCCTTGCTCTTTTTTAAACAATTGCTGACTTATTTCTAAACCGTCTAAAACGTCTGTCTGTTTCTGTTTTTTCTTACAGCAGCATTTCATTTTCCCTCACATCTCTGTGGTGAATAGGCCGGGCAGTTTATGTACAGGATATTTGTTCTGTCTTTGAAGTCTCTTTTGATCTGCTGCTGTATCATGCAACTGGTGATTTGAGATCTGTTAGAGCAGAATGGAGCAATAATCCAGCCTCTCCGGAGAAATCACTACAGAAATCCTGATATTATTATTATAATTATATTATTATATTATGTTAAGTTCCATTCCCTCACTGTAAGCAAATACGTAAACAAGATAACCATGTCCATTTATCTTTGAAAAGGGCTGAGGCCGCGAGCGATGGAAGATTTGCCATTAATCAGTTTATTTTAGCGAGTGTCAGCGAGTTGCACTGCACTGACCGCTTTCTTAAGTTGCTGACCAGTGTGTTATGGTGTGGTGCAGCAAAACCTGTTTTACCTTGAGCCATGTAATGTGATACAAGAGGTGCAGAAAGTTCATCCCACACTTTCTAATAAGGGAACTTGTTCTTACAAACAATCCTATTTATTGAACTGTATAACTCACACATGTAGTCAATGAAAAGTGATACAGAGCTTGGTTAAACTTAACTATTGATATCTGCATTTTCTATGTAACTAATTTCTAATGTTGACACTGATTGTTGATTAATGCCACGTGAGGAGAGGAGGTCTACATTATTCATTGAGCTGGAAAATGCTGCAACAAGCTGTGAGAGGAATCTGATGATGATGATACTTTAATTGTCCTCTGGGAGAAATTAACTGCGTGTGACAGGTTATCAGAAGACAAATTACGAACCTTACAAGTAAGTCATAAACATTTGGCGAGAGAACTGGATGCTACTGTTTTCTGAAAGACAGAATATCTCCAGAATGATTTCCAGTAGGCTGAGGGACCTTGTACAGCCTGCAGCAGCTTCTGGTTTAAAGAATGTGCTCGGCCATTCAAAAGAATGAATCGCTCCCTAAATAAACAAGTCTGAGATGTACAATCGAGCAATAAAACAACTTAAGAGCTTTAGTTAATCCCTCTCGACGACAGCCTGACTGAAGTGGATTCATGGGCGGTGATACTGAAAATTCCCAATACCCACGTATTGGTCGATGTGTATATATATATATTCGTTTTTAAAGTATGGAAATTGTTCCTGAGATGTCATTATCAAACCCCTATAATAAATAATTGTATTTGAATAACCTCATTTATTGAAGGTTTATTACTATAATTGTTAACTATACATGACAATAAAACCCACTGAATTATAGAGCGTGAATAAAAAAAAGAAGGAAAATGTAAACATAAATGCACATCTTTTCTACATGGTTGAGTGAAATAAGCTTATATTGGCAAACATGCTGATACTAGTATATCAATGAAAGGTTCATATCGGCATGGTCATGTGATCTCAACGACCTTGACTGTGACATGATTGTCGGTGTCATGTTGGTTTGAGTATTTCAGAAACCACTGAAAGTTTGTTTTCACTCAGAATGGTGCAGAAAACAAAAACATTCAGAGAGAGACAGTCTCGTCAATACAATGCCTCGATGATGAGAGAGGTCCGAGGAGAGAGGCCAGACTGGTTCGACTCAAAGGCTTCGCTAACTCAGATCCACTGAGCGGAGAAGCTTCTCAGGATGAGCCAAATGTTGAACTTTGAGGAGGACAGGCTACGTCTGGTTCCGGTCCTGTCAGCCAAGAACACAAATCTGAGGCCGCAGTGGGAACAGCTCACCAACACTAAACAGCTGAAGACTTGGGAAACGTAGCCCGGTCTGATGATTCAGATGCTAGAGTCAGTGTGTGACGTCAACGGCATGGATCCGTGGCCCCAGCCTTGCTTGTGGTGGGGAATGTGTTCTTGGCACAGTTTAGGCCTTTTAACACCGATCATTAATGGTTTAACCACAACAACTTGTTTGAGTATTAGGGTTGGCGTTGAGGAAGTCGTTGATGCCACACTTAATGTTTCTTCATCAATCACAGGTTTAACTTTTTGTGACTCGCCCTGGTCTTACTCTCTCTCTCTTTCTCTCTGTATCTAACCTATACTCGCTCTTTCAATCTCACTCACATACACATATTCTCTCACCCAGATGCGTTCAGGCTCGGAAATTAGGCACGATGGATTAAACGTGAATCGGTGTCCAGTCGTACCAAAGTAATTCGGTCGATACCTATAAAAGTCAGAGTTCGGTACCCAACCCTACTGAGTGTTGTTGCTGACCATGTTTTATCGCCTTATGATCACTACGTGACGTCTTCTAATTGATTCTTCCTACATGATAGAGCACCATGTCAGAAGGCAAAAATCATCACCTCCAGTGGCCTCTCCAGTTCTCTGATGTGATTGCAGAACATCTTTGAGATGTGGTAGAACGGAAAGCTGCCGAAATGATTCAATCATGTCAACATGGAGCAGAAACTCAAAGAAACATAAAAAAACAACAAGTATGTAAATCACCCATGTCTGGTGAGTGCACATGGGTGGCTGTCAGTAACGGCATTTGCCTTTAAGCCTGCTGTGTTTTTTGTCTGTATGTTTGCATTTGCTTTGCAAGTGTAAAAGGCTGCAGGAGGTTGGAGGAGGGCAACGCCTGCCATAAACACATGCAGAAAAACACCCACCAAGGCACATCAACATGCAAAACTCCTGCACACAGATCCATCGAGTGTAACATGCACACACAAGATAAACCCACATAAAAATCCTCACACTAACATATCAAGGACTTGTGATTAAAAGCCTTCATTATCTTGCCAGGGCCATAATGAGAAGCACACACCTGTTTCCCACAGCTGCTCTCCATCACAAGCTCATCGTCCTTCACTGTAAGACCAGGAGCTTTGGAGGTGATGAATATGTGATGCCGTAAATCACCAGCTGAGAATCCAGTCACCACAGAAACAGGCCTTGTTGGTATTGGCGCACCGGAGAGAGAGAGGCGTCCTTTTACCCCTGCACTCATCCATGCGCAGAATGGGATTTAGTCACTGTAGCTCTGAGCTTAGCCCGTGGCACCGAATGCATGCAGGGGAAGTATAGTATGAGCTCATTGTGCGTGAGTGTGCGCTTGTGTGTGTTGTGATGTCCAGCTTTATGAGTCATGGAATTTTCACAGAGGTCACATATGGGCCTAAGCAAGGCTGACATGCAGAGTACACAACATTCTCCATAAATTCATAACACACACACAGCTAAGTTTGCGATAAAACATTTTGCAATTCTTCTATGTAGGTGATATCTGTGACTGTGTTTTGCGATTTAAGTAATATCCAGGTCTGTCAGAGATGGGTCTGTGTCGCCCTGAAGCTGCTGGTGACTGTGCAGCTCATGAACCTACAACCCTCTCTAAATGTCACTTCTGACAATTTGCAGATTGATGATGTGACATCTCCGCCAGCTACACCCCATAAAAGTATTTTTGCTACTCAAACAACTCAAAGGCATTCCTGAAAAACGACTGATAAAAGTTACATATATCTTGTGTATACATTTGTCACTGAAATTAATCATTTAGATTCAATAACAAATAACTAAATATTATATCGTAATAACAAACTTGGGTATCAGTCCCCTGAACTTGCCAGATTAAAAAAAAAAAAAATAAAGATTCATGAATTAATCTCCTAGAAATCAACAAAGTCATCTCACAAAGTTAGAAAATTTGAAAATATATCCTCTATCTGGGCCCTGATCCGCATCAGCACCACAAATTAAGGTATTCTTCCTAAGGTCATGCCCCACCCCTCCACAAAATGTAATGTATAACGGTTCTGTCGTTTTTGTGGCTATAAACCAACGTAGACGAAAACATAACTCCCTTGGCGGAGTGACAAAGCTTTAAATATTCAGTGTATTAGGATGTACTTTACATATTGTTATTATGTGCTTCTTTGCGTGTTCAGATGAGCCTCAGTGTCACAGCGGGTTTGTAAGAGTAGTTATCATTATAAAGTTAACGGTCTAATGCACTTGTTGTGGCTGTAAGCCAATTAAATACGCGAGTCATTTACCATCTGCTGGTCGACCTGTGTATCAGACCCTTTTATTACACCGCTGCCTGGTTTTCTCTCTCACTTCCTCGGTCTCACTGTTTAGGTTCACAAATGTAACCGTGCACGATTCATTTCAGCCGCATTTTCTCTTCGTGTCTGCCATTTTTATCGTTTACTCCATTTATTTACCTGGGCCGGCCCGCCTGCTTGACATTTGAGTCTGAACGTGTTGTCAACTTGTCTGACCAACAGAGAGAAAGAGGAGGGAAATAAAGCAGTGAATACAGACGGGTGGGGATGAGCAGGGAGGTGATGAATGTACAGTAGATTTAAATATCAATATTGACCTCTGTATTGAATTGGACGGGTTGCCAATAAAAGCAAGAATACTAATCAATATACAGCGTATTGTTAATATAATGATACATTCCCTGGAAACTGGATCGAGAAGTTATTAATGGATAAACTAATCAGAGAGGAATGTCTGTGTTTGTTTGCTGAATGCATCCATAGAAACTCAAATAATGAATACAGTTTCGCAAAATCAATTTTATGTAATATTCTATACTGTATGTTACAATAGTAAACAAACAAAGAGTAATCGCTAAGTGAACACACACTGTATGACACAACCTAAAAAAACCATTTTGTCCCATTTGCCATTATATAAGCATCTTGACATGTGTCCTAGTTTGTATCCGGACTCCAAAAAGGTTTTTTAATTATACTCCGATTAGTACTAGGCAGCTGCTTTACCTTGAGGAATGTCTCCTCAGACACATGTGTGGGACACATCTGTGCACACAGGAGTCGAAACATGGCCGGTGCTTTGCAAAACAACTTGAGTGAAGATGATTTTATAGACGTATTTTTTGGTGTTTGTCTTGTCAGCGCTGTTTTAAATCTGCAGCCGATCAGAGCAATGGGACACGTGACTTGACCAGGGCGGCCAGTGTTTACCAGTCCTCTCTGTGGTTTGACAGAGGAGTTGAACAAAGAGCAGCAGTTTGATCTTCCATTAAGTTCATTTAATATTGTCATGCTAGTGGATTCAATAGATGGTCTCTGGTTTCTCTGTGGTGGCCGTGTTTGATGTGTACGCAAATACTCCTAAATCACTCCCCTGTCAGTCATCGTACCCCGCCCCATTCTAGATGAAGGATTGTGATTGGCCTGAAGCATCTCAGGACAGATGGAAATCAGTTTAAACAGGAGGGAGGCCAGACATGTGGGAGAGTGAATTTACATGAGTGGTCTGGTTTGCGGGATTCGTTTCATCTGCAGTTTTACAAAATTCACTATTGACTACCAATTATATTAATGTTTAGCATGTTAATACAATTTCAAAGGGCGGAGTTCTGAGCCCGAGCCCTTTTAGGTCACCAGTGACACAGTACTTGCTTTTCGCTGTGTCACTGTGGTCATTTTGTCGCCGTCTTCTCATTCCTCAGTTTTTGAGGACTGAGAGATTTGCACATGGATAAACAAAGGATGCAGGGTGGAGAGAGAGAGAGAGAGAGAGAGAGAGAGAGAGAGAGAGAGAGAGAGAGAGAGAGAGAGAGAGAGAGAGAGAGAGAGAGAGAGAGAGAGAGAGAGAGAGAAGAGAAGTCAAATATGCGAGGTTCAACTCTAATCAATAGGCTCACATTTGGATGGAGAGAGAGAGAGAGAGAGAAAAAGAGAGCAGCTTTCGCACCACTGCAGTATATTGATATACACTCCCATCCTCTCTCATTATTCAAGTGCGTGTGTGTGTGTGTGTGGGTGTGTGTGTGTGTCTGTGTGTGTGTCTGTGTGTGTGTCCACAGACCAGCAGGGGAAGAGCCGGTTTCGGGAGTCATACACAACGTGCCCCGATGCTTGTTTAAGGACAAATTACATCTCACTGCAGTCAATAGATTGTCCTGATAACTTATGTCTCTCCCCCTTCTCTCCCTCACCCATCTCCCTCCCTCCCTCTCTTTTCTCTTTCTAGGTAAGTACCAAAACACCAGACATTTAATCTGAGCATGAGATTCCTCCAAAGGTAATGTAATGTTGGTTTTCTGTTAAGCATTAAACCATCTTCAGCATTATGTAACCGTTTCTTCAAGTACGCGCACCATAACTGTGGGATCCTGTAGAAATGATAATAATAAAAAGACATAGTGCATTATGTTTCAGGAAGTAGCCTCGTCCACATAATACGATCTCAGTTTATTATCACCAGCTGTGAGGTTGCCGCTGTGCGGCTGGAACGGCCCGGGCCTGATGTGTGTGTGTACTGCTTTCACCTAATGGTGGTGTTGTGTTTTGCCACTAATCTGTTTATCTAATCAGATGCTGAGGTTAGGGGGTCTATCTCATTAACTTGCAGGATATTGATTTCCTGTGTTTAGAGAAGAGCACTGAGCATCAGCCCGTTTTTACATTCCCAGATGGGAGGAATGCGGGTTGCTCTCCTCGTAGCTCATCAATCGATTCCGCCTCTGCTCAGGGTTGTTGTGCTGCTGCTGCTGCTGCCACTGTGTTTAGTGTGTGTGTGTGTGTGTGTGTGATAGAGAGAGAGAGAGAGAGAGAGAGAGAGAGAGAGAGAGAGAGAGAGAGAGAGAGAGAGAGAGAGAGAGAGAGAGAGAGAGAGAGAGAGAGAGAGAGAGAGAGAGAGAGAGAGAGAGAGAGAGAGAGAGAGAGAGAGAGAGAGAGAGAGAGAGTTTGTGAGCCTGCAGGCATACCTTGGTGTAAAAATAGCTACCAAAGCAGATTGATTGTTAGAGAGGCATGTTTTATGTTTTGTGGCAGCTCGAGAGAAAGATGGAGCTAACACCATCCATCGGGATGCCATTTGACTAATAGCATTGTTTGAGCTGTCTTCGACTAAATGGGCAACAAAAACACAACATCAGTTGAGCTCTATATGAATGAATGAACCTTGCAATGCTAAAGCTCTGAAATCCTGTATTCCATTGCAATTGCCTTTTAATACATTTTAGCAAAGAAGCACATGACACACAAATCCCTGAAAGATGCATCAGTGTTTGGAGTTAACCTGTGCAATTTGATAATGGTCTTGTGTTGATTGTGAAACCATAAAAATGGTCTTTAAAAAGCTGTTGGTCAGGTGGGTTGCAGAGATACACAGTCCAACACGAGGCCTCCAGCCCTCCAAAGAAACAGGTCTAATATCAGCTTCACTCAGAAAAAGCTGAACGCCACAATATAACTTTAGGGCTACACGCCAAATTAAAACTGGATCAGAGCATATAAGCTCATCTTTTTACACAGACTGTTGCATGTTGTTTTAACTCACGACAGCGGCTCTCTTCTCCTGAGGCCTCTCCTCAGTTTATGGATTAAATTGTTTGTGCATGTTGCATTTCTGTTCTTCTTCTGCTGCCAGGCCGAGCTGTAAAAAATTCACTGTCACTGCTCCTGCCCTGTGATACATTACGATGAATGCATGGAGCACATCCGTGTGTGTGCCATTTGCTGTATTGTGTGTGTGTGTGTGTGTGTGTGTGTGTGTGTGCGTGTGAGTGTGTTTGTGTGTGCGAGAGGGCAATGCGTCATTCTGCGACTTGCAGAAGCCCAGGAGCTCCCCTCTGGTAGCTCCCATGCTGCTCCTATCCATTATGTAACTGTGCTGTTCTCACACATCGCTCTTTCCCTCACAGCCTCCCTTCCTCTCCTCATCCCTCTCCTCCTCCTTTTTTGTCTTGTTTTTGTGTACGTATGTGCAGAGTGTAGCGATTTTTGGATCTGTGGAGTCGTGCATGCGTGGGATTTAGGGGATCTTTTGTGCTGATGTGGGGTTTGAAAGTTTTTTGCAGCAGAAAGCCAAACTCCAATCAGTATTCTGTTTGTTCTCTCATTTTCTCATTTGTCTCTGTGCTTTGCTCCCTCCATCTCTTTCTGTCAGTGCCTTCCCTTGTAGTTTAGCTATACTCTCTCCGTCTGTGTACCCATGCATTCATCCCCACCCACTCTCTGCAGCATATCTTCCTGTGATACAGCTGGAGCCCCGGTTGGAAACAACAAGATTCTTTTTACAAGTAGTATTCTCTTCATACCCAGTCACTTGTAAGAGAACAGGGTCTCACGCCCGGGAGTTATTACATCTCTGATAAAGAAAAACAAAGGGGAACAAGGAAAGTAGGTAAGAGGGAAAGGGTGGAATTGCATCTGCTAGAAATCTACTTTAAACATCATTTGGGTCAGATTTACTCACTGATCAATTATTTCCTTTCTACACGAGTGGATAATTTGCTGCAGGCCAGGCTCGGACAATAGATGGCCCTCTGCACACACTGTAACTGAGCAGCAGCTGTTTTATAGTTAGTGGGAGCAGGTGTCTGTTAACATGATATACCCATTACCTTTGTGGACAAGTTTAATGAGTGTTAACAAGGGTTTGGCCAAAGGACACACATAAACACATAAACCCAGTATTTTAATATTGAGTGTCTGTCAATACCGGATCTGATTAATCGTTAATTAAATAATCTTTATATCTGTCACATAAAAATAAAAAAGTAGTTGTGGATGAGCTGATCTTACATATCATGCGTTTTATGAACACATTTTTCCATATTACTGAAAATCATGATTAAAAGATATGTGGGAACATGAATTTAAGAATTCAAGTTCTCGGGGAATGCCATTCAAGACAGTGATGTGACGTAAGAGGTCTCACTCTGTAGGATTTGTTGGGACATATTCAGTTCACTCGTGGTTGTACAGTTATGTTACAAAGTGGCGGCTCTTCTCTCTTGTAAAATATCTGTCAGGACAGAGTGTGCAGAGAACACACAAAGTGAGGGAAATTTGAGTAAGGCCTATAATCAAGTTCATTAGTCGCAGACAAACTATCACCAGGATGTTTTCTATATTATATGTTTTCTACACTGGATTGCTAATGCTAATCTTGTTTACTTTTATACACAGTACACAGGGATCAACCCAGCTAGTAACTGTGTTTTATGCTCGTTCAAAGAAGAGCAACAGTCAAGTATGAATTGAGGAAGAAAACATCCTTCATTCCTTTTAGTCATGAGATTAACATTTACAAACGTCCACCTGCTCCATCAGGACATAATGAGATTTGTGATTTGAGGAGACTTGATTGGCAGTGGCCTGGCAGCAGTAGCTTACTCAGTTCTGCCAATAGTTTCACACTGTCACATTCATCTAAAGGTAACTGTGATGTGGCCAGACATATATTAATGCACCAACAGGAACAAGGTAAAGGACTGCAGGTTAGTTAATATGCAATATAATCAATTATGTTAAGGATTTTGTTGAGAAACACTAAATGTGAACGTGGCAGGAAAACTCCATTGAATTGATAAGTACTAACTGGTGCATGGAATTACTTTATATCCCCATTTTCCCACTGGGCCCCATCTTTATTCAAACCAGTGAGAAAAGAAGAGCACATAAAACACAAATCAGAAATCCTTTATGCTCTGGCAGAAAATATTGTCTTCATGTCAGACGCCATCGCTCACAGTGAAAACTGATTTGAGAAGAAAGGTCATTAGTGACTGCATGCCCACCTGCTGATATACCACCTACATGATTCACTAAAAGCACAAAAAAGCACACAAATAACATTTAAAAATTCCAATTTGTTTTTTACATTCTTCCTCCATTCTTCCTTCATTTGTATTATTATTATTTTTTTTTTTGCTGAAATTGCAATTCAGCATTGGGGTAAATTGGAGGACTTAAGTTTTAATGTACAAGAAATAAGTTTTAGGTTTAATTCCAGATTATAAAAACTAAAACTTTTCTCCGCTAACACTTACCTCTGTAGTCATTCTTTAATTGACTGTAAAGACTCAACACCTTCACGGTCATGTTACTTCCTCCACCCACACATTCAACACAACTGAAACTCCGAGAGTTCAGACATATGCTCTTGAGTTTCGTCCTTGAAATGTAGGAAAACCAGTAACTAGTGACTCAGCGGTTCTACCACACAAAATATTTACCAGTATGCGCAGAACATCAGGGACTTTATGTAACATAATAATTGGGGTGGAAGTTTTTCTCCAATAGTCTCTCCAGAGGGTTAAATACCTGTCTCTGTGGAGGATCCTTCAGATGAACAAGAACAGTTCTGACGTCAGATTTCTCTCTGTGATTTATAGTTTCCAGTAAAGCAGTACGCACTTCCTTTGAATCACACATAATATAAATTTAGAGTTGTGGTTGATGTTTCCTTCCATATTCTTGTGCAGACATGCAAGAATACAGTGCGCTGACAGAAGTTCATATTTGGTGTTTGGGAATTGTTAAGTGCTTTTATGATAACAGTGCAAAATATGAAAACACTGTCAGAACAGACTTTTCTTTAAAAAAACCATGATATTATCGACGAGAACAACAGCCTTTTAAGATTGGATGTTCAAATTGAATACGTCTGACTAACTTCATTACAAACATAAAGAGGTGGATAACTCATAATAAATTGAAATGACACAATCACATCATAAATAAACACTTCTCCAAGGATTTAACACTAAATAACAGTTTCAGTGATTAATACAGTAAAATCCTCCTGCTCCGAATGCATCATTAATTGTCTCACCACCGCCGGGGCCAGGGACACCCACACTGTCGGCTCACGTGCTCAGCACTATGGTGTCTCGCAATCCATCAAAACATGATGTAAATGTATCCGTCATTAAGGTAATTCAATTTGAATTATTACGGTGCAGGTACCGAAGTCTGCGTGTTGTAGGAACCGGTGCGTGTTTGGTACCAAATGTTGCTGCCCCACTCTATTTATATTTGCATGTATCCAACAACTAGTTTACATGTGCAAAAGTGAAAGGCGACTGTCTTTGCTTCTCAGGACCAGAGCAGAGTGTTTTCAGTTCAGTGGAGGATCTGGTTATTGTTCAGCCTGCAGACCCTAACTTGCACCAGCCTCATGCGGATTCCTCACCATGGATCGAGGTTTACACAGATCGCTTCTCACGTCAACCCCCCCACTGACACTGAATCTTTTACCTATCTTAAAACTCCACCTCCAACACTATGTCTTATAGAAGATGTATTGGTGGTATCTCCTCTTCGTTCCTCTCCTCTCCTCGTCCTAACACATCTTCTCTGTCGTGTCTATCTTGAAGCCACTACCCTCCTCCCTGGGGTTCCCAGTGGGCCGACAGGTTTCATTTGGTGCTGGTGAGGTGTGGATGAAAAGGGGGTGAAAGTTTGACTTTTAAATGTCATGGGAGCCATGACAGAAAACCAGGGTGTCAGGGCGATCTCTGTCTGCACTGTCACATCTGGTCAAGAAGAAGAACACAAAGCACTTTCATTGCCGTGACAGTCGGGCAGTGACATATTGCTGGTGAAATACCAACACATTACTGGTAGCACAGGTAACAGTAGCATGGTCACCAACAACAAAAGAAATGTGATCAGAATTAAACTTTTTAATAGAGCCAGACTGATATTGGCTGCTCGACGGTATCTGCATTAATGTTTTTTGTACAGAATAATCAATATCAAATATATTTTCATTTTCGTTATAAAGCAAACCATTTATTTCCTTTATTTAATTATTATATATTTGAACACTGATTGAGAATATAGATACTATTAATTAAGTTAAGCTCCAAGCTCCAAAATGTGGCACTGAACCTCAGTATCATCAGAACACGTCAGTAATCAGTTGTGCATTAATTCATATTTTGAGTCAATGACACTTTAATTTGTATAACAGGCTTTAAACTGGAAGTCAGAAATGTACAGATATCGATTTCAGCCCTCATCCATACCAGCATTTTTTTGAATGAATCTAGATGTAAGAAAAATACAACCCAAGAGCAGCTCTTTGCTCGGTTGCCCTGTAACCAAGCAGACTTAATAAGCGTGACTTTATTTCTCTGTCTCCTGCTGGTAAAGCGTTTGTATTCACTTTACTTACGTTATATTGCTGTGCATGTAAACATGAACGCATGACGACAGCGAAAGGGCGTTTTCTGTTGTGTCACAGAGCTTGGTGGTTTTTCTGCCCCAAGTTTGCAGACACAGTGTCACAGACTGAGCTGTTTTCAGACGAAGATAATTTTACAGCCTGCAAACCTCCTGCTAACGTGTAATTACTTTAACAGTTTAATGTCACACAAGTCCCCCACAACGCTTCCTCCTCCATGCTGCTTCTTCTTCATAATTCATGGCCCTATAATGGAATTTAAGGCAGTTAGAGTAAGAGAAAGAGGACAACCAATGAATTTCTATTACACAAATTTCCTTCTGTTTTATTGCTCAGATCACTAAGTCTTTCCCAGCCTTGTTCAGCCGATGTGTTTTCAGGTAAATCTCCCTGTTCCTTGGTCTCGTCGTTCTTCTCTCTGTCTTCTGTTAGCTTAAATGTGTCTTCAGCAGCGTCAGCTCGTCGTCTGATTGGTCCACCTCTCTGGTGGTCTCTTGATTTTAAAACTAGCGCCACCAATAGTTCAAATCTTTACATTTTCCAATACTTTCCAAATAACAAATGACATTACCGCCAACTTCAGCAACACTTTGTCTTTTGTGCTAATTTCCCGACTTTAGCATGAGAACATGCTAAACTAACCACCGAGCATGTTAGCGTGCTAAAGTTTTCTCCTCAAAGCAAAACCTCACTGAACTGTGCATGAGACTCAAGATTCGTAATCTTGTTAAGTTATCCTTAATCATATATAACAAAGTACAGTCTGCATCTGCTCTGTATACATACCTACTAAACTCATAGAATTACCAAAGTGATCACAAGTGCGGAGCCTCGTGCAGAGGTCCCACAGATCGGATATACAGATGTCTGCTCTTTCTGGGGGTTGTTTACTGCATCGTCTCTTTCTTCCAAGAGCATTAGAGGAATTCAACTGCACCAACATGTCGTCATATGCAGTGACAACATGTGTTTTTTGAATGATTAAACTGTGATTTCCCATCTTGTGACAGACATGTTGATGCCAAGTGAAATCAAACTTAAGACATCTGATCAAATCTATCCAACGTCTGTCCACGTTTATCTTGGGTTTAAAAACGGTTTAAAAGTACTTTGAAAGTGCTTTCACTGATAGGATATTACATTTGTTTATGTGGTAATTATTGTAAATTAGACATAGAATCTTCAGTAAACCTCAGTTTTACATGAAATTTTAAAACCCACAATGAAAATCAAAATCTGAAACCGAAATTAGATTTTCAATGACAATATCCAGTTGCAGATTTTTCTCCACCGCTCTTAATTAGATACTTTGCCTTAAAACAAACTACAGTGAACAGGATCTTAGTGAAATCCAGCAGAAATCAGCAGAAATGCTTGGTCCCCTGAGCCGACGGTAATTAGCGTATCACCGGAGGTCATCAGCGGGTCATATCATCCCTCAGAGGAATTACTAATAACACCAAGATAGACACTCAGCCCATCCAGCGCAGTGATTAAGGCTCAGACGAGTTGGCCAATGCAGGGGGGAGCCAGTGGAGCTGCAACAGTGACACAACGTTGGTGCAATGCAGGAGAAGTCTATTTTTGGAGGGGTTGAGCAACAGAGCTGACACCATGGCTGGGGATTGAGGTACGGAGACGACTGGGTGGGATGGATCCAGATATTTAGGGAGAAGAAGTGGGTGCAAACAGTAGATCTGTGCAGAGACTGAGACACGGGCTACTGAGATTCAGCATGACAGCGGCACAACTCTGATGGAGGGCACGGATCTCCCTCATCTCATCTGTGAACGATATCTTAATATCCTGTCACTTTTCCACATCTTTAACGACCTCAGCTCCGAGAGATGTCCTCATAGCTCACAAGTGAAAACCACAACGGACAAATTAGAGCCAAACAATTTATCACGTTAAACTAATTACACTGGTGTCCTCCTGAAGAAACAAGCAATGGCCTAGTATGAGCCAGGGCAATTAATAGCCCGGTTAATGCTTCAAATTAGGAGGGCATTTTGGGCTCTTGGGAAGCTGTTATTCACTTTGACAACTACGCAAGTTTTAATTATAGTTTCACAGTTTGTGTTGCTTCATTATGATTTAGGTATCTGTGCTCAGAGATCTATCTAAGATGTACCAGCAGGAGACTATTGCAAATTCAACCAAAACCCAAATCCTGTATTTTGGACGTTTTTATTGGCCTTGTTCCTCACAGGACATGTTGACTACAGCACTATAGCAACAGTGCAGAATGGATTTTGGTGAAAACAGTAACGAGACCCTCAATTACAAGTGGCCACTATACAGCACAATGACTGGTGAGAGCTGCAATTACACAACATTCGAACTCTCATGTTCCGCGAGTCACAGTCAAAACATACTCGTCCCTGCTGGGTGAGCGGGTGAGCTCATTTTAATGTCCGAGTTACAGAGCTTTCACTGAAAAGTTCAGCGCAGCGTCCAACTGGTCCAAATTACGCTCTAGCGGCAGCGGATCAAGAGCACAATGCTGCCAATTGACAGAACACATGGGAGTATTGTGAACTTTCGCCTGCACATGTGCGTTCGTTTATCCAAGACAGTCAGTTGACGAGGATGCAGGTCAGCTCGGACGCTGTACGTCTGACCCCAATCAGGAGGTTTTTTTCTATAGCAGATTGTTTCCATTAAGCCGTTGGATGCAAAACAATATTTCAACTCCGTCACTGTCTTCATGTTTTAACCAAAACTATTCACAAAAAGGGAATTGGATAAAAGACGTGAACCAAAAAATGTATTCCTTTTATCCATTATTGTAAAAATACTACATGTATGTCAAAAACAGTACTGCACAATAACAAAACAGTTATTGTTCAGATACCTGTGACTCAGCAATCACAAAATGTCTTATAGGGTTGGGCAGTAGAAAGGTACTTCTGTATCGCAAGGTTTAAAAAATAAAATGCAGTTGTGTCCATTTCCTTACTACTATGAAATTATTCTGCTGCACAATCTGGCCATTCATACATTGAATAGACATGTGGCTGAAAATGTCATGGTAGTGACAATGTGTCAATAAAGGGGAAGAAATAGAAGCGATTATAATTGTGAGACAAAATGGAGAAATATGAGAAACAAACGAAGAGCATAAAAGATTTGGAACTTCATTTGTATATCAGGGTGCAAATCAAAATCGATTTACAACAAAGAGTATAAAATTTGTTTAAAAAACACAGTTGAAGCGCACTAGAGACACCCTGTGGCAGTAAACGGTATAGCAGTACATTGCCGGCCCAGCTGGGGATAACGTATACCACAGGAAAGTTTCAGTATCAGTATAAAAAATTGAACATCACCCCATCCTGTCTTTTAATGTATAGAAGCTCACTTCGTAGTCATTGACACTGATTGCCCATTTTCAGCCAGTTGAGTGAAGAAAGAAAAATGAAACCAAAAAAATCCTCTTCATCGCCACAGCTGTAAATCTCTTATATGAGTGAGTTCACGAGATCGTTGCCATTCACAGTCCACAACAAAACCCTGTAATATGCAGCTTCTACATCTTTTTATTGCTTGTGCAGTCACACCTATGCAATTTGTGACGTCAAGTGGGAAATACCAAAGGCTGCAATAAATCCTGCAGCTCTGCAGCGCTGAATAAGTGCTCTATTGGTAGCAGGTGCATTGGAAACCAGCCACACACATAAAAGAAACGCATGGGAAAGTGGCATTTATTGCTCGAACACATTCACAGTTTGTTGTTTGCTACAGGTACCTCATCAGACTGAGTCGTGGAGATAATTGTATTAGTTTTGAATTAGAAACGATTATGACCTCTTTTCTTTTTCCCTGTTGGCTGCCAGTGTCAGTGTCTGTTTATCACTGGTGTTGGCGCACCTCTGAAATGTGTGACGTCAAGGGGCGGGAAATACCAGAGCTAGTAAAAAATTCCTGCATTTCCTTCTCACGTTTACACCTTGCTGTTTTTTTCCAGGTCGGCAGTTCAACTTTTACACAGAATTTATGCTGGGTTTTAAAGTTGAGGGTTCAGTGGCAGAATTGAAGTTGCATTTTATAACCAAGGGAAAACCCCTTTCCCTCATTTGGCCTTCAGGTAACTTGAAAGGTCCTCTTTTGTTTAGTTTGTCTGTTCTGGGCTACTGTAGAAATAGGGCGGTGCAGCCTTTTGGACTCTATGGGAGAGGACCTGATCCAGATATAAAGGATTCTTAAGTTTTGGCAGATCATACACACTGGACCTTTGAATTATGACGTGTGGACAATGGCAGCACACTGGTGCAGCGGTTCTTCCCATGAGCATGTGGGTTTTTCCCCAGCTATTTGGGGACCTGTCCTTGGTGTACCCCACCTCCAGCTCCCCCTACAGCCCTTTAAAAAGACAAGCTGTTAGATTATGAATGGATGGAAAAGGGACAAATAATTTAAAAAGTATTAAACAAACTCTGGGTCAAATTTTATGTTCTGGTGACTATTCTGGAGCAAACAAAAAATCCCACTAGAATATGGGTTTTGTAGTACTGCATTTGAGCAATATCTTAATTTTTGGACACACACCCTCATTAGGTTTCTACCGTGCATTTTATATTGGTGGGTTTGCAACACTTAACACAATGTGCCATTTGTATCATGTTACTCTTTATTTAGCTGTTGGCACTTTAAACACCCGTTTTCGTTGTCAGTGTGATGGGATAATGAAGGTATCGGAGGGAAGAGCAGGTCGATTACGAGACCCGTCCTCAACAGCTGGTGCTGTGGTGGGGATTGCCTCGGGTTATGGACCACTGATACTTCCCATCTGTACCTGGTCTCAGGAAAAAAATGGCCTCATTAAGTAGTCAAAATAGGTATCGTTGTTTCACGGTGATGGGCTTTAACTGGATATTCATTGAGCTTGTAACCATTTAGCCCGGCTCGCCATCTCGTTGAGATGATTTGTAAATGAGGGCGAATTAAGTCTTGTTTTCTGTCTCAATTGCTGGAAGTGAAACGCTGCAGATTCTGGCATAGATTTGCTTCTGAACGTTGCTGCTGTCTCGCTCTCTTTCTGTTTCTGTGCGTTTCTATTCGTACGTTATTGGCTATGAGTTGTGCCGAAGGAATACACATTTTATAGAGGGAAGTAATCAGAAATAATTTGCAGCATTTCTGTTACTGATTAAGTACAATATTTACTCAATGAGAAATGTAGCTTAATCCATAGTGTTTTATATACTTGGAAAGATTTCATTTGCATCTGTAATTGGCAATTATCATCCATAATACTTAAGCTTTTATAGTAAACTTTGAGCTACAGTGAGTGAATCTACCTATTTGAGTTTTATTTTAAAAAAGCTTAAACACTTTCTAGGATAATCTTCACTGTGATGACAGGTTGGGGCCATTAGTCATACTCCAACGTCTTTTTCTCTTTATTTTATTAAATGGAGTGGTGTCTTGCAAAATGCATCTTCTTTGACTAATTCTACTACTACACTGAACAGCCTAACATTGAAATAACTGAGTAGTAGTAGTACTAGGGAGGTGTGTAATCGCAGTACACTGTGTACGTTCTGTACAGTATCTGTCACCACTGGCTGCAGCTGCTTTGTTGTTAGGATCCCTTTTTTTTTTGTTAGGATGCCCAATGTTTAAGTGGGCAATTTCTTGGCCACTTAAACATTCTTCAAATTTTGCCAATGGCCCTCAAAGCCACTGTGTCCCCATTAAACGTGGGAATCTAATTACAAACATCTGATTTGAAGGGGGAATGAGTTAACCTTTGCCGAAATGCCACTGCATAACCATCTGTGAATAGCAAGGAGGACGATCAGACCCAAGGCATTTCCACAGCGCCACACAGAGTGATGGACAGCTGGCCCACCTCAAAGGAACAAAACATGCAGAAGAGCCCGGTTTTTTTATTCGATCCCCGCAGAGATCTGCCTCCCTATTTGAATGTAAATGGGATTGACCTCTGGACAGCCAGAATCAATGACAACAGGCTAAAGGAGCCACTGGCAGGCCGTGCTGGACTGGCTCTATGACCTGAGAGGTTGTTCAGGCTGCGTTCTCCGGACAATCTATCTGCAGACAAATGAAGAAAAGTACCTCGCTAAATGTCAGTCCACATGAAATCAATACAGACTTGTTCCGCTGTGTTACCCGACCCATTTGCCTCTCAGACGCTCGGTTACATACAATCATGATACCATTACCAATATGATGAGACATTTTGTAGATGGGAAATATATCACGGACGATGATGATGGGTTAATACTGTGCCATGGCTGTGATGTGTTATCGTATCAACTTCCTGTATGGCGCATATCCTTGTTTCAAGGTTTGCTGTGTCCCTGCAGCTCTGCCACGTTTTCATCTTTGGTTTCATCTTCATCGTCCTCTCTCTTTTCTCCCGCCCTCTACCTCATCCCCCCTCTCTCTCCATCTGTGTTTCTCTCTTTCACTGTAAATCCTTCTCTTGCTTTCTATATCTGTTTGCCTCTGCCTTTGAACTCTGTTTATTTTCCCTCTCTCCTCCAGTCTCTCTCTTTCAGGTTGCAGGATGAGTCGTGACAGCTCACCAGTATTGAGTAGAGCAGGGGCCAACAGCCCCCAAAGCAGGGACAGAGATTATGCAACAGCACCACACACATGCACGCACATTGGCACAGGGACCTACAGTGTATAACTGTTATTAGAGCGCTGTCTCCAGTTTTCATTTGTACGCAAGATGTCTGTGGCTGCACGATAGTTTTCAGAATAAATCTGAGCGACAGATGGAGAGTTGATGTTCTCTTTTACGAATAACAGGTGCTTCAGTGCCCTCTGAAACCACAAAAAAAAAATTCTCCTTGAAGCTTCCTAAACTGTCAAGCCTGCCCCACACGTCCCCACCCCCTGAGAGGACTGCATTTCTGTCTTCAGTTCCCCACGCAGAGCAGATTCCTCCACGTTCAGCGCTCCTCAGCCCGGTTCCTGAGTGGCTGCTGTGGCTGAAGGTGCAGGCGTGCAGTGGCTGTGAGGTGGTTTGACTCTTGGCAGGGGTTGAGAGGCTGCTGACGTGTGTGTCGGGCAGGATGTGTGTAAGAAGCAGCGCTGGATCCTGTTTTTCAGGCCGCAGCAACTGGAGCTTGGCCACAGCTATGGTTTTTTAATGCAAAACACACACACGCGCGTACACACACACACACACACACACACACACACACACACACACACACTAACTGCTAACCTCAACCTCCACTCATAACTTCCTTACCAACACCACTGGCGTACAAGCGCACAAATTGACCTGCACACATTGCAGGAAAGACAGCTGCATGTGCTCCGAAAAAACATATGCATTTGATAAATTACAGTTCAACTGTTATTTTTCTCATTATCTTCATTATTGGTTGGACATGAAAGACACATTGACATCTACTGCTTTTGATTGCTGTTTGGCTCTCAGGCCTCCATGTTTAGCCCGAAGCCGCCGGTGTAAGAACAGTGGAATGCATTATACTGCTGTAAGGGCAATGACATCCTGTATTACAAGTTTCTTGTAACAAACATGCCTTGAGAGGCCCCCTGCACGCTGACGCAGTCACACGCACAAACTGCATGTCGCATATGCACACACACACTTACAGGGAAAAATAAGAGTTTGCTGTGCGGTTAGATATCTCTTGGCTCGCTGACATGCACACAGTGACAGACAGAGGGTGTGCTCAAAGTAGCAATAACAAACACAACCTGATGGGGCAACGGCAGCCCGGCGTTGTTATGATGGAGGAGGGCTGTAGGATGTCAGGGGAGGTAATGAGGGGGAAACTACTTGTGTCAACACTTATGCCCATATTACGTTGCAGTCCTGTGTGTATGCTAATTGTACATGTGCAGGCCTGTACCTCTCTGAATGAAGCCGAACAGCATGTGGTAAGAGGATCAATGGGTTTAGCTGACAGGCTACTGGAGGGAGCAGGCGGACCTCTTGCACAGGGTCAGGACATCCCACTGACTGGAGCGAGGGAGGGAGGGAGGGAGGGAGGGAGGAGGGAGAGAGACGAGCGAGACAGAGGGAAGATACTGAAGAGACTGCTGGGCTGGTTTTCTTTTTTCTCTCTCTCTCTCTCTCCATTTCCTCACTCCCCGTCCTGGGAGGTTGTAAAAGGGCAGAGCAGAGGGGCAGAAAAAGAAGGAGAGACAAAGTGTGTGTGTGTGTCTCTGTGTGTGAGAGAGCGGCTCTGTGTGTAACATGCTCTGTCATGCTGCCGTGACTACCGCTGCCTCTCCAGCCGGCGTCGTTGCCTTGTCAGGAAAAGGAATGTTTTCCGGAGTAATGAGTCCCTGAACCGGCTCACCATGTGGATGTGGGACAGTAATCTCCAAACCTTTGCCGGAAGAATCCCACGGAAAAAAGAGCAGCGGGCGGAGAGTGTAGCTGGTGCTGCTGGGTGGCCGCCTGTGTGCCTGCGCTGCTGAGACTCTCACTGACAAGACAAGAGTTCACACTGGGCTGTTGTCTGCATCCACTTCACGTTACTTTGACTGTCACATTTGTTGGGACACTTTTTTTATTTCTCTTCGGGAACTCAATGGATTTTATGGTGCTTTATATTTTCATGTTTAAGAACATCCTTGTTGGACATGAGCCGGAGCGTTTTGAAGTGATGCTCCAGGACTAAACCAGTGAGGTGGAAGTTCAGAAGGGTTGGATCTTTATCTGAATGGCTGCATCACAGCAGTGGACTGTACTATGGGTCACTACACATTGTACTGGGGCCTGTGGTTACTGTGGGTCAGTGCCTGTAGATAGATAACCAGGTAGATAGCAGTGGGGGGTGAAAGGTTAATAGCTAGGGGCATCAGTATGAAGCCTGGACAGTGTCCAGGTGTTCCCGGTGACAGGTCCATGATGCACCTCAGCCATTTCCCCTTGAGAAGACACTCCTGGATATGGTGAGTATTGGTCATTGTGATGAATAAAAGACACCTCTGAATTTGGTCAATATTTATGTTTTTGTCTTGCTTTCCTGCTGTGGATTTACATCGTACTTAAAGGAGCATACGCATGAGTTAATTTAAAATACATAAACTGTGAATAAGCATGCAGATTCATTTGTGGGTGTGTGTATGTGTGTGTTGTTTTTGTGGTGTGGTTGGAGCTCCCTTAAGGCAAACCCAGCCAAACCCAGTGTAGTTTTTTTTTTTTTTTTTTTTTTTTTTCCCTGCTCAGCTCAGATGTATTCAGGGAAATTTATTGTTAAATGGGCCAGACGTTTCCTGTCATTTTCTCCCACACTAACTGCTCCGGTTGATCCATAAACAGGAGGGCCAGCTCACGGAGGTATTCTACAGCTGAAACTGCTTTTCAGGAGCAAAACTAGCTGGAAAAGAAAATATCTCGATAAAAAATGCGGTGTGGCTGGGCTTTTCTGTCTTGTTTTGATTAGTCGTGCTGTACTTAGGGCCGGGTATCTTCGGGGAATAGTTGTCTCCCAGCTATGTTATAAAAAGGGAGGAACACGGAGGAGTCAGTGATGTCATCAGTGTGGGCTGCTGGGATATGAACAATGCTCATATTTCCAGCAAAGTTTTTCCAGTGGCTTGACTTGTTCATACTAATCAGGCACAAGATTCTAACCCCGTTCAACAAGTCACAGCCTCAAACAAAGGGATTCTGTTGCTATTTATCTGAGCCATTGTTCTGTCAACTGTTTCCCTTCAGGACTGCTCTTCTCTGTGGTGGGATAGCACACATGCACGCACATGCTTCGCTCCACCACAGTCCTTTTGTCTTGTTTTTGAGTCACAAACATCCCGGGGCCTCTGGGTATTCTCTGTTCTTTTCTTTTGGTTCCTCACCCCTCACACCGGTGCATGGTGCATGTAAAGGCAGGGGGGTGCAGGGAGATGAGCTCCATGTCGGATGCACTGCAGTAAGGATGCCACAGTGTGGAACTTTTCCCACCTGGTAATAACTCATTGTTATATCTATAATCGATTATAATGGACATTTTCACAAGAAAAGATGCGTCAGCTTAATATCTGTGGAGCTCTCACTGTGATCTTTATGATTAGATTACACTGCGGGCTGCCTCACTATTGTGGTGCAGTGGAAGGTATGTTTGTGTGTGTGTATGTATGTGTGTGTGTTACTTCATGGCCTCATTAACGCTATCAGGTTTCCTTTTGGCATTCATGGTAAATCTAAATTGTTCCCAATTATGATCTTTAGCATTTCACTTTGACACCAAACAACCTCGTCAGTCAACTCTCCTCTCACCACAGAATCAGACAGTGATGCAACTCAGTGGTTCAACTCCGAGCGGACAATTTCAGTTTTCAGGTGTAGTGTCTAACTAAGTAGAGATAAGATGTGTTTTACTTGAGTGACTTGAGCTTTAACACAGATACATGAAGATGAACCAACTCCATTTTATATCTGAAAAATTATGCAGATGTTTTCATTGTGTTCCTGATAACACGACGACTCTGCTTGACAGTATGTGGCACAAATTGTACTCATCGATAGCAGCCATTGATTAAACTCGTACATCTGCTCATATGACAAAGGATGAGCTGTTCCTGACAAAATGCCATTTCATAGTTTTTACTTTTTTATGTATGTACCAAAGCTGCACAAACTCTCTGTCTTAGTTTTTGGTCATGAAATATGAATGTATACCACACACTCACTAAACGCACTCTCCTGCTGTTAAAATAAGAATTCACAAGGGCAGTGCCTTTTCAAAACAAGCTTCTTACCCCATTAATAGTTAAATATTTGTACTTAATCATCTAAGCGTCATCGGATTTCCACACCACTGCTTTGTATTCAAATTAACGATAATAATATTTTTCAAATATCAGATCAAATACTCAACCACAAACTAGA
This sequence comes from Limanda limanda, assembly GCF_963576545.1. Lineage (NCBI taxonomy): Eukaryota > Metazoa > Chordata > Actinopteri > Pleuronectiformes > Pleuronectidae > Limanda > Limanda limanda. Next base: position 18,085,967 of record NC_083640.1, on the reverse strand, counting down.
AGGAGGATTTGTTAGCTGTACCTAATAAATTGACAAGTGAGTGTATATTAATTTAATCACTGTGTGAACCTATAGCAACCCTTCCCCTGAACAGCAGGTTCAATATTTTCTACTGAAGAACTTAACTTGCTGCAGCTTGCTTCATTTTGTTGTTCTTGGAGAACCTCATCCTAAAGACTTCCCATCAACCTGGGTTTGAAGTTGATCGGATTAATGGCTGTCTAGAAAATTGAAAGATGGACAGGCTTTTAAAAGGTTGATAATATTTATCATAATTGTCGTAAGAACAATAAAGACAAAGAGAAATGGAGTTACTTTTATGTAACTTGTGATACAGTCTTCCCTTGTTGCCGCAATTCCTTTATTCATTTGAGAGAAATCTTACTCACAGTCTGCTGGAGTGTATTGTGTGGCTGAATTGGATGGGTGTAGCAAATCTACTGAGATTGCTGGAACAAAAATTCGGGGCTGTCATGGTTGTCAGAGTTGAGCATTAGTGTCTGGAAATGAGAGACAAGCCTGTTAGAGTCAATTTAAACCTCAGGCAGGGATTTCTTTTCCTCATCTCTCTACACGGTGAAGCTATGCACGACCTGAGTGTATGTGAGCGTGTGCACGTCCTCATAAGCTTTCTGGAGCATCTGTATTATTCATTGAACCTTGACAATGGACCAGCGTCCTTTCTGTGTCAGACCTGTGGCGTACAAGCGGAGAGCACTGAGAGAATAGGGCTAATGATGCTTATGCAAAGATACGAATGTGAGTCACAGAAATGTATGTCTGGGAATATTCACATTTTCACTCAGACAATATCGCGCAAATGTTGTTGTTGGACCTTCAAGCTGCTACATTCCATGTGCATCTCTGTCCAGAGTGCATCGAGGCCATGGAAGAACATTATTGACGAAAGCTCTCGTCTGTCAGCAGGCCGCGCTGTGTTATTGTTGGGTCAGCATTCGTATCGATCCAGTCTGCATACACACAACCGTTAATGCACAGGGATTCTGCCAAGCGATGTAATAACTGGCACGCTGCTCCATCCTGCAGTTTTCCTTTCAGTGTGCAGCAGCATGTTGCCTTCAGCGTCGTAATGAAACACCGAGATGGACGATTCTGTGAACTTCATTAAACGCGAACCGGAGAGGAAATGAAAAGTGTGTGTAGCGCAGTGAAAAGTGAAGGAAAAGTGAATCCTGCGTCTCAGAGACCGTTCGGGGGGGAGGGGGAGAATAAACTGGGCTATTTTTAGAAAAGACTGAGAATGCATCGCTGCATCACTTCCCTCTCTGTCCTAAGCCTTGGACGTTTATAGTCGGTGGGTAATAAATGGTTTAACTGCATTATTTGTGTGTTTCTCTTTTGTGTGGTAAAGTACATCAAGTGTCATTCTCTCGGCCCCCTCCCCTTTCCTTCTCTTCCTCTCTCTCTCCCTGGGCCCAAGGTTGGCTTCCTGAGACGTGCCACATTTTTCTCAGTTAGATAACAAGACACAAGGCACCGTTATCTTGTGTCTTTTTTAGGCTTTCTCTCCCGATGCACATTGTCATTGAATCTAGCAGCGCTGGGTCAGTCTCTGCCAAACCTGAGATTACTTTCTATCGGCCCCAAGTTACTGCGCTGTGACTGAGGCCGAGGCTTTTAAAAGGGGCTTTTTGGAGGCAGCAGAGACCTGCTGTCAGTTTGGAGGAGACCAAGTCATCACTCATTCTTGTCCCAGAAGACCACCAAACCCTGCATGTGTGTGTTTGTGTAATGTGTTGCTCTCCCACAGTGTCAGCCTTCCCTTTGTATCCTGTGCAGGGTGATGCGGATGTTCTAGCCTTTATTAAGAGCCCTCTCCATTCAATTCCCCTGAAAGAGCCACACAGCATAACGGTCCCTTGTTGTTCTTCTTCTTCTCCTTCTTCTTCACATACACCTTTTTCTTCCTCTACATTCTTGCTCAGAAACCTGGCTGCTTGCGAGTGTGTGCAGTGCATGAAAGGAGACACAGGTACAAAGAGATCACAGTGTGACCTGTTCCACTTCCTCCAGACACCGAATCACCTCATTCAATAGGAACCATTTGTGTACAGGATATTTTATGCTTTTCAAAAGGCAGAGTGCAAACCCCATTTAGATAAAAGCTGTAATATAGCAGCTCTCAGGTAGAAGTTCCCTGACTGAAATCCAATGAGTTGTGACTGTATGGACATTATTGTTTTTAGTTTAAGTTGATCTTTAAAATGTGAGTGGGAAAAAATAGCTAAGCTGCTTAGTGATCTTACTTTGGCTTCTGATAATATTATCTGCAGAATTTCAAAGTGTAAAGTAAGTCAAGTGTTCAATCTTTTTTCTTTATTTTGGTCTCAACCAGCTCCTCGTTAGAATTCCTCGCTTTTGAGCAGCTCCACTAAATTGTCTATCTAGGCCCTGATATATACTGAGGCCATATAAGATGTCTCGGGCGTCTTATCAGGATGTCTCCTGGGCGCCTTCCATTAGAAGATTTTCGAGCACGGGGTAGACCCAGAACTCACCGGAGGGACGACGTATCTCATCCAGGAGGAGCTGGAAAGCATAGCTGGGGGGAGAGCGATATCTGGAACATGCCACTTAGCCTAGTGCTCCCACGACTCAACTGTGGATGAGTGGAAGAAAATTGATAGGTGTTCTTGATAGTGTGGAGTGAGTTTATCAGAACTGCTTCACTGAAAGTAGCTGCCTCTTGATGAGAGCCATGAGAGTAAAAGAGCCCAACCCATGGCTGTGAAACCAAAACAGTTCCTTCTGTGGCACTGAAAGGACAAGTGGAGTCATGCCATTACGAGGACGTGACACATAGGCTACGTATTCCAACCCCTCGTTAACATGAAGCTCTTCATTGACAGCTTTAAAGGGAAACCAAACATAATAATCAACTTTCTGAATAATTAAACCTGCCATGTTTGTTTGTTGTAACCATAGAAAACTCTGCTCCGACTCGCCTGCGCCGCTTCCAGATGTACAATCACTCAAACAGCTGTGTCTGCTGTGACAGCCCAGTCCAACCACAAGACGCATGAATAATGAAGGAATCTTGTGCAATAGAGAAGCCGATCCTGTGACACACGCCCTCTCAGAAAGGGACGTCTTAGTGCATTATTCACTTGTTTCTTCACTAGTTGCAGGTTCAGCTATCACTTAAGTCTGGTCTGCAGATTATGAGTCGTGCAGTGATAGTGGGAATGAAGTGGAATCTCTTTAGCGCTCCCACCACACTGTTAAATTCATTTTGATGTGAGTTGAAGCAAGAGAGACGTGTTCTTTCTGTTACGCCGGAGCGCCTCTGTATTAATCTCCAAACAGGGGCAGCCTGCGACGCTGTTGTGTGCAATGACTCCACTGTGTCGCCTTCACTCTCTGTCGGAGGAATTTCAATCAGCCGCTTTTTGTATTGCTCAATGCTCAGTTAATTATTTTCACACCTATTTTGTGGGACTCCTTGTCATTTGTGTGCGTTTGTTTTTGCTCACACACACACACACACACACACACTGAGTCAGTCAGCACTGGCAGTCTTGGGTTGGGCTGTTTTCCTTTTCCCAGCGCTCCACTTGCTTCATCCTCCGATTTCTCCTTCACACATTGCTGCTCTTGGATTTCTTATTGTGTTATTCTGCCACTTATTTCAGGGTTTTCCACAAGTGCATGCGAGGTCCAGCTGGGTGGAAATAGTAGCCAGCTGTGTGTGTGTGTGTGTGTGTGTGTGCGCGTGTGCCTGTGCGTGTGTGTGTGTGTGTGTGTGTCTGTGTCTGTGTCTGTGTCTGTGTCTGTGTGTTAGTCTGTCTCTATGTCTGTGTTTGTTTCTACGTTATGTTCATTGTCCAGGGGCTTTTAGCCGGGAGCCAGATTATCCACAGAGGTCTCCACCTCTGCAAAACAAACAGACACGATAATTAAAACCACAGACTAAAGCGGTTTGACGTTAAAAGTCTGTGTTTCCCCATCGCTCTCGGGCGCTCACAGGGCGTCTGGATAACTTATAATCCAGATGTGTGAGGACTAAAATCCTTCATCTGGTTATAGGTTACAGTTATAACGTTATAAAAAAAAGTGACAGTGACGTGACTTGAAACATTAAGGATAAGTAGGATGGAAAACGTTTTAATGTCCGGCCATCCAGCTGACAGACTTCTGGAAAACTATTATTCACAGCTGATCCTTTTTTCCCCTCTTACTTTCTCAAATGTGTTAAATAGGAGCGCCTCATGTGATTTTAAAGACACACACACACACACACACACACACACACACACACACACACACACACACACACACATACACACACACACACAGATCACCAAACATACGCAGGTCAGATCAGATACTGTGCAGATGTGGAAATGTCTAGAATCAGTGTTGTCGTTACTCAATACAGACACTAAACACACTTTTAATTTGGAAGACGTCAATTGAACAAAACAGTCTTTCGGCAAAATCTATGGCACAAGGAAGTGCAGTGTCGAGTTTGATGTGATTTGGACACGAGACATTAAATCTTAATACAATTTAAATAAACAGCCCAACCTTTAGACAGTGGGGGTGGGGCAGCATGCATTAACAAACCTGTCTGCGGGCCTAGTAAAACATGTCTTCTTTTGTGTCCTCGGATAAACTGCAGCAGCCATCAGATACTGGCAATAATATTATTATTCTTTTTATTTCATATGATTGACACAGACATTCACCGGTGTGACGGATGCAGATCTACGTCATTGCAACAAGTTTCACAGAATCACTTCCTCTGTGACATTCTTTCTCCTTTTTTTTTACTACAATGGAAAATAAATTACAGAGCTTTTAATTTGAAAGGTCTGACGATTGTGCTTAACAGAACACTGAATTAGTGACATGCAATGTATGAAATAGACAGTAAATATTACAATGTATATTAAAAAAAACAGACAGTAGATTAATTTTATGAAAAGTGTTGACTATAAAATCTTCATCGCAAATAAACCAGGTTGGATGAACACAGAGTTTTCTAACTTCACCCTGGATCATAGACTGTTTATAAAAAGCTCTGCTCACACGGTCGAGCAGGCAAACAGTAAAAAAGGGACAGGATATCGTAGAACTGTTTGAGGAGTACTTACTAATGACAAGGAGTAATTTGGAAGTATAAATCACTAACTGGTCTGTATTCACTGGTACTTTGCTCATGACTTGATATATTGACTGTTTTTCCCTTTAGTCTTTAGTAATTTGTGATGACTCATAAATACAGTGCATTGCTTCGGAGCGAGACAATGCAATTTTACAGCAATGGCACTGGCTCAAACACATGCGGCTATGTGGCAGCATAGTTACATAATCTGCTCACTGGAATACATACGAAATGCACATACAGGCCACAGCTCCTCACAAAGGCCCCAAGGCAACGTTGACATCACATTCGTTTTGAATATCCATTTCATTTTCAATCTAATTCAGTTCACCCCTGCGCTGTCTCTCACCAGCGTCCACGCAGCAGCTGCTAAATAGGGTATTCAATCTTGTATTCATCTCTGGGACTGAGGCTGGAAGATGGACAGATCAATAAGAATACAGCATGGCATCCAGACATATTGAAGACGGGGGGGGGGGGGGGGGGGGATAGCTGCAGGTGCTTTGTGGACTCAGCATAAATCAAAATTATAAATGTTACAAGATGAAGCTACAGGGGCCGCAGTGACAGTCAGTATGCAGATGTTTGTGTTAGTTAAATTTAGAATGAAAAGGTAGGTAAATAATAATTAAATTTGTGCTCGTGTTAATGTGGTCAGATGTCTGGCTGTTTTCATGACTGTATTAGAAAGTTAATGTGTGTGTGTCATGAAATTAACGTCTAGTGCTGTGATTAATGGAACTATGGTTCCGGCCTGTTAAATGTTACAATTTACTTAATAAGCTCCGACAAGGAGGTTATGATTTCACCAGAGCTTTTCTGTTAGTTTGCAGAATTATGGAAAAGCTACTTGTCAGATTACCATGAAAACTAGTAGAAGGTTGTGGTTTGTGTCAGGGAAGAACCGATTCAATTTAGTTGCAGATTCGGTCATGGATGTAGACTTTTTTCCCCAGTTTCTTTAATATTGCAAGAAAGGGCGTTTTGTGACATTTTTTCATGATTTCTTAGGGAATAATTCATGGATCTTGATGAAACCAATCAGGCATGATTAGCAGACTGATATTTGAGTGGTTTCATAAGGGGACTGTTGGGCCTTGGTGGTAGCATGCACTCTGCTGAGTGACAATCTAGTTTACTATGTTGTTGAAAAACAAATACCTTTTTTTGGTTTCTGGTTTGGTTGGACTCATCATTGAAATAGATGTTAGTTGCATCCCAAAGGTCCACCGCAAAACTCTGTCCTGGTCCTTTTGAACCATAAAGTTTGTACGATGGTAGTTAGAGAAGTGGGATCACATGTTGTCTTTTGATTTTCCTGACATTCAAATGTCACTGCTGATTCAGTGGCAAAAATACACAGAAATTAGGAAATATAATTACTCAGTCTTTGGTGAGACACAGTGCCGCTCTGAAGCCACGTACGTCACCGATTGACCCAAACAAAACCTGCGGTTAGCCAGCAGATGTTATCATGCCCTGGCCCTTTCCTGCAGGAACAAAGCGCTGCTCTGTGAGCAGCTTGTTATATTCTCCCACCGCAGCTAAAAAACAAACAGTTGCAATGAAACACAAAGATGTGGAGAATGGCATTTCAAGGAAAACAGTGCAGAGGCCTTGCGTAGCGGTTTTCCTGAAGATACTCTAAGACTGAGGGGTTTATGCGTCACTGTTCTGTCTGTGTGTGTGCGTGTGTGCATGTGTACGTGTGTGTGTGTGTGGGTTTGGATGTGGGGGGTCGTCTGGCTGTGATTTTCTTGGCACCAGATTTTGTGAGAAGGCAAAACCTAATGGATTATCCCTTTTTTTTTGAATTTTATTTCCAAATGAATGTTGACATCTCCAAGAAAACTGGCCTCACATTCCAAATAACAGTAAGCTGTTTTTAGGTCAAGCGGGTCTCCCTTGTGATGCAGACTCGGGACATCATCATCATCATGTTATGGGAATTATCTCTCATTAGCAGGAAAAGCATAACGATGACGATGTTGGACTCAGTAGGGAATTGCTCGTGACGGTGATGGTGATTAGGATTTCCACGATGACGACAGCGTTTATGAGGAGGGATACAAAAAGATTAGGACGGCTTAGGCAGGGAGAGGGAGTCCCCATAGACACACGCACACTCACAGACGCACACATGCATGCATGCTCACATACCTGGCTGGATTTAGACACATCACTTACTTCTACAGTCGGCTGTTCTACTTCCAGGTAATGGGTGTTGCTTTGAAACCTGTGTTGGTAGTAGACGTTGAATGACTTGTCAGCTTGTGTTCATGATTAGACTTTTATTTTGGTAGAGACAGCGCTGTATTATAGTCTTGAATTGTAGAGTTCAAGTTCAGACAAACTCCTGTTCGTACAACTCTGACATATTTCAAATCTTCCCTGATAAACTGTTTGTGACTGCACTGGTGCCTCGTCAGACTTCCTCTCCAAACACTTTTCATGACCAGTGTTTAGTCTATACATATTTCACCTTCCTCTGTATTTTGTGCATGCACTGGCATATTGTAAATGCAATTGTACAGCGCTTCCTTACAGGAAATACACTCCTTGCACAACCTCAACTGTTATATGTCTCATCCATCCGGTAAGACAGACTCTCGCATTGCAGGGTGTAGAATAACACTGTCTCAGCAGGACTGGAAGACAATGACGATGCACTTGTGACAACACAGATTAATTACACTTAATATCCTCTTTATTTGATACTTGTAACCAGTATTTGTCCCCTTTTGTTGAGAACTTCACTGGTTTTCTGTCTGTGTTCTGTCCTCCCAAATGCCTTTTATTAGAGACCGGGGGACTCGGAGGACGCTGGAGTTTCCTGCACTCAATAATGTAAATAGGAAAAGGCCTTATGCATTTCCATCAACACTACAACCAATCTGTAATTTTGACACCTGACAGGATAGATGCATGCTTCTGATGCCAAATTCAGACGATGGCATCCACATCCTCAGACCAGGTGATTCACTCCTCAGTCGTCCCATTGTGTATGGCCCCTCTTTTTCATATTTGTCATTTGCTTTATTCTCACATGGGCTCACTCTGACATTCTCTGGACATATCACCAGGGGGCTGGCAGGAGCATTTGTGTTCTCACATACAGATGATTTCAGGATAATGTTCAGAGCTCAGTCCATGCATTTAAAGTGGCTTCATAAGTCAAAAAAGATCACATAGCATAATCATTTGTTGACTGTTGCAACCAATAACATAATAGAGATACAATCCCCATCTTTTTTTGATTAACCAATCATGTTGCCTCATTATTAACATTATGATTATGATTATTACGATATAAACAAGTTATCATTGTCTCATTGGTTTATATACAGCACATGCACAGCTGATGCTTTTCTTCAAGTTTATGTGACTGGGATGCCGATGTTCCCTTTGTGTGTTTTGAGGAACAGCTTAACCTGGATTATCTGGCCTGTGGCGATGACACTCTTGGCGCCTAGTGGCAGGGTATCCCTCAAACAAACACACGCACACACACACACACTTCTCCATAAGCATATGGCCTCAGCTTTCACACAGTCTCACCAGTGTGTGGTGATGTCACCAGAGTTTTAATGAGGGATTACTCTGACATCACTGGGGCTGCTGCCAAGTTAAACCTATTAGTTTCCCCATGTGCTTGCGGTGCACTACATCTAGACGTGTGTGTGCGTCCATGTGTGATGTGTAATAGGCTGAGCACATTTGAGAAAGCAGTGCAGTCAATGGACGTCTGTATCCACCTAACATCCGTCCTTTTATTTCTCAATGAATGTGTCCATCAGAAAATGTTTTCAGTTTGCCGGCCAAGGCGATGTCTGATGTCCTCCTCTGATGGTGCTGGACGACAGCCTTGATAATGAGAAGCTGCCAAAGACCCAATGATATTATTACTCATCAGTACACACTTGCATAATGCCCAAAGACACACACACACACTCGCACACACTCACAGTATCATGAAATGGATACTAAATACTAGGGTCCCATTTTTGGAGCCTTTTACTTTTGAGAAGTTTCTATCCTACTTTTTAGGAGGTTAGTCAAACTAGATTTGCAGAATTAGAATAACATTTTTGTGGTTGGTCACTATGGCAAAGTTCAAACCTTTGATGTGAGGTTTGTGAGGTTGATGTGTGCCTAACCTGGGATTAAAATTTAATTTAATCAGTGATTTCTGAGATCAACACTGTTAACACTTTTGGCTCCGACGCTCACACGGGCTCCTGAATAATTATGTTATTATAAATCCATCAAATAGCATCAAGAATTAATTTTTCCATTTTATTTTCAGTGGTCTGGTGTTTGTTTTTGCATGTGTGTGTGTGTGTGTGTGTGTGTGTGTGTGTGTGTGTGTGTGCCATAGTTTCATATTTACCACCTGGTGACTGGCTGCAGTATTTGTCATGAACCCATTCCATGTTAATGGATGGGACATGGGAAAAACAGAAGCGTCAAAGTACAGTTTTTTTTCCTTTTTTGGCTCCAAATGCTCAAGTTGGTGGCGTTTGTATTCACGATATTTTGGCCTTATTTGTAAATACATATAAACGTTTTCACAATTACAGCTACTATATAGCGTGGGGGGCAAATCCTCTGCTCACACAATAACAATGGCTGAACTGGGTTAAGAACCATTTGCTCATCATAAAAACATTTCCTTGTACTCTGACATTTTTAAAATCCCCATTACAATGTTTTCACACTCAAACTGTCCATAATCACTCAGCCTTAACACATCACATGACACTTGTGTTTTCAGCAGCAAGACACACACACACACACACACACACACACACACACACACACACACACACACACACACACACACACACACACACACAGTACATAAATGAAGAGCACTAGTAGGACAGTTGTTGGTCTTATCTCCAATAGTCACACATCCCTGGGCCCTTTTCTTTAATTTGGTGCCGGGGGTGTTTTCTATTCTCCTTTGTGCTCTGGTGAGTCTCAGAGACAAACAATAGTTCAGCAGCACAAATCCCCTCTCCGGTCGGTGAGTCACCTGGGGATATAAATAGAGCACAGGTAACTCATGCATGGCTGCCGTGAAATATTAAGTGGCTGCTGTGAATGGCTAATTTCTTCGCCTGAGCCACAGTCACTTCCCTCTCTGGAGTGTTTGGGCTGATCATTCTGAGGATTTGTGTCGAGCACCCTTCAAAATTAGTCTTCACATCCAGCCTTGACCCCCTGACAAGGCATCGCTGTCATTTTCATTTCCTCCTTACGCAATCTGCCGCCGTGTCCTCAGCAACTGAAGGCGGATTGGCTGTCAGTACCTACCTGTCCTTGTTGAATTCTGCCGGGTCACCATGGCAACCCCATTATAAACATGAATGTAGCGGGGGACTGTAAAGGCAGGCAGAAAATGGGGCGCACGAGTCGGTCCTTGACACACATAACAACAGCTGTTTTCAAGCGGCACGACTGGCTGAGAGCCACATCATTTCCCCAACCACATGAATCTTAATCACCATGCCATTGTGGTCGCTCAATTACATTACCTGTGCTGATTTACATACTTGAAAACACATATCCAATCATTGAAATCATGTGGTTTTTTAGTGACAGCAGTGGATGGGCAGCTTTCATGACACTAAACTGCAACAGCAGCTTCAAACCCCGGGTTATACCTTATTGTAATATGGCGATATGGCTTAAATGTTATCACAGTTTAAATGTGAATGACTGTTACAAGAACAGAGACAGTTAATTGTGGTTTTAAACTGTATATGAAGGAAATTACAAACACTTTATTTTGTGTCTCTTTTGTGTCTCTCACTTTGCTTGATGCCTTAACATTATTTACCATTATAATGGGTAGAGTTTAAGTGGCTGTTTTCTTTATTAAGGAGTTAAAAATGTCTGATTCCAATGTATATTGAAAACATATTGCCATTTTTTTTATGTCATTATCAAAACCTTACGACAAAGAAATGTAACTGAGGCTTGGTGTTTTACAGTTTAACCATATATAACTATATTATAAAAGAAAACACAAATGCAACATTAGGGCAGCTGTATATAAACAATATGAAATCAAAACAACAAAAGTTCATATCAGTATTGTCATGATTGTCACATTATTGTTTATTTTAGGTTTACAGTCTCAATTTTGCTCCTGAGTGAAGGTTGGGATTTTATAATTTTCCTCCTGGGCATAGAATGACAAACACTTAAGATTTTACAAATCTCAGGTAGATCAATGATGTGTTTTTTTACCCTCTCACTTTATTTGCGCAGTGAAAAACAATGTGTGTTTTAAACCTTTTTTGTATTGCTTTTAATGAGAATATAACCCTCTACAACCAAATAATTTGATTTAAGTAATTCAACATTAATGCACATTTCTGCATTGTTTATTCTGTATAATTTAAGTTTTCATATTTGTGTATATCAGCAAACATAAATGGCGATACCGATTTGTCTCTGGAAGGCTCATATTGGCTGATATGATCGACTATCGGATATATCGCTCCAGATCTCTCATCGTGTTATCACCTGGCCCTGCTTCCTCGTTCCTCATGCCGTATGACACCTTTGCCTCTCCATCAAATTACTTTCATTTGTCTTTCACGAGAAATCTTTTACTGGCTTAACTCACTATTCAACTTCTCCCATCTCCACTGTAAATTACCCATCATCCCTGTTTCCATCCTCCCTGTGTCTGTCTGTCAAGCTCCCTGGTCCCTAACCAGCCCGCTGACCCTGCAAGTCACGGGAGGAGAGCGCTGCTTCATGAAGCTATCTGCGTCTCTCTGGCTCACAGCCAATCAGTTATCGGTTTATGCACTGTTGCACTTAACCTGTGGAGTCCTGCGCTTCCCTGTCTGCTCGTTTCTATCACTGATTACTTGTCTTATTCTCGTCCTGCAGGGGAAAGACATTTACAGCGTGTGAAAGATATTTCTCATGCCTATGCAACAAAAGGATTCTTTTATCATTTATGAGCCTAATTTGCATTTTCATTCCACGGTTGAATCATAATTATATCCCCTCCCTTTGAAATAGAATTTGCAAAATGTGAGGACAAAGAACATACGTGGAGTGTGTAGCCCACACCCTGCAATTGAAGAGAAGAGGCAGCTTGTGTGTGCACGTTTCAGGATTCAAATACAGTGGTTCTGCTGTTCTGGCTTTGTGCCTTAGGGACAGCGAGTGACGACAGTCCCATCGTCACCTGGCGCTCTGTCACAGCTCGTCGCTGCCTCTGACGGCGTGTGTCCGACTCTGCAGCTAGGCAAACACTCGCTTTGTGTTACACGTTGGTGTGCTTTCTGAGAGGGAGCAGATGAAGTGAAGGTCTCTGATGCCCTGTTGATCTGAGTGCATCTCATCTTACCTGTGCACGCTGTGATGTTTGGCCTTGGAACCAGATCTAATGTGTGCGTCTGTGTGTGTGTGGGTGGGTGTGTACTTGTGGTGATGCTCAGAGGCTCAGTGTGTGTCTTTGGTCTGTGCGACTCTGACAGCCCCCCCGTCCACCCAGGAGCTGTTGTCACATGCTGGCTGCCTCTGTCGGAGCCGAGCAGAAGGCGTCGCTCCGCAGGGATTCATGGGTCTGTGTGATTGTCCTGCTCAGGTGCCTGCAGTTTCCCTGTAGAGGAGACTGCCCCCTGCCGGTGGTACAGACATTGGGAGGAGGGGATTATCAGCTGGGATGATTTCGAATTTATCTTGATGATGGTGAAGTGTCTTAAAATGATGCACATGACAAAAAACTACAGTAATGTCTGATTAAAGCCCACAGATCTTCAGTCAATCCTGCTCCACTCATAGCTCTCAGTGCTGTGACACCATATCTGTACGCTTCATTATCTAAATGTGATATAATACACATATCTGCTCTAATAACTCTTGAAAATGTGACAGGTCAAATTGCATTTACTGCAGTTTGATGTATATATGTCATATTAATGATTTATTTTATTAAACATTACGCTTCTGGTTGTAGTGTGGTACTCTGCTTCCCCCTGATGGTTGAAAGTAGCAATTACAAGTTTGATTCACCATACTTGGGGTCCAAAATAAAGCCCTGAAACGTTTTTGGACGTTTTCTTTTTGTTCTGGTCCTTATTTATATTTCAGACATTTTTTCTAAGGTAAAGTTGATGGTCCAATGTGCAGGTTATGTAATAATCACTGAGAAATGGGAAGATGGGAGTGAAAAGAGGAAATGTGGTCATTAATATAAACATCTCTTCGTTAAATGATTCCCTTTTCTCTCCATGTTGAAAACTTGGTCCTCCGAACCTGGTCTAAATACATGTATTGGCCGTGTATCTGAGATTCTAGATACGTTTTAGGGGCTTGTGAACATGAGACATCACTTTTGAGGAGTTCTGGATAGGGGATTGTTCCTGTGGATATCTTTTTAGGGGACTAGTAATTCTGAGTTAGTGCAATTTGTTGCATATTGACTATTGGGCTTACGCGCTCTGAGTGGGATTCTAATGAACTTAATACCTGTTGAATACTTGGAGAATGTACTTGTAGGTGTGTTTTACACTCATGTTCGATCAGACTGGGAAATATTCGCTCTACTTTTCTTACTCCACTTTTTTTTACAGCTCAGTAGATTTAAAGACAAAGATAATATTCAAAAGGATAGAGAACAAATATAAAAAGGTATATTACTGATTATTTTATTTAATGTGTTCTCTCATCAGTATCTAGTTTTTTAACAAGCGAATAAATTCAATGTACACACACCTCAGCCAAGACCGCTGAAAGAATTTGATATGCGGTGAAACCACGGGATTGTGACGTCTCAACAGGATGAATTTGCACCAATCGCCAGTCGTCATCTTTACTTTACACCTCATAAATTAAGTGAAGTAGTTTGATGCTTTAGGATTATGTAACTTTGTAGTAAGTCTTCAGTGAGTCTGCTCCTGTTAGAGATCATCTGAGAGAAAAGGTAAATTAGATTGCTCCACCTCTGCAGTTTGCTCCTCCCTCTCATGCATTTCTCTCTCTCTCTCACGCTCTCTCTCTCTCTCTCTCTCTCTCTCTCTCTCTCTCTCTCTCTCTCTCTCTCTTCTCAATCCTATTCCCCCATTCAAATCTCACCCATGCTGATCCTGTCACACACCTCCCTCCCACCAAGACATAGCTTTATCAGGCTTCTCTCTCTCTCTCTCTCTCTCTCTCTCTCTCTCTCTCTCTCTCTCTCTCTCTCTCTCTCTCTCCATCCTCTCTCTTTCTCTTTCTTTATCTGTCCTGACACAAGTGAATGAGTGGTGCCGCTGAAGAGCCTCTCGCCAAAATGAGTTTGCCGGTGAACCCAGATTTTCTGTCTCCAGAGAGGATAGCTCGCTACCGCCACGCCTGCTCCAACGGCTCGCCGTACGCCACCAACAAGCCGATCGACATCAAACCTCGCGGCAGGAGAGGGTATGACCGGAACTGTTTGTGGGAGGGCTCGTCAGGGAAGGGACCTACTTTTTCTGTCTTATGGTTTATGCTATTCCAACCCTTGCTTTCCTGTGGAAAGTTGAGATGGCGGGAATTTAGAGATAGTGAGACATCGCAGGGGGAAGATTTGTGTAAATTTCACATCAGTCTGGGTTAAAAGTCGTCTCTGACCTGACTCCTTCTGTGTCAACTGTGCATGTGTGTGGATTGACCTGCTTGTAGGACTCGTGTTCTCTCTTATCAAAGCTTTAGCCGATGAATAGCTGCTTCTGGACAACACTGAACTGGGTCTGTGTAAAGGGCCGTTGCTTGGTGGCCGGTTGTGTTGGTTGAGCTTTGTCGAAGCTGTAGTTCTGCTGTTTACTCTGCCAGAAGTGTCTCTGTGTGTGTGTTCCACGGGCAGCAGATATTATGCTTTTTACAAAACATGGTTAAGAGCGAGGTAAATTATTAATAATCAGGTTCCGTGCAGTCATCATCTCAAACATCAGGGTGTACAGGAGGACAGGTCCGCTCACTAACCAGAGCAGAGTGCAAACTAATCATCACTGCACTCTCCGTCCATTAAAGCTCACACAGAGAAATTTAAAAACCTTGTTGGACCCATTTTGATACGACGTCTCTCTGATTAATTTGTCCGCTGCGACCTCAGTCAAAACCAAGATGTGCTATCATCTGATGTGCTTCTCTGCCCACTTGTCGGCTTGATGTGTGTGGGCAATGAAGTTCAGTTGTGTATGCCTGTTTGAATATGAGCAAAGGTAATGGCTGTAGACATATAGATATACACAGAGCCTTGTCAATACTGCGGTCCAACCATCTGTCCTCTCTACCTGCTCCTCAGTTAAGTGCTGTTCATATCAACATTCACTAAGTAGGTCTATCTGCACCGTATACTCAACCTGCTTCATGGAAGAGCTCTTTTTTATTTATTTTTTAAAAACAAAATCAATACTTCTGTCAATGACTTTGGTCACTGACTCTTTATATGCAGCTTTTTTTTTTATGACCAACGCAGTACTGGTTTCAACCGCTAGATGGGAGTGTTGTCTCTGAGTTGTGCAGAATTGCATTGAATTGTTGTCCGATGCGTTTTAAACGTGTATTTATGACATTTACTGTTAACGTAATGAATTTACATGTTAATAAATGCAGAAAAAAATATATATTTACCCATTCAAGTCATTCTCAAATTCATTCAGTTGTGTGTTGGGTGTTTATTGTACTTAAAAAGTTGAATTTAGTTTATATTTGAAATGAGTTAGGTTAGGGGTTAGAAGATATTTGAATGTCCGTGGACTTGTGCAAATGTATGCAAAATCTAAATGCTGAACATTTTTTTAATAGATAAAATATTTAACATTTATGAGACACTACTTTTTACCATATAATAGTAAGTAAGCTACAAACAAAATAATTGCATATTTGGCATTAGGTTGTTCTTGTTTTTTATATATATTATATCACATCTAAAAGATATTTTTTTTCAGATACATATATTTATTGTATGCTGAATATTACTGAGGTTTTTTCATTTTTTTTACACAATGTTTTATTGTTTTTTTCCTGCAAATTGAATCCCTGTTAGGCAGCTTCTGCATTTTCGGAGTGTTTTATCTCTGTGTCCTGAAAACGTCAGTATAGTGTAATGGAATTCTGATCTAAGTTTTTATGTGATTAGATGTAAACATGACCCAGTACTGTGGCTGCCTCACTGCAGCCTAAGTTAGTTGTAAGCTGTGAGCTTTGTTTATTACTGAAATCACTGCTGATTGCTTCTATGTTAACACTTCAACCAGAATGTGTTCAGTTCCTTAAATACCACACTTAACACACAGACATAGGGTTTAGATGGTTTGTTCTTGGCGTAATGTTGTCTGTTGTGTTTTAATTTGTGACGGGATGTGGTTTCGAGTAGAAGAAACACTTCCCTCAGTTTTTCTTCATCTGTCGTCTTGTGTTTTTCTTTCCTGGACCCTGTGGAATGTGCAGACTGGTAATAGGATTAGTTTCACCACTTTGACCGAGGTGTTACCCTCAGAGAAGTAGATGTGTCTACTTACCTTAGCCTAACTCACGTTGATCACCTGACACACGGACGTCTTTTCTAGCTGTTTCTGGGCCGGGGCCTGGGTTGTTCTGACGTAGGCAGCAGGACTTGATCAAACCAGTAGAATAAGCTAGAGAGTGCTTTAACATGACATAACATTGTATTCTTGTGTGATTACGCTTGACATAATATGAAAACTTTCTTCTGGGACATTTCAGTCCCTCATGGGGCCTCCTAGTGGCCATCAATGTACCATGCATGACAAACGTAATATCAGTCTAAAGGTCCGACGAGCAACTTATCTTCCTCATGGGAACTAGAGATGGATGCGTCTTCTCTGCTGCTGCTTCCTGTTTCTTTCACCTTTACTGAACTAAAGAGCTTTTTTGTAATTTTCATCTACAGCCAGTTGAATTATTGATGACATGGAAATGTTCTCACTGCTTTCAAGGTGAAAAGGCTGCAGTAATGTGCATGCTGATGCTGTTTCTGTTTGTTTCTGTTGGAAGTTTGTTTCTTCTTGAAGCTACCACAGGGGATCAAGCTAATAGGTCTGAGGTACAGATCAATAACCTCCTCACTGTGCTTACACAATGCAAAAGCAATATATCAACATACAGCCTATTGAACTTTTATTATAATGATAGAAATCAGTTCCCTAAATATGCCGGATTTTATCAAGATAAATCCATTAATTATTTCCTAGGAAATTGGTCAAAGTGTTTAAAAAACTTCACAATGTTTTAAATAAAAATGTAATCCTGGATCTGCTCCCTGATCTGAATCCACACCAAAATTTGACACATCCTTCCACCAAGTTTTGTGGTAATTTAATGCAGTTAAAAATAAATCTTTGTTGCTTCACACTTCAGAAACCTGTCAAGATGATTGATTTAGTATTAGTGTATTGATAAATGCCCCGATATTACATCTTGTTTTTTATGTAGCTTCCTAAAAACATGAAAGTAAATTCTGTCCATAAGTCTCTTCCTTCACATGCACAATTCTTCCTGATTCACTCCCACACATTCTCAGTTTTAACAATACTACTTCCATCTATACATTCTTATCCCTTATTTACTGTAGTTCTAACTCTTGCAAAAAATCGGCACAAAAGCTTTTCAGTAAACTCTGTGTTTTCTCAGTTTATTGCTTCTGAAACTCATCCATCACTGTCTTTGCACACTCTCCAGATCAGCTGCTTGCTTTAGTTGTTGTGCTCGGGTTACCGTGGCAGCCGAGTGATTGACACCATCAACTTTTGTTAGGATCGCTTGGTGATACAAGTCCCACCCTTTCAAGGAATTACTACAACCAAAACAAACCCTCCCACTCTAGACATATCTAAGCTGCAGCCTGGGGAAACAACGAGACACAGAGAGGATACGAGAGTCGTTTAGCACAGAGAGAGAGAGACGCAGTTGTTAAAAAAAAAGGAGAAAGGGAGCAAAAAGAGAAGGAGGGAGGGAGGGAGAGAGGGAGGGGAAGGTATGCAGGAGAAAGACGAGATCCTATTTCCGGCAGTCAGGAAGAAATATAGAGGTGAGAAGGAGTAACAGAGTGAGTGCAGGGCTGAACGAGGAAAGAGGAAGATCACACGCTGAGCTGGAGAGAAAGATAAGTGCAAGTGAGAGAGAGACAGGGGGAGAGAGAGAGAGAGAGACAGAGAGAGAGAGAGCAGGGTTAAGAACCTCCTCCTGTCAAGTGAGGGGGGGGAGCAGCAGTGAGGAGAACTGACAGACGCACAGTTTGATCTGACTAAACTCAGGTTTGCTCTGGAGCAGCTCCACTGTGCTGAGGGGAGGAAGCTGCCACTGGATCACCACAGCAGAGAGGGCTCCAGGTGGCGTAGAGGGTGTGTGCGGGGGCTTTATGTGTGCGTGTGCACGCCTGCAGTGTGCACATGCAGTGTGTGTGGATGAGGACGGACAAGCCAGACCATGAGTATCATTCTAAAGCCACGGTCGCGCTCCACCAGCTCATTGAAGAACACGGAGGGAATATGGTAAATAGACGGGGAAACTTTGCCCTGTTGGCAACATGTGCATGTAGTGTTGTGTTTGCATGCGTGTGTGTGTGTGTGTATATGTGTGTTGTTCTATTGTTCTCCATCTGCCTGCTTGTTGCTTTCTTCTCCTCATACTCACCAGCTTCATCCCAACTTCAGCCACAGCCCTTTTCAATTCTGTCCCTCTTCGTTTGTGAATCTTCCTGCTGTCCCTCTTCTTCTCCAATCAAAACCTCTTCCTTGATTTTGTTGCAAAAAACATTGTGCCGCCTGTCGATATGTGTAGTTTGTATTTTTTGAGTTATAATTTTTCTGTGCAAAGCATGCTCTGAGGTCAGAAGAGTAGATTACCTCTGTGCTTCACTTCAGTAACGACAGGACATGTGGTGAACCCCCGTTGTGCTTTTGTGAAAACTCTCGGCCTTTTCAGGTAGTCAAATAGTTTCAAATGCAAGGTTGTCACACATCTCTTGGGGAATGTTAAGTGTGTCGCTCCGCACGCTGTCATGTCTGCACATGGAAGCTCCAGATCGGTGCAGGATACAAGGGTGCACTGCCAGGGGCACAGCTCACCCCGGCCTCCCCTCGTGTCTCAGCTTGCCCTCGCCTGTCATCACTCATAAAACTTCCCTGTAGCTTTAACATTCAAAGCTAATATTCACACGTCTTCTCTCGTGGCCCTCTCAGGCAGAGCTGCAAATGGCTCGGAACAACCCTGGACAGAAACACCGTGTTGTGCTGGTGGGGAGACTGACCAGCAGCGTGTGCTTGAACCCTACCAGACCTCCCTGTAGGGCTGGCCGTGTTCTCACGTTGTCAGTGTGTTAATCTGCTCTGCGACGTCCCCAGCAGGAAGTGACGCGGGTGCGAAATGAAGACGCATTAATTAGGTCTCCGAGGGTGGTGGTTTCTCTGATGACAGACAGTACGAGGTGTGGTTCGATGGTGTGAAAAGCCGTAAACCATCGGCTGCAGAATGTGGCTTTTTTCCCTTTGTGTTAAAAAGCTGAGAATCTGACTGCATTAGGTTCGTATGAGGCATCTTTTTTGAATGGCTACCAAAAGCAAGCGCTCAGCTGGACAAAGCAAACCGCCTCCTCCATCTGTCCTGCCCTCCTCTCTGATGTTATTTACTGTTTTATCAAGGGTTCTCTCACTACTTCTCATCACCGCTTTGTCTTTCATGATTGTCGAGAGTTTTACATAAAAATGTGTGACAGTTGCTGTCCTTTAAAGAGCCTGTTGACGCAGCTGTTTGTGTTGGGGTGGGTGTGTTTGTGCAGTGTGTGCATATATAATGCAGGAGTGTTATCTCCCTCCCTCGATGATCTAATTCTCATCAAAATAAGTACACTAAACACACAAGTTAATCTCTGTGTGTGCGCGCGTGTGTGTATTTGTTTTTGCGTTGTTTGTATGTTAATGCGTATTAGAGTGCACGGCTGCATGTGTGTGTCTATAAGGCGGTGACGTGGTCGGCGGGTGTGCTACGTGTTCCCTAGGCCGTTCAAACTCAAACAGACCCCCACTCCACCCAGTTGTGTATATGCAGGTCTTTGTTGCACTCGAGTACGTATCTCCAGCAAGCACTGTGTCAGCGTGGGAGAACTCGTCCTCACTCCAAACCCGAGTGACGTGAAGGTGCGCTCAGATAAAGCGTGGAGAAGTGAGGAATGTGTGACTTTGAACTCGAGTGGTCGCATCTGGCCTTTGTCGCTCCTCAGCTGGCTCTTTGAGACAGGCAGTAAATCTTGAAGGTTACACTTTAATCTGGCCTCTCATAGGGCTCCAGCACAGTTATTCAACATTTTTACCAGATGAGACCTTTAAGTAATGCAGACCTAAGAAGATGAATAAGACTAAATATAGTTTCATGGTTAAGTGGACCTGTATGGATATGTGGGAACAGAGCTGGGTCACTTTGCTTTGCTTTTGAACCACGGGATCCGAGATGTGACGCTCCATCGTCATGGTGACCTCTTTTTCGACTTGTCTCACGAGTGACTGAGTTCTCTGAATGGTACAGTGACAACACGGACAAAAAGCTGTGTAAAGACTGAAGGGACGGATTCACTTTGCTCATACCTCGCAGGGCAAGAAAAACCAGAAGGAGAGAAAAAGCAAGCAAAAGAGGGAATCATTTATTAACAGAAAGGAAAATGTGTACTTTTCTCTCTTTTACGTCCTGTATGTTAATTATTAGCTGCACTTTGAAACAGTAACATCTCTAAAATAGTCTGTCCCATATGGAATTAGATCCCTTTTCGATAATTCTGACATGGATCGATTCTCGTACCATTTGCTGCCTGGTGGGTGTCAGTTTTCACTTGTGTGTATTCGGGTGCTTCTGCTCATGTGTGAACGTGTGACTGTGAAGGGGTGGATGTGAGTATAGGAGCCAGATAGAGGGAGGGCTTCAGTTATCAGCGAGTGGTCGGTTACTTATCTGCTCGGCCTAGCTGTCCTGTGGCTGCTGGCCTCTGCTACTGTTTGTCTGTTACTCGTGCTGTCGGACATTTGGTCATTGTTTCACCCTGCTGACTTGTCATATGCGCAGGGCAGTGGTGATTATTTGAAGTTCTTGAACTTTAAGGATTTATTTATGTGAATATTAAAGAGAGTTTTAGACCATGGCATTGCTTCTTTACACACATTACAGTTAATAGTCATGTAGTAGTCATTCCTACCTGGTTACTTATTTGTGAAAAGTTTCTTTACCCCTATAACTAAGCTACACATCAGTATAATCTCACCCTGATGTCAAAGTTTTGTTACTATGACCTTTTTACCCCTTACATTTTTATATTGAAGTCTGATTACACAAAATATAGGGCCCTATGATTTCCGCGATAACGAAAACGCGGACGGAATCACGGAATCGGACAATAAAAACGGAATCTACTGTTAACACGGAATGCAGCGGAATTCGCCATTATTTTGGTGAAATTCAGTTTCGAGAGAAAGGGAAACAATACAGGTGACATTAACCTCACTGAATGTTTAGCAGCCACTCCCAAAACAATGCTAAAAACATCCGGTCCACCACTCCAGCCTAGTTAGCGGGGATGCAAACAATAGGTCCCGCCCCCGCTCCTAACAAGAAGTTGAAGCGCCCGCGGCTGACCGCGGAAATGCCTAAAACTTCCAAAAAGCTTAATAATTCGGTTTTAACCCCAAAATTCAGAGCGGAACAATACCCGAAACAATTTTATCACTCAGGTAATCAGCTGTTTTGCCGAGTATGCCAACATACTATTGATTGGAAAAGAAAAGATACGTGCGATGACCACTTGAAGTCAAAAATCCATCTAAAAAACAGTGAAAGCCGTAGCCAGGGCACGGCCCTACAAACCACAATTACGTCTACAATCAGCTCAGCAGATTCATGAGTGGAGTTTATTGAGGACTTTGTGGCTGTGTGCGCCACATCTGACATCCCCCTTGAGAAGCTAAAAAAGTAACGCCCGTTTCTAGTCAAACACTGTAAACACGGAGGAGCGCTCCCCCAAAATGCCAGCAGCCTCCGCCAGACTCACCTGCCTCGAGTGTTTGATCAACACATGACTGCCGTTTTAAAGCAGATCAGGGGGAAGAAGTTCGCTGTGGTTGTGGATGAAACAACGGATGCACGGGATTGTAGCGTCCTAAACATCGTCATTGGTGAGTTAACTTAGCAGCCTGTTAATATATTGTTGCAATAGTGGCGAAGTCACGTCCCTTCCGGTAGAGCCCATGGGACCTATGAGATCGAAAAATATGAATGGGTTTCAATGGAGAGAAAGTAATTATTATCTGGTCCCAGTCTTTATATGCCGTGGATTTAAATTATAATTTTTCATGTCAAGAGTTTTACCGTTTATTGTGCAATTGTTCAGTTAAAGGCTGTAGAGGCTGAAGAGAAGGTCCCATGGGCTCTACCGGAAGGGGCGTGACTTCGCCACTATAGCATTGTTTTTGTACTCAGCTATGTTAATTGTCCCCATGTAAAATATGATAAGGACGACCTCTTCTGTTGAAATAATAGCAATTCATAATGTCTGCAGCTGTATTTTGCAGTATTTGCTTTGCTTTAAATAAACACTTATTTTGTCAGAATATTATTTTAGGTTCAAATAAGTTGAGTAGAATATACATTTTGGTTTAAATAAGTAGTTTTCTTTATGTTATCTTTCATTGCAGGTGTTGAAAACCAGTACTTTCTGCTGGATGTTGTTTTCCTGGACAGATGCAACTTTTCAACCTTTTCCCAAGCTATACTAGCCTCCCTCTACAGCAACAACCTGGACCTGAATGATGCCTGGGCAGTGGTCACAGATAATGCTGCATACTGTCTGAAGGCATACAGGGAGGTCCTGAAAGGAGTGATGCCCAACAGTGTCCATGTAACCTGTCTCTGCCACATCATCAATCTGGTGGGTGAGACCTGGCAGCACTACAAGTACTTCTCTGAAGCTGCATCACTTGTTACATGGATGAGATCTGTCTTCTTCAAGAAGCCTGCCAGAAAGAGAAGATGGGTGAGCTTCCTCGTTAACAGGGAGTTTGCGCAGACAAAGACTCCTCCTGAAGCAGTGAGCAGCAGGTGGAACAGCTGGTTTGAGGCAGTGAAGTACCATGCAGAGCATGTTCATCTGTACAGAGAGTTTTTGTTGGCAGAAAAATCCTCATCCATGGCAGTCACAAACATCCTTAGCCAGGTGGATACAGAGGAGAAGGTGCAGGCCCTCACTGTCAAACTAACCTTCATCTCTGAGGGCTGCTCCAAACTGATGACAACTCTGACAATCCTGGAGGGAACCCACCGTCCCACAGCAGTGTCTGCCTACAACATAATGGAGGATCTAGGCTCTTACCTAGTTAATGGAACGGCAAAAACATGTGGCTTTGGTGCGAAGACCGATGAGCTACTGAGGAAGATGGGTGTTAGAGAGAGGAATGTGGTGCTTGAAAGTCTCCATGATGCTTTCCACTTGGCCTTCACCAAGTTCTCAAAGCACTGGGACATACATCCAGCCAGAGAGGTCTACAGGCTGGTAAGGGTGTTCGATCCAAGGCAGGCTCCAGCTATGGAAAAGTCGATTGAAGCCTACAACACACTGAAACCAATGGCAAATCCATCACCAGAGCTCAGTGAGCAGTGGATTGCCTTCCAGCACTGTGTGTCCAGGGAGCCCTTGCCAGCTGATATGGAGCTAGCTGCTTACTGGAAGGGCCTCAGGTCAAGATTCCCAAGAGTTGCAGAAGTGGCAGTGCCCTACATCTACTTCCCAGTCAGCTCAGTTGACTGTGAGAGGAGTTTCAGCAAGTACAAGACTCTGCTCACAGACAAGAGAGAGGCCCTCACTGAGCTCAACACAAAGAGGCTGACAATCCTGTACTTCAATGGAGATGTCTGTGACAGATGGAAGTCATAGGAGTTAAGCTCAAAAGGACAGTACTGTTAGAAAATCAATGATGTTGATTTTCCTAGTTCATGTTTTATTGCAGGTTAAGGTTTAATTTAATTCTGCATTGTTTGTCCCCTGGTTTGATGTATTCTTCAAACAGTGCTTTGACTAAATGTTTTTATTCACAGTTATGATTTGTTAAAATGAAGGACAGGTTATAAGCACTTTTTATTGTTACAAAAAGGGTCCTCAAGTCCTCAGTTATGCATTTTTTACACTTTAAGGACACTGTGAAAAGTTTATAAGCACTTTATTATTTATGTAATGTTCTTATTTGAAGCACTGAAAACAGTGCAATGTTGTGATGTTTTAATAAATGTATTCGTTCGCACTTATTTGACACTCGTTCTGATGATTTAAATAGCTTAAAGTGTAAAAACGGAATTCATGAAAATGAAAACGGAAAAAACGGAATTTGGAAAAAAACAAAACGGAATTTGGAAAAAAACAAAACGGATTTCATAGGGCCCTAAAAATATGATTCAGAAATTTAATACCAATATGGTATCTTAGTTACAGTGTCGAAACCAAAACAAATTTTTTTCAGTCCATCAGTACAAGGAATGTCAGCATGAGGGAGTAAATAATCAATCATGGGACACCAACTTTTCATCTACGTTTCACACACACTGTACTTCGAGACATATAAGCGTGTAAAGCAGAAATATTTACTCTATTAACTTCACTAAATCAACCTAGCTGCTATGCGTTGACTGTGTCATCTGCTCTGACGTGTGTGTGTGTGTGTGTGTGTGTGTGTGTGTGTGTGTGTGTGTGTGTGTGTGTGTGTGTGTGTGTGTGTGTGTGTGTGTGTGTGTGCGTCACCTTTGGTCTCTTTCTTTTCTTGAGTCACGAGTTGCTGGTTTGCATTTGGAACGTGGTCAAGGTTACTACATATATGTTCAGGATCACGTACCGACGTGCCTGCATCCAGGGTGAACACACTCCTCCCAATACTCACAAATAGACACACACACACACACACACACACACACACACCCCTGCACACACACTGCTCAGACATGCCTCTTCTTGTCCTTCCTCTAACTGTTCCCCTCTGTGTCCTAGCAGCCTTCCAAAATAAATCTAGTGTCGTCCTACCTCTGTCTGCTTCAGCTCACAGCTCTGATCCAATCGGGACTTCTGTTTGGACAAACTGCTCCACGTAGCTTTTTCTAAATCTTTCCTCAGGTTGATCCCAGGTTTACTTCAAGGTGAAGAAGACATGTTTAGCGACACTCTGCGCCTCCTCGGAAACAGACACAAACATGACGTACTGTGGTGGCACTGATGGAAATTTTCTGGTACAGCAGCTCTGAATGAGCGCTGGAAAACAGAGACTCCCTATTCGGCCCTTAGCTGATTATTTATCAAAGACTCTTGTGCCGTGACCTCTTTCTCCAGAGTGCTCCTAACATCTCTGTCACGTCAGCTCCTCCAGTCGGTATAATTGCTTGAGTGACCCAGGGATTCAAATGAATGAGTCATTGATCTAAATCATCTAGGTTGTGTGAGCGTGTATATGCGCCTGTGTGTGAGTGAGCCAGACAGATGGACAAGGAGTGAGTAGATGGAGATAGAATTGATAAGGGGGAAAAGAGAGAGAGAGAGAGAGCTCGAGTTCGAGTTGTGCAAAGTCCGTAGGCACATACTGTATTTGACCCTGCAGTGTCCTACAGTTTAAAGTCACATCAGCCACTTCTACAGTGTTGAAAAACACAACACTGCTGTGTTACAGTGGATCTGAAAGGTTTTCTGCCAACGAACCATCCCCTTTATTTTCCAGCTGCTCAAACTCTACATGAAACTCTACTCTTGTGGGAAACTCTGTCCCTGTAGGTCATCCTCTCTGTTCACGCAGTCTATTGTAGTCAGAAAAACATACCTCTGTCTGCCTTTTTTCAGTTTACCTGTCTAGTTTTCATTTCCCAGAGAGCCAGCTTTGATTACAGCAAAGATAGTTATCAGCTCCTCAACTCCTCTAGCATAATGGTCTGCAAAGTGTACAGCGGTAATACACTCGCTGCACAGAATATTCAAGTTGAATATTTTGGTTTACCACTAAAAGCAGGAAGCAGTCCAAACTTAAAAGAACAGAAGGTTATAAATAGAAATTTATTTGAATATATATCATGACCAAACTTATAAACATAGCAGGATCAGTTTTGTTAGTTCTGAATTAAACCTGGTTATGTTAACCTGTGAAGTATTTAGTGTTATAAACATAAATAGATTGTATACCTCCACTGAGGCTCACGCTCTTTCTTGCTATGTTAGAGGAATCAGGAAAACATTTTTTGATTCCGGATCCGTCACTTTATCTGGATCTGCCCCAAAATGTACACGTTTTTTTCCTGAGTCATGTTCCATCCTTCCACCCAAATTCACAGGAATCGTTGGAATAGTTATTGCGTAAATCCGCTGAGTCAGACAGACAAACATTCTCCTTGGCTGAGGGAATAATTGCAGTTTATCGATGTAAGTGAAGTAAAATGCTATTCGTTCCTTGTTTTTTCAAGAATTATGTCAAAATTGATTAAATAATCTGAAAAAAGTGATTTGGCAGCTGGAGTTGGTTTAAAAACTTGCAAATTTAAAATTTGTATTTCAATTCCATTATATTTGGTACTCCAGATTCATTTTACCATATCTACAGACATTATATCCAAGTGTGAACTCCACTTTGTTGCTCTAGTATGAAAAAATATGGCTGTGAAACTAGCAATAGTTGGTGTGAATCATTCTGATGACGAAGAAGACGTATAGAGGACAAGTGTTAGCTGTAATCTTCAGCAGATGGGATATCTGGAGCAGCCTGCCAGAACTCTCCGTCATCTGCCCAGTGTTTGCACATCAAATATTTCCTTCCTTTGCCACTTATATCTCGGTTCAGGATCATTCCCTTTTTGGGTAAACTGTGTTTTGGGTAAACTCTTCCTCATTATCTCTGCCTTTAAAGGGATAGTTCACCCAGAAATGAAGTTCACTAACCATCTACTCACCACAAGGCCGATGCCGAGGGTTGGTAGAAGTGTTTGAGTCCACAAAACACTTTTGGAGATTCAGGGGTAAACAGTGTAGCAGCCGAATCCGTTACAATTGAAGACATTAGTAACTTTTCTCCAGACGCAATAAAACAAAAGGAAAACATAACAGGCCTCCATACTGCTTGTGCACTTAACCTACCCCCCCCCCCCCCCATTAGCATAGGGTTGGTTAAATAATGAGTGCATTTTCATTTCTGGGTGAACTATCCCTTTAAGTGACCCTGGGGTGTACCTCCCAATCCCAACCATAAATCCTCTTGTGAGTTATACTCGTGCTTCTGTTGACTTTCACCACACACAGCCATCGG
The DNA here is from genome assembly GCF_963576545.1 of Limanda limanda. Lineage (NCBI taxonomy): Eukaryota > Metazoa > Chordata > Actinopteri > Pleuronectiformes > Pleuronectidae > Limanda > Limanda limanda. The sequence continues at coordinate 18,058,526 of NC_083640.1, read as the reverse complement.
GGTGTTGACATTTTCCCCCCTTTTTGTCCTCCCGCTGTGATGTCATCGCTGGTGCAATATGCTAGTGGCAACGATTGTTTGTGTCTTTCCCAAAAAGGGTGTGTCGCACATGCACACATACTGTGAGGGGAATTTACGTGTCCGAGGTTCTACAGAGATTCAGTGTCAGTCATGACGTCGGAGTAAGTGTAACAATGAATCACTTGTTAAACATATGCTCGGTTTAATTATTCTGAACTTTCATTTTCTCTCTCCATATCCGACTGCTCGCAAACACGATGCACACGTCCAGAAACACACTCATCCCACATTACTGAAGTAGAACCGACTAACGCTTGGAACGTCAACTTATACAGGATTTGTGTAATTGCGGGCTTTCACACCTGCAGTAACTATAACAGATGGATCCCAACATGTGATAAGAGGGTATGGAGTGGTGGTTGTTTATGAGTGTGTGTCCATGTGTGTTACGATGAAACTGGTTGAGAGTGACATGTTTTTGATCTTGTGCTAAATATAGAGACGACTCGGGGGGACAGAGATTGTCGTGATGTGTGTCAGACAGAGCTGAGTGATATGACGTCAAATCAATACCTCAATTGCCATTAATGAAACGATTATTTTTACTCAACGTTGGTCAACAAGGGATTCTCACTCATCTAGAATTGATCTTTATAAAAACCTGCTGAATTAAAAATTATGTGCATGGATTAACAGGGCGTCGCTTCTTGTGCAACAATGGAGTTAAAGCGTGTGTGTGCGCCTGTGTGTGTGTGTGTCTGTGTGTGCTTGTCTCTGTTTCTCAAATTTCTTTAGTTATTATTCAATGAGGTCGGATCGTTTCCGTCGCGCCACGTTTTGTCTCTTGTTGTGTGTTAACTGCATTTGCACAAAATGTTGGACTTTTTTTCAATGTACTTAAATATCTCATAAACTCTCGAGCAAACCAAACGATTACAAAGTATACTTCAGTACTCTATGTGTCCTAATGACCTGTTATTATTGTTGGTGTTTATTGTTAACGTGTAAAATAAGAATACATCATTAGGGGAGTGAAGAGGGAAGACATGTAATATGGAATACAGCAGGGTACAAGGTACCTGGGCCGTCGCTGCAAAATGAACGTAGCGGAAATCTGACATTCTCGTGAATTGGGGAAAGTATTTACCGAATGAACCGACAGGAGCAAGATTAAGTTGGTTGGAGGTTATAGATGGAGAAAAGTTGCTGGACTCATTAAACATTACCTCTTTCGTTCTGTCTGTGTGTGTGTTTCTAAGAGCTAGTCAGGAAGAAGGATGAAGACAATACGATTGCCCTTTCCTCAGTCATCAGGCAGACGGCCAAACTATCCCGTTCCTCAACTCAAGCTCACACTCCCTCACTTGGGTCCTGCTACTCCGAGATCACAGAGAAAGATAGAACAGAGTTTAGCCAATTATTCGTTGTGGGAAAATATGTCTGGCATGTCCTGTGTTTATCATCGTAGCTCTGTGAGATGCTCAGGGCAAACCTTTTGTTTCTGATGTGAGGAGAAGAAACCGCACTATAGAGTAGAGCTAGGATTAAGAAGTTGTTTCTCTTTTCTGGATTGTTTATGCTGTAGTCAACTCGGGATAAACAGGTTTAATATTTTTATAGAAACATACTATGCACATATTCAGGTTCATTAACTTAATTTGCTTTAAATGCTCTTATCGTGAGAAAAAATACATTACTTTTGTCAGACCGTCCTTTGCTGCAGCTCCCCTTTTTAAACTCTGTCTGAAACCCTTGGTTATCTCCTGTCTCTTTAAGGCCCCCCTCCCTATAATGCCCAGTCTGCTATGATTGGCCATTTCTCCCACTCTGTTGTGATTGGTCAACAGCTTCCAGGTCCACTCTCACTCTACCTGGCTATGTTAGGGGGTGTGTCAGACTAGCAGGATGGATACAAGTTGGAAGAACAATGACCTCAGATCCCAAAACTTGGTCGAAACTAGACTGCGTTGAATGGACATCATTGATACACTGACTCACAAAGATGGATGGGATGATGAGTGTGCTAATGACAGATCCCATCCATAATACATGCTCGTAGCTCGGGGTGTGTAAAGCTGAGCCGAGGACTGTGTCAGCGATATGGCCATGGGGACGGAAAACTCTGACTCTCACTTCTTCTCCTCTTCAAATCGCTCTCACAAAACATTAACGTTCAAAAACCATGAGCCCAATCCCGTATTTCACACAAATCCAACTTGTGAAACACATTTTAAAGTGAAAATAACTTGCACCTGTCTGTGGCTGAGAATGTGAAATACCCTGAAGAAAATATACAAACTCAAGATGGAGCAAAGCAATGGAACAGAAAGCAATTTGAGTCATTTCTTATTGTGTAATGACTGTGTTTAATTGGATGTTTTAGTTTGGCAGTGTCTTCTTCACAAGTGTATTCACCTCCGCTGTCCAGCTGCCTTTCCTTTTTCATTCTCATTAACATACAGACAATGAGCAGGGTGTCATAGATAACACTATTAAACGTGTGGCTATAGTGAGGATGATGACGGCAAAGGGAACGTCATCCCTGTGAGTATAACGCGTCACGCTGAGGGGAATACCCCTGACCTTAGCATCCTCCACCAGACGGGATTACAGGATTGCTCAGGAGCTCTAGCAATGAGGCAGATATCCCTGGTGACGGGCGATAGTCATCACCTGAGCGAACCATCACCTAGGAGACAAAGGAGCTCATCGTGACATCCCAGTGGGAAATGGTGTCAGTGGTTTAGAGACAAGTTTCAGCCGTGACTCAGTGGCGTTGACCCAGCAGAGGTAGTCCCTGTGGATCCTGTGCGCCGCTTTGACATCAACGTACAGCACAACGTCTACATACGATCAATTTGAATATTCCTGCCTTGGCTCTGATTGTTGATGTTGTGCCAAATAATACACCGCCACTCATAATCATCCAATAATCAGCCGGATAATGAACGAGTGGCTGATTTATAATTTTAATGCATCGAGCTTATGAGCAGGTTTACGTCAGCCGAGCAGTGCCTGGAGCCAAGTATTTGGCTCACAAGCTGTGTACGTCATGCACAACATAGGCGGCTCATGCTGTGGTGTGAATTTCACTGCTCGTGAGCATGGAGCAAAATCACAGCAACATATGGAAATGCAAGATGAAGCCTGTGCTGCGGCATCATCAAGACCTTTGATATGTGATTAATATTTGCATAAAACCTGTGATTTACTTTGGCATGAATGAATGAGCTGCACCACATCACATTGCGATCTATTGCAGACCTCACTTAGTACATGATTTTGAAGCATTAATTCATGCATGGGGTGCAGTGAGACATGTAAAAAGTAAGTCTGTAGAGGTTGCATCTTTAAAATACCCTGAGGGAACTTGTCACTTGAAATTAAGGCTTAGTAAACATGGCAGCTGTATCCTTCCCCTTTTATTTTTACTGTTAAAAAAAGCAGACATGCTGTTTCATATTTTCGTCCCTATAGCATCAGGTTCTTCAAATCATCATGATCACAAATGTTACTCGACCTGTCAAATATCATCAAAACAATGTTTTTATTCTATTTTCAACTCTCTTTCTCCGCATGTGCAGCTTCGATGTGGACAATGGTACGTCATCAGGTCGCAGCCCCCTGGACCCGATGGCCAGCCCGGGCTCTGGCCTCATCCTGCAGGCCAACTTTGTCCACAGCCAACGGAGGGAGTCATTCCTCTACCGCTCCGACAGTGACTATGACCTCTCGCCGAAGTCTATGTCCCGAAACTCCTCCATTGCCAGTGACATGTGAGTGTGCCACGTTTGTTGCTTCCCCCTGAATCTTCATAAAATGCGCACAGACACATCCCTGTTGCGCCGAATGTGGATTCTGCTGTTTTTCTGCCTCTCTGGGGCCGTGTGTCATAGCTGGATGTTTATCACACATGCTCTTGAAGCTGCTACGCTGATTGCCTTGGCCCTGGTGGGAAGTGTGCATGACCAACAGCTGATTGTGTAGTGTCAGAGCTATTCTTAGCCACTTCCAGGATCACAAATGAGGGGGTCAGTGACAAAGTATCAACAAGAAAAGGTCATGTGTGTGTGATATTTTCCAATTTGCTGCTTACGTCAGTATCACTCATCAGGGAAATTAAGTGTGTTTCGGCGCTGCCTTTGATTTGTGTAAATTCAGATTTAAAATGTAAACATAGCAAGCATCTTCTGGGTCAGTGTATACGATGGTAGCCCACCCAGTGGAGGCTATCCAGTTACCTCCACTGTATCCTGAGTGCTACAGGAAATAAAATATTGACTGAAATCCTGGCATTTCGATCCAGCGTGCTGCAGGAAGACAAGACAAATAGACAAAAGGCTGAAAAATAACGTCCTGCAGAAACCTTAGACTTCCTGCTAACTGCTGCTTTTTGCTCTGTAGTAATAAACCAGTGACCCTTTATTGACCTACACCCACGATCCAGTTACCGTGGTAAAAACCATTACTGCAAGTTTTCATTCATTCTCCTTAGTAAAATAAACCTGAGATATGTTGTAATAGCTCTCTTTATGACGTTCTTGATAACTAGTGCAGGGCTTGTTCTAATCCTGCCTGTTTGGAATGGGCTGTGTGCTTGACCTGCGGTGACCCTTGTTGCAGCTTTCTTTCTGAAACTGTAAAAGTAGTAATTGATTAGTGAAGATCAGGCCCTGCCAGCGCCGCCCCTACGTATCTAAATCGCCCCAAATGCAATGCTGCACTTCCATGGGCTGCAATTCCAACAAACCACTTATGAAGCCCATAAAATGAATGGTTCTTCAGATATCTGTTCCACAAACAGAAGGACAATCATCTGGAATAAGTATACAGCTTCATAATCAACATTGCAATTTTCTTAAAGCATTTAACGAGGCGCAATATAGAATAGAAATATCAAGAACGGACATGTTTGTGCCCCTAAAACACAGTTGGATTTGGATAAAATATGGTCAGCCATTAGCGAACACATAGTCTTATCTGGCTTGTTGTCCCTCTCAGATATACACTATAGACCTTTACTCTGATCATGCTTTGTTTGTCTTGTGACAGGACACACGCCAAGCCTGTTGTGCCACATGTCAGTGGGTGTGTGCATTATGTGGCTGTTGTCTTGTACAACGTAACAGGAGACTGGCTGACTCTCACACACTCCTGTCACCTGAGTAAATGTCCACAGTGTTTGCAGTCATAACATCCCAGCAGGAATCTGACTCAAAGCTCACTCTTAAAACCCCTGAAGCCTGAACACAACTATGTTACTTGTACATCAACATATCCAACATTAATTTTGGAAAGAGCGTGAAACTATTCCTCCTTGTGACGCCGGGCCTCGGCTGTTACCTGATGTTTTGAGTAAACAAGTCACTGTGACTAAAGCATCACAGCCACTGAAACTAATTTGACGGGATGACCCCCGCTCCCCTCGTCCCCCCTCTCCCTCTTTGACCTTTGCAGAAGATGAGCACACTCCAATGTTGTCGAATGTCAGCGTAACATTAACCTGCATCTAATATTAAAGCCGCTGTCTTTCTTATCTTTCAGTCATGGTGACGATATGATTGTAACGCCATTTGCACAGGTGAGCTCTTGCCCCAGTTCTGTCTAATATGTTTTATATTTTCATTGATGACTGGACTCTGTGTGATTCTGTCCTCATTGTGATCTCTGCAGGTCCTTGCCAGTTTAAGAACCGTACGGAACAACTTTGGTGCACTAACAAATCTACAAATAGACCGAGCATCCAACAAGTAAGTTTTCCACTTCATGACTGAGGTGTTCTCCTGAATGAGAAGCAGTGAGTTCAGGTCATTCACATAATACTCAGAGTTTGGCTTTGCTCGCCCCCTGCTGTTCATATTGACTACTACAACAACAGTAGTTATGCAGAAACCTAGTGCTCCTTATGGTGCCTCCTCACTGCTTGAGTTTAAAACCAAATATTTGAGGGTAAAGTACTGATTGTTTTGTTTTAGTGAAAGAAAATGTCTCACTGTGTGTTTTTGTTTAAATCATGACAGGAGATCACCCATGTGTAACCAACCCCCCATCACCAAGACCACCTTCACAGGTATGTCAACAGCCAGAGTGGAACAATGACGTGCGTCCTCAATGTGTGTGGTTGTGTGTGTGGGTCTATGTTTACATTTTAGGACATATCTCAGACTAAAGACTCGTTAAGTGGGGGTTACTGCTCCAGTTGGTTTATCGAATATGCCGCATCCCCAATTCAGAAAGAGTTGATGCTCGTTGAGGGGTTAAGGTTACGTTAGGTTTAGGAAAATAGTGATTATAGATATAAGTGTTAGAGTGAGTCTTCAGGAGATGAATGACAGGAGGGGTAATGTCCCCAACAATGACCAAAGCAAACATGGGTTATGGTTATTGCATCCACACATGCTTACTTATATGTGTGTGAGAGATGTGATGTGTGAACGGGGGAAACGATAACTTTTCTCATAGCTGATGTTAACATTATTAGAATTTTTGCATTGGAGGTAACACTGCACTTTAAATCCCCCAATAAACGTTGAATAGATGGTTCACAGTATAATGCAGCTGTAGGTAGATGTTTATTTTTGTTTTTTGTTGTTTATATATAATAACTGTGGGCACCCATAAAGTAATGATGTAAAGTATCTCATCATAGGAGAAGTTATAACTGCTGAAAGATGCGCTACACTAGTAAATATAAAAAACACCCTTAAATCTGTTTACAGCTTCATTATAATGCATTGTTTATGCCAAACAGGGAGGGTTCAAGTTATAACAGTAGAAGAATTGCAAATAGCTGTAGTAGTAGTAGTAGTAGTAGTAGCAGCAGTAGTAGTAGTAGTAGTAGTAGTATAAACCTAAAGTTAATATCACCATGTTTTCATATTGAAGTGTTACATACTGTGCAGCCGAATCCCAAAAGATGAACATAATATCCAACGTGGTCAGAATACAAACATTGTTTTGAACATATCTTACAGAACATTGGTTCAGTTGCCTGAATACTTAGCAGTCGCCCTTGTTTTACTGTTTTCTATAATTTTGAGTTCCATGAATCAATATTATCTTTGTGAGGGAGACAAGTCATCTTTCTTGATGCCATGTTTTAGCACTTTAGTCATAACCATAGATTTATCAATACTTCAGTTATGTTTATTCAAACCCTATATATATATTATTTAAACGTCCTTCCTGTATTGTCTTTCTCTGCATGGCTTTGCCTCAATAAGTCCTTGCATTACCAACAATCAATATTCTCAACAATCCAATGACCCCCGGATCTATATATATATATATATATGTAGTCATACGTGACGTTGAGTCTGATTTGCTGTAAACCACCAGACAATAAGTGAGGACTACACAGTCTAGCTGAAGTTGTTCTGAGAAGGAAGTGGCACAGAAAGTCTTCAATGGATCGAAAAGAATTGTCCTTGACAGTTTCTTTGCTTTTTAACGGTATGAATGACTGTAACCTCGCTGATGTTTCCAGGTGACACTATATGACCTTCACCATTCATAAAAGATTTCAGCCTTGTTTTGTAGGTAGGAAAATTACAACATGCGTACAGACAGTAAGTAGAAACATGCATGCAGATTTGCGCTTCTTCCCCATTTTAGGTAGATCTTCCCAGATATTCCTCCCAAGAATCACATTCCTGATACACAACCTGCAGATACTGTATATGATGAGGAAGTGTGGACATTGTGCTAAATTTAGAACACAATCCTACCGGTTGCACAGCCATAATGGGTCATGTCACAAATAGGTGACAGCTGGGGGTCATTGGATTGTTTGAGAATATTGACCGTTGGTAATGCAAGGACCTACATAGTCATTCAGAGAAAGACAATGAAGGAAGTTTAAATAATAGTAACTCAATACTCTTCTTTTCAAAATCTAACATCCTGTAGACTCAATTCAAACTAGTTTCCATACTTTTGTAATCTGGATACAAATTTTAATCATGAGGCCACTAGTTACTGAACAATAATATCTCTCCATATGGGGCAGACTCGACATGCTACAGAAGAATATTTGACAATATGTCTTATTTTATCTTTTTCTAGCAACCTTAATTATTTATAAAGTGTAAGTTAAAGACATAATATGTAACAAGTCATTGAAATATCTAAAACTTACTAAACCTTTATTGAAGTTAATGGGACATTTAATGTTTAGTTGTGTCATTTCAGCTTTGGCAGTGGCTTTGCTTGTGTCTGTTATAGTTTCTGGGATCAACAATGTATGAGGAAGGAAAACTCGCTGCTAGCAAATTCCTTCCACTGTTTGTATCAGTCACTCGTAATGGATCAGAATTATTCATTGCCGTTTGCGGTGAAACGTGATTAACCCTGAATACATGTTACGTCGTCCATGGACGTGACCAGCGCCTGACTCACGTTGGCATCATCAAACAAGTTATTTTGATATTGTTTTGATTGAGGGCCTCCCGAGCGGCCAAGGTTACATATTGTACCTTTAATACAAGACAATGTATTGTATATGCCATTAAATCACATTTAGATTAATGACTATCAAAATATGAATAGCCACAATGCATGAGTAATATTATACACCTTTAGTTTATTCAACTATAGATATTTGCCAGGTAATTAAATCTTAAACTGTGATCAAATTCAAGCTACTTTAACATCAGGGCATTAAGAAATAGCATAAGAATTATAAGTAATGGAATCACAATAGTGTTATTGTTTTTCTAGAAGTGCAAGCTCCCCTTTTCTTCTCCTTTCTGCATGTCTCTGCCCTTCTACCCTCCTCCTCCTCCTCCTCCTCCTCCTCCTCCTCCTCCTCCTCCTCCTCCTCCTCCTCCTCCTGCTCTCGTCCTCTCCCGCTCAGAGTCCGACTTCAGTGTCGAGCTGCTCCGGAACGTAGTTTGGCTGCAGCCGTACGTCTGTGCAGCAGAGTGGCCTCTCCGAGCGCCGGTGTCTGATGTCGCACTAAGCATGAGAAGAATGTCATTGACGTCAGTGCAGTTGCTGTCAGAAAGAGAAGCACCCCAGCCACCAACACCACACCAGGGAGAGAGACAGAGAGAGAAAGGGAGACCGAGAAAGAAAAGAGGGGAGAGACAGAAAGGAGACAAAAGAGGCAGGAGGAGGAGGAGGAGGAGGAAGGATGTTCTGAGATCAGCGAAGGAGACGAAGCGTGTGGGAGTGGAGGGGGACTAATGGAAGGAGGGAGATTTGTCAAAGACAATGAGGCAAGAGAGAAAGAGAAAGGGGGGGATACTGTCGAGAATATGAGGTGACAAAAGAAGTTAAGAGATGTTAGAGGCTGGGCTCGTACAGTAGGATGACCTGCATGGTAACAGAAGGCACCTGCATGTCCAAACCTACTACACAATTCAAATATAATAATAATAATATAATAATAATAATAATCCATCACTATAAACTGTGAAAGACCTTTGAAAGATGCAGGAGCTCATGCAACCTAAACTTGGCATCCTTTACTTTCAAATGACAACATCCCACAGGGAACATAAAGTGGCCGAGCTGCATTTGGACCTAAATGAGGAATGTGTTGCAGAAGCTAGGACACATCTAAATACTAACTTCTTGTTTAGGGGGTGTCATGTGATTAGATTAGCTCCTCCTGTATTTTAATCAGCCTCTGTTTTCTGTGTTATTGAATTACAGCTAAAGTGTCCCCTCCACCCAGCCCCTCCCTCCAGCCACACAGATCACATAGCATTAAGAGCCCCGTGCTTTCCCAAATTAGTCAGGGCATCGATATTAATCGGCTTCTGACAAGGTGACATTTTCTGTTGACGGATGGGGGCCCGACTCCCAGAGAGGCATGTCCTTTCAATTTCAGATTTAAAGAAAGCAAAGGGCTTACAGCTCTGCCATCTTCACCCCATCTGCAGCCATCTGTTTTGTTTACCTGGCTGTATTTGTATGCTGAACACATATCTGCATGAATGCACACAGTATAGGGGAGCTCTCAGACCTGGCTCCCCTTCCTCCTCCTCCATCACTCCAGTCCACGTCTTGTCACTCCCTCTTCCCCATCCATAGTGCAGTCCTCTCAGGCTTTAGGTACAGCTTGGGGAGAGCAGCACGTTTGGCTACCAGGGACGCCAAAGCAACAGCAGCCCACCCCCTATACACACACACAGCATCTATAGGAAACACTGGCCAGCACGGGATTATACTTTTGCCTCCCGGATACCATGGATGTTTTTATTGGCAGAGAGGCTGTGGAGACAAAACCATGATGTGTTATGGTTAGCATTTTGACTGTGTGTGTGTGAATGTTTGCGTCGGTGTGCAGTCTCATGTTTGCTCCGTGCCCGGCACCACTGACATGGATCTTCACCGTTTCTGAGCCTCTCACTGGATCCTCTTTTCCTCCGACCCTCTATTCCCTGCATCCCTCCTATGGCAGACATGGGCCTGCTAAGCAGACTGTTGTTCATCCTACTACATGACTGGAATTACACGTCTCTTATGAATGACAGAGTAAAGCTCATACACCGAGATCACTGAATGTTGAACGTGTGCTGTGCAGGAGGGATAGAGAGGGAATCTGTCTGCGTGAGTTTGTCTGTGTGAGATTTTCTGCCTTTTTCACCCTGCTGGTTTCCCCTCTGTATTTTCTGCTGTGGTCTCCTCACTGTTAACACTCATCTGGACGCCCAGAACTGACTCCAGGTGGCCGCTTGCCATCCGCCACCTGCAACTGTCCTCCGTGGGATTATATCTGGTTTATTCTTACCAGGATTTGAACTTTAGCGCTGCACAGGAGGCGTCTTTTCACCAAGGGAGTTTTGCGACAGCTGATCATCTGGGGGTTAGGATACAGGACAACAAGGCCCGACTCCCAGGCCCGCACAGCTGGCCCAGCTGTCCAGTATGAAGAGTCACCCATGTGTCTTCTCGGGGTATCCCAGCTTAGCAGTTTGTGGGGTGGGAGACCCCGGGCCTGGACCGTCCACTAGCCCTCTGAAGCGGGCCCTTACTGACCCCTTGCCCTCCTGTCTTGCCCCTGCAGAGGAGGCCTACCAGAAACTGGCCACTGAGACCCTGGAGGAGCTGGACTGGTGCCTGGACCAGCTGGAGACGCTGCAGACAAGACACTCAGTCAGCGAGATGGCCTCCAACAAGGTAAGAAGAACTACACAGTTCATACCAACTTGTTGAGACAGAGCTTTCATCTAAAATAAGTTTTACTGTGGAGTTTGTAGAACTGCGTTGTCTGTGTTCTTGTTCTATATTGAAACATACTGAAGCTGTTACCCAGGATTCACTATGGTGTTTTTTTTGTGGCTCGTGTCATCAGGGTTTGCGATTAAACCTTAATTCAAGGACTTAAAGTGTAGTCCAGTGCAAGAGGTACATATATATGATGCAATATATCTGAACTTTTCTAAAGTTTACACTATTAAATACATCATACACTGTCTGTTACAGATACAGGAAGTATCTGAGGTTGTTACAACACCTGACACAGGAATTAGCTGCAAACAGTATTAAATTCACAGGTTAACTTTACAAAAGAAAGGTAATTATTTTTAATAAGTTGCCGATAAATTTACCATTTCAACAGCCTTTTTAAATCAATCCATGTGTACATTAATCCTAATAAGGAAATGTGATGTTCTGGGAGTATTTAGATTCAGCTTGAGTATATTATCAAGCTGATGTGCAGCATAACCTTGTAAACTCACCGGTCGCACATAGATAACTTTTATTACTGTGTGTAGTACAAAATTATTTATTATCCCCCCATAATTCCTAGTTTGTGACCTGCGCCTTTACCAACGAGTCTCGCTCCCTATTCATCTTTATTTGATCCTGAGGAACTTATGAGTATATGTATTTATACAATGTGCTGTGACACCTGTTCAGCCCGCAGCCATTAAATCACACTCTGGACTGTTGTATTGTCCATTTAATTTAGCGATAGCATCGTCATGCAGGGAAAGAGATGTGCCGTGAGCACGCTCAGTCGCCTCCAGTGTGTGTGTGTGTGTGTGTGTGTGTGTGTGTGTGTGTGTGTGTGTGTGTGTTTGTGTGTGTGTGTGTGCGTGCGTGCGTGCATGCGTTTGTGTGTATACATATATATATATATATCATATATTACCCATGGTGTGTGTGTTTGGAGGGAAGCTGCTGTGCTGCTCTGAATGCTGATCAGCTCTGGCCTCTGGTGATGTCACACACTGTGATGTCACAAGAGGGGGGATGGACCAAGAGGAGCGGCAGGGAGGACAGACAGACAAAGGAATCACACACACTCACCGCTACCACAGTCACATGCATGACCGGAACATGCACCTCATTTAAAAGTGAAAAGATTTTTCCAAAAAGACAAAAAGGACCTGTAACGTGCTCCGTCTCACCATCGCTCACCAGGACAGCTATCTCTGGTTGTCATGGCAACAGCCACGGGCCAAACCAGCCCCGCTATTTCGCACACACGCACATACTCGCATCATAGGTAATACAGTCATTACATCTGCCACACACCCATTACCTGGTGTCTGTATCCTGCAGCCTTTCCTTTAGCAGCCTTAATTCATCGATCAAACGTGGAACGAATACGTGAAATGAATGCAAATGCAGTCATTTCCAGCCAGTGTGTGATGTCAGGTGACAGTCAGCACCTGTACTGGTGCTCCTGTAGTGTCCCTTAGCAATCACTAGACGAAAAGCAGTATTATTGTCACAGTGAACCTCTACGGACAGGCCTAATCCCCTGCTGTAACCAACTGTTTCCATGATGTTACCTCGGCGTTCGCCAGTGAAGACAAGGTGGGTCTATCGGCGTTTGCGGACCTTAAGGGGGATTTGGAGAACAAAGGAGAGAGCCGCGGGGGGGCTCGCTGAGCCTCGCGGACCGATCGCGACGTGTGATCCAATTAGCATATGAATCGGAGTCCAGCCGCTGGCTAGAACCTCTCTCTACTCACCATTGGAGGAAACCACAGACCCTTGAAACTAATGTCACTCGTGATTGGCTGGTAGAAGTGTTGCTATTGGTCACCTTATGGGTCATTGCAGTGCACACGTGGGGTCACAGCATTCCGCACGTGGGGTAAGCCCCTCCCACACAATATTTATAATAAAAATGTATATATTAATATTTATTATTATTTATAAGTAAGCCTTTACCAAAAGCACTGCAGTTAATTAAAACTAAACATTCATGTGATGCTTGATGCTATAGGTGAACATATTGTACAGGGAACAAATGTGAACAAGGTATATGTGGAGTGAAAGCTTTATTTACATACAGCAAAAATATTGTACAAAAACTCAGATGAGGCTTGAAATGTTTCTCTGCAGCCTCTGGGTCATGACTTCTTTGTGGGACTCTGTCTGAATCTTCTCCAGTGTGTAGACGTCTGTGGTGTGTAGCTGTGAGATCCAGTGTAGCTTCCAGTCTTATATGAAGTGTGGGACACAGGTCGGTGTGCTCCTGGCTGTGGAAGGATGGATCCATGTCATCTGTCCCGCTTCAATCAGCTGTAAACACATTCAGTAAAATTAGCACAGTTCAATGACAACATACACCTTTACATGTAACTGGAAAATTATTTAATGAATATAACCTTACCCTCTTTCTTCTCCGACAACTCCTCAATGCTGATGTAAGGTCTGGTCGGATCATACTGGCTCATAGTGTGTCTTTGTACGTCATGGACAGGCAGCTGGAAAACAACACATGTAACATGACTTTATTATTAATAAACGGAAATAGCCGCGCTGCATCACCGTTGGAAGATCCACAGCAAAAAAACACCAAAACAGTTCATAAACAGTTACTTACATTCAATGGCTTAATTTTCTGCACTTTAAATCCGGACTTTCAGCGTCTCAGCCTAACGCCTCTTTGTTTGTGTGTGTGTGTGTGTGTGTGTGGGGGGGGGGGGCTGAGGCTGTGAAAACATACAGAAAAAAGTCACGTTGATGAAAAAACTTAACGAGAACAAACTGTTACATCTAAGTAATTCATACATATTTACACATGCACTAGATCTGCTCCAGCACTCGATGCTGTATTCGTATTTTAGCAACTTTCTCGCTATCCCAAAGAGTGGCGGACATGCTTTCAGATGTACCAGTTAGCTTAGTGGTTAGCATGGCGTCTCTAGCTCACCGTAACTCAGGGACTGTGCATCCGTCTTCTCCGCCTCGACTCGTCCACACCGGGCCCGCGGCTCTGCCTCCACACGCACTCATCTTCTCCTCCAGGGAACAGCGTCGTGTCGACTTCAGCAAGTTATTTACCCCGAAAACAGAGTCACTCGTACGGGACAAGCTAAACACGACCCGCTTCCTGTCTGCGGGACACTCGACGCTGCTGCACGGCGTTTACGAGGCTCTGATTGGGCGAGTCCATCAGCTGATGACGCGAGCGGGTGACGTGAGCAGCGGTTACTTCACATGGGATAAGTATTTGACTGAGGCCAGGTTTATTTTTTGTGGTGTTTAGTACATTTACACACATGATTCACGCTGTTCTGTGTTCGTAACCTTATAGTTGAATGCACTTATTGTAAGTCGCTTTGGATAAAAGTGTTGACTGTTTTAATGGAATACTGAGAAAGTTTAATAACAACAATTAGACAATTGAAGTTCAAATTATGAAGGAATTTAAGCTCTATATTGTGTCTCCTTTATATTTAAAATAATAATCAAACTGAGTGGAGATGTATGTTGTATCCAAACAGCCGGCTGCTGTGTTTTGTCACTGTGCAGTCCATGGGGGATTAAATATTACACTGAAAAAATAAATCATTAAATCAATGAATGTTTCATAGCAATTTTGAAAGTAGTGGTGAAAATGTACCATTTATAATTCATGGAACAGCTTAGTTTGCCATTGACATGTGAATTTGATGCCAGTATTTTGGGAGGACAGATATTTTTATGGAAAGCCAGTAGAAGTTTGGAGCTTACAGGACACAGATGATCATACCCAGCATCATTTATTTGCTGGTAGAGGTGTGGTTTACACTTCCTCTGTGCATTTAACCAGCACAATTGAAAAAGTGACTGTAATCATGCCACTCTGTACAGTTGTTGAGATTTAGGATTGTTTTGGATGACAATAAAAATTTGAAATAAAGTGCATTGTTTCATTTCTTTTGACTGCATTGACCTTTGTTCGTGGTATACAATATAATTCATTATAGCACACTTACTTACTTAAGAACAATTTAAAATTTCAGGTTTAATATTTATTTTAAGCCTGGTTTACTCAGCCAGATAGTTTGTTGGTGCCTCTTACACATTGGTGTTATCTGCTCTCAGGGAAACTGATTTGCATTTGTGAAGCTCAGAGCATTGTCATTTGCATGTGAAAGCGTCCTCTAGGAGTTGGAGCAGGGGGGGTCAAATCTCAACAGCTCACAGGCTTGACAACTGCAGGAACCCTGAGCGTTTCCTTTGCTGCCTGCAGATACGTGTGAAAGTCGTTAACCGAAGGATGTGCCAACACTTCTCTGCGACACAGATTGACACAAACGCTTCTTTTCATGCAGTGAATACATTGTGTAGTTTATGCATGTCACCTCTGAACATGGTGCCAGTACAGTTCATTCTAACAGTGTCTTTGAGATGGAGACACCTCTCTTGAGCTGATTATTGCACTGGCGGCTCATGGTTCTAGTTTAGGACGTACATGTGTTTACACCGCAAATCTTTGTGTGGGTGTAGATGTTCCTGGACTCAGCAGCTCCAGCTCAGCTTTAGGAAGAATATGTGCCAGTCAGGTTTGAGTTCTACTGTATGCCTCCTCCTCATGGTGTGACCATCTTCTGAAATTACACCGGGGAAACAAAGGATGTGAGATACCTTGGTTTCTTGTTTAGAAATAAATTGTATTGATTTTAATTTAGTTTTTTATGGAAGTGTTTATTTCCCAGAATAAACATTTAGCTGCTCTATGATCCAGTTTGTTAAGCTGATTCTGATTGAGGTGTATTTGGCTGTGTTATCACATAGAACCAGGTAAAGGTCATAGATCTCAGTCCTCTTGGTATTGTCATTTCCAGTTGAGCAGATTCCTGTTGCACAAGGCATGATGTGGTAAAAATAATCAGGATAGAAGGCCTTGCATGATGTCAGTTTTAATTTTACTCAACTGTTTCTGAAAGTTTTACATCAAATAAATGCATTGTGGTTCATTTTGCCGGTTCTTAATGGCGTAATCATGACATCATATTTATTGTTGTCCACAGTCGGATGCGTGTTGTGTCCATTTGTGAGTCATCCAGGACATCCGTGCATCTGCCTTTGAGCGTTGATTTCCTGGCTGTGCACACTGTTGCACTCATGAAGTCCATCCAGGAATTGGTTTGAAAATAGATATGATCAGCTCATGATCATACAGATACTGAACTGACTTTTCAGCCACACCATTATGATTCTTTAACAGAAGACTAATGGACTTCAGCTGCTTTTAATTTATAAAATGCCTGATTACTTGTTCTCTTGCTTAAGGATGTCCGGGGCAATAGGTTAATAGATATTTCTAAAACTACATGTGTTGATCTCATTTACATCTGTTGAAGACGTTGCCTTTTCTTAATGGAGGGTTGAATCTCAGCATCCAATCCATCACCCATCTCACTTCATTCTGGATAAAAGTGGACTTTGTTATTCAGTTTATTTTGTTATTATTCATCCTGATCAAATGCTGCTAAAATGTAGTAGGTGTTTGAAATCTGTTGGAATATCAGGCTTCAAAAAGAAAGACATTTTGTAATTGTTTTCAGGTTTTACTGGATGTTTCTGTCCTTTGGTAATTTGGTACTTCAGTTGATAATCCAACACATGTAGGACAAAGTCCTTGTTTAGTAACTATACAAGTTGTGTGTAGGGTTTGTCTTTTTAGCTTTGTATCTCACTGTCTTTTTTGATTACCCTGTGTGCCAGCGTAGCCCGGAGCAGGATATTGTTTTAATTCAAACAGGAATCTCTTTATCCTACATAAACCTACCGGGTATATACATTGAAAGTAATTGATGGACAAAAGGTAGGAATCACAGTGGCATCATCATGACCTCACTATGAAGTCATATAATGACCTCATATAGTGTTATAATGCGTTCACTTTTACAACCTGTTACTTTAGAGACACAATCTACAGGTTATAAATAATCATTCACGATCAAATGATATGAATGACATCTTGATAATGTCATTATTAAATGGTATTAATACAATGTAAAAAAGTTTGCATTACTCATTGGATTATATAAAGCTCACAGGCCCCTCCAGTGGTTTTCATCATTAGTTTATACAGTGTATCACCCTGGTGTCTAACCCTTAACCATTACTCTTCATGTGTTCTAGTATTTCCTTCTCCACATTTTGTTGAATGGACCGTAGACCTACATACTGTTCACAGTCAGCCGTACATTCATTGAAGACAGTCAAGGCCATTAGCTCTCTGTGTTCTGCAGAGAGGGGGCGTCTGCTGCCTGAATAAACGTGCAAAGTGCGAAAAGACACAACTGCAGCAGAGATGTGGAGGCGTCGTGGGCTATATGCAGCAGGGAGCGGATATTTTTGGTCATTCTGCCGAACAACAAATTACACACAAGTCACAGCTATACTTGGTGTGACACTTTCCAATTTTTACCCAAGAGTTTGTGTTCACACCTCTTGGCTAAGCCGTCAATATGTGTGTGTATTTGTGTGATGAGGAAGATTGTGTGGATAGGAAGGGTGTCTGTGTGGGTGGCTGTGGGGGGGCCTGTGCTGTCTTGCTTGGCTCTGAGTCAATCAAAGCCACTGGATCTCAGTGAGCCAGTGGCCTCATCTGCTTCAGCGTAGCTGTAAATTACATGCAGTGCCTGGCTGGCTACAGGGGGGGGGTGTAAAGTAGGAAGAGACAGATTTGGTCCCTTTTCAATCCATGAATCCACTGGACCATCACAGACGTGCACATGTTCCCTCACATGCAGAGAGAGAGAGAGAGAAGAGACCTCCTCTAGTGTAGAAGCTGCCTGTGGTCAACAAGAGTCACCTTTCAATATTAAAGTATGTGTTCTCTATTGAGTGAAAAGCATAGAAAGAATAATTGCTCACAAATGATAACCTAAAAATATTCCCACTTTCACCTCTACATGTAATTCTATAGTCTTATTGCCATGCTGCCTCATCATTAATCAGTTAAAGTCTGTAGATCACACAGTTTATGCTTCATCACTGAAGACTAACTTAATTCTTTTAATTTTTGACACATGGTCAATTAAGATTACCTTAAAGCAGGATATGATTAAATACAGTTGAATTAGTAGCTTTAGAAATGGTTGTTTCCAGTGTTTTCAATAGGAGCATCTGTGCCGTTACTGATGGGAAAATTAAGATTCTTCCTTCAGTGAGGTATTGATCCTTGTTTTCAACTAAAGCGACAACCTCCCGAGCTCAGTGACACACGCAGCAGCCTGTGTGGACGCTTTCTTTCTATTGTGATGCTCATTATTTTTACAAGGTGATTGGGCTTTTCATGTACTAACATCATCTATGACTCAACCCTCCCATGAATAGTGAGACAGCTGACCTCAGCTTTTTAATATTGGGTCATGTAGGATGAGGTAACCGTATTGTACAGAAGGTTAGGTCACTCCACACAAAAGCACACACACACACACACATACACACATCTTATATGAATGTATCTGGCGCACACACAAACATGCATGTTCTGCGTGCACATACACATGCACACACATGACGTCACATCCCGCTGCACTGCAGGAATTGAAGGAAAAGGAAGAAGGGGGGTGGGCGGGGGTTCAACTGACTTCAGGCCCGGCCAATCACGCAGCAGCCGACTTCAGGTCTTTTTCGATCCAAGCCAATCAGAGGTTATGATGAGCTCACACTTCTTCCATTGCTCGGCCCTGATTTGCTGCTGATGTGTGACACGGCGATGGAAGCAGCCTGTGCGCTTCACATGGGAGCTTGTGTCACAGCCACAGAAGCAGGCAGGCAGTCGGGCAGCCAGCCCTATTTGGGAGCTGTTGATTGGGGGGAAACATTTTTTTTTTGCTGTCCTGGTGCTTTGGCATCTACCAAGCATCCGCTCCATCATCAATTATTCACAACCTCAGCAGTGTGTCCCTGTATCTGACTGTGTGAGTGTGTGAGCGTGTGCACACGTCACTGTGTGTCCCAGTGTGTGTGGTCACGATATGCTCTCGTTGGATCTTTGGAGAATCTCATTCCTGCAACTCCTCTTGGCTTCCTGGGATATTGGCCTGTTTCCGTGGATTTTTGCAGAAAAGGAACACAATGCTTAATTCCTGGACTTCAGCGCTGCTACTGCTGATTGACACTGAACTGAGCTCTGAATCTTCTACGGGTTGAGGGTTTTTTTATCGAACAGAGCTGCAGATTGTTTTTGTTTTTGCTAGCTGACGAAGGCTTTTGTCACCTGAACGGTATTTTTTGGGGGTCTCGTTTGCTGATTTATCAAAATGCCTGAAGCAAATTATCTGCTCTCTGTGTCCTGGGGATATATAAAGGTAAGATGTGGTATCGGATCGGTGTTTTATAATTTATTATTCAGGTATTTTCTTGTGTTTCTTGGTAACTTGGACTGTTAAAATTAATTTCCAATTGAATTTGAATTTAAAAACTGGGTTTTTTGTAACCCAGGTGTATCACTGGTGTTGACACAGATGCGGATGCAGGATTTTATGACTACAAGTAGAAAAAACTCTGTATGATGTGTGTGTGTGATGTCTGCATTGACAACATGCCTCCCATGGGGCAGTGCATCGTAGGTGCGACATTTCTGGATCCGTTAATCATTAGATCAAACTGTGTTGGGGAGAGGTGATGGTGCCTACGTTGAAATTAAAATCATGTAGACCGGATGATTTCACTGCACAGAAAAGCATATGCAGGTTATTATATTTTAAGTATTTTTGAGTGAGTTTGGATTCAAAGGTCAGTTTTTTAAGGTTTTTCTACACTGGATCTCTGACATGGAATAAAGCAGACATTCTTAGAGCTCTGTGAATACTTTGTTAGATCAACAATCGTCTGAGTTGCTTGGTCACTCAGTTCAGGTTTTTTTTTGCCATCAAATATTTTTTACAAAAAAAAAAAATATATATAAAAAAATGTCTTTTAGTGGTTGTCTTATATAAACAACACTTATTAGTTTTAAAATAATGTCTTTATTGGACTTGCATCACTCTTCCAGGTGTCTGGCTCTTATTACCTGACAATAGGACACTACAAATGGCTGTTTGCCTAATGTGTCTCCATTTTAAAAAGCCTTGCAGTGAATACCTGTGGCTGTTATTCAATAGCATGTCAATACACAGCAGCGCAGTAAGCACTCTGCAGTGTTGTAATGGTCTATTTCAAGTGGTCTCTATTGATCTGTATGATTAATCAATAGATGTACATTATGCATTTGGGCCTTAGGCGGAGGGATTCAGACAAAGCAGGTGGTTTGTTCAAGAGGTTTTTGTTTCGCAATATGCTTTTACAACACTTGTTGTTTTGCAACCACTCGAGAAAATCCCTGATTTTAAGCGTTCTTCTCCACATCAATCAGTTCAGGTTTTTCAAATCAAAAGCCGAAGCTAAATTTGGGTCTGCCACTTCAATTAGGTACAGGGGTAGGAGGGAGAGAGGGGCAGAAGGTGGGTCAGTGGAGAACTGAAATGGAAAAAAAAACACTGGGTTTCTGATTAAGTACATTTCTGGCTGTGTGTGTGTTTGTGTGTATGTATGTGCGTGTGTTGCACTAAAAATGGTTAATTTCCTGGGTACAGCTTCTGAGATGTGACTCAACAGGCATCATCTAGCAGGACGATCATGTTGTCATCAAATCGATGCTTCTGTTTTACTGACGTTCACAATGTTGGTATCTCACTTTGTTTTGCCTCAGAGATCATTTACCTTTAAAATGAATGAAGTCATGCTCAGAATAAGCAATAATCAATGTCAGCAGAGCACATACCTCCGCGAGCGCCCAACAGTTCCCTCAATTTCAATCAAGTGGCATTAAATTGCACACACTCATAGAAATCAGTTTCCTAAATATATATATCCTTTTCCTTGAAGATCTGCAAATTATTCCCTGGAAAAAATGTTAAAGAAAGAGGAAAATAAAAAAAGCTGCACCATCATTTAATGAGTTCTTCCCTGTTACATCCCACATCCATTCACCAGGTTTCATGTAAATCTGTTCACTGGTTTTTGTGCAGTCTTACAAACAAACACACAAACAACAAGGAAACAAGGCAGGGGTGAAAACCTCATCTCTGATAAAGACTGTTGTTCTCATTCAGAATAATTGTTGGAATATTGCCGTCCACGTAAACTCAGTCAATGTTCTTTTCTTGCCCTACGTTACAAACGGTTAAACCATCATTTGCGTGTGTGTTTGTCCCTTTTCCAGTTCAAGAGGATGTTGAACAGGGAGTTGACTCACCTGTCAGAGATGAGCCGCTCTGGGAACCAGGTGTCCGAGTTCATCTCCAGCACTTTCTTGGGTGAGTGATGACACAGATGATGATCACATCAGCCACTGTTCACTATAACAAAACCAGATATTTGTATTCCTGGTTGGACGACTACACCATGAACCAAAAAGGAAGTGCACCGCAAACAGACGTCCTCATATTGACTTTCAATAAATGTCTTTCTGCGTCTCTCCAGACAAGCAACACGAAGTGGAGATGCCAACCCCTCAGTCCCAGAAGGACAAGGAGAAGGAGAAGGCGACCAAGCCCATGTCTCAAATCACCGGGGTTAAAAAGCTGCAACACTCCTCCAGCCTCACAAACTCCAACATCGCTCGCTTTGGAGTGAAGACTGAGACCGAGGATGAACTCGCTAAGGTGCGTTTTTGTGACCCTGTTGAAGGAAAAGATGGAAGTAAAAGGAAAAAAATATATGTGTTGTCTGTAATTGTGTCTCTAATTCCCTTTTTCAGGAGCTGGAGCAAGTGAATAAATGGGGCCTTAATGTTTTTAAAATCTCAGAGTTCTCTGGGAATCGGCCGCTAACAGTCATGATGTACACGATATTCCAGGTAATGAACGTCACATTCACTCCAGATAAATACTTGTTGAATTCTGAAACTGTTTTGATTGTAACCTCCCTCTCGTATTATTTTTTTTTCAGGAGAGGGACATGTTAAAAACTTTTAAAATTCCACTCGACACCTTTATAACTTACCTGATGACCTTAGAAGACCATTATCATGGCGATGTGGCCTACCATAACAACATCCACGCTGCTGACGTCACCCAGTCGACTCATGTGCTGCTATCCACCCCTGCCCTTGAGGTGAAGGCCACACACACACACACACACACACACACACACACACACACACACACACACACACACACACACACACACACACACACACACATGCACACCCACTCACACACTCACTGACATACACACATACCCACGCCTCCACAATCAGCTTCAATCAAACTCTTGCTCCAAGTCCAATCAATGTCTCTCACTTGCAAGGATATTTTTACCCAGTGATCTGATTCTCTCCTCAATGCCCTCCTTTCCTCCCCTCCCCTCTGTGCCTGGTTCTTTGGTCGTTTTTCCTTCCAGGCTGTGTTCACAGACCTCGAGATCTTAGCTGCCATCTTTGCCAGTGCAATTCACGACGTGGACCATCCTGGAGTCTCCAACCAGTTCCTCATCAACACCAGTGAGTCTAAATTCGGTGCAGCGTTGACAGCTATGTCAGTGGCTCAGCGGTGCTATCAGTGCGTATTCACAAACAGGAACACACACTCCCAGGCTGATAAGCAGGTGGGAACAGGCACACTGTAGCCTCTGCCTCACTGGCACACAGGCACGCACACACGCACAAACACACAGTGGTATTTTGCAGACAATTTAAATTTGTATCTAAACACAACTCTTATGCATATTTAGAACATACTCTACAGGCATAACTATATATGTAGAGAGATTATGTTGATGCACATCTTCACCAGTATGCGCTTTTAGTCACATATGACGGCTCTGACATGTGAATTTAAGACAGAGGAGTTCAAAGAGGAGATCGATAGTGCTCTGAATAAAACTCTTTCCCCGTAACAGAGCATCACAGTGCACAGGCAAACTGTTTAAGCATTTCTTATAGTTATTTTGCCCTCACCAATCAGCTTATACAACTTCAGTTCATACAGAGATCTCACTATATTGCAGTTAAGAAAACTCCTCATTATGCCAGCCTCCGGTCTTCATATCTTTGGGTGAGGACACTGTGTTTCAGTAACTGCAGTCTCCTCAAGCCAGAGAGTGAACCTCTCCTATATCTGCTCTAACTGACTGACTCAGTGGTGGCTGAAGGGGATTCACATATCTCCTCACTTAAGTCATTAAGAGGAAACTAAACAAGAGTTCACACGACCGCTGGGTTTCACCTTAAACAGGAGAACACTACAAATGTGAGTGTTACATAAGAGCCTTAGTAAAACCTTATAAGAACAGAAACCGACACTGCACATTGTGTGGGTGTACGTCTTCCCATTAGCCCAAATGGGGAATCCCTGAAGTGGGGGCAGTGTGAGTCATCCTGGTTAGGAAGGAGCCAGCAGACAGATATTCAGACAGCCACAGAGCAACAGAGCAGGATCACCTTTCTCCTCTCTGCTGCTTCAGTTCCACAGCGGCCAAGACTAATGCATCTTAATGGAAAATCTAAATACAGCTAGAGGACCTTCAAATGACCCAGTGTTGGGGAAACCTCTCTGTGGAAAACGTGCTGGGGCTTTCTCCTGCGAGGGCTGGATGCGTCATGTGTGACTGCAGCACATGTAAAAATGAGGACAGGGTTATTGGCAGAGAAAATTTGCTCCTGGTTTCGTTGTAGAGTCGACCCTTTTTGCATATGGGCAGAAAATACACAAATCAGTTTTTAAAAACCCGAAGAAAACCACTATTCCTCAAACTAAAACGACCCCTCTCGTCTTTCCCCTGCAGATTCGGAACTAGCGCTGATGTACAACGACTCGTCCGTGTTGGAGAACCACCACCTAGCAGTTGGTTTCAAGCTCCTACAAGATGAGAACTGTGACATCTTCCAAAACCTGACCAAAAAACAAAGACAATCACTGAGAAAGATGGTCATTGACATCGTAAGTAAAACGATTTGTTACGCCTCCTCTGTGAGGTTTATAGGGAAGGGAACTAGTGATACTGTAGAGTGGAACATTAAAGACTCGACATTTAAAGCTATTCAAATATATAAGTATATCATACTTTCTGTATTTGTGAGGCTAATGATGTATTTCTTTGTGTCCGAAGGTTCTAGCAACAGACATGTCGAAGCACATGAATCTACTGGCTGATCTGAAAACGATGGTGGAAACTAAGAAGGTGACCAGCTCAGGTGTTTTGCTGCTGGACAACTACTCTGACAGGATACAGGTCAGAATAAAGCTTCTGGAATAAATCTGCACCAAGTTCCATATCACTGTGTTCTTGATTTTGTTGCATGTATACAAAAGTTTGCACTTGGTAACTGCAGAAACTTACAGCAAAATGAAAAGCATGCTGAAAGCATCTAGTGACACTAACCACTTGCAGAAGTTTAGCTTGATATTTTGCATTTGTAAATTAGAGTATGAAAACCCAACCCGAGCCTGTCGAGACCCGTTGAGCAATTACTGCAATTTTGAAATGGACACATCTGCCGGGTTATCTACTTTATTGTTTACACCACAAAATCCTGTAATCACTGAAAATGTTGGTCTCTTGATTGTACAGTAAAAACTGAATACCTGTCGGGTTCTCATTGGTTATTTTTCTCGCTCTCAGTTGGGTTCGAGCAGATAATTGCATCCAGGGCCACCCTCTAATGTTAATTATGCTTCAGTGTTCCTCACATAATGGAACAAGAGGCGTCCCTTGGTTTTGTGTTTTACACCTTGCTGCTTGTCATACTCAGGTTCTCCAGAACATGGTGCACTGTGCGGACCTGAGCAACCCCACCAAGCCCCTGCAGCTGTACAAGCAGTGGACGGACCGCATCATGGAGGAGTTCTTCTGCCAGGGTGACCGGGAGAGGGAGCGGGGCATGGACATCAGCCCTATGTGTGACAAGCACAACGCCTCAGTAGAAAAGAGCCAGGTAGTGCCCACGGACACACAGATGCTTCATGCTTATGCCATCTGCGCTCAGACAAGCACTGAATGATCTATTTTGCTTCTTGTAGGTTGGTTTCATAGACTATATCGTTCACCCTTTGTGGGAGACGTGGGCTGACCTGGTCCACCCGGACGCCCAGGACATCCTGGACACGTTGGAAGACAACAGGGAGTGGTACCAAAGCACCATCCCCCAGAGTCCGTCTCCTGCGCTGGACGACCCTGAGGACGGCAGTCGACCCCCAGGAGGGGACAAGTTCCAGTTTGAGCTCACCCTGGAGGAGGACGGGGAGTCGGACACTGAGAAAGACAGTGGCAGCCAGCCGGAGGAGGAGGAGGATGAGGAAGAGGAAGAGGAGGAGGAAGAAGAGGATGACGAGGAGGAGGAGGAGGAGGAGGAGGAGGAGGACAACAGCTGTACTGACTGTAAAACACTCTGCACGCAGGACTCTGAATCCACTGAGATTCCATTGGACGAACAGGTGGGGGAGAACGAAGAGGAGGGTGAGGAGGAGGAGTTGGCGGAAGGGGGGAAAACACCTTGCTCGCAACCGTGCGTGGCGGAGGAAAAGGTAGCAGAGGTGGAAGAGGATGAGCAGGACAAGGAGAAATCCCCCGACACATAGCAGTTAATAGACAGCACCTGATTAACTGTTCTTCTTAGTAATTACAGATGATTATTTATAGAATATTTTTTGGGTTTTGTGGAGTCTGTCTGTGTTTTTTATACATCTATGTTTATGGTTCCAAAGCGTTCGCTGCTCTCCACCTTGGCCACTCCTTCGCCAGCTTTGTTCAGACACGCCCACCGGTACTTCTTCAAGTTTTTTTGCACTCAGGAAAACACCTTTCCATTCCCATTCGTACTGAAGGGGTGTGTCTGTATTTCAATTCTACCCCCCCCCCCCCTTTAACAATCTTTTCGTTTAGCACACGGATGAACAGTTCAGACACATAACATCACATCTTCCTTCCCTCTGCTTCGTCTCAGCCTTGCCTGAAAGTTTTGCAGTGTTTTTTATCAAGTGCCCATCCTCCACACGGACGTTACCGGTGTGTTCAAGGAGAAACTCCCTCTCGATTAGGTCATTTCCTCCGCGCTACAAATTAGGAGGCGCACTCCTGGCGTTCTTGCTGAAAGGCCGACGGGACGCCGCGGAGACGAAAGCTGCAGCACACTGGGGGAGCTTTTCAAGACGCAGCTCTGATGTGGTTGTCTTCCTTGAAATCCTGACTGACACAAAGCTCAAATCTAAACAGCCACTGACGCTGTCCTAGACCTCTTTCATTTTTTTATTGTACTGTATGTAAGAGTCAGATATTTTTTAGAAATTTACTTTTGCAAGTCCTTGGTTTTTCTCTTGTTAGCGAGGAATTTTATTTCCGGGGAGAAATGAGTCGCATACATCCAGTGTTTTTGAACGGGGGGGTGTCTTTCCAGCCGGGTGAAATTAGGAGTGATCTGAGCTGCTCCAACAGCATTTATACTCTCCCTGTACCACTCTACTCATATTTAGTTTGGTCCAGTGAGTGGAAATTTTCTCCATGATAACTTTTACTTTTTGGTGAGGAAGCAGAGACCCGAAGTCCCACGCTTTGCTCTCATTGAAATAGTTTCATGATGTGGATGACGCCTTTAAATTTTCCTTATCGTTGCCTGCAGTTCTTTTTGAACACATTCTGAGACAATGCAATGCTTTGTAGTCGATACAAAAAGCACCTTCTTTTTAGACGCTTGATTAGTGCTCCGAGTATACAGAAATAGTAACATAATAATAGAAAAAAAAATTACTGGGTGATTTTATACCAATGCTATCAAAGCCTTTTATTCTCCTTTCTTTGATTTCTCTCGCACATTTTATTTGACGTGCGCGTCACCAACAGCCTCACACCCGCTCGTCTTCAGCCTCCTCAATTTTCCCTTAAGCTCCCTTAATTTTATTTTCATTTTACATTTAATTTTGCCATCACAACATTAAACTCAATGGCTGTCTTTGTTTTCGACAAGACAATCAGCTTCATTGCGTGGTCGTCACACGAGACTCTCCTCTACGTAGATACTCTAATGCACTGATATATTCATATATCACCACTTTCATTCTTTTTATACGTTTAAACACGCCAAAACACTCACTCATGCATTCTTGAGCAATGCTATCTTACACCTCGGACAAGTGACTCTTCATTCTTTCTCATGTTCCTATTATTTTTTCACTTTACACCTGATGCTATTATTTATTGCTATATTTTTCTATTTGTCGAATTGTTTGTTTTTTTGCAATATAAAGTTGGTACAGTAAATATCTCACTGTAGCATAGACCAGTACAGGCTTACCAGTTACAATACCCAAATATACTTTTCTTTCTCACTTGTACATAAAATATAGAAAATCAACAAAAGGATAAAAAACAAAAAGAAAAAAAAAAACACTTGAAAATCTGCACACTGCTTTTTTTTATTATGAGTGCTTGTTTTTATTTGTCATTTCAAAACTTTTTATTTAAACTTTTATTTTGTGCCAAGATTTTTTTTTCATCCTCACCCGATGCCCTTACCTGTAATAAAAAAAAAAGGATTTCTGGTTTTATCGCTGTTTACAAACATATATTTATTGTGCTGTATATAATATATAATTATTAATGTTATTACTATCATAATGCCGTTTGTTGTAAATGGTTGATTCTTATCATCCCTTTTGGTGATGGTGTGGCTGTATTTACGTACCTCTTGTTGAGAGAATGTTTATTACACATGAGCTTCAGTGTAAAAAAGAAAAGATCCATCGACATGTTGCTCATCTGAGAACTAGCTCAGTGAAGAGAGGGGGAAAGCCAAATTGTTTTTTAAAAAAGAAGCTGTTCCTTGGCCCATGGGCTGTGCCTTAAATTCAACGCATGTAATTTACTTAAACTTTTGATTTATTTTTCTTTTCTAGTTCTCTCTTTTTGCTGCATTAGTGAATCTCCTGGCTTGGGTTGGCCTGATCTCCTGTTGTGTGTGGAAAAAAAAAAAAGTTGCCTTTTACCGTTGCAGCCAAACACAATTTTGCATCAAAAAGTGTGGCACTGGGTGGGAAAAATATGTCGTTGGTGCAGAGATCCAGGTCAACTGCAAGTCAGAGATTTACTACTTGAGTGACGTGTGGCCGATAGCTGGATGTGGAAGAGTCCCGTTTGCTGTAGACCTGGTCGCAACAACTCACGCCTCCTTTACACCCCGCCACTATACGCTCAAAGACGTGACTCAGCAGGTTGGATGTGGACAACATTGGACTAACTTTGCCTCTTTTTCGATTGTGTGTGAAGTTGCTGCAGGGTTGTCCACATCCTCCCGGGTTGTGTTCACAGCTACAAACACTGAATGGGGTGCTACGGGAGTGTGCAGTTGGACCGTGAAGCACCGAGGCTTAGAGACGCATCTGCATGTTCAGCCACTGCTGCATTAATTATGGCTGAAACACTGACGGTGTGTTGCTTATCTATGCTCGGCCCACACTTCCACTCGCATAACTTGCAATATCCAAAACCACTGACATCCTTCTGCCTGGACAGGAGAAGGGTTTAGTATATTTGTGTAGTGAAGGGGACGGGGGGGTGGGATTTGGGGGGGTTGAGTGACATCATTGTCCCACAAGAGAGGGACTCTTATTTTGACACACATACTGTAGATTCTAAACAGCCCTGGACCAATGGAAACAGTGGGTTTTTTTCTCATTATGTGTTCTATTTTTTTATGGTATGAAAGGAAAACACAAACTGTAACTTAAAAAGGTCTTCAGGACAATTATTTTTTGGGTTATGTCTTTAGAATGCCAACTTGTCTGGAAGTTTCACAGGACAATTAAAATGTTATTTTAATGGATTCCTTGTTAATTGCAGTCTATTGGATAGCACTGTAGATCATACAACTTTATGTAAAAAACAAATGAAAAAGGAAAAAAAACAGTTTTTATATGCAATGGATTAAATAAAAGCATGGGTTGATTCTGCCTAATCACTGGCTTCTTGTTGTCTTTGATACGGAGACTAATACGCAGTCTGTTTTGTCGTTTTATTGCTTAAAGAGACGACAACTCGAGGAGACTTTCAAGAATCCTGATCGTAGTTTCTATATTTGGCGTTTTAATTGGTCCACACAGAATACTCCAGTGTGTGAGGTTTGTACTTATTCTGCTTGAAATATTTTTCCTTTAACAAAACCATATTTATGTACCGTATGTGTATGTTATGCCTAATTTCTTACTCTTCATTTGCAAATAACTAACGTCCATGAAAAACGACACTGTTTGTGAACCTCTACATAACTTTCAATCTACCGCAACAGCTGAGTGACATGAGCAGTAAATCTGTGGATCTCAGCTGGGACTGGATATCAAAAGAGCTTTTAATCATCGTTTTCCCCAAACAAGATTTATTTAGTTCCTCAATAGTAGCGTAAATATCTCCTAGTTGATAAACAACAGCATAAATTGGTACATTGACTAAAATTAGAATAGGTGTTTTAGTGTATTTATAGAGCAGGTGTTATTTTTGATAGCAAAAGTAATAGTACAAAGCTTTCCAAAGTAAAAAATACCCAAATCATACATTTAAACTGTTTCTGAAGTAACAGCATAGCTATGTTAGTGGGGAGAATGTCAAAAATGCAGAGACTAGCAGTACGCACTCAGTTTTATATTTCCGATAATTATTCCTGATAAGCAGCATTTTCATATTGTTGCTGTTGACGATACTATTAACTACCTCACCCCTGTTACGACTTTAGATTAGTTTAATGTTCAACAGGGCATCACTAACTCAACAAGTTTGTTATAGGTCAATTCTTAATCTTCCATGAACAAGTATTGTTCAGATAAATATTGCGTCTGAAATGTGATAGAATGTAAAGTAACATAAAATACCTGAAATTACTTACAGTAATTGAGTAAACACTTATGGTTTCATATCATTAAATATTACTGTTGGGCATTTGTATTTGAAACAGTGCATCAAGTTTTACATTTAAAACTTTCATATGCAAAGTAACATTAATGTGGTGGCATAGAGAGGACCATATTTTCTCAGAAATTTTACTAGTAGTAGTTGTAGAGTAGAGAAAAATGAAGACATACCTCAAAATTCCACTACACTTAGTTACATTACACCACTGGATACACTTCACTAATATTTAAGTAAAAATACTGTAATGTTCACTCATCTGCCACGATAACATCTCGTTGTTGTAGGCACATTGATGACACACTAGGTGGCGTACAATCCCTGTAGAAGGGGAACAAGACTCCTGTGCTGCATCAGCAGAAACACAACCCAGACTATTGAGACACTGCATCCCTCCTTTCTGTTTCCAGCCAGCAGAGGGTGACAGAGATCAGACAGGCAGCCGCTGATAGAATCTGATTTATTTCCTATAATCTCAAAAACATACTTCTTACTTTGCTTGCACTCCAAGAAACAAATATACTCAGTTACATGTGAAGTCTTAGTTTTCTAACATGACATTTGTGACTTTTTCTGCACAGCTACGTGAACTCTTCCTCTATGACATGAATCTTGACTTTTGATCAACACGATAATTCATTTCATGGCTATTTTCACAAAATGATAATATCACACACACACACACACGTACACAGATGCACACGCACTGAGCACGTGTACACACATATGCGCAGGATCTCTGAACTAGTTAATGTGCATCCCCTTGTTTTTTGTGTTTTCTTTATTATTATTACATCAGTATGGCATATGGCATTGACTAAGTTTTTCCTCCTGACTAAGTTATCTTTCACAACACTGCATTTTTTGACATGATAATACAACTTCAATCAACACCCAACAGTTAGCAGGAACAGCATTTAGTACGTGAATACATTTGTACAAAAGGTATACACAAAACAATACAATATATTACGTAATTTGTCTCTTCAATATGGCAGGTACACACACACACGCAAGCCCACACACACACAGTCACACACACACACACACACACACACACACAAACACACGCACGCCCACGCACTCACACACACAAACACACACAGTCACACACACACACAGTCACACACACACAGTCACACACACACACAGTCACACATTCAGTGGCTGAAGCACACACTCCTTTATTCTTGGAGAGATTGTACATCAGGTTCAGAGCCACTCACTTCCTGCACACAGAGTCGTACTCTCGGACGGGAGAGACTATGTACAGGGTTTTAATTCATAAAATATTGCACTTATTGGCCCATTGCATCTCACAGCGTTTGCTATGACAATGCTCCTAAGATCTGTAACATAGAGTGATGTATATACACTACCTTATTATTATTATTAATGTTATTATTATTATTATTATATAAATCTACATAGATAAGTCAGGACTGACTTCATGCAATTTTTTTTTAGCTTTTATTCAACTATGCAACAAACAACCAATGATGCTAAAGGAACTGTCATGATTTGGCACTATTTTCTTTTTAATTGCAGACCTAAAAAGACATTCTGGATTTTAAATTAAACTATAGAGTTTTACCATATGGACTTAAGTTATTAAGATCTCAATAGTATCTTCTCCATTGAAGCTTCCAATTTTAAACTACTGTATGTCAGAGCTATTTTTCTGTAGCAGAGTATTAAGGCCATATTAAAGGGTAAATAACCTGTTATTTCGAAAAGATAAAGTTGTAATATTAGGTGATAAAGTTGTGATTCTATGAGAAAAAAATTCAGAATACTGCAAAAATAAAGAAAAATATATTAAATATCTTTTAGAAAATAATCAGCAAGGACAGTTTCACTCATTCTGGATCCAAAATGTTGATTAGTGTCTTTGTTTCACTCATTCTGGATCCAAAATGTTGATTAGTGTCTTTGTTTCTTGGGAAAACATAAAATCTCTTTGAATATCCCACATATAAAGGTAAAGTATAACTTAACAAGGTGCTCCACCTTCTCATTTGGATCTTCTCATATTCCCGATCAAACATGACACGAAGCCAAAGATGACTTTACTCTAGAAATCTCAGATTTGTTCCCCTTTAATTGGCCTTAATACTGAATCATTGTTTCTAAGCAGCTTAGTGATATTTTGCTTTCAGGAGGGACTTTAACAGCACAAACAAGAAACGTTAGCGTGCGGACGGAACAATGAAATAATGCTTTTTAAATATATGGCTGTTAATTCCATGCCAGAGCTGATTTATGTATCTCACACTGCAGTGTCTTGTGCAGTGTGAGATCTATTTTTATTTAAATGCTGGATCATTGCTATCACGTGGAGCTGAGGATGGTTAGATTCGGGGTAAGGCTTATCTTCAGAGGAAACAGCACAGACAGTGTGAGTGACTTTTTGGCGGCATGCTCATCGCATCAAACTATAAAGGGGTCGTCTTGGAGGCTAAGCACATTTTACTTACCAGAGATATCACACATCTACGGACAGCAGAACATGGAGTAGTACTTACATCAACGTTACACACACCGGACTAATTCCTGAAAAGTAAGAGGCTAACTGAGGGACTTACAGAGGCCGTGTTGGAGATGCTAAAAGGCCACTTTTTTTAAATCCAAGGTAGATGATTTTTAAGATGGCCAAGTTCCACTCGTTTGTGACTCAGACACGATAACACACACTCATGCAAACCCACACTCACCCACAAGAACACACACTCGTTACACGAAACAAATCCGCTACGTCCTATCGTGCACTAAATCACTGATTTGGCAGCTTTAGGAGAAAATAAACCTAGAAAAAGGAAAAAGGAAAATACTGTACAAAAAATAAAAATGAAATCATTATTAAAGCACTCATTGATTTTATCCCTCATATTATAATTATTTTAGGTCTTAAAGATTTTTAAAGGTTTTCTGGATTAACTGTACAGTAGGACTATGAACTATATCCAGCCTTATCAAACATACTTGGCTTATAATCGTACTAACTAGCCAAAGAATGACAATAGTGTCTCTATATTCTAGATATCCTGTAGTGTTACACATTTTGTAACAGCCATGTGTGTTTGTCTGGTTATTTTTCTCTTGATATAAGGTGATAAAGTTGAGAGATATTACGACAGCGTTTTCTTATTCTACTACTAAACTGGGTTTGAGCGGCAGTCCGGAGAACGCTACTAACAGTTACATCCCGGCTGCTGCATGGGCGGAGCAGTGTCTGTGAGTTTGGCAGTGGGCGCTCCTGTGGTGCTGGCCGGGTCCGTGTCCAAGCTCTCGGACATCTTGTCGCAGATCAGGTCGACGAGACGCTCGAAGGTTTGCTTCACGTTCACGTTGTCCTTGGCGCTCGTCTCAAAGAACTCGAAACCTGGGGAGGAGAAAGAGTGAGTGACGTGAAAACATGAAGAGACAGGAGAAGCCAAAAAACAACAATAATTATAAGATAGATATGATTAAGACAAGATATCGTGACTTTGTGAGTTTTATTCCCTTATTTGGACTTTTTCATCCTGTTTTTTGCCTGTTGCTCATCTGCATCATTAAACTGTTTTTGTTCATCACCTTATTCTGCAAGAAAACTTGGACACTTTTAATTCCCTTTCATTTTTTTGTGTGTTCTCTATCATATCAAGACTCCTTTACATGTCCTATATGTACAAGTATGAGAGATAGTCTCTTCACTCAGAGAACCAAGGTTACAACGTCACTAAGCCATCCAAGGCCCTTTCAGCCTTAGGCCCCCAAAATGTCCCATATGAAAGCCACACAGGGGGGTGGATGTTGCTCTTACCCAGCTGTTCTGCCAGCAGTCTGCCGTTATCAACCGAGACCACTCTCTCCTCCTCCATGTCACATTTATTCCCAGCCAGCACCACCTGTGCATTATCCCATGAGTAGGTTTTTATCTGCGTCGACCTGCAGGGAATCAGAAACACACACACACACATACACACACACACCAACACACACGCACACACACACACACACACACACACACACCAAAACAAACTGTCAAATTAACACTGCTTCCCTGTTTGATTGAAAGTGTCACAAAACTTCCTGCCACCTCTAATTGGACGGGAGCCTTTGGACACAGACATGGAAGATGGCAGATGGGAGGACATGATGTAAAGTTTGTCGGCCATTTGGACCAGAGTCATTTCATCATTGTGTAATATTTGAGTCACTGATGGCAGCGGCGGGAAAGTGGGTCAGCTTTCTCTGTGTACTGAAAATATGAAATCACTGCTCTGATGTAGGTTGGTATTTCTATTATGTGACTCTTATATTTATCACACACTCCAGAGCCCTTGAATTATAAAGCTCTATTTTCTAGACTAGTTTTTATGACCTCTATAAACTGTACAAGGGACGGAAGCTTGTTAGCCTATATATTATAAGATATTGTTGCTGCACAGCTTATTGGCATCATTAGTGAGACATGGGCAACATAATCCTGATAATAGCTGATGCACTAACATCAAGCAGCTCAATATGTTGTCTGTTATTTAGCAGCTTTACACAAAAGCTACTGGATGGATGCACTAAACCAATACCACATCTTTCTATGTTTCATGTTGATCCATCCGGTACGTTTTACATTATCTTGGGTGGAAACAAGTGGACATGGATGAAAACATAACCTCCTTGGCAGAGGCGACAGATAATAGTATGTTTATTAACAGCTTTTGTCTGAATTGGCAGCCTCCTGTAAAGTATTGCATTTATCATTACCGATTTATATTAAAAATATGTTGTAGGTTCCTAACATGGTGGGTACAATGATTTCTGAATGGTATATCTTTACATTCCAGATTAAACTATTAGCTCATCTGGAAATCATCTGATGCCAGATAAACACGCACATAGGGTTTGCACTTCACACGTTACTTTGCCGTCTGCACACACAATATGGGAAGGAATTTAAGGAACACATTTTCCTCCTGTGGTGTTTGAAAGTAGGGCAGTGAACATACTACGGGCTGAAAACGGGAGGAAAGAAAGAGGGGAAGAAACAATGTCTCAGAGAGAGAGGGAGAGAGAGAGGGAGAGAGAGAGGGATAGAGAAAGAGAGGGAGAAGGAGAACAGCATGAGGTTAGCGCGCCTCTCTCTGTCCAGTTCTGGCTTGTTGTAGCAGGTCAGATGTGGATCATTTAGACTCCCACTTCAGATAATACAAAGTGACAGGAAGCCTCTTGTGTCACATCTCACAACACGCTCCACATGCAGGGTGTAGCGGGTCTGTGTTTACCAGTGGTAAATTGACAGATGGTGAATTAAAAAGAAGCAGATCCTTTAACATTGTTGTCGTAACGAAATGAATCTTTTTGCAAATTATTTGATAGATTTGTTTCCCCCTTTAAATGCCAGCGTTATCATATTTCCCCGTCTCGACTCTGTCACAGGCAGGAAATGAGCACGTCACAAGCCTAATCCAGCCACAGACGAGGAAGGAGCCGATGCCATGGAAACCGTTTTTTTTTTTTGCTCCAACCTTGTCACAAGGAACAATGGAAAGAAAAGTGGATTTAAAGCCTGTGGCAAAAAAAAAAACACAAAAAGAAGGATTTAGGTTTATATGAAGGGTAAAAAGACGAGACTCCCCATCGATTTATGAGTTGTGTTGAAATGCTCACAGGTAACTCTCCAGGATTGTTGCCGCCAGTGACACACTTGGCTCCATTAATGAACATCCCCCTCACAGACGGCAGTATTCCATTAAAGTGTCAAATGGATCTTATATTATATTAGCTGTGTCTGGCAGCAACCTCCTTTCACCAGAAAGCACCGTTTTCCTCACTTATAAATTAATTTCATTACAAATAAGGCTGCTAATGTCAAGGATTTCAACACAATTCATCCCCAAAAAATACAACAGAGAGTAAATTCAGTGTTTCAAGATTCAAAACTTGAAAAATGTCTCAAGGCAAAAGACTAGATTAATGAAATAATTAAGATTTTATCACATGAAGACGTGTTAGGTAAATTAATTATGAGCGAAATGCAAAACTGAGACATGGGTACACGTCTGGTTTCATGTTAAGCTGAGCCTTAAAATAAAATTCATCTATATTAACTGATGGCTATTTTTACCCCTAATGTCTTCAGTGTGAACGGTGATTCGTCCTCTATCGTGCGAATGATCTTCACTCTATCTGCTCTCTGGTCTGCTGCACTGCTTTGTTGCACAAAACCTTTTTTTTGCAGGATCCCTGTACCGGTATCGAGTTAAACATTGCATTCCTTATTTCAGAATACAGGGCTTTAAGTGTGTGCTCAGTGTGTGTATATGCAGCTCCGGCCGTGTCAGGGGCTTGTTTCAGCAGCTGTCAAATGCTGCTAAGCAAAGTGACGGAGGCTGAGCAGACACTGGCCTTAATCGCCTCTGCCACTGTCCGACAATCGGGAGCAAACTCAGTGACATGCAGGTGGAGAAAAAATACCACTTTCCCCATTGAGCCTGGATGAGTCATAGCATTATTTCCCTGTAGTTTGCAGATGATGATTCAGAAATCTTTCACTCTCTCATTCGGTGCTTCGATAATCTCTCTGCAGCAGGGGGGGGATTACTGCAGGGTGGTGGCAGGGTGTAAATAAAAATGGGAAATGGCAGATTTTCACCACATGTCCTGTGCAGAGTCCTGGTGTAAGATCTTTTATGGTAGGACTGCGTTTCTGCAATAAAATTTGATTCTTACGGTGAGAGATCGAACCCAGAAACCCAGTTTTCGCAGCTGATCGGGCGCCACCTACTAAACCATGTTTAGACACGAATGCATCATCATAATGCACCGAACAGTTGGACTCGGGCTCAGGGTCATTGTTCAGCCCACAGACGCTGGGGTGACTCAATGGACCACAGCCATGACCTTGGCAAGTTCAACCTAGCCCCCACCCCACGTCTGCAATAGATTCACACACAAACACACTACGTAACAAGTCTGTCAAACAGATATTAGAGACAGTCTGTTGGGATTATGTCATGTGGCCTATTGTTCTGGTCCACTGATGCTTGCTTGGTATGTGCCATGTTTTTGCTTGTCCCTGCTCAGTTTGAACTCTCCTCAGTCTTAGCTGCTGTCCGGGCTTCACCATCACTTCCTGCTCCTCCACCAATCACCGGAAACCAACGTCTCACCTCCTACCATTGGTGGGATGTAACAAAGTACATTTACTTCATAACTGTACTTTTTTTTTCATTTACTTTTCAGGTTCATTTTAACATTTGTTTTTATATATTTTTAAAAGTAATCAATAACGAGGAGAAATGGTCCATTGATCCAATCAGAGCTGGCAGGTAACATTAGACCCCGCCTCCTGCAGCAGCTCATTGAGCAACACCTAAGATGGAGTTCCAGACTCAGCCATTAATTAATATAACAATGTGTCTTTAGTAGCATCATCTGCAGCACTGCTTTTTAATGTGCTAGAGTCTGTGCGATTACAAGAAAACATACAGCAGGTAGACTTACTGAATTAGTAGATTGTTGCATTAGGGAAGAGGCTACACTCGGCACGTGCTTTTACTTTTAATACTTTTAGCCTTTTTTTCAAAGCAAGAGCTTACTTTCACTCGAGTAGAAAAGTTTATACTTTTAATTGAGATGTCTTTTGACAATTTATATGTACTTTTACTTAAAGGGACTCTTACCTTTGTTGCATTTTTACACTTTTTTTGGATAAGGTTAAATTGGTATTAATAAGGTAATGACACTCTAAAATGCAAGACAGACCCACCAGGAGTAAAAACAAACAATTATTTCACTCTCATAATATTTAGTGAAAACTTCAACCAATAAAATTCTTCGGACCGAAGAACCTTATTGGCCGACAGACCTGTCTGTTTGCTGCATGGACATGCAGGTTTTCCGTCTGCTTCTTGTGGCGCATTCGGGCCCGCGTCATCAAGGCATGTGAATGTAAATGTATATAACTTACCGAATCCATTGCTTTGGTAAACAAAAACTCACGTGCGTGCGCGGAGGCAGTAGCTTGTAAGTCTGCTTGTAAATAAAGTTTCTTCAAAAAAACACCGCGGATGGGAACGAGGGGGTGGGGCATTGGAGGAAGGCGGGATGATTTGAATGTGCTGTAATTCTCAAATGCAACAAAGGTAAGAGTCCCTTTAAGCGATGGGTTAAGTAGGCCACTGCCTCCTGCTACATAAAGCCTTGATCTTCACCTCCTTGCCGGAACGTCTTCTCACCTTGTGGCTGAACTATACCAGTCCTGTTCAGAATTTCTTTTGGTGTGATTTTTGTATTCCTGCCTTCTCCTCACCAACTCAATCTTCTCCTCCTCTTGCCGCAGGATCACCGGCTTATACCTGCTTCCCTCAGCCAACTCAATCAGCCACCCTGCTCTCCGGATATCCCCCTCCTCCCCCCTCTCCCTTACCGGACTCTCTGCCCCTGGACACTGGACTCCCCTACCTCTTGGATCGTTTATGCACTTGCACTTCAAATATTCATATTTCTTAATTACACATATTTTTTTGTTTATCTCTGCACTTATTGCGGTAATAAATATCCACTGTATATGTTGACAGTTCCTGCAAACCTGTTCCTGGTCACAACCGCAAACACAGAGAGAGACTCTGTGTCTGTTGGGATTATATTGGGACGGGAAGCTGTTCAAAATGTTAAACATCAAGCGGGCAGGACATCAAATGACTGAAGCATTATGGAGACGAACAGGAAGTTCTCTGGACAGGATCTGGAGCTCATAACAGGATAACCCAAACAGGACCCTTCATGCAAAATCGTCAGAAACAGAACAAGATGACTCACCAGTCCTGCACGCAACCGAACGACTCTTCATTGGTGATGTCGTACATGAGAATGAAGCCCATGGCCCCGCGGTAGTAGGCGGTGGTGATGGTCCTGTATCGCTCCTGGCCTGCTGTGTCCTGCACAAACAGAGAACATGATACAGCATTACTTGTTAGCCAGCTGACTGATATGTGCACTATCATGCTGAGCAGCATCAACACAACTCTGCACTTTAACGGTAAATGAATAAGGGTTGATTTTGGATTTCTTCATTTCCTCGTGGCTTCATTTACTGTGTTCGTGATGTGAAAATAATCATTATGCTAATTGCCTCTCTGGCTTCGCATTGATAAGGTGCCAAAACCAGCAGTTCAGTTTTGGCTGATGTGATAGATTCTCTCCTCCACTCGGCTCTGGGCTGCAGCATTCAGAGATCAGTAGCTTTGATGACGTGCGCCTTATAGGAGAAGGTCTAAAAATAGAAGTCAAACGGTGTAAACACTAGGAATCTGCTCACTGTTCATGATAAGGCTGAGCAAATCACTGAAAGGCGAAACAAGCGGGTGATTACACAGCGCTGGAGGAGTGGTACATTGCAAACACGTGCAGATCACCGTGGAAACAAGTGCCCACTGCAGCGCTGCAAGATGTCAATGAAAATGCTAATGGGTCCCGGCACAGACAGGAAGCTTTTCTATAGCGAGTGGGTTTTAATGTGGAGGAGAAAATGCATCAGTTTGTTTGATCTCTAACCTGCAGGTTTTCTATAAACCTTCCTGTAATTGTTGTGTATTACTGCAATTTTATGATAAGACACATAATAATAAATCCCACTGATATGCATTCTGTTTGTACTGTTTTTACTGTGCTGTTGTTTCAGATCTTTGTAAACTCCAGACTTGTCTGCAGGGGCATCATAGTGGGAAGAAAGGTGGGACTGACTACCGAGGGCCCCTAATGGTGGAGGGCCCCTAACAAACCTGGACCAAATGGGACTTGTTACCTTCTTTTTGCATGTTTTAAAATCTTTCAAATAATTTTTTATTGAACGATGTCATCACTTTTCAAATTTGCTTTGTATTCTCAGTAATCAGTTTTTTGCCGTTGACTCCTGTATGTCCCCTGTTATTCTTCTATTTGTTTTTATTTCTACTTTTCCTTGATATCTCAATGGGACCTTCAGAATAAATAATAAAAAATTTAAATATTAAATACTGTTTTGTTTGCAAGTATTTTGATATCTCAGAAAATTACTATATCATGTGAAATAAAACTAACTGGGTCAATCAGTTGAGAAATCGACCCTTTCCAAAATGGAGGCTCTCTGTGTTCCCTTTCACCTCCCCTACAAAAGACGGACAATGGTTTGGTCCACCTGGGCACTGCTGAACACAGCTTGTGAGCAGAGTGAGGCCTCAGGGCCTGAGGCTGCAGCACCTGTGCCATTGTCATGTCTTCTCCAAGCAAATAGAGATACCACAGGAGGCGGGGAAATAAATGAGAAATGAAAGAAAGACAACAGCTTTAACAGGTGTCTCTCAAAGGAGAGGTGAGCATTACTAACAGTTTCAATATGGTCTATTTATCTATATTACCTGGCAAAGCCCAACGTCATGAAACACCTGCTCCTCAGTTTCAGAAACAGCCCCTGACAGTTCGACAGCTGCTGCCTCATTTGTTCCCGAGGACGTGAATCAAGGTGAGTTCATGAAGTTTTGAGGAAACGTTACCGCAAGCAAACATTTTGCATTAAGGTGTGGAGCTTTGGAACGATTATGAGTCTATCTCTAAGTTAACTAGCATAACATGTTTGGTATCAACAGATTCATCGTAAGTTCAAGATCAATATGATTCCATCAGCTCATAAACTCAGCCGGCAGTGGCCTTCAAAAGCAGAACAGAACTGTTAAAAGTAGGCCATGAACTTAGGAGGAGATTAATTCTAGTTTGGAGATCATGGTGATCAATATGTCTCAATAACTTATATATGTTTAAATTGTTTAAGAGTGTCAGATATAATTCATGCTGTCCACTGACACCACAAAGATCTAACAGCTGAAAACAAAATGCTTGATTTGTTAGTTTGATGTTTTTTTCTACCCACACATGTGACTTCTGCTGTTGGCTTGAACAGGCTTTTAGCAAACTGGTCCCAGAATAGACTGGACAGTCCTGCACTTCTGCCAGTTCAAAACCACTTTCAGGGATTTAGCAAAAATGAAAACCCATCAGTGCATATTCACTTTTAAAAAACTCCAGCATCATCTATGTCGGTCGAAGAGAGAACTGAGACTAACGTCATTTTTTTCTTGATTGATCATTTTATTCGAAGCATAGCACTTCAAAACATTTGCTTTGCGTTTTTTAAATATTTCCCCTTATTTGTCATTCATGTATCTTAATGAAAGAAATCAGCTACATTTAAAAGAATGATATGAGTGTGATATTGTAGTGGATCTTGAATTTACGTGGACTTTTAGGCCTTTGTAAAGGTATGAGCTCTACTTCGACAATCTGGTTGGAAAGTGGCTTCCTTTAGTTTCTACAAATAAAATATGACTCAGTTCAGTTGTCCTATGGTGTGAGGAGTTATAAAACCCAGATTACTTGTTTTAAATGTGGTAGTTCATTAGTCACTGTTCTACTAATCAGTTTAGCTCCACGAGTACCTCCTCCGCTCAATCATTTGTTTAAGAGAAACAATCAAAAGATGCAGCTGAGCGATGGATGAAGAGGGATTTAGCCCACGGATGCTGCTCTAATGTTGGGCTAAGCTTTTTGTTCACAGCCCTGCTTTAGTCTTGTTCAACACAAGCCCGACAGGCAGCACTGGATTGTTATCTGCCGCAATGGTTCTGCTGCTTTGTGTCATTCTGCACATGGCTTCAACAGTGTGCCCATTATAGCCAGAGGACGGCTCTGACCTTCACTCCACACAGAGCTCATAGCCTGCCAAGCCACCACACAGACACACACACACACACACACACGCCACAGCTCGCTCTAACCTGTTGTCAGTTCACTATCAGATTAAAATACATGATACACAATATTATGGTGTGTGTGTATATATAGGCCGCTACAGGCCTCTATCACAGGGCACAAAGACACCAGGTGGCGTTAAACCTCTTTATTTATTTTTGCAAAGTAAAAACTATGCTAGCTAAAGTCTCTATGGTTCTGCTTGTGATGACATCGTCACGTTTCATTCCTTTGGGTTAAAATTGTGTTGATAATGCACACTGGTACCACCGAGTGAGGAGGAGGAGGAATGGTCATATCTCAAAAACTGATAAATGTACATTGTTTAAATAACTTACTAGAAATGTTTCATTAATATCACAGCTCTATCTATTACTCTTATCTGGGATTTAGCTGTTAATGCCTTATTATTAACTAATTGAATAAACATATATTTCCCATATGGTGCAAATGGAAACAAGCACCCTCTTCAATTCGCTACCTAGGGTTAGATTCCCAGTTTCATCTGAAGCTAAAGAGCTGGTAAGAAACCTTTAGATATAGTTTTTAACCATATTACACAATCCTATAGCTTAAAGAATATCGACTGGGTGACTTGGCTTCCACTGTAATCTAAAGAAACAGAAGACACTGTGTGAATGTCTCTGGGGTTTCTAAGTAGTAACTAGGTGGAAACTGTTCACAACATATTCTCACAACCAAGCAAATGTGTGCATTTTTTTATGACAGCAGCTGGTGAGTGTTTTATAAATGGCATATTTTGTGCTTTTACCCAAATCTGTGGATGTACCATGTCCTGATGTAATGGAACCTAGCACCCGAGCCTTGTCTTCCAGTCTGAATTCTAAGTCTTGGCGGTTTTAGTGGCTTATCGATCCTGAGCTGTGCGCTTGACCCTGACCTCTGCATTTCCAGGCTATTTTAGTGAATATCTTTGCTTGTTCTCCATTAAAAAAGACAGTGGGACAGAAAAGAAAAACAATCTGCTGAGTCCTGAGAATTGGAGCTGCTTGAAAAGCTTCGCTTGTAGTCCGCTGCTGAGCAGAAATCGATGCAAGAAGCTGACTACCTCGAGGGTAGGGGCCGTGAGTGAGGGCTGACACTTGACAGAACACTTCTTCGTTCAGTAAAGTGAGTTTCGTTTTATTGCACAAGCCGGAGACTGGCTGCACTGTGTCTCACTTGCTTCAGCCTTATATGACAACAGGGACACGTCTATGATGCATTAGGACACTTTTATCTCTCAGGAGATAAATGGTGCGACAGCAACAGTGACATGAACCAACAGCCATCACCTTAAATGGCCACTTAGTGTAGACCCAGTTCTGCCTGAGCCCAATTAGAAAAGACAGGCCAATTAACTAGAGGCAAGGCCAATCCTTTTTTACCTCTGAATATGCTTGTCTTTGCTAATGATGAAAACACATTATCCCGATTAGCCAGTCATTTGACTGCTCAAACTCAGTTTTCAAATCCCACTGGCCCTTCTTCTTTATCTTTTTTTGTGTGATTAGCAAACAACCAAATATCTGGGGACGGCCCATTGCGGCAAGAGACAACTACAATGACAAGAGAGCCAAAGCTTCTAAGTATAAATGGCATTTGGTGTATTACAGTGGAGACTGACGAGGAGAAGGAAAGAAAGAAATCCTCAGTATCTCAGAGATATTATGAGGCAATCTGCCTCAACAGCTCAGATGAACTCCTAATTAAACAGCCTTAGACGTTCTTCACTTTCCCACACGTTGGGAGGAAGGTGTTGCTTCTTTGTTCCTCCCCACCGCCTGCCAAACTAACACTTACTAGTCTTTGTCAGTAATGTTAAGACTTCCATCTGTCTCCGTCCTTCCATCGTTGAGTGTTAAACCTCGAAAACACAATGGAGCCTTTCCTGGAGCTTTCTTCTATGAATTAGGCATGCAAGCTGAGGTGCCACATGCTTTTCTAAGACTGAGGAACAAATCACTGAATTTACTTTTGTTGCTAATTGAGATTCAAACACTCGTCTATCAAATAATTCCAGGAATCCGTATTCATCCATACTTCATGAGTTGAATCCCCATTTTTGTCTAAAATGATCTTTAAAGATTGCTTTTAATGACATGAACATCTCTTATTATTATCTATTCATTCCTG
This sequence comes from Limanda limanda, assembly GCF_963576545.1. Classification (NCBI taxonomy): domain Eukaryota; kingdom Metazoa; phylum Chordata; class Actinopteri; order Pleuronectiformes; family Pleuronectidae; genus Limanda; species Limanda limanda. The sequence goes on along the minus strand of NC_083640.1, from coordinate 18,014,528 downwards.
CATAGCTAATATACTGAAAGAAGTAGGTTAGAGTCTAAAGATACCTTGACATAAGTATCCATCACATCTTTTCTGCAACAACAGATGCTAGGGGAAGTGTGTCCAAGCATACCAAGCAAGCATGCTCCGACCTAAGAGCCAAACCACTGACTACAAATTGAATTAACCCATAGGTGATCCCGTGTGTGCAAGACTTGTTTCTACAGCAGAGCACATCGCCATCAAGTCGCAGCCTGTCACGGTCCTTGAATTGTATTGATCAACATCGAAGGACATGGGCAGAGGTCAGGAGAAAGTGGGTCTCTGGGCAAAAGATTGACAGCCCTTTATGGACAGGAGTCTCTCTGCGGGAACACCAGAGATGAAAGGCCCAGGAGTAACAAGGGGGCAGGGCGTCTCTGAAGAGCCCCTTCCCCCTTGTAGAGCATGGCAAGTCCTCCAGGAGACCTTGGAGGACAACAGAAAGCTGATTTCTCCCAGACATGAACTGTGTTACAACATGCAAATGTCCAGGATTGAAATGGATTAGATGGAAATTTGTGCATGAATGGAATGGCAAATAAACTGTGGAAGGAAAACGTAACGCTGCAGCTTTGTCTATGTCGTGTACTCACTAGAGTAAGCAACTTTAGTATGTGTTTAAATAGAATGACAGGCTGATATATATGATGCTTATTTTGGTGACTCAGACAGTCTCCGAGAGTCTTTCAGTTGTTTATTTAAGTAGGTATTTCCTTCTTTGGAAGGACCTTTGACCTAGGGAATAACCTCTGTCCAGCAAATGGTTAGAGGTGAAGGGACAATCTTTGACCAGTGTATTCTCATCTTCATGTACTAAACACGTCCTTATTAGGAGGCCTTAGGTGAGATGACATGTTACCCAAAGTCGTGGGTGGAACTAACCTCTCTATATAATGTGTGTTTGACCATGGCCTGTCAGACTTCACCATTTGGCTGTGTGATTTCTCCGAGTCTCTGGAGCTCGTCCTGACCTGTACTACTTTGTGTAATAAATATCAATATACTTGTAAGTATTGGGTCCGCGGTCCTTTTCCTTCATCATCAACTTCTACAACAACCACATCAACCTCTCGGCTGACCAGAATACACCTCAGACTTTGGCGCCACGAAACTGAGACGATTTGTGTTCTACTACACTTCAACAGCTTCAACACGGTGAGGATCTCTCATTTTGTTTGGACGCTGGTTCGTTCATTGGGGCTGTTGTATGTGTGTCTGTGTCTATACACACCGATAAACGACCTGTGTGTGGGGGTTTGTTGTGTTGTTTGATGTGTAGTAAAGCTCCGTGCTAAATTTGATTTTTGTTTGCGTGATGTATGACGCAAAAAGGGGGAGAACAGATATTAAGGTGAAGAACAGTACTAAAGGTACATGAAATGGTTTAATATAGTTTTTATTGTAACGATAAGGTGATTAAATGACATTGTGCAAGATTAAGAAAATGGTACCTCAACTTCTTGACAGTAAGTCATGTGTGTCTTAATCACTGCATTACAGTTAAGCTAAGGCGTAACGTGATAAGGACCAGAGTAATAAGAGGAAGATAAGAGTAAAGAAATTATCACAGGAATCAGTCGCATAATCTGAATAGTCAAGCCCTCAGTGAAGGAGCTCGTAGAATGGGTCTCAGTTTTAATAACTGGAGATGTAGAATATACATTTGATAATATGCTCCCGCTCTGACATTGATGACGCATAGTTTCTGATGAAGCCAATCATCGAATTTTTTCATCTCAATAACTGGAGATGAAGAAATATACATTCGATAATATGCTCCCGCTCGGTTATTGTAACGGACAATGCTGATGAAGCCACTCATCAAATATCTACATCTCATCTGACAGCAAAAATTAAGATAATAAGGTAAAAACGGCTGATAGCAAGAATGCTCGTGATGTGAATAAGATCTTTGGCTGTGAACGTTCATGCGTTTGTGTACAGGGAAACGACTCCCAGATGTTTGTGTGTGGCAGAAATTAACCACTCTCAAAAGATGGTCTGTCTGTGTGTGTGGGTGTGTGAAGTCTGTGATCACCATTGTGCTTAAGCTGTGTGAGTTGAATTAGCAGTGTTATTTGGATGTGTGTGTATTTTGTTGTCTTCTGGCCAGAATTGAATCAACATTATTGAATTAAATATATGAGAGGACTATAAAACATGAGCCTCGTAATAACACAATGAACCTCTTTTAAAGGGACTTATGAACTATGAACCTCCCTTATAAGAAGACGAAATTACATGATGAGCCTCATTAAGAGGATTTAATAAATATAACTATTCATTCCCTCCACTGGTTCCTACTTTCTCCATGTGCTGGTGTGTGTGTATGATGAATGAGGACATGGCTATGTGAGAAAAGTAAAAATGCAGGAGGAGCTGGTCTGTTTGGTCTAAATTAACAAAAGGTTTTATGATAGATTAAAAATATATATATGTTGTGGTTACAAACGGGAAAATTTGATAACTTATAAGTACAGATATTTTGCTCTCTGTATTAAATAAAACAATTAGCCCTATTTAGGGGACGTAATACATGAGTCTGTATTCCCTGTTGCCACAGCCCCCACCTTTTTGGTGTGTCTGTATGTCTCTCGTGTGTGAGCATCCCTCTGCACCACTCCCGTTTGGAGCAAGGAGGGGAGTTTTAGAAATGTGAGGGGGGATTTTCACTGTGATAACATTCTCTTGTGGGCCACAACGATAGACTCACAAATTTTAAAAAGAACTCTCTCTCTTTTTCTCTCTTGTGTAATAATAATAATAAAACATAAATAAATAAAGTGTGGCATGAGAGTTTTATTAACTCCTTTAACGAATAATGGGAATTACACTTGTGCGCTTTGCAACAGAGATCTCAATAGACTTTCATAACAAAGGAGAGAGAGCTGTTTAAAATAATCAGATAACTTTAATATTTGTTTAAATGTTAAAGGAACTTTGACCATTGAAGTCAGGGTTTAAATTAGGAAGTATGTGGAAGCACTGAAAGACAACAAAAAACTAAATATAGGCCTCTCCTCAGTTCCCCTGAGAGAAAAGCATCTGTTCAGAAAAGGGGGAATGTGCATGCCAGGGGAGTATAGTACATCTTCTAAAACTTTAGTACAGTGACATAAGAAAGGTTTTCAAGATCTCACCTCTATAATTACACCCTTCTGTGAGACAAAGGAAAAAGTCACAATAATTTAAGAAAACAATTCTTTTAATAGTTTAAGCTAAAAATGATAATTTGTTTGTTTGTTTCTTTATGGTAAAGCGAGACTGTGCAGACAGTATTAGGAAACAAAATTGTTTGTTTAAATCAGCTAGATTGGATATGGCTGTAGTTCTGTGAAAATCTTATACCGCTTAAACTCTTTATTTCATTTGGTTTTCATTAAACATTAACTTCAACAATACTTAGTTACAGGTTTCACTTTGGGAGCAAATTGGGTTTAATTTGACATTTTTGGACTTTAAATAATGGAAATTGTTTGCATTGACTAGACAATAAAAATGTGCTGGTATCAGGAGTGTTATAGAGCTACATTAAGGGCTGATATAAATAAGAATAACATATCTGTTTTTCCTCACTGGGAATGACACCTGTGCGGTGCACAGACAAAGGATCAAACAGTTAAATTGCTTTACAAAAGGACTGTTGAGTTTTTAATACAGCCGTGAATAAATAATTAATTATTGAGAACTTTAAAGATATTATTATAATAAACCAAAGTATACATTGATGATGCGTTGTATGCAATTACAACTGGTGTTTAAAGGAAAAAAAAAACCTCTATTGACCTGAGTACTGGCAGATAATGTGTGCAAGTGTGAGGCACACACTTTTAATAACGCCCAGAGCGAGTTCAGCAGCAAAAAACAGCGACTCGCTCAGCCACTTTCTGTATCAGACTTTCTCTGATAATAAAAGTTAACGCATGGGATGATTCAGGTTTAGAAAGGATGTTAACTGAAATTTTTACAGCATTGGTTTACAAAGGCTCATAACTGTGTCCACAACAACAGCAGTTTGTTTCCTCCTACAGTATTATGGTTGATGCATCTTTACTACATATGACATGATGTATAGAAAAATTAACTGAGTATGGTTGAGACTTATGTCGTAGATGAGGGGTAGATTTCTTGATCTGTATCTACATACATATACAAACTGTCCAAATGGTTTATGACCTTGACTGTTTTGGTGGTCTGAGCTGTGTATGACCTGAAAGCTGTTGGATCCTTTTTATTGCTTGCTCTATCTTGAAAAAACTATTTTGATGATGTTTACATTACTAAGTTTCCTATTTTGCTCCTTACGATAGCGTTTTGGAGATTGATTGAAGACTTATGGTAACTAATGCTTAAAATTAAGAAATTCTTTACACAATAACAAATATAAGATTTGGACAATGGAACTGATCTGAATAGTCCTAATATGCACTGAATGTGAAGGACCTAATACGACACTAAGACTGATAATCATTTTGAATCATCTATGATGTTGTTAAAAGGACCTGATGGTTTCATAAGATACTAAATCATTGTGTGTTTCTTTTCCCTTATGATGAGTGGGAATTGAGGTGAGCAGACTAGAAGGCAACTGGCTGGTGCAACACGACCTGAGACTTGCTGAGGTCTGCATGGGCAGTTCCTGTCTCCAGTCTGATCAAGGGGAGTACAGTTGATACACAAACTCTTTAGCAAAAACTGCATTTACATATTTGTATGTGATCTCACTTATAGTTATTATTGCTGATACACATTTTAACCGGCTTTCATTTGTAAGCTATTATAAGAATATTAATAGAGCACATTCATCTGTTTACATACACAGGCAATACTAAATGCTTTAGCTACTCAAAACGAAAAATAAAATATTAGGATTGACAACAGACTGACCAGTCTATGCATTTAATTAATTAATGGAATAGGATTGTTTGGTCTAAACTCAGCTTAGAGTTCCAGATGTGAGTTTCATCTTTTGTGCGTGTTTTATTCTGATCTGAGCTGTGTTGAAGCACATTTGGTGACAGTCAGTCACTTGTGGGAGCACGTGATCTTTTTGTCAAACATTGTAAGCGGATTTTGAGTTGTGATATTACATTGATGAGCTTTTGATTCATTTAGAGTTGGGAAGTCAATTTCATTTTTATTTGGCTGTGGTGAATAAGTGGTTTTGCTACATGAGCAAATGGATTTGTTGGTTGATTTGTTGATTTATTGATTGAAAAACAACAAAGGGGGGAGGAGTAATCTAAATAGCTTTAAGAAGCTTTTAAATCTTAACAATTACATTTTTAAATTTACAATAATGGAACACAGGGAAGCTGCTACTATGGAGAAAAAGGAAACTAAAAGTCCAAAAGTACTTACTCCTGTTGAGGTAGTACAGAAAAATAATCCTTTAATTAAAGACATCAACATTGCAAAAATATCTGAAAAGTGGCAGAAACGCTGGCCTGAAATTGACCAACCATGGCCGGTAGAGGGGACTTTCAACCCAGATGTAATTAAAATAATTAAATTACTTGTGTTCACATACAAGGTAGGACAAAAGGAGGGAAAAAAGGGACAGAAACGCAGAGAAAAGAAGCAAGTGGAGCTCGGCATTCTCCAGTTGTTTGAAAATGAGGGACAGAAACTGATCAAAGCTGCAAACGATAAGAAAGAGAGGAACTTAGAAAATACAAGACAAAGAGAAAGACAAATAACACTAAAGAACCAGGTAGAAGAGTTGCAGAAAGAACGTTCACAATTATCAGGTTTGAAAAATTCTTTGCAATCAGGAAAACAGTTGACACTCAAGAAGATGTTTCCTGTGGTTGTCAAAGGGCAGAATTTGGAGTACAAGCCTTGGCAGACTACAGATATGTCAAGCATAATTGAAAAGTTACCTACTCTTCAGGATGGAGCACATTCTTGGATTTCAAAGTTGGAAGAGATTATGGTTGGAGAGCAACTTGCCATGGGAGATATTAAGAAAATCTTGGCTAATCTCCTTGGAGTTCACGCTATGGGAGAAATTCTACTGAAAGCTAGACTTAATCGATATGTGGGAACTGCTGTAAATGACTCAGAACTGTTTTCTGCAAACAGAGGTCGAGTGTATAGAGCGCTGAAAGAGACGTTTCCGACAAATTTACATCCTGATAACATTCTTATTGAACCACTGGAACAGGAAGAAAACCCGAGGGCCTATGTGTCAAGAGCTCATAGAGTGTGGAGAAATGTCACAGGAAATGACCCGGATTTGAATCAAATGGAGCAGTCAATTTTGAGAGCCAAAATACAGAAAGGACTGCCTCTGCCAGTAAGGAGCAAACTGGCAGAGGTGGTTGGTCTTGGAAGCATGGAAAAAGGTGTTTATACAGATCAAATAGCCCATCAGGTGATGCTGTATAGGAAGAAGGAACAAGATCAAAAAGAACAGGACCAAGAGGCCCTTAGAAAACTCAATCAAATACAACTGGTGGACAATAAGAAAATTAAGAAGCAAGCTCTGGTTATACAGAATCAGGTTCCGCTAGATCAATCAATACTACAATCACAGCTGAACCAGGTTCAGGTTCCTGTCATCTCCTACCAAGAGTCAGCATATGACCAAGCGCAGACCTGGAGAGGAAGGTTTAATCCTAATTTTCAAAAACGTTTAGAAGAATGTTTTAATTGTGGACAATTAGGTCATTTTGCCCGTGAGTGCAACAGGTTAAGAGGAAATTTCAGAGGAAGTTTCCGAGGAAATGTCAGAGGAAATTTCATAGGACACTTCAGAGGAGGATTCAGGGGCCAATCAGGGCCACCCAGGGGACCGGTGAACCCTTACAGGGGCCCGGAACCAGGATTCTAGAGGTGCCCTGAAGACTCGAAAGGGGGGTGTCATGCTATACATCTCCCCATGTCTGGTCAATGGATTCCGACAATCGGGTTTTAGGGAAAAAAACAGCTGATTCCTCTTACAGAACCAATTGAGCTCTGCTACAAAACTCTGAAAATTAAAATACCCATATTGGTATCAGAACATAAACCTATTGCACTTTTGGGAAGAGATGCTTTGTGTAGATTGGAGTGTACAATAAAGTGTGCCAGACGGCGGTCTGGTGGAAGTGCAAACAAAATTCTTCACCAATCATTGATGACAACAGAGACTGAAGGTTCTTTAGTATTTTGGATCGGAAGTCTTAATACAGATTTTTGGAGCCAGCTAAGTTGTCAACGCCGCAGTACAACAATTTGCTTTGTCTGTTCCAAATCTTTAAACAATCCTTTAGCAATGATTATCTTATGTTGATCTGGTAAATGCATTTTTTAGCATTCAAATTGAGAAAGATAGACAATATTGGTTTCTGTTTGAATCAGAGAAGGTTACACTTCGCATGTCTATGTCAGTGCTATTTACGACCAGGCATTAAAAGAAGCTTATAGGAGATGCGTTTGGCCTGTTGGAAAACGCTGGATGATCTGCAAATGCTTAGTTATTTCATAGTTTCTTATTACATTAGTGATGTGTTTCCAGGGGGGAAATGGAAAATGTGACTTATAATTTCTCATTTACTTATAGAATGTTAATCTGTATTGATGTTTTAATCTGTTTTGTATGCAAAAGATACTGGTTTTCTTTTCTTTCATTCTAGAACATATTGTGGGACGATCACTATGAGGGTGAATTGTTCAGGGACTCCGATGTGTTGAAAGGACTCAAAACACTTCAAACATGAACAATACGAATGGACTGAAGGACTCTGGACAAAGATGCAATATCCGTATTCAAGACGTCATCGATACTACAACAGAGAGTCAATGCTGCTGAGAAACTGCTGTGTCATACATGAGTAATATTAAAAGTGAATTATATTCTTTGTATGTTAATTACTGGGAAAAATGATGTTTTCTGTTATTGGCTAAATATACTGGGACCTCAGATGTTTTCTTTATTTTCTTGATGTTTAGGGACAGTGGGGCTAGGTAGGAAAAGGTCCATTGGAATGGTTCGATGGGACGACCAGCCTGACCTTGGACATTATTTTGTTATTATTTGCTGAGAGTTCCATATGTATTTGCTTAAAGTAATTTCCTTACACAATTTGCTAAACTTACTCATTTCAGTGGTGTAGGAGTACTATGTATGGTCGCCTAGGCAGAGGGGCCGTGAGAGAATTTTCCTGTCTAAATTGTTTGATGGATATTTCAAGAAAGATAGCTGCCAGACAGGTTTTTCGTTTCTCACTCCTAAACTTTATAACTGTTGCTATGTTGCTAAAATCATGCTGTAGACGGATTGTTATTTTTGTCATGATAATACACCTATCTGTTTTATTCTTTTGATTATGTCGAGACTCTATTTAGTCTCGAAGGGGGGTTATGTCGTGTACTCACTAGAGTAAGCAACTTTAGTATGTGTTTAAATAGAATGACAGGCTGATATATATGATGCTTATTTTGGTGACTCAGACAGTCTCCGAGAGTCTTTCAGTTGTTTATTTAAGTAGGTATTTCCTTCTTTGGAAGGACCTTTGACCTAGGGAATAACCTCTGTCCAGCAAATGGTTAGAGGTGAAGGGACAATCTTTGACCAGTGTATTCTCATCTTCATGTACTAAACACGTCCTTATTAGGAGGCCTTAGGTGAGATGACATGTTACCCAAAGTCGTGGGTGGAACTAACCTCTCTATATAATGTGTGTTTGACCATGGCCTGTCAGACTTCACCATTTGGCTGTGTGATTTCTCCGAGTCTCTGGAGCTCGTCCTGACCTGTACTACTTTGTGTAATAAATATCAATATACTTGTAAGTATTGGGTCCGCGGTCCTTTTCCTTCATCATCAACTTCTACAACAACCACATCAACCTCTCGGCTGACCAGAATACACCTCATCTACAAACGCGTTTTCTTTCTTCCATAAAATTACCTTCATTCGGTCATATGCTAATCCTAGTTTAGCCTCCTAAATAGCTGGATTTATAGGAGGAAAGTAAGTTATTATCTGGTGTTGATCGGCTAAGGAATACATGATTAGCAGAATAAACTAATCTTTCATGCTGTATTCTACTTGTTTGTTCTGAGATCAAAACATTTTGTGGCTCGCTTCTAAATCTTCAATGCTTGGATGTGTATATCACTTACCCAGATCTGCAGTTTGATCCTCTTGTCGTTCTTGTACACGGTCTTCACTTTGAAGTCGATGCCCACCGTGCTGACGAAAGCCGAGGTGAAAGCATCGTCGGCGTAGCGGAAGAGGAAAGACGTTTTGCCCACGCTGCTGTTGCCGATGATCAGCAGCTTGAACATGTAGTCAAAGTTTTGGTCCCCTCCCTCCCCCTTCCCTTTCCCATCCTGAGTGGCAGCCATCTGCAAAACAAAACAAGAGACGCTGAAAAGAATACATCAAGAGCTTCACCTTGAGCATTAATAGGAAGCTTTTAAAAACTGTTACGCACAAGACAAAATACGAACCTTCACGTGAGACTTTAGTCTAATCAGTTCTCAATAAGATAACATTCTAGTCTATACGAACACAGGCCAGGAAGTGAAGGTAAGAGGAAGAGCTGTGTGTACAGAGCAGTGAGAGCTTGTTATACAGGCCACAGATCAGAGGTGACAGAAGGCTGTGTCAGGCAACACAGCATGACCAGCACTCCATGCTGTGGTATTGATGAGTGTAAGATTACAAGGATTTAAAAAAGCTGAGTTTGTTTTCTCCAACGTCTTTGATTTTTCACGATTCCTTTTACGAAAATTACTGCAATAAATACGTCAGTTAGTATTTTATGTTCTGGAGAAAAACATATCAACCTCAACTCTTCTATTAAAGGTAGTGCAACATTTGTACAATATTTTGACATTTCTGAGTATGGGATGTTTTAATTTAGCATTCTAAAGAGTTGAACATGAAATTTGACCAGACATGAAATCTTTGTACCTATACCTCACTGTTGTATTGATTTTTTTTACAATAGCTGAGCTTGTATTCTCTAAAACTGTTATTTTTTCCCCACTAGAGTTTCATTAACAGAATTTACTATTATTACCTTAAAAGCAACGTAAAGCTCATAAATACAGGTCAGATTTAGTATTTTATGTGCTGGTAGAAGTGGATCTATATTGAACTGTAGAAAAACACGTCAAGGTTCACTCTTCTCTCCCATTCAGATATATTCTATGGACATTTCTGTTTTCACTTGACAGTCCAAAGACTCCACCATTCATTTTTTTTTATCAAACATGAAATCTTTATCTACATTAAAACGGCTACTAATGCTAATATAATTGCATATTTCCCCTCCAACGATGCACACACACCGAGCATTATTTCCGTGCAAGCTGTCGGCAGTCAACGACCCTAAGAGGACAAGTGCTCTATAATCTGCAGGATGACAAGAGCACAGTCATCTTTAGCTCCAAGGTGATTGTATTTTTTTGACAAAGCCACTGCACTTATATGTCAAACATGTGCGGCCGAGCTCTCCCTCGCTCCCTGTAGCCTGGTTATGCGGTTATAAAAGATGCCGGACATCCATCCTGCACATCCTGCGCTGGCTTTCCGGAAGAAAAAAAAAATCACCATTGAGGCAGCGTTTGCAAGGACACCGCCGAAACATCAGTGCACTGCTGGCATCACCACACAAAACACGATCCAACCCGTTCGATCTGATATAAACCCGCACACGGAGGAGAAAGGCAGCCGCGTGCATGGGAAATATAAAACGAGGACATTTGAGGTCTTTCTCTTTTTTTTTATCTCTGGAGGAAAGTCTTGCACATTAAACTACACCCGAGGACATTGTGGTGACAAACCTGATTTGAAGGCCTCGGCTCTGATCTGAATATGCCTTTGGTTTGCAGAACTCGGTCTTTTTGAATATCTTGATGTCTGATGCAGTCGATGTTCCCCCCTCCGTGTCTCTGTTCGGAGCGCGCACCGGTTTCAGCACCACGGAGCTGTCCCCTCCGCCGTGCTGGCTGGCTCGCGTGAGATGACGAGCACGAGCGAAGTGCGTGACGTTGAGGGTCTCTGACGTTATCATAGGGGGGGGGGGGGGGGGGGGGTCGAGAATATGGGGGTTGTAGTTTTTGCTCCGTGTCGCCGCAGAGGCGGAGGGCGACATCCGAAGTGCAGAGTCGACTACATCACTCGGCATGCAGCGCAGCCCAGATGTTCACCGCTGTAATTCTATTCATATGTTTGCAGAAATCCTTGTGCACAATCTCTCTATAATGTCCGTGCACATCTGAGTCTTCCTTCTGCTTTTCCTACATCTATAGCTTTCTAGTACAACCATGCATCTTACCTTCCCATACAAATCCATTTTATCCTCAGCAATATGGGCCCCTGCTTGTGTTGGTTATTCACTCCAGAGGCGAACCGAACTCCCAGCTGGGCAGCATGAACTATTATTTTTTTTTGCTCTTCTTTTCAGGAAGCAGATATAATGGCCTCCTCTCCTTGTGCGTCACTCGCTCGGCCCTGCTCTCGTCCCCCTCCCCGCCCTGCAGGCTGCAGTCAGCTCCGCTTCACAGGCGGCTGAGTAAACACAGGCCTGAGTGCCAATTATTATTATTATTCATTGTTGTTGTCGTTAGTATTGTTGTTATTATTATGGGCCTTTCAATGGGAGCAGGATGAGGAAGTAGGACAAAAAAAGACATATTTGCAACTGCAATCTCATCAACCCTTATTTTAGGGAAACTGCAATAAGGAAATGAGGATCAGCATTTAATCATTTTTACTCGGTGTAATTCAAATTTCCTATCTGGCCCCTGAGGGCAACGTTGCTACTAATAGACCAGTCCAGAGACACAATTACATCGAGGCTGTTACATAATCTTGAGGTAGATGTAAAGGATCTGGCAGACATTTGATATAGCGTGTGTATACCTGCCCTTTGACGTGTGTGTGTGTGTGTGTGTGTGTGTGTGTGTGTGTGTGTGTGTGTGTGTGTGTGTGTGTGTGTGTGTGTGTGTGTGTGTGTGTGTGTGTGTGTGTGTGTGTGTGTGTGTGTGTGTGTGTGTGTGTGTGTGCGCGCGCGCGCGTTGCTGAGTTCGCAGCAGCAGACTGGAGGGGGCGGGCCAGTTTGGCTGCATAAACGTTTGTGTTTGTCTCTGCAGATTTTCAAGGTTTTGTGTGTCTACTTCACAAATGCACTGAAATATGTTTTCATATATTTGTATTTCTTGTTCATCAGAACGTTAAGTAAGTTTTTGTTCATTCACTTTTTATGGTTTTGCACCGATCATCCGACTCATGCTTTGGAGTAACGTGACCTAGTTGCTCCTCTGATCCAATCTTCTGCTGTGCTTCATGTTGACAGAGCTGCTGTCTCACATAGTATCTCTACATAAAACAAAAAACGTGATAAACAAACTTTCTAGAAGTCTCCATTAATAAATCATCTATAGCACCCCCTGCTGTTGAAAAATGTGCTCTGGTGATATTGAGTAATATTTAACAAAAGCTATTTTGGTAGAAATAAAGTAAGTGTTGCTTTATAGCTCCACTCACTGACCTTCTGATGCTGATGTGACCTGTGTTAGTTTTAACCTGAGCGATCTTAACCTGTTTAAATGCTACATGTGCTCCAAATGAGATTCACTCGTTTATGGCATTAAAGAAAATAAAGTTTCAGTTTATCCAGTTCATTTTAGTTGACGCCTAAAATGGACTGGATGGTTTGAAGACTTCAACTTTGCAATACTCTATTCTTCCTAAAAGCAAAATAAATTCTTCACTCGTAGATGGTTTGCATCCAGGCTAAAACACATCTAATGTGCTGCTGGATCATTTTAGGGGGCCGACCAATAATATAGATGCTCTGATATATTGATCAGTATCACTAAGTCCAGTGGGCAATCAGAAACTACAGAAGGAGCAATTTTATTAAAAATTGGGAATTACCTGCCTTTTTACATAGTTTGTCCACCAGGCAGCACTGATGAGATTATTTATCCAAATAATCCGACTTCTATTTGTTTTTACTTCAGTCATTCGTTTATAGTTTATGGCGTCATTCTCAGTTGTTGCCTGGAGCAGGAAAGTAAATATTTAAGTTTATTAAGGACATGTTTATATATACATTTTTTCTTTATTTCTGCAAGGCAACATAACAACAGCTTGTTAGCTAGCTCTGTACAATGCAAAAATCTCCATTCTACCACCCACTAAATTCTGAATGGTTGACTCTCAAAAAACCAAAACCAAACAAAATATCATTTGATTTTTTAAAGATCAGATGTGCTCTTGATCACAGTATCTGTTGCCTTAGAGGAGAAATTACTTTGAGTTGCTGTATTTCTAACCACGTTGATGACAGTTTATAATGGAGGATTCCATTGAGGTGATTCTTCAGGAGCACAGCAGCGTCCCCCCCCCCCCCCCCCCCCCAACATTGTGCTCACGGCCTGCACAGGTGCTCTGCTCACCGGCCTGTATGGAGTCTGGAATCTCTTTGCGTTGCTCGGCTTTCGTCAAATCCCCTGGAGACTCAAGGTGCTTGAGATTACCTTTCTTGTTTTTATCTTTTCATCTGCCTGCTTTGCTGTCTTTCTTTCAAGCAAAAGAGGACGAGACAGAACCTAACTTGCACATTAACAATCATTTTCTTATTTTTGAGCTTAGTGCTTCGTGCTAGCAAAAAAAATGTGGGAAAAGAAGAAAACCTCTAAAGTCTAAAAGTCTAATAACTGATTTAATTTCATGATGAACTGAACCGTCTTCTATTCAAATGTATTTCATGCAGAGATCCATTGTTGTGAAATAATGGCTCATGCACTCTTTCTTTTACCATCAGTTTAAGATGAATCAGAAAAGATGCAGCAAGACAATATAGGCTGTTTATGCAAATACTTAAATCTAACAGCTAGAGGTATACATTATGACAGATTGTATCCAGTTTACTTAGATACACCAGACAGTGCTGTATTCATCATTCAGGCAAAGAGAGTGGGAGATCAGATCTGAGTTTACAGGCACAGCACTCAGGAGAATGGACCATTTAATATGCTTAATATGAAGCATATCCAGAGTTGTTTTCACATAAAAAAAAGTCTTCAGGCTGTTATTCTCTTTTTTTAGTGGAGGTTAATAGAGGCATCTATCATAGAAGGATAGATAAGACACTGTGTCATGTTCCAGCTCTGAATTACCAACTTGATAGCGAGAAGTTTTGTAATGTCCCTTACTTGCCCTCCAGCAAAGATCAGACACTGAACATTATGAAGCTGCTTGAGGGACGAACGGGTCGCTTTGCAGATCTGGGATCAGGAGACGGACGATTGGTTAGTGATCTGCATTGTCTGAATAATATTTGTATCATGCTGGAGTTTGAATATGACTTTTTGATGTTTGCAGCCTGTTCTGCCGGCTTCCAGTGCAAAGGCTTTGAGATTAACTCCATATCAGTGGCGTATGCCAGGAGCAAGGCCCGCTGGACCGGAGTGCCCCCCCCCCCAAGCAACCTTTGTTAACTTAACAAAGACTTCTGGAAGGTGAGACCGTTACAGAAAGTACTGCTGTTCTTATTGATGTGAGTTGTTACATCACCACGTTTGTGTCACTCTTCTTTTACAGACTGATTCGTCCTTGTACAACAATGTGACAGCTTGCCTTGCTCCAGCAGTGGTAATATTTGAAGTTCAAGTCCAACAAGAATTATTTCTCTACCTTCCTGTTTATGATGTATAAGTCAAACTGTATTTCAAGCATTTGTATTGCTAAGCGTGACTGATTCAGCCTTTTCTGTTTACAGATGGGGGATCTGGGGGAGAAGCTGTTGAAAGAGCTTGCGGATGACGGGCGTGACATCGCTTGTAGTTTTCCTTTCCCCAACTGGACTCATCGATCGTCTGTTGGCTCCGGGCTCAACAAGGGTTTTTCAAATGACATGGGCACAGTGCGCTCACACCTGAGAAACGTACCAGACACAGCGGTGTGATTAGTCACAGCCTCCGGGTCTCACAAGCAACAAATCCTCCAGACACATTTTACTAGATTACAAATTGTGATGTTTAAAGGAAAACCACTGTGAGTTTTTGGAAATTGCTGATTTAAGTAATTTGCGAACACTGATCAGCATTGATTCTTTTCTGACGTCTGAGCATAACAAGAATGAAAGGGACTCTGATTAGACCAGAAGTAGACAGGATTTCTGCAGCACTTATCCCCACAGTGTTTGTTCAGCCCCGCCACAGAGAAAATGAAGTCTACCATATTTCTGGTGGTTGCATAAGAATTCTTCCAACTAAATTAATTTCCACATTAACACTGATAACCCTTCTTGGTTGATTGCTACAGGGAGGATTGTGAGTTAAGTGCTGTTGTTTATTCGTTAATAGTTTTCTTCTGCTTTGTTGGTTTGGAGTTAGATGCATGGCAGCATTATATAAACCACTGCAGTGCATTGCTGTTCTAAAATCATACTGTGGGTCTCAGCTTTTGTGTTAACAGCCACCACCTCACAGGTGGTTTAGATACTGGAGTCATCTGCATCACCTGACCATAGGGACTCATAACGTGTGACTCAGTAGGATATGCAATTCAGCCTGATAACCATAGGTACGCGTGAAACCTTCTGTGTTGTGTTTTACAGATCTATTAGTCTGTATGTAGTGATAGCGGTAGCGCCACCTACTGGCAACAGGAAGTAAGCCTCGTTTTATATATTTAATCTGATTTACATGAAATTGTCACCGTGTGGTCTGCATTTGATGGCCTGGCTTAATGCATGATTAGTGGCGTAATGCATGATTAGTGGGCGTGGTCAGGTGCTGCGGGACGGACACAGGAAGTGAAGCATTAATCAGTAAATGTATTGAATGCTCAAAGTCCACGCTTAAAGTATAATAATCCCAACAGTGTTAACTGGTTTGCTCTATCTTCTCGAGGAATAGAAGCCGGTACAGTGTAAAATTGATTAACAAAGAAAATATTAGTACAAATAACACTTTTTTAAAGATGCATTATGATGTATTATCTTTGACCGCAAAGACTGTTTTTCTTCCTTACATGATAATATATTTAAAAGCTATTACACAGCCAAGATCAAAGGCTTGTCATTACATCTTAATGTGGCCTTGATCTTCCCTTTGATAATTATTTTGCATGGGAATGGGAATGGCACTGCCGGATTTCAAAGAAAAAAGCTTAATTCTGTAAGAACAGGACAAACCCTGTCCACAGTCATTAAATCACCTTTTTCCCTTGGTGGCGGAGAGGCAACCTGCTACTCAACGTAAGAGAAAACGCACCACACTATTGGTACAATCAGTCGGACAACAGCTTGAGGCACTTGCCGACTATGAGAGTCCTTTGAGGAGTCGTAAGGCAGTTGTACACGTTTAGAGCAACAAAGTCTGTGGTTGTAGATAATGCAAAATAAAAATAAAAGCCAATATTAGATCAAAAACACACAGAAAAGTCTAACAATTAAAAAAAAAGAGGTTGTGCAATTGAACAGGGAAGTAGGGCTTTTGACGGAGAGAAATAACGAGGTAATAAAGGAGGTACAGGTACTCAGAGAAAGTAATGAAGCAATAAAGGGGAAAAGATTATACAATTTTTGTGAAATTACCTTAAGATCTGTGTTAGCTTGTGTTTGATAAAGCTTATGAGGGTGTTATTAGTGTTTGGCTCCATCGTTAAATTGGTAAAGATATCTTCATGAATCTGTCTCATTGTTGCACCTGCAGTAAACAGGAGGATGATACAAAACCTTCTATTACAAATGTCTGCCTCTGCAAACTGACATCTCTGCAACCTTTCTCCTCAAACCACCGCTAACAGCCTCACATGTCACATGTCAGTGTCCTGTATGCCGTACACATGGTTTTCTGGTGAACATAATGTCAAGGTCTTATATCCAAACGCTCCACCTGAGGGTGCTAGTGCTCCAAACTGAGCTTGGTCCGCAGACACCGGATGAGAAGAACCTGAGCAGAATTCAGAGAACAGAGAATCCTTTGCATTGTGGGTACTCCATCAGTCAAATGAACCAGACCAACACATCCTTTAATAACATCCCGCAACACAAATTAAAAAGCTCCATTCAACTCACTGGGTTTCTGTACGAATAAAACTCGCAAAGATAAGATTTCTGTTTTTGTTGTTAAAGCAATCATTAATCATCATGAATGACATTAGATAAGACATAAAACACATGCTGCTCTTTGATTTCATATTGCTGCCATCATCATCATCATCATCATCATCATCATCATCATCAACGTCATCATTATCATCATCATCCCCACCAGTGGATAATCGATATCAAGCAGAGCTCATGCTCTCGTTTCACACCGTGACGTCAGAGGGAGGGCGGCAGACAGGGGGTGGGGAGCATGCCAGACTATAAATGCTCCCAGACGGAGACTCTGCATTCAGAGTGAGAGACGAGTCAAAGCCCAGCTCATGGAAGTACAGAGGAATATCGGGCCCCAGCAGACGCTCAGCAGCAGCATGTGTGAGGCGACGCAGAGATCCTGCGAGCCGCGGAGGAAGAGGACGGAGGAGCGCACTGCGCCCTCGGAGATGGCGAGGATCATCACCGACCCGGCCACGGGAAAGTGCTACTGCCGTGGGAAAGTTTTGGGAAAGGTATAGCGCCATCTTCTAGTCTTTTTAAAACACTTTTTTTGAAAATTGGGATTTACCTGCAAAGGCGAGGCATGTTAACAGTGTTTTCCCTTTTTCTTCTCCAGGGAGGGTTCGCAAAATGCTACGAGATGACAGACCTCTCCACCAGCAAAGTTTACGCAGCCAAGATCATCCCACATTCACGCGTCTCCAAACCGCACCAGCGGGAGAAGGTAAGCTCCGGTTCTTGTGCGCACTGGTTCCACAGGGGAAGTGTTACAAAGAACCAAACTTCCAGTAACAGTCTCTGACCTGTTTTCTTTTCTCCCCCCTGACAGATTGACAGAGAGATAGAGCTGCACAGAGTTCTGCACCACAAACACATAGTGCACTTCTATCATCATTTCGAGGACAAGGAGAACATCTACATCCTGTTGGAATACTGCAGCAGAAAAGTAAGTGCAAGTCTAGACAACTCCTTACTAATGCTGTGGTTCACACCTGCATTGCACCCAAAACCAACGAGGCAGCACATATTTCATATTCAGAGTCTGCCCCCACTATACAATACCTCAAATGTGAAAATTCATTTTGTCTGTCTGCAAATATGAATCACTCACTGCAGTTTTGTGACATTAAAAATCACATTTCTTATTCTCTAGGAAGCAGTTCTTATAATTCTCTTTTCTATATGTTTTGTGTCTTTGCAGTCGTTAGCTCATATCCTCAAGGCTCGCAAGGTGCTTACTGAGCCAGAGGTGCGTTACTATCTCAGGCAGATTGTCTCTGGACTGAAGTATCTGCACGAACAAGAGATCCTGCACAGAGACCTGAAACTTGGTAAGAATTTCTTTTTTTTTGCTGCTGAGACACTTTGTGCCCTTGTGTAAAGAAGCCTCCTGTGCAGCGACGATATCATTGTTTTATTCCAGCCTTTACCTTTGTCTTCTAGTTTGTCTAGTTTTAAATCAATTCATCAAGGGGACACGCGCTCTTTGATGCTGGGTTGAATATCAGGTGCTCACCATCTTGCTCCCTTTCCTCCCCCCTGCAGGTAACTTCTTTGTCAGCGAGTCGATGGAGCTGAAGGTCGGGGACTTTGGTCTGGCTGCCAAGTTGGAGCCGGTAGGAAACCGAAGGAAGACGATCTGTGGGACTCCCAACTACCTGTCCCCTGAGGTGCTGAACAAGCAGGGCCACGGCTGTGAATCAGACATCTGGGCCCTCGGCTGCGTAATGTGAGTACTATAACGATCAATCCATAGTTAGGGAACTTCAAAAGATTTAATATTATTTGTCATTAATATGAATTATTAACTAAAAACAGTGTAATAGCACGAACAAACTTGTTATTCAGGGGTTAATGATGGAAACCGGCTCATGTTTGACCTCCATCCTGTTCCAGGTACACCATGTTGTTGGGCCGACCACCGTTTGAAACCACCAACCTGAAGGAGACCTACAGGTGCATCCGCGAGGCGAGGTACTCCCTGCCCTCGTCCCTGTCGCCACAGGCCAAGCAGTTAATCGCCAGCCTGCTCGCCAAGATCCCAGAGGACAGGCCCAACCTGGACCACATTCTGAGGCACGACTTCTTCACACAGGTTGGACGCTACTCATCTCTCTCTCTGTCTGTTCCACTCACTGTCAGTCTTTCTCTAAATGTCACCATGTGGGAGTAGAGCAGTGACCCCCTTCCCACCAGCCACACACTGACCCACTTTTCCTTTCCCCACAGGGCTTCAGTCCCGAGCGTCTGTCGGCGAGCTGTTGCCACTCAGCACCAGATTTCCACGTCTCCAGTCCAGCCAAGAGCTTCTTCAAGAAAGCTGCTGCTGCGCTCTTCGGTGGGAAGAGAGACAAGGTCAAATACTACGAGACTCTGAGTGAGTATCAGATCCACCAACTGTTATCTTTCAGTACTTAGAATTATTAGTAAACCCGGTGTCACATGTTATCTCATGTGGCTGCTGGTGGAAAAAGGACACGCTCAGATTTTTAATGTGCGGTTGTTGTCTTTTAATAGACAAGTTAACCAAAGAGGAAGAGGAGATCTACAAACTGCAGCACGACCTGGAGAGAACTGTCATCAGCCAACAACAGTGCAAAAAGATTTCCGAGGTAAGAGACAATTTATTCAACTCCAGCCAAGATGTTTACAAGAGTGTAGGCGATGATTACTTTTTTCATACAGCAATTACAGGGAGATATTCACAATCGAATGAGTCACTCCACTGCTGTACTGAAATGATATGAAAAAATAGCAATCACTTATTTTTATCCTCAAAGCCGACCAATTTACATCTGTGGGTAGCTGCTGAGTCATAGTAGGAGGAAATGCTCCAAACTCGCAGATTCTGAATTCTGTCGTCACCGATTCTCACCTCAGAATGGAAGTCTACTTCCGCCATCTGCAGAGAGCCCCGTCGCCTTGGCAACAGAGAGCCAGTCCCCAACGGCGCGAGATACCATCCGTCTGATCGTCAGGGGGAGTCTGGGAAGCTGCAGCAGCAGCAGTGAATGTAAGTTTCATACACACACACACACACA
This sequence comes from Limanda limanda, assembly GCF_963576545.1. Taxonomy (NCBI): domain Eukaryota; kingdom Metazoa; phylum Chordata; class Actinopteri; order Pleuronectiformes; family Pleuronectidae; genus Limanda; species Limanda limanda. The sequence goes on along the minus strand of NC_083640.1, from coordinate 17,994,406 downwards.
CACACACACACACACACACACACACACACACATACACACACACTGACACACACACACACACACACACACACACACACACGTACACACACAGCGATGCCAGCATGGTGTGAATTGATGTCATGTAACACCAACGTAGATGCAAATGACTGAATTATAAAGAGATTTGTAATGGCTTGAGTGCAAAGTAATTTCTCGTGCTGCCTCAATGTGACACCAAACTAAATTACCTGCTGTTGTTGTTGCTGCAGGTCTGGAAGACAACACAACCGGATGTGTGGCTGAGACCGTCGCAAGCGTGTTGAGAGGATGTTTGGAGAATATGCCCAAAGGTGAGCGGACTCTTTGGAATGTCATGACCCATGTACTGCACGTTTCATTGCAGAGATACAGCTCTTTATCTGGATTTCATATATATATATATATATATATATATATATATATATATATATATATATATATATATATATATATATATATATATATGTAATTTAAATTTCCTCCCAGCCTATTACTGATGGTTAAAGCCTCAGCACACTTTTTAGTTACACTTCAGTGAACTGGGAGGACATTTTGAGTACACTCCAGCCCTTGAGTGCTTTAACAAAGTGAACAAGGTTGCACAGATAACGTTTTTCATTCCTCTTTTAAATCGTCCCTGCAGCTTCATCTAATCCTCTCCCCCTTTGTGTCCCCCCCCCACCCACAGCAGACAACGTTCCTCAGGGCTCAACAAGCTGCAGTCTCCAGTGGGTCACTAAATGGGTGGACTACTCCAACAAGTACGGCTTCGGCTACCAGTTGTCTGACCACACCGTGGGAGTTCTCTTCAACAACGGCACTCACATGAGCCTCCTTCCTGACAGAAAGTATGCACTGCCCTGCGCTTTCACAACACGCCGCCTTCTCATTGAAAGTTATTAGTCACCACATATAATGGGGATGGCTTGTTTAAGCTTGCTGTAGTGCGTGCAAATTCTCTCAGGGAGCTGTTAGTGGTTTAAGTAAAGAATTAACAACTTTAATTAGAGTAGATTAGTTTGTCTGGTTAGATTTAAGGTTGCCATGTCACTGAGATCAATATATTGGATGTTTTGATTTGTCATGTGAGCGGTTTAATAACTCTATCTCCTTCCCTCCATGTTTTTAGGACCATCCATTACTATGCAGAGTTGGGCCAGTGCTCTGTTTTCCCCACCTGCGAGGTTCCCGAACACTTTGTCAGCCAAGTCACTGTGCTCAAGTACTTCTCCCACTACATGGAGGAGAATCTAATGGATGTAAGCAAATATCTCCGCTCCCCCGCTCCCTTTTTGCATTCCTGTAATGTATCCATCCCTCTTGTTGTTGTGTTACTTTGGTCTCTCCACCCCCTGAAGCATTAGAAGTGGCATCTTTCATGTCCCAGCCTGTCTAAATTCTGATGTGTTGCTCCTTTGCTTTCTCAGGGCGGGGACCTGGGTAGCATGACAGAAGCACACATGCCCAGACTCTACCTGCTGCAGTGGCTGAAGTCCGACCGCGCCCTCATGATGCTCTTTAATGACGGCACTTTTCAGGTAAACACACAAACCAACACGGAAAACATAGGGGTTGCTGGGCACGCTTAGAAGAACATCATTATGGTGCTTTGCATAACACAGCGTTTAGATCAACAAAGGAAGTAAGGAGCAACTTGCAATTGTCTAACAGATAACTTTCTTTCTCCAAAGGTCAACTTTTACCACGACCACACCAAGATCATCCTGTGCTGCCAGAAAGAGGAGTACATGCTGACGTACATCAACGAGGACCGCGTCTCCAAAACCTTCAAACTCAGCTCCCTGCTCACGTCCGGCTGCCCCACCGACCTGCGCGAACGCATGGTGTACTCGCTCAACATGCTCCTGCAGAGAAGCAGCTAAACTCGGGACAACCCTGCAGAGAAGCAGCTAAACTCGGGACAACCTGTTCCTGGACAGTGTGAAACAAGTCGAGCGCCGGTGCTGCCGTGGTGAAAGGATGATTCAGAGAGGATCTCGTTTGAGACCGGAGGACCAAAGATGGACTTGTGCAAAGTGAATTAACATTCCTACAGCGCTGCACCTACGTGACTCAGCAGAGGTGCAGGTGGAAGAAATAGCAAGAACAATGCTGAAAGAGATTGAGAAAATGAAATGTAGCACAATGTCTGTGGATCGAAAAGGGCTGATTTGTATGTCAATTGTTGTAGGAGAGGAAAGGCCGAGGATGTCGGTACGAGTGTGAACCCCCAGATGTTTGGGGGGAAAAGATGGATATTTGGGAAGTAAAGACAAAAGCTGGGCTGGCTCCAGCATCATCGTGTATAGAATAGTTGAAGCTGTTTGTTAGAGGAAATCTCAGTAAACTGATGCTCTGAATGTAACCAGAGCAAGACTGTGGACTATCTTAAATGTTGTACAGTGTATGTCACAGCCAATTCAGCAGTGCAAAGAAACCATTTGACTGTGTGTGTGTGGGTGCTCCAGAGTTCAGCTGTCTGTGTGTGTGTGTGTGTATGTGTGTATGTATGTGTTTGTGTGTGCGAGTGCGAGTGGGATGGTCGTAATATCACATAACTTTTAAAACTGTGATTTGTTCTCCCTACTGACAGATGGACTCAGCCCATTGAGCTGGGAGGCAGAGGGGGGGAGATGAAAGTGTAATCTAAATTATTGTGTTTTAAAAAGTGCAGTATTTATTTATTTAATAATAAAGAGCATTTTCTAAAAAAATAAAGTCTACTCCTGAGTATGTTGTGTTACAGTTTCGATACAGATGTCGGGTTTGAAGACACAAGCCACCTCTGCCAAGGAGATTATGTGTTTTCTGTCTGTGAGTTAGCAGGTTACGCAAAAACTACTGGACGGATTCCCACATAAGTTAGTGGAAGAATGAAGTGTGGATCAGGGAAGAACCCCAAAAATATTGTTGTGCTCGAGATCAGATCTTCGAATTGTGAGGGGGGGGGGGGTCAACATTTTCAATTGCTTACCAGGGAATAATTCAAGGATCTCGATGAAAGAAATCCGACAGGTTTACAGGTCGCATGAAGTTCAAGAGTGTGTTAGATCTGGTGCTGGTGGATTGAATTTGAAGGGACTGCTGGGCCTCAGCAGCGATATTCACTCTCCTAGTTTTCCTAGTGCATTTAAACAAACAGAAAATGAGCTGAGTCCTTGTGAAGCAGCTTCCCTGGCTTACGTCCTGCACAATATGGTGCAGTTCAAAATGTCAAATTTACACTAATTACCGTCGTATCGCTGCGCTCTGCCCAAATCAAAGCTAGCATTTTATCTCTAAACTTTGTTTGCAACAGGAAATGTGCACAGATCAAGATGGGTGCATGATAGTGTTGAGTGTTTACACAATCTGGTTCAAGGACTTTGCTGAGGTTTTATCCCAGAGTGAAGTTATCAAGATTTTCAAAGATGACTGCGGAATGGGTCTGACCTTGTCTCATACAAACACACACATCCCCTAACACACAGACAGCCTATCAACAGAAGGGTCAGTTTGGGTGGTTAGTAAACATGGAAGTAAAAAGCCAATCAGTGACATGCAGGTAAAAGAAAACACAGACGAATTAAATGACTGACTCAGTCACAATATGTCACTGATTGCGTCAAGGGCTTTTGAGGTAAAGTGACTACAGTCATTCTTGGACATATTTTCACATTTACTGAGTGTAACCATGGAAACTAGCAACCACTGCCCAATTTGGTGCGAGGCGGAAATGAGCCGGGGCTGCGTGTAGAGACATCTGACGTCACATGCTCCTGTTTGCTGAAAGTAAGAACTCATGTCCTGACACACTTACTAAAATTATAACTTGTTTTTCATTGCTCTCCACCCGATTGTTTAATCGGTCCTGTCCGACACCTCTTCACCTCCCCAGCTTGTGTCATAATGGAAGCTGAACAAAGATGTTTGAGTCATCCCTTTCAGATGTTTCGCTCGGAATATCTCTGAGTTCAATAATGAATGGCTCATGCATAAACATACCCACACAGACAGAAGCCGAACAGGAAGTAGCCGACGAGAGGAAGAAGCAGGAATTATTCATGACGACACTTCCAGGTCTGAGTGCAGAGCCTTTGACAGTAATGGGCCCTGGAATGGATGCTTCAGTGAGACACAAATAGATTCCGTTGTTGATCTGAAGTTCCCTGGCCTTCAAGAGCGTTTTTAGCACGTTTCTAGTATCAGAGCAGGAGTGAGAGGCGTCATATCCACTTGTTTTTTAATGAGTGAATTCCTCTCCTCGTCCCACAAAGATTCAGCTCCTGTAATGATTTGTGGAAATCAAGGATCCCTTCTGTGAGTCAGCAGATGGGCTTTATTGGCCTCATGGGAACTTCCTACACGTCTGTGAGCGTGACCTCAAGATAAACTCAAAAAACCCTTTGAGTGCAAGTTCACTTCATCCTCTTAATTTCACTGTCATGCAGAAAGAAGAGAAATGCTTCTGACACGTCTGGTTTTCTGGATGGCCCAAACAAAGCTGTGGCTCTGCTACTGTCACATCCACAGTGGGGAAAGTGTTGTGCATGCAGGCCAGCTTAGCTGTGGAGTGAGTCTAAGCTGGTGTGACACGGTGGATCATTATGCTTCGGGTTCTGCCGTGAAGTTCTCTGCGGGCAGAAGAGTGAGTCAAAGTGATAGTCTGCACATTCTGCTAGAAACATAAAAAATTGGCTTTGATATGCGTACACACACACTGGGATGCACTAAGGGGGATAGGAGGCCTTTGCTTATCAAATGTCAGCGCTCCTCCTCCAACCATGTGCACGCGAACAGATGTACTGAGGACGGAGATGAGTGTAGCTTCAGCTGTTCTCTGCAGTGTCAGTAATGTGAGAGATGAGCAATGCACAGCAGTCAGACTTAATCGTCTTACTAAAAAAAAAAGGTTTCTCTTGACTGTGTGTAAGCAGGTGTGTGTTTGCCTCTGCACGACTTGGTTTCCTTCCTGGTGTTTAAAAACACATAAAACTGCAAATGAGTCACCAAGGTGAGATGCAGTGGCCACTTACTCTCTCAGTATTGTGACGTTCGTGTTCCCTCGTCTGAATCCTGTAATTTGCTACAATCAGCTCCCCTGAAAGGTCTTTTTGTCCTCTCCTGGCTGAAACTAGGCCCCTGTGGTATCGTCGCTTTTTTTTGTATTTGTGGATCTAAGTGTGCTGGCAGGTAGGTGGCTAATGTCGTTCAAACAGACAGCTCAATTACATGTTGCATGTCGGTGTCACGACATCTGACGCTCATTCGGTCTCTAGCAGTTTATCACGGCAATTACACTAGTGCATCTTCTCAGCAGTTCCACATCCTCTATCTCCCTCTGTTTACTGTATCTATATGCAGTATTTTTTTTATATTTTAATATGTGTTCATGTCCTTTGCAGGTTATTGCCACGTCAGAAAGGTTGTGAGTCTACCCATCCATCCATCCATCCATCCATCCATCCATCCATCCATCCATCCATCCATCCATCCATCCATCCATCCATCTAGCTATCACTTAATCATCCATCCATCCATCTAGCTATCACTTAATCATCCATCCATCCATTACTGATTATTCATTAAGGGTCGAGCCAATACATAAAAGCTTAAATGCATATTGTTGCTGTAATGACTTTAAATATCCTCTCTGAAAATATCTAAACACAACTTATAATTTGCGCAAACCTCCAATCAATACCTCTGTGTCTGGACTCTGTGTTTTCTGGGATGCATGTAATTAACACGTGATTCCTTGGAGGTTGTCCTTAATCAGACCTTAATCAACATGACGCAGACAGCCTGCGTCACATTGTCTTTGGATTGTTGCAAAAGTTGGATGAGCGTCACAGGACAATCATTATTTTTATACTTCAGTTTCCATAATAACTGACCGCACGTCGTCTCTTAGCTGACTGCTCCACTAACATCACCACCCTCCTCCTCCATGATGTCAGTAGAAAATGTGACTTCCTGAGAATGGGCCTGTGATGGCCTCCTGACTCCTTTGATAAAAGCATCACATGGCTGTGTGTGGGCAGCCTTCAGACAAAGAGCAAAGCTAAAGCTGAAACGGAGAGAAAGCGTGATGAATGAACTCTGCCAAAGGTTTCCACACAAAAAAACATTTGCCCTTTTTGACAAAGTTTTCTAAGGCATTCCAGCGATATGGAACCAATGGTTATTTAAATTTAATAAAATGTATTATTTAATTTTTTTCGCCTGTAGTTTGTGTAGGAAATAAATCTTGATCGAAGGTCCTGCAGCATCTGCCTCATCACCATCATGTATGTACAGCAGAGTAGTTCTTCAGATGAGATGACCTGGGATTGGGGATCACTGCTGTGTTAGCCCTTCTTTAAAAGTAGCTGCAACAAAGTGGAAGCAGCATTCCGTCCATACCAGCAAACAAGAGGGTGTGTTGTATTCTGAAATTCCCCTGTGCGGGGTTTCAACCAGTCTGAGAGTTTGATGCTTTAGCTGACATTTTATTGCATCACTTAAAGCTGTAAAGCTATGCCACAGACATCTCTTCAGGAGTTGTTGCTAAATAATACAGTGCTACATGTTTCTTCAGCATCCGAGCAGTGATATCAAATAATAGGTAAACTTGATGTGCAAGTTAATGCTTGATCCTCTTGACACCACACTACGCCCACCATGGTCCAGAGGCGGTTAAGGCTGAACAGTTGTCGGTGTCACTACATGTGGAAAGCAAAGGCGTTTAGCAAGGATCTGTGAAGTGTGGCAAGTGTTTAAATACAGCTCTGCCTCATGGAGGGAGGGAACTCCAGAGGCTTCAAAGCAGCATATCAATCCTGTGACTCAGAGCACAGCCCGAAAGACAAAGCCAATCCTACGCAACACGCACACATACACGCACACTCCTGCACACACACACACACACACACACATACACACAGGCGCACAACATCTCCCTTTGGATTTTGTTGGAGCTGAGTTGCTCAGCAAGTTAGGAAATTAATGTTTCTTTCTGGGCTCATGCTGGAGCTTTAATAACTAGTCACCAGTGGATATGTTCAAATATAATGGTCATACAATATATAAACAATATATTTATATAGCAAACTCATTGCTTTGATATGCAAAATACAGTGTTACTGCTTTGGTTCAGTGCTGCACAGTTAGTTGCCCACACGTTGTGCTAATGAAACGAGTTCCATCCCTCTATTATCTGTAGCTTACCACTTTCGAGGGTTGAGACGAGGGCAGGAGTCCATCCCAGCTAACCTTGGGAGAGAGGCCGGTTACACCCTGGAAAACTACCATTCCCGCTCACAATTACACCTACAGTCAATCTAAAGTCTCAAATTAAGCAAACCCTGCACACAAACCTGACACATGAAAATCCCAGCCCAATCCCAACTGGGATTTGAACAAAGGGGCTTCCTGCTTTGAGCTATTGCCGCTGTAACACCGTGCTGCATCAAAAAAGTTAGCCTTTGTAATCTTATACTCTGCAGATGCTCTTGTCCTTTGCTGTTGTTGGATTTGGTGTCATCACTTATTTATTCTGCACCCTCGTAGAGTTATAGAAGTTTGGACAAAACTGAGTCAGTGATAAAGTTTGTTCTGAGATTCGAGCTGAAAGGTCAGTGACACAACCTGTGCACCTTTGGCATTTCTCTGAGCCCACGGTAAGAAGCCCTCCTCGGCTAAATGCCACGTTATCCAAATTGCTGCCCTCCCGTAACGCACTGGACAGATGCAGGGGCGGACGAATGGACTGTGGCGCTGCATGGAGGAGGAGGTGGATTGGCGTTATGATGTCGGCCGGAGGAAGATGAATCTCCACGCAGGGCCGACTCTTGAAATTCAGATAATGCTTCACAGCTTTTCAGGACACAGACATAAAAGATTTTCATTTTGAGTTGTTTTTTTTGTTAGAGAGCAATTGATGTTCAGCTGAAAGTTTTCTCCAGCAGATTAACACTCACATCTGCCTCCTCTATGATGTAACCATCTGGCCGTGCAGAGGATCCATTCACCTCCTCTCATTTCTGAGCTGAAAATGCTTTGAGACTGACTGAATAAATGAAAAGTGATTTAGAATCAACGCAGACAGCAGCTCCAGTTTTGTGTTTGCCATATTCCTGAACTCCGAGCGCTTAGTTGCTCACATCCGTTGAAAAGAAAAAGGAAATGCCAGGACGGAGAGGCAACGGGAGCATAAGGTTAACGCGGTCAATGGTGCGTTTCCGAGGCCCATCAATGAGCCAATCAACGCATCATCTCTGATAATAGATCGGCAGTCTCCACTTGCTCTGCCATTGAGCTGAGTGGGAGACACACTGCTGTTTCTATGGCAACTGGTGTTCTAAACCTCGCCCGCACGTAAACATCCAGCTGCAATTCATTTGGCTGCTGCCTGTTAGTCATCCTGGTTTGCGTGCACACTCCAAACACGTTTTCATCATATTATTTCATAATATAAAATTTTCATAAAAATTCGTCTCGCACTTTACACTTGTAAAATTCCTCCGACCAGATGTACATCATTTTAATCCTTCACCACCTTGTTTGTAGCTGTGATGTTTGTCTATAATCTGATTTGAGAGGATAGTTTAGATATATTTTGACTTTGTGCTCATAACTGCTCCTTTTTTAATGCATTTCTATTGCTTTAGAAATGTTTGGGGTTTTGAGTCTTATTTCCCTTCTTTAGGATGAACTCTTTGCATTTTTGCATATTACAAAACAAGGTTTTTTGCTCTCTGTCTTTCTCCTTCTCTGTCTCCCTCTCTCCCTCTGTCTTTATTGTTATTCCCCTGATACCTCCAGGAAGTATCCACCCAGATAAAACCTTTACAAAAACATGTTGCTGCAGAGTTTACTTTGACTTTTTGATAGCAGCTCACGCAACAACAATCATCCAACATTTTAAGAGTAAAAAAAATATGAGGACTGAGAAACAGCCAAATGACATCAAAATAAATTTAAATTACTCAGTGTTAAGTGACAAATCTTGCAAACAGCATTATTTTACTGAAATGTATTATTTTTAGCAGGACAATGCAATAATTCATAATCTTTACAAATGAGAAAGTTAAGTTATAGGTTATGAGTTATAGAAAGTAATAGAAACTGGTTGAAACTAGTTGAGGGCACTGATGAATAAATGATTGAGAACTACGCGGGACAAACAGTGACAGCCTCCACGGCCCGTGCATTTAGGACTAAACCTTCAACCGGCCCAGTGTGAAACAATAGCTGTTAAAACCACCAGATCTTTCTTTCCTCCCTTCAGGACCTGGGTTTTTTCAGGCTCTGTTCTCTCCCTGCTCTCATCCTACCTCAATGACCGCACATACCAGGTAACTTGGAGAGGATCTGTGTCTGAACCTTGTCCTCTCACTACTGGGGTCCCTCTGGGTTCCGTCCTGGGTCCCCTCCTCTTCTCTCTGTACACCAACTCCCTCGGCTCTGTCATTCAATCACATGGCTTTTCCTACCATAGCTATGCTGATACCCAACTAATCCTCTTTTTTCCCCAATCTGAAACACAGGTAGCAGCACGAATCTCCGCCTGTCTGACTGACATCTCTCAGTGGATGGCTGCACACCACCTGAAAATTAACCTTGACAAGACTGAACTACTTTTATTTCCAGGGAAAGGCTCTTCCACCCATGACCTGACTATTACCTTTGACAACTCCGTGTTAGCTCCAACCCAGACTTCTAGGAACCTGGGTGTGACAATCATGTTCCTGTAGATTCATGCTGAACAACATCAGGAGGATACGCCCCCTTCTCACTCAGAGGGCGGCGCAGGTTCTGGTCCAGGGTCTGATCATCTCTCACCTAGCCTATTGTAACTCCCTCCTGGCAGGTCTACCTGCTAGTGCCATACGACCTCTGCAGCTCATCTAGAATGCAGCAGCTCCACTGGTCTTTAACCTTTCTAAATTCACTCACACTACTCCGCTCCTCCGCTCCCTTCACTGGTTACCGGTGGCTGCCCTCATCCGTTTCAAAACACAAGTACTTGCGTACCGTGCAGCCACGGATCGGGTCCAGTCTACATCCAGGACATGGTCAAACGTTACACCCCAGCCCGTTCACACCGCTCTGCATCGGCTCGTTGCTCCCTTACTGGGAGCTAAACACTCAAAATCACAACTGTTTGCTGTCCTGGCTCATAAATGGTGGAATGAGCTCCCCAATGACATCAGGACAGAAAGTCTACACATCCTCCGCCGCACTCCGCTTCAGACTATACCTTGAATATAAGTTTAAACTCACAATTTAGTAGCACTTAAATGGCACTTACTTATAGCACTTTGTAGTTTGGCTTTCTTGAAGAAATTGTACTTTCTTGAATCTTGTTATTCTGGGTTTTTACCCTCATGGTTAAATGCACTTATTGTAAGTCGCTTTGAATAAAAGCATCAGCTAAATGAAATGTAAAAAAAAAAAATGTTAACCAGTGTGACAGGACAAAAGCTGCTGTCCCTGTTTGTTTTCCCCTCAAGGGAAGTGGACAGGAACACATCCTTCTGGATATCCTCTGTTTGGCTCAGGGCATGAGATGGGAACAATAAGCTTAATGTATTTAGGTTTGAAAGGAGCAGGAGGATGTGGACAACTATCTCCAGAAGAAGCCTGGTCTCCTAATAAGTGTCATATTACAAGGGTTTGGAATAAAAGACAGGCTGATACGCTACACATTGTTAAATTGAAATGAACAAATAGAAGAGAAAACAACATTTATCATGTCATACATTATATATATTTATTTTATTAGGTGGCATTGGTTATACAGCTGATGTCATGTCTGATGTCACGGAGTAAAACAGTGGAGCCCTCAAGGGGTCTCATGATAATTAATTTGAGAAGAGAAGAAAAATCTATTTTTTCTTATCTTTATTATCCCCAGGGGAAATTTGTTTTGCAGTCATGGTAACTACTTCATCACAAATCATTTTAAAAACCCACTAAATTATGAAGATTTTTCTGTCTGACATTTTACATTAAAGCTGTTTAGATAATGTTTTGCTTTTTTCTTGTATTCATTTGGAACATTTCACCTCTTCATGCCCTTAAAAAAACCTTTCAGGAAATAATTATGCTTTGGTTAAACTGGTAAAGACATATATTAACATTATAAAACCACAGATCAGCCATTTCCAAAAAGAGATGCTCTAAATGTTTAATGAAAGGTCACCTCAATACTGAAAACAATTAATACAAGTTTATCAAAAGACTGAGATCCCTCAGATACATAAAATACATTTAAAAGACACTAATAATAACAATAACAAATTTATATATACAGTTTAAATATTATATTATTAATATACAATTTATATATAAGGCAATAAAATGGATAGATGATGAAAATAACAAACAGATAAAACAAAGAAAGGCTCTCTGCTAGAAGAATGTTTGAGGTTCTCCTATCAGAGCCACTTTGATTAAAATAATTAAAATAAACAACTCAAGATTAATTCAGAAAAGGGTTTCTAGTAGCATTTTATAAGAAGGAACTAAAGTGCAGGTTGTTTCAGAGCCTGAGGGCCCACTGCCAAGGCTCTGTCCCCTTTAGTTGTTAACCTGGTCTCCGGAAAATCACTTTCCTCTATACAGTATATATGTATGCAGATGTTTAAGGGGCATAGAAGAGAAGCAGAAGCCTGTGTTTTGGTTTTGCAGAGTCTGTGTTTATCTCCATGTAAGGACTGACTGTCTGCTGTTCCAGACGAGTTTGGTTTCGGTGGAGGAGCAGGTGTCATCAAGCTCCGTGAGGCTCTTCTGCTTTCACCTGTGTGACTCCCCCCGGCTCGGTGCAGCAACCCAGACAAAACAGCTTTACTCACCTTTCAGTTCAAAGTCAAGTGATGACGGCCTGTGATCGTAAAAGTGTTTCTGTACATCTGTGCGTGTGTCAGCTAAAAGCCCACCTGCAGACCCACATCCAGGCTTGACTAACACCTTCTACATGTGTACAGTGTCACTGTGGCTCAGTGGATAACAACCTCAGCCTCGTCAATGTGGAGTTCCCCCAAAAGCTTTGTTCTGCAGCCAATGTGAACAAAACACTCAAACTACAGATGTGAGTGAGACTTAATTCTTAAGAATGATTCTTGAGTTCTGAAGAATAACAAAGTATATTTTTCAAGTGCAAACTTGCAGGATTTGTATTTGAATATTTACATTTCCTGCTCTTTTATCCTTCCACCCACCAACAACTTGTCAGAAGACCTTTATACTCTCCATAGTGTATAATATAAGTTTGACCCCAACCTCCCAATGACCCTTAGAGGATAAACAGTATAGTTGATGGATGAATTAGTGGATGGATGGATGGATAAATGGATGAATGGATGAATGGGTGGTAGGAAGGAAGGAAGGAAGGAAGGAAAGAAGAAAGGAAGGAAGGAAGGAAGGAAGGAAGGAAGGAAGGAAGGAAGGAAGGAAGGAAGGAAGGAAGGAAGGAAGGAAGGAAGGAAGGAAGGAAGGAAGGAAGGAAGGAAGGAAGGAAGGAAGGAAGGAAGGAAGGAAGGAAGGAAGGAAGGAAGGAAGGAAGGAAGGAAGGAAGGAAGGAAGGAAGGAAGGAAGGAAGGAAGGAAGGAAGGAAGGAAGGAAGGAAGGAAGGAAGGAAGGATGGAAGGAAGGAATGAGGGAGGGAGGATGGATGGATGGATGGATGGATGGATGGATGGATGGATGGATGGATGGATGGATGGATGGATGGATGGATGGATGGATGGATGGATAAAGCATAAATTGAACAATTCAAATTTAATCTATCATTGTAGATTAAGCTCAACCGTAACATAAATTATATACAATTATCTCCAGCAACAGCAGCAAATGCTACATATGTGCAATAGTAATAATTTACTTGAGTTTTTTTTGCTATTGAAACGATGCTAAACCCCAAATTGCCTCTGACAGCTGTGCAAGGTGATGTATGGTAGAGAAACTGCTGCACATATACTATATATGCACTGTATGAATGTGTGGGAATGGGTGAATGCTAAAAAATATACAAACTGCACTGCACAGTGCTTTTGACTCAAGTCTAGAAAAGTGCTATACAGACCATTTAGCATTGTACCATTTGATATTGCTTCTATACCTGTACTAAGCTTGAAATAAAGCTGTACGTAGAAACATGTTGAGAGCACCGCTGTTTATATTGTACTGTATATTTATAGTGTGGTACTTTTACTTTTACCTAAATATAGAGTGTGAATACTACACCGTTGAGTATAATGATTGTGTATCCACACAGGAATGACTGTACTGACAGAGGGTGGGAGTTTCTGGTGAACTGGGCGTGATGAGAGACAGTTTCGAAACAACAGCTCACCTCTCTGTCTTCCTTCACTCTACACGCACATGCTGAGCTCGACCTCCCATTATCCCAATGAGTAATCAGCAACTGTAGTAAACAGGAGAAGGAATTTGTGCCCATTACCAGCCTGTGGTTTTGTGGGATCCAACCTAGAGCACCTTGAAGAAACAATTGCAGTAAGAACAAATCCGGACAAGCCTCAGTCCAACACACGAACCTCCCATATCAAGAATGAGGAAGATACTTGAAGTCGTTGGGCAATGACAGAGTTTTTATCCAAAATCTGCTTTGCAGTCTTTCAGCAGAAGAAGCTGTTGTTCATTGTTCTCCGTGTATCTTAATGTGAGGATTCATTGTCCAAAACCACAGGAAGTTAATGAAACCCAGATTCCTTGTGGACGTGCAGCGTGTGTGTTTGTATCTGAAGTCATGAGGTGGGCACCAGCAATCTAGAGACATGAGGGATTAGATCTCTAACAGCTGATGCATTTGTTTCAACATGCCAACAATATACACACACCGAGAGAAATGTATATGTATATGCACCTAGAGACACATGTGCACCTTTCCAAACGTCACCATCTAGCATCAGCTCCATAATAAAACGGAATGAGCAAAGTAATTATTGTTTTATTTCGGTGTCTGTCAGGAACAGTCAAGCAGAATACCAAGAATAGAGGATAATGAGGATTCTCAGGGATGTTATCTCTGTCACGGTGCAAATTCTCATTCAGTTCACTGAAATAATGCTGTCAGGTATTTTTATCGTTCTCCGCCTTTTTAAGAGTCAGCCCTCAGGCACTTATCTCGGAAAGTCTGATGGCACGATAGAGCTGGAAGAACAATCGCTCTCGTCCTCCTCATCTCCTTCATGCAGATGATGTCATTGCTTGTCAGCCATAAGACACACACAAGATGAAGTGACATGTTTACATATGCGCTCCGAGGGGGCAGACAAAATGACATCACTCTTTTGATCATCAAGTCAGTCGCACACATGACTTTTTCTTATTTTTCAGCCGGGCAGTAAAAGTCAGACTTGTAATTGTAGGCATATGACGGTTTGTCTCTAATGTGTTTCTCTCTCAAAATACATGAAGTCTCCCCTCTGACGCACCGGCTCGATGCCGTTATACGACTAGACTGACTTCAGCATCAGTGTTTGTGTCACAGGCTCGACCAGAGACATGTTTCTGCTCAGGTCCTCGGGGGAAACTATGTCTTAAAAAATACGAATAGCTTTTGCTGCTCACAGATTATGTAACACAGAGGAAACAAGTTGCGTTTAGTAACTGTATTGTACTGTGTTGTTGGAGTCCACAAGATGTTAAACAACACCAGCATCGAGATAGACAGTTCACTTCCTGAGTGCATTTACTGTGAGTGTGTGTGATCGATTATATGTCTGCATGGGTTCACTCACAGTGGGGATTGTAATATTCAGAGAACACGTGGAGCACGTGGAGTTGGAAGCTCACTCCCAGAGACTAAGCTGCAGTTTTTTGTTAGATTTACTTTGGTCTTCTGCTCTAGTGTTGTGAAACATACATGAAATATATTTTGTTCCATAGTTGACTTCAAATAGTGCCAGAGGATGTCAGAAAAATATTTCAGCAACGAGAAAAACATGTATTATGTTAAATTAAATAGTACGATCCAGTCACAACATCAGTAAAAACACATTATAGTTTTGATTCAAACTGTGTTTTGCAACGATTTTGTGCTATGCTCCATTTTACCTTGAGATTTGTGTTATTGTTTGGTGGTGAAGAGGAAAATGTTCTTTACTTACATAAAACACACCGTTCACATTAAAGAGAAAAACAAGAGGAGAAATGTTACGTTTAAAACTACCTATAGGAAAAGAAGAATAGGGTGATGTGAATAATCAATAAAAATGTAATGGTTATATTATTTACATCTGTCCTCTTTTGAAGCAACTGCAACATTTGTGTAATGTCATCTCTCTGAAGGTGGCATTTGAATGAAATACTTGAATGCCCTGCTTCATATTCACGCTGAATGCCTGAACCATGACTTCACCTCATTCACAGAGCAAGGTGGCCACGATTTTCTTTGATTAGCTTCTGAGTCACAGCCACAGTCACAGCAAGAGAGAAAAATAGAACAGGATGGAGGGTGCTAAGTTCATAATAGTGTTGTTTTAGCCACGAAGAAAAGGTGAGACTGAAGGTGGAATTAGAAGATGAAAAGAATGGGGTTTGGGTCGGGGGGGGGTGACTCGACAGGGGACCGGAGTGACGACGAGTTGACGCAAGAGCCTCACAGCAGCAACTGTGATTTCAGGCTGTTAGCAATCAACTGTCAGAGCAATGGGGGAAACTGCAAGCTATGCTTTTATAAACACTTCAAAGTGTTTGTGTGTCAGTGTATGCATGGATATCACTGTTTCTGCACAGGTTAAGAAACAAGCTGCTTCCACAATTGTCAGTGTTCAGGAAGTAAATTGATTTTATGTGACATTTGAATAAAGGGAAATTAATGAGAGGAGGTTTTAATAGTTTACTGATTCGTAAGTGTAACACCACACTGCTCTTGATCTCATTCATGGCAAATTAAGATGCCCGCTGCTGGTAGCATAGCCAAATGACCGGAGAGCTGCCACTTGCATGTGTTAAATTTCCGCTAAAGTGGGGACCCATTACATAATATAGTTTGGAATCAGAGGGGAGGACGGGAAGTACAGGTTCAGAAGAAGTGCAGCTCGGAACAGCCTGTGCGAGGCTCTGAAAGACGTCAGCAGAAGTGACAGCTCATTATTCAGCTGCTGGACCGCTGTTCAACTCTTCTTCAAAACGTCAACAATGGCTGTTTGTCATGTTTATGCTGAATCACTTTGACTGCACAGGAATCGGGTGGGGACTGAATAAACAGTCAACTGATAAGGACATTTTCTGCAGCACTTGCTCAAGCACATGAAGAAAGTACCATTTGAGTATGGAGGGGGGTTGGTCAAATTAAACATATTCAAACTTCTATATTTGGTCAAATAACTTTTGGGTAGTCAGGTGGTAATTGAGGGGGAAAACTTATCTTTGGCAGAATCAATCACCAAAAGAATATATTTTGTGGTGCTTTATAAAGACCACCCCCCCCCCCCCCCCTTGTGCTCCTGTGTGTGAGACATGCTTGTTCCTCGCTCCCATCTCTTATCCTGCCACTGCTCTAATTACCTTCAACTCAAGCTGTAATAGAACCATTTACTAGCCTTATTACAGCTTATTGCCTCCGTGCCTGTGTCCTGATTTCAATGTCCAGACTGAACTAAACGGAACACCCAGCTGGTAGAGCAAGACAAAGAGGAAAAGCTATGTATATTTCAAAAAAAAATCACTGGTAGTGATCCTTGAATTGAAAATTGTTGAATAGTTTGCCGCTGTTGGTTGGCAAGTGGTTCTGTTGCATGTGTTATTGGTGACTGTGGGAGTTTGCTGCTCTGTACAAGTAACAAATGAAATGCAGCGTGCAAGCCATGTTTCTCTGGTACCATTGCACCAGCATATTTCTGTACGTTCCATTTCTTGCCAGATGCCACCTTTGGTTAGCTGCTGATCTACTGCAGGGCGGCTTCAGATTGGATGGATCTTCCATTTTTTATCACCGTGACAATTTCTTTACTCTGC
Source organism: Limanda limanda (assembly GCF_963576545.1). Classification (NCBI taxonomy): domain Eukaryota; kingdom Metazoa; phylum Chordata; class Actinopteri; order Pleuronectiformes; family Pleuronectidae; genus Limanda; species Limanda limanda. The sequence goes on along the minus strand of NC_083640.1, from coordinate 17,977,441 downwards.
CAAACCGAGGATTGAATTATTAGTTCCTTTATTTATGCTGCGTCGTTTTTTTTCTGTTTCTGGTAAAGTTAATGCGTTATACTGACGTCCATGCTAGATCATTTATAAACATGAAGAAATGCATGTTTATTCATAAGTGGCTTGAGAATTAATAGCATTTGTGGAGGCCGAATTCAAAGTAGGTCCCAAGTGTGGGGGCAATGGGGATGAATACTAATGGCTATCATTGTGTTTACTATAGGAACAAATATATTTTTCACTTTTTGTGTTTTTCTAGCACAAGTATGGTCCTAAATTTCATTTCAAGCGGTGTGACAAAGTTGTGTATAACTGTCGACACCCTGCCAGGAACTGACATATGCCTCTGCCAGGTTTCGTTATGCCATTGTTATGTGTCACTTAAGAGCATACCACTTTATGTTTTATTTATTGATATAACTTTTCTCCAGCAGCAAAACATATAAAAAGATAGATTTTGCTGTTAGGTTATGATGGAAAAGAATCACTACTTGCAGGCAGCTGTTGCACATGAAAGCCGGGCCTATATAAAACCCCTTTGTTGGAGTGCAGCGGAACACGATCAATATCCCATTTTGTGCCATATGCCAGTGAGAAAAGCAATGGATAGACCATAAATCAGAGTGGTGCCATAGCATTTTGTCAGTATGTTTGTGCAATTTGATATACACTTTAAACTGGTTTTAAGTGGTATCTTACAGTGATATGCTTTTTAAGTGCATCAGCAACATGATAGCAGAAACCATATGCCACCAATGTAAGATGGGGTTACTATGAGCTACTCGTGATCTCAGCCCTGCTCTTACATGGGCCGGGCTTGGAAATTGTTGTTATGTTCAAACAACAACAATATTTTCAAACATAATACTAACATTTATGAACATATGCATTATACAAAGTGATACATGAAATACGGTTTTGAAGTTTGTTACTCCACGTCCACTCATAGATGTAACAGGACTGTTGGTGGTGCATAAAGAGGCTGCAGCTGCAGATCAGTGAGTGCGTAAGCAATCACACCTTTCCTTCCAGCAGGAAAGAGTGTGGCTTTCTAAGCACACGGCTTCCTGCAGCTCAAATTAACCCGGTGTATAGTTCTTTTCCTGTCACACTGCTTCCTGGGGTAATGAGCCAATGCAGGCCTCTCACAATTGAACTGTGCAGCTGCAGAGACTTTGTGTAACGTTCACGTCAGCTTTGATCCACTGGTTTTACATTTTTGATTTGACTTTAGTTCACTTGTTCACTCAGCTCCCGTTGGTTATCATGAGTCTTGGTTTATTTATTATTCACCCACTCATCCCCGCTCTCTATCTCGTGTAACCACTTCATGCAGTGTTTACTCTGCGACCAGTGGGCGGAGCGGATTTAGCTTCGCTTCCTGCACAACAGGAAGCAGAGAGCAGGGGAAGAGAGATGGGAAGGGCTCAGAGGAGTTGATGGATGAACTCTTTTGCCCCATTGTCTCTGCTTTCCTCAACAGGTGCACATGAGCCTTTCTAGCAGGATAACAAACATAGTGCAGTTGATTTTCTGTATGTTTTTAAAAATACTATTTTGGTGTGGACAGGTTTTACTGTGTGTACAAAACCATCATCACATTTTCAGAACAGAACTCTTGGCAAACCCACATGAAACAGCGCTGACAACACTGACTGCTGCTGTTATCCTTGCTACTTTGAACAGATTGCATTGATCTTCATGAAATTCTGCCCCCCTCACATGTCGCTGTGCGTATACATAAATGTAACATGTGATTTGATTAGATCAGAGTATGTTTTCTCAGAGCTGACAGGAAACAGGAAAACAGTCGTAATCAGAAATTCACCTCAAGTGCAAATCGTGAAGATTTTATGCACAAAAACAAATAAAGGTAGAGTTGGTGGTTATGACGTCCTGATAGCCATCAATAAATGAAATGCACATGTGGCCCTCTCAAGAATATAGTAAGTGTTTGTCTGGTATTTTTGTATTTATCCAACACCTTTCAAAAGCTTGCAGTGTTTCACATATTCACATTCTATTTTGACTGGGCTCCCTTTACTGTGCCTTCAGTGACTGTTGAGCTAACACGTGTAATCTTCGTGTTTGTTCTTGTGTTGTAGCAGGTTTCGGTTAACTGCAGAGGCTTCATCTTGATCTGCAGCTACAGAGAATGTCTGGGCATGTCTGAAGTGCCCTGCGAGTACAAGAGAATATCCAGCAGTAAAATCAAAAATGCATTCCTCAACTACTTGTTAGGCAGCTCAGAAGTTGTGTTTATTATCCTGCTGACAAACCTTCACTTTACACAGTCAGAGTCACAATATGCTGCAGGTTCAAACTGAAAATAACAAATTGCAATATACAGACAATTATTTCCAAACTCAGCAAGCAATTATTTAAGTTCAGTCAGAAAAACTCGTTCAAACATTTATTGCAGCATTAGAACAGGTTTAGTGTTTGGCGTCTAGGCTCCAACTTAATCACTCCCCCATATGATTACACAGGAATGATGAGAGTGATGTGCAAATACTTGTAACCACCCGTCGGAGCCTACAGGTGGATGCTGGGGTGGTGGAGGGGCTGAAGCAACTGGTAGAAAGCAGTGCGAGCAATGGAGATGATGGGAGCAGCGCAGCTCGAGTTGGCTGCTTGAACTAGCTCGCAGGCATCGCTCCATTTAAAAGCCATTTCATTCATTGGTTACATTTCGATTAAATCAGAAAACAGATTTCGAGACATGCTGCAGATGTCTTTGTGAAGCATGAGAGTGCAGTTACATTCCCACTCAAGCATTGCATTGTGTTTCCTGTATCTTCATTACTGTCTTAAAGGCTTTTGGCTTGTTCATACCAGTCATCAGTTGCTCAATGGCATACCAACAATACCTCCCTTGTTTATGCCAGACAGATAAATGAGAATTAAGGTGAGGCTGCACCAACTTTTAGTATAAAGGAAAAATGTATGTTTCTGTAACCAATAGAAACACAAACTGTCAAATTCACTTTTTAATTTGCAATGTAAAGTGTTGCTTTCATGCAGAGGACAATCTGGATGATTCGTCCTACACTGTCACTGCCTGCGCTCTCACAGGACCACAGCTAGAATGTCTTAGTGAGAACACCGTGACTCTCACGCAGGTACGAATGTGACAGAGCGTCTTTATCTGAGAAGGTGGCTTGATGTCTTTGTTCTCTAACAGATAAGCAGATGGAGGTTTTTAAAAGAAAGGTACAGAGATAGGGACAACATGCACATACAGTCGCAGAAACACTCGACAGACAAACACTTGAACATCATGACAGATAACGAGTGCAGGAAAGTAGCAACATTTCTGAGTAGATAAGCAAGAGAGTTTACCCCGTTCATCCCTGATTCATCTGCAGAAAGGGACGTTCAGAGAGTCAGAGATAATTGATGAGTTTGGTCTGATAACAGTGTTGCATGAGCAGAAAGCATAAAAGAGAGACTAAACAATTTAAAACTTAAGCCAAAGATATCGTCAAGGTATAATTAGATATTGATAATATTCTTATCACATTTTAGTCCATAAGTTGTTTGTTGAATCAAAATGTGTTTTGGATTCTCACCGGTGTTGTGAACAGCAATACATCTCTGAGTCTATGAGTAACAACTGGCAGAAACACACTTTCTTTGCCGTGTTTGGTTGAGCAACATGAGAAAGGTTAGAAAAAACAGTGTGTGACCCTATTTGCTTGGGACATGCACGGCCGGCATGCTGGCTGTGTGCACAGCGTGTGCGGACATGCAGTTACCATGAGTTGGTCACACACAAACAATTTCTCACACTGAGGCACAGTAAAGTGCAACAAAGAAGGAATTATTTATCAATATAATATAAATATATATATATACACCTACATACATGGAGTAACTACAGGTCAGCAACTAACTATCACTCACACCACACTACTGGATGAATGGACGGAAGCTGATATTCCGAGCTGAAGCTGAATATTGAGAGGCTCCAACACAATGGGAACACATCAGTGCAGCATAGAGATACTGCACTGACCCCAGTAGAGAAGGCTCGACGATACCCCCTCCTGCCATTGGAAGAGACCCTTGATGACCTTAACAACATCTTTGAACAACCGGCCTAGCTGAGTAATTGCATTAATCTAAAAACATGTAGCTGGCAGACCCAGACAAGGAGCAGAGGAGGTCAGTGGTGGCAATCCCAGCCGACAGTAGCATCATTAAGAAGGAGAAAATTGAGATGTACCAGGAGCTGGAAGGACAAGTAGACCAGAGGTGGAAGGTGAAGCCCAAAATTGGTCCCTGCACAACGAAGAGTTCAGTCCATGGAAGAGATTGATACACTGCACAGAACCTTCACACTCCAATGTCTCTGGTAGAAGACAGACACTACATGCTACATCTAGAAGACTATGGATGTTGCATCTTCGGCCAAAATTGTTCTTTATTGGCCGCCCTTAACACACTCTCCATTCATTTGAGTCCAGTGAAATTGGCCACGAAACACTCAATCATAAGTACAACTAAATGTATCCAGTGTATTTGAAATAAAACAAAAACAGACCAACCACAACTAATGGAATGCTCAACAAATTCAAGGGTATTGGTAACATAGAACATAATTGTTGCTATTTTAATGTAAAAAACCTTTCAGAATGACTTCTTGAATTTCAGGACTATAATCCATCAAAATGACTCAACTGAAAATTCATCTCTGAGCAGCAGGCGACTGGCAAATTACATTTGACAACTGTAGTGAAAGTGTTGCTTCACACAGTTTGTGTGGTGACAAATGTGACGTCTGAAAATTTGCAAAGCGGTGCCCTTGTGCCTCACTCAACGACAAGAACCCTGAACAAAGTGATGTGTGTTCCATGTTTGTAGAGCAGGTCCACACACTGTCAAGACAGATCTCGGTGATAACATCAAAGCTTTGATACCCTTCAAGGAAAAGGCCGGAGGGTCAGATCTCTGTCCTTGGAGGCTGTTGATGTGTCATGAATACAAGAGAGTGAGAACCATAAGAGGCCAGTCTCCTGCAACAGTGAAGTTGACATGCCTCCCAAGCAGGAGCTGGAGCATCCTGATTTGCTTTGGTTGGCCTGAAGTGAAAATCTGAATATTCTGCTCCACTGGATATTTGAATGTCTTTGCACATGCCATCTGGGTTACTAAGATACAGCAGCTTTTCAATTGAAAACACAGTGCAACTTAATCCTCCGGGATACTGGACTACTTGCATGGCACACATTCAGCATGAAGATTTTGCCATGTTGTCGTGTTTTCTGGTTTCTTGCTGTGTCATGCCGTGCCGTGTTGTGCCGTTGAGCGCCGTGTAGTGTGTTGTGCTGAGTCGTGGTGTCTCAGGTCTGTGTAACCCTGAAGGACTTATCGAGGCAGACGCCGAGACAGGCTGCATTACAGCTCTAATGAAATCTGTCAGCGCCGAATGCACTCAGGGGCAGCAGCTCGGCTCACAGTGCCGCTGCAGTATTTACCGTTGCACCGGAGAGGGGGAAGAGAGGGTGGGATATCAGAGGGCACGGTGCAGATACAGAGATGGAGAGAGATTTAGCAGCGAGTCTGTGCCTGTGTGTGCGAGTGTGTGTGTACGTCTGTTTGAGTAATTATACACTGATGTATAAAGCACTCTGCTGTGCTGCTGGGGTGCCTCACTCCAGTGGCTTCAAACCACAGGAGCAGACAGCCACAGACTCCCTGCTTAGATGGACTGGGACTGAACAGAATACTAATGTGAACAGGAGTCAGAGATAGAGAGAGCAATAGAGGAGATGAAGGGAGCAGGGAGGGAAGGAGGAAGAGGAAGCCAGTAGAATAGAAGAGGAAAAACACAGAGATGGGTATTAAAGACTGAAGGTGTGATAAGAAATCCTTAGAAGAGTAAATAAAAAGAAATGGGGAAGTGTGGGGTCGTGAAGGTGAAGCATGACTCACGGTGATAAAATACAGATAGGTAAGTAAAGAGATTATCGGAGAATCCTGCAGCGATTTGACGCAACGTTGAGATCTGCTCACAAAGGCTACGTCTGTCTTAAATACATTGTGACAAATACCAATATTACAGCTCACTAAAATAACTTGAGTTCTTTGTTTTTTGCAAGAATCTGCATCAGACTAAATCTTGTGCGTACAGGTTAGAGTCAGAGGTAATGGAACATTTATGTCTCTCTGTGGGTCTTGTCAAATTGTTCTGGTTTTGTTGGTCCAACCTTGTTCTTTGGTCCAGACCTTCGGACATTTCTGTTTAGTTCGAACCAAAATAGCAGATGAGAATTTTGTCCGACCAGAAGAGATGTTCTCAGTCCGAATCAACTGTTGGTTGAACCGTGGTTTGCTGCGTTTGCAGTTTGAGAACATTTTCTTGGCTAGTGCAGACTTTGCAGTGTTACTTGTAAACTTTACCTCTGGCGATATAATGTTTTGATGACTGGACTTTCATTTTACTGGTCGTAAAAACGTAACGATATTACAGTGGCAATTAAATTAACTAAAGGAACCAGTTCATTCATTTTCTTTATTCAAACATACAGACTTCTTTTTCTCTGTGCACGTTATCCAAATAAATTTAGCTAATTGAACAAATCAAGTAGACACAGGCCACACAGAGGATAACGACGAACGTATGTATGTCATACAAAGGTTTTAAGTTTGCTCCCCAAATTACAGTGTGGAACTGAAACTAACTGGGAAAAGGCAAACAATGTGACAAAGACATGAGCCTTGGTCCATACTTTCAGGTGTGAAAACGTCTATGTTTGAACTTCAACATCTTTATTTGTACAAATACTAACTTTTAAATATCTGCTTTACAGTATTTGTCAAGGACAAGATAGATGTTATTCTGTGAAAGCTGCCACAGCAGATGAAAGATGTTGATATTCGATATGCAAGAAGAAAAAAATACACAAAAAAACACACAATTTGTTAAAAGTCCAAGAACAGACAGAGAGAATAGTTGAGTGTATCATGCTGAATATTTTACGTCTCCCTGCGAACAACCACTGAACACAATTCAAGTTCAGAATTTAATATCTAAAGTGGTGGATTGTTGAGGTCATTTCAAATAGTCCAAGTACGGGGATGGTTGCATATAAAGGAGCAGAGATGACATCATGCTCACTGCTCACACCACATGGTGGACCATTAGCATGCCATTCATTCTCAGGACACAGTATGAAGTAGTTGAGCTGCATTACCCGAATACCAAAGCAGGTACTTTCTGTTGCTCATGGTTTTTTAAACATTGCTGCCATTCCCATGCAGGGAGTTTTCACAGAAATATGTATGCTGGATGTTTTTTGAGTTTCACTCTCTGGCTGCCCTGACATTCTATGCCCTATTACAAAACACTCTCCTTCACTTTCCATTAAAGTATCTGTGATTTGTCCTCCGCTCATCCCTGTGTTCTGGCCCCTGTCTGAGTCGTGTAGCACCTCTTGTGAAGATCAGTGGGCCCCGGGTCACGTTGCCGTGGCCGACGTTACGCAACTGCAAAGATTCGCTCTTCCTCTTGATCTGTTGGTTGCTGTCTTTCCCAGAGTCCGGGCTAAGCTTTGAAATTCAAATGCACAGTAACCAATGATCCCCTTGAACCTCGAGAGTTTCATCTTACAGTTATTCATCTCTGTTGGAGGCTGACGTCACTGTTTTACCGCTGATCTCTTTTAAATCGTGATAAAACAACATAATGTACGACGACAAATCAATCAATATGACTGTTTGGTGAACATGAGCATCAGAGATTACAATGGGACACAATGGTCACTGTAGTGGTAAAGATCAAACAATAACAATAAATATGATAACAAAAATCAGATTGTGCATAATTTCAGCTTATAGTCCACAACATTTTAAGGAAATGAAAAATGTGAATGAGGAGTATTAATAACCGTCACTTCAAACAGAATTCTGGTTGTGGGGCCCCATGAGACCTAACCCCCGGGCCCGAGTCTGGTCGTCCTGCTCAGTAACCTGTGCTAAGAGAGGACTCATGGCTTTGTGGTTATTTATGGCTATAATCAGTGGAGAAACTGGAATCTCTATAATGCATTTCTTCTGGTGCGGCTGCTGTAAATTCCTGCTCTTTGACTCTGAGGGCCTGAAGTAGCACTTTAAAGATTTCTACGCTACAACACAGTCCCAGTGTTCAAAGTAAAGAGAGAAATACGTCAGGAAGCAAAGAACAAATATTCCCAATACAAGGTCAACATTTGCTCTTCTGCTGCAGCGTTTTAATCAAATCAATTACAAGCAAAGAGAAGGCTGCAGCGTGTTTACAGATCTTCGAGACGCTGATGTGACTTGGCTTCCTGTCGCCGTATCCATGGTGACACACACCGACAGATGACGTATCAAGGATCCCTTTATTCTTGCCGTCACCTCTGTCAACTCCAGCTTCGCATGCTATAAAAGTCACAGCTGCTGGTGCTGCAACATTTTAACACGAAAAATGAAATGAAATGTAATACATGCTTGGCATCAAGTTATATTCTGCTAATGGAACAGAGAAGACAATGATGATTATAATGACAATGTAATTTGAATAAAAAATTATCATCAACATTCAAATGTTTCTTGGCAAAATGCTGATAATAAAATCAACAGTTGATCTGAAAGTCTCAGAGTGCAGCTGTGACATACTGATTATTATGATGACAATTATTCAATGTAGTTTGATGGTAACATGAAAATGTCTAAAGAATGATCATCATAAAGATTTTAAAGATGAAGATATGACTATTTTTTTCATTATCATAAGCTGTCGTTGGATATTTATGTATTTATCATGTGAGAAATGTAAAGAATAAATACAAGTAGTAACATGCCTATTTGTTTAGGTGGGAAAGTAATTCAGTTCCTTTAACTGGCACAGAGAAATGAACACGTTGTGGTTGCCAGTGTTTACATGTTGGTGCAAATACGTCGACTGGTGCCCAGGGGGGTAAAGTTTAGCCTGAGACGCCTGCAGTTATTGTCTGCTCCCACTGTCGCCCTCACTCGGTCCCCACAGCTGCACACAAACACACTCAGATACACACGCAAGCGGACATAGACATTTTGTCCAGATTCATCATGTCCAGCCACCAAGCAACACCAGACGCCCTTGTCCCCATGTGGTCGTTACTTAACACGTTCAGTTGACACACGCAAACACACATACTCATGTGTGAACATGTGCTCACAAACATTCACAGTGTGTCCTTCTCCCGTTCTTTTTCTTTCTCTTGCGCCTGCACACAGAAATATACACTCACAAACCGAGGTGGAGAGTGCATTTACTCAAGTACTGTATTTTTCCACACAGGCTTGAGGTACAGCATGGCACTTTCAGGAGGAAATGTACTGCATATCTGACACCACATTCATCTTTTAGGACGTTTATTAGAATAAAATCATATTTTAAAACATGATTGACTGATTGATGCATAGATTCAACAGCAACGTTTCTCTAATCCTGGAGGAAATTAGGGTTTCAGCCAGAATTTTACTGCAGAATTTGTTTGTGTTTTTCAACATTTGCATACGTGCAAACACAGCAGTGCCAGTCCCCCCCTCACCCTATGCCCTTGCTCACGGCACTGTGCTCGCATCCAAATCAAATAACATGTAATTACAACCAGTTACGCTTCCCAGAATCCTCTCTGACTAAAGAGAGCCTGAAAAGATTGCGCTGCTCTTTTCAACCGTAGTTTGTCTACGGAAGGTCACACACTCCGTCTTCCTGTCTCCTCTCGCTCTCTCTCTCTACTCCATCTTCGTTGCTTTTGTCCTCGCCACACCTGTCTGTCGAGCACACATCCTGCATTGTAACGGCAGAGGGACAGAGGCCGTTTGAGGATGCATCTGTTTTCATTAGTAAAATCAAATGATCTTTTCGTTTTCAACTAAACAACCAAATTGACTTTCCCCAGGATCTGCCGCATAGATAAAGATAGAGTTAAAGGTTTAGTGTGTACGATTTAGGGTGAAAGGAATCTATCTTCAGAAATTTAATTTAAAATAATCCTTGTAATGTCTCACTAGTATGTTTCCTCTCAAATGTACAAATTGTTGTTTTCTTTACCCTAGAAATGTCCCTTTATCATATTTAAATATCGCCATGTTTTTTACAGTAGCTCAAACTGGACAAACTAAACCTTTTGAGTTTTTTATGACAACTGAAGGCTGTGACAGGTTCTCTTTCATGTCTGGAAGGGGCGGGTGAGGTGAAGGGTATCCAGCTGCAGCAACTTCTCCACCAGATCTCAATTAATTCCACACACTGAACCTTTAACTTCCTACATTAAGTACTTCATGTGCTTTTCACTATCAAACTGTTGCGTGGTTATCTATCAGCGGTCCTGGACTGAACCATGGGCTTTCTGACGGGTGAACTTTCCTCCACTAACCACAGGGTTCAGGACAACAAGCCCCTGTGTGTTGACTCGCCAGCTGCACTTCACGTTTTAATGAGGACACATGTAGTTCAGTAAACAGAGGTGCAAGCCAGATGATGGGTTAAAGGCACAGAGGCGGCTCTTTCTTTCTAGTGCGTGGGTAAACACGCTGGGGGGAGCAGGTCTGGATAATGCAGGCTACACCAGGCGCTGTTAGGGACAAATATTTACTCAAATATTGACTGTGTCATTAATCAAAGAAAATAAAATAGCACGGTTAGAAGTAGAATTAGTAGAAGAGAGCATACCTCTGCCCAAGCCCAACAGTCTTTGCCTATATTGAAACAATCGTTATAGCTAAGGTTGTATTATTTTTCTCAGCTTCACATTGAAACTAGTTTATTTGGATCTGCACAAAATTGCAAAGGCTTGTCAATACCAACCGCAGAAATATGTCTGAATGTTTTCATCAAGATTAACTGATCATTATCTAAAAAATCCACAGAAATGTTGAAAAACACCCTATCAAGCATTTTTTACAGATGTTAATAAACAATCATGGATCTGGATCTGCACCAACTTGTAATGGGTTCTTTCCTGACCCAAACCACCACGTTTTGTGGTCCTGTCGATTTTGCGTAACAAATAAACAAACACAGATGACATCCCAACCTCTTGGCAGAGGTAATTACACTCCTATGTATGATTGTGGAGATGTCTGACAATTTTGGGGAGATGTTGATGGTTTAAATATGCAAATTAAGCCCCTTTTTCACTGGTCAGACAATCCACCAACATCTGGCTTTTTTCTGCAATGGGCCAAATGACTCTGCAGTAGACGCTGCAGTTTTTATCGGCTCTAGCTCCGATCGGCAGTGATGGAAAAAGGATGCCTTTTCTTTATTATGGCAGTCTAGATGCTGCCGCTGCACTTTTTGATGTTATGAGAGGCATTGAAATATTGAGGGTTGGCACTTAAATAGCTTAAATTGCACTGAAATAACCATGAACGTTTGTGTGCTAATTGTTTTGGTAACAGTGTGTAACAGTGATTCTTTTCGTCGTATCGTGCAAAATGCAACACAGGCAAGACCAAAAGGGGGCAAAGCTCTATAGCTTCCTTCATGTCTGTGACGTTGAACATGACTCACTGAAGAAAGAAACAGAAAGTTAGTGGGAAAGGAGTTAATTGCCTTTAAACAGGATTTATCTGCGTTTGAAAAACCTACGTACTGTATACCTGCTACTTCTGGTGTAATAGTTTAAATTCAACCTACTTTTGTAGGGATTATTTTAAGGGGCACTTTGCCTAAAAAAAAATATTTTGCCATGTTACATTTTACTTTGATAATTCAAATACCATTTTTAAAGACATGTACTGCTTATTCATTTGTATTATTGTCTATGTAGCATAGAGGCAGGATGTGATATGATTAAAATAACAACCCCCCCCCCCCTCTCTCTCTCTCTCTCTGTCTCTCTCTCTCTCTCTCTCTCTCTCTCTCTCTCTCTCTCTCTCTCTCTCTCTCTCTCTCTCTCTCTCTCTCCACGACGTTATGCCTGATGACTCAGAGTGCACCGGAAGCTCCACTGGATACCGACAGATAATACCGAGAACAATGGCTATTAATAAGTGTCACTTCAGCTGCTGGTGGTTCTTTCGGGGGGGGGGGCGGTCTTGACAGGCTCAATTTTTAGAGTAAGTTTATTATATGAGCGCGATCTGAGCTCCCATTCAACATTTTTATTGTGTACAGAGTAGAAAACTGAGAAACTAAAATAGCCCCCATGGTGATGAAACGGTCATTTGCTAGATTGTATGTTTCCAGAGGCCTTGCCCAATTTAGAAAATTGACTGTCTCTGCAGTTTTAATGGTTCCTGCATCTATTTTGTGACAAAGGGCTCCTTTTGAACGGAATGAATGTGTAACCCTCCTCTTCTTCACCTCTACAGTCGCTCTTTCATCTGTCTGTCTCATCGCCTCTGCTCTCTGCTGCTGTTCTCTGTCCTTGCTCCTCACATAAAATGGTTTCTATCAATATATTCCAACAAAATGTAATCAAATCTAATTTTTTATCAATATTGAATTGTGAGTCCAATACACCAAATTCAACAATGCACTTCCTTGGGCTCTTACCTATATACAAGCTTAGAGAGAAGCCGATAAGATGGACGGTTCTCCAGCCCCATAGACAGACAGACAAAGATGTATAGAACAATTAGATAGATGTAGACTTGATCAGCTAATTGACTATTATACAAAATTTCTGTCTTTTAATTATTAAGTGCTCATTATTCGAAATGAGCTGAAAGTCAAACAACACAGCAACCAGCTACAGGCCGATACTCAGTGCAGCAGCAGATGCAGCTACATATTTCCCCACCACTACAATGTAATCAGGGGATTATGTGTTCTGATAACATCTGTCTTCCATAACATTTTATAGCATCATCACTTCCTTGTTGCTCTGTCAAGTAGATGGCAAGTGGACTGTGTTTATATCGTGATTTTTCAGACAAATCAACCTCTCAAATTGAAATCATTCAAGTGCACAGCACTCAGGAGCAATTTGGGGTTCAGTATCTTGCCCAACGACACTTTGGAAATTCTGGAGGTGCAGGGGATCAAACCAGCAACCGCCCAGTTAGCGGATGACGTCACGTCCCCCGTTCTCTATCCATTGTGTCAGTTAACATCGCAGTTTCTTCTAGCATACACTGGTGTAACTTTGAATTTGTTAGTTATTTATTTATTATGGTTCTCAGTTATATGTAAAGATGCGCCATATTTGTTTTCCTATACATGTATGGTGTATGTTTGATGTTTGAGAGCCACTGTGCTACACTGGCTAGGTACTCCTATAGTCCTAACCCTTTCACCAGCCTGAGCTTGTTGTTGTCACGTCCTCACTCATTCAGTGCTACAGGAGCAGCCTCGCTTCCACTGATTACCTTCACCCTTTTTTTGGGTTGAAAAAGCCTCTTATATCCACATCCTTCAAATCTGGCTTCAGTGAATGAGCTCACCCGCCGCCATGCGCCAGCCGACAAGGACAAGTTACTGGTGGGTCCTCTCTCTCTTTCTTTGTCGCGCTCACAAAAAAAAAATGTGCCAAAGTAATGTGAAGTAGATGCTGCATGAGTGACACACAGAGGACCCGAAAACATGCCTCTGTTTTTCATACACTGAAATGCATGACTGGAAGACTGATCATGCATTTTTACTATTCTTATTTTGATGGCTTATTTGGATAGTTATTTCAGTCCGGACCGTGTTAGTAGACGGATCAACTGAATGACTGACATGACCCAGATCTGTGCCTCATGGCTAAAAATGCACATCTTTCCTCTTTCAGCACTAAAAATGGCCTCCAGGCTCCATTGTGAACTCAGCTCTTTAATAATAACACTCTTTGAAGTTTATGATTTCTGATGTCATGACAGGCTCAAGTGATAGTTGTGCTTAAACACAGGCTGTCATATTACCCTGCAGGTATCTCGGGGGACTTTCCTGGGGGTGTGGTCCTGTTTATTCCTTTCACTGTTTGTTTCACATTATTGTTTAGCTCCTCCAGCTGCACACAGTCAGTGGGAACCAGGGTCTGAAAGGTCCGCCCCTTCCTTTCCTCCATCTACTCTTTTTTTGTCTGGTACCAGCCCCCTTCCTCTGTGTCAAAACATCCCTAGAAGAAAGGCGATTTCTGCCTCTAATCCTTACCTCATCCATTGTTTTTCCAGGCTTAACGCTACAACACGGTTAAACAATGACACACTAGATGACGTCCATCTCAGACTGTGGCTTGTAAACAAGGTAGAAAACCCACTGTGTTGGTTGATAGGAAACTCTGCATTGAAGAGTACAGTTCACCATCAACATGTTTGTTTTGTTACCACTTCACCTCTGGACACTTTTGGGTGGTGAGGCAAACTGTGAATGATGCATGCACATAAATTCAAAGCATTTATCAGAAGGAACTGGGAATTGGTGCGTGGAGAAAATCCAGAGAAATAAAGGTGGGTCACCATGTTAATGTGTGGTAAGAGATGTATACAGGACAAATAAAATGCCTTTTGATTCGCAAAATATCCACGATGCAGCCTCGTCCTTCATCCAATGTTTTCTGGCAAAGGCTCAGGCCCATAAACTCTGAATATAAATCATTGAAATGTGAGATTTGCTCCCTCTGTTAGATGGACATTTTGATTTGTGTTGTGGACTTGCAGTTTCTTTGTGTTGGGACTCTTCTTTTCAGGCTTTATTTTGAAATTGCATTCCTTGTGTGTCTCCTATATTATTTCCTGAGCCTGTGTTTCACCTGTGTATCTCTTCCTCCATATATACATTATGAACTATCCCTTTAAGTCTCTGAGCTCCCAGTCCTCTGTGTCAGTTTGGCCATTTACACTGGATTCACCTCTGTTCAGTTGGCCTGCTTCTTGTTTGGGTTTTAGTCCTCCTTTGTTCTTTTGCCCGCCTTTAGAGACTGTAAGCCTCTTTGGTTTCTGTTTTGAAAAACATAACAAGACTATCTATATTTTCAGTTTCTCTCTCATCTAACCTGTCATCCAGGGGTTATAGGGACTTTCTGAAGCAAAGGTTGAGGTTCGCATAGTGGGGCTTTACAAACCTGGCAGGCTCACTATGTGGAAATAAACCCACAGACACTGTGGCAGTCATTGGGTTTACTGCTCTTGTTCATGAGATGCAGCATAATGCAAAAGACTAAATGCTTCTTCAACCAGACTGTGTTATTTTTTTACCACTGCTTGTTAATGTACAATATACTGCCTGCAAATAACAGCTGTGGAGTTTTAGGGGGATTTTTCACATTTACACATACTAGCTGTTGATTTTAGCTTAGGCTAACCACATCCTGACCCGGCCTCTGTGCTCCAAGATTAAACTGATATCTTATCTTTTTTGTGTTTGGATTGTGATTTTGATGCCCGGAATAGAAAATTCCCTTAAACAACACAACACACTGTAGTTGAGTTGCAGTTGATCAGTGTTACTCATATTTTGTATATCCCTTCTACATGATTTCTCCTGAATGGTAACTATGTCATGCAGAGGAAATATAAAGGAACAATAACATAGATACGGTTCAGATATTAAGTCATCAGTCGATTTTGGAATCGTAGTCCATATATGAAGATGGGTGACGCGTTTCCACTTTCTCTCATTATCCAGAAATGTCGCAAACATATCCCTCATATCCCTTGAGTGAGAGTATCTGGGATTTACACAGTAAGTTTATTTACCGCAGCAGCAGGGCAGCTACCTCAGACGAACTTGTGAATCAGAGGAGGATGCACCACCTGTTCAGACCAAACAGGCGGCTCAACATTCTGCAGCCTTAAGAATGTCACTGTATCCGCGCCAATAGAGTGACACAATCTTCATTCAATACAAAGGGAACTCTCCCTCCATTTATGCAATACTGGCCACTGATACACCTGTAACACCTGACACTCGTTCAAAAAGTAGAATGGTGCTTTCTTTGCAAACGAGAAGCAGTTCATAAGGCTCTATTTCGCCAAAATACTGATGATGTCTTTCGTCTTTCATACGACCGACGGTTATTTCTATTCCTTTTACGTGCTGCTACTTCCTGCAGCATGTCCCTGTTGAATAATCCACTCACACAGTCCTTGACATTAACAGACGTCTTCACTCCTCTTCCGACATCCGCTGCTGTCATGTTTAGCTGAAGCTGCCACTGACATAAAACCTTTTTTTTTACAAATTCTGGCTTGCGACACTAACATATAAAGGTATGTGAGAACTATGTGTTCACACATATGAAGGCTGTGCAAGCCAAGGCGCATTCACAGGGACATTCCCACACAAGTGTGAAGAATCAGCGTAAGCCTGCAGGGAATATGAAGTAATATCTCAAATATGCCAGAAATGTTGTCATAGCTGCTGAAAAATGGTGAAAATGTGGGTTTGTAGAGGTTTTTTTCTGTTAAAAGCTACACATGTTTTCTTGAAGGCCACTGATTTTCATCAACCAAAATTCAAATGTGTTTCACCGTCAGGCAATTTATTACGAATTGTGGTTCTGCTTGACGAGAGTTGCCCCATTTTGGTGCACACCTTTTCTTAAATCCGGATTTCCCAATGTCCCTCTGTACGGGTGAATGTTCCCGTGTTGCAGGAAGTTCTCCTGGCTTCTAACCTGTTCACTTTGTGGGATAGGCTTCCTCTGGACCTGTTAAGGGGGAGGCTTCACCACCCTGTGGGTTCAAGGAATTCCAATAATGATTCACTGAGCTTGCTCACTATCGAGCAACTTCTCCTCTCTCTGCCTGAGCCGAACAAGATTTCACACTCCACCTCCTCTTCCCCCCCTGAGTCAGAGAGCCGTCGCTTCTTTTCTCAGTGAGTCACAATCCAGTCCACAGATATAGCTGGCCTGTGTGGGTGGATGGTGCCCCCCGTGCTCAACTGCTGTTATTGCATGTACAAGGCTCATCCAGGAAAGCACCCCCACACTCTCCTCATGGAAACTGAAATATGTTTAACTTGGATTGTCTGCAATACCATAAGTTTTTATGTTCTTGTGTCTGTCAACAAACAAGAGATTTAATCTGTGCATGGGTGTAATTTCATACACCCATGCACAGATTAAATCTCCTGGTCCCTGGGCTTTGGTGAAACAGCATAAAATTCAGGCTACATTGCATAACATTAGTCGGGAACAATACAGAGACACGGCTTTGTCTCAGAGGTAATTTGCTTTTTATAATTCTGAGGTTCCGGTTCTCTTCCCACGGCCTTTCACACACAGAATTTACTTCAGCGTCCACGCACACAGAAAACTGCACATGCCTGCACACCCATAGGGTTTATATAAACCCCTTTTTGCTGAGAGGTGATTAGGACTTAGTGTACGTAACAGCGCATTAACTCTGCACACCCAATCCGGATGTCACAGTTGAACTTGACTGGGTTTAAAGTGAGGAAAGGGTGGCTCCCTTTCGAGTGGAGGAGGTGTGATGGCATCCTTCCTTAAAGGAAGCATATGGATGGTTGCAGAAAGGAAACCAGCTCCTCTGGAGGGTGGAGCAAATGATGTGGAGAGGAAGTGTAATTAATTACAGGAATGTAAGAGATTTATTTACATTCAATGGATCGGTATCTCAAAGACAGTGTATTTAAAATGGGAAGCATTTTAGAGAAATATTAAATAGCTTTACCCTTTCATTTCATTACAATAGCAGAGGCGTTGCTATAGGGTAGGCTAAGCAACCCATTGTCTGGGGCCACTAGGTGAGAGAGAGCCCTGAGAACAGTTGATAATCATAGTCTACACTACAGCAATGGCAATTTTTTAAGAACCCCTTAAATTCTGATTGGCTGCGTACAGGAGACTCCAATGATGGTCAGAAACCCCCTAATGAGGCCTCCTGCCACTGTAACTTTATTCCATACGCTTTGTAATTTTAGAGGTTTGGTTAAAAACAACAATGTCTAAATTCATGAGTATGTTTCTCTGATGGTGGTGGATGTTTGCACTACTACTTTTCAAATTTGTATTCGCTTTGTTTATAATTTTATATTATAAAAGAATTGTTTGAAGATTGGAATTGTGTGGTTTAGTATCATATGCTATTGTGTCGGATACCGGGGCCCCCCAAGTCCCTTTGGTTCGCATGGGGCCCCCACAGGGCCTGGAAACGCTCCTGTACATTAGCTCCTTGCACTGCTCAGCATATACTACAACCTCCAGGGGCTGGTTAATTTGAATAATGTATTTTTCTACAGCTTATGTCTGAGGTACGTGAGTAATCATCAATGTTCTTTTGGGATATAATAATGCCAGAGTTAATTTACATCAAAACTCCTTCTGAAATGCTCAGTGGGGATCTTTAAAAGTTATGTAATCTTAAAAAAAAGAAATGTTTAAATCCCATGTACAGTATTTCATAATTGTCCTTGTGTATTCATGGGTTTCCACTAAATCGTTTCTCTTCCTCCCACACTCCATCAGATGGACTGCTCTCTAAAATGCCCACAGGTGAATGAGAAGGTGTACGTTTGAATAAAGTTGTGCTGGGTATTTTCCAGCCTCC
Organism: Limanda limanda; assembly: GCF_963576545.1. Taxonomy (NCBI): domain Eukaryota; kingdom Metazoa; phylum Chordata; class Actinopteri; order Pleuronectiformes; family Pleuronectidae; genus Limanda; species Limanda limanda. Next base: position 17,958,964 of record NC_083640.1, on the reverse strand, counting down.
CACCTGAAACACTCAGGGATAATCTCCTGTCAACTGTGACCTCGGGTGATCAGAGGGAGGCCCAGAGCACAATGATCAACACAGCATTTTAATATAACAGCTCGACTCGGCTCCAGCAAACTGTGAGCAACTGATTTGTCTCTGGAAAATTTGCTACGTGAGTGATAATACGCACCAGATTAGCACCAGTGTCCATACTGCCCTTTTGCTTCAACGTTCTCTGGAGTGAAAGAAAATGCTTTGTGATTGATTAACATTCCCATGAAGTAATGTACACAATCGACCACCCTCTTGTGGGTACTTGCAGACTGCTTGGCTATTAAGTGGTCTTCATATCTGCTAAATGGGCAAAGGACTATCAGGATCACTGCAAAGAAACAATAACCGGTGAAGATAAGATGGCTGTATTCTATTATCTGTGTTGCCTAAATAATGTCAACATCCATTCTCAAGACCCTTTCTCCACATGGAGGTCATTCAGTGGTTTCCCACGATTGTGCAAGTACCGTCATGTGAGGATCTGTCCTAGAAACTATGGATGAGAAACATATTTTCAGTTATATCCTGCTTTGTCGACATGGAAACAAACAGACCACCTGTTTGTTCTAGGATACCTGCACGGAAAATAAAAAGTAGTAATGTTTGTGAGAATAAGATGTCTTTGGTGAATTCTGTCTATCACATGTGTCCACTACACTGCCCACATGAGGAGTCGATGCAGCCTAAAAAGCAGTTAACCTACAAAATCCCCTGAATACTAATATGATTCTAATGCGATTAGTTGAGCTTGTGCTTTATGTTATACTCGTTCTGTTATATTGCTTTATAACTGTAAATGTTTCTCATCTCTGAGCTTGTACAAAATTACCTGTGTGTTGCAATATCCTTTGAGGAATAGTTCAGTGCACGTGCAGCTTACATACGGGCAGGGGCGTTTTGTCTTGAAAAGGAAAGCAGACGTGCTCTTGGCTTCATCCCATCGTCCCTGGAGGTCATCTTCACATCTGAGAGGGGCATCCTCAACTCAGGCTGAGGGGAAAAAGGAAGGAAAAGGATGTGTTTCTACAGTTTTTTTTCTTTCTATGTGTGTATGTGCGAACGCCTGCAAAAGCTCTTTAGTTCACAGTGCTGGGAACAGCTGCAGGCAGGACTTCCTGTTCTGCACAGGAAACAAAATGGCGGAGAATGGGAGGCCTGGAACAATGCTGTGAAAGTCAGCCACCACCCAGGTTAGGAGAGCGAGCTGCTTGTGAATCCCGGGGCAGAAAGGTGAGCAGAGCACGTCCCACCACTGCTGCAGGAACCACATGTGGGAATAAACCCTCCCTGCACAGGCCTTTGTGTCATATTCAAACAGTTTCCACTGCAGGTAAAGATCCAAAGTGAAACTCCAGGTGTTTCAAGACAGGTTTTAGATATTTTGCTTTTAATGTTGGAAAATATCAAACTTAATGTTTACCAAATAACATTGAGGTAATTGACGTTTGAATATTTAGATATTATTTAGATTCTAAGCTGCCAGTGCAAATACAAACAGAAAGTATAGTACGAAACTGCTCTGTCTAAATCACTGGTTTCCTAACTGGGGACTAGGAGAGTTTAAAGGGTCGTGAGATGTAGAGGGGCGGTTGTGAAATTATTTCATATTTTGCATATTTTTGCAATAATTGTAACAAAAGATGAAAAAAGTAATTACATTTTAGATGAATGCAAATGGAAAATTACATTATAAATGTGATTTTCTTTGTCCCCTCATGAGGTGACAGATTATTCATAGCATTAGTGACAGTGAGCTCATTTATATCACCATGAAATGTGAAGAAACTGAGATTGTTCTTCGTGAACCAGCTTTAATCCATCTCCTCTCTAGAATTATGCTGTTATTTTAGGGGTCGGGGCTGAAAAAATTAGGAACATCTACTTAAAAATCTTACATACAGGTCTATAAGATTACAATGAAGCTAAAACAATGCGCAAAAAGCCATTTAAACTAATAACTGCCAGTTTTTATAACACAATTAAATGAGGCAAAAGTTGTCTGAGCATTCCTGTCAGTTGTGGCATTGACCTCATTACCCTTTAAACTCACCTGGCATACTTTTGAGCCACTTTTTACTCCTGCTGTGACCAAAACAAAGAGCATATATCTACATTCTTGTTAGCCAACAAAATAATGAAGCGACCAGAGAACAATCACACACATTTTCCTTCCAGGGCCGTTCTGTGTCATAGAGAATTCAGGCCCTCGGCCAAAAAAAGACTTTTGTCATGAGCATTCTCACGTTTCAAAACTGATCAGAATAGCACGGGGGGGGTGGAAGTTTACAGCTTCGTCTTTGTTTTCAGGATGTTACACAGGAACTATATTTAGTCCATTAGAGATACAGTAATCTGCTTTGTGCCTGTTTTGTATCTTTTGTTGTGAGATGTCACTGCCACTGTTCTCTGACTGGCCAGAGCCTTGTTCTCAATTAACCGACATTAATAGTAACAGGAAACGAGATTTGGCATTTAAGTGCCAAATTCAAAGCTTAATTATACCTCCTTATTTCTAGTGGTGCATTAGTGATAGAGGCAGTGGGACATTTTAGACAATGGAGGTACATTGGCCAAGTTACTTCACAGCTTTGAGTGATATCATTCTACTCCACCAGAGATTTCCATGGACTTTTTCCCCCTTTTTTTCCGGTCTGACCACCTACGGCCTCCTTATAATGGCCACAAACATAAGTCTGAGGTATGATGAAGCCAGCATTAGAAAACTCTGAGGGATATTGCTCTTTTTGGACACTGTCTTTATCCTCAAAGACTCCACTCTCGAGTGTTATCACTGATTTGCCAATGAAATGCTGGACATTTGGGGCTTTTTTGGATAGTGTCTCTTGGTTCGCACAGTGCAAAGAGTTTAGGGACACTCTGGTTTAACTCCCACACATTTGGAGCCAAATTTCCCAGGACCTTATGTTGCAAAAATAAGTCCATGTCATTTCTTTACTCTGTCCTCGTCTTTGAAGGTTTACAAGATATAAAAATAACCATAGTGACAGAGATAAACTACTAAAGGATGCAGCGATAACGCTTTTCGTCATATTAATAATCAGATATCTGCAGAATCGTCCAGATTAGACATCAGACTAATGGACCGTCTCTCTTGGCTGAGAAGCGCAGGGAGTAACGTTTTCTAGTAGAGTAAGTGCTGTAGTTATAGACAATTTTTTTTTGTCCTTATCATAGCTCACAGATGGTTTTAACTTCCACACACACCTATGGACACCTCAGAGCTTTCTCTTTATATAACTGGCCCCCTATTTGGCACACAAAAGAAAAAAATGATGAAAGGCAGCCCCCTCAGTGCAGATAAGTGGGATTTGAATGAAGAACGCATGGCTGAGGAGATAGGAAAAATTACTTCTGCCTCATTTAAAGGCAAATTCTTAAATTTTCAAATTCACCAAGCAACTCAATTCATCCACATCCATTTAACTGGCAGCAATGAGACATTATTAGATACTGGGAGCTATCATAAAAGTTTACTTTTGAGGAAAGGTCATTGCGTACAGAAACAGAGCCAGATGGGCAGACATCAAAAGTTACAGTCAACCAGAACTAATTATCTGGTGGAAATTAGGTCCTAATGTTCTCTTCAGCTGTTCAAGTTGCATAACACCATCCTACATTTGTTTCATGGTGTTATAGAACAACACAGCTGTTTCATATCATTATTGTTCTTACTTTGACATGAAAAGCTTTCATGCCATTCAGATAAGTTTATCTTCATCATGAACATGACTTTGCAGAAACTAGTTTATTTATCTGACCTCTCTTTTTGGTAATCTTATAGCTTATGTTGTGATGCAAGAAGAGACGTGACAGCATGTGCCAAACTGAAAGAAAGAGAACATTCTGCATCAGACACCATATGACTGAATAATACAACTTCTCATTTTCCAAAATCTTTCGGTTCCAAAATCACCCACTCTGGAGGAGTTATCATGATGCCTGCAGGTAGGAATGCGTTCTGGGAGAGGAAGGAAAGAACAGGGGCAAAGGCACGGTTTGTTTGCATTCTCTGCCTTTAACTCGCATCAACCTAATTAATTCCGCCTCTTGACACATTGCCTCATGCAGACACATGTACATTCTATGTGCTAATTTCCCTCTGCGTTTTCTTCAACTATAGCCTCTACACAAGAACCCACCTCTAATACTAAGATCATGTCCTGTAAATGAACACTAATTTGCTCTTATATGGTGTGTTTAGTCATACGCATAGAATATATTGTAGACACTTTGTGGCAGCACCACAAGCTGTTAACACAATGGTCATCATGTTTGGGCGTATATGTTGGCATTAGCATATAAACAGTAGGCTAGCTTATATATAGCCGGGGGAAGTGGAGACGCATCGTTTATTTTGATACACAATCTATGGGTCCACTAAAACTACATATCGTTGCAATAGTGATGAGGAAAACGATACCATTTATTACTAGATAAATGGTATCTAGTAATAATACCATTATTACTGTTTTTGTTTTTTTGAATCCAAAAAAACAAAAACAGAGCGAGCCCTTCTCCCAGTGTCGCAGCCTCCGGCAGGAGAGTAAGTGGAACATTAAACTTTAGGATTAACATCAGTGAATGCTGCAGACTTTTTGACAATGATGATGCCATCGTCTTATCAACACCATCTCAGAGCCCTGAAGCCAGCTCTTTCAACATCAGAAGAATTATCTTCAAATCGTATAATTTAGTGGATATTTGGAGGCTGCTCTTCCCACCGAAAAAAAATTATCTTATTTTCCACAAAACCCACTTGAGAGCTGAATATTTCTTGCTAGACGGATGTAATTTCCATACTATACTAATGTTGGCTCATGCCCCTGTCTCTCTAAACTAAAAAAGGATGAATACAGCTGGTGCTTTAGTAACCCTCCCATCTTCTTCCAGGTAAAACGGATCTATATCTAAACACTAATGATGTGAGTGATATCGATGATTCCAGTCATCGGGACGCCAGCTGGGAAGGTAGTTCTAAGAAACCACATGATGTAAGGCAGCAGAAAAGAAAAGGCCCAAGGAAAATGTTAACAGGAACACATAATCACATATCTAATCTGGAAGCTATATCACCACAATAACCAGAATTACCTAATACGATCACTGCTTTACTGTTTGAGTATTAGTATGTCATGTACGAATAATGTTGGCCAGACATAGCTTGAGCTTGGCAGAAAGCTGCGTGTCAGAAAGCCTCCAAAGCCAGACACTGTAAAAATACATTAATGATTTGGAGATTTTCATGTACAGGTTTATCAGTCACAGGATGAACGGGTTATTGAAAACCTCAGTCATCAACAGATTGATTTGATATTGATATTAATCTCTAGTCATTAAAGTGGTTTCCTCATTTCATTGTTGCGTCTTGAACAAACAAAATTCTGGTCAACAGATGGAAATACTATGTTCTGTTCTATAGCCTCACCAGTAAGTATGAAAAATGGGGGCTGTTGGATAGGATCTGAGACCCTCTACGAACATGTTGTCATAGTAGGTTTTAATATGAGTTAAATACGATATGAGTTAAAGACAGTCCATTAAGTTTGGTGTTTTCCCAGCTTCAGATCTTCAGACTCAAATGACTCTGCTCCCTTCATATAATGATCTATAGAGGGTTGACCTGCATGGCTTTTTCTTTTGAATTAATCCACAAAGTAAGTCAGAAAGTATACAAAAGCATGCACATCCAAACCTAGATAAAGAATAAGTGCTGGACAGATGTGACATAAAAACCACAAGAAGAGAAATTTCCGAAAAACAATTTCTCTCTACTGCAAACTCCTCTCCGGGAGATAATGTTTCGGATATGTCTAACAAAGGGCCTGTGCCTCATCTTTTAATTAATCTAATCCGAAGTCTAATTATTGTTTTTTCAGGCAGCTATTAAAAACCAAAACTGATCAGTGTAGACAAACTGTACACGTCTTGTTCATCTGATGATCTATAACGGTTAATAACTCCAATTGTATATTTTATCTCCTCTGTCAGAAAACCAGCACTGTTTTAACCAGGAGACAATCCATGCTCTTTTAATATTGTATTAACTCATTATTGAAAACCACAGTCTCTCTAATCCCTCTAATTGTTTTGGGAGCCTAAGTGTAGGTGGCTCAGAGCGACAGCACTCCTATGTTATTTGCCAACAGCAAGAATGTCAGTGTAAGAATGGAGAGTCGGATGTGTGACATCTGAAATGATGGGTGATCAAGAGGAGGAAAAAAAGTGAGAATTTCTCCAAGTTGTCAGCCTCTACATCTTCTGTCCTCTCCACAAACTGTTCCTGTGGTAGGAGCGTAGGTTACCATGGAGACAGAATCACCCACATGTCTTGTCATGAGGAGCCTCTTATCCATGACAACACAGCTGTTTCCTCTATTTCACATTTGGTGCTGGGCTCATCACTTTGCATATTCTGCACATTCGTGGGATCACAGGAGCTTCAGAGCTCCACATCCCCCGTGCAACTGCTCAAAAACCTTCACCACTATGATAAGTGGTTCTGATCTGGCCTGGCGTTGAGATATTCATCTACATGGTTATGCTGGCCTCTCGTGTAGATGAAGTTTAGGAGAGATGCAGAAAAGGAGGATATAAGATAAAAAAACAATTAGTATAAAGGTTTCTTGCTATGCGAGCTGGAACCATCTTGCATCTCATTTTGTCTCCCTTTTTGAGATTAAATAGGTTTTAAGATAATACATGAGACAATTTCTTATTTTGCAGATTTAAAATACTTCGAAAAACTAAACACAACTTTCACCCTGCGTCATTTTCAACACAGCTGCTGTTTAAAACAAGTCATTTCCGGGAAGTGGACGAGTCTCATGTTAAACCCGAGCCCACTGCATGACGCAGGTTATGGATATTTACAAACACCTACACAAGTAGATAGTGCGTCTGACTACAGCAAGACAGGAAATTGCTGTGCCCACTCACTGTTACTCCGCCTTGAAGTGAACTCTCGCCTCTCAGTGTTCCAAGCATGATGAAAAAAAAATGAACATAGCTGAGTTGCCAAGTTTTTACTACAGGATTTCTACAACACTTCCGGCGACTCACAGCGCTTGTGCACAGATAAACAGTGTAGTGGGATGGATAAACAACACATTTATCAAGCATCTGTCTTTTTATCCAGTATCTTTCTTTCTTTCTATCTATCTATCTATCTATCTATCTATCTATCTATCTATCTATCTATCTATCTATCTATCTATCTATCTATCTATCTATCTATCTATCTATCTATCTATCTATCTATCTATCTATCTATCTATCTATCTATCTATCTATCTATCTATCTATCTATCTATCTATCTATCTATCTATCTATCTATCTATCTATCTATCTATCTATCTATCTATCTATCTATCTATCTATCTATCTATCTATCTATCTATCTATCTATCTATCTATCTATCTATCTATCTATCTATCTATCTATCTATCTATCTATCTATCTATCTATCTAGTTCACATTTTTCTCGTATCTACTTAGTATCTATCTTGTTAGTATTTTTCTAGTATCTATCTAGTTAGTATATTTCTAGTAGCTAGGTAGTATAATCTGTATCTATCTGGTTAGTATATATCCAGTATCCATGTATCTAATTATAATCTTTCTAGTATCTATCCAGTATACAGTATCCGTCCGTCCATCCATCAGTAAAAGGTGGCACCTGCTGTGCTGTGATGAGCTCAGTAAGGAGCCGCCCTCATGGTTATTGCAGGTCCTCAAACTCCCTCACACGAGCATCACCTGAGGAGACACTACAGCACCACAACAAAAGCGTCATAATTGCTGCATTAGAACGAACTGTGGCAGCTGCTCTACAGGCTGATGAATAAGCTCTCAGTCAAGCTACACTGTTAGTCAGTGTATTTTGGCAATGGATGGAAAGGAATCCATATTACTTATTATTATTTTATACAGTTGTATATTTTCTATGGTTGACTGACTAATGTGAATAATGATAAAAGGAATACAGCTGCAAGCATTCATTAGCAGTGTCCATGTCCATACTCAGCTACTTCAGAATTCTTAATGTTGTCATTGTGAGTCCAGACCAGACTCGAAATGCATTACCAGGAAATGAACCATCCATCCCTGATCACCCGTATCCGACAGTTCTGTAACAGAGGCCAAAGCAGCTGTTCAACCAACTTCTGTTCTGAATGTATACCATAATGTGTACACATTAGAGAAAACAGAAACATACTTGAAAACATAAAATAATTGATGGCAGCATCTTCCATAGGGACGTGGAGAGCACCACATTAAATTGAACACAGAACATGCAGGGAAAAAAACTGAAAACAAATCATCTCTTTTCAAAACTAGAATTGTGAAAACAATGGATCACATACCTCCACCAAGGGCTGAACAAACCTACAAATGATCGTCTGGTTCTTAAAGTAGAAATATGAAAGAAAACAGGAAATGGTCTGATAATGTGAATGGTTTATTTGTCATGAAACATAACCCATAAAAATCCTGCATCAGCCCCTTATTCCGCAACTGCACCAAAATGTCATGGGTGCTTCCAGGCCATTTTGTGGAAATTGTTTTGATGGGCTTGGCTTAATCCTGTCAACAAATAAATTAACCAACAAACAATTAAACAAACCAACAGACAGGTGAAAACATAGCCTAATATTCTTCTTCTGTGGTTTCGAGCTTTTAACCTGCACCAAAACGAACCACGTTAGTTCCCAGAACAATTCCAGTTCTCAGAAATATTTATTCATTAAAAAAGAAGAACATTAGGATGTAATTTGACTAGTGGTTTAGGTGTTTTGCAAGGAGCTAGGCAGACTTGAGAGCCAGTTAGAGTAAGGAGACATTGTCCTGTTTCTGAAAGAAAACCTGATTAACAATCCAGCAGAAAGAGTCCAATTCAGCTTTTACAGTAATATCCTTCATGTATGTACCTACAGGCTGCTAATGTGCCCCTAATAGATCAGAAATGTAACTGCACCTTCTACAGAGCTGAGAGGGTGCAGTTAAATTTAGACATATAATTATTTTGAGAGACTTCACATCGCAAATCTATTTTTTACATAAAAGCTGTCTCACATTAAAGTTAATTTTGACAAATGTCTGATGGAAAGGGGTGACGTCAAACAGCAGATTTGAATGGGCGGATTTGTGTGCCTTAACACATTAAATGTTGAGGTTGAAGCCCGAAATTTCTAAATACTCAAAGAACTGTGACTCTAAGTCTGTCTGCTGAACGTTATTCTGTAAGTAACAGCTTTGAATCAGGGAGAGGCTGATGATTCTAGCTGTTATATTAGACAAACCCTGACTCAATTTTAAGCCTTAAAATAAATCAAACACTCAGCAACTCGAAAGAGGAGCAGGAGATGTTTAAGCCTGAGCATCAGGGCTTAGTCTCCGGTTTTCTGAGTGTCACACACTCAGAAAACATGAATACATGTATTTGAATGCACAAATACATGTCTTTGAATGCAACTGCAGAAATTAATTTGTATTGCAGGGATTTTCATTGTGTCAAGGATGTTTTAAAACAAATGCTTATTCATCCTTCTCCTATGACCATGATGGGATTTCTATGATATTTTTCTTTTCATGGAAAGTCTCACTCCTCCATTCTGTCTTCTAAATTGCTGTGTTCGGCTGCAACAAAATATGGTTTACAGTATTTAAGTAACGGTTTTATGTATCTGCACTTTACTGAAATAGATTCATTTTCAGGTACTTTTCATCAGCACCACATTCATCAGTAAATACTCTCCTACATTTTACAAAGCATTGCATTACACTCACATTATTTTTCTGTTTTTTTTAATAATCAATAACGAGATCTAATGGACAAGTTACATTTGACCCCGCTTCCTTCAATGAAAGAAGAGACCACAATTGAGACTCAATTATGTAGTAAACTATGACATTAGGAATTGGATACCCTTGTCTAGTACTTTTATTTTTACTTATTTAAAAGTATATTTAAAAGCAAGTACTTACTTTGACTGGTACGTTTCATTTTATTTGAGTTTATTTGTGTCTATTTATGTGTCCATTTTACTTTGACTGAAAACCTAAAGCTGTTTTTATTCCAGGAAAGGATTCTTTGTCATTAATAATACATTTTAAAGCGGCAGAATATTAAATTGCATCACTGTGTCATAGTGTCACATAAATGTTGATGCTTGCAATCGGTTTTCTGGGAATTCCTTGAAATTCTTAACAATCAATAGCCTGTTTATGTTACTCACCAGTAACATAAACTGTTAAATGAGTAAGTCCTTCAGAAAGGTTTGTTGACTGTGTAGGACTTGCTGTGCAGCTGATTTACTGTTTTAGTGAGCCGCATGTGGGGATAAATACTGTCGGCTCCATGTAAACACATACAAATCTGTGTCAAAGCACGTGGGGGAGATTCACATGATTCTCCCAAGAATATCAACACAACAGGCAGCGGGTTTCTCGCAGTCATTGTTGCAGCCTGACTGATGGTGGTGCTCAGAGCACAGAGGACATGGACAGTGCTAAAGCTGAGTCATGAAGAAGTCTCAGCTGTCACACAGTGCCACCTAGTGGTTTGTATTTAATGTTAAGGAGTGAAATCAACTTGTTCTTGTATATAAAAAAAGTTTAACAGCATTCAATCCTGACTTCATGGTGGTTGCATGAATGTGCAGTTGGTGAAGGAAGTTGTTTTAGAGACATGTTGATTCATATGAATGATAGATTCGGAGGCTGCAGGCTGTGGTTCTGTCAAACTGCAATATTATCTACATTAAAATAAGAAGATAGGATGATACAATGTCAGAGGATGTGGTTTGTGTAGATATATAAATTTATATACAGCTATATAACAAGTTTCAACAAAAAAAATTAACATTATAAACTTCATGAAGGTATGGTAAGTTATTTATTAGTCAGTATTTCAGCCAAGTGTTCCTCATAAAATGAGAAGTGAATGTGTGTATAGTGAATAATTTCATCTGACATTGCTACAGTTACGACAATGTAAGCTCACTATGACATGACGTTATGTTTATGTTTACATCCATTGATTATGTTCACGCTTCTCCTTTGATAAACTTGGAGAAAACCAACGCAGACACAGAGAGGTCCTAGTCGGCTGGAAGGTTCAAGCCTGTCTTTCAACGTGCCATGGATATTTCATGTTAAAGTCAAAAAACGTCGCTGTGATCGTTCCTTTGTGCAACTTGAGGAATTATCAATAGTCCAGCTTCATGATGAGATCTCTCAATATCCTGATTTAGTATGAACACTTCAATTCCCCTTATACTGAGAAGTGTTTTCCAATATGGATTTTCAGAACAATATTAAGTACTCTATGTGCAAGGTCAGATAATGCTTTATTCCTGCCCTGATACCATCAACTGCAGATGTTAATAATACTAAATGCCTCAGACCTGCAGATGTTGTGAGTTTGATATTGTGCGGTGACGTGTTCCACATATCAAGATCAATAGATATGCAGCTTATGAGTCCATTTGGCCTCAAATACATAATAGATAGTTATGAGTAAATTGTCAGTTTTCCAATTTCTCTTCGCATCCGTTGCCACATTAGCTGAGTGGGCAGTTACTGGACAATGGCGAAACCCAGTGTAGGTGTGGGCCAGTGTTAATCAGCCACATCCGTTTTACACTCCAACAATGGATTGTGACTCTCTGGCAGCCGCCTCTCCATAACCGACGTCAGAGGATAACACCATGACCTGACAGCATCACTCCTAAGGTGAGGGCCCACATCTTCCTGTCTGCATTGTTCTGCAAAAGTGGACTTTTAAGTGGACTTTCAAATGATTGTGGTAATCCTAAATAAACCACAGAGAGAGGAGAGACTGAGAAAGTAATGGCTGGACATGTACACACAAACACAGCCTCCACGGCCACAGACAGTAACAAGTTACAGCAACTTCTACTGATGAGACGAAATAGGAGAAGAAGAAGCAATAGTGTTGATGGGACAGCAATTTGACTTTTTAGACATAAGACATTTTTAGATTAGTTTGTACAGTATGGCTCTGTACTATTTAGTAAACTGTTGATAATTTGTTGAAGGGGCAAATAAGTTTCCCCATTAAGGATAGTTAAAGCTGCGTAGTCTAATCTTGAATCTTACTCTGGTCCAGTTTATGATCCTTATTTTGGTCCAACCAGGGAAGTTACTTGCTTATGGGACGTCTGATGATAGTGACTCATTTGTTTGCACAGTCCTCCAGAAGAAGCCCACGCTGCCCTTCCTGCACCTTACGGGGAATTCACACAAGTGTTTAATTGCAGTGACAAATAAAATAACAAACTGTGACCAATAAGTAAACAACAACAAAACCCTGTGACTCTTTGTTATAGTTGAAGAGTTAAACACCCACCATTTGAAACCAACCACTCAGCATGGCTAATAGTTAAACTGCTGTGTCAAGTCCACATCAGGAGATAAGATGTGTTAATGCAAGAAGGATGTATAGATTCCACAGTACCACAAAGGTTCTAAATGAGTTTGAGTGAATGTAAACACTGGTGTGGCTGCAGTTTTAATGTAAATTAACCTGTGTTCCTATCACGAGATGAAATTAAACACAGTCAGTCAAGTTGTCTGAGCCTAGTGGTGTAGTTGTACATGGAGGAGTGGTATACTCTATACTTCTTATTTTCATTTTTTTCAGGCCATCCAGCAAAGGATGTAAACAGTGTTATAAACAGTGACGTGTGCTCTTGCATTTGTAGTTTACCTAGAAACGGCTTGCAGGACACGAATGAATGATGCACACAACAGGCGATATAGAAGTGGGTATACGCTATGCTGATTTAGAAATAAGTGGTTATACGCCGTGTACCTGCGTATACCCTGCACTACACTACTGTCTGACCCTCTCCTACATCTAATGTTAATATTTGACAGAGAGGGGGGTTGAGATATGGTTATTCTTGCACTAATCTCAAAAGTAGTTGCATATAAATCTGTGGGGTGACTTTCTGGAGTGGACAAAGGAATGAAAGCCAGCAAAGGAAAAGTTGCAGGTATGAGAGTTACAAAAACAAGACAATAATGATGTAGTGGAAGGATGGACACTAAGGGGAAAGTCAAGTTATATTTCTTACATTTTTTTGGAAAATTTCTGAAATAAACTTTTTTATTGTAATACCGCAGAAATCCTCAACTTCTGCTGCTCACAGTGATACGGTACAGTAAAACTTTTTCATTATAATAACTGCAACTGGGCCTTTATTCCACTTGTACTTCTTGCAATTCCAACCAAACCTGAAGACCTGTTTCCAATGAAAATGCATGATAACATATCCAAATAGGTTAGACAGTCATCAAAAACAGGAAGGGAGGGAGCAGTATGGATGCTGTTGGGAGTTTTGGACTACTTTTGAAGTGTTAGTTTGCCCTCTGGTGGCCTGTAGCAGACCAAACTAATTATCTCAAATTTTTGGGTAATTTCTACATCCACAAATCACACCTACCAAGCTTAAGCTTTACAGCTGAATTTGTTTATATGATAAATTGATTAATTGATTTTTTTTGAAGGTGCTGTGACCATTATAACAGGAACAAAATGTACTAAATGTTGGTGTGGACATTATTTCATGCATAACTGTGTCTTTCTTTCCTTTATTCTTTTATAGCTTATTCTTCCTTCTTCATTTAGCCTAATTTGATGAGTCTCCATCAGACGAGTGTCGTCAAAGGAGCCTTCTTCATTTAGGAGAGCTGGATTCCAAGACACACTCACAACTCCAGCTTGATCCTGTGTAACCTTTAGATTCTCAGCATCAGAGATTTCACACTCATCAAATTGTGTAAGAAGTGTAAGAATAAACCAAGAATTGCCTCCTCATCTTCATCACCCTGTTTTTAATACAGCTAGAAGCTAGCTAGCTAACAGCTATTTAGTATTCTACATATTTCTCTTGGTCACTAGTTGTCGTTTGTAAAATAAGATTTACAGGCATCAGATGTGCAAGAGCAAACCTGTGAAATAAATGGCAGTTGTTCCGTAGTGAATATACTCTATATGTCATTTTTACCTATTTGAGTAAAAGCGATTAGAAGGGTAATTATACAAAAAATGATTTTAATTCAAAAAGTATCAAAGGAAATATTTAAATAAGGATTTGTGACGATCAAAATCAAGTGAATTGGGAAATACCTGAAAATAGTAAGTGAGGAAATGCATTCACTGCAAAGATACAGGAAATAAACCCATGTTGTGTATCAAAGGGGTTAAATAAAACAGCTGCATACATAAATCCAGCTGTTACGTTCATGCACTCAAGCCCAACGTCACTGTGTGATACACTGAGAATAAATTCATCACATATTATCTGTGAAGCCCATATTCACAAACTACAATTCTGGTCATAGAGCTCCACAATGTGCTTGAGCTTCCACAATAATGATGGGGAAACTACCATAAACACATGGTATACTGGTGATGTTCCTGTTCCACTGGTGCATGTTTTATCCTCCCGGTTACATATATCGAGGATCTGCTTCTATAATGTGAGCAGTGGCTGGTTTGAACGGCGTCACGACTCGAGCGGACACCTGGAGCTCTGATTGGCTGAGAGCGCAGATCCGGGTACTGCGCTAGAACGAGCCCATTAGCTGAAGGTACCAATATGGCGGAGGTAAGAGGGAAAACAGGGGAGAAGCAATCGATCTTTAATCGATATTTGTACAAATTCTGTCGGGTGTTTTTCACTTTTGTGCCGTCGATTGGCTCCACGACGCTTTTTGCCGTCCGTGGAGCGTGTGTCGCGGCTGGAATGTCAGTTTTATTCCGCTGAAATCTGCTTGAATGTCCGGGCGGATCCTCCACGACCAGGCCGCTGCGCCTCTCAGCTGCTCCGGTGTAGCGGCGGTGTAAATTGATACGTAAATTTTAACGTTAGCTGCGCTGGTTTTTAGAGGAAATAACCGGCTACACTTTGGGTGGGATGGATTCAAACTGTGTGTCCTCTCGCGGGGCTCGACCGGAGACCCCCGGGTGGTGAGGACGAGCCGGCTCCGGGCACCAAGGTGCCGCGCAAACCAAATTAGTGTTTACATTTTGTCGACGGATAGCGTTAACAGCAGGCTCTGGTGGAGGGGCTAGCTTAGATGCTAGCTAGCAGTTTTAGGAGCCGACACCGCTTTGAATCGCCCTGCCTGGAAGTGTCTCTGTGTGTCGCCTCGGATCGAGTCCCACACATGTGATCAGCTCGATGCCGGGGGTTTAAACCCTGGTTCGGTCCCAGTTGTCCTCTTGTGTCGGGCGTTTATTAGCGACTCAGCCCACTAGCCACCTATTGCAGGTAACGTTAGCGGTGCGACCTGCCGAGTAGTGCCGCTGCTCGTACTGCCGGACATTAGAGGCATTTTAGCTTCTCCTGATTTCCATGTATGCTGTTGAATTTCCTGCTTTACAGTTGAACTCGTGTTTCAACCACAGCTTTCATTTATGCCCTGGGTTTCTTCTCTTGCAGGCTTCCCTAGGGAGTTCCAGTCCAGGTAAGGAAACCTCTGCTATAATCTGAATCTGCAAACGTATTTAATTAACTTTGATTATCTAGTCGAGTTTATTTTAATTTTGAAGAGATTTCAAGATGACATGATAGTGTTTGCACAAAGTGCACTGGAGTGTGTTGTCTTAGGAAATGGCTTTGAAATTGACTAAAGCAATCTAACTTATGACGCTGTAATAAGAATGAGACATTAATTATTCTCTCTTTCCCCCCCCTTTCTCTCACTCAGTTGGCTCTTTATCGTCAGAGGACCATGACTTTGACCCAACAGCAGAAATGTTAGTTCATGAGTACGATGACGAGAGGACTCTGGAGGAGGAAGAGTCTTTAGATGGAGGGAGGAACTTCAGATCTGAGATTGCAGATCTGGAAAAGGTGAACTTCAAAATGCCCGTAACAGTTTTTACCTGTGTAAATGGAACACGTGTAAATTTAAGCAGTTGAATTAGCATTTTTGTGCATATGAAAGTTGTGTATGTATCATTTAATTTGAGTAGAAGCCAGAGTGCTCTGTCGTGTATGTAGGGCTGTAAATATTGATGCTGAGATGGCACAAGGAAAAAATGTTAATATTTTAAGACTGTGACAATTGCTTTTGTGGCTTTTATGAGGACAGGGGAACTTGTCAGGTTCATAGCTGCAGATAGTACAAGTAAAATCACTAAAGGTCAATTAAGTAAAAAAAAAAAAGATATTACTTGATAATACTCAGATTATTGTCCTATTGTGATATATTTACATTTGGAATCAAAATAAATCTTGTTTTTCCTCAAAGTTTTTAGAAGTCCCTAACCTTTGGGACCGTTTACGTGAAATATGTAACAATTTTCAATATGAATGTTGTATAGTAATTTAGATTGTGATGGATAAATCTGTAATATGTTTACTTAATTTATTAAGTTTATTAAGTCAACATGATTTTGCCTCTCTCCCTACCAGGAGGGGACCATGCCTTTGGAAGAACTATTGGCCATCTATCGCTACGAGGCATCAGCAGGCTCCAGTATAGACAGCTCGTCAGGAGACCTCACTGATGAGCTGCCAGACATGACTTTGGACAAGGTGAACTTCTGCTGTTCTTCTGTGGTGTTACCCAGCAATTAAATGAGATTTGGGGGAAAACATGAGAAGAAAACAGATACATTTTCATAGATGTCTGTTAACAGTGGACATTATTTTTTCTCTTTAGGAAGAAATAGCTAAAGACTTGCTGTCTGGAGACTACGAGGAGGAGACCCAGTCCTCAGCTGATGATCTGACCCCTTCAGTCACCTCCCATGAGGCCACTGATTTCTTCCCAAGAACACTACGATGTAAGTGATAAGTTACACAAACTAAAGAAGTACTTGTCTGTTTCTTTGCCAGATTAAATCTTGTAATGCAGAACCTGTTTAAAAATGAGTTAAACTTTCAAGACATAAGTTCAAATTTTAGAATAATGCAGAAACTCAATTCTATATATTTTTTAGATGTGTGAAAATGATATATCTATACATCTTAATACATTTTGGCAACTAGTAAACTCTGCAATTAGAACTATTTTAGCTAAGTTTAACATTCACAAACTCAGGGCTTTTCCTAACCGAGCACGGAATTTGACGGAGGCGACTCCGTATTCTCTGCAGGAAAAACCCTGAAAGTGGAATTATTTACAGTCAGATCGAACCGTTGAATTCAAGTGACGGGGAAAGTTGTCTCAAGACTTTTGAATTCCACTTTAAAATTGCGTTTCTAATAATTTCTGTACTCGCTTAATTATAGTCATGCACAAAGAGCTGCATCAAATTTATGAGCTGGCAAAAAAAAATGCTGTTCAACGATGTGTCATTGAACAGAATGGCCCGGTCTTATATCAGTTTTGTCTTGGTTTGATATAAGAAGTAAAGATTTAAAGTAGTTAATGTGTCAGTGATTTTTATTATAGCAGTGGAAATGGCAAGATCAATTATTACAGTACTACATTTGACAATTAAATCATGCCACCCAGTCTGAGTTGTGCCCCTTTTGTGTAAAGGTATTCAGCTGACGTTGTTTATATGTTATTTTACAGCCAACGCCATATCGGATGGTGACAAAGAGTCGGAGTGTGATGAAGATGGCCCAAGCCCAGAAGACTCCAGAAAGGTAAACAACACTTTTCAACTTGAAACACATTTATCCATGAAATCTGAAATTACATAGTTCAGTTCAGATTATTCAGAACATTTTTATACAGTCAAAAAAAACACATATTCAGTTACATAAATTAAACGGGATTAATTATTAATTTTCCATCCAAACCAACCAATAAACCAAAGTATTGTTTGAATATCCTTAGGGCTAAGTTAACTACATCTTTCATGCGGATTCTGTACCAGTTTAGTTGTAGGTTCAAATATAATGTTTTTGTCTTTCTATTAAAGGAAATAATGGTGGGAACACAGTACCAAGCAGAGGTTCCTTATTGCCTCTGTCACTACAAAGATGGGGAGAAAGGTAACTTCCGCATTTCTGTTTCTAGAGCTTACGCCTTATATGTTGTTTAATGTGACAACACAATGTGACTAATGTCCCTGTGATGTACTTTCTTTTGCAGTTTATGATGATGAAGATGAGTTATTGTGGAGCCCAGGTACAATGGCTGAAAACAAGGTCAGGGGTTTTCTGTCTGAAGTGTTGTCACGAACAACAGATGAAAAGATAGGATTTGACAAACCAGGGATGCACGTTCGAGACAATGAGCAGGTCAGTCATGTCATTATCAAACCTTTCATGTTTAACCTTAGTGATGAGCAGATACACAATGTATGTGAGTGTAGACATCGTTTTATCGTTAAGCCAGTTACCATGTCCTGCTTAAAGTTGATTTCTGAGTTCTGCAAATAATTTATTTCTAAGGTACACACAATATTCCGGTTTTGACCACTCCACTCTTTCCTCATAGGCCTTGCATGAGCTAATCAAGTGTAACTACAGCACCCGCGAAGCATCAGAGAGATACTGCAGCCGCATTAAGTCCTCGAAAGGTAAGAGAAGAAAATGGTGGTTTAATTTGTCTTATGTAGATTTGTTGTACCAGCCAGGCAAACTTAAATCACAGAAAAATATTTTCTAGGGTCCTGTGGCAATTATATAGTTGTTTACTATAAATGCATCGGCTAAAAAGTTTTCTCCTAATGATATTTAAACACATAATAGATTATAAACAGAACATAAGCTTCCATCGAGGGAAAATAACCTGCATCACTTAACTTCAACATTGTACTGGGTAGATGACAACAAAAGTAGATTTGAGTGACCACTTGTTGAAGTTTAGTGAGTTTTCTAGGCTCACTCGTTACCTTTAGTTTATAAATGTCCACAGCAAGCATCAGACTCATCCAATGATTATTTGACAGGATTTTTCTGTCACACATGAGCTGAGATGGAGCGAGAATTCAGAACGGATTTCTATTGCATAATCTTTACCATCTTGATAAAGCACACATCAAGGAAAATGAAAAAATTACATCCAAATAAAATACACTTAATATTTAAATAATGAAAGTTAAATATGACACAAATCCCCTGTAGTACTTGTGTCTAACACTCATTAATCTTTTAATCTCTGGTTTATTGATATTCTTATTGAGATTGTGCACTCCTGAATATAATACGTATAAGGTCCATGGCAATGGGTCCGCAAATGAATTTGTAACATTTTTAATTGGCAACCTTTTTATAACAATAGGAACATCTCATCCCACTGGAAGACTACTTGGAAATCCTTCAGTCCCATGAAACAGTTTTTACCTCCTCATTCTTTGACGTTTGATTTTGCAATGATGATCATAAGATACTTGATTGAGCCCCAGGGGGGACCTTGGATTTTGTTAGTTGCTCCAACCCAAGAATTGAAATATATAC
Source organism: Limanda limanda (assembly GCF_963576545.1). Classification (NCBI taxonomy): domain Eukaryota; kingdom Metazoa; phylum Chordata; class Actinopteri; order Pleuronectiformes; family Pleuronectidae; genus Limanda; species Limanda limanda. The sequence goes on along the minus strand of NC_083640.1, from coordinate 17,939,505 downwards.
ATACAAATATACAGACCAAGAATTATAATAAATAGAAATGCAAGATATAAATATGTAAAACACGTGCACTTTGTGTGTTATACATCAAAAGCATGTTGATCCTCAAACATCACGAGGAAGACTTTGGTAACCTAGTTTTTCTTTATATAAAAAGACAGTTTTGGGCTAATATAGATTGACTATAATTTTCCTGATGTTCTTAATCTTTTGTTTTGCATCATGAGATTGTGCATCAATATATAATTGGTTTTCTGGTTTCCTTTCAGGAAAATCTCCTCCCTGGTCAGAAGATGAATGCAAGAACTTTGAACATGCACTACAGATGTATGACAAAAATTTCCACCTCATACAGAAACACAAAGTGAGTTTGATTTACTTACCGATTTTCTTAATGCATTTCGCTGCATATAAAGCTGTGAGAGTATCTCATTCCTTTTTTAATGATTTCCTTTCCCCCCTTAGGTCCCAACACGAACTGTAGCAGAATGTGTGGCGTTTTATTACATGTGGAAGAAGTCGGAGCGCTTCGACTTCTTTGTGCAGCAGAATCGGTTTGGAAAGAAAAAATACAGCAGCTATCCCGGTGTAACGTAAGTGACAGGGGAAGACACCCATCTGTGTTAGGTTCATATTTGTGTCTATGTTTAATACAATGAGCTTTGAAAAAACACTGCTCTCATGCGATGTCTGAGGAACTGAGGGAAATCTCAGGGTACAAGGTCATGAGGGGAAGTCTGAAGCAATGGTGATCACAGGAGACAAACCCCAAACAGTGAGACGGAGAGACGAAATTCAGATGGCCAAAAAGGTCTTTAGGTACTTGGGCGTCATTCTGAGTACTAACTCTTCTTGATTATACAAATCTAATTATGATAAACTAATTTCTCAGAAAGATGGGGGATGCTCCCCCTACCTCAGCCACCTACTTTGGACCAATGGACCCAAAGACTCTAGGTTGTAAACCGTATGGAAAATATAACAGTGGATGGATATTTATTTAGAGAGATGGTGGTCTGTCATAAGGTATTAAGCAAAGTGAACATATTGTATTTATTTGTTGTATTTTTTTGGGCACTTTGGAATATGAATGTAACCCCTCAACTCATTACATATCATATGTTGCATAGGTAATTTCTCTTTCGTATTTTGAGACCAAGACTACTTGTATGCATGTCATACTGTGTGAGACTCACTGTCAAGGAGCTTGTTTTGATAAATGTTGTCTTGTGTTCAGTGACCTGATGGACCGGCTGGTGGATGAAGCGGAAGGACTGGCAGTGGACAGTTCCTCCTCAGTGTGTTCGGGAGCTGGTGGAGGAGGAAGACTGGAGACGACCACCGACCAGCTGAGCCTGCTCAACTCCATCACTGCCAGCGACCTCACAGGTCAGTCATGGGACAAGCTTCAGAAGCTAGAAATACTTGAAACTATTGTATTAATTTTCCTCCTTTGTAAGATAACGTTTTTCAGGAGTCAATGTGTTTCTTGCAAAATGTCTTCCACTTCTTGAGTGTTAATTGAGTGGCCTGTCTCCTTGCAGCTTTGAGTAACAGTGTAGCCACAGTGTGCAGCCCTGCCGAGGTGAGCTGTCTCGACTCCTACAGCTTCCCGCCATTGGAAAGTCTTCATCGTGGGTCCCTTAACCACGACGAATCCCTCGGGTTCCCTTCCAACGGTGCAGACACCGACTGCCTCAACATGCTTGACGCCGGCTTCTACCACACTGACCTGGGCCAGCTAGGAGGAGGGTGCGGCAACAAGGACTGCGAGCGGCCCTCAAAGAGACTCAAGTTGGCGCTGCCTGACTCCTTTATCAATGACGTGTCTGTGGGTAACCTTGGAGTTGACTTCGAGGCGCGACGGACAACGACGCACCACCATCGAATCACAGGGGCCAAAATGGCAGTATCCGTCACAGACTTTGGGAGCTTGGCTGGCAACGGCGAGCCCAACGGGTTTCTGGGAGCACATGCACGGCATCACACACAGCACACTGCAGCACTTCAATCGGAGTGATCTTCCTCCCTTGCTCTTCTTTTGAAACCCCTTATCTTGCTTGTACATAAGACTGAACTCACTGGAGAATCCAATTTGTTTAAATTCTATTATATATATATATATATATATATATCTATATATATGTATATGAATATACTTTGTTTTCATTTTTTGTGTAATATGACATCAGTGATGTCTATCATATAGAACTAAAATCTTGATTTCTCTCAAGAGTTTATATAGCCATTTATTTAATTTTTTTTGCGGTCTTGAGATGTGGAACGTCCATGTACAGTGGGGCCCAGCGGCTGCAGTAGGAGAGTTGTGTATCTTCCTCCCCGACATCTACACACGTCTTCACAGCTACAATATGTTATCCTGCCATTTCCAGCTGCCAAAACTGGTTTAGTTCTCTGCCTCTAGTTTTTAGCATGTAGTTGCCTGCTTTGTTTTTTGAAGTGGTACTTTTTTTTCCTTTTAAATTAGTGTTCGGTTTACAGGTACTGTTCAGTAACCAGACTAGTCCTAAAGATTTTATTTGTCTCCAAATAAAATGGCTAGATATTGTATGAAGAACAACACTAGCACAGAGATTAGCTTGAAGACCAGGATGTTTTTGGCTTCAGCTGCTGAGACGTTCCAACTTGGTTTTCCTTTTTTTATTTAATTTTTTTTTATTATCTCCTGTGGAAGCTTTTCTTTAGTTCGTCTGTTTTATTTTTTAAATCGTTTAAAGGGGCCAAATTGGAACATTTGAATGTTTGCTACAGTTCATATTAATAATCCTTCTAGTCAAACCCAAATTATAGTCCAATATTTTATATATTTTCTATTCTAAACGGGTGAAAAATTACTTGTCCAGAGTAAAATGGTGGGAGTCATCTTGTTGAATATCAAGTTATTTTTTAAATATAAATCCTGCCTCTTCCTTGGAGGCTATCGTTCCGACAAACCATAATGGCAATACTGCAATGCAAGCATATTAGTTGGGTTTAAACACCGACATCAACTTGCACAGTAAAGTACTTTTACTGTTGAGATTTAATTAAATCCTTTCAGCTCATGTTTTCAATTTGGCAATTTGAGCTGTGTATGTTCTTAAGTTAAATGTTAGATTATGTTCCTAAATCACGTAGCGCCCCTTTCAGACCACTTAGCATTCTTAGGTTAGCCAGCTAGCAGTATTATCTCTTTATTTAAAGCCACTTCAGATTTTTGTATTCAACCTCTGCCTAACATGTACTCGGTGTAGAACTCCTTGTATAATCGGGTCTACAATTTCTCTGAGTCTAGTAGCAGAGATGGAGCCGTATTTATCTTGACTTGAGTCCATAATTGTGAACTGTAAAATGTTTAGCGGGTCATTGTCAGTCGAGTTGGATGCAGTAGTAGTGTTTACTTAATTTATCTATGCATTGTGCTATGAAAAATTAGTTTGTTTCAGGGGTTCATCATGTTCGTCGTGTCCATAGTTGTAGTATTACACCGTTTTGTATGTACAGACATGATTCACGCCTCTACGTCATCTTTTAGGTTCGATCAAGTAAATTCAGTTTCCAAGCCCAGTGTCATCAGAGAAGATATTCCCTTTCGCGTTTCATGTAAATAATTAGCAAATAGCCTTTAAAAGTCTATTAACTGACCTCTTACACTTGTGAATCTGTGTTGATACGAAGTTTTTAATTTGATTCCTTGTCAAAAAGGCAATAATTTGTAGATATGTACAGATATATTTTGAGTTGCGCATTTTACCGGTTGACTTGGTGTTTTAATTTTATTTTCTTTCTCTCTGGAAAAGTCATGATACCCACACACCAGGACATGGCTGAAACCACGCATGCCAGCTGCGTCCGCTTCTCAAGTGTACCACTCAAAACGGCTTTACCCGAAGACGTATTGATATTACTCAGTGTTGCAGGTTTGCATTTGAAACTTGCAGCCGTGTGTAAAAGACGCTCATCTTCTTCTTTCCTTGAAAAAACTCTTTTTACATGTCGTCTATTTGTCTTGATGGTAAAGGGATGGCTGCTGCTCTTAATGTATGTGGAGAGCTCATTTCTCTTTGAATGCAATGTGCATAATGCAGTAGGTCCTCCAAGCTCTTCTAGCTTTAGCAGTGCAGTGATATTTATTTCACCTGTGGTTTGTACAAAGACTCAGAAAACCTGTCAGAATGTTAAGGCCATTAAGTAGTAGAAGTAGGTTTTTCACCACCCTGTGAACTCTCAAAAATGTGATATTTTATTGATATGAGACTTGTGCGTGCAAGCACTAAACAAATTTATTTTATATTTTGTATTGTGTTTTGAAGTTTAAAGACAAAATATAGCAGTTGTTTTGAAAAAGAAAACTCCAGTCCTTTGACGAAAACAAAACCACCTTTGTGAATAAAAACCAACAAAACTTAAAAATGTATATCCAGAAATATAGACAATCAAAAACTTCACTGAGAATTGTTCAAGAAGCTATCTTTATTGTTTATAAGAATTGTACATAAACATTGAGTTGTTTTTTTTCTTTTGTTAAACATTATTTTGTATTTTCTGTTGTACTTTAATACCTTGTGTACAGATCCAGAAATAAAGCTCTGGAAAATGTTCAGAGATGAACGCATGTTCTTTTATCATCATAAGGAAGTTGTGAAGGATGTGGTTTTATTTACAAACTCACATGAACAGACTCAAAGGCTCATAACTGATGTATGTAGAATGGCCCCCTAAAATAGCACATTACTGTGCCATGGTACAACTTAAGCTGCATGTTTATAACACGATGCAGGTTGGTGAGAGAGAGAATGAGAGACATATCCAATCTAAACAGCCAGCAAAACAAACAAATAGTAACCAACGCAAATGCTAAAAGCAAACGTTACTAAAATGTTTTAAAAAGTAACATCAAGTAAAAAGTTGCCTCATTTTGTGTAATGAGATGATAACTATAATTCATGTTTCGGGTGCAAAGATTGAGATTTCTTCCAAAAAGACGAAGTCAGCAGAGAGAGAAAGCTGAGGGAGGCAACAAAGCTGAGCTCAACATTGCAGAACTTGTTGTTTTATGAAGCTTTGTGATAGGAATGACAAACATTTCTGACTTAATCACTTACTACTGACGCCTCTATTTAAAAAGCCTTTGTTTGGAATTGAATGCTTTTAATTTTCCTTGAACCTCACTCGGGGAACGCTGTAGAGACACTGAGCCAAAACACGTCTTTTCTTGTTAAATGTCAAGTGTAATCAGTAAAACTGGTGTTGTCACGAGTTTATTACCAAGTGGGAACATTTCCACACTGGGGCCTCCCTAATGCTGACAACTGGTTATTCCTCATCTCGGTCTCCTGAGAGGAATAGGCAGAGTCAGCAAGTCCTCAGCCAGAGTCACTTCTACACCACTATCCTGCAGAGCCTCTTCCGCCTGTCGCTTCAGCTCTGACACGTCGTCCTCGTCTCCCTCTTTCTGCAGGGAGCTGGGTTTGTACCTCTGACTGAAGTGGTACAGCACCAGCTTCCGTGCACTGCAAGCACCTGCCACTGCTGCTGCCATGCCAGGCGTGCTGTGTCCGTGGTCCACTGCTTTCTCCTGGTGCTCATTCCCCAGAGTTGCCTCGTGAACCAGAACGTCCGCTCCATAGCACAGACTCAGCGCTCCTTCCCCGAGAACTGAGCTGCAGTCTCCGAAAATGCAGACTTTCCTGCCTGGAATGGATTCCTCCTGCACGTCAGTAGGCAGCACCACACGCCCACTTCCCAAAGTAACGGACTCGCCAGCTTTGAGACGGCCATAGAGAGGCCCTGGTTTCAGGCCTGACACAAGGAGAGACCAGTGTTACCTGTGTGTAATTCAGAATCCAGAAACTACAGGACCTCAACATTATTTTCAATACAGAATAAAAATCAACTGAATTAAGTAGACATAATGTACATACAGTTAATACTTTGTCAAAATGACCATTATATTCTTACCCAGTTCCTTCAGTACTTCAGTTTTCAGTCTTCCGGGACGATCGTGTTCCTTAATGCAAAAACCAAAGGAAGGGACACGGTGGAACAGCCTGAACGCCTTGACCACAAACTTCTTGTCTTCAAACAGGAGGTAACTGTCACTAGAGACGTCCAGAGGGATCGTCCTGCCCGGTCGCTCCTGCGGGTGCAGAGGTCCCTTCTCTGCCGTCATCTGGGAAGAGAAAAATCACAATCAATTTTCAGAGGCTATAAACTGTATGTTTGGGCTCAGTTATTCTGTGGTCTACACTATTCTGGGGTTTGCTGTAAACAGAATAAAGGCTTGATTGAACTTTGTTGGGCGTGACTTTTTTAAGCGAGGGGCCAAATCTTCGGATAAAAGCTAGTGGCCTTTTAAGAATGGCTCCAATCATTGATGACAACAACACACCTGAAAACAACACAGGAATCCAGTCCCTTAAAATGTAGTGAAGTGTACTGTGATGTTTTACCAGACAAGAAAACACCACAAACAGTCACTTACCTCCAGACTGAGCTGTCCCTCCTCTGGACTCTGGTCAGCTGTGGGCTCCAGCTCATGAACTGCGTCAACAAACACATGTCGATGAAAGTCAGAGCAGATTTATTATGATATGACATTGAAGCGTCTTGACCTCACAATGTAAAGTGCAATTGAAAGTACAATGAATACTCTTTATAAATGAGTTGATTAAGTTGCAGGTGGTAAAAGATTAAAATGAAGTTTATTGTTTTTATGAAACAGCTATTTTCTATTTATGTGAAAGAGTTGAACTTCAGTTTTAAAAAGCATCATGCATGTTGGTCTTATTGATATTTCAAACCTGCCTGCATAAGGGAAGAGCAGCTGTGACCCCGTGAGGCCGAGTGTCACCCTGAGAAAGTGCCGGAGGCCCCGGGGCCCGTAGATGTCCACACAGTTCAGGGCCTGCTGAGCGTCGGGGTTGGTGTTGAGGCTGATGGTGCAGAGCAGACCGGGCAGGCCGAACAGGTGGTCTCCATGCAAGTGGGAGATGAAAACCTTGGAGATTCGCCCTGGTTAGAAAACATGACGCATTATAATGATCGTGGTGGCAGCTGAAAGTGGACTATGATTACAACAAGACTACTTGATATATATATATACAATACGTCTACTCACATATATTGCACCATTACTTATCTTTATCCCTCTATCTTGGTCTTTACATTTAGTACAGGTCCTGGGGAAGATTTGTATGCACTTCATTTACCGGAGAATATCTCAACTGTTATAGACTAATATGACCCCACTGAGCAACGTGGGATGTGTGCCAAAATCTTTATCCAGGATAATATTATCACACCACATGTGAATGGGACTTTTTTTCCCTTTATATATATCCTCATCAATTTCTACCATGTTAAGGTTCATATTAAGAGAAATACTTTTTGTATTACACTTTGTCTAAAAAGTAATATTAAAATATGCAAATGAAGCGATATCTCATTATATATGCGTACATAAACCCTTGAAGCTACAGATTTTCTGAGGTGATCACAATGTTCACAATGACCATGGTTATAAGGTCATAGAAGAGTGTAAGCATTCTGATTTGATATAAATAAAATGGCTAAAAAAAGTTACAACTATTACCTATTACATACAACTTGCAACATACAGGAATTGCCAGTTATTTATTAACCTAAACTTTAAAAGCTTACATTTCCTAGCTGTTCTAAATATGGCTGTCATCACGTCATCACCTCCAACTTTATTTTCAACAAAAGTTTACTTGGCAGCCATAGTGACCTAAGGTCATAGCAGAGCACATGGCTGTCAAGCAAGGTGCCTCCCAGCACTACATGCGCTGACTGGGTGTGATACAACCAGCAAAATTTCAGCTAAACTTGCAGCTCTGAACACTGTCCACAAACCAGACAACTCTGTCTGATTCTCAATTTCAACTGTCCACAGCTAACAGAGAGTGCAATACAAACGGTGGAAACATTCTTGGTCAAATGTCTCAAACCATCAACAGACATGGAGACATTTGACGACCTGCGCATTGCTGCGTTCGATAGTAATGTCCTCAAGATGGACTTTGAGAGGACTGCTTGCACCTCAACTAATGCAAGAAAACATATACAAAGAGCCTATTATCAACAGCAGCTTTGGGTCCAAGCACCATTTACAGACGCCACATCAATCTTAAATGCATATGCTTATGGTTTTGTAAGAAAGGGCAGTTTATTAGTCCCTGAGATTGTAATCTCAAAACCTGAAGGTTTGCCAGATCCCTGCTCATGTGGCAAGTGTGCACACAAGAATGCAAGTACTGCAAATGCAAGGGAGGCAATAGTTGTAAAAAATCCTATCACTGAATGAGCTCTCATCATCATCCCCATACCTGGACTCCTACCAGTACCTGGACCTAAAGTGTTACCTTGCAACACAGGGAATAAACCTGCTGTTTTGTATTTTTCACTTTAAGTTAACGTTCCAATGATAACAGCAACACACACAGCATCCACCCTGGACATCTACAGAGACACAATTAGAAATATCAAACCAGAATTCTTTCATTTTAAACATTGTGATCACCTAAGAAAATCTGTAGCTTCAATAGTTTATAAGTACGCATATTTAATGAGATATTGCCTAATTTGCATATTTTATTTTATTTTTGAGACAAAGTGTAATACAAAAAGTATTTCTCTTAATATGAACATTAATCTGGTAGAAATTGATGAGGATATCTATAAAGGAAAAAAAAAGTCCTTTTCACCTGTAGTGTGATAATAGTGTCACCTATAGTGGTCATTTTCAGGACTTTCGTCCCGGATAGAGATTTTGGCACACATCCCACGTTGTTCAGTGGGGTCATATTAGTCTATAACAGTTGAGATATTCTCCGGTAAATGAAGCGCATACAAATCTTTCCCAGGACCTAGACTAATTGAAAAATCTCCAAATCTATACAGTAAAAATGTTCTCTCTCTGAACTTATTGAGCAAAGTGTTTTTACAGTACTTTGAAGTATCCTGAAATGATCTATTACACAGTGAAAATGTTGGACTTTACTTTGAAAAATCTCCAAATCTATACAGTAAAAATGTTTGATATTCAGTATGTAGGTAGTCAGAGAGGTCCTGAACAAAGGCATATCAGTCCCTCTCTGAACTTATTGGGCAAAGTGTTTTAACAGTACTTCGAAGTATCCAGAAATTACCTACTTTAAATGTGTAATTTTTATTTTGTAAAATCTCATAATTGATAATGTCAAAATTGTATTAATAAAAAGGACACAGGTAAGACAATATATACTTGTTGTGACTTTAATCCAAGAAATTATGTTTCAATAATGCATTTTGTATAGGCTCCATGTCAACAGTTTATTTTGAAAACCGGTCGTAGGCCCACATCTGTTCTTCCTCTAAAACTTCGAGTTCTCCGTTGCCTTCCCCTTCCTGGGCGGTTTGTATGCGTTTACCATTATATGCACAGTAGAATTTCTGTGTCGGCTGATTTGACCACAGAGATGCGAGTGTCGGCTGGCTTGACCACAGTAAAATCCATCTTGTTTTAAAATGTCAATTACTTAGACAAGAGTTTTTGATCATGTATAAAACAAGAGTACAGCTCGAGTTCATTCATTCCAATTAGATATCTTAAAAGTACTTTTAAGACTTTTATCTGAGAAGTAGTGAAGTGGGGGCGGGGCTGCGGAGGCGCTGGAGCCGCGGGGACTCACCGGCTCGGAGCGGGCTCCTCATCAGCTGGGTCTGGGTCCCCTCCCCGCAGTCGAACAGCCAGCAGTCCCCCTCCGTCCGCAGCACCAGGGCCGAGGCCCCGCGGTGAGGCGACGGGTAGGCCGAGCCGGTCCCCAGGAAAGTCACATCCATGGTCATCCTCCCCGGAAGTAACAGGGAGACCTGATGGGGAAGTGTTTTTAAATGGTCCTCGTACTGAGACAGGAGAGCGTCATGCTGGCTTTGAACACACAGTCGCACGGTGATGGCGTCAGAGGAGCGACGGTGAGGCGTTCAATATAGGTAAAATAGCACGGAAATGTCTCCATTAAGACATTTCTACATTGAAATTGTTTTATTTTAAATATTTATACACACGAGATTTGCATAAAAAGTGAAACAAAAAATTCCAAAATGAATTAAAGCTTATATCTTTACTGTGGCGACATTTTCTTGTCACAGCCACATTTTACATATTTGTATCAAAGAGAAAACAATTTTAACATACATGGAGTTGTATTAGAACAAATATCAGTTCACACAAAAAGCTAAATGTGAATGAATCCGCCCCCAAAATCGTTAATAAATACAGAAGACAAGGGAGTCAGTGTAAAATAGGTTTTATTCTTTAACTTTAACATCACTAACAAGCCGCTCTCTGCATACAAACACTGAGGCAATTTAACAAAAACAAACTTCAGAAACATGGTGAACGCTGCACAAAACAAACGCAAAAATGAAATATGGAGGGACGACAGGAATGATCTGAGCCGACCAGTCACTTAACACCACACAGTAACAGCTTACACTGGACAATTACAGTTCAAAACAAACCGACCAACTCTACACTTGATGGGTTGTAACAGTTTCTACATAGTTTTATAAAAATAAAACTATTCCATAAGTTGAGTGTGAGGAGAACCTGCATGTTGAATACTACGAAATTACCTCGTCTTGTCTACAGTGTGGAACATGGAGTGAATGAATAGACCCTGAACTCTGCGCAGGCACTTCAGTGCAGGAAAGTCCTAAACAATATCCTGGAGGAGTATATATATATAGCCTATGTTTACATATTGCAGATTCTGTAATGCCCTTGACAACAGTGTGTACATTTGAAATCGACTACTTAGCTGTTTTATTGTAATCTGCTACTTCATACAAATACATATTGACAGTAACAACCTCATCTTTTAGGCATCAGCACCCTTTTGGATCAAAACAGTGCATGATTGGTAAGTAAAGAGAAGTTTAAGGTACGGACGAGTGCAGAAATAGTTTTTATCACAATGGATTGAGAATGAAAACCACATTAAAAGGTCAAAAGGTCCTTTTAATGTGGTCTGTGACCTTTATCAGCACCGCTATTTGTCGCTATGTTTTCATGAAAGTTATGATTTTTGAGAAGCTTGCAGCGGAGATGACCAGCCAGCAACAATTTCCATTTCTAATTGTAGAAAAAATTAATCACTTGATACATGAGCAAAGCTTTAACCATTTTATGTTAGACAAATATACACTATGACTGTCACAGTTTCTTCTAGATCATGGTCGACCACAACAGTGAACAGAAGTGTGTTGACTTGAGCAGAACTCGCACACAACCTGCTAACACACTCACACAGACGGACACATTTAACACAGCTTTATAAATACACCTTCAGTGGACAGTTTTAGCTTCTGCAAAAGGGCATGACCGGTAAGTAAAATATAGTTTAAGTAGAAAATAATGTTTATCCAATTATTTGATACTGCACACTGTTTGTTTAGATATAGATTAGATCCATTTGTATTTTACACTTATGCAAAATAGTGGTGACGATTTTTCAAAAACATCCGATGATCCCACAAAAATGAAACAAAATAAATTCTTGGAGAGAATGTTTGAAGAAAATACATATTGGAGTGGACATAATCTTCAATTAAAGTGTCTTCATTTCTAATTTCTTCCTCCAGTTATACTGTTTTCTCTCCGTCTCCCTTTTCTCTTTAGCATTCTGTTTAACTGGACTTTGTCTGATGATCAGTGAAGCATGATATAAACATGGTGTTTATGTCTTAGACCTGAGGACCACCTGATGGGAAACAATGTGGAAATCCATTATCCATGTTCAAACCAGTGTACTAAGTCTGGCAATATAGAGGTAGACACATTTAATCGGAAGGGGACTAAAAATAAACAATGGGGTTGAATTGGGAGTGTACACAACTAAAATAAATAACCCTGGAGTGAAATACTACCTCTTAATACAGTATGTAAAAAATATTATCTGCATTTCAAACAAAAGGAGTGTACGCTGACACAAATGTGACACAAATCAATACTGTCCTCTCAAAAAACATTTGTACCTAAAGTAATTGTCCCCTACAATGAATGAAAATGAAGCATTATGTTATTTACCTAGTATGTGTGTTGTTTGTAAAATACACGATTTTACATCTAAACCAGATTTCCACCTTGCCTTTTTCCACCACCAGATGGCCCTCTTGTTCTGTGGCTGTTCCCATTCAAATGTCCCAATCTTTCTGAGTATCACCCCCCACCCGACCGTTTCACAGATCTTATAAGACTGAGTCAGTGCATATTCAGTGACATGAGAGCAATAAGGAGTTACTACTGCCCTTTTTTTCCAATAGCACTAACATAACGATGATCATCTCAGAAGATCTGTGATAAAGAATAAAATGGAAGACAAAGAAAGAAAGTGACATTAGGACTTGGGTGACAATGAGGATTTCTTCTGTTTCTACTCGGTCTTGGGGCTGAAGCTGACAGCGGGCCAGTCATAGGTGTCTGGCAGGAAGGAGTCGTAGTTGATGTCCCAGACAGTAGCTCGTACAAAGCTGTTCTTGTCCACGGGCTCAGGGTAGCGGAACGCCATGCCTTTAGCATAGACAAACTCCGTCACCTGTAGCAAGAAAGAGAGCGTTTAGACTGACAGAGGGAAACAGAAAAGCAACTACAACAAAGTCTGACTGGGAAGCAGAGTCGTGTCATCCAAATGTTGTCTTGAGAAGTTGTTAAAAGCAATGTTAATGTTTGGGCTTGCTAAGTTTGTCAGGTTCATGGATTTGGAGAATCAGATGAAGAGGCTGACGTAAGCCAGGACCAGTCAAGGTCTGATCCTTTTCCAGAGATGTACCTTGACAGCCATCTGGACAGAAACCTCTCTGATGTTGGAAAGAGGTGGATACAGTCGACCTTCTTGCAGATCTTCATCCGACAGCTGCTCTGCAAGAGTCTGGAAGGAGTATGAAATAAATTTGAGTCACAAGATACATTTCTTTGATGGTCTTAACAACACAGACATGACCACTACTGCTATGATATATCTACAGCCTGGTGTTTGAGAGATAAGAAACAAGGATAAGAATAATAACAATTATGAAAAATAAGAATTGTTAGCTCAAGTGACCGAAATGACCTAATCACTGCTTCTAATATTAACAACATGCAAATGGTCATTAATATACATGTTTAGCACTCGCAAAAAACAGGCTGTTGTGATTATCATTTCAGCAAAAGAGGGAAGAACACAGATGGAAAAAGTGCAAGCAGGATTCTCATCTGTAGCTGTTAGGCCAGAGTCTAGAAAGAGAGAGAGGAGGAGACAGCAAAGGGTTAAAGACGATTTAGAGGAGTTAACAAAGCAAATGCACACAAGACAGAGAAGGCAAGAATACAGAATGGGGAGAAGGCAAGTTCAAAGATGGGATTGAGAGATACGTCACACTTATTCAGACCTTGGCAGCCTCTAGGAACACGGTGTCGCTGATGTGTCTCACTCCACTCAGGATCACTGCCAGGGCCACACCTGCAACGTACACACAGCATGTACTTCAACAACACTGCAGTGAATATTTTCCATCAGTATAATCAACTGTGAAAAGTTAAACACTTGGCTTTAGTCATTCTTCACACTATACACCATAGCAAGTCGTCATACCACTTCAACTGTCTTCTCACCTGGGAATATGTAAGCATTGTTCCCTTGTCCAGGAGTGAAGACACGGCCATCGCTCAGAGTCACTGGACCAAATGGGCTCCCACTGGCAAAAAGACATCTGCCCTGTGGAACAGAAAACAAAGAGAAAGAGTGATGACAGGAGACGAAGAAAATAACAAAAAGACAAAGAGTGGTTTGACAGGAGCGACTCATTCTTGGTTTACGAGTTATACAAACAGAAAGAAAAAACTGCGTACATCAGTGAGAGTGTATGCATCCTCTGCTGTGCACTCTGCTCTGGTGGTTGGGTTACTCAGGGCAAAGATGATTGGTCGTTCGTTCATGGCGGCCATGGACTTGATGACATCGTGGGTGAACAGACGTCCAGCTCCTGAGACACCTGAAAGTGGGCGAGAGAAACAATAATTGCTGTAGACTTATCATCTACAAATAAAAGCACCAACATATAGACAGTATACTTGCAATAGGGCATAACAATCCCACAATTACAACAAGTAAGTCTTAACAGCTTGATTCTTGAGAAACAATAAAAATAATAAACATCTAATTATTTAGTTAACCAGATTTGATTGCATGTACTAAGTAAAAACATACATATTACGATTCTTGATTAACAGCTCTTAAACTTAAATCCGTATAATGCAGACTGCACTAAGAAGCTTTAAAGTTACATGAATGCAGAAAAGACAAAGTTCCTTACCAATGATAGCTGTGGGTTTAATGGTGTTGACGGCATCTAGGAAGCTCTGTATGTCTCCTGGACTGTCGTGGAGAAACGCTTCCTGATTGGAGTCTGTTTCCTGAAGTCTGTCCTAGAGCCACATAAAGTACAGCAATGGTGACAATAAATCACTACCACTGTGCACCAATTACACATTGTACAAACAGTGAGGAGCCAGACAGGAAGCCATACAGACATTTGTGTTCTGCTCAATGTCTATGCCACAAACACTAACCTTGACTAGTAAGCCATGTTTGTCATACATCCAGATCTTATTTCTGGCTTCAGTTTGGGACAATCCTGACTCCATCATGGACATGACAATCAGATTGGCAATTCCAAGGGCGGCCTGTAAAGAAAATAACCTCATTCAGTGTTTAGACAGTGAATCCAATCTTAACCCTTATATTTTAATTAGAGAAAGACTTCAGCAATTAAAATGTTCCATTAAATGTGTATTTCTCCAGCTCTGGTCAGTAGTGGGCAGTATTACTCTTACAAATGGACCTATTTTTGTATCACATGGGATTTTGTTGTCTAAATTGCAGATCAAAATGAAAGTGAAAAAAGGTCAGAAACAAAGCAGAACCAAGACAAACAAGATTGACCATTAAATGTTATCTTACCTCTCCAGCTCCCAAGAAGAGCACCCGGTGTTCAGTGATGGGTTTGCCAATAGCTCTCTGAGCTGCTAACAGACCAGCGAGAGCTACGGCAGCAGTGCCTGGAAATATGCAAAATACAGAACAGTAAACAGTTAACTACCTGCCCTACAGAGAACACATATGTCAGCATTTGTTTTAAGGTAGAGGAGGTCCAATCACTTATCACTCTTCTTGGTTTAACTCAGAGATAACACAACTTAAACTAGCATGTTGCAGAACCCGGTTCCAAAAAACAGCTGTTCCAAATGCAGCAGTAACATGTTTTATATGTCACAATATGTTCGGTGAAATGGATTATTTAATTCAAGCAAAGTTCATGTTTTTTTTTTAAACTTATATGCTTCCTATTATATATATTCACTGTGAAACGAAAACAATAGCTGCCTAGAAGGTAGAAAACTAAACAAAAAATCAAATATTTCCCTAAAATATGTGCTCAGAGAAAAAAATCTAAAAACATAACATTACAAAGTACAACTTTTAAATCTGTGTGAGTGGTTATGTGTGAACCTTGGATGTCGTCATTGAAGGTGCAGTATTTCTCTCTGTACTTCCTGAGGAAGCGGAAGGCATTGTGGTTCCCAAAGTCCTCAAATTGGATCAGCGTGTCCTGTCCGTATTTCTCCACCACAGCTTCCATGAACTCATCGATCAAATCATCGTAGGCTTGAGTCTGGTCTCTCTTCTGGTACAGGCCCATGTACAGTGGATCTTTCAGGAGAGTCTGAGGGGAACAAATAAGAGAAGAGTGAGCAATTTTTGTCCTATCACTAAAACATACACACACACTTACCAGTAAACACAGCCTTCCTACCTCATTGTTTGTGCCAACATCTATCGTCACAGGCAGACACTTTTCAGGTCTAATGCCAGCACAGGCGGTGTACAGGCAAAGTTTTCCAACAGGGATACCCATTCCATAAACACCAAGGTCCCCTAATCCCAAAATACGCTCGCCATCAGTAACTACTACTGCCTGCAGTGTAGAGACAAAGAGAGAGAGAGAGAGGAAGTGTGTTAGTCAGCTAATTCTACAAATGCACAGCTGTGTGGTTAAATACGACACTGGACGTTAAACAGGGTAATGTAGAAAATAAGGACAGTTATAGGATTTCTATCTCAGTGACCATCTCAAAATCCACACTTGTTAGAATGAGGTTTTCTAGTTACTCACTGAGACATTAGTCTCTGGCCAGTTGTCCAGGATGGAGCGGATGTGTCCTTTGTCCAGAATGGAGATGAACAAACCTCTAAATTAAAAAAAAATGCAGCTTTATAATAAAATGACAAATGCTCCAATCAAAGCCTTTGCTTAATCCAGCAAAACCCTTTAAATACATGTAAATATATTTATTTAGCTTTTTGAATTGTTTACTGCATCCTTACTTGGGTCTTCTAAAGATGTGTCCATATTGTGTGCAAGCCAGGCCTACGGTGGGAGTGTAAACTATTGGCATCAGTTCCTCTATGTCTTCCATCAAAACTCTATAGAAGAGCCTCTCATTTCTCTCCTGGATGCCCATCAAGTAGATGTACCTGTATGGAAACAAATGATAATTTAGGAATTTTAACATTAATATATTATTAACAATTACTTCAAAGAAAAGCATTTTGTAGCTACAGTCTAACTCTCCAACAAAAATACGGCCTTACTTCTCGAGGGGATCAGTCATTTTCTTGAGGTTTTTCTGAAAGCGCATGGCCTGAATGTCCTGGGTCTCAACTTTCGGTGGCAACAGACCATGTATCCCTAACATCTGACGCTCCTGTAGAGAGAAGGCCATGCCCTGGGGAGAAACACATAGAAACAGAGAGAGGAGTGAGTGGGAGAGACCAGAGCATGTATTCATTAACTTCTCATTCTCAGAGAATAATCTGAAGTCAAGTTGGCAACTTCATTTAGTTTGAGTGTACTGTGGTTGTGCATAAACACCAAGTGGAAAGAGGCTGCTATGTCATCACACTGTTAATGTAGCCTGTTATTTCTAAAGATGACTCATTTTCATTCCGCATAATTGTCAATATTGAATTAAGGCATTGACATGTAAACCTCACTGTCTGTGGGAAAAGACCATTTGAAAACACAATCTCTGTTTGACAATGGCAAGAGAGCGGTTCCTTGGTTTTTATATTGATATAATTCAAAATTTTAAATGTAGTTGTGTAATCTAATGTAAATTCTTGATTTAAGCAGGCCTGATACTCTCAATATTTTTTAATGCATTTTTGTATCTTGTTTACCTCTGTCTTATTTTATTTATTTATTTTTACTGCATTTTCCTCTTGAATTGTTTCCCTTCATTCATATACTAGTGTTATACAAATAAATGTTAGTTTACTGGCTCATTGATGCAACTCCTCTTTTATTTAATGAACTGAATAAGTAAATATTACCACTTTAAGATTTTATATTTAAAATATCCCTCATCACAAAAACTGTTTAATCACTGAACCAAGTGACAATGTTTTGTCACAAGAGGGCGTCTGAGCCCTGAGACAGATCTGACCTATTGACACTTGACATGAGAAGCTGACAGCTGTGTGAAAGGAAGGAGACCAGGAGGAAAGAAACTGCAGCAGGGTAAAGGAGCAATAGGAGTTGAGTGAGGGGAGTTGCCTCTAAGAAGCCAATGAAGAACACTGTATGCAGAAACACCCATTTGTAAAATAGAGGATGGGGGCGTTGAGCGAGGGCAAGAAAGGGTTTTCATGTTCCTGAGCGTACATGTGGGTTAACCAGTCCAGCCCTGACTGATGTATGGGCGGGACACATGGAAGCCATTACTTCTGGGGCTGGTGAAGGGGCTGATTACTTTGTGTGAGATATGAAAGCTGGGGGCTCCCAAAGCAAAATGCTGCGTCATGCTGATGCAGCATTTCATTTCACACAGCTCTGGTACTCAATTCCTCTTAATACGTGCAACACGCTGCAAACCTCTGATATCCAGTTTATGTTCCTTCCTTTTTAGCCTTAAATGACAGTTAGAAACCTGGTTTGCTCAGATTTCGGTTTAGCGTTTATCTTCAGTGCTCAACTGGTCTGAAAATTTGGCCTCATGTATAGACTAAACAATGCATAACAGTTGTTATATGTAATGTTTGAGTATATTTGTCTTAAATAAATCTCTTTATGCAATTATCTGCTTTGTGCTACTTTCTAAAAGACAAAAATCTTTAATTGTGTTTTAAAACTGCTAGATTTCTGGAGAAGACATCTTCGGTTTGAGTTATCTTTCTTAAATATTTAAAATGTGTTAATTAAATCATCCAAAGAAGTCTCTTCAGAGATTGGACCAAAATAGTCACATGGCACAGGCAGTAAATGTAATGAGGGATATTTATTTACTTAAAATAGAAGAAAAGTCGAACTTATTGAGATCTTGTGGTGAAGTTGCATGTTGAAGGAGATGAAAGAGAACCTGTGGTAGCCACCAGTTGTCATAAAAAACTGTTTTTAGTTTGCCCAGTCTGGACTACTGTAAAAAACATGGCAGCCTCCGTAGCAATGACCTGCTGTAAAGTTCTAGGCTCTAGGGTAGCAGCTGGTGGTAGCAGGCGAGGGATGTCAGGGTTCATGTCCACTGGTATCGTGATACCACATTGCGGACATTTGTGTCGCAGATTTAAATAATGTATTTCTGAAACATTTGGTGATTAAGTGAGCGGGGGAGCATGCGAGTCACTATGATGCAAACAAAACTAAATGAGCACAATAGGAAATGCAACGTGAAAGTAGATGCCGTGTGTACAGTGTTTCTAGGACCATGTCCAGCTGGCCTGTGACCAGTTTACATGGAGCATGGCATGTCTATAATTAGCACAAAATGTCAGGATACTAAATTTAGCAAAACCTGCACAGTGTGAGATCCTGTCACTTCTAGCAGCCACAGGCTCGTCTTACAAATGTAATTGGTTACTTAGAGTCATGGGATATGAACTGATATGAAACTCCTTCTAGCCAAAGAACACACAGCATGTCAAATTACAAAAATGTCAAATTAAGTTACCAAACAATGTTTACAGACTCATCTGTAAAGGGTGTTAAATATACATCAGAAAGCAACTTCCAACAGCTGAAAGGAGACTTTGGATCAGGTGATGCTCATCATACTGCAGTTATGCAGAGGTGACAGCACTGTTGGGTGTGGTTACAGGTGCATGGCAAGGCAAGTTATTTATACAGTGCCTTTTAAGCACAAGGCAGAACTTGTTATGTAGAAAATCACACCATTAAAAAGCAGTGAAGGGGGAGTATTAAGAGCAAAATGAAATATAACATAATACAAAACAAATAACCTTTTTATGTGGCAGAAATAAAAAGCACCAAGCGGTTATTTCAAAGACCTTTCTGACCACACCCAACTGTGATGCAAGAGTCCAGAACAAAAATCTTGTTAGGTTCTTCTTCTCAGTAATTATGGCATAAGTCAAGACACTATGTAGATTTTTAGTTTTAATTCTGCTTCAGGCAAAGTACAGCCAAACAGATTAAAATGACATAATTAATTTGTTCAGTCTCAGAGAGGCCAGAGCATCATCCCCTTCAGGAATCAATTCAAACCAAGTGTGAGAGGCGAGGCCGAGTCACACAGCAGAGGAACACAAACAGCACCAACCAGCTGATAAAACAAATCTGGAGCTCTGACAGCAAGTTTTTCTGGTTAGTCTGTGTCTAGTTCACACTGCTCAGTGTAACTCCTTGTACATGCATAATGGGTGGAACTTTTTTAAATTTGGTGATCATTCCATGTGAATGCTATTACACCTCATCATTGGCATGGATCTGGCAAGTTGTGTTAAAGCCGCCGTCTGTTTAAACAGCCACATCTGTAGAGAAGCTGTCACACAAACACATTTCATGAATCCACTCACTTTGTTGGTGCGAGGGTTGAGCATGAGGGGCTTGCCCTTCTCTTTGGTGTGTGCCCATCTGCAAACAGAGACACAGGGCCTCAGGGACCAGGCTGTCCTCAACCTGGACAACATCGTGGACGTCCACTGGTTTGGAAGGTGCACTGGTAGAAAGCTGCTGAGAGAGGAAAAAATAAAATGAGTGAAAAACTTAACTGCAAATGCCAGACGAGATTTCTGAACATTACCAGGTTTGTGAAAGTTTTTACAGTTGAGTGGTTGTACAATAAGTGCGAGGATAACTTACAGAGATCCTAACTGTAAAACAAACGTTTTATCACCTTCTTTTAAAGTTGGCTTGGCCTCAGATCAAAGATAAAATAAAAGCCACCCATGTAAGGTTTTATTGTATGAATGTGAAAGTCCTCGATGCCAATGGGTTGTTAAAGTCATTGCTTCCGACAATCAAGACCTTGAACCTCTAACATGACCTTTACACTTGACACCTTGGCACAATATGAAACCTCAGCAATGAAGACTGCCTGACACAGGCATATTCAGAGAAACCCACCAGTTTACTGTAGTGTGCACTGTGCACAGACAGTTGCAAAATCACGGATTAAACACGCTGACGACAGTGGCCAGTCATTAATCTGGATGTGGACAGAAGTTATTTAGTCCCTGATCTGAGAAACAAAGCCTTGAAAGATTGTCATAATCCTTTTCAAAGAGCTCCAGATGAAGACAGAACAAGCAGAATCAGGGTGACATCAGCCTGCACATATGAAAGACGAGCTGATATGATGCATCGCAGCAATCTCAACAAGCAAATTTCTGCAAACTCACTTTATTCACACGTCCCTATATCCTACTTTCAGCTGGTGTCCAGGATTATGATCGTCATTGTAAGAGCCATGTCATGCATGTGACCTGCTATTGTGTTGTGTTGCAGTTGCTGCCCAAAGAGACCATTTTGGGGTTTGGATGTCAGTTTTCGAAACAGATATATTGGTCGATATACATATCTTAAAAGAAAAAAAGAAGATGACATTATCACACCCGTATAACAAAGAAATATAATTGAGATTTTAAGGTTTAACCAGAAACTGTATCATAAAGAACTGTACATCTTTTCTGCGATGGTTATTCTCTAAAATGAGAACATTCATAACGACACATAGAAGCAAAGAGGCTCATAGCAGCTGATTGTAACTGCCAACTAATAAATCAGTCGGACTATAAAACCACTGTACTGTACAATACTGAAAGAACAACATTAAATGTCCCCTTGTGATGTAGATATATCACATAGTTTAAATGTTATTGTCGTGTTAAACAGCAGACAAGGTGTAGTAAAATTGTATCAACCCTACAGTCATACGTGCTAAACTTCACTCTATAAACAGTTTTCACATTTTGTCCTTTTCATTTTATTACTCTGCCCACATTCTCTTCAGCCTTGCTCAACATCAAGGCCCAAGCCAGAGGAAATGCAACTGGACCTGTAAGCAATTATTACGAGGGGACCAGCCGTTTCTATATTTGTTCCTTTAGTGACTGAGGTTAGCGGTTCTCGAAAGAGAAGCACTGCCTTTGAAATGCAGGATTCACGAAGGAACAACAATCAACTGCTGTGCTGAGAAAAAGGCTTTGAATCATTTCATGGCCTGGATCAACATGAGGCTGAGCTCAGGTGGCAAAAGAACAAACCAAGAGCCAGTTAATGTGACGAGATCAGTAAATAAAAAAGCTACTCACATGGCACAGCAAATAGTCCAACAGATATTTATATGCTTCAATAGTAATAGTGTCTGGCTTTTTTTTTTAAAGCAGGCTTTAACAGGTTGTTCCAGTTAGTGACATTCCTCTAGTGTAGTGGATGTGTTTCTCTTTTTATTAAAGTGTTAAATCAAATTTCTTATTTGAATTTTGTGTATTAATAATCAATGCTGTTATTCTGATGTATTCTGTAAAACACTTTGAAAATAAGGAAAGTAATCCTGTGAGGACTCTATGAATGATGTGTGTTGTATTATTTTGCTAATAAAACCAGGACAGTAAACACATTTGGTCATCACTTGTATCTTGATGTTTTCAATGTGCATCACTAATAAAACAACACAGTTACTGCGGCCATCTTCTGTTCAGAGGCGGGAGTTGAACTCATCAGTGCTGAGTGTGAACAGATGAAGAACAGGTTCACACAGATAAAAACCTCAGGGGCATGCGTTCAAGTCCCTGCAATGGCAAGCTAACGAGTTAGCTTAGCATCCCCCTGCACCATCACCAGCCACAGACGACAAGCGGCTAACAGCCCTGGACAAGCTAACACCAGGATGTGTGGCTGTAAGACCCGTGAAACGTGAACCACACGAACACCCACTGGTTATTTAACTCTTTACTGAAGAGACACACGACCCGCACCGGGAGGAGAAGCCCCTTGAAGCCCCTTGAAGCCCCGTGACCGACCTGTTGTCATTCATTCACAAACAGGGAACTTCCTGGACGGGTCGTTTTAAAGGAGAATAACGGCTCCACTCACCTGCTCTTGGATATTAACACACTGCGGCTGCTTCCGGTTGAAAAGTCAGACTTTACTGGACATGGTCACACTGGTTTACACCCGCTGTGGTTCGCTGTGTTCCCCGCGGAGGTCGGAGAGTCTCTGGCAGCTCAGCGAGTGTCTGTCAGCGGCCGCGGATGCTGCGGTGCGCCGGTGAGGGGGAGAGGAGGAGGCTCGACCAATCACAGGACGGGATTTCCCTTCACACTTACCGTACATACTGCAATATGCGCAAGATGTTTACGATGGGGGAAGCTGGTCTACCGTAATTATTAAAAAAGACAGTCATCTCAATTTTCTATTTGTTAATTGATTTTTCACATCAATTGAAAGATGAACTCTGCAGTATTCATTTCTGTATGTGGGCTCATGTGCAATCTTTTTCACTGTATAACTTCTGTTTAAACTATATATATGTTTCTTCTATTCCACTTAAATATTTTGTATAGTTGTATGTTCTCTTGCATTTATAAGTTTTGCACGTTTACTTGTTATTACTTTTCTAATGTCTTTTTTTGACAATCCTCTTTGCTACTATAACACAGCTAATTTGTCTGTTGTTGGAATAATGAAGGACTTTCTTACGTTATCTTATCTCATCTTATCTTATCGTATCGATAGAATCGAAGTAAATCTGTGTGTTGGTCTGTGAAATGTACCCAGTCCCTATAAAATGGAACATTTGACCATTATAAAATACCATTAAAAACATGAGATCAAATAATAGTTTAACTATTGGTTTATTAATTGTCCAGCAAAAGCAGAAACTGCAAAAAGAGAAACTATCAATCAATACTGAGCATTTAAAAACTTCACAGCTTTTCCGAAAATAGAAGCTGGAGCCTCTATGCAAAAGAAATCAGAGCCCTTAAAAAAAATGACGGTTTCACAAAGTGACGTAGTAAAAACAACAGAGTTCAATGATATGAATATCTGTGAAAAGCCATGCAGACAGGAGAGGAGGATATGTTACATTCAGCAAGCTGGAAGCATTGAGGTGTACAGAGGCACATTTTCAACATTGCTTTACACATTTAAAATAATTAACTCAGGCTTAGTAACCACATGTGTTAAATTATGTTATGAGTCAGTGGTGTTATTGCTGGTTTACCTGCAGAGGAAACTGTATGATGCAAAATGTGATAATTTGACCTGTATAGGTTAAAAAACTGATTTATTTTAATTAGTTTAACAACAGAACAGATTTTATTTGTTTTTATAAATAATTCAAAGCTTCTGGACTTGAAATGGACAGTTTTGCACTTCACCCTTTTGTCATTTTGTCCAGCAATCTTTTGCCCCTGGTTAAAACCTTAAAATGAACATTGACAGTGGCGGAGTTTCAGTATTCACTGAGGAAAACCTGTATTTCTAAATGTGCTAGTGACTCTAAATGTGCTTCATGTCTTATGTGAATATAAAAGAACAGACCTGGCTTTGCTGTATCAGACGTTGCACCGTTACCATTTCTCCCGTATGGCTCAATCCTTAGGCAGTCATACTATGTTGTGCAAGTAATGATCTGGTAATATCCTGTGTTTGTTGGCCACAGTGCGTATAAAAGCTGCGGATATAATGGAAGTACACATTTCGCGGACCAAGGTTATATGTGCAGTACCTGTTAACAGCTGCAAACTGCTTGGAAAGAGAACATAAAATCCTGCAAACAAAAGTATAGTGTTCTGAGTGAGGCTTGCACGGATAATATGAACTAATTTAATTTAGCTGATATCTAAGAGGTCATGAGAGACTTGAACTAGAAATTCTCGTCAGATTTGGGTCTCTGATGCTGGACTGAAGCTTGAATGTTTTTCTTATTATGGGGCGGTGTATCTGTCCTGGAAGTTTTTTTTAACATTTCAGTGACCTCTGACATTTTTACAGTAGCTGCACCCTTTTGTATTTACAGCCCACAGACTGATGTCTATAGGCTGCATGTATTCAACGTGTACAGCCACAGCAGAGCAAAAGGGAAACTGTTTTCCTCTACAGAATAATGTTGATTGAGATTTCAGAGAAGAGAGCACAGTTAAGTGAACAGCAGGTGATGACCCCAGTTTTAGGCAGAAAAGATATTAAACTATTAACAATCAAACTAGAGCACAATCTGCTGAACAAATCATAAATTATAACAACAGAGCATTCCACATGACAAAGAACACTCCAAGTTAACATAAAACTGTTCCAGCGTTCAACTAATACAACTTAAATATTGCAGACACAATATCATAACAATAGTCTAAAGAAATATATTATAGAATTAAATAAGATAAGAGTTTTATACAAGTTTACAAGGCATGAATCAGTGTCAGAGCTCATCAAGTTACTGTTGACGGATCAACAAATAAAAAGCCTCAAGGTTTTTACATGTATCATAATGGGACTGATTACATTTCAGTGAATACATTCAGAGAAACATGGAGGAAGCATTTCTTGTGTCACTTTCATTATTTGGTGAACATCACCTTTGGAAGACAGCCGGACGTTTCGAGAAATTACTGAATGATTCAAACTCAGCAGGAGCAAAAACAAAACAAGAGCAAAACTAAATCAAGTGAAACCTCTCCATTAGTTATCAATAGCCTGCATATCTCTTATTAACTGTTCCCTAGAAGTCATTAGTTAGAAATTTGTGTCGCAGAATAAGTTTGAATCAAGTCAAATTTATCGTAAACTTGACAAATTATAGCAATTCAAATATTTCGCAAACATAAACTAGCTCACTGATTCTAAATACCCTCACATCAAACAACTCATTGCTATAAGCATGGTTATTTATATTTACCCCAAATGCTGTCTGACCTCTTCTGACCTGAGAGGACATCTTGATAAAAGCTGCAGGATTGTTTCAGTGAAATTTTCAGTCAACATAAGTTGCTGAAAGCACTTAGGTCTCCTGTTTAAGGAGCAAACTCACCATGTAAAGCAATTGGAAATGTTGCACTCATGATGCAATAATGTTTTTCGGCCTGAAGCTGAAATTAATCATCAAGAGTTAGGTGTGTGTGGTGGTGGTGGAGTCCTGTACTCTGGAAGCCTGGGCACCTTTCTGTTAATGTTCGGCTGTTTGCTCTCGTCCCTCCAACCTCCATCTTTCTCCCTTCCTTTCTTTCCCTCTGCTTTCTCCTTGTTCTGCCTGCACAGTTTCAGTGCTCGGGATATGAAGACATCCAGGTCAAATAGACGATCCTTTTGCTTGACAGGAAGCGACTCCATGGATTCCTCGTTGACAGGCGCAGAAATGGAGGAAGTAGAGGAGAGGGGCTGAGATTCTGAGGGAGGAAAAAGTAGGGGAGAGATGAGGGGAGAAACTGTTGGAGGTGACTGAGGAGGAAGGGGAGAGGTGGGAGACGTGGGGAGGAGAGA
Organism: Limanda limanda; assembly: GCF_963576545.1. Lineage (NCBI taxonomy): Eukaryota > Metazoa > Chordata > Actinopteri > Pleuronectiformes > Pleuronectidae > Limanda > Limanda limanda. Next base: position 17,913,684 of record NC_083640.1, on the reverse strand, counting down.
GGGAAGGGAATTGCAGGAAGATGTAAGAGCCGGATGTGGGCTCAGTCTGTTTTCATCATAATCAGCTGACGGTTGCCGCACAACTTCTGTGTAGTGGAAGACTGGAGTTGGGATATCAGTCGGGGAGAGAGGAAGAGGGGGGGAGAAGGTGTAGCAGGAGGGTGAATGTGGCTCCAAACATGGACTGGGAGTGGGCGAGTGCAGATGGGACTGGGTGCTCTGTACCCAGCGAGAGATCTCCTGGAACAAATCCCCCGTCTCCTCCTCTTCCTCCTCTTCTGCCTCGTCCTCCTTCATGTCTCCCAGGTCCTCCATGCTGCCACCAATGGGCTCAGCAGGCTCAGGGAGGATGTAAGTGTTGCGCTTCCAGTGAGACAGATCCAGTATCAGCTTAGGTTCTGAGTAGTGTTGAGGCTTGCCCTCCCTCCAGGCAATTTTATCCAGATATGAGGGAGAGCCCACTTTATAGTCACAGGAGCGGCCGCAGTCCAGTTCCCCCTGCCCCAGACCACAGGGCCGCTCCAGAGAGGAGTGGGAGTTTTCCAGGAAGCGTTCAGCCGAGCTGCTGTGGGAATATTTCCGTGGGTCCACCTGTTAAAGACAGACAGAGGGAAGCAGGTGGGGGAGGAAGATGGTGATAAAGTGAGGAATTAATTTTGGTTGTATTATGTGATGAACTTCATTGACTGATAGTTGATTTCTTACTTATTGAAACAGCAATCAAATTTGACATCATAAAGTTTAAGACACTGGCAAAAATGCAGTGATGGTAACATTTAAGACCCACAATGCAGTAACAGCGTTTACACCAGATCAGGCTGGATGTTGCAAGAAATATGCAGGATAATAATGGTAAATAATAATCAAAAACAGTTCAAATTATCCAAAAAATATAATATTACAGTGTTGTGATATTAAGGCTGCAGCTATGAGCTAAATCCTTGATCACCTTTAACCTTATCAGCTTCATCAGCTCCATCACAACTCTCAGTGCATTTTATTCAAATAAGATCATGTTGCATCAAGCATAAATCAGTCAGTACGAGAGAAAATGACAAACCTGCGCCTCCTCTAAGAGTGAGGTGGAACTGGCCCTGGGGTCCCTCTGCACCTCCTCATCCTCCGTGGTGTCTCCAAGGTCAGAGGTCACGTGGGCAGGGGGCATGCAGCGGCACCTCCCGCCCGACTGCCGCCAACACACATCTGATGATAAACTGTTCTCATACCTGCAGGAAGGTAGAAATTAAGCACTTGTAGTCTTATAATAACATGCATTCACAGTATCTGCATTTAAAACATGAGCCTACACACCTCTCCCAGTGGATGCTGGAGGCCTGACTGTTGCTGAGGCTCTGCTCGGTGATGAGGTTGTCCACCAGTTCGTCCTCGATGTGGAAGGGGTGCGAGGAGGTGGGCTCGTCCTCTGGACAGGAGTACTGCTGGAGAAAGGCATGGGGCAGGGCTGCTTCAGCCGTCAGACGATCCATGGGGTTAAAGGTCAAGATCCTCTCAAGGAAGTCCACAGCTGGAGAGGAGAGGGAGAGGGGATGAGTGAGGGAGGAAGAGGAGGAGGAATAAAATGCAACAACCATGATGTTTGTTTCATTGTATAAAACATTATGCGTCAGAACCTCTACACACTATAGTTTATCCTTTCTCTATCCTTCACGGCTCTGAGAAACCATTACGCTTATTTGCCCCCCCCCCTCCTATTTCATACTGCTTGACCGTCCTCTTCATTGCACTGCTCGCTTCCCTCTGCTCACCCTGAGCATCCACTTCAGGCAGCAATTCAGAGAAGGGCTTCTTGACTCTCCATCCTCGACTGACATATGAAGGCATCACCTGAGGAAGGATGACAGTGGGGTTAAGATGAGCATGTTCTGTTGAGGAACCTTTAACTACGGCTACACTCATTTGTGTCTTTTGTAAAATGTAAATTCAATACATTTCAAAGTGTATAGTATTTATGTTCATCCCACATGTTTCACAGCAGTAACATGGTTTGAACAACTAGTTGCGCATATTAAGGTGCAGCTTCTTACACACTCCTGTGTTCCTCAAAATCAAACATTCGACAGGTTTGTCATGAAAAAAGTCTCATTATGTGACTCGGACCTATGACCCCTGCTCTAAGGTTTGTTACATCACAAATCTGGGCTGTCTGAACCTGTTGTTTTTCAGACTGATATTTGTTTACTGCAGTGTTAAGGTGGAAATAAACAACCACACTGCAGACAACACGTCTTTGATTATATGAAAGGCACAAGGGGAACATGTTAGTATGTTTAAAAACATGATTTTCACTGAAAGAGGACTTTAAATTCACTTATTATCTCCGTCTCTCACGTCACGTGCCAGCAGCATTTTTATTAGCATTTCTTAAACAACTTGCAACATTTAATAATGTTAGTAATAATAATAATTGCCTTCTTATCAGATTAAATGTTTAAATTCTGAAGTATTACTATGGCTCTGTTGTATTAAAGGAAGGAATTGGTGTTGTTACTAAATAAGAGCAGCAGGGGGCAGCAGTATCAACTGAATGTCTAACTATATCTATTTCATTTTATCACCATTATTATTCTCAGTGCTCACACTGTTTCCACCTCTACAAAGAAAGTCTTTCAGATATGGCGGAGGTGGAGTCTCCCTGAACAACACTCATTCGTCTTCAATGTGAGGTCTCACCTGTAGCAGGTCTTGTCTGTCCTCCTCTCTCAGCACCGGCACTGTGTCCAGGATCAGCTGCATCTGTTCCAGCTCGTGAGCTCCTGCAGAGGGAATCAGCCAACGAGAGGCGAGCAAAGGAGGAGACGGAGATCAGTTACATAAGCAGAAAAAAAGGCCAGCTAAAATCAAAGAGACATCATTGGGAGCTGTGAGCTGTCCAGACAAGGACATAGTCAAATTAAAATCAGTTTCTACAAAATTTGCAATGATAAATCACAAGTATTATATTTGCTGTTTAAATTAAAATTCCTCATTTGATTGTTATCCTTCCGACAACTGATGGAGAAAAACTAATGTCAAGGAGTGAAGTGCAACATGCTTAAATCTTTTTAGCTCAGAGTCATACAACACCCTGGCCCCTCAAGGAAATAAACAAACATTTGAAGTGTATTAGGATGAGAAAACATTGCTTCGCCTCTAAACCAAAATAAATTGTGCCATGTGACCTGTGGTTCTTAAGTGAGAAGAAAGTAAAAAATCTATTTTTCTAGCAGAACGCCAGGGAAGCAATAATGCCACTGAGTTTATGACATCATCTCTCCTGTGGTGTAGCGGGGCTGGTGGAGGTCAAATCAACCTGTCAGGATAAACTACATCTTTCATCATTGGTATTCCGGTCAGACAAAGAAGTAGCCTGCTGAACAACGGCATGAAGCATCTTCAGTGGAGGACAGTAGGAAGAATATTTCTCCTCAGCTCTTATTTGATGCCACCTTTCATACTTTGAAACAGTCGCTAGGTAACTTCCTTTGAATCTCTGCAACTCAGATCTTTAGCCAAGGTAATATAAAAAATAAAGGATGTGTTTTAATAAAAATTTATATTCTCAATTCATGTAGCTGCTCATAGACGACTGATTTTTATGCTTCTGCTGCAAGATCACCCAAACAAACTTTGCATAGATACATATATATGTACATAATATGTACTTAAATGAGAGTAAAACACACCAGACCACACAGATGGGCAAAATAATCAAAAATACCAGAAAGTGAATCTGGAAACCTGCGAGTTCCTCGAAACACATTTCCCAAAAAGGTCTTTTAGTATTGAAATGTCTCTGCTGACTGCTAATGATATGATCATAGTTTTTTGCGATCAAATTTACGACAAGCAATTTCATAATGTTTCTGTTAATCGCAATCGTGCTGACCTGGTTGGAGGTCTTGATGGCGGACTGCATGACAAACAGTATAAAGGTACCTGCAAACATCATGCGTCCAGTCAGCATCTCAGCCAGTATACACCCTGCGGCCCACATGTCTATGGCCTTGGTGTAGTTGTTGGGGGACAGGAGCAGACGGGGGGAACAGTACCACTTAGTCACCAGACCCTCAGACAGGTAGCCCTGGAGAAGAAAGGGAAGTGGTTAGTGAGAGATCAAATACAAGAAAAAAAAAGGAAAGTGCACCAGAACGTCACTCAATGCAGTGCACAGCTCCATCAAGGCCGAACAGTCCTCTTGAATTGAATCAGGCTGCTCAAAATTGTACATAGATAACAGTCACCTATATATATATTTATTATATTATTATTATTATTTCTTTGGAAATTCACAAAGATTTGTATCCGGCCCCTTATCCAGATCCGCACCAAAATGTAATGTCTTCTTCCTTCTTCCCTTGGCCCATTGTTTCACCAGGTTTCCTGGAAATCCTTCCAGTTGTTATTGTGTAATCTTGCTAACAAACAAACAAACCAAAACCAACATCTATTTTGTCTGAAAACAGGGTTAATACAAAGATTTTTGAAGAAGCTGAATTAGAATATATGTAAAGAAAATGTGTATTATGCAGCTTGAACACAATTAGAAGAAAGTGACTTGCTACAATTTGAGAAAAATGGTTACAAGATACTGTGTCAAAACCAAAATTACTAACACATATTCAAATCAAGCCCAGTTATGTATCTGTATCGTAAGTTGCAGCAAACTTATGGATGAGTTAAAGCTCTTTAGTTGCAAAGCTGACAACAGGAACTCTTACACTGGATGGTTTATTTGTTATTGTTGTTATATTTGGCTTCTCGCTTTCTTTCTTGTTCTAAATAATGGCGTCTATAAGCCTGTTATAGGCTGGACACATAATGTGCATGACACAATGATGAAAATAAATCCATCAAAGCAATCATCTGCATACAGGAGGAGTTCAGATTGATCATGTCACAATACAGCATGCAATCATTTTTTAAAGGAGTTGAAAAAAACATTGAGCTTAAGGGGATGTTTTCATTTACACCCACAAAGGCTTCATCATGTTGCGAAACTGGCTTCTGAATACGCTGCGCAGCAGAAAATGTATTCTCTGAATCTCGACCTGCAGTTACCCTGAGTTCCACTGAGTGTTTGATGCTCTGCTGTACAACAACATGCGGCCTCTCATTTAGAGACAGCTCCCTCCTGCCTCTTACTTTAGGAAATGTTCACCTTGTGAATAACGCTGATGATGCTCTGCATAGAGATGAGCCACAGGCAAACAAACTCACAAACTCTAACCAGATTTATTCAGGAGATGCTTTTGCCTGTTGTTACCATCAATGCTCTTTGTTGCCTCTTACAAATAAGTCCTCCTACATCATACTTGTTTTCTGACCTCGGATCTCGGATCTCTATCCAGTCGCAATACTACAAAACTAAATAACAAAATATAACTACAGCTGGGTTTACGCCATAGATTATATACGAAGATGGACGACATGATTTTTGTTTACATTTGTCAGCACGCCAAAATACGTTTTCGTAAGAATATGAGCCCCCAAAACGAGGCAAGGTTCCTTTTTTGAAATATCTACAATAGTTTCCTTCATCTCTCTACCACCTCCACCCCCACTGCTCTCCTCCACTTCTGCTCTCCCATCACCCTTCCTCCTTACATCCTCTGTTTTCCATATCCTGTCTCACCATTCATCACTCTATCGCTCTATCTGGTGCTGCTTCTTTGATCTATTTAGGCTGATGCCGTATAGACAGCAGTGTATTTAACCTGGCCCAGATGAGCTTTAACACTCAAGATGGATGTCAGAAATTACAGTTAACACCACCACAACATGACACTACAGAGGGCAAAAGCCTTCTGATAAATATGTTTTTAAGGTCTAACCCAAAAATGGATGTAAACTTCACTTCACGTCTGAAAAGAGAGTTTCCCCTTCGTTTTCGGAAATGGTTTAAAAAAGGTAGTGAATTGTTTTTAAATCAGCAGGTTAAGGGATGACTCAAATTGTGTTGAATGATAGATCCACAGCTATATTGAAGGTGTTAATAAAAAGCTACGACTTGAGAACACTTTGACAGCTCCCTGAGTCGTTCTCCTCTTTCTCGTCTCTTCGCACCTATGCTGCTCTTGTGCCTCCTCTGCTCCCCTGTCATTCCTCCTCTCCTCACCCCATCATTGTGTGTCTCTCACCTACTCCTTTTATGCTCTCAACTCCCTCTCTCTCTCTCTCTCTCTCTCTCTCTCTCTCTCTCTCTCTCTGTCTCTCTCTCTCTCTCCAGGCCCCCTCTGCCCTCGCTGCACCCCCCCCCCCCTCCATGTTCCTCCCTCATCACTGTGCCTTGTCTCCTCTGTGAGGGTGTGTGTGTGTGTGGCAGTGGATGACAGAGCAGAAACTGATGCTGAGTGCTCAGTGAAGGTCTGACAAATATGCTCTCTCCTTGTCTACTGTGTCGCCCCGTCTCTCCCACATTTCCTGATCATTGTCTAAATATGAGCTTTGCTTTCAGTGACTTTCAAGGACAGGCCATGCTTCATGGCTCCTTTTCATGGCTGGAGTATTATTCGATATAACTGATGATAATAAAGTCGGCCATAAAACAGCTTTGGAAAGAGTTTTACCCAGAAAAAGAAACATATGTTCACACATTATTTTCACAGATGTTTAATAATAAAAAAGCTTTATTGGTTTACTCCCCCCCCCTCCTCCTTTCCTGTTCTTCATTCCTTTCATCACCTCCTCAGTCTTGCAGAGACAAACCCGTCTTCGCATCACCTCCTACTTTCCTCTCCATCCGTTTCCCTCAATCTAAACTCCCCCCCACCTCACTGTTTCTCATTCTGCTACCCTCCCTCTTTTGTTCACACTTCACCCCATCTCTCCCTTTTCCTCACCCAGCATTCTCTTCTGTTTCTTCCCGTCTTCTTTTCTCGCCAGCTTCTGCTCCATTTTGCTTATTTTTAACTGTGCTGTGTCTTTATGTTTGTCCCTTCTTCTCATCTACTTTATTACCCCCCCCCCCCCTCCTTGGATCTCCTTCATCCAGGTCATGAATTATTTCTGGGCGGCTTCAGCGACACCTCCGCAGGTGACATTCACACACACTTGCAGAGAGACGCCATAAGCTCCCACCGGTGCTGACTGCAAACAACATCACAAATAATGTTTTCTGTGCCTTGGTTTCCTGCTCTCCATCATCTCCCCTCACCTGAGTAAATTTGTCTGTGGGTAGTCAGAGGCGCTCCACGAGACAACTCGTCAAACAGCCTCATTTCAATTCACTGCAGAGTCACAGTGACCTGACAAAACTGCTGTAAACACACTGACCATGTGAGATACTGTAGAGGCAATAAGAAAGTGTATCAAAATGGCAAAGGCCCGAAAAGGAACTTTTGGGGCAATAACAGATAGATAGTAAAAATATCGTTCATGGTGAGAACTATAAATCTACACAAGCCGGTTTTACTGTCACACGCAACACAATATGAAACCAATCAGAGTGCAGTATAAATGAGCCCAGTCTTGTTTTATAGCCCAATAGGAGGGTAACCACTATTTATGAATATCCTCCTCAGCTGTAGTCAGAGCTGCTCATCCATTACCACAAACCTCTGAAAAAGCAGCACAGCTCTGCATTATTAAATAAAAGAAATGATGCTATCAGATTCACTGCAGGCATCTGCTTTGGTGTCAACACTGCATCACAAATAGCCCCAGCATCATCTTGCACACACATCATCAAAAACACACAGCTACATAACACACACATCATCACACACACATACACACGTCATCAAAAACACTGCTGCACAACACACACAATTCTGGTCATGTTATTTTCTGCTAATGAACAATCTATCTATCTATCTATCTATCTATCTATCTATCTATCTATCTATCTATCTATCTATCTATCTATCTATCTATCTATCTATCTATCTATCTATCTATCTATCTATCTATCTATCTATCTATCTATCTATCTATCTATCTATCTATCTATCTATCTATCTATCTATCTATCTATCTATCTATCTATCTATCTATCTATCTACCCAGTGTAAACTCTGGACACTGTGTTCTCTGACAGACTGGGTTTATGTACTGTAGGTACACAGTGTGTGTGCACCCAACACACACACACACACACACACACACACACACACACACACACACACACACACACACACACACACACACACACACACACACACACACACACACACACACACACACACACACACACACACACACACACACACACCTCCTTCCTCCCTTTCCTTGTTTTTCCTCTTTGCCCATTGTGTCTTCTTTCTCCCTTTATACTTTTCACCTTTCGTACTCTCACCCCTCCACGACTCAAAATGCCTCACCATTGCTCCTCATCTGTTTTGTGCCTCCCACTTCAGTCGTTCCCCTTCATCCTCCCTCCCCCAAATGTACCTCCTGTGTCTGCACCCAGCTGGTCCCCCCCAGTCCCGTGCTTTGGGCTGACAAAGATCGCCTTTCACAACGGCTCCTCTCCTCATGCACAGACCCAGAGAGCACAAAAAACAATGACAATCAACACACACATCCTACACATCCTGCCCTGCCAGTGTAACAGCACTGCTGTGGGATCTCCTTGCATAATGACTCGGCACAGCGGAGCAGTAACTTGTCCCATTAATCTCTCACAAGCCTTCATCTACATTAGACAGGCTAATCACAGGGTTTGATTAGCACAGAACTTGATACCAGGATTGGGAGGACGATGTTCATAGCAGGGTTTGAGCTGGGGAGGAGGCCCATTGTGAAAGACACAGGTCGGCTACATTAGACGTGAGGATGTGTAATTGGAGAAACTGGTCGAAGAGAACAAGACGGCTTCTCAGTTTCTTCAGGAGCTGCAGCACTCACACACTTTTCAAGGTTTGAAATTTTTAAAAGTCTGACTGTATTAGGCTGTCAGTATACTATATAGAACTTTTGTTTTTCCCACATACAGACCAGTGATGTCACCTGAGATACCACATTGACGCATCAGACATATAAATTATTCCTTTGCGATTATGAGGCGGACAAAACGAGTGCAGGCCTGCTGATTCTCTACAAGGGGATTCTTTTTCTACAGCTTCCACATCGTACTGTCTCCATTGCAACACAAAGGACAGCGGCTTGTGAGCAGCTGTATGATAACCACACAGGGACAGATCTTACAGAGGAAGTTTCTATCTCTTTCCAGAGGTAAGGTTTTTAAATGACAATAATCTCCCTATAGACTCATTCATCAGTAGCAGATCAACCCACACTGTATCAGAGCAGAGAAGAGGGGCACATCTCGCTGTAGTACCTACTTTAATATTTACAGTATGATTTTCTTTTGGAACAAATATGAAAAATTCAAGATCAATGCAACCAACAGTATGTGGACAGAGATCTAAACCTTCACGCTGGCTCATCCTCTAAAGATGGTACATTTCGTAAATAAACATGAAACTTGTCAAGAGAGTGTGAATCAAACAAGATTAACGATCACAGGGGTTTGTTGGTCTCTCGTCAGAAATTGAACTTGGCACATGGGATGCATTTGCATGCCCCAAAAAAGATGAGTAAGAGTAATTAGGTTACGGCTGTAAAAGTTTGGGCATGTGCTGATCATTACTCTAAAACTCCAGCTTGCATGTCATTTCTGCTCATTAGTAAAAGTGTTTTTCTTGTGGATGAGCACTTCTAAAAAATAACTCGCCCAATTATCAGTATACAGCTGAGCCAACCGTTTATAGTTTTAACACTTTAGAAAGTTTCATGCATAAACATTTTTTTTAATCAGAATACAGTTAAAAGAGGAGAATCTGCACTGCATGTAAAAACACTGTAAACCTTCCTGAGACAGATTTCCACAACAAGAGATAACACCGTAAACTATACACGCCTCACACGATCTGTATATGTGTTTGTCTCTTTGCGCTCCTTGCCGTTTACCTTATGAGAATAGCGCGGGTCGACTATTCTCGCCAGCCCGAAGTCTCCGACCTTGAGCAGCAGTTGGTCCGTGTTGATGAATATGTTGGCCGGCTTTAGGTCTCTGTGCAGGACGTTCGCTGAGTGGATGAACTTCAGGCCCCTCAGCAGCTGGTAGAACAGCAGAGTGGCGTGACCTGTGCAAGGACAAAAGTCAGATATCAGGACAATGTCGTCTTGTACTTACAGTTATAACGTGTGATTATAACACAAAAGAATTAGAGAATGAATGAAAAGATACAAATCATAACCAATACGTTTTGTAATTCTGTTATCTTATCTAATCTTATCGTTTCGTATAGTTACGTATCATTTTATGTCGTAACGTATTGTAACGTATCATAACATATCATATTGCTTTGTCAATTGGAGTCAGAACTCCAGTAAAACTATTGGTGAAACTTGAAGTCAGATTTTTATCTGACCTGTATTGTTTCAAGTATATCATACCAGTCCTGTTGTGATACATTTGGATAGAGATGGATTTCAAAGTTCAAAGTTCATTCTTGACGTTGGAAAGAGGAATCAAGGAAATAATCTCATCACAAGGTCCATTTAGTGTCTTTTCTGAAGCTTTTGTATTTTATTGTATCATATGGTATGGTATTGTTTTTACTATCACGTCGTAGCATAGCGTCAATTGGAGTCATAGTTGAGGAAAACTTTTAGGTGAACCTTTGAGTGAGATTTTTGGTCCCCTTACCTGTGGGTAGTGGTCCTTGTTCCAGCAGCCGAGCCAGATCAGTCTCCATGCACTCCTGGACAATGTACAAGGCGCTGAGCTGGGTAGGGTCTCGGGGCAGCGGGCGTCCATATGGTGCCAAAACCTCATGAACCTGGACAACATTTTCGTGGTGCAGCCGATGGGTGATCTTGACCTCCCGCAGGGCATGTTTCACTGTCACGGCGTCGCGCATCACCAGCTTTTTAATGGCCACGCGCTGTCCGTTGCGCTGGTCCACAGCTGAGAGCACCAGGCCGGTGACACCTGAGCCGAGAGGTCGAAGGTCAACAAAGTGACCACTGAGGTCAAAACCATGGAGGAAGAGGGGAGTGTCCTGTCTGGCCATGATTGCTCAGTTTGGATCTCCACGATTTCTTTAATTATAACTGCTGTGTTATCGTCTGGTGCCACATCTTGCTGGTGAGTCCAGAATCATAACTAGACATTTCTTTGGGTAGCGAGTGCATGTGGATCTATGATCATGTAGCAAAGGCCAAAAATACAATGCAGACACTAGTCTGGCGAAAGATTGTGACAGTTTTAGGAGCCCAGAAATGTAATCATTCCTCAGGGCTCAGAACAAGTTGTGCATCACTTTACCTCCTCTTCGAATCCTGTGTGGGCAGATTCCTATTAAATCTCAATTTTATCAAACCATTTGCTGTCAATGTTCATATTTGAATTCGAGTGGCTGGGCCCCAAAATAAAAGGACCCTCAGAAAGGATCAAAATAGATTAAGCCAAGTGGAACGATTTCTAACATTTGCTTCAGTCAATGACTGTGCGCCTACGGATTTGAACATATTTTATCTACAGAACCTTTCCAGCTCTAAAAAGAATTAATTTGCCTTTCACTGCTGTACGGATGTTATCTGATGCTGGAGTCTGCTGCAGGGAGACACTAATAATCTCTGTACTTCCTTCACGGACAGATAGTCAGAATATCAGTGAGTCTTATTAATACTACCCAGGGCAGGGGTATCCATAGAAACAGCCCTCTGTGTGGCTGATCCTGCTCTTTCATGTGTAGATGCATCATGGGACAGCAACAGGCTCTGCACTCCTCTCCCTTTCTGCACACTCTGCTATTTGCTACAAGTCCGTAATCCTCATTGGCCGCTCGAAGCCTTCGATGCTGAGGCAGGAGAATCGGAGGGGGGGGGGGGGAGGCGGAGTCGTGCGTTTTAGATTCAATGAGGCTCTGTCGGCTCCTCCTCTTCCTCCATGATACCAGAGTGTCTCAGTCAGTCAGTAAATCGGCACCCAGTCACACAAGTTCATTGAGGGTGAGATCCACGGTTGGACAGCGGGCAAATCCGGAATCTGTGGTATAATCCCTCAGTAATCTGCTTCCTGTTGCCTTCTCATGCATGTGGGGATTTTAGCATCAGGCCAGCCCTGGAAAGATAAGGCTGCTAATAGCTGCGTTGCTCAGTGCATCTGCTGCTGCTCCTGGGGGAGGAAAAAGAGAGAGAACAGAGAGACAAAGGAAGATGAAAGTTACACAGCAACAGTGGCTGTGTGTCATGAGGGTCTGCGACGCTGGAGAGTTACATAACACTGAATGGCAGTGTAACCTAATCTACACCAGTAATTTCATGTGCTCAGAGAGGGAAGTCACATCCGCTCAATGAGGCTCTCATAACTGATGAAGCTGTGGATGTTTCAGAGCAGAGAGACAATGGAGCACAGTAGCATGTGTGTCAATGGAAAGTCAACTTTGTATTAGTTCTTTCTCTTTCAGCTCTTATTTTCAGGAGTGGTACAAGTGGACATACAGGCAGATCTGAGGAAGCCTTTTGGACGAGATGGGAAATGTCTTCATGCAACACAAGCAGCCCCCCATGGTTTCAACTCCTGAAGAGACCGTGGTCCGGACGACTGAGAATCTGCACAGATGTATTTCAGCTCTTATATTTCCACTCCTGGTGTGAAACAAAAGCTTTGAACCTCCTGCACCCTCAGATCCGCGAGCTGCAATAACTCAAACAATCCATCAATCCATAAAACGAACCTTGTTGCTGTCGAAGGACTGGAGGCCACCTTGAGTATTTCCTCTCTCTCTCTATAGTCCTTGCTAGAAATGGGTAACACGCACCAAGAAGCCGCACTCCTGCTTTTTAACACACTTCCAAACATACTGGAGTTAGCCTGAGTCAGTCGGAGGCTGTAAGGTGAGAACAGGGAGGGAGAGGGAGCATTGACAGTGGTGCTGGGTGGGAGGTGCAGCACTGGGCTAACTTTATAAATAATGCATCACCACAGAAGATGGCACTTGCTGTTCTCTCTTTCTCATTTATTCTCCATATCTTTCTTCAGGTTATGCAACGATATTAAACATTATGAATAAGAGTTATTAACACAGTCTCAATCCGGTGCAATGAAATATGGTGTGAATGTGACCCGGGTTAGAAAAGACACAATTGGGTTTGAATATCCTGCAATTTGGGTTGTGGAGAAAATGGAACTGTACTTTAGACTTGGTTTGGGCTAATATTACTGTAGGTGATAGCAGATGGGTGCAAGCAAGGGTGCACCCCCCCCCCCCCCCCCCCCTCTGGCTTTGTGCAGCTGTGCCCCTTGTGTTTTTATTCCTAATGTCTCTCTCACATTGCACTTCCTCACAGTCGTTTTGTCTGGAGCAGGGAGCCGCTGCATCCTCTCCGCACACTGGCTTCGTGCAGCTGCCTTTGTGTGTCAACATGCGCTCCAGTGACGCCCCTCGCGGAACAAACACACAGGATGGAAGTGCATGTGATAAAGCACGAAAAGAAAAGTACAAAGGGGTCTGTGCAGCTTCTCTTTTACGGCCCCTCCGCCGCCACTCGAACCGCAGCACCACTTTGTTCTATCCGCGATAACAAGGGGAAAGAAAGAACGGAAGAAAGAGGCGAGATAACAGCAGCACCCACCGGAGTATCACGAGCATCAGCAGCCGCCGCAGCCGGAGACAAAGATCCGAGCAGGAGATACGGGTCCTTGGGAGAAGCAAGAAAGTGAGACACACACACAGAGGGAGGCAGCATCTCTCTCTCTCTCTCTCTCTCTCTCTCTCTCTTTCTCTCTCTCTCTCTCTCTCTCTCTCTCTCTCTCTCTCTCTCTCTCTCTCTCTCTCTCTCTCTCTCTCTCTGTGATTCAGATGGTGATATGCGGTGGGGGGGGTGGGGTAACAGCAGGAGGAGGAGTTGGTCGTGGGGGGTGATCCGCTGAGATGAGATAAGCCGAAGGATGCGTTAGTTACAGCCGGGTACTGTGTGGGCGACTGTCTGCTCTGTGTCAGCGGAGGATCCCCCCCCCCACACACACACTGCACCACTGATGATGAGGTTCTCTCTCTCTCTCTCTCTCTCTCTCTCTCTCTCTCTCTCTCTCTCTCTCTCTCTCTCTCTCTCTCTCTCTCTCTCTCTCTCTCTCTCTCAGCATCCCACTGAACTCGGTTGAACTTGAGTCTCCAAATTTACACATCCAGCACTATAATAATAATGTGCCTATGACGATTTAGAAAAATGCTAGTGCAAAGGCAGACAGAAGATTCAGGTGCTTACAATCCAATGAAGTACTTTGTAGATTTTTTTTAACATAAAAAAAATATCTGATTATTTTATTCCTCTTTTGTATGTCAATTGTCAGATTATAATGTAAAAATATAAACACTGTTATATTAATTGATGGCAAAGAGAAAAGATGGGGGGGATGGTACTTTCCTGTGTGTCCTGACCTGAGTAAAGATGGCATCTCTATGTTTGGGTCCAGGTATTTGTTACCACTTGAGCTAATGAGCAGTTGCATTGTATAAAAAAAATTATTTCATCTCACTGCTCCCATGTTTCCTTTTGTTCTTCTACTCCCATGTTTACAGAAGTCTTTAAACTGTATCGTTATATCATATGATTACATATTTTTGTGGGCAACGAGAACAAATTGTGAAAAAAAAATATAAAAAAATGTAATTAAATAAAATTAAATAAAATTAATCCTCAGTCCACTTCTGCGCAGGAGGTGCGCAGTTCATTTCTGCACAGGAGGTGCAAATTTGAGCTTGTTAAACCCCTCAAAAAATAATAATAATAATTACCAGGATTGCTCAACCCTTGAAAGAACCAACTATAAAATACAATATCTAACATTTGTAGGACTGCAAAGCAGCACTGAGCGGGCCCGAGCACATACATTTTGAAGCATGCATTTGCCTTTTGCCTGAAAAAAATAAATAATGACTGAGGAAATATTGACACATAGTGCTGTTCAGGCTTGGACTCTGATCATGTGACAGAAGTTTGGTGGTGATAGGACAATGCATAGTGGAGATATAACAACATCGTCTCCTTTGGCGAAGGATGAAAGTTCGCCGTACCTTCAAATTGCACCTACAGGCTTTTTTGTTTGCCTGGTCAATCGATACATGTGTATTGATTTTTGTGAAGATCGGTCAATGTGAACATGTTCCAGGGGTCTCGGGGGGCACCGTTGAGCCTTTTTGCGACGCACATTGAAAATTCCTCCAGAATACGTAAATATTCACCACTTTCTAATTTCTGCAAATTTTGGTATGAATTTGAGCACGTTAAAGCTCTCAAAAAGCCAATTCATTTGCCTGAATAATAATAATAAGGGGCATTATGAAAAACACAACGGGAAGCCCGCCATTTAGCATTTAGTGGCCATTTTGGCCATATTCCACATTTGTACTTTGAGGTACTAGTACCAAGGCTTACATCAGATCAACTTCAAATTGAGATGAAAACAAAAACAATTAAACATTAAAATGACAATTTCTACAATTTCTGGGACTGCAGCGCAGCACTGAACGGGCCCGAGCACATGCATTTTAAAACGTGGCATGCATTTTGCGCACTGCGGCAAGGATAAACGCTTCACTTCCTGCGTCCATCACCTTGCCTGCTTATTGCTCATTAGATTAAATATGTTTGTTTTGAATCATTGCCCTATGATCTATGTTGTTTTATATACATCTGTGATCTACTGAGTCCAGTATCACACAGATTTACCGACGGACCCGGACATTCCCAGTACAAACACAAGCATATAAAAATTATTATCTTAAATTGTATAGATTGTGGACATCACAGCTGTTTCTGAATTTAACAATCCTGCTGTTTGACATTTACCATCATGCATGTCAACGAGGGCTCCTCCGTCACCGCTGCTTCACTGTGTGAGTGTGATTGTAATCCTGCCTTCCAGACGACTCGTATGTCAGATATTCTGACCGGAAATTGCCCAGTTCCGACTTCACGTCAAACGTAAACAAACATGTCTGACCATGAGAAGCTGATTGATTTGTCTCGTGATGAGACAATTCAACTGCAGCCAGTGCAGCCTCCGTTCGTACAGAAACAAAGAGGAGGGCGGCGACGACGCCATTATCTTTTTATTAGACTTTTATTCTTGGAAACACATTCAATACATAAAGAAAAACACAAACTGTCATTGAATCTCATGAACCAAGAAACCATTGTTTTAAAACAAACATATTTAATCATATGAACTAGTTAAGAACAAACATTCATACTGTGCAAGGAACACACTTTAAACTTAAAATGACATGACTGAAATTATGAAAAATAAATAAATTATGTAGAAATCAGTACACACAAGATACATAAACACAAATATTTTGTGTGATATTTTCTAGGGACATACAAACTGTTAATAGTCTATTTAAAACAGTGAACCATGAATATGTATAATATGAATATCTGCTGATATTTCCTACTAAATAATTTGTTGCAAAGGTTGCAACTGAATTACTTCTCTCCTTTATGAATCCTTACATCTCGTACAATAGGACTGAATCTTACATCCTTTACCACACCCCATCAACTTAATGGTTTCTCTCCTGTATGACCCCTCATATGTCTATTTAGATTGCCCTTTGTGTAAAATCTTCTATCACACTTAGAGCAACTAAATGGTTTATCTCCTGTATGACTCATCATATGTGTATTTAGATTGTTCTTTTGGTTAAATCTTTTACCACACTCAGAGCAACTGAATGGTTTCTCTCCTGTATGAGTCATCATATGTGTATTTAGACTGTTCCTATGGCTAAATCTTTCACCACACTCAGAGCAACTAAACGGTTTCTCTCCTGTATGAATCCTCATGTGTGAATTTAGACTGCTCTTTTTGGTACATCTTTTACCACACTCAGAGCAACTAAAGGGTTTCTCTCCTGTATGAATCCTCATATGTGAATTTAGATTGGTCCTTTTGTTAAATCTTTTACCACACTCAGAGCAACCAAACGGTTTCTCTCCTGTATGAATCCTCATATGTATATTTAAAGGGCCCCTTTCGTTAAATCTTTTACCACACTCACAGCAACTAAACGGTTTCTCTCCTGTATGAAGCCTCATGTGTGTATTTAGATGGCCCCTGTGGTTAAATATTTTACCACACTCAGAGCAACTAAACAATTTTTTTTCTGTCTTACATCCCATTTTAATTAGAGGCTGTTTGTTATTTCTTGTATTTAAACCAATCTGAGGTTCCCTGGTCTCCATCCAATCAGCCTCACTCTCTTCAGTCTCAGAAGAGTCTTCAGTCTTGTCCTCAGTACCTTGTTGTAAATGTCCATCAGGACCTAAGTTCCTGGCTGGTTCTGGTGCTCCACAGTCCGCTCTGGTCTCCTTCGTCTCATTCGGATGAAGCTTTGACGATTTAAGGTTCTCTTCATCTTCTTCACTCTTCAAAGCGACAGGAGTCAATGTGAACTTGATGTCAGCCTCCTCCAGTCCTTGAAGCTGCTGTCCATCCTGATCAATCCACGGTTCCTCCTGTTCCTCTTTAATGTGGGGGGGCTCTGGGTCCTCCTGGTCCACAAGGGGGCTCCACTGCTGCTGCTCAGGGGGAACCTCTTCTTTATTCACCATCAGTTGCTGGACGTCTGCAGGACACACTGAAACACAAACACACACATTTATCCTTTCAGAGTTTCCTGGTGTTTTGAAAAACTTGTGTTGTGTCGCTTAATGACATCTATTCTGAAAACAAAAGGTTTCTGGTAAAAAAAAAGCCTAAATAAACCAATAAGGTCACTAACAGAGGAGAACAGGGCGAGGGGAAGTTAGTTAGTTGGTTAAGCTGCTTTCAGACCTGTGGGTAAAACTCAGAGAAATGTGTCCAGACTTTCTGTTTCAGACATGAGCAACACAGCAGCAGGCTTTCTGCACAGATTAGTTCACAACAGCATCAAATCCTCCTCATTCTTCAGGTGAGAGGTGGAGCAGCAGACAGAGACAGGAAGTGACGTATTAACTCCGCTGCTCGAGCTGATGCTAGCCAACATTAGCGGTTCCTCTACGGCAATGGTTCTCAAATGGGGGTATGCGTACTCCCGGGGGTACTTAAAGGTACTGCAGGGGGTACGTGAGATTTTTTTATTATTAATTAGCGTCCATTCAAAAATCCTTTAAAAATGGTTATTTAATAAATATTCAAGCAAATATAAGTGTAAGTGTAAGTATACATACACTGACCAAGATGGGGGCGCGTGCACAACGCGAGGCTCAGCGTCTCCCCAGATTTAGCAAAATAGTTATTATCTGCCTACTCGTTTCAAGTCTGTTCAATCAGAACAGACTTGCGAAAACCATCTACAGCCGACAGGATCTTTTGGACATCGGATCCTGCCCTACTACCCACTTTTTCGTTGGTCCAAGGCTCATTCCTGAGATAGTCAAGACTACCGAGGCTTCCGACCTGGCTGCGCCGACCGGAAATGCTCACAGGCTGCGTCGAGACTGTAAACAAAGACGGGGAAAGAGAGGTGGGCTAAGCTAAAGCTAACTCCTCACCGGCTATCTCTACCGAGCCTTTTCCTCACCAATGTTCGGTCTTTGGCAAACAAAATGGATGAACTGCGGCTGCGGATCACCACTCACAAATGGATTATGGACTGTAACGTCATGATCTTCACAGAAACATGGCTCGACAGCAGCGTTCCCGATAGCGCCGTCGAGCTAACGGGGTGCTACCTCCTACGGGCGGAGAGAACAGCTGATGACTCCGGTAAGACCAGAGGTGGGGGTCTTTGCATCTACGTGAACAAAGCTTTGTGCATGGACACTGCCATCATTGAGAGTCACTGCTCACCTAACTTGGAATATATCATGGTTAAGTGCAGACCGTTCTATCTGCCCACAGAATTTACATCCACTGTTGTGACTGCAGCATATATCCCCCCTGATGCTAATGCTAAACTGGCTATGAAAGATCTGCATACTGCCATTAGCAAACGTCAGACATCACAACCGGAGGCAGCCTTTATTGTTGCGGGTGACTTCAACCACTCCAGCCTGAAGACTGTGCTCCCCAAATTCCACCAACATGTCTCCTGCGCCACGAGAGGAGTCAAGACTTTGGACCATGTTTACACCAACATGGCTGGTGCATACAACGCCGTCCCCCTCCCCCACCTAGGACAGTCTGACCACCTCTCTTTGTTTCTACTCCCCAAATACACACCACTCATCAAACGTGTGAAACCCACAGTGAGGACAGTTAAAGTGTGGCCAGAGGGAGCAGACACTGCACTACAGCTCCGGTTTGAACACACAGACTGGAGTGCGTTTGCCACTCAGACCACACTGGACTCCCACACGGACATCGACTCCTATGCCTCTTCCGTTCTGGACTTTATCAACACCAACATCAACAGTGTCACCACCCTCAAACGTATCACCACATTCCCTAACCAGAAGCCATGGATGAACAAAGAGGTCCGCCTATTGCTGAAGGCACGAGACACCGCTTTCAGATCAGGTGATGCTCAGGCCTACAGCTCCTCCAGGGCTCATCTGAAGAGGGGCATCAAGAAGGCCAAGCACTGCTACAAGCTGAGGATTGAGGAACACTTCAAGAATTCCGACCCCAGACATATGTGGCAAGGCATCCAGGCTTTAACTGACTACAAACCCACCAACACCACCCCCCAAAAGCAGCTTTTATGCTCGCTTTGACAGGGACAACCAGGAGGCAGCAACCAAGGCTGTGCTCACATCTGATCACCAGCCCCTCACACTCTCCTCCATCGACGTGTGTGCTGCACTGAGCAGGATCAATGCACGTAAGGCTGCTGGCCCTGATGGCATCCCCGGAAGCATGCTCAGGGCCTGCGCTGGGCAGCTAGCTGAGGTCTTCACTGACATATTCAACCTGTCACTGGCCCAAGCAGCTGTCCCCACGTGCTTTAAAACCACCTCCATCGTGCCGGTGCTAAAACACTCCACTGCAGCGAGCCTCAACGACTTCCGCCCTGTCGCACTCACCCCCACCATAATGAAGTGCTTCGAGAGGATGGTCCTGGCTCACCTCCACCTGTTTACCACCCACACTGGACCCCTTCCAATTTGCCTACCGCCAGAACAGGAGTACAGAGGACGCCATCTCCACGGCACTTCACTCTGCACTTTCTCACCTGGACAATAACAACTCTTATGTTAGAATGCTGTTCATAGACTTCAGTTCAGCTTTTAACACCATCATCCCCTCCAAACTGATCACGAAACTCGGTGACCTAGGCATCAACACTTCCCTCTGCAATTGGATACTGGACTTCCTATCCAACAGACCCCAGTCTGTTAGGTTAGAGCACCACACCTCCTCCACCCTCATCCTGAACACCGGCGTGCCACAGGGCTTTGTGCTGAGTCCTCTCCTCTACTCCCTCTTCACCTACGACTGCATACCTGTTCATGGTTCCAACACCATTGTAAAGTTTGCAGATGACAGAACGGTGATTGGCCTCATCACCAACAACGATGAGTCTGCCTACAGAGAAGAGGTTCAGCACCTGGCGGAGTGGTGCACCGATAACAACCTGGCTCTCAACACAAAGAAGACCAAAGAGCTCATTGTGGACTTCAGGAAGATAGGTGGCACACCCCCCCCCCATCCATATCAACAGGACGGAGGTTGAGCATGTCACCAACTTCAAGTTCCTGGGTGTCCACATCTCTGATGATCTCTCTTGGTCCCTCAACACCTCAACCCTGGTAAAGAAATCACACAAGCGTCTCTTCTTCCTGAGGAGACTGAGGAAGGCCCAGCTGTCTCCTCAGATTCTGGTGAATTTCTACTGCTGCACCATCGAGAGCATCCTCACCAACTTCATCAAGGTGTGGTATGGCGGCTGCACTGTTGCGGACCGGAAATCACTGCAGAGGGTGGTGAAAACTGTTCAACGCATCATCGGTTCCAGACTCCCCACCATCGAAGCTGTCCAGAGGAAGAGATGTCTGCGGAGGGCCCGCAGCATCACCAAGGACAGCTCTCACCCCAGCCACAGACTGTTTGCCCTCCTCCCTTCTGGGAGGCGTTTTTTGTACTACTGTATTACCCCGCCTATAGTGTATTCATATTTATATATATTTATATTTTTATCCTGCTCATAGTGTATTCATCGTTCTTATATCATACAATTCCTGTTAATACTGTAATATTCCATTTATATTTCTACTGTTCAGATCTTATTTATTTACATTTTCACTTTAATATGCACAATACTCTGCACTTTTACTGCCTTTTTTGCACTTCTGGTTAGACGCTAAACTGCATTTCGTTGTATATGTACCTGTACTGTGCAATGACAATAAAGTTGAATCTAAATCTAAATCTAAAATCTAAATCTAAAGTTAATCAACTAAATTTTATGTTCAGTAGGATATTCAATTTCATTTTCCTAAATACCCAGAGTCTCCCCCATACCGATGGTTTGACCCAACCTGGCACGCGCCACCTGTCATCACCTGTAATCACTGCCGCATTGAAAACCCAAACAATGGAGCCATGGTTGAAGCGTCGCAGCAATGCCGCTGAAAACACGGAGGGACAAGTGCCAAAGAAGGCAAAACCAGAGCCGGCCAAATATCGTCAATATTCAGAAGAGTATGTTTTATTGGGATTTACTTTCACGAGTTTCCACCCACCCAAGGCCTTGTGTTTTTTCTGTGGGGAGAGATTAGCTAACAGTGGCATGAAGCCAGCACATCTTCAACGGCATCTCCACACCAAACATGCAAGTCACGTTGGTAAGCCACCTGAGTTTTTTAAGAGGAGACTTTGTGAATTCAGGTCATCTCAAGAGACGATGCGACTCATAGCTAAAGCAAAGAAACCGTTCACGATAGCCGAAGACCTGCTCCTTCCAGCCGCTGTCGTGCTGGCTGAGACCATGCTGGACACAAACGCAGCGGAGAAATTTAAGACTGTGCCTTTATCAAATGACTCTGTGTGCCGCAGAGTAGATAGAATGGGAACAGACATTGTCAAGCAAGTTGTGGGAAAACTTAGCGACCCTTTTCCACTCCAGCTGGATGAATCCACAGATTTCAGTGGAAATGCACAACTTGTTGCTTTTGTGAGGTACATGATTACGGACGACATTTATGAGCACATATTATTCTGCAAAACTTTGGTGTTGTCAACTCCTTATGTGAAAACGACATGAGCTGGAAATCCTGCAGCAGCATCTGCACGGACGCCGCAGCATCGATGACAGGCTGCTCGAGAGGACTCATAGCGCGCATTAAAAAAGAAAACCCGTCCATAACAGGTTTTGTTTACCTGGGTATTCATATCACACCTTTATTTCATGGAATGTGTAGGGCCAATTTTAACCCCCTCCTAGACTCCATAAGGAGGGATCTGGACAGATGGGCTCCACTCCCCTTGTCATTGCTTGGTAGAGTTTCTATTATTAAAATGAATATTTTGCCAAGATTGTTATACCCCATACAGATGATTCCATTACTCTTGTCAGGCAAAGTACTGAAGCTGCTTAATGGCTGGCTGAGTGACTTCATTTTGAACAAGAGAAAGCCCAGGCTAAAAGTAGCTAAACTACAACTTCCCAGTTTGAAGGGTGGTCTAGATCTTCCCAACATCAGATGGTATCAGCTGGCATCCCATTTGAGATTTATAGCAGAATGGGTCAAGGAGGAACCTACCTCTGATCTGCTGAGTTTAGAAAAGTCACAGACCTCAGGCTCACTGTTAGGCCTTTTGGCCTTCAAGGACTTAAAGTCAGCCAGGAGCCATTGTAAAAATAACCCTATAATCTGCAATACTTTAAAAGCATGGTTTATTACACAAAAGCTTGAAGGGAGGTCTGGTCCAACATCTTTGTTGGTTCCAATTCAGGGCAATCCTAACTTCTTACCAGGCATGGTGGATGGGGGGTATAGCACTTGGACATCTAGAGGGATAAAAAGGATGCGTGATTTATTTCAGGGTGCATCCATGTTGTCATTTGCACAACTTCAAGAAAAGTATAATCTTCCCAGGCATGACTTTTACAAATACCTGCAGATCCGGGATTTCATAAACAGGGGAAATACTCTTAATATTGATGCCACTACATCTGCAGTTTAACAATTACTCCTCCTTGGCCCAACTAAGAAATCCATTACTCGTTTTTACAATGTCTTAATCCAGACTGATGTGATAAATGTACAGGATGTTATGCAGAAGTGGCAAGGTGAACTTGGTATAGATATTGATGGGGATAAGTGGACTAAGATATGGACTCAAACAAAGAAAATATCTGTGTGTAACCAGATTGCTGCAATTTAAGATTGTGCACCGTTTACAAATCTCTCCTAACAAAAGACATAAAATGAACTCTCAACTCTCACCTGCATGTTTAATAGGGCTGCAACTAACGACTATTCTGATAGTCGATTAGTCACCGATTATTGAAACAATTAATCGACTAATCGGATTATGAATGACACAAATTCTCAATTGCTCTTATTTAGCAAACAGCTTTTAAATTTAGCTTGAGGTTGTTCGAGGCATGTGATGACTGAAAATAAAGGCACAAAAGATTGTTACTTCATTCCAAAAAAATGTCTTTAAATAAACCTTGTTGCATATAAGGGTACTGCTGACACAAAAGCAACGAAAAATCAAGTTTTTGTCCATTTAAAAGCAAGGACAGGCAAAGTGCTAATAAAACAAATAAATTAAAAATCAAGTATTAATTTTTCCTGTTAACGAAAATGACAGGGAAAGTAACATTAATAAAAACATCAACAAACGAAACTACAGTCTTCTTCTGACTAAATAATTATGATTAATAAAAGGCGTTTGTCAGGCAATAGGATAACATAACGCTTTTAAACTCGTTAATAAAAAGTTTAAACCATATTTTTGTAATGGATGCTATAATCCTGCGCACAGGTATATACGTTTATATATAACATCTGACAGAGACGAGTCCGCATCGTCTCCGTTACGATGTCACACGTGACTCCTCCTCCTCACATGCACGTGTCCTGCTTCCATGGAGAGCAGGTCTGCTGCACACATACTGTAGGTAGTTTTTTTCGGGCTGTTACGGGTGAAGTTCTCCCGAACTTTTTACTTTCTGGTGCGCGATACTGCTGCAGCGGAGGCCGGCATTGCTCCGTGTTTTGACGCTACTGCACATGCGCGACTTTCAGAGATAGGAAGGGAGCGAGATGGCTCACTCCTCAGCTGCTTTCATCAGCACCTCCGGTAAAACGACGTTTAGTTCAACTGCACGGCACGAAAAACACGTGCTATGACGTAACCAACGAATCATCAACTAGTAAATTCGTCGGCGACTATTCTTGTCATCGATTTTTGTCGACAACGTCGACTAATCGTTGCACCCCTAATGTTTAAAATGTAAAATCTCAGTGGGCACCTAAACTCATTGTATCTGGTCATGTCTTAAAATACAAGCATATTGGATGGGTGTTTTGCAAGATTTGGAAAAAATATTTGGTGTTGTGTTGCACATGGACCCTCTTTCCTTAATCCTGGGTTACACCAGTCAGGATACTTTTGTGGATGCCAATGCTGCCAGACTGTATAATATCCTCACATATGTAGCAAGGAAGAATATCTTTTTGTCTTGGATAAGCGACAAACCCCCGATTTAGTGGGGGACTAAATCGAACTGGCACAAGATAATTATGGAATTTTTTCCCCTTGAGTACCTGACCTGTCTGCTTCACTCTTCAGAGGGACAGTTTATGAACATTTGGACTCCATATCTTCACTTTTCCAGCTCTATAGTGGCTTCAGTGCTCTTGAATGTTGTCCTTGGCTAGCCTTAGGCTCTTTATCTTTATCTTGTTGTCATTGCACTGATTGGGTGAATGTGAGTTGTAAGTATGTATAGACTGTCTAGACCAATGTTGTACTGAGTGTTGTTTTATTGTTGTTATGTCAATATATAAAAAGCTCAATAAACATATTTATAAAAAAAAAAAAAAGAAAAAGAAAACCCAGACGTGAAGTGGACTCACTGTGTCATACACAGGGAAGCATTGGCATCCAAGAAAATGAGCCCTGTGTTACATGACGTTTTGAACGACAGCATCAAAGTGATCAACTTCATAAAGTCAAGGCCACGTAATGCACGCCTGTTTCGCCGCCTCTGTGAAAACATGGGAGCTGAACACACACAACTGCTGCTGCACACAGAAGTGCGCTGGCTTTCTCAAGGGAGAATACTCAACCGGCTGTTGGAATTACAATCTGAAGTTCACACCTTTCTGATTGAGCACAGATCTCCCCATGCCACCTTATTCCAGGAAACAGAGTGTGCCTGGAGAAGAGCTTGATCACAGCAGTTGCTTCCCTGCCACCAAGACTGAAAAAGATCCTCAGTGAAGCACAAGCACAAGTTTCTCACTGAAATGTAAATTCAAAAGCAAAGAGGGCACTTTAAGTTGATAATTCTTTTTATGTGCACAAATCTCTATTTATAATTGAGATAACTGTTTCTTTTTTGTGAAGTGTTTATAATTAAGTTCCGTTTGAGAACATATCTTTGTTATGATCCCGAAAGAGGGCACTTTAAGTTGATAATTCTTTTTATGTGCACAAATATCTATTTATAATTGAGATAATTATTTCTTTTTTAATAAGTCTTTAGTTATTTTTAAATCTTTTTGTTTCCAAATTGTTCAAGAGAGACCACTACAAATGAGCAATGTTATGCACTTTGATGAAGTTGTAATTTGAAAGTGTCTAGTTACAAAGTTTAATAAATCAGACACAGCACTGTGTTTTACATCTTTTTTTCAACCAAAAATGCTTTGCGCTGGTTAGGGGGTACTCGGCTGAATACAAATTTCAAAGGGGGTACATCTCTGAAAAAAGGTTGAGAACCACTGTTCTAGGGACTGACCTGCTCTGTGCAGCCGGACTACGGGCTGCATCGCGGCATCGAGCAGCCTCCTCTGGCGGCAGATCTCCAGCTCGGACCGGACGGATTGCTCCACTCGGTCCTCGTACTCTGCCAAGGTTTCCTCCAGCCCCGCGAGGATCTCCCCCACCGCCGCCATTAGCCGCTCGGTGAGCATCGCTCTCAGCTCCGGGACTCGAGCCTTTCCTCCTCCTTTCTCCACCTGCAGCAGGAAGTCTTCAGCGGCAGCGCTGATCCGCTCATGTACCGACACACGCAGCAGCTGCACGGCGGACATGTTCCTCCTCTCTGCACACATCGAGGCTCGGAGCGAACAGAGAGAGCGAGCGGCAGGAAACCAGAGACTCCGAGCCAGCAGCGACCCCTGTTGGACTGGAGGACGAAGAGGAAAGGAAAGTACTAATACTGCACAGTAGGAATACTCTGGTACAAGTACTTGTTAAAGTACTTAAGTATAAGCAACAAAATAAACTTAACCTGTGGTGGAAGAAGAATTCGGATCATTCACTGAGGTAAAAGTACCAAGACAGCAAAGTAATATTCTATTAGAGGTAAAAGTACTAAGACAATGAAGTAGAAATACTCAATTATTAAATTAAACAAAGCAAATATTTTGGTAAGTATTTCAGCATGTTAAAGCCCTGAAAAATCCAATTCATTTGCCTGGAAAAAAAATCTTTACAATCTCAATAGGGCCTCACTGTCTGTCAGTGCCTGTCAGTGCTTGGGACCTAATTATAATAATATAAAGGGGGAATCAGTCTGTATGTATTTAAAGAAGCCTTCAGCTTATTCTTTTCTGATTGTTAAATAATCATGGTGATCTATCATCCTGACTGAATCCCCGAGAGAGGAAATCTAGAGAGGAGCATTTGAATATCTGCCAGCACGCATGTCCAGGAGGGGACCTTGGGAAGAAAATAATAGTTTTGCTCAAATGCGGGATGCAAAGAGTCCAAGAGATAGCAGTCATACAGGAAATTAGCTTGTATAAGTCAAAATCCATCAGAATATTAGAATGCCACTTATTAGCCTTCACCAAATTGCAAACAAAAAAAATCCTGTTTGTGGAAAGTAAAAGAAATGTTTTCCTCGATCTGCACCTTGATCTTCATCTGCATCTTCTCTGACCCACACCACATCCCTCTACCACGTTTCTTACAAACAAACGCATGTACAAAACCACAAAAAAAATAGACAGGGGGAAAACTTGACATCCTAGGTGGAGGTAATAAGGCGGGAAATCAGTCAACTATCTATTTAAGGAAATCCTGAACCTATTCTCCCCTTATCGTTATAGGTTAAATAATCATGGTCATCTATCACCCTGACAGAATTAGTGGGGTTGAGATTCTCCTGGAGAGGAAGCCAGAGAGGAGACTTAAGAAAATGAACATGCTACCATGTCCAGGAATGGGCCCTCGAGGGGGAAATAACAGTTTCCTCAAGGAGAAGAGAAACGCAGAGAGCCTACACTGCAAAGAGATAACAGTCATAGCGGAAATTGAATGCACGAGATCATATGAGCTTATATCACTCCATAAGAAGTAGAGATGACTTACACTTTAGGCCTAATTTCACTGGAAATTACGAAATCAAAAAAGATAGACTCTTGTGTGATTGCTTGTGGTCTATTCGGTCAAGATTAAATGAAGCCATGAAACAGTTCATTAGGTTAAAAACCCTGTTTGAGGGTTGATATCAGATACCAGCTACATCACTTACCCCTCAAAGAACATCCAACAACTATACAGCTTATCCTTTAAGGGTTGTAAATACAACGGTGCATTTAAGGCATTAGCGTTGTTGGATTTATCTTTGCTTTGGATTGTTCCTTATTATCATTATGATCGTCATGTTTCAGTTTAGTTTCTGATTTCTCTGTGAACCCATCACCACTGCTGACAACTCCCCTTGAACTCGTGTGGATCATGTGTGAGGATGGAGAGAGCATCACAAGGCGTAACACAAAGCGAGGCTCCTCCAGTGTTTGCAAAGCCCAATGGCTGTTTTATATAAAGGTCTGCTGATTTACAAAGTCCTGTAGCCTGTGGAGGGCGGTTATGAGAAGACAGGTCATGGTGAGTGTGATAATGAGTGTGCAGAGTTTCTACAGCAACAGAGATTAAAAAAGAGGAGCGAGGCCGTGAAGAAAACAGAGACCCAGGAGCAACACAGTGTAATGAAGCCCTTGTAAAGTGACACACTGGTGTTATGACTCCGTCAGTGAGAAGAGACAAGGGGATAATTGTCATTTCTGCCACAGTGGGTGAGATATCTGAGGAAATGGCGAACAACAGCATCCTGAGACAAGCAGTGTTGAGGATGTCACTCTCATCTCTCGCCAAGCAGCAGACAAAACAGTCAAAGGGAGAAGATGTACAGAAATGTTGGATCCTTTGGATGTCTGCCTTCAGCTCCATAGAGCAGCTGTAAAGGGCTCAGAAGATCTTTGTTGTGTATATTATATATTAATGCTGTATTCCAAATTGGATCACCATTAATAAATGTGTTGTTTTAAAGGAGAATGTTTGCATCAGTCTGATGAGAGTGGACGTTGGCTCTGTGGTTTCTCTCTGATTGCCAAGGGGGAGCTTTTCTCATACCTCCTGTTAAATAAAGCTAAGCCGCTCAGATTGAAGCAGACTTGTAGTTTTATATCTTCCAGGCGTGTGACTGCTTCCTTTCATGTGTGTCGGCAGGTCAGGTTTAAAAGAGACATGTAGAGAAAAGGAAATTGTGAAACAGTTTTGCTGCAGCTGCATCATGAACAAAGTCTCTGTCCTGCTGTTTTTATTCAGCAGGACAAAATTATGAAAGGTCAAAATTAATTCAACAAACACACTCAATCATGACTGTAATAGCTCTTTTGATGCTGTGATAAGTTACCTTTGTAAACTGTTTTCAACAGCGCTGCAGTTCAGGGGTGTTTTATATAATCATGAAGGCATCAAACATCACTTTCCGGTGTCGCTTGTGTGTGTGTTTTTGTATTCTACTGCACTGACACATCTTCTGAAATACTACAACCTCTCAATCTGCTGTCATTTAAAAAACAACGATTCGATAGCAGCTTATCATGACCACGGACCCCTACCCACACATGCAAATAGTACATGTGCACTCCACCGTGTGTGCCTGGGGGGCATACACATCACATTGAAATTATAATTTTAAATGTTGAGAGGACAGGAAGTGTCATATACAGATTTATAATACTATATGTATTGTATAAGGTCAGGTAACAGGTCATTTAATTTAGTTGTTAGAAAAACATTGAAAACTTTTTCGTAGTCATGCAACATTTTCAAATTCACATTAACCTCGATATTAGAGACAAAGGAAATACTGAGAGAGGCACATGCACATTTTTGCCAATGTGGTAATTAATCTTTTGCATGGTGGAAATTAAGATATACATACATAACAATGCACATCAGAGTGGAAGATAGAGGTAAAGCTATATGCTGAGAAAAGTATTCCTCATACTTAATCATTCCCCCCATTTTTCTGGAAATCCGACCTGTAGTTTTTCTCGAATCTTGCTTGCAAACAAACAAACCAACAGCAGACAGGGAGAAAATACAACTTCCCTTGCGGAGGGCAAAATCTTCAAGTATCCTTCCAAGAAACATTAAAAAATAAGTAAATGAGAGAAGATTAGGGACAAAACTATATACAGAGAGACTTGAGTAGTTTTCATATAACAACGTGCACATATTAGGCTTTAATGACAGATAAGGATGATGGGGCACTGCTGCTCATTCAGTCCTGTTGAGTCTTTGCTTTGTGTTTCTGTTCCTCTTTTCTGGATGACCTCTGTCATTAATACTGATAGCATCTGACAAATGGAGACATCACAGTTTTGGTGGTCGGCGGCTATTTACAGAACACACACAAACACACACACACTCACACACACACACACACACACACAAACACACACACACACACACACACACACACACACACACACACACACACACACACACAGACACACACACATATGTTGTCCATTAGATCAAGCCCATAAAAACTGCAAATATCCCCTTTTATCAACCATGTGACCCAGCTCAGACACAAACTATGTGTGCTAAGCAGGGGTCTTTGTGACTTGTTCAAAGCTAAATCTCAGAGATACGTAAGGAAAGAAAAAACAAATTCCTAACAGACATGTTACAGGAGACATGAAGGAATTCTCTGGACAAGAGATCTTGGATCGAACACAAAGAAACAGTCTTGCTCTCTGAGCGTCCGACGGCAGCACAGCAGCAGCATTGTGTGTCCTCCTCAGATTACCTCCCTCCAACACATTCCTGTCTGAGTAGAAAAGGAGAGAAATAAATAAATTAGAGGTCAGGCCGAAATGTCCCTGTCTTCAAGTGGTCGGCCTGCTCCAAGTGCCTTTTGTGGTGTGTGCGGATCTGGAGAGCCCAAAGAGGGAAGAGATACAGAGGAAGGTGCCACATGTGGTGAGTAGAGATAATTCATAAGGGAATAGAAAACGCTGCAATGACAAAACAAACACAACTCTTACCTATGTGAATTAACACTTTCACTCCAGTTCAGTCACTCTCCTATAGAAAGGTATTTATTATTTTATTTTTTAATTTACTTTGTCTCATTTATTCTTTATGTTTCATTTTTTTTCATTTACTTTTCTTTCCTCATTATTATTATTTTCATTCATTGTTTTTACATCTCTTATATATTACATTTTGTTTTACTTCTCATACATTTCTCTTTACTTTCCTTTTGTCAGATTTTTCTTTTCACTGATTTCAAACTTTCACATTTTTGGGGAAATTATTCCTCACCTTTCACTCACTTTATTTTGTCTTGTTATGTATTTTCTTTTTGTTAAACTTGCCATGAATTTGTTTTATCAATGTTTTTTCATGTTTCAGAATACATTTTTACTCTGTTGATTTGTTTTCACTTATTTTTTATTTCATTAAAAAAAAGTAGTACATGTTCTTGTTAATTTTCTTTTTCTTTTCACTGTTCTTTACATTTTCTTCATACATTTTTCTTATTGTTATTTCACTTCTTTCTACTAATTTCTTAATATTATTTTCATTCACGACTACAGGAGCTAATACATTTAATATTCTTGCTTTCTTATATAGTTTACAGATAATTAGACTCAATCTGTTGAGACAGATGTCATTACTCTCAAATGTAAAACAGAGGAAGGTGGAGGACGATGCCTGAGGAGAGAAGAGGTGAACCAAGAAACCGACACCGTAACCTCCCTGTTCAGACCTGGCATCCGTCTCACCTGATCCCATCACAAGTGGACGGCTCAGACAAACAGACAGGAGAGAGCGAGGGAGGCTGGAGGGAGGAGAACGGGTCTCAGAGCTGACAAGGTTATCTCAGCATGAGTGTGCCAACAGATCACTGTGAAAAGAACTGGCCTGTCCAAATGCCAACAGCCTGGATGGGTGAGGATATGCTCTGAATAAGATATGCAGGCAGAGATAGGAGAGGGACGCAGGCTGAGACAGGGTCGTTTCCATCAGCGGGAGTCAGCCACACCACACACACACACACACACATTATCAGCCACAGAGCAGTGATAGAAAACTCCAACACGAGTAACTATTATGAAAGAGTTTGGTTACTATGAGGGAAGAAATTAAGTATTCCATTTGTTTCTTTGAGCTCGAAAACATGCAAACAACCTATTTAGGTCACAGCTTGAAAACAGACTTACTGCAATGATGCATTACCTTATTTATACAGGAATGTATGTAATATCTGAATGTTAATATGTATTCTCGTCTTCTACATAATTTAGCCGAGGTTTTCCCCCGGCAACTACTGGTAGAGCACTTCAAACTCACAGCAGGTTTCCTAGCGCCCCCTGCAGGAATTTCTTTGTGATTGCAACTAAACATACAAAAAAAATTGTTGACAAAGTACTGTTATCCTAATGGAGTCCTAATGTGTTGTTTTGGATTTAGTTTTTAGAGAATTGAGAGTTTTGAAGGGCAAGACAAATAACTTAAAGGAATAGCTGATTTGAAGAATTTATGAAAACAGCAAGTTATTTAAAATCAATTAACTCTACACCCTCATCAGTAGGGGACCTGTACTGTGCTGTGATACAGTTATGACACGTGTAGAGTTTTTCAGACTTTGGGTAGAATGAACACTCCCACTTCCTGTAAACTAAGAGCCTCATTATCAGCAGAGTCAGAAGGGGACAGAGAGATAATGTGATGATGTGCATGTGGACTCTGTGACACTAAGCTGCTGTGACCCCAACACTGCTGCTTGAGAAGAGGTCAGCATGGTGCTTATTATTGTTATTATTATTTGTGGTCAACTAATGTTCTACTTATAATAGAATTATAAGCTCATTTAATATCGTACATTTAACAACACACAGAAGACGAGGTAACACAGCGACGTGATAAAACTGCACCAACCTCCAAATTATTGTGAAATATTGACCTTTTTAATTTAGAAACACAATAACAACCAAAAGTCAAACTATGTACTAGAACTGTGACTTAATTAAATACAGTCAACTGACCATTTAACATTATATGTATATACTTCATCCATTTGTCAGTTGTAATTCTAAATAAGGCATTTAACTGCTTTTAATTTCTTTTGTTCATAATCACAAAAAGCTTAAAACATAGTTCGCAATCTTTTGTTACAATACATGTCAAAGAAGAATGTTCTCTGGAAGAATATCAACGTGATACAGCAGCAAGGAGAAAACTGCTTCAAGCTAACAAAATCCAACAGGGGTCAGTATTTCCAACAATTTTATTATTGAAGAATTTTTTCACTGTTGTTGGCCTGTGATAGTAAAGAAACCTTTGACAACTCAACCAACATGGCACCTCAGACTCATAAAAATATCCTGAGGGACATTAAGACAATTACTCAAAATTGGACGTATTCATGTTGATCTTGTCTCAGGATAAATGTGATTTTGAGTTTGCCACTTGTGTGTTGTTCTCCACCAAGGAGATTATGTTTTGTTTTTTTTTAACTTATTTTTTATTTGGTTTTCAACAAAACAATATGCATGTCCAGACAATTACTTTCTTTGTCCATTTTTCAATTGTATACAATATTGTTATACATGGTATTCAAGTATAGGAGATTATGTTTTAACCTGCATTTGTTTGCTGTTTTGTGTTTGTCAGCAGGATTCACAAAAGGCCACTAAACCAATTTCCACAAAGTTGGTGGAGGGATGGGGCCAGGGCGGAAACCATTCAATATATCAGAACACTTTTTTTATAATCTTTATTTATTTCTATGATAAGAACTAAACTGCGGTGTGTAGGAGTGTTGGGCCGTGGCGGAGGTATTTGCTCTACTGTGTTCCATTAGACTTCTACATGTTGGACCTGTATGCTTCAGTACACAGCAGAATAAGGAGGCCTCTTGTTTTCAAGTGGTCAGCACACCTAGGGGTGGAGGTGGTGGAGGACTTCAGGCATAGAGAGGCTGGTAGCCACTCCTCCGGTTGCCACTTCTACAGGTGATCACACATAC
The DNA here is from genome assembly GCF_963576545.1 of Limanda limanda. Taxonomy (NCBI): domain Eukaryota; kingdom Metazoa; phylum Chordata; class Actinopteri; order Pleuronectiformes; family Pleuronectidae; genus Limanda; species Limanda limanda. Next base: position 17,880,277 of record NC_083640.1, on the reverse strand, counting down.
GCTCGTCATCCCGAAGAACTGCAACAGGAAACATAAAGGTAATCGAACACAAAGCTCTTCCAACATATTTTGAAGTGAAGTTAGATCTGGAATGGAGCATAAAAGGTTACAAGTAAGCTCTGTATTTGAGTTGGAGGATCAGGACTGAATTCGTTCTCTGAAGTACAAAGTGGTCTATATGTGCAAGAATAAGGATGAGATTCCATACAGATAGTTTTCTGAATAAATAGTTTTTTTCCCCTGTTAATGTTTTTTACCCCTTACTCTTGTTGAGGGTTAAGACCAGAGGATGTTGCACCTTGTTAAACCCTATTACACGAATTGTAATTTGTAAATATGGGTGATACAAATAAAATTTGATTGATTTGATTGATGAATACTGAAATGTCTTTTCTGTTTTAAAGAGTAGCCTTCGACTGAGCACTACCATCTTTCACACGATTGGATTTAGAGACATAAAATCCTCTATTTCATCTTCATTCAACAGTAAATCCTCCTGTTTTACATCCCTGATGAGCTCTCCAAACAACCCAACTAGCCCTAGGTTAGATGATTCATGCACTGAAAGTATGTGAAGGAGTTTTTAGGGTTCAGCCAACTGTTTCTCCACAAAGACGCTGAACTGTTTCCAGTAACCGTTGACTCATCAACTCAAAGGGAACATATTACTTATATTGTCGCAGAAATACTGTGTTGGACAATGCTCTTTCGCTGGAGTGGGTGTTTGTCTCAGGCTAACTGCAGCCGTCTTTACCTTGACAACGGCGAAGCCCAGAATGACCAGCATGGCGTATCCCCACACATCCTCTATGAGGCTCTTCAGCTTGACCTGACAACCCTAAAAATACACACACAAGTGTAGAGGGTATTAAAAAAGGCTGAGTACTTATTGAAATGTCTGCTTGAAAATGCCTGGAAAATACCAAATAAACATTTTACAGTTCACTGACACAGCATTTACGTCTAAAGAGAGAAGTGTGATTATGTGGGCCTTACCGCGACGTTGAGCAGGTTTGGTTGGTCCAGTCTGCCAGTGCACTGTGTGGTGCTATTTTTACAACAGGACAGAGGCACTGTGTTGTTTTGGCTACTGAACCAGGTCGTGTTGGCCCAGCTGGTGTAATTGTTAACTCCACAACACTGCAGCTGCACAGAGTCAAAGAAAAAAAGAGAGGGGATTAAAAAACCAGGCAACATGAACAAAATAATAAAAAATAGAGGGTAAGGAAGACGCTATATGAGAAACAAGTAAGGGAAGTATCCGCCTTCCATAACCTGCATGTACATGTGAGTGAGTTATGATTCAGAGGATATTTTTAGGGATTATGGAAAGCCTTGTTTTGTTTTTTTAACCTGCACGCTCCAATTTCTACTTCAGAGAGCATTTCCCACAGTAACTTTTGACAGACCATGCATTATCCACCCCTCGTCAATACTGGTCGTCCTTTTAAGGGTCTGCATGTGGGAAGAAGCCAGAGTACTTGGAGAAAACCCAGACACGGGAATATGACTATTTGTTTTTTTAACAAATTAAAATTTTTAGAAAAAGAAAATAATTTCTTATATTTTAAGGATGGGGGTTGTCTCATTTAAAATAATCGTATAACTACTCAGCTCTACTTTATTGCACTTTCTCTCATGATCTGGCCAGTTATCCAAATAAATAATTTAAAAAATGTATATATATATATACCACATCAAAATCTATGTGTTGTAGCTGTTTATGTGATCAAATAGATTTTTTCTTCAGAGGCCAAAAAGAGAGATTGGGGACTAAAACGAAAGCTCAAGAGAAGGAAATGAAAGCAAAAAAAGCAGAAGAGCCTGCAGAGAATAAAAGTACCAACTATTTATATACAGCAGCAGAACATAATACCAACCTGAGACTGCAAGTAGTCCACACCTTTGGTCTCAGTGCCCTGACCATCATACATTGAGAAGGACTCATTCATAGAGCGCTCCAGGTCTCCGCTGATCTGGACACACACAATACATAATGAAAAACATGATGTGTTCCAGAGCAGATTTAAAGTAATGAACATGAAATGTATTAAAATAAAGTTTATGCTCAGCAGCAGACATTGTGTGATAGAGAAAACGTATGTGACTCACCTTGCCCTGGTAGATGAAGCTAAACACCAAGGCAGCAACCTCAGCCGCAAACATCATCATGATGACCAGAAAGAACTGGAGAGGAGGAAACAGAGAAATGAAGGTGTCAAGAAAAATCTGAGTGAAAGGACAAACAGACGCTAAGGACAAATAAATAAGCACCAAAAACCGAAAGATAATAAACTGAGCTGATATATGTGTATAGTTGCACATTCTCCTTCAGATTATACAGCTGAGCAAACAGATGTCAAGGAAATTAGAGGACCAGTAGACCGTGTAATATCTCTCCTGTCTCACACATACTTACAAAGCTGAGGCCGAACTTGGACTCCCGTAGCGTGGAGCAGCATCCCAGCAGACCAAACACGAACATCACCACGCTGATGCCGATGGTGATGGCTGCTGGGACCAGCGCATACTTGTCCTGAATGAAACTGTCGAAGTTGTTGTAGCTGTGGATCACGTAGGACCCGATGTAGGCCAACGCCGCTCCTGCAGCCTGCAATAAACATGTGTTACACACATATGAGTATAAATTCATGGATGACAAGTTATCATTATGGTGTAAACAGATCAGTATGCTGGTATTGAAGGTATAACATATGTGAAAATGAGAAAACCTGTAATTTCGAGAGGAAATTAAAGAAAAAAAAGACAACGGTTTTCAAATTTTTCTGTATTTTCGTCATATTTTTAATTCTGGAGATAAACAGCTCTAGTTATTTAACCTGTGCTAAGAAGTGTCAATAATCCCAAACTATGGATCTTCAGCATTTCCAGAACAACTGAGTACTTAGATGTTGCATTTAACAAAGCAAACTTCTGCAGAAACAAACACACATTGATAGAATTACAGGGATCTGTCACATGATCTGTGCTTTTCCTTCTTTGCTAAAGAGGAAACAGGCCTTTTTTAACCTTTCGCTAATAAATACAAATAAATGAGTCTTTTGTATCTAAACTTGACGTAGTTAAAACACTGATGTTGAATATCTTCACTGAAGAACGATGACATTTCTGCTTCTTTTTCCAAGGTACAGAGAGGAGATAGCATCATGCAGTAGCATCATGAACACAATCAAATATAAAGTGAGCATCCACGTGTTGAAGCGCTTAAGACCAAGCACAAAGGGGTTTGTTGTGATGCAGTTATCAGATGTGACCTCATGTGAGGCTGTAAAATCACTGATGGTCGGTCTCCGTGGATCAAAGGGCAGATCGGCCATCGAGTCACACCATCATCATGACTTCTCTAGAAATCATGCTTCAGGAGTGAGCTCATCGGTCATAAGACTGCACGCACATGCGGGTCATGTTTCAGACTGAAAGCTAATCAGCTTCAAAATGTTGTAAAGTAAAATGAAGGCTTTGTTTATTCTGCTTTATAACTGTTTGAGTAACGATCAATGTACAAGAGACTTACAGGTCAGACACAACTGTTAAGAAATCAATGGTTTTTCTATGTGTATCTCATCATCAGCTCTCCTGACTTCATTTTGCCCTTTGAGACTACCAGTATCAGACTTGAGTCAAACTCAGCTCGCACAATAAGGTGGGAAAAAGCACAAAACATCTGCTAACTGATGAGAGCTGTGTAAATAATAAACCTGAATGAGATTATAATCAAATATCTCTCTCTGTGTCAATCCATATTCTGGCACTACAGTGGGATTATAAATATATGATCAGCTAAATTTGCCTTTGCATCAAACACAGAAAGATGTTTTCATTTTCAGGATGACTTCTCCTCTGATGACACGAGTTGAACATTGTCCGAATGCGAGAATGTGTGTTTTTGTGAGGCCTCCCAATCATTCATCCCTCAGTTGAGCCTCATGACTCACTCCTCCTAATCACTCCCCAGTCACGGGATCCCTCTGCAGTACTAAGTCTACCTCCCTCCCCAACAAATCGCTCACCCCCTAATCTTTCTAGAAACTCTGATCTTGTGCCTAAGCAGCACAAAGAGGCTTACACAACATATAGTGCCCCGTGTGCATGCAGGGCCACCCCTCCGGAATGTGAGAAGCCTCTGGGGCGATGTGTCTTGATCTTATGGGTATGATTTTAGTGGGTCCATTCAAGACAAATGTCTCAGTACTGTATCTCAGATCAGGCTTTTTTTGGGGGGGGGGGGGGGGGGGCAGGCATTATTTAAGAAGAGATTTGGCTGGGAAAAGAAAGCAGCCGTGACGTGATGTAAGAGCTCATGTGCTCCCACACGACCTTACAAATATTTGAGTTTCCCCTCAAATCACACAATTTGTAGAGAACACAACATTGTATTACACCATATGATGCAGATATTGATAACATTTTATAAAAGAAAGAAATCACGTTTTATCACCAGACCATTACACGCGTTGATTAGTGAATCATACTAGACAAATTTACTGAACGCACAAAATATAACTTTTGTCATTCTCAAAAGATTTCAATAAACCTTTGAACTATAATTAGAGGCATTACATGATTTCTACAGAGCCAGCAGTGGGCCAGGCAGAGTTTAAAAAGATAAGCTGATAATGTCTTTAAACTATTTTTTAATCTGTGCTTTTTCCTAGTTCCAGCTAGTTTTGCTCAAGATGCCGAAATTTGTCATGATCAAACTCACACAGCTGATGAATCACTGGAAAAATTTAAGACAGATGTTCCCTGTTCTAATAATAAGCAGACTACTTTTCCCACATTCTTCATTTATGGCCGAGCTTGACAAACTATACAACAGAGCTGTGAAGAAAACAAAACCTGATGTTGGTCTTTAGCGTTATGTGGTTAATAAATGAGCATTGCACACATTGAATTGTTGCTGCTTCAAAAACAGAAACCTGAAGTTTATATAAAATATGTTTGGAATATGGCAGGAATAGTGTAATTGCTGGTGGGATATAAAGGAGAGGCTTTAAGGACATGTTGAAAAACACAGGATGCAATAACTCCTTTGACATTGGAAATCCCTAAAGAGACTCATTACACAACCAAAGATGATAACAAGGTCAGTGTGAACTGCAAAGAGGATGAAAAATAATTTAATTGGAGCAAACTGTGGATGTAGAAATGAAAAATGATAAACCATCATGTCTGTGGTTTGTTTTTGGAAACACACTCAGGCCAATTTGATCTCTCAGTAATCGAATTAGACAAACATGAGCCACATTGCAGATAGAGGACTTCACTGGGTCCCTGAGGGAAAGAGAACCTACAACTGTTTTCCTGTGAAACTAAATGAAGGAGAGTCAGGGTGAATTCATCCACTACAATTAACAATATACATATCAGAAGTATTATGAATCGATACAAAGCTAGATATAAACTCCAGTCAGTCCGAGTGGCTGGGTGACAAATCACTGTCATCGACAAGTCAATTACATTTAAATTCCTATTATTGAGAGGTAACTTGTGGCCATTAATTTTTTATCACATTTTGTTTTTAAGAATAAATTGCGCAGATGTGTGTAATAAATTGCGCAACTGAGCAAAAAGTCAAAATGAGGAACTGCGGAGTAGAGACAAGAGCAGCAAGACACCGACGTGTTTATCAGGTCACAGCTCTGATTTGTGTTATGCATGGGCGCACATCTGGCTTATAAGTTATAACTAATACAGCTGTAAAATAACACAACAAATCCGATTTACTCAAAAACAAATCTTGGGAGGTGGAGAAATGACTCATCGACTCACACAAAACACCAAGCTGAGGAAGAGGAGCACGGTCTTGGAGGTGAAGATGCCGCAGTCCATGTTGGGTGGCGGAGGTGCACAGATGGATGAAGGAGTGCGGAGACGCCGGGGTCCAGTTTTTATCTCTCGGAGAACTGAGCTGACGCCGCCAGCTCCACAGCTGCTGCTTCGGTCACAAGTTTACCTCCGGTTGTCTGACTGTGCAGAGACTGTGTGATCACATGGTCACATGCTTCGGGGAGGAAGGCGATGAACAGAGGCAGAACAGGTCTGACAGCCAGCCCCTCCCTGGAAGCTGACAGACACAGACACAGACACACACACTCTCTCTCGCGCGCATACACGCATGCACGTCTCTATATGGTTGCGAGGACACTCATTCCCTAGCCTTTAATCATCGCAAGTTGCAAGTGGTGATTTTAGCCTGAAATTTCTGGTGGGGCAATTTTGTATGACGTCATGTCACCATCACAAAAATAGAGGTAGCTGATTATTATAAGCAGTAGGCCTATATAGACCAGTGAGATATACCATGGGCTGCATTTTGAGTGCCAGCAGGGAGCAGAAATCCTATTTCAAATACATTTCACATGCTTTAGCGCTCTGCGCGACACAAATATGTTGCCTATAATACAGCATTAAAGTAAAATGATTGCAACAAAGTAAAAAGATTAGACAGACACATAGCTCAAATAACTTGCATAATTTATTAATTTATTATTATGAACATGAGGCGACATGCACCAGCTTCATCTGCACAACACTTTGTGTTTTCCTCCCTAACTAAAGACGGCCTGCAACTGTTTAGAGTTGGCAGTCATTGCTCAGTGTCATGGATAATAGAGTTAATTTCTATATTCATTATATATTATATATTCAAATGAACACTTATTAGAACAATGTTTATCTTTTGCTTTCTGATTTGATACACTTTAGATAAGAACCCAGTGTTTTATTTTTCTTCTTTGCCATAAGAGACAGAACACGGTCAGCACAGCTGTGTCCTTCAGGCTCGTCCGTACCTAATAAAATGATAGGAAACATAAAAGTATGGCATTATTGTAGAGGAAGTGTTACTTATGAACAAAGTTTGTATGTTTATTTTCTGTGGATATTCAACTACTGATTTTGAATAAGGTTTTGGATTGAACTGTGCACTACCCAGACAATGACTGTACTGTATGGAGTTCTTCCACATTATTAGTATTGCATAGCTTATTCTCCAAACACACTCATCCTCATTAACTAACTCTTCTCTCTGCTGGGTGGACCGAATCATGTAGCATGCCTGCGGGCTAGCCGCCGAGCTAAGCTAACCACCAGGTACACATCCCTTTGAATTACTACTTACAGATAAATACAATACTAAACTTGACTAACCTCAGAAACGGGAGCTCACACGTCTTTAGCCTCTCTGTCAGGAAAACAAGCAGAACATCAAAACTTATTATTCATCCGATGTGAGTGAACCTGTCCACAGACCCGGGTGGTGTCCACTGACGGGGGTAGCCTGTTAGCCTGTTAGCTCAGGTGACGCCGAACCGGAAACAGGCTGACGCTGGAGTCGAGTAGCTTTGGAGATTTCATAGGGCCCATCTGAAAAGGCCCACTCTCCCGGTTAGGCCCAATTTTAACTGTGGTCTGTGTGGTTTACGCTGATTGGTGTTCCCATGGCACAAGTCTGATGCTTGCCCCGTTGTGCCCAGAACAGAGACGGACGGCAAGAGGGAAGCGTTTCACAAAGCAAACTCACAGACAGAAACACACACACAAATCAAATGACTTCAAAACAAGACTATAATGCTTTCGAGTCAAGGTTATTCACACATACATTCACGCTACTTTGCATATAAAATAAAATAAAATATATTTTTGCCACAAAGTTCAGATGTTCAGCTTTCTGCACGACAGCGCCATCTAGTGGGGCAGTGCCCCACCTTCCCCTAATGTAAAAAACGCCACAGTCTGTATCACAATAAACCCAAACACAACTACGATTCTACGATTAATGTGACAAGTGTGTGAAGCCAGCGGAGTTGTCCGGCTGACGGTGGCTAGTTAAACATTTCTTTAATCTTAAACTTTGAGCTGCCTGTATTTGGGTATTTCTCTTTTCTTGATATTTCTATAAAATTGATGGTTAAATGCAAAATATCAAGTTTCAAATATAATACTAGAAAATGTAATCATAACTTCAGAATCATTGTAATTTATGCACAGTATGTGTGTGTAAACTGCAATGATTCCTTAGATATGTTGGCTGATATGCACCAATATAAAAACAACTTGTATACAGAGAATATGTATATTATACACCATTTACTATTTATTAAAGTTGAAGGTTAAACCTATATCACATTTCTTTGTCATAACGGTTTGATAACAAGATCTTGTATATCGTCACAATGGCCAAAGTCATTTTTCCAGGTTTTTCGAAAAACACAAACATATTAACCAAATATTCAATGTATAGATCTCTTTTGAAATCCTTGGATGGTCGCTGATCACAAGGACTCATCATAGGATGGGGTATATTCTGGATCGCTTATGACATCCTTGGATGGTCTTTGATCACAAGGACTCATCATAGGATGGGGTATAGTGTGGATCGCATATGTCATAAGCGATCATCAGATATTTCCTCATCAAAGTGTTCAACAAACATCAACGGGAGTGTTTAAGGTATTGTCTGCTCCATCTGAAACAATCTTGGCCTGGTACATGCAGCTTCATTTCTTCGACTGCCTCATTGTCAATTTCAGGGGATGAAGCTTGATCAGTGTCAGAATTGTCAAGTGCATCTCCTATTAAGAAGGAAAAACATTTCATCCTTTGAGGTGTACAGTCACAAATGTGTGATCATTCTGAAAAAGATTGATTGCCTCGTGGTTACTTGTATGAGGCGAGATCAGGGATTCTTAAAGTGGCGTGCATGCACCTTTAGGGGTGCACAAGCTTTGGGAAAGAGGATCCTTTGTCATTTTTTAGTTATACACGTCATTTCTAGCTGTTAGATTACAATACGGTATTCAAATCTTAGTTAATTTGATCCTCAACATGACAACTTTAAGTTAATAGAAAAGACTTGCATTTTTCTTTACACATACTCAAAACATTTCTTTAATCTTAAATTTTGAGCTGCCTGTATTTGGGTATTTCTCTTTTCTTGATATTTCTATCAAATTGATCGTTAAAATGTAAAATATCAAGTTTCAAATATAATGCTATAAAATATTAGCCTTACGTTGATATATGAGTCTGATACTGCTCCATTGGGCTGTGATTATGGGGCGTGTTTCAACCGAACCAGGAAAAGAAATGCCTCTTCGCTCAATTGGATAGACCTACAACCAATCCGAGCAACGTAGTATGTGACGTATGTCACGCGACATTGTGAGTTATTTACTAAGTCAGACAGTCAAGACTTTCTCTTACCATTTGTAAGTAGGGGTGTCACGATACCAAAAATTCAGTAGTCTGTGCCAATACCAGTAAAATTACACGATTCTCGATGCCAATTTCGATACCATGGTAAAAAAACAAAACAACACAGCGTGTTTCCTCATTGAGATCTTTATTACAAGATGAACAACTCTTGTGGCAGTTAAACGGGATCCGTTCTGGCTACACTTGAAAATATGCGCTGCTGTACTAAGCCCCGCTGAGAGAGCAGCTAGCCGCTCTGGGTTCGGGTTCCCTTCACCGTGGACTGACGGTCCGTGTGCGGACATGAAGCCGAGGTTCGGGGGCTAGCTCTGGGCTGCTTCCTCCAGATGCTTACAGCCTCGCTGTGCGGATATAACGACCTCCTGCCACATAGCGAACATGCAATAGTTTTATCGATGAAAGACTAATTCTTAATGATCAATTAATCGATCATCGATTAATTATGCCCATCCCTACTTGCAAGATACATGCTCTCTTTCTCTCTCTCTCTCCTTCTAACCAAGTATACTGCCTGGTCAGTTCCTGAAGAGGCGCAGCACCGATGCTAAAAGCTGGCATCGGCGCTTACGGTGCTAACCCAAGCGCTCTTTGGTAACGTGGTTGATTACGTTACTGTTGATTATCTGTCCATCATCATATAAAGCTCACCCTGACAATTTGATTAGTCCGATAAGTTTCTCTTCGGCCAGTTTCTCCCCAACGGAGCAATGCCAGACCGAACTTCCCGACCTCGAATGTTGTGGGCGGGGCTACGTTAATAAAATATAATCATAACTTCAGAATCATTGTAATTTTTGCACAGTATGTGTGTGTAAACTGCAATGATTCCTTAGATATGTTGGCTGATAAGCACCAATATGAAAACAACACCATTTACTATTTATTAAAGTTGAAGGTTAAACCCATATCACATTTCTTTGTCATAACGGTTTGATAACAAGATCTTGTATATCGTCACAATGGCCAAAGTCATTTTTTCAGGTTTTTCGAAAAACACAAACATATTAACCAAATATTCAATGTATAGATCGCTTTTGAAATCCTTGGATGGTCGCTGATCACAAGGACTCATCATAGGATGGGGTATAGTCTGGATCGCTTATGACATCCTTGGATGGTCTTTGATCACAAGGACTCATCATAGGATCGGGTATAGTGTGGATCGCATGTGTCATAAGCGATCATCAGTATTTCCTCATCAAAGTGTTCAACAAACATCAACGGGAGTTTTTAAGGTATTGTCTGCTCCATCTGAAACAATCTTGGCCTGGTACATGCAGCTTCATTTCTTCGACTGCCTCATTGTCAATTTCAGGGGATGAAGCTTGATCAGTGTCAGAATTGTCAAGTGCATCTCCTATTAAGAAGGAAAAACATTTCATCCTTTGAGGTGTACAGTCACAAATGTGTGATCATTCTGAAAAACATTGATTGCCTCGTGGTTACTTGTATTAGGCGAGATCAGGGATTCTTAAAGTGGTGTGCATGCACCTTTAGGGGTGCACAAGCTTTGGGAAAGAGGATCCTTTGTCATTTTTTAGTTATACACGTCATTTCTAGCTGTTAGATTACAATACGGTATTCAAATCTTAGTTAATTTGATCATCAACATGACAACTTTAAGTTAATAGAAAAGACTTGCATTTTTCTTCACACATACTCAAAACATTTCTTTAATCTTAAATTTTGAGCTGCCTGTATTTGGGTATTTCTCTTTTCTTGATATTTCTATCAAATTGATCGTTAAAATGTAAAATATCAAGTTTCAAATATAATGCTATAAAATATTAGCCTTACGTTGATATATGAGTCTGATACTGCTCCATTGGGCTGTGATTATGGGGCGTGTTTCAACCGAACCAGGAAAAGAAATGCCTCTTCGCTCAATTGGATAGACCTACAACCAATCCGAGCAACGTAGTATGTGACGTATGTCACGCGACATTGTGAGTTATTTACTAAGTCAGACAGTCAAGACTTTCTCTTACCATTTGTAAGTAGGGGTGTCACGATACCAAAAATTCAGTAGTCTGTGCCAATACCAGTAAAATTACACGATTCTCGATGCCAATTTCGATACCATGGTAAAAAAACAAAACAACACAGCGTGTTTCCTCATTGAGATCTTTATTACAAGATGAACAACTCTTGTGGCAGTTAAACGGGATCCGTTCTGGCTACACTTGAAAATATGCGCTGCTGTACTAAGCCCCGCTGAGAGAGCAGCTAGCCGCTCCGGGTTCGGGTTCCCTTCACCGTGGACTGACGGTCCGTGTGCGGACATGAAGCCGAGGTTCGGGGGCTAGCTCTGGGCTGCTTCCTCCAGATGCTTACAGCCTCGCTGTGCGGATATAACGACCTCCTGCCACATAGCGAACATGCAATAGTTTTATCGATGAAAGACTAATTCTTAATGATCAATTAATCGATCATCTATTAATTATGCCCATCCCTACTTGCAAGATACATGCTCTCTTTCTCTCTCTCTCTCCTTCTAACCAAGTATACTGCCTGGTCAGTTCCTGAAGAGGCGCAGCACCGATGCTAAAAGCTGGCATCGGCGCTCACGGTGCTAACCCAAGCGCTCTTTGGTAACGTGGTTGATTACGTTACTGTTGATTATCTGTCCATCATCGTATAAAGCTCGCCTTGACAATTTGATTAGTCCGATAAGTTTCTGTTCGGCCATAGTTTCTCCCCAACGGAGCAATGCCAGACCGAACTTCCCGACCTCGAATGTTGTGGGCGGGGCTAAGCTAATAAAATATAATCATAACTTCAGAATCATTGTAATTTATGCACAGTATGTGTGTGTAAACTGCAATGATTCCTTAGATATGTTGGCTGATAAGCACCAATATGAAAACAACACCATTTACTATTTATTGAAGTTGAAGGTTAAACCTATATCACATTTCTTTGTCGTAACGGTTTGATAACAAGATCTTGTATATCGTCACAATGGCCAAAGTCATTTTTTCAGGTTTTTCGAAAAACACAAACATATTAACCAAATATTCAATGTATGGATCGCTTTTGAAATCCTTGGATGGTCGCTGATCACAAGGACTCATCATAGGATGGGGTATAGTCTGGATCGCTTATGACATCCTTGGATGGTCTTTGATCACAAGGACTCATCATAGGATGGGGTAAAGTGTGGATCGCATGTGTCATAAGCGATCATCAGATATTTCCTCATCAAAGTGTTCAATAAACATCAACGGGAGTGTTTAAGGTATTGTCTGCTCCATCTGAAACAATCTTGGCCTGGTACATGCAGCTTCATTTCTTCGACTGCCTCATTGTCAATTTCAGGGGATGAGGCCTGATCAGTGTCAGAATTGTCAAGTGCATCTCCTATTAAGAAGGAAAAACATTTCATCCTTTGAGGTGTACAGTCACAAATGTGTGATCATTCTGAAAACAATTGATTGGCTTGTGGTTACTTGTATTAGGTGAAATCAGGGATTCCCAAAGTGGCGTGCATGCATGCACAAGCTTTGGGAAAGAGGATCCTTTGTAATTTTTTAGTTATACACGTCAATTTCTAGCTGTTAGATTACAATACGGTATTCAAATCTTACTTAATTTCATCATCAACATGACAACTTTAAGTTCATACATACTCAAAACATTTCTTTAATCTTAAATGTTGAGCTGCCTGTATTTGGGTATTTCTCTTTTCTTGATAGTTAAAGTGTAAAATATCAAGTTTTAAATATAATACTATCAAATATAATCATAACTTCAGAATCATTGTAATTTATGCACAGCATGTGTGTGTAAACTGCAATGATTCCTAGATATGTTGGATGATATGCACCAATATGAAAACAACTTGAATACAGAGAAGATGTATATTATACACCATTTACTATTTATTAAAGTTGAAGGTTAAACCTATATCACATTTCTTTGTCATAACGGTTTGATAACAAGATCTTGTATATTGTCACAATGGCCGAAGTCATATTTTCATTTTTTTCAAGAAACACAAACATATTAACCAAATATTCAATATACGGATCGCTGAAGACATCCTTGGATGGTCTTTGATGACAAGGACTGATCATAGGATGGGGTATAGTCTGGATCGCCTATGACATCCTTGGATGGTCCTTGATCACAAGGACTCATCATAGGATGGGGTATAGTCTGTATCCCTTATGTCACAAGTGATGATCAGATATTTCCTCATCATCGTGTTTAACAAACATCAACGGGAGTTTTAAAGGTATTGTCTGCTCCATTTGAAACAATCTTGGCCTGGTACATGCAGCTTCATTTCTTCGACTGCCTCATTGTCAATTTCAGGGGATGAGGCCTGATCAGTGTCAGAATTGTCAAGTGCATCTCCTATTAAGAAGGAAAAACATTTCATCCTTTGAGGTGTACAGTCACAAATGTGTGATCATTCTGAAAAACATCTCGTGGTCACTTGTATTAGGTGACATCAGGGATTCCCAAAGTGGCGTGCATGCACCCTTAGGGGTGCACAAGCTTTGCGAAAGAGGATCCTTTGTAATTTTTTAGTTATACACGTCAATTTCTAGCTGTTAGATTACAATACGGTATTCAAATCTTACTTAATTTGATCATCAACATGACAACTTTAAGTTCATACGTACTCAAAAAATGTCTTTAATCTTAAATGTTGAACTGCCTGTATTTGGATATTTCTCTTTTCTTGATAGTTAAAATGTAAAATATCAAGTTTCAAATATAATACTATAAAATATAATCATAACTTCAGAATCATTGTAATTTATGCACAGCATGTGTGTGTAAACTGCAATGATTCCTTAGATATGTTGGATGATATGCACCAATATGAAAACAACTTGAATACAGAGAAGATGTATATCATACAACATTTACTATTTATTAAAGTTGAAGGTTAAAACTATATCACATTTCTTTGTCATAACGGTTTGATAACAAGATCTTGTATATTGTCACAATGGCCGAAATCATATTTTCAGTTTTTTCAAGAATCACAAACATATTAACCAAATATACAATATACGGATTGCTTAAGACATCCTTGGATGGTCTTTGATCACAAGGACTTATCATAGTATGGGGTATAGTCTGGATCGCTTATGACATCCTTGGATGGTCTCTGATCACAAGGACTTATTATAGGATGGGGTATAGTCTGGATCGCTTATGACATCCTTGGATGGTCCTTGATCACAAGGACTCATCATAGGATGGGGTATAGTCTGTATCCCTTATGTCACAAGTGATGATCAGATATTTCCTCATCATCGTGTTTAACAAACATCAACGGGAGTTTTTAAGGTATTGTCTGCTCCATTTGAAACAATCTTGGCCTGGTACATGCAGCTTAATTTCTTCGACTGCCTCATTGTCAATTTCAGGGGATGAGGCCTGATCAGTGTCAGAATTGTCAAGTGCGTCTCCTATTAAGAAGGAAAAACATTTCATCCTTTGAGGTGTACAGTCACAAATGTGTGATCATTCTGAAAAACATCTCGTGGTCACTTGTATTAGGTGACATCAGGGATTCCCAAAGTGGCGTGCATGCACCCTTAGGGGTGCACAAGCTTTGCGAAAGAGGATCCTTTGTAATTTTTTAGTTATACACGTCAATTTCTAGCTGTTAGATTACAATACGGTATTCAAATCTTACTTAATTTGATCATCAACATGACAACTTTAAGTTCATACATACTCAAAAAATTTCTTTAATCTTAAATGTTGAACTGCCTGTATTTGGATATTTCTCTTTTCTTGATAGTTAAAATGTAAAATATCAAGTTTCAAATATAATACTATAAAATATAATCATAACTTCAGAATCATTGTAATTTATGCACAGCATGTGTGTGTAAACTGCAATGATTCCTTAGATATGTTGGATGATATGCACCAATATGAAAACAACTTGAATACAGAGAAGATGTATATCATACACCATTTACTATTTATTAAAGTTGAAGGTTAAACCTATATCACATTTCTTTGTCATAACGGTTTGATAACAAGATCTTGTATATTGTCACAATGGCCGAAATCATATTTTCAGTTTTTTCAAGAAACACAAACATATTAACCAAATATACAATATACGGATTGCTTAAGACATCCTTGGATGGTCTTTGATCACAAGGACTTATCATAGTATGGGGTATAGTCTGGATCGCTTATGACATCCTTGGATGGTCTCTGATCACAAGGACTTATTATAGGATGGGGTATAGTCTGGATCGCTTATGACATCCTTGGATGGTCCTTGATCACAAGGACTCATCATAGGATGGGGTATAGTCTGTATCCCTTATGTCACAAGTGATGATCAGATATTTCCTCATCATCGTGTTTAACAAACATCAACGGGAGTGTTTAAGGTATTGTCTGCTCCATTTGAAACAATCTTGGCCTGGTACATGCAGCTTCATTTCTTCGACTGCCTCATTGTCAATTTCAGGGGATGAGGCCTGATCAGTGTCAGAATTGTCAAGTGCATCTCCTATTAAGAAGGAAAAACATTTCATCCTTTGAGGTGTACAGTCACAAATGTGTGATCATTCTGAAAAACATTGATTGGCTCGTGGTCACTTGTATTAGGTGACATCAGGGATTCCCAAAGTGGCGTGCATGCACCCTTAGGGGTGCACAAGCTTTGGGAAAGAGGATCCTTTGTAATTTTTTAGTTATACACGTCAATTTCTAGCTGTTAGATTACAATACGGTATTCAAATCTTACTTAATTTGATCATCAACATGACAACTTTAAGTTCATACATACTCAAAACATTTCTTTAATCTTAAATGTTGAGCTGCCTGTATTTGGGTATTTCTCTTTTCTTGATAGTTAAAATGTAAAATATCAAGTTTCAAATATAATACTATAAAATATAATCATAACTTCAGAATCATTGTAATTTATGCACAGCATGTGTGTGTAAACTGCAATGATTCCTTAGATATGTTGGATGATATGCACCAATATGAAAACAACTTGAATACAGAGAAGATGTATATTATACACCATTTTTAATATTTATTAAAGTTGAAGGTTAAACCTATATCACATTTCTTTGTCATAACGGTTTGATAACAAGATCTTGTATATTGTCACAATGGCCGAAATCATATTTTCAGTTTTTTCAAGAAACACAAACATATTAACCAAATATTCAATATACGGATTGCTTAAGACATCCTTGGATGGTCTTTGATCACAAGGACTTATCATAGTATGGGGTATAGTCTGGATCGCTTATGACATCCTTGGATGGTCTCTGATCACAAGGACTTATTATAGGATGGGGTATAGTCTGGATCGCTTATGACATCCTTGGATGGTCCTTGATCACAAGGACTCATCATAGGATGGGGTATAGTCTGTATCCCTTATGTCACAAGTGATGATCAGATATTTCCTTATCATCGTGTTTAACAAACATCAACGGGAGTTTTTAAGGTATTGTCTGCTCCATCTGAAACAATCTTGGCCTGGTACATGCTGCTTAATTTCTTCGACGGCCTCATTGTCAATTTCAGTGGATGAGGCCTGATCAGTGTCAGAATTGTCAAGTGCGTCTCCTATTAAGAAGGAAAAACATTTTATCCTTTTAGGTGTACAGTCACAAATGTGTGATCATTCTGAAAAACATTAATTGCCTCGTGGTCACTTGTATAAGGCTACATCAGGGATTCTCAATGTGGTGCGCATGCACCCTTAGGGGTGCACAAGCTTTGGTAAAGAGGATCCTTTGTAATTTTGTAGTTATACACATAATTTCTAGCTGTTAGATTACAATACGGTATTCAATTCTTTCTTAATTTGATCATGTATCAGCATGACAACTTTAAGTTCAAAGAAAAGATTTGCATTTTTCTTTACACATACTCAAAACATTTTTTAAATCTTAAACTTTAAGCTGCCTGTATTTGGTTGTGTTTCTCTTTTCTTGATATTTCTTTAAAATTGCTGGTTATAATGCAAAATATCAAGTTTCAAATATAATGCTATAAAATATAATCATATCTTCAGAATCATTTTAATTTATGCACAGTATGTGTGTAAACTGCAATGATTCCTTAGATATGTTGGCTTATATGCACCAATATGAAAACAACTTGTATACAGAGAAGATGTATATTATACACCATTTACTATTTATTAAAGTTGAAGGTTAAACCTATATCACATTTCTAGTCATTAGGGTTTGATAACAAGATCTTGTATATCATGGCAATGGCCAAAGTAATTTTTTTAAGGTTTTTCAAAAAAACAAATTAACCAAATATTCAATATGATATTTATTCATTATTTCACTCAAAGGTTATGATAATAGATGAATATTGACATTGGTCTCCTTGAGTTGCTGGATGGTCTTTGACCACACCTTCAGAGGACTCATGATAGGATGGGGTATAGTCTTGATCTCTTATGAGATCCTTGGATGGTCTTTGATCACAAGGACTCATCACAGGATGGGATATAGTCTGGATCGCTTATGACATCCTTGGATGGTCATTGATCACAAGGACTCATCATAGGATGGGGTATAGTCTGGATCGCTTATGTCACAAGTGATCATAAGATATTTCCTCATCATATTGTTCAACAAACATCAACGGTAGTGTTTAAGGTATTGTCTGCTCCATCTGAACCAATATTGGCCTGTTACATGCTGCTTCATTTCTTCGACTGCCTCATTGTCAATTTCAGTAGATGAGGCCTGATCGGCGTCAGAATTGTCAAGTGCATCTCCTATTGAGGTGTACAGTCACAAATGTGTGATCATTCTGAAAAACATTCATTCCCTCATGGTCACTCATATAAAGCTACATCAGGGATTCCCAAAGGGGTATGCATGCACCCCTAGGGGTGCACAAGCGTTGTAAAGAGGATCCTTTGTAATTTGTTTGATCTACACATCATTTCTAGCTGTTAGATTACAATACGGTATTCAAATCTCTCTTAATTTGATCATGTAATGTGGAAAAAATTACACAAAAACTGTACACGAAATATTGTTTGAAAAGATAGAAAAGAGTTAATTAACTATAGTGATAGGCTTTCGGTTTTGCAGAAAACACAAACGTATTAACCAAATTTTGAATATATGATATTTATTCATAGTTTCTCTCCAAAATGTTATGATAAGAGATGAATATTAACATACTCATAACAATGTCTGTCAATTATGTAACATAAGAGGTCTTTCTGTGTTGCTGAATGGTCTTTGATCACACCTTCAGAGGACTCATCATTGGATGGGGTATAGTCTGGATCGCTTATGACATCCGTGGATGGTCTTTAACCACAAGGACTCATCATAGGATGGGGTATAGTGTGGATCGCTGATGTCATAAGCGATCATCAGATATTTCCTCATCATAGTGTTCAACAAAAATCAACGGGAGTGTTTAAAGTATTGTCTGCGCCATCTGAAACAGAGTCTTGGTCTGGTACATGCTGCTTCATTTGTTCGACTGCCTCATTGTCATTTTCAGGCTCTGAATTTGACCATATTGTATCTTATCTGTACACTTTGGCGGCATCACCTCATTGGCTGATAACTCTTAAGTCCGTACATGTTATTTTGAGGGTGTAACCTTGTTAGAATGTTAAAAATACTTGCCTGAAATTACACTTGAACAATGCCAGCTTCTAACTACACACTATAAAATCCCAAACTAAGAATATACATATAGAGAGTTAATAATACACTGTTTTTTGTGCTGTGCCTTTTTTACAGAGAATACACTGCCCCTACTGCTGTCACAATGACTTCTTCAGTAATTCTCCGGCGTTCAATGTCTCGATCCAAATCGCCAAGGAGATCCAAATCGCCAAGGAGATCCAAATCTAGATCCAAATCTCCAAAGAGAGCCAAGTCTGTAAGGAGGAGAGGCAAGGCAAGGAGGAGAGCCAAGTCTCCAAGGAGGAGACGCAAGTCTCCAAGGAGGAGACGCAAGTCCCCAAGGAGGAGAGGCAAGTCTCCAAGAAGGAGAGCAAAGTCCCCAAGGAGGAGAGCAAAGCCTCGCAGGAAGAAGGGCTTCACAGTGTCCAACCTGATACTGCAGGCTGTGTCCGCTTCCACAGAGCGCAGAGGCATGTCCCTGGCAGCTGTGAAGAAGTATCTGAAGGCTGTAGGATACAATGTTACGAAGAACAACGCCAGGGTCCTCCTCACCATCAGACGCCTAGTGGCCAACAAATCTTTGACCCAGAGCAGGGGCTCCGGGGCCTCAGGCTCCTTCAAGGTGAACAAAAGGGCTCCTGCTCGTAGAAGGAAGAGAGTGGTGCGTAGAAGGAAGCCAAGGAGGAGGGTCAGAAGGGCCAGTCTTAAGAGGTCAGCTCGAGGTCGCAGACGAAAGAGGAAGTCACCGAAGAAAAGGAGGAAGGCAAAGAGTCCAAGGAGAGTCAAGAGACGAGCTGCTAGGAGATCAAAGAGTCCCAGGAAGGTCAAGAGAAGAAGGGCCAGGGCCAGGAAGTAAACACCCTGCCACTGAACACTCGCACAGAGCTGTATTAACTGTGTAAGGACCAAAATTCTGAATTCATTCCAAAAGCTTGTTGAGGTATTTTAAAGCTTTTCTACCATAGAAAATACTGAACCTGCTTTTTTTAAACACTATTTCTTTCCACTACCTGCATGCCGTGATCTGCAATGAACTGAACTGCAATTGCTGAAAAATAATAAATACATTTTTTCAAACATGGTCAAACCTTCTTTCGGGTACTAACAATTGTACCAGAGGGGCCTTAGTGTGGCGGTGGACTTTAGAGCGCTGTCACACCCCACATGTTTTAGCCCATATCTGCAAATCCTTTTTAAGACCATGCCAGACTTTGCTGCTACCAACTTCTGCGAAGGCCTTTTTCCAGGGTATGACAGGCCATGGACAGCGTCGAAAATCTGTCGTCTCCATTCTATGGGAATGAGAGGCAGTCAGCCACCGGGTTGTGCTTGCCTGCCACATGTTGTATAGCCAGTGGCGTTTCTACATTAGGGGAAGGTGGGCACAGCCCCACCAGATGGCGCTTTTGTGCAGACAGCTAAATACTGCATATCTGAACTTTGTGGCAAAAATATATTTTATTTTATTTTATATGCAAAGTAGCGTGAATGTGTGTGTGAATAAACTTGACTCACAAGCATTCTAGTCTTGTTTTGGAGTAATTTGTAGGGATGAGCGAGTACAGCATTATCTGTATCTGTTAACCATATGAATTATCCGTATCCGTACTCAGAGTGGGCGGGGCCTAATCCGGAAGTGGGTGTGATTTAACCCGGAAGTGGGCTGGTTCAACAGCACCGGCTCACGGGCGGGCCGGTGCTGCCGATAAGCCTCAAACATTGTTATTTTCAGAACTGCCTCATACCGCTAGATACTGATGCAACATATCATCAGAAAGCTCAGATTCTTCCGATTCAACTGATGTAAACCATTTCAAGATCTGATCACCACAGCCGTTACAATTAACGTCTCAGTCAAGTCACTAACACAAAAAAAACAATCACAAATTCGACGTCACTCACCTAAGAAGCATCATATTAATCCACAGATCGCTAACATTCCAACGAAAACAGTCTTGTTACATTGCCAAAGGTCCAGACGATCCAATCCAGTAAGATAATCAGTCCAAAACACACTATTACATCAAAGAATAGCCACAGTCAGCTGTTGCATAATCTCAGCGCAGCCAGCATCAAGATGTAAACAACATGAAAGATGTTTATTTGTATAAATTTTAAACCATATGACCGGTTTTGCCTCCTTTATATAAAAGTATGATTTTGAGTGCAAAAGTAGCCTTTTTAACCAAGGTGGTTACCATAATTCCAAATGTGGAAAACGCCTAGACATGCCCTTAGGAAAAAATCTGTGAAATATTCATTTTCTGTGGTATTGTTATCAAATTTGAACCACGGCTAGTCAAGGCTTCATGCTAGGGTCCCAGTGTGTTTTCCAGCTCATAAGTCCCAGCTAGAGTCATCTGCAGGCATCTGTTTAACAAAAATTATTCAGGCGGAAATAAAAACCTTCTACTTCACTGTGTTCCAACTGCTTTTACTCAATGTCAGTAGCACTTAGACTGATTCTGACTGTTGGGGGGGAAAGTTCAGAATGTTACCTTTCAAAGAGACCAAGCTCATGCATGTACTCCAAATGTTTCAAGAACAGCTTTCAATTTACTTTTGGTACTCCTCAGACAGGCATTTTAGGCAAATCTCACCCGCTGCTTAACCTTTGTGTCGTGTTCGGGTCAAATCTGACCGATTTCCATTTCGATCAATCATAAATATTGTGTTTTACATTTTATTGTCTCAAGGGCTTATGATATCCTCCACACTAGGCATTTGAACATTTACAATTGCTGATCACTACTTTCATTGAATTTTGAGTTGTTTAGTCAACTTTGTAACACCTGTGGTGTTCCCGGTCAAAAATGACCGCCATAGGAAATGAATGGGTGACCCTAGATTGTGTTCATTCATCAGATAGTACACAACCACAAATCCACCACCACCACCACACGCACACACAAACACACCTACACGCACACACACACACACACACAAACACACCTACACGCACACACACACACCTACACACACACACACACGCACGCACGCACATACACGCACGCACACACACACACACTCCACCCCACGTGAACCCCTTTCAGACTGACCATGTGTCCTCTCTTTCCCGTGCTTATGTGCCTGTCCCCCTACGTGAACCACACCTTCCAGACTAAACGTGTAACACTTCAAAGTTACCAATTAGGTGTTTGTTATGGGAACCTGGCTCTTTCCTGGGCTAATGTGTCCATCCCCCCACGTGAACCACACTTTCGATACAAAACGTATGATATCTTCTCACAGATCCCCTATATATAGCTTGCTTGTGCATTGCTCTTATTTTACTCTGAACACAATGAGTCGGCGCCCGATCAGACGTTTTTCTGTCAGAGAGGCTCTTGACCTTTTTTTTCAAACTGATGAAGACGGGATTGGAGTTGAACCAGAAATAGAGGAGGATGTTTCAGAAATAGAAGACAACGATCCTGATTTTGATCCAGACCATCATGAGACCGAACAGTCAACATATGGCGAGGAAGAGGCCCCTGAGGAAGAGGCACCTGGGGAAGAGGCCCCTGTGGAAGACACACCTGAGGTGACATTCCAGTCCAAGGATGGCAACTTGCTCTGGTATTCATCCCCCCAGGACAGAGGAGGCAGAACAAGAGGGGATTTTGGAATACAACTTTCAATTTCTGTGTCTATTCACTGCAGTTATTCATGTAACCAGTAGTCTGAGACATTGTTTACAGGTTAAAAGGGAGTTAAATACAATTTGGTGACGATCAATGTTTTTTGTGTTAATGTAAGGGCAGTTAAAACAGGCCGGTCAAATTTGACCGGGAGCACCAAAGTAAGGGGGGAGAAACGAACACGACACAAAGGTTAAGAGGCTACCTTTGAAATTTTTTTTATGATTTTTTTATTTTTATTTTTTTAAAATTTATTTCCACACCAGGTGTGTGTGTGTGTGTGCGTGTGTGTGTGTGAGATGCGAGGGACGTTCACTGTCTCCCGGAGAAATGAACACTCTGTGTTTTTAGTATAGAAAGACGTGAATTATATTCGTTCACAAGTCATACAGACTGGTTTTGTTATTTTAACTTTACATTAACACTTAAAGTTTAGTGCAGTGTAATTGTTTGCCGTGATAATTAAATGCCAGAGTGATAATAGATGACAATTTCAAACCATACAAACTGTCATGTTGTACTGTATTTAATAGAGGTTTACTTTAATGTAAAATAAGTGTAAATGTAAATTGAAAATAACAAAACCAGTCATTATGACTTGTGAACAAATATAATTCACATCTTTCTATACTAAAAACACAGAGTGTTAATTTCTCCGGGAGACAGTGAACGTCCCTCGCATCTCCAGCGCTCCTCTACTGAGCCATTGCAGGTCTCGTGAAAAATGTTCCAAAGACTCGTTCCCAAAGACCCAGTCGGGAAATGAACAAATCATTTCTGCTTCCTTGACTGAGCCTATGGAACAGTCCCGATGCGCAGTGAACCTGAGTGACTGAGAGACAGAGAGCTGTTCTGTGAGTGAGAGAGCAGAGCCGTGTGTGACGGGAGGATCGCTGTGACACTGTGTGAGGATTTTCATTCAGTCCGAGCACAGATAATGACTCCGATTACTCGTATTATACTCGTAATCGGCAAAAGTGCTTTATCCGTACTGGATACTCGTTTCAGCCGAGTATCCGGCTCATCTCTATAAATTTGATTCGTGTGTATTTCTGTCTGTGAGTTTGCTTTGTGAAACGCTTCCCTCTTGCGTCTCTGCTCTGGGCACAACGAGGCAAGCGTCAGACGTGTGCCATTGGAACACCAATCAGCGTGAACCACACAGGCCACACTTAACATTGGGAGAATGGGGATTTTTCAGATGGGCCCTACGAAATCTCCCAAGCTACTCGACTCCAGTGTCAGCCTGTTTCCGGTTCGGCGTCCCCTGAGCTAACAGGCTAACAGGCTACCCCCGTCATTGAACACTACCCGTGTCTGTGGACAGGTTCACTCAAATCGGTTGAATAATACGTTTTGAAGTTCTGCTTGTTCTCCTGACAGAGAGACTCAAGACGTGTGAGCTCCCGTTTCTGAGGTTAGTCAAGTTTAGTATTGTATTTATCTGTAAGTAGTGATTCAAAGGGACGTGTACCTGGTGGTTAGCTTAGCTCTGCGGCTAGCCCGCAGGCATGCTACTTGATCCAGTCCACCCAGCAGAGAGAAGCATTAGTTAATAAGGATGAGTGGGTTTGGAGAATAAGCTATGCAATACTTATAATGTTGAAGAACTCCATACAGTACATGCATTGTCTTGGTAGTGCACAGTTTAATCCAAAACCATATTCAAAATCAGTAGTTGAATATCCACAGAAAATAAAGATACAAACTTTGTTCATAAGTAACTATTGATAATACACCACTATTCACACACATACACACACTTTAACGTGTGGTCAGATACACATCATGTCCTTTGAGCGTAAACGCACACACATTCACACATAACAGTACGTCATACTTCTTTTCAACTTCAGATGATTCATGCTTAAACTTTGATACAGGCTTCTCTGCTCCTCAACTTCAGATACACACACACATCTCCAGCTAGTTGATTGAACATTCTCATACTCCGTATCAAACAGGGAGTCTAATACACAGGAGATTAGAGGTAGGGGAGGCTTTCTCTCACAGTGCTTTCATGAATAACTTCATTATATTAAATTCTGAGATGTCTTCTCTCCTGTGAAATTCTCCGGTACACTATGACCTCACTTCACTTCACACATATACTGAGCACACACACTCAGGCAACATGCTTATGACCTCTGGTAACCATAGCAATGGCTTCATCACAACGTCATCACGCTACGCCAGGAGGAGGACCCAACGACCCAGGAAGGCAGGACTGCCTTGTGAACCAGCCAACGAGGCCCTGCCTCGAGTACAAGAACCTCTGTCATGCCCAGTATATCAATATATAAGCTTTGTGCGCACTTTGCCCCAGCGCCATTTTTCCTGTGCAGGATCAGTGGACCATGCATGATCATTTGCTAGACACCGCAGTTTCCTGACCTGTGACCTCTGAATAAACCTGCTTAATTTTAACTTGAGAACGACGCCTAATGCCTTTGATTTCCACCCGCAACATAACACTTCCTCTACAATAATGCCATACTTTTATGTTTCCTATCATTTTATTAGGTACGGAAGAGCCTGAAGGACACAGCTGTGCTGACCGTGTTCTGTCTCTTATGGCAAAGAAGAAAAATAAAACACTGGGTTCTTATCTAAAGTGTATCAAATCAGAAAGCAAAAGATAAACATTGTTCTAATAATTGTTCATTTGAATATATAATTAGAGCTGTCAAACGATTAAAATATTTAATCGCGATTAATCGCATTTATGTCATAGTTAACTCGCGATTAATCGCAAATTTGTATCTATTCTAAACGTCCCTTCATTTATTTTTTTTCCATAATTTTACTTTCGTTTTAATTCTCTTATCAACAAAGTGGATTGGCTTGCTTTATGCAAATGTTTTATTTTATTGAAAAACAACATTGCCAAACAGGGCGGTACAAAATAAAATTATAAAGTGCACATTTCAGGTAAACAAGGACTCAGCCTATAGTGCAGTTAAACCATGGCTTAATATTTTCTTTTTTTCAAGTTTGCTGTGAACATAGCAGTCAGGCCTCTTATTTCAGAAACAATGAACCGTAACAGTTAGGTTACCAATAAAAGGTAAGCCTACTACTTCTTGACTTTCAGCTAGCTACTCAAACAGACAAGCAACAAATAACAAACAAACAAAATACACAGGCAAGTGTCGGCCTACTTTGAAATAAATTAAACACAGAACTTTGTAGGGCTATTTGAGTCCTCCCCTTATTTTTGGAAAATGTACGAAATAAGAAGTACCCTATTTTGAAATAAATAAAAACATATAGCTGCAGCCTAATAGTGTAACGGACTGGGTTTATGTTTATGTTTGGTTTTGACGTATGTTCAGTAAAACACTGTGTTGAAGGAGCGTTCTGATGTCTGAGGGTCAGTGAAGGGGTCTGGGTGGGACATGTGACTGTTTGGACCAATAGGATGGGGTTGTTTTGGGATCGGGGATCAATGAGGAAGTGAAGTGCTGTTGATATGTGCGAGTGACGGAGTAAAAGCGAGAGGTGCACATGTTCGTGTAGAGGAAAATACAAGTTACTAAACCACGAAGAAGTTCCGTGTCCTGTGTAAGCGGGGACGCTACAATAGCTTTAAAATATATATTTTAGTTGGCGAAATATTTAAACAAAAAGCGAGAGCAGGTCAGACTGGATCCGAACACAGATACTGAAGCTGCAGCTCTGCGTTAATCTCTCGTTTAAAAAATTGACGGCGTTAAAATGGGTTTGCGTTAACGCCGTTAATAACGCGTTAAACTGACAGCCCTATATATAATGAATTTAGAAATTAACTCTATTATCCATGACACTAAGCAATGACTGCCAACTCTAAACAGTTGCAGGCCGTCTTTAGTTAGGGAGGAAAACACAACGTGTTGTGCAGATGAAGCTGGTGCATGTCGCCTCATGTTGATAATATTGAATTAATAAATTATGCAAGTTATTTGAGCTATGTGTCTGTCTAATCTTTTTACTTTGTTGCAATCATTTTACTTTAATGCTGTATTATAGGCAACATCTTTGTGTCGGGCTGAGCGCTAAAGCATGGGAAATGTATTTGAAATAGGATTTCTGCTCCTTGCTGGCACTCAAAATGCAGCCCATAGTATATCTTACTGGTCTATATAGGCCTACTGCTTATAATAATCAGCTACCTCTATTTTTGTGACGGTGACATGACGTCATACAATTTGCCCCACCAGAAATTTCAGGCTAAAATCGCCACTGTGTATATCTGTGGTGAACTGCTGGAGAGCAGATCACGGCTCTGCCACTTGAACGTCAACGGCTTGTTGTCCACGTACGCTGTGAAACTTTGGCCCTCAAGCAGGAAACGAAAGTGTCAGATGCCAAGATAGAAAAACTCCTGCAAAGACTTCACGGAGAGTGGGCGTGGGAAATTTGTTACAGCATCCACCTTTGAAGGTAGAGGAACTGCACCATCCTTAGTAATGCGGTGTCAATAGCCATCAGCCCAAACTGACACTTGGATGGGTTTCAGGTATCAGGCCATGCTGACTGAGTCGCTCAAAGAGGTGAGACGTGTCTTCTGTCTTAGAAGTACTAGCCACCAGTATATCATCCAGATAAACAAATAAAATGAATGGTCTTTGATCACAAGGACTCATCATAGGATGGGGTATAGTGTGGATCGCTCATGTCATAAGCGATCATCAAATATTTCCTCATCATAGTGTTCAACAGTGGTGGAATGTAACAAAGTATTTTTACTTTGTTACTTTACTTAAGTAAATTTTTACGTATCTGTACTTTACTTAAGTAAAATTAATAGTGCATACTTTTACCCCGCTACATTTCTAGAATATCGTTACTCGTTACATTTCATGAACACAGTTTCGCCAAAATGTTGCTGTGACGGAGCAGCTCCGTCACGGACTGCCAGCGCTCCACACACAGTCACACACGCAGCCACACACATGCCAACAAACATTTCCACTCTTCCTGTTAAAGTTCGTAGTTGATCACTATTTAACCATCAGCTACTCTGTTTAGTGCTGGGCCGACGGAGGGTGCCCACTCGTCAGCTCCGCATCTGGGTGACACACACACACGCACACGCATCTGGGTGACACACACACACATACGCACACACACACACAGTCACACACAGTGGCCGGTAAGCAGCCGTCCGGACCACTCCGTGAAGAAGGAGGAGGAGACGTTTCTTTAGTTTTAACGCCGCCACTTTATTTATTGACTGTCCACCGGAGCAACACTCTCATCACCTCTAGGTGGTCGTTCACTTGTCGTATTCACACACTTCTTGCGCAAGTTACCCAGGTGCACTACGTCACTCTCTGGGCCCATTCCTTAAAGGGGCAGGCCATACCTGCAAATGTTGTTGCTTATAATCTTTACTAGTAGTGACACCTGTAGAGGCATGAGTATTACCAGTAGCTATATCTGCATTCTTTATCAAAATGGCACAGCCTAGACATTGAGAGACAACCCATTGCGTGAGTACTTTTACTTTTACTACTTAAAGTAAATTTAAAAGGAAAGTACTTTTTACTTTTACTTAGGTAGGATTGTTGATGTAGTACTTTTACTTAAGTATATATTTCCCTGGGTACTTGTACTTTTACTTAAGTACTAAACTTCAGTACTTTCTCCACCACTGGTGTTCAACAAACATCAACAGCAGTGTTTAAGGTATTGTCTGCTCCATCTGAAACAATCTTGGCCTGGTACATGCTGCTTAATTTCTCCGACAGCCTCATTGTCAATTTCAGTGGATGAGGCCTGATCGGTGTCAGAATTGTCAAGTGCATCTCCTATTAAGAAGGAAAAACATGTCATCCGTTGAGGTGTACAGTCACAAATGTGTGATCATTCTGAAAAACATTCATTCCCTCATGGTCACTAGTATTAAGCTACATCAGGGATTCCCAAAGTGGTGTGCATGCTCCCCTAGGAGTGTTGTAAAGAGGATCCTTTGTAATTTGTTTGATGTTACCGTAATTTCTAGCTGTTAGATTACAATACGGTAGTGATGGCGAGATGAAGCTTCATGAAGCCTTGAAGCATTCCATCCAATTGGTTCGCTCATGGGCCGAGGCTTCATGGGACTTCATTTGCTCCTCTGCGCCATCAAGTGGACATTACATGTAAATGTAGTTATAATGACACCATGGCTTTTAGTCCAGTCAAAGTAGCCCATTTTGGAGTCAAAAATAGAAGTAATTGTAAAAGATTTTTTTTCATCATAGATTATTTCTATGAGGTGTCCAGAACAACATACTAAAAGTCCTAAGAAATCCTAGTTGAGGAAATATGTTTAATTCTCATCAATGTGTGCCAATAAGGCCAGGCAACAATACACCCCAAAGGGGCTATTTTTTCCTTTACTCCATTCAAAATGAAACTTTACACAATGAAAGTACCAATGAAACGTAAAATTGTTTGTATTACAAGTATCTTTGAAAATGAATTTTTATATGTAAGTGAGCTATACACTAATCGAATATGCCCAAAACACACCCAAATAGGCTTAATTTTTTCCTTTACTCCTACCACAATAAAACTTTACATAGTAAAAGTATACATGAAAAGTAACTTTTTTTGTATTACAAGTTTCTTTTGAAATGAATTTGAATATGTACATGAGCTCCACACGTATTAAATATGTCTTAATTTGCATAGGCAGAAACACCATTCATATGTATGACAAAAACATCGGCCCAATCTTCATCTCTTTGTGCTGCAGTCTTTCTTGCAACTACAGCGGACTACATCTAGTATTTCTGGTGGTGCCGCAGGCTGATCGGTTATTATCGGCCTAAATATCCCATCCAAAACATACCACCCCCAGTCTTTTGGGTCCATACGCTCACTTCCCCTTTTCCACTCAATCATTTGGTAAAAGACCCGAAGACTATGGAACTTTGCAGCTGTTGACGTTGGAGGGAGAGTTTGAGGTTCCACTGGAGATGATTTCAGAGTTACTGTATCACAGAATCGCCTGTATCCCAACATATCCAGTGATTCATCTTTTTCGCCCCCATACAGTGATACTAGAGCTTTTTCACCTGCTGCAATGATGATGTCTTTTCCCACATTTTCCTGTGACTGGCTGGACACCTTAGCTTGTTCGAGAAAGCTAGTGTCATTCTTTATTCTTTCGTGGTGGGGAGGCTCGTGTGCTCCGTGACCCTGAAGACTATACCGGCGGGGGTTATACCCCTGGCAGGTACTACCAAACCAGACAGTTTTAAGGTAAGAAGCCAGTCTAAAAGCAGCATTGCCATCACCCATTGGCAGTAGGATGATTGGATGAAGAATGGGCCTCTGTATTTGTCATACATATGAATGGTGTTTCTGCCTATGCAAATTAGGACATATTCAATAAGTGTGGAGCTCATGTGCATATTCAAATTCCTTTCAAAAGAAACTTGTAATACAAAAAAAGTTACTTTTCATGTATACTTTTACTATGTAAAGTTTAATTGTGGTAGGAGTAAAGGAAAAAATTAAGCCTATTTGGGTGTATTTTGGGCATATTCGATAAGTGTATAGCTCATTTGCATATTCAAATTCATTTTCAAAGATACTTGTAATACAAAACAATTTATTAGTTTCATGGTTACTTTCATTGTGTAAAGTTTCATTTTGATAGGAGTAAAGGAAAAAAATAGCCCCTTTAGGGTGTATTGTTGCCTGGCCTTATTGGCACACATTGATGAGAATTAAACATATTTCCCCAACTAGGATTTCTTAGGAAAAGAGTTAAATAACTACAGTGATAGGCTTTCGGTTTTTCAGAAAATACAAACGCATTAACCAAATTTTGAATGTATGATATTTATTCATTGTTTCACTCAAAAGGGTTATGATAAGAGATGAATATTAACATACTAATAACAATGTCTGTCAATTATTTAACATAAGAGGTATTCCTGTGTTGCTGGATGATCTTTGATCACAACTACAGAGGACTCATCATTGGATGGGGTATAGTCTGGATTGCTTAAGACATCCTTGGATGGTCTTTGATCACAAGGACCCATCATAGGATGGGGTATAGTCTGGATCGCTTATGACATCCTTGGATGGTCTTTGATCGCAAGGACTCATCATAGGATGGGTATAGTGTGGATCTCTTATGTCATAAGCGATCATCAGATATTTCCTCATCATAGTGTTCAACAAAAATCAACGGGAGTGTTTAAGGTATTGTCTGCTCCATCGGAAACAGAGTCTTGGTCTGGTACATGCTGCTTAATTTCTTCGACTGCCTCATTGTCATTTTCAGGCTCTGAATTTTACCATATTGTATCTTTATCTGTACACTTTGGCGGCATCACCTCCTCATTGGCTGATAATTCTTAAATCCGTACTTGTTATTTTGAGGGTGTAACCTTGTTAGAATGTTAAAAATACTTGCCTGAAATTACACTTGAACAATGCCAGCTTCTAATTACACACTATAAAATCCCAAACTAAGAATATACATATAGAGAGTTAATATCACACTGTTTTTTGTGATGTGCTTTTTACAGAAAACACACTGCCCGCACTGCTGTCACAATGACTTCTTCAGTTATACTCCGGCGTTCAATGTCTCGATCCAAATCGCCAAGGAGATCCAAATCTCCAAGGAGATCCAAATCTCCAAAGAGAGCCAAGTCTGTAAGGAGGAGAGGCAAGGCAAGGAGGAGAGCCAAGTCTCCAAGGAGAAGACGCAAGTCTCCAAGGAGGAGACGCAAGTCCCCAAGGAGGAGAGGCAAGTCTCCAAGGAGGAGAGCAAAGTCTCCAAAGAGGAGAGCAAAGCCTCGCAGGAAGAGGGCCTTCACAGTGTCAAACCTCATACTGAAGGCTGTGAAGGCTTCCAAAGAGCGCAGAGGCATGTCCCTGGCAGCTGTGAAGAAGTATCTGAAGGCTGTAGGATACAATGTTACCAGGAACAACGCCAGGGTCCTCCTCACCATCAGACGCCTAGTGGCCAACAAATCTTTGACCCAGAGCAGGGGCTCCGGGGCCTCAGGCTCCTTCAAGGTGAACAAAAGGGCTCCTGCTCGTAGAAGGAAGAGAGTGGTGCGTAGAAAGAAGCCAAGGAGGAGGGTCAGAAGGGCCAGTCTTAAGAGGTCAGCTCGAGGTCGCAGACGAAAGAGGAAGTCACCGAAGAAAAGGAGGAAGGCAAAGAGTCCAAGGAGAGTCAAGAGACGAGCTGCTAGGAGATCAAAGAGTCCCAGGAAGGTCAAGAGAAGAAGGGCCAGGGCCAGGAAGTAAACACCCTGCCACTGAACACTCGCACAGAGCTGTATTAACTGTGTGAGGACCAAAATTCTGAATTCATTTCAAAAGCTTGTTGAGGTATTTTACAGCTTTTTACCATAGAAAATACTGAACCTGCTGTTCTTAAACACTATTTCTTTCCACTATCTGCATGCCGTGATCTGCAATGAACTGAACTGCAATTGCTGAAAAATAATAAACCTATTTTTTTCAAACATGGTCAAACCTTCTTTCGGGTAATAAGAATTGTGCCGTGAGGGGCCTTAGTGTGGCGGTAGACTTTAGAGCGCTGGCACACCCCACATGTTTCAGCCCATATCTGCAAATCCTTTTTAAGACCATGCCAGACTTTGCTGCTACCAACTTCTGCGAAGGCCTTTTTCCTGGGTATGACAGGCCATGGACAGCGTCTAAAATCTGTCGTCTCCATTCTATGGGAATGAGAGGCAGTCAACCACCGGGTTGTGCTTGCCTGCCACATGTTGTATATCCAGTGGCGTTTCTACATTAAGGGAAGTTGGGGCACAGCCCCACCAGATGGCGCTTTTGTGCAGACAGCTAAATACTGCATATCTGAACTTTGTGGCAAAAATATATTTTATTTTATTTTATATGCAAAGTAGCATGAATGTGTTTGCGAATAAACTTGACTCACAAGCATTATAGTAATTTGATTCGTGTGTATTTCTGTCTGTGAGTTTGCTTTGTGAAACGCTTCCCTCTTGCCGTCCGTCTCTACTTGGGCACAACGGGGCAAGCGTCAGACGTGTGCCATGGGAACACCAATCAGCGTGAACCACACAGGCCACTATTGACAATACACCACTGTTCACACATATACACACACTTTAAAGTGTGGTCAGATACACATATAATGTCCTTTGAGCATAAACACATACATTCTTCTTCTGCTTCTCAACTTCAGATACGCACACACATATCTCCAGCTGGTTGCAAGACTGAATATTATCATGCTCCGTATCAAGAGGGAGGCTTCCTCTCATAGTGCATTCGTGAATCCTTCCATTGTGTTAAGTTCTGATATGGCCTTTCTCCTGTGAAATTATCAGTCTTGGAATGCTTTGAGGCTGTTACACTGTGACCTCTGGTTGCACTTCATTTTACCTCACATATACTGAGCACACACACTCAGGTAACATGCTTATGACCTCTGGTGGCCACAACAGTGGCGTGCATGTACAACGTCGTCATCATCACGCGGCGCCAGGAGGACGACCCAACGAGATCCGACCAATCCAAGAAGAACCTCTGTCATGCCCAGTATAAGTTATACGCGCACTTTGTCTCTGCGCCTTTTTTCGTTTCCTGTGCAGCTTAACTGTGTAGAACTGAAGGCCCATGCATGATACAATTGCTGGACACTGCATTTTCCTGACCTGTGACCTTTGAATAAACCTGCTTAATTTTAACTTGAGAGCGACGCCTCCTGCCTTTGATTTCCACCCGCAACACCACACTTAACATTGGGAGAGTGGGGATTTTTCAGATTGGCCCTATGAAATCTCCCAAGCTACTCGACTCCAGCGTCAGCCTGTTTCCGGTTCGGCGTCACTGGAGCTAACAGGCTACCCCTGTCATTGACCACCATCCGGGTCTGTGGACAGGTTCACTCACATCGGATGAATAATACGCTTTGAAGTTCTGCTTGTTCTCCTGAGAGAGAGCCTAAGAACGTGTGAGCTCCCGTTTCTGAGGTTAGTCAAGTTTAGTATTGTATTTATCTGTAAGTAGTGATTCAAAGGGACGTGTACCTGGTGGTTAGCTTAGCTCAGCGGCTAGCCCGCAGGCATGCTACATGATCCAGTCCACCCAGCAGAGAGAAGCGTTAGTTTATGAGGATGAGTGTGTTTGGAGAATAAGCTATGCAATACTGATAATGTGGAAGAACTCCATACAGTACATGCATTGTATTGGTAGTGCACAGTTTAATCCAAAACCCTATTCAAAATCAGTAGTTGAATATCCACGAAAATAAAGATACAAACTTTGTTCATAAGTAACACTTCCTCTACAATAATGCCATACTTTTATGTTTCTTA
This sequence comes from Limanda limanda, assembly GCF_963576545.1. Taxonomy (NCBI): domain Eukaryota; kingdom Metazoa; phylum Chordata; class Actinopteri; order Pleuronectiformes; family Pleuronectidae; genus Limanda; species Limanda limanda. The sequence goes on along the minus strand of NC_083640.1, from coordinate 17,846,455 downwards.
TCATTTTATTAGATACGGACGAGCCTGAAGGACACAGCTGTACTGACCGTGTTCTGTCTCTTATGACAAAGAAGAAAAATAAAACACTGGGTTCTTATCTAAAGTGTATCAAATCAGAAAGCAAAACATAAACATTGTTCTAATAAGTGTTCATTTGAATATATAATGAATATAGAAATTAACTCTATTATCCATGACACTTAGCAATGACTGCCAACTCTAAACAGTTGCACGCCGTCTTTAGTTATGGAGCGAAACACAACGTGTTGTGCAGATGAAGCTGGTGCATGTCGCCTCATGTTGATAATAATCAATTAATAAATTATGCAAGTGACTTGAGCTATGTGTCTGTCTAATCTTTTAACTTTGTTGCAATCATTTTACTTTAATGCTGTATTATAGGCAACATCTTTGTGTCAGGCTGAGCGCTAAAGCATGTGAAATGTATTTGAAATAGGATTTCTGCTCCCTGCTGGCACTCAAAATGCAGCCCATAGTATATCTTACTGGTCTATATAGGGCTACTGCTTATAATAATCAGCTACCTCTATTTTTGTGACGATGACATGACGTCATACAAAATTGCCCCACCAGAAATTTCAGGCTAAAATCGCCACTGTGTATATCTGTGGTGAACTGCTGGCGAGCAGATCACGGCTCTGCCACTTTAACCATGGTGAACGTCAACGGCTTGCTGTCCACGTACGCTGTGAAACTTTGGCCCTCAAGCAGGAAACGAAAGTGTCAGATGCCAAGATGGAAAAACTACTGCAGAGACTTCACGGAGAGTGGGCGTGGGAAATTTGTTACAGCATCCACCTTTGAAGGTAGAGGAACTGCAGTGTCCCAAGAAGTCAATAGCCATCAGCCCAAACTGACACTTGGATGGGTTTATAATCAGTAGAGATGAGCCGGATACTCGGCTGAAACGAGTATCCGGTACGGATAAAGCACTTTTGCCGAGTACGATTATTATACGAGTAATCGGAGTCATTATCTGTGCTCGGACTGAATGAAAATCCTCACACAGCGTCACAGCGCTCCTCCCGTCACACACGGCTCTGCTCACTCACTCACAGAACAGCTCTCAGTCACTCAGGTTCGCGGGTCTTTTCCGTTAACGTTTAGGGTTTCTTCAACTTGAAGTTTGTTTTTATTTCAGTTTGTACTTACTTATTAACCAGTAGAGTTCTGTTAAACGTGGGTTCGTTCAGACGTGGTGCTGGTAGAAAGCGACTCGCGTTGCGTCTCTGCCTGTTGGAGATTTTTTTTTTTTTTTTTGCTGCATCGCTCTTGTTCACATGAATGTGATTATACCGTGTTTGTTTTAATTATCCTCATCCGAAGCAGGAGAGACCCGCGTCTCCTGTCAATCTTGTCCCCGGGAAATAGCAAATAGCGTTGGACTATTTGATCCGTAGAATACAGTCTCCCCGCCCCCCTCTCTCTCTCTGTCTCTCTCTTACTCACTCATACACACACTCACACACACACACACAAACACACACACACACACACACACACACCTGGTGTTGAAATACATTTAAAAAAAATAAAAAAATCATAAAAAAATGTCAAAGTTAAAAAAGAAAGTTATGTTGAGTATGAAAACACTTGTTATTACATTTCACTTCATAATTGCAACAGCATGTGTTGTATTCATTGTTGCAAAACTTGTTCTGTAAATAGTTTGTTTGCTATTGTGATCAAAATCATTGATCTGAAGCTCAATGCTGATTCTGTCCTGTAATAGTTTTCTAATCAGCAATAAATATAACAATTTCTGATCAACCCATATCAATTGCATGGTTAAAATAACATACTGGTTAAAGCCCCGCCCGTTTCAAGACAACCCGACCTACTTCCGGGTTAAATCCAGCCCACTTCCGGGTTAAATCACACCCACTTCTGGGTTAGGCCCCATCCACTCCAAGTACGGATACGGATACAGATAATTCATATTGTTAACAGATACAGATACAGATAATGCTGTACTCGCTCATCCCTAATAACTACAGTGATAGGCTTTCGGTTTTTCAGAAAATACAAACGCATTAACCAAATATTGAATGTATGATATTTATTCATAGTTTCACTCCAAAAGGTTATGATAAGAGATCAATATTAACATACTAATTACAATGTCTGTCAATTATTTAACATAAGAGGTATTTCTGTGTTGCTGGATGGTCATTGATCACACCTTCAGGGGACTCATCATTGGATGGGGTATAGTCTGGATCGCTTAAGACATCCTTGGATGGTCTTTGATCACAAGGACTCATAATAGGATGGGGTATAGTCTGGATCGCTTATGACATCCTTGGATGGTCTTAGATCACAAGTACTCATCATAGGATCATCAGATATTTCCTCATCATAGTGTTCAACAAAAATCAACGGGAGTGTTTAAGGTATTGTCTGCTCCATCGGAAACAGAGTCTTGGTCTGGTACATGCTGCTTAATTTCTTCGACTGCCTCATTGTCATTTTCAGGCTCTGAATTTTACCATATTGTATCTTTATCTGTACACTTTGGCGGCATCACCTCCTCATTGGCTGATAATTCTTAAATCCGTACTTGTTATTTTGAGGGTGTAACCTTGTTAGAATGTTAAAAATACTTGCCTGAAATTACACTTGAACAATGCCAGCTTCTAATTACACACTATAAAATCCCAAACTAAGAATATACATATAGAGAGTTAATATCACACTGTTTTTTGTGATGTGCTTTTTACAGAAAACACACTGCCCGCACTGGTCTGGTACATGCTGCTTCATTTCTTCGACTGCCTCATTGTCATTTTCAGGCTCTGAATTTTACCATATTGTATCTTTATCTGTACACTTTGGCGGCATCACCTCCTCATTGGCTGATAATTCTTAAATCCGTACTTGTTATTTTGAGGGTGTAACCTTGTTAGAATGTTAAAAATACTTGCCTGAAATTACACTTGAACAATGCCAGCTTCTAATTACACACTATAAAATCCCAAACTAAGAATATACATATAGAGAGTTAATATCACACTGTTTTTTGTGATGTGCTTTTTACAGAAAACACACTGCCCGCACTGCTGTCACAATGACTTCTTCAGTTATACTCCGGCGTTCAATGTCTCGATCCAAATCGCCAAGGAGATCCAAATCTCCAAGGAGATCCAAATCTCCAAAGAGAGCCAAGTCTGTAAGGAGGAGAGGCAAGGCAAGGAGGAGAGCCAAGTCTCCAAGGAGGAGACGCAAGTCTCCAAGGAGGAGACGCAAGTCCCCAAGGAGGAGAGGCAAGTCTCCAAGGAGGAGAGCAAAGTCTCCAAAGAGGAGAGCAAAGCCTCGCAGGAAGAGGGCCTTCACAGTGTCAAACCTGATACTGAAGGCTGTGAAGGCTTCCAGAGAGCGCAGAGGCATGTCCCTGGCAGCTGTGAAGAAGTATCTGAAGGCTGTAGGATACAATGTTACCAGGAACAACGCCAGGGTCCTCCTCACCATCAGACGCCTAGTGGCCAACAAATCTTTGACCCAGAGCAGGGGCTCCGGGGCCTCAGGCTCCTTCAAGGTGAACAAAAGGGCTCCTGCTCGTAGAAGGAAGAGAGTGGTGCGTAGAAAGAAGCCAAGGAGGAGGGTCAGAAGGGCCAGTCTTAAGAGGTCAGCTCGAGGTCGCAGACGAAAGAGGAAGTCACCGAAGAAAAGGAGGAAGGCAAAGAGTCCAAGGAGAGTCAAGAGACGAGCTGCTAGGAGATCAAAGAGTCCCAGGAAGGTCAAGAGAAGAAGGGCCAGGGCCAGGAAGTAAACACCCTGCCACTGAACACTCGCACAGAGCTGTATTAACTGTGTGAGGACCAAAATTCTGAATACATTCCAAAAGCTTGTTGAAGTATTTTACAGCTTTTTTACCGTAGAAAATACTGAACCTGCTGTTCTTAAACACTATTTCTTTCCACTATCTGCATTCCGTGATCTGCAATGAACTGAAGTGCAATTGCTGAAAAATAATAAACCTATTTTTTTTTCAAACATGGTCAAACCTTCTTTCGGGTACTAAGAATTGTGCCAGAGGGGCCTTAGTGTGGAGGTGGACTTGAGAGCGCTGGCACACCACACATGTTTCAGCCCATATCTGCAAATCCTTTTTAAGGCCATGCCAGACTTTGCTGCTACCAACTTCTGCGAAGGCCTTTTTCCTGGGTGTGACAGGCCATGGACAGCGTCGAAAATCTGTCGTCTCCATTCTATGGGAATGAGAGGCAGTCAACCACCGGGTTGTGCTTGCCTGCCACATGTTGTATATCCAGTGGCGTTTCTACATTAGGGGCAGGTGGGCACAGCCCCACCAGATGGCGCTTTTGTGCAGACAGCTTAATACTGCATATCTGAACTTTGTGGCAAAAATATATTTTATTTTATTTTATATGCAAAGTAGCGTGAATGTGTGTGTGAATAAACTTGACTCACAAGCATTATAGTCTTGTTTTGGAGTAATTTGATTCGTGTGTATTTCTGTCTGTGAGTTTGCTTTGTGAAATGCCCCCTTCTTGCCGTCCGTCTCTGCTCTGGGCACAACGGGGCAAGCGTCAGACGTAGGGTTGCCAACCGTCCCTTGAAAAACGGAATCATCCCGTATTTAGAAACAAAAGCACCCGTCCCGTAAACGGGACGATTCCGTTTTTCAAGGGACGGTTGGCAACCCTAGTCAGACGTGTGCCATGTGAACACCAATCAGCGTGAACCGCACAGGCCACACTTAACATTGGGAGAGTGGGGATTTTTCAGATTGGCCCTACGAAATCTCCCAAGCTACTCGACTCCAGCGTCAGGCTGTTTCTGGTTCGGCGTCACCGGAGCTAACAGGCTAACAGACTACCCCTGTCATTGAACACCCGAGTCTGTGGACAGGTTCACTCACATCGGATGAATAATATGTTTTGAAGTTCTGCTTGTTCTCCTGACAGAGAGGCTAAAGACGTGTGAGCTCCCGTTTCTGAGGTTAGTCAAGTTTAGTATTGTATTTATCTGTAAGTAGTGATTCAAAGGGACGTGTACCTGGTGGTTAGCTTAGCTCGGCGGCTAGCCCGCAGGCATGCTACTTGATCCAGTCCACCCAGCAGAGAGAAGCGTTAGTTAATGAGGATGAGTGTGTTTGGAGAATAAGCTATGCAATACTGATAATGTGGAAGAACTCCATACAGTACAGTCATTGTCTGGGTAGTGCACAGTTCAATCCAAAACCTTATTCAAAATCAGTAGTTGAATATCCACAAAAAAATAAAGATACAAACTTTGTTCATAAGTAACACTTCCTCTTCAATAATGCCATACTTTTATGTTTCCTATCATTTTATTAGGTACGGACGAGCCTGAAGGACACAGCTGTGCTGACCGTGTTCTGTCTCTTATGGCAAAGAAGAAAATAAAACACTGGGTTCTTATCTAAAGTGTATCAAATCAGAAAGCAAAAGATAAACATTGTTCTAATAAGTGTTCATTTGAAAATATAATATATAATGAATATAGAAATTAATTCTATTATCCATGACACTTAGCAATGACTGCCATCTCTACAGTTGCAGGCCGTCTTTAGTTAGGGAGGGAAACACAACGTGTTGTGCAGATGAAGCTGGTGCATGTCGTCTCATGTTGATGATAATGAATTAATAAATTATGCAAGTTATTTGAGCTATGTGTCTGTCTAATCTTTTTACTTTGTTGCCATAATTTTACTTTAATGCTGTATTATAGGCAACATCTTTGTGTCGGGCTGAGCGCTAAAGCATGTGAAATGTATTTGAAATAGGATTTCTGCTCCCTGCTAGCACTCAAAATGCAGCCCAAAGTATATCTTACTGGTCTATATAGGCCTAATGCTTATAATAATCAGCTACCTCTATTTTTGTGAAGGTGACATGACGTCATACAAAATGCCCCACCAGCAATTTCAGGCTAAAATCGCCACTGTGTATATCTGTGGTGAACTGCTGGCGAGCAGATCACGGCTCTGCCACTTTAACCATGGTGAACGTCAACGGCTTGCTGTCCACGTACGCTATGAAACTTTGGCCCTCAAGCAGGAAACAAAAGTGTCAGATGCCAAGATAGAAAAACTCCTGCATAGACTTCACGGAGAGTGGGCGTGGGAAATTTGTTACAGCATCCACCTTTGAAGGTAGAGGAACTGCACCGTCCTTAGTAATGCGCGTCCCAAGAAGTCAATAGCCATCAGCCCAAACTGACACTTGGATGGGTTTATAATCAGGCCATACTGACTGAGTCGCTCAAAGAGTGTCAATAGGTGAGATGTGTGTTCTGTCTTAGAAGTACTAGCCACCAGTATATCATCCAGATAAACAAATAAAATGAATGGTCTTTGATCACAAGGACTCATCATAGGATGGGGTATAGTGTGGATCCCGATGTCATAAGCGATCATCAGATATTTCCTTATAGTGTTCCAACAAACATCAAGCCTCATTGTCAATTTCAGTGGATGAGTCCTGATCGGTGTCAGAATTGTCAAGTGCATCTCCTATTAAGAAGGAAAAACATGTCATCCGTTGAGGTGTACAGACACAAATGTGTGATCATTCTGAAAAACATTCATTCCCTCATGGTCACTCGTATTAAGCTACATCAGGGATTCCCAAAGTGGTGTGCATGCACCCCTAGGGGTGCACAAGCTGTTGTAAAGAGGATCCTTTGTAATTTGTTTGATGTTACCGTAATTTCTAGCTGTTAGATCACAATACGGTATTCAAATCTTTCTTAATTTGATCATATAATGTGGAAAAAATTAGACAAAAACTGTAGATGAAATATTGTTTGAAAAGCCAGAAAAGAGTTAAATAACTACAGTGATAGGCTTTCGGTTTTTCGCATTAACCAAATATTGAATGTATGATATTTATTCATAGTTTCACTCCAAAAGGTTATGATAAGAGATGAATATTAACATACTAATAACAATGTCTGTCAATTATTTAACATAAGAGGTATTTCTGTGTTGCTGGATGGTCTTTGATCACACCTTCAGAGGACTCATCATTGGATGGGGTATAGTCTGGATCGCTTAAGACATCCTTGGATGGTCTTTGATCACAAGGACTCATAATAGGATGGGGTATAGTGTGGATCGCTTATGACATAAGCGATCATCAGATATTTCCTCATCGTATTGTTCAACAAAAATCAACGGAAGTGTTTAAGGTATTGTCTGCTCCATTTGAAACAGAGTCTTGGTCTGGTACATGCTGCTTCATTTCTTGTGTCATTTTTTGGGTCTGAATTTTACCATATTGTATCTTTATCTGTACACTTTGGCGGCATCACCTCATTGGCTGATAACTCTTAAGTCCGTACTTGTTATTTTGAGGGTTTAACCTTGTTAGAATGTTAAAAATACTTGCCTGAAATTACACTTGAACAATGCCAGCTTCTAATAACACTCTATAAAATCCCAAACTAAGAATATACATATAGAGAGTTAATATCACACTGTTTTTTGTGATGTGCCTTTTTACAGAAAACACACTGCCTGCACTGCTGTCACAATGACTTCTTCAGTTATACTCCGGCGTTCAATGTCTCGATCCAAATCGCCAAGGAGATCCAAATCTCCAAGGAGATCCAAATCTCCAAAGAGAGCCAAGTCTGTAAGAAGGAGAGGCAAGGCAAAGAGGAGAGCCAAGTCTCCAAGGAGGAGAGCCAAGTCTCCAAGGAGGAGAGCCAAGTCTCCAAGGAGGAGACGCAAGTCTCCAAGGAGGAGACGCAAGTCCCCAAGGAGGAGAGGCAAGTCTCCAAGGAGGAGAGCAAAGTCTCCAAAGAGGAGAGCAAAGCCTCGCAGGAAGAGGGCCTTCACAGTGTCAAACCTGATACTGAAGGCTGTGTCCGCTTCCAAAGAGCGCAGAGGCATGTCCCTGGCAGCTGTGAAGAAGTATCTGAAGGCTGTAGGATACAATGTTACCAGGAACAACACCAGGGTCCTCCTCACCATCAGACGCCTAGTGGCCAACAAATCTTTGACCCAGAGCAGGGGCTCCGGGGCCTCAGGCTCCTTCAAGGTGAACAAAAGGGCTCCTGCTCGTAGAAGGAAGAGAGTGGTGCGTAGGAAGAAGCCAAGGAAGAGGGTCAGAAGGGCCAGTCTTAAGAGGTCAGCTCGAGGTCGCAGACGAAAGAGGAAGTCACCGAAGAAAAGGAGGAAGGCAAAGAGTCCAAGGAGAGTCAAGAGACGAGCTGCTAGGAGATCAAAGAGTCCCAGGAAGGTCAAGAGAAGAAGGGCCAGGGCCAGGAACTAAACACCCTGCCACTGAACACTCGCACAGAGCTGTATTAACTGTGTGAGGACCAAAATTCTGAATTGATTCCAAAAGCTTGTTGAAGTATTTTAAAGCTTTTCTACCATAGAAAATACTGAACCTGCTGTTCTTAACCACTATTTCTTTCCACTATCTGCATGCCGTGATCTGCAATGAACTGAACTGCAATTGCTGAAAAACAATAAACCTATTTTTTTTAAACATGGTCAAACCTTTTGGGAACTAAGATTTGTGCCAGAGGGGCCTTAGTGTGGAGGTGGACTTTAGAGCGCTGGCACACCACACATGTTTCAGCCCATATCTGCAAATCCTTTTTAAGACCATGCCAGACAAACTTTGCTGCTACCAACTTCTGCGAAGGCCTTTTTACTGGGTTCGACAGGCCATGGACAGCGTCGAAAATCTTTCGTCTCCATTCTATAGGAATGAGAGGCAGTCAACCACGCACGTTGTGCTTGCCTGCCACATGTTGTATATCTGTGGTGAACTCCAATATGAAGGAAAGCTGGGGCTGCTGGCGTGCAGACCACGGCTCTGCCACTTAAACCATTGGGGAACGTCAACGGCTTGTTGTCCACGTACGTTGTGAAACTTTGGCCCTCAAGCAGGAAACGAAAGTGTCGGATGCCAAGATAGAAAAACTCTTGCAGAGACTTCACGGAGAGTGGGCGTGGGAAATTTGTTACAGCGTCCACCTTTGAAGGTAGTCATGCGGTAATGCGGTGTCCCAAGAAGTCAATAGCCATCAGCCCAAACTGATGGGTTTATAATCAGGCCATACTGACTGAGTCGCTCAAAGAGTGTCAATAGGTGAGATGTGTGTTCTGTCTTAGAAGTACTAGCCACCAGTATATCATCCAGATAAACAAATAAAAAAGGTAGGTCCCTGTATCTATCAGTTGCTGGAAAGCCTTTGCTGCATTTTTAAGACCAAATGGCATCCGAAGAATTCGAAAAGGCCAAATGGTGTCATTCTAGCTTAGAACAATATTTTCTTGGTCGACTTTTTGCGCGCTGGATATTTTGCAGCGCTTTTACGCACCGTTATGCACGGGTCAAGGCACCGTGTAGTTACATAAATGTTATCAGCACTTATTAACCCGTTTGGTGTGAACAAGAGCAGAGGCACAAACTGCTGCTTTGACTTGAAAAACTAGGCAAGACCTTGTTGAAAAGTAACCTGTATTAAAAATGTTGTAGCTAGATAAAATGTGGAGTTTGACATGTGCAGAAACAGCGGGTGGGACCAGGCTGATCATATAGCAGCCGGTGACTCTCACCACTATCACCACCGACAAAAGTGAGGCTGAACCGGGCGTGTTCGTTGAAGTTGCCCTTATCTCCAGCAGCGAAATAAAAACCTGCCATGCATCGTCCTCATCCACGGTCCCCCTGAGGTTCAGAAATCAGATGAAGTAATTGGAGTAAAGGCTCCATTATGCTTCTACGTATCCGTTTCTCGGAGAGGGTTGCACGGAGAGCGGAGAGTCTTTTTGATTTTTACATCTCCGACGACTGTACGTTGAAAACAATTCACCGCCAAACCCATAGGTGGCGCAACGGAAGACGAGCTCAGAGAAGCCTACCCCATTTGGGAAGAAGAAGTCCACGTGTGTCTGTTTACCTCTGTCGGCTGGTCTCCCACACACTGAACTAACTACTACCCAGTGTTTGCTTCTAACCTGGCGGTATTATAGAAACAGTGTCATGATAGAAGTGGAATTAAAGTCGTGACGGCGGGTTTTTGCACTGTTACCACCGCAGTTAGCATGGTGGCTAGCGCGCTAGCCTAGCCCGCTAGCGCCGTTTTGAAGGCTCGTTATAACCATGTGTGACCGTGCACACATGCCGTCAGTACTCTAACAAGCCACCGTCAGACGGACAACTCCGCTGGCTTAACACACACGTCACATTAATCGTAGAATCGTAGTTGTGTTTGGGTTTATTGTCAAGCAGGAAGTTTGAGGACCGGAAATGTGAAATCCGGAAATGACGTCATAGGGAAATGATGTCGTTCGCGGACCAATCACAGCCAAGAGCTGTCCGTGGGGTCTCCGAAATAAAGACGGACAGTTAGAAAAATCAGAGGTGTACGAAAAGCTCTCTGAGGTGCTCGGAGAGGGCGTACCACGACGGATAGGGCGGTCTTATCTATTCGTTTTAGAAAAGACGGACAAGCATAAATTTGCCTTAAGTGTTGCTTGAGTGAGTTTGCAACGGGGAGAGAGAATAGCGAGTTCATGAGCTGTGTGTGGCTTTGTGTCGCCATCTACTGTCCGGGTTCGGTAACAGTTTTTTACCTACAGCAAAAACATCCCCAGTACACCAAGAAAACTCATTAAAGAAACACTTGAATTAGTTAGACAGCAAAAGCAAGAGCAAAATTAAAAAGTCCTGTGGGAATAAATTCAACCCACGGACCCAAGTGGGTAAAAGACCAATTAGATCCTTACAGATGAATAGAACATTTGTTTTGGAACCTGGAGGAAGAGGGAGAGAGGGAGAGAGAGAGAGAGAGAGAGAGATCGAACGCTGGTATATAACTGACTGATGGGTTTGGGTATTGTTCTGTGCAGCTCAAATTCAATTTGGCGTTTCTCATACATTTGTAACATTTCTAATAGATCTTTAAAATGTAGCTTAAAAGGGGAAAAAAATTAAGAAACGTCAACCTTTCGATTTACACTTTTAACAATCTCTTTCGATGCCTCCTGAGCGACAATGATCTGTCTGCTACTTTTATTAATTTAGCTGGTCCTCCGTCGGTCCCTTGTCTGTCTAATTGATATCACGCTGTAGCTTTACAGCAAAACCATTTTACTACAGAACTTTACCTAATTGTATAGGCTACCTGGGTGGGAGTCGAACAGGTTTTTTGTACTTGTTTTTTCTTATTTATGTCTAATTATTCTTTTGTGCTGTTGTGGCTGTGGAAGGGGAAATAAATGGAAGTACTGGATCTTCAAACTCTGAATGTCATGTTACACACTCCCTTGAATAAAGTATGAGGGGAAAAAAAAATTTGGAAGATGTAAATGCTCATATGAGTTAGATCTTTGAACTTTAAAAAGAATGAACACAGTTTGCACTAATATGATGAGCAAAGTAGGAGAATTAGTTTAATAACTAACAAAGAGAAGAAGTTAAATGTACTTCTCTTTTTTTCTAAACATCTTTTTAATGTCTGATCCTGTGTTCCGGTTTTTCAGATATATCGTGATGGGAAGTAGATACTCAGTGTGGTAAATGTGACCTTTTGAGATCATTGGTTCTAATACATATTAACCCAAAATAGACAAAGAGATGAAAAGAAGTGGAGAATTCCCCATAAGACTATAAGATTTCTAATTGTTCCTTATAGTTCACCATCTCTGTCGTTGGTAGTCTATCATACGAGTTCAGGCGTGTGGTGACTCAGAGTGAGTAACTCTGGGGACATTCCCAGTGATGTGCAGTCCTGTGACAGCCCACAACTATGCAAACATAGCAAAGTAACCAACAAATCTCTCATATCTGCTTTCTGTTCCGTTTTATAGGAGGAAGTCTGAACAATTTTAACCTTACCTAAAAGTCTGTGACACGTAGTATCTATCCTCATGGCAGCACACGTGCCCTATTTTATATACATACATATCTTGAATCACTTTCTTTCTTTTTAGCTTTTCATGCATTTATTAATATAAATGTTAGTTATTTCCTTATTGTTATGTTTCTTAATATCTGTTGTCCTTATTTGAATTAATTTGAATAAGTTATTATTTTGTATCTATATTGTATGTAAAGCACTTTAAGCTGCATTTCTTGTATGCTATACAAATTAAATGTATCGTTATTGTCACTATCACAATATATGCAAAGTAAAAGTAAGATTTTCCTTTGGGGTTCAGATTTAACTTAAATTCTCATCTACCCTCTCTTTTGTGGCCACTCTGTTTTGCAAGTTCATTTTTCTTTGAACAAGTAGCGAGTGAGTTTCGAGAGTAAATGAAGAAATGGATTGTTTTACAACTGTTCACTGAGGCCCGTCCTAATATCAGAACACAGATCAAATCTAAATAAATCACGTTTCAACTATTCAATGATTACACATCATAAACCACTGTAACTAAACACAGTATCGGCCTTTAAAAAACATATAGTGCTGTAGGTTCTATGGTGTTGCCATTAAATATTCTGTTCATTTATTTTTCACAGTGAGAAACTGAAAACAGAAAGTTAATAACTTTCTGTTAATAAGTAGCCACAAAAATGCAAGTGAAAGCAAAAAACATTTCCTCTCTCAAACAAGATGTTCCTGTTTGTCATGTGAGAGACTGCCTAAGAGAAGGAGGACCCTGGTATATATATACAGTATATATAGTGATTAGGCATCTAAGCCTTCATTTCCCACACAGTCGTCATGAAGACAGAAGCGGCCCTCCTGGCTCTCTCTCTCCTTCAAGTCTGCTCTCCTGTTCCGGTCAGACGCCCCGACAACTGGCTCGGTAAATGTCGAGCCTCCAACAACCTCTCCATCACAGCACTGGAGGTGCTGCCAGGTGGAGGCTGGGACAACCTTCGGAACATGGATATGGGCCGAGTCATGAACCTCAGCTACTTCCAGTGCCAGACGACCGAGGACGGGTACTACCTCATCCCAGACGAGGTGTTTGTCATTCCCCAAAAAGAGACGGGTGTGGAGACCACCTCAGAGATAATCAGCTCCTGGCTTGAGCAGAAAAGCTCTACATCCTCCTCCATAAATGCAGACATCTCCTTTCTCACAGTGATAAATGGCAAATTCTCTATTGAGAACCAGAGGATGAAAACCCATCAGGTCAAAGACTCATCAACTACAGCCAGAGTGCAGGTGAGCCTTTGTTTTGCTATGGTTTGAATTTAAAAAGATACAAAGCATGACAAATTTAAAACAGTTTGGTGATCCATAGTTAATTCCTCATTTCACAGATACATACACATCCTTCTCTCTCCAAGTACAACGTAGTCTGTACCAAAGGTCAGGTTATAGATAAAGGGCCTAGATAGCGGTAGTTTCTACGCTCATGGACTTTCATATTTAGAGGTCCCAGAAAGAGAGGCAACAAACTCCAACTCTTTTGCATCTTACACCGGTGGAAAGATGTAAGGACACAATGTGATTTAGGAAGGCATACCTTAGGCTTAACTATCCAATAGGATGTAAACACCTACAGTACACGTAACATAGAGAGTGACAGAAAATCTAGCCTTTTATGGATGTGCTGTTGGGATGGGTGACGCAAGTAGAGATTAGATTAGATTAGATTAGATTAGATTAGATTCAATTTTATTGTCATTGCACAGTATAAGTACATATACAACGAAATGCTGTTTAGCGTCTAACCAGAGGGAGATATACTGGGATGCTGTGTGAGACATCTTGAGACATGGGGGTGAAAATTGCTCATATTGCTCTGTTCCTTCATTATTTTATTATTTTAGTTTCATCTGTCGTAACTGGTTATATGAGAAAAATATCCCTTAAAAGCAAATACATTTTTATTCATTTAATGTACAGCTGATTAAAAAAAGAAATCCCAAAATAACATTTAATGATGTTTTATTCCTTTCTTTCAAAGGTTCGTAACTTCATCTACACTGTTAAGGCTTATCCAGACTTCACTCTGGACACACGCTTTGCTCAGCAAGCCAAAGAGATAGCTGATGCAATTGAAAACAACCAAACGAGGAACGCAGAGTATCTCTCAGAGAAGATGGTGCTTGACTATGGAACTCATGTTATCACCAGCGTCGATACTGGGGCTGCTTTAGTGCAGGAAGATTACCTCACTACTACATATGTGTCGGACAGCTCGTCACAGGGTTCCTCCGTCAAAGCTCAGGCTGGCTTCAACTTTTTTGACAAACTCAAGTTTGACATAAGCAGTGAAACTTCCCAGAAGAGCTCGTCAATCCAAACGTATCAGTCCAACATTCAGTACTCTCTCATTCAAAGCCATGGAGGCACACCTTTCTATCCTGGCATCACTCTGCAGAAGTGGCAGGAAAGTACCAGAAACAACTTGGTTGCTATTGATCGCTCTGGATATCCCCTACACTTCATTATAAACACCAACACCATTCCTGACCTGCCACAGCCGACAGTTGGGAAAGTGGCTCATAGTGTGAGTCAAGCCATAGAGCGATACTATATGGTCAACAGCCGCCCTGGCTGTGTGGACGTCAACTCCAAGAACTTTAACTTCCAAGCCAACATTGATGACAGTTCCTGCGATGGCCCTGCTACAAACCTCAGTTTTGGAGGCATCTATCAAACCTGTGATCAACTCAGTACAGATGCAGGTCCCCTTTGTGATTCCCATGCCAAGAAAAACCCTGGAACGGGAGACTTCTCCTGTCGTTCACCTTACTCCCCAACGTTACTGAGATCAGAAGTGAGACAGCAGGGTTACAATATCCACGAATGCTACGATCACAGCTATCACTGTGGATTTTTGTGGTTGAAAACTTGTCACAATTCAGTGTGTCGGGACAACTACTATGTTCGCCATGCTCGCATTAACACCTACTGGTGCTCTGTGAACGGAAAGGCCCCAGACAACTCGGGTTATCTGTTTGGAGGCATCTACAGCCCTTCTCTCCTGAACCCCCTCACCAAGGCCAAAAGTTGCCCACCGAATTTCGTCCCACAAAATTTCCTCTCGGATGGCGAAGTGATCTGTGTGAGTGTTGACTATGAAGCCGGATCCAGATTTGCAGTACCCTTCGGAGGCCTCTTCAGCTGTCAGTCAACCAACCCACTGGCAGGAGGCCAACGTCGCTGCCCTCCCAAGTTCAGTCAGCACCTGGCCACAGTGAGTGATGGCTGTGAAATTCTTTACTGTGTCCAGTCAGGACTCTTCACAGGTGGGCAACTGCTCCCAATCCACCTTCCTCCTTTCACTAAACCTCCGCTCGTCACCGTGCAAGCCACCAACACAGTAATGGTGATGAGTGACGGAGACAAGAGCTGGGTCAGAGTGGGTCAGACCAAGATGTGGAAACTGGCCAACCCAGAGGAAATCAAGGAAATTGTGCATCAAATGGATCCAGATTTGAGTCAGATGTCGGGGGGAGAAAAGGCCGGGATAGCCTTTGGGGTGATGGGTTTGATGGTGCTTGTGGTCATAGGGGCAGTACTCGTGAAGAGAAGGAGAGGGCTCCCTCGGTTGGGGATGGTGACAGGCTATGAGGAAATACGTGGAGAGGTTGGTTGTGATGAAGCAGAGAGGGAGACACAGCTAGAGGAGGCCTGAGGGGGAAATAACAGCTTGGCGCCTTTTCCCCATGACACAAGTTCTTCTAATGAGTGAGATTTAGTTTTGAAGTTGATTGTCACCTCAGAAATCTTTGAATCTTTTATAATAAGTTTTTCTGGAGAGGGAGATTTTGTTGAAGTTCTTTAAGAATTCCTGGTTTGCTTCAATGTGGCTATTTCATAACAAAAACATTCTTGAATTTTGCACTTTCTAACATTTAATTACATCCAAGAAACTTGATTTCAGCTAAATCTGCTTTTAAAATCAGAAAATTATTAACTGGAAGCAGACGTGATTTCCAAAGGCTTTAATGAACCAATACTGCCCCCATGAGGACCAGATGCACAATGTAATTTCATTTTTACCCTACATTTAAGAACCTCAGCACTGAAAAGTACAATAGAAAAAGAAATGTGTGTACAAATGTTTTTCACAGATAACTAGTGGATCATTTGTAATTTGTGTATGAATCATTTTGGTACTGTACTTGCAATTAAAAACTATACGTGTATAAATTGTGTATGTTACTACTCAGCTTTTCTGCAATACATAACTATGAATTAACTATTAAAGTTATTTTTAAATCTCATGGCTCTATGTCTTTATGTTTGCTTTTAACCTCACCTAAAAGTCTGTGACACGGAGTATCTATCCTCATGGCAGCACACGTGTCATATTTTATATACATACATATCTTGAATCACTTTCTTTCTTTTCAGCTTTTCATGCATTTATTAATATAAATGTTATTTATTTTTTATTTCCTTATTGTTATGTTTCTTAATATCTGCTGTCCTTATTTGAATTAATTTGAATAAGTTATTATTTTGTATCTATATTGTATGTAAAGCACTTTAAGCTGCATTTCTTGTATGCTATACAAATTAAATGTATCGTTATGTCACATTATTATATGCAAAGTAAAAGTAAGATTTTCCTTTGGGGTTCAGATTTAACTTAAATTCTCATCTACCCTCTCTTTTGTGGCCACTCTGTTTTGCAAGTTCATTTTTCTTTGAACAAGTAGCGAGTGAGTTTCGAGAGTAAATAAAGAAATGGATTGTTTTACAACTGTTCACTGAGGCACGTCCTAATATCAGAACACAGATCAAACCTAAATAAATCACGTTTCAACTATTCAATGATTACACATCATAAATCACTGTAACTAAACACAGTATCTGCCTTTAAAAAACATATAGTGCTGTAGGTTCTATGGTGTTGCCGTTAAGTATTCTGTTCATTTATTTTTCAGAGTGAAAAACTGAAAACAGAAAGTTAATAACTTTCTGTTAATAAGTAGCCACAAAAATGCAAGTGAAAGCAAAAAACATCTCCTCTCTCAAACAAGATGTTCCTGTTTGTCATGTGAGAGACTGCCTAAGAGAAAGAGGACCCTGGTAGATATACAGTATATATAGTGATCAGGCATCTGGGCCTTCATTTCCCACACAGTCGTCATGAAGACAGAAGTGGCCCTCCTGGCTCTCTCTCTCCTTCAAGTCTGCTTTCCTGTTCCGGTCAGACGCCCCGACAACTGGCTCGGTAAATGTCGAGCTTCCAACAACCTCTCCATCACAACACTGCATAAGCAGAAAAGCTTTATATCCTCCTCCATAAATGCAGACATCTCCTTTCTCACAGTGATAAATGGCAAATTCTCTATTGAGAACCAGAGGATGAAAACCCATCAGGTCAAAGACTCATCAACTACAGCCAGAGTGCAGGTGAGCCTTTGTTTTGCTATGGTTTGAATTTAAAAAGATACAAAGCATGACAAATTTAAAACAGTTTGGTGATCCATAGTTAATTCCTCATTTCACAGATACATACACACCCTTCTCTCTCCAAGTACAACGTAGTCTGTACCAAAGGTCAGGTTATAGATAAAAGGCCCAGATAGCGGTAGTTTCTACGCTCATGGACTTTCATATTCAGAGGTCCCAGACAGAGAGGCAACAAACTCCAACTCTTTTGCATCTTACACCGGTGGAAAGATGTAAGGGCACAATGTGATTTAGGAAGGCATACCTTAGGCTTAACTATCCAATAGGATGTAAACACCTACACCTAAACACACCACACATGTTTCAGTACATATCTGCAAATCCTTTTTAAGACCATGCCAGACAAACTTTGCTGCTACCAACTTCTGCGAAGGCCCTTTTCCTGGGTGTGACAGGCCATGGACAGCGTCGAAAATCTGTCGTCTCCATCCTATGGGAATGAGATGGTGGTCAGCCACCGGGTTGTGCTTGCCTGCCACATGTTGTATATCTGTGGTGAACTCCGATATGAAGGAAAGCTGGGGCTGCTGGCTTGAGTGAGTTTGCAACGGGGAGAGAGAATAGCGAGTGCATGAGCTGTGTGTGGCTTCGTGACGCCATTTACTGTCCGGGTTCGGTAACAGTTTTATACCTAGAGCAAAAACATCCCCAATACACCAAGAAAACTCATTGTTCAGTCAGCACCTGGCCACAGTGAGTGATGGCTGTGAAATTCTTTACTGTGTCCAGTCAGGACTCTACACAGGCGGGCAACTGCTCCCAATCCACCTTCCTCCTTTCACTGAACCTCCGCCTGTCACCATGCAAGCCACCAAAACAGTAATGGTGATGAGTGACGGAGACAAGAGCTGGGTCAGAGTGGGTCAAATTGTGCATCAAATGGATCCAGAATTGAATCAGATGTCGGGGGGAGAAAAGGCCGGGATAGCCTTTGGGCTGATGGGTTTGATGGTGCTGGTGGTCATAGGGGCAGTACTCTTGAAGAGGAGAAGGAGAGGGCTCCCT
This sequence comes from Limanda limanda, assembly GCF_963576545.1. Lineage (NCBI taxonomy): Eukaryota > Metazoa > Chordata > Actinopteri > Pleuronectiformes > Pleuronectidae > Limanda > Limanda limanda. The sequence continues at coordinate 17,828,080 of NC_083640.1, read as the reverse complement.
CGGTTGGGGATGGTGACAGGCAATGAGGAAATATGTGGAGAGGTTGGTTGTGATGAAGCAGAGAGGGAGACACGGAGGAGGCCTGAGGGGAAAATAACAGCTTGGCGCCTTTTCCCCATGATACAAGTTCTTCTAATGAGTGAGATTTAGTTTTGAAGTTGATTGTCACCTCAGAAATCTTTGAATCTTTTATAATGAGTTTTTCTGGAGAGGGAGATTTTGTTGAAGTTCTTTAAGAGTTCCTGGTTTGCTTCAATGTGGCTATTTAATAACAAAAACATTATTGAATTTTGCACTTTCCAACATTTAATTACAACCAAGATACTTGATTTCAGCTAAATCTGCTAAAAAAATACGAAATGATTCACTGGAAGCAGACGTGATTTCCAAAGGCTTTAGTGAACTAATACTGCCCCCATGAGGACCAGATGCACAATGTCATTTCATTTTTACCCCACATTTAAGTACCTCAGCACTGAAAAGTACAATAAAAAATGTGTGTACAAATGTTTTTCACAGATAACTAGTGAATCCTTTGTAATTTGTCTATGAATCATTTTGGTACTGTACTTGCAATTAAAAACTATACGTGTATAAATTGTGTATGTTACTACTCAGCTTTTCTGCAAAACATAACTATGAATTAACTATTAAAGTAATTTTTAAATCTCATGGCTCTATGTCTTTATGTTTGCTATCGCCATTCACATTCACTCACAACGACATGTACTGTGCACACTCACATGCACGTGCATACACACATCTATTCCATAAAGAGTGCTCTTGTGACAATATAAAAATCACCCTCCCCCCACACATGTAAATGTGCACACAAACACACAGCTGTGAGGTATTCATACGGGTCTTGAACTTGAAAACAAAACCAGTCATGAGTTTTGTACCAATGAGAAAATTGGTATGGTCTTGGGGAGAGAAAAATTTTAAGGGAGGGAGAGAGAGAGAGAGCCAGATACATCCCTCGGCCATTATTTAAATTCCAGCAGGATCAAGACTTAAGTCAGTTTGCAGTTCACCGTTTAACAGTGAACTGTGCCATCAATGGGCTTAGTGAAGAGTAGAGTTTAAATAGAGGAAGGGGTTTTGGCAGGGGAAGAAAAGTTACAGCCTGACAACTCCTAAAAGAAGATGACGAGACGGACTGAAGGACATTAAAACAAATACAGTCCAAGGTAAGATCAATCATCGATCAATCAAATTTTATTTGTATAGCTCATATTCACAAATCACAATGTGTCTCATAGGAATTTAACATAGTGTGACATCCTTTAACCCTCAACAAGAGTAAGGAAAAACTACTAAAAACCCTTTTAACAGGGTAAAAATACATAGAAACCTCAGAGAGAGCCACATGTGAGGGATCCCTCTCCCAGGACGGACAGAAGTGCAATAGATGTTGATAGTCACATTTAGTCTTTCTGCATAGTTTGCCATTTTTAGTGCATGTAACGTTTTTATTGTTGACACAACATCTGCTGCTGCTTCTGTAAAGCAGAGAGGATTAAGAGCTCATCTGCATTAACAGACATAGTGCATCTGCTATTAAAAATCTGCCCAAAGAAAACATGTCAAAATGTGTTTTAATTTGAAGGAACTTTGGAAAATACTTGCTACTTGCATTGAGATTCCTGTGAGACATGTTGGGAACATAAAGTGGAAAAATGTACTCTCACAAGTGAGATTTTAAATCTATCTTTGTTCAGATTTTAAATCTATGTTTGTATCTGTGTGTGTGTGTCTGTGAAGATGGCAATGAAACTGTGGCATAAGATACATACTTCAACTTGTTCTCATACCTAACTTTTCATATTACAGCATAACTCCTTCGCTTTAATCAACATCACATACATGAATGCACTGCGCTTAGAAGAAAACTATGACATACGCCTTAGAAAGAATTCAAGCCGCCCCCAGCTTCTGAAGGTTACATAAGAATGGCTTAGTTTTGTCTGGAGACTGCGCATGCTTATTGAAGACTCAAAAGGCGTTAGCCGATTCAAGGCGTGTTTGTGAAACACAAAATCGCACTGTCATGATATGAATATTTGCCCAGCAGCGGTCGAAGGAGGGGCTAAACTGGGAGCGCCCCCCCCCTCATTATTGACCAATCCTTTTTCTACCAACTGTTATACATATTACCACAGCCGTCCATTCGGTGCAGTGTTGCCAACTTGACGACTCTGTCGCTAAATCTGGCGACTTTCCAAATCCTCATGGCGACTTCTTTTGTCGAAAGCTACTAGCGACAAATCTAGCGACTTTTTCTGGTGTTATTGGAGACTGACGTGGAAGCACGTATCGTTCTGCAGTTCCTGTCCTCAACGAGCAGCGGGTGCTGCCGTGAGCCCCACCGCCGTCCCAGAGGACTCACAACCCAGTAGCTTCAGTCTCCCAGTAGCCTGAGTCTCCCAGTAGCCTGAGTCTCCCAGTAGCCTTGCGCAGCAGACCCAGCTGCAGGCAGAGCAGAGAGGAGAGCCACGTTCCGCGTCCTCCAGAGTAAAAATGAATCGCGCATGCGCAAAGCCGCCGCTGATCCTGCCCTTGTTTACAGAGCGGGATGTCAGTGTCAATGAATCTTCAGTGTTACTGGAAAACATGATTCATTGAGTTCAGTCTCTTCATCGATGCAGAGTCCACATCGTGATGCATCTAAGAATCAAGACATGTCCACACGTCTAGTGTGGAACGTGGTGAAACTGAACCCTTTCAAGGCCCTGAAAACTAAACCAAGTAGAGCTGGCAATTCCACCCCACTTAACAGCCTTTTGATTCAATTTGATATTCTAACATTTAACAATACAGGACAAAATTGATATATGTATGTGGGTCTAGGCACAGCATTGAAGTCTTGAAGTTATTTTGAGAAGTGATGTCATATTTCAATGGCAAGATAAAAAATAAAAAAACAAGAATCAACAGAAGAATCAAAATTTTTTTTTTATTTTATTGAGAACTTATCTTAGAATTTCCGAGATAATTATCTCAAAAAAACAGAATTTGTTTTTCAAGTGAATGCAATATGCTTCCGTAGAATAAAGCTATTTGTAGTTCTAGAAATATTTAGGGTGTTTTTTTCTCACTTTTTGTAAGTCCTACAGCTACCATTACAATTATGCAAATTAGGCGATGACGTAATTTAGCGACTTTTAGGACAGCCAATAGCTACTTTCCTTACTGAGGAGTTAAGGCCGGCGCATGCTTCTGCGTTTTCACGGGAACGGAGACGCAAGAGCCCTTCCGGGCCCCTCACGGCCCTTCCTACGTCCTTACGTGCGTCGGCCAATTTTTCTAACTATACGGCAAAGCCCCGCAAGCGTCACCCGGCCGCGAGGGCTGTGATTGGTCTGCTGACTACATCATTTCCGGAGACGCATTTCCGGTTCATGCCCGGAAACCACGGAAGATTTAGAAGAACGAATATGGACCAGATAGAAGAGCACTTGGCAGAAGATATCCGACACTATGTCCACTAGTATAACTCGTCACTAACCGGCGGATTTTTCCGCCAGAAAAAGGCTCTGCGGAGCCGCCGTGGCGATGTAAATAAATCGCTCTTCTTCGTGCAACACACGAAGAAGAGCCGACTTCGACAAAAAACATTACTGCGCCTAGTGTTCTGGCGGGGAATTGCATGGCAACACGCGCAACGGTTGGAGAACCATGAATGACAACGAGTCCTGCGTTACAGCTGCGTGCCTGGGGGCCCCTGACGAAGCAGAAGCATGCGCCGGCCTTTAGGCAACACTTTTCGGTGCCTCTTGACTGCCTTGGTGATGCTAGAGGGCCGGGGCTGTGCGCTTAATGACCCTTGCTTTGCTGTACCTTTCATAAATACTTGTTGAACCAAAACGAGACCGGCCCTTCTCATATTTGGGATAAAAGAACACGACACAAGCTTATCATTAAAATCCAGACTTAACCGGCAACATCCTCAACCTTTGTGTCCTCTGCTACATTTAGGTCACCATGCCAGCAGGAAAACATCAACAGAGCAACTTCATTCTGTTGATAATGGCTTTGTCAGTCATGTTGGAGGTCTGCAGGGTCCATGGCTGTAGGCCTGGCTCTGGTTCAGAGTGTGAAGAAGCTCCTTTTGTCCCAGGCTACAACCTGGCAGGAGAGGGCTTCGATGTGGTGCAGATGCGTCGAACGGGCGCGTATGTCATCAACGTCGAAGCTCACCTGGCTGAAAACCGCACCTGCACACTGTGTCCCAACCGGTTCCAAAACGGACAGGTAGAGTCAAACTACCAGACTGTTCAGGCCTCTCAGAGCACCTCCTGCTCTGTTGTAGTCCACTTCCTTTAACTGCTTTCTTCCTATACACCTGCATCCCCATGTACATCCGGTCATTTTTAATCCTCCTCAGATTCAGAGGCTTCCAGTGGCGGTGGTCGACTGGCGTCCCTTCAGCCGCTGCAGTAAGCAGCTTTCTAGTGCCCTGCACCACTCGGTGGACTCCCTGCTGCGCAGCTCCAACTCCCTGGTTAACAACAACTGGAAGGTGGAATTGGGCCTCGACAACATTGGCACGGGAGTGCTGGGAGGAAGCAAGTCAGAACTGGCAGTGTTTGCTGGTCAACAGCACAGCGGGGAGAAGGCCACTTTTGCCACCCAGGAAATCAGTTGCACCTTCTACAGGTAAAGGGGAACTAATAGTTCACGAAAGAAAAACAATAGATCGGCATGGTTACTATGGTTTAAGGCCACACAGTGAACTTGAATGTTTATTGTGTTTGAAACAAAAATGTCAAGATTATTTTCTAATTTCCTCATGGCACTCCACATGTCCTTTGTTTCTTCAGCTACAGGCTGGCTGATCATCCCCAGCTGAGTACAGAATTCACAAAGCATCTGAACCAACTCCCACCGAGTTTAAACACAAGCCAGGACAGAGCCAAGTACAGACGTCTGATAGACACCTATGGAACACACTTTATACGCCAGGTCAGAGAAACACAAACACTCTTCTCTCTATGCCTTTAAATAAATGCATCTTTTCATAGTGATTAACTGAGATAATGACACAGAGGTGGATGACAATAGTTACTGAAAAGCCAAAAGTAAATATTTTTGTTTCCTAGGTCCAACTTGGCGGAAAGGTGAAGCGAATCACTGCCTTCAGGACCTGTCTGGCCACACTGACGGGTTACTCAGAGTACGAGATCAATAACTGCCTGAACGCCGAACTCCGAATGGCTCTAGGTTTCGTCACTGCTAATGCTTCCTTCTCCAACAAGTGTGAAAACATCCTGAAGGGCAGTACGAGTATGAGCATGGGATCCTACCAAGCCTTCATGACCCACAAGACCGAGGTTATCGGGGGGGAGAGGTACTTCCCCGACATCCTCCACCTGCAAGACCCATCTGAAGCGTACCGCAGCTGGATGAACAGCCTCCACGACAACCCTGATGTGGTTTCCTATGCCATCCTCCCTCTGCACCGTTTGGTGGAGGACTCGCAGATCAGTGACAATCTGAGAAGCATCGTCACTGACTACATTAAAGAGAACCAGCTGCATCCTGCTTCCAAGAGCTGTTCCCCAACTCCGAACCTGGATCGCAACTGTTGTCCATTAAGGGCTGTCAGAGGAATCCTCAGACTGGAGATCCAAAGAGCTGCAGGCCTGAATGCGGACCCGTTCTCAAAAACAGACGCCTACGTGAAAATCTTCTACAACGGCAAGTACGAGGAAACTGCGACGCTAATGAACGACAATAACCCAGTGTGGAATGCAATGTATGATTTTGGTTCCGTTGACCTGGGTCAGGAGATGAGGTTGGAAGTCTGGGACAAGGATGTTTATTTTGATAACAGGGTTGGGATATGTCTGCTGTTTCCTGAGAGGGGAACTCACTCCGGGAGCTGTGAGCTCAGTAAAGGAGTTCTCTACTTCACCTACACCGTCAGGTGAGATGCTCACTTGACAGGCTTTAGGTGTGGACGCTACTCCCCCAATGCTGAGTAGGTTGTTAGGTGACAATGTTTCAGCATGGATTTCGATATATAGATGGATGATGTTTAAGTGTAATATATTTGGCATTTTATAATTGCATTTGAACGATAAACATAAACATTTCGTATTATAATACAGTTTTGAAGCTGATTGTCACCTCAGAAATCTTTGAATCTTTAAAAATGAGTTTTTCTGGAGAGGGAGATTTTGTTGAAGTTCTTTTAGAGTTCCTGATTTGAATAAATGTGGCTATTTAATAAAGAAATTACCTTGACTTTTGCACTTTCTAACATTTAATTACATCCAAGATACTCGATTTCAGCTAAATCTGCTTTTAAAATTACGAAAGGATTCAGTGGAAGTAGACGTGATTTCCAAAGGCTGTAGTGAACAAATACTGCCCCCATGAGGGCCAGATGCACAACGTCATTTCATTTTTACCCCACATTTAAGAACCTCAGCATTGATAAGTACAATCACATAGAAATGCGTGTACAAATGTTTTTTCACAGATAACTAGTGGATCCTTTGTAATTTGTATATGAATCAGTTTGGTACTGTACTTGCAATTAAAAACTATACTTGTATAAATTGTGTATGTTACTACTCAGCTTTTCTGCAATACACAACTATGAATTAACTATTAAAGTTATTTAAAAAAAATTTCATGGCTCTATGTCTTTATGTTTGCTATCTCTCTGGTCAAGGAAAATTTCATAAATGTCCAAATAATGTCTTGGTAGTTGGTCAAGGACATAATTTTTGGCCTTCTAACATGTCTGCATGCTGTGTATATGTTTTTAATAGATCATGTAAACTTTAGTTCAAAACACAGAAACAGTTCAATGGACCTCTCACTAGTCTGTACATATGTCACCAAATTATATATTGGTTCTCTAAATATAACAGAAAAACAGGGCTTGAAAATGTGGTATATTCAGCTATATAGATCCCTGTAACCTGGGTATGAACCAGAATCACATGTTTAAGCATACAGCCCTCATCTTTAGCTTCTCAGTAATTCCTCATTATATTTTTAGTTAGTTCTCTCCCCTAGGGAATGATCTCTGACCTGTTGTATTTTTTAGTAGTTCTCTCCCCTAGGGAATGATCTCTGACCTGTTAATGGATAAGCATAGAACATGGGTCTTTGTCTTTCTTTACGAGGCATGTTTTAATGGATACACCATTTCATTCACATTATATGCTTGGACACATGCAGTTGTGTCCGGCTGAAACACGAGATTTGGGATGTTGTTTTGCTTTGGGTCTCAACCTCTCTATATAATGTGTGCTCGACTCCTGCAAAGGCGGGCTTCCACTATTGGCGTGTGGATGTCTCCGGATCTCGAGAGTCCGTCCTGACCTGTAAGACTTTTGTGTAATAAACTTTAAACTATACAAGCAAGTTTTGGGTCCGCGGAGAATTCTTCCTTCAACATCAACTTCACCATCATCGACACCTCTCGGCTGCCCGAAATAGACGATAAAAACCTTTTATTTTATTTTTCTCAGTTTCTCTTTGAATGAAATAGCGACACATTAATGTTCCTGAACCTTACTGAGAAAACCACAACATTCCACCCACACCCTTAAATAGACAATGGCAAAGCTGACCTCATGGTTTTGGTAAGGTTATCAGCACACAGACAGGCAGGCCCAGACATTAAATAGACATGATCGCACAATCACTCACAACAGACATGTACTGTGCACACTCACATGCACGTGCATACAGACATACACACATCTATTTCCCCTAAAGAGTGCTCAGACCAATGTGCATCTCCTCTCTCGTGACAATATAAAAAACACCCTCCCCCGACATATGTACATGTGCAAGTGCACACACAAACACACAGCTGTGAGGTATTCATACAGCTGGGTCTTGAACGTGAAAACAAAACCAGTCATGCTGAGGAAATTGGTATGGCCTTGGGGGAGAGAGAAAATGAAAAGAAGGGAGAGAGAGAGAGACAGATACATAGCTGTGAAGCAGGGGAAGTCCCTCCTAGGTCTTTTTCATGAGGCAGAGGACGGACAAAAGAGAGCGCCCAGCAGGCTCTCAGCACAGCAAAAGCTCCCTCGGCCGTTATTTCAATTCCAGCACGATCAAGACTTTAGTCAGTTTGCAGTTCACCGTTTACAGTGAACTGTGCCATCAATGGGCTTAGTGAAGAGTAGCGTTTAAATAGAGAGGGGGTTTTGGCAGGCGAAGAAAAGTTACAGCCTGACAACTCCTAAAGGACATTAAAACAAATACAGTCTAAGGTAAGATACATTGTCTTTCTTTATAGTTTTTAGAACCATTTTTATTGCATATCACATTTTGAATGTTGATACAAAATCTGCTGCAGGATTACTGCTTTTTATGAAGCAGAGAGGATTAAGAGCTCATCTGCATTTACTGTCTAACAGACATAGTTCATCTGCTATTAAAAATATGCCCAAAGCAAACCTATCAAAATGTGTTTTAATTTGAAGGTTCTTTGGAAAATACTTGATACTTGCATTGAGATTCCTGTGAGACATGTTGGGAACATTAAGTGGCAAAATGTTCTCTCACAAGCTTATCATTAAAATCCAGACTTAACCGGCAACATCCTCAACCTTTGTGTCCTCTGCTACATTTAGGTCACCATGCCAGCAGGAAAACATCAATGTAGCAGCTTCATTCTGTTGATAATGGCTTTGTCAGTCATGTTAGAGGTCTGCAGGGTCCATGGCTGTCGGACTGGCTCTGGATCAGAGTGTGAAAAAGCTCCTTTTGTCCCAGGCCACAACCTGGCAGGAGAGGGCTTCGATGTGGTGCGGATGCGTCGAACGGGCGCGTATGTCATCAACGTCAAAGCTCACCTGTCTGAAAACCGCACCTGCACACTGTGTCCCAACCGGTTCCAAAACGGACAGGTAGAGTAAAACTACCAGACTGCTCAGGCCTCTCTGTCCAGCTCTGTTGTATTCCGCTTCCTTTAACTGCTTTCTTCCTATACACCTGCATCCCCATGTACATCCGGTCATTCTTAATCCTCCTCAGATTCAGAGGCTTCCAGCGGCGGTGGTGGACTGGCGTCCCTTCAGCCGCTGCAGTAAGCAGCTTTCTAGTGCCCTGCACCACTCGGTGGACTCCCTGCTGCGCAGCTCCAACTCCCTGGTTAACAACAACTGGTACCTGGATTTGAGCCTTGACAAAGTTGGCAAGGCAGTGCTCGGAGGAAGCAGATCAGACCTGGCAAAGTTTGCTCGTTCACAGCACAGCGTGGACAAGGCCACTTTTGCCATCCATGAAATCAGTTGCACCTACTACAGGTAAAGGGGGAACTAATGGTACACAAAAGAAAAACAATAGATCGGCATGGTTACTATAGTTTAAGGCGGCACAGTGAACTTGAATGTTTATTGTGTTTGTTACAAAAAGGTCAAGATTATCTTCCTTTGTTTCTTCAGCTACAGGCTGGCTGATCATCCCCAGCTGAGTACAGAATTCACAAAGCATCTGACCCGACTCCCACCGAGTTTAAACACAAGCCAGGACAGAGCCAAGTACAGACGTCTGATAGACACCTATGGAACTCACTATATATACCAGGTCAGAGGAACACACACACTCTTCTCTCTGCGCCTTTTAATAAATGCATCTTTTCATAATGTTTTACTGAGATAATGACACAGAGGTGGATGACAATAGTTACTGAAAAGCAAAAATATTTTTGTTTCCTAGGTCCAACTTGGCGGAAAGGTGAAGCGAATCACTGCCTTCAGGACCTGTCTGGCCACACTGAAGGGTTACTCAGAGTCCGAGATCAATAACTGCCTGAACTCCGAACTCCGAATGGCTCTAGGTTTCGTCCCTGCTAATGCTTCCTTCTCCAACAAGTGTGAAAACTTCCTGAAGGGCAATATGAGCATGGGCTTCTACCAAGGCTTCATGACCCACAAGACCGAGGTTATCGGGGGGGAGAGGTACTTCCCCGACATCCTCTACGAGCAAGACCCATCTGAAGCGTACCGCAGCTGGATGAACAGCCTCCACGACAACCCTGATGTGGTTTCCTACGCCATCTTCCCTCTGCACCATTTGGTGGAGGACTCGCAGATCAGTGACAATCTGAAAAGCATTGTCACTGACTACATTAAAGAGAACCAGCTGCAGGAGGGGCATCCTGCTTCTAAGAGCTGTTCCCCGACTCCTAACCTGGATCACAACTGTTGTCCATTAAGGGCTGGCAGAGGAGTCCTCAGACTGGAGATCCACAGAGCTGCAGGCCTGAAGGCGGACACATTCACAAAAACAGATGCTTACCTGAAAATCTTCTACAACGGCAAGTACGAGGAAACTGCGACAGTAATGGACGACAATAACCCAGTGTGGAATGCAACGTATGATTTTGGTTCTGTTGAACTGGGTCAGGAGATGAGGTTTGAAGTCTGGGACAGGGATGTGCTCTATAATGACAGGGTTGGGATATGTCTGCTGTTTCCTGAGAGGGGAACTCACTCCCTGAGCTGTCAGCTCAGTAAAGGAGTTCTCTACTTCACCTACACCGTCAGATGTGATGCTCACTTGACAGGCTTTAGGTGTGGACGCTACTCCCCCAATGCTGAGTAGGTTGTTAGGTGACAATGTTTCAACATATTTAGATATATAGATAGATGTTTAAGTGTAATATATTTGGCATTTTATAATTGCATTTGAACTATAAACATAAACATTTCATTTTAGAATCTTGTAGGAAACATTAATGTAACCAGAAACCAGTTGTCTTCTATGTAAATAATGTCTTGTAATGTATCTGTATTTATTAACCAAAGTCAATGTCATTCTACATCCATCGTACATAACCAAATAAAAGAAATGCTGATTCAAGACATGGCTACATACTTTGCCTGTTACTTTTACTTGTCTTATGCTGCACTGACACGCTCAAACACAAGTTTTTATCAACTTAGAATGAGAACTTTATGTCAACATCGAGAACTGGTCCTGTTTCATGGATTCTGCCTCGTTTCTACAGTAGCTTAGAACAGACAAACCAAACACTGGCTTCAGAGAAGGCCTTTCGCATTAAAACGCAACCATAGGTTCTCTTACATGCTTGGGAGAGGAGGAGGTATTCAGTTGGTTGCAATGTGCAACTTCACCACTAGGTGCTAATACATCCTATAAACGTTTATAAGGACTGAGAACATGATGACTCCAGAAAGTGAGGCAAAGTGTCTCCACATCCCCCTGGTGGCTGGCTACAGCCCATCTCCTCAATGTTAATTTTGTTCTGTCATTGTAGGTAGTTCATATCACATTGATGTATAAAAACAGGGTGAAACCTCATTATTGACAGCTGAGACTGACTCGTGATTGGTCGAGCGCGTGTCAGCGGTAAAAAGGATTTGTTAAATCCTTCACTTCCTTCATTATAATTCATCCCGGTCCCTATTGGTCCTCTTGCTGAATCTCCTATGCGCATAACCACACACATATTTATTCCAATATTTATTATTAAGTTTAAACAGGTATCTAGAAATCATACAAACAACCTAGTAAAAGCGTTTACAGTAGCACTTGTACACTTACAACACATTAGCCACTTGTACAGTACATGAATGATGCAGCTGATTCCTCAATTCATCTTCTTTGTTGCTTGGCTTGAAAACTCAAAGAAACGGAAGCACCATACTTAACGTAAAAACAGAGAGTGGTCATGCATTTGAGATAAAGTATGCGTGTGTGGGTGCGTGCGAGTCCTCACCCTGTTCAGCAGCAGTCATGTCCTGCTCCAGCTTTAATTTCCTCTGTCCCAGCTGCAGCATGCAGTCCTCTATGCTGCCCTTACTGATCAGCCTAATCACCTTCACAATCCTGACACACAAGAAAGTGTGTTTAGTCTGTACAGTCAATTAATACATGAAGCACAGTTCTAATGAGATCTGAGAATAGCAATTAATATTGCATGGTCTTATTCTGAGATTTGGATCACATTAGAATCTGAGAATATAACATCAGTGTTTTCTTTCAAACCAACTGCTGATAAGTAGTTAGAAGTAAAAATAAGTAAATTCTTTGACAGGAGTATTAGTAACAGATTACATCTTACCTGGTCTGTCCCACACGGTGACACCTGTCCTCTGCCTGTTTGTCATTGTAGGGGTTGCAGTCGATGTCATGTAGAATCACGACATTAGCTGACGTGAGGTTGATGCCCAGGCCGCTGCTTTTAAAATTACGAAATTATTCACTGGAAGCAGACGTGATTTCCAAAGGCTGTAGTGAACCAATGCTGCCCCCATGAGGGTGAGATGCACAATGTTATTTCATTTTTACCCCCACATTTAAGAACCTCAGCACTGAAAAGTACAATCAAAAAGAAATGCATTTACAAATGTTTTTCACAGATAACTAGTGGACCCTTTGTAATTTCTACATTAATCATTTTGGTACTGTACTTGCAATTAAAAGCTATATGTGTATAAATTGTGTTTGTTATTACTAAACTGTTCTGCAATACACAACTATGAATTAACTATTAGTGGTATTTTTTTAATCTCATGGCTGTATGTCTTTATGTTTGCTATCTTTCTGGTCAAGGACAATGTCTTAAATTTCGAAATAATGTCTTGGTAGTTGGTCAAGGACATAATTAATGGCCTTCTAACATGTCTGCATGCTGTGTATATGTTTTTAATAGATCATGTAAAGTTTAGTTCAAAAAGCAGAAACAGATCACTGGACCTCTCACTAGTCTGTACATATGGCATCAATTTATATGTTGGTTCTCTAAACATAACAGCAAACCAGGGTAGGAAAACCTTTTATTTTATATTTCTCAGTTTCTCTTTGAATGAAATAGCGACACTTTATGTTCCTGGATCTTACTGAGAAAACCACAGCATTCCACCCACACCCTTAAATAGACAATGGCAAAGCTGACCTTGTGGTTTTGGTAAGGTTATCAGCACACAGACAGGCAGGCCCAGACATTAAATAGACATGATCGCACATTCACTCACAACAGACATGTACTGTGCACACTCACATGCATGTGCATACACACATTTATTTCCCGTAAAGAGTGCTCAGACCAATGTGCATCTCCTCTCTCGTGACAATATAAAAATCACCCTCCCCCCACACATGTACAGCCGTGGCCAAAAGTTTTGAGAATGGCACAAATACTAATTTTCACAAAGTCTGCTGCCTCAGTTTTTATGATGGCAATTTGCATATACTCCAGAATGTTATGAAGAGTGATCAGATCAATTGCAATTAATTGCAAAGTCCCTCTTTGCCACGAAAATGAACTTAATGTCCAAAAAACATTTCCACTGCATTTCCGGCCTGCCAAAGAAGGACCAGCTGACATCATGTCAGTGCATCTCTTGTTAACACGGGTGAGAGTGTCGAAGAGGACAAGGCTGGAGATCACTCTGTCATCCTGATTGAGACAAAATAGCAGACTGGAAGCTTTACAAGAAGGGGGGTGCTTGAAATCATTGTTCTTCCTCTGTTAACCATGGTTACCTGCAAGGAAACACGTGCTGTCATCATTGTTTTGCACAAAAAGGGCTTCAGAGGCCAGGATATTGCTGCTAGTAAAATTGCACCTAAATTTACCATTTATCTGATCAAGAACTTCAAGGAGAGAGGTGCAATTGTTAGAAGAAGGCTTCAGGGCGCCCAAGAAAGTCTGGCAAGCGACAGGACCGTCTCATAAAGTTGATTCAGATGCGGGATCTAGGCACCACTAGTGCAGAGCTTGCTCAGGAACGGCAGCAGGCAGGTGTGAGTGCATCTGCACGCACAGCGACACAAAGACTATTGGAGGATGGCCTGGTGTCAAGAAGGGCAGGAAAGACGCCACTTCTCTCCAGGAAAAACATCAGGGACAGCCTGATATTCTGCCAAAGGTACAGGGATTGGACTGCTGAGGACTGGGGAAAATAATTTTCTCTGATGAATCTCCTTACCGATTGTTTAGGACATCTGGAAAAAAGCTTACCCGGAGAAGAAAAGGTGAGCGTTACCATCAGTCCTGTGTCATGCCAACACTAAAGCATCCTGAGACCATTCGTCTGTGGGGTTGCTTCTCAGCCAAGGGATAGGGCTCACTAACAATTTTGCCTAAGAACACAGCCATGAATAAAGAATGGTACCAAAACATCCTCTGAGAGCAACTTCTCCCAGCCACCCAAGAACAGTTTGGTGACGAACAATGCCTTTTCCAGCATGATGGAGCACCTTGCCATAAGGCAAAGGCCACGGCTGTACATGTGCACGCGCACACCAACCACACAGCTGTGAGGTATTCATACGGGTCTCAACTTGAAAACAAAACCAGTCATGAGTTTTGTACCAATGAGGAAATTGGTATGGTTTTGGTGGAGAGAAAAAATTAAAGGGAGGGAGAGAGAGACAGATACATAGATGTGAAGCAGGGGAACTCTCTCATAGGTATTTCAGCACAGCAAAAGCTCCCTCGGCCGTTATTTCAATTCCAGCAGAAACGTTACAGCCTGACAACTCCTAAAAGGAGATGACGAGACGGACTGAAGGACATTAAAACAAATACAGTCCAAGGTAAGATCAATCATCAATAAATCAAATTCTATTTGTATAGCTCATATTCACAAATCAAAATTTGTCTCATAGGGCTTTAACATAGTGTGACATCCTTTAACCCTCAACAAGAGTAAGGAAAAACTACTAAAAACCCTTTTAACAGGGTAAAAATATGTAGAAACCTCAGAGAGAGCACACGTGAGGGATCCCTCTCCCAGGACGGACAGAAGTGCAATAGATGTTGATAGAGTCACATTTATTCTTTCTGCATAGTTTGCCGTTTTTAGTGCATGTCACGTTTTTATTGTTGACACAACATCTGCTGCAGGAATACTGCTTTATGTAAAGCAGAGAGGATTAAAAGCTCATCTGCATTTACTGTGTAACAGAATAAGTGCATCTGCTATTAAAAATCTGCCCAAAGAAAACCTGGCAAAATGTGTTTTAATTTGAAGGAACTTTTGAAAATACTTGCTACTTGCATTGAGATTCCCGTGAGACATGTTGGGAACATTAAGTGGTAAAATGTTCTCTCACAAGTGTTGAGATTTTAAATCTATGTTTGTTAAGATTTTAAATCTGTTTATCTGTGTCTGTGTGTGTGTGTGATGATGGCAATGAAACTGAACTCTAAACAAATGCAGGACGTTAGACCGGGGTGGGGGCAGGAGCCGTTTGGGCTGAATATGTGGAGAATATGTGGCCTTCACACAATGATTTTTAATAGCCGTTGCTGGCTGGTGTTAATCTTGAAGTTAATAGAATGTATGTGTGTGTGTCCGTCACATCATAGTTCAGTCTCGCACCTGTCTGATAATGCCTGTTGTGGAGACTGTGAATCTGTGGCATAAGATACATACTTTAACTTGTTCTCATACCTAACTTTTCATATTAAAGCATAACTCCTTAGCTTTAATCAACATCACATACATGAATGCAGTGTGCTTAGAAGAAAACTGTGACATACACCTTATAAAGAATTCAAGCAACCAGCTTCTGAAGGGTACATAAGAGTGGCGTAGTTTTGTCTGGAGACTGCGCATGCTTATTGAAGACTCAAAAGGCGTTAGCCAATTCAAGGCGTCTTTATGAAACACAAAATCGCACTGTCATGATATCAATATTTACCCAGCAGCAGTCGAATGAGGGGCTAAACTGGGAGCGGCTCCTGTCATTTACTGATTCCAGTGCCAAGAGGCTGGTAGCCTAGTACGCCTGCGCACCATCAAGATAGAACCAAGTCTGGACCACGGCAACCCCGCCTCGTTATTGACCAATCCTTTTTCTACCAACTGTTATAAATATTACCACCGCCGTCCATTGGGTGAAGTGTTGACGACTTTGTTGCTAAATCTGGCAACTTTCCAAATCCTCATGGCGACTTTTTTTTGTCAAAAGCAACTAGCGACAAATCTAGCGACTTTTTCTGGTGTTTTGGAGACTGACGTGGAAGCACGTATCGTTCTGCAGTTCCGGTCCTCAACGAGCAGTGGGTGCTGCCGTGAGCCCCTCCGTCGTCCCAGAGCACTAACAGGCTGTCAGTCTCCTAGTAGCCTCAGTCTCCCAGTAGTCTCAGTCTCCCAGTAGCCTTGCGCAGGTCCCAGCTGCAGGCAGAGCAGAGAGGAGAGCCACGCTCCGCGTCCTCCAGAGTAAGAATGAATCGCGCATGCGCAAAGCCGCCGCTGATCGTGCCCTGGCTTACAGAGCGGGATGTCAGTGTCAATGAATCTTCACTGTCACTGGAATTTGATATTCTAACATTTAACAATACAGGAAAAAATGGATTTATGTGTGTGGGTCTCGGCACAGCATTAAAGTCATGAAGTCAATTTGAGTAGTGATGGCCTATTTCAATGGCAAGATAAAAAATAAAAAAACAAGAATCAACAGGAGATTAAAAAAAAAAGTTTTTTATTTCATTGAGAACTTATCTCGGAATTTCTTAGATAATTATCTTAAAAAACAGAATTTGTTTTTCAAGTGATTGCAATACGCTTCCGTAGAATAAAGCTCATTTGTAGTTCTAAACATATTTAGGGTGTTTTTTTCTCACTTTTTTGTCCTACAGCGACCATCACAATTATGAAAATTAGTCAATGATGTCATTTAGCGACTTTTAGGACAGCCAATAGCTACTTTCCTTACTGAGGAGTTGGCAACACTGATTCGGTGCGACTCTTGACTGCCCCGGTGCTGCTGGAGGGCAAGGGCTGTGCGTTTGGTGACCATTGCTTTGCTGTACTTTTCATACCTTTTTATTGCTTCTAAATAAATACTTGTTGAATCAAAACGAGACCGGCTCTTCTCATATTTGGGATAAAAGAACACGACACAAGCTCATCATTAAAATCCAGACTTTACCGGCAACATCCTCAACCTTTGTGTCCTCTGCTACATTTAGGTCACCATGCCAGCAGGAAAAAATTAACGGAGCAACTTCATTCTGTTAAAAATGGCTTTGTCAGTCATGTTGGAGGTCTGCAGTGTCCATGGCTCTTGGACTGGCTCTGGTTCAGAGTGTGAAGAAGCTCCTTTTGTCCCAGGCCACAACCTGGCAGGAGAGGGCTTCGATGTGGTGCGGATGCTTCGAACGGGCGCGTATGTCATCAACGTCACAGCTCACCTGGCTGAAAACCGCACCTGCACACTGTGTCCCAACCGGTTCCAAAACAGACAGGTAGAGTCAAACTACCAGACTGCTCAGGCTTCTCAGAGCACGTCCTGCTCTGTTGTATTCCACTTCCTTTAACTGCTTTCTTCCTATACACCTGCATCCCCATGTACATCCGGTCATTCTTAACCCTCCTCAGATTCAGAAGCGTCCAGCGGCGGTGCTCGACTGACGTCCCTTCAGCAGCTGCAGTAAGCAGCTTTGTAGTGCCCTGCACCACTCGGTGGACTCCCTGCTGCGCAGCTCCAACTCCTTGGTTAACAACAACAGGAAGGTGAAATTGGGCTTCGTCAACATTGGCCCAGCAGTCCTGGGAGGAAGCAAGTCAGAACTGGCAGATTTTGCTCGTTCACAGCACAGCGGGGAGAAGGCCACTTTTGCCACCTCTGAAATCAGTTGCACCTTCTACAGGTAAAGGGGAAATAATGGTACACAAAAGAAAAACAATATATTGGCATGGTTACTATGGTTTAAGGCCACACAGTGAACTTGAATGTTTATTGTGTTTGTTACAAAAAGTCAAGATTATTCTAATTGCCTCATGGCACTCCGCATGTCCTTTGTTTCTTCAGCTACAAGCTGGCTGATCATCCCCAGCTGAGTACAGAATTTCAAAAGCATCTGAACCGACTCCCATCGAGATTAAACACAAGCCAGGACAGTCGAGTACAGACATCTGATAGACATCTATGGAACACACTATATACGCCAGGTAAGAGAAACACACACACTCTTCTCTCTGCGCCTTTTAATAAATGCATCTTTTCATAGTGATTTACTGAGATAATGACACAGAGGTGGATGACAATAGTTACTGAAAAGCCAAAAGTAATTATTTTTGTTTCCTAGGTCCAACTTGGCGGAAAGGTGAAGCGAATCACTGCCTTCAGGACCTGTCTGGCCACACTGAAAGGTTACTCAGGGTCCAAGATCAATAAATGCCTGAACTTCAAACTCAAAATGGCTCTAGGTTTCAACCGTGCTAAAGCATCCTTGTCCAACAAAAGTGAAAACATCCTGAAGGGCAGTGCGAGTATGAGCATGGGCTCCTACCAAGCCTTCATGACCCAAAAGACTGAGGTTATCAGGGGGTGGTCAAACACCTCCGACATCTTCCACCAGCAAGACCCATCTGAAGCGTGGCGCAGCTGGATGAACAGCCTCCACGACAAACCTGATGTGGTTTCCTACGCCATCCTCCCTCTGCACCGTTTGGTGGAGGACTCGCAGATCAGTGACAATCGGAAAAGCATCGTCACTGACTACATTAAAGAGAACCAGCTGCATCTCGGTTCCAAGAGATGTTCCCCGACTCCTAACCTGAATAGCCACTGTTGTCCATTAAGGGCTGGCAGAGGAATTCTCAGACTGGTGATCCAAAGAGCTACAGGCCTGAATTCGGACCCCATCTCAGAAACAGACGCCTACGTGAAAATGGATGGTATTAGACAACAATAACCCAGTGTGGTATGCACCATATGATTTGGGTTACGTTGATTGGGGTACGGCGATGACGTTAGAAGTCTGGGACAAGGATGTGTACTATGATGACAAGGTTGGGACATGTTTTCTGTATCCTGAGAAAGGAACTCACTACCGGGACTGTCAGCTCAGTGAAGGAGTTCTCTACTAGACCTTCACCGTCACATGTGATGCTCACTTGACAGGCTTTAGGTGTGGAAGCTACTCCCCCATTGCTGAGTAGGTTGTTAGGTGACAATGTTTCTGCATGGATTTCGATACATAGATAGATGATGTTTAAGTGTAATATATTTGGCATTTTATAATTGCATTTGAATGATAAACATAAACATTTCACATGATAATATAGATTTGAAGCTGATTGTCACCTCAGAAATCTTTGAGTCATGAAAATGAGTTTTTCTGGAGAGGGAGATATTGTTGCAGTTCTTTAAGAATTCCTGGTTTGAATCAATTCGGCTATTTATTAAAGAAAATACCTTGACTTTTGCACTTTTTACATTTAATAACATCCAAGATACTCGATTTCAGCTAAATCTGCTTTTAAAATTACGAAATGATTCACTGGAAGCAGACGTGATTTCCAAAGGCTGTAGTGAACAA
Source organism: Limanda limanda (assembly GCF_963576545.1). Lineage (NCBI taxonomy): Eukaryota > Metazoa > Chordata > Actinopteri > Pleuronectiformes > Pleuronectidae > Limanda > Limanda limanda. The sequence continues at coordinate 17,808,795 of NC_083640.1, read as the reverse complement.
ATACTGCCCCCATGAGGACTAGATGCACAATGTCATTACATTTTTACCCCACATTTAAGAACCTCAGCACTGAAAAGTACAATCAAAAAGAAATGCGTGTACAAATGTTTTTCACAGATAACTAGTGGACCCTTTGTAATTTGTATATGAATCAGTTTGGAACTGTACTTGCAATTAAGAACTATACTTGTATAAATTGTGTATGTTACTACTCAGCTTTTCTGCAATACACAGCAATGGATTAACTATTAAAGGTATTTAAAAAATCTCATGGCTCTATGTCTTTATGTTTTCTATCTCTCTGGTCAAGGAAAATTTCATAAATGTCCAAATAATGTCTTGGTAGTTGGTCAAGGACATAATTAATGGCCTTCTAACATGTCTGCATGCTGTGTATACAGTGCCTTGCATAAGTATTCACCCCCCTTGGACTTTTCTACATTTTTTCATGGTATAACCGCAGATAAAAATGTATCTCATTGTGATTTTATATAATGGAGCACCGTAAAATAGTCCATCATTTGGAAGTGGGGGGAAATATAACATGGATTTCAAAATGATTTACAAATAAAAACCTGAAAAGTGTTGAGTGCATATGTATTCACCTCCTTTACTGTGAAACCCCTAACAAAGATCTGGTGCGACCAATTGCCTTCACAAGTCACATTTGCAAGTCACAAAATTAGTAAATACGGTCCACATGTCTGTAATTTAATCTCAGTATAAATACACCTGTTCTGTGAAGGCCTCAGAGTTTGTTATAGACCATTACTGAACAAACAGCATCATGAAGACCAGGGAGCTCACCAAACAGGTCATGCTGTGGGGATGCTTCTCTTCAGCAGGTACAGGGAAACTGGTCAGAACTGAGGGAAAGATGCATGGAGCTAAATACAGGGCAATCCGTGAGGAAAATCTGATGCAGTCTGCAAAAGACTTGAGACTGGGGTGGAGATTCATCTTCCAGCAGGACAATGAACATAAAAATACAGCCAGAGCTACAATGGAATGGTTTATATCAAAGCATGTTAATGTCTTGAAATGGCCCAGTCAAAGCCCAGACATAAATCCAATTGAGAAACTATGGCAAGACTTGAAAATTGCTGTTCACAGACGGTGTCCATCCAATCTGTCTGAGCTTCAGCTTTTTTGCCAAGAAGAATGGACAAACATTTCCATCTCTAGATGTGTAAAGCTTGTAGAGACCTACCCCAAAAGACTTACAGCTGTAATTGCAGTGAAAAGAGGTTCTACCAAGTATTGACTCAGGGGGGTGAATACTTATGCACTCAACAGACGTCAACTTTTTTGTTCTTATTATTGTTTGTTTCACAATAAAAGGTATTTTGCAGCTTCAAAGTACTATTCATATTGTGTTGATCAAATGGGAAAAAGTCAGTTTCAGTCTATTTGAAATCCAGCTTGTAACAGTACAAAATGGGAAAAAGTCCAAGGGGGGTGAATACTTATGCAAGGCACTGTATGTTTTTAATAGATCATGTAAACTTTAGTTCAAAACGCAGAAACAGTGTAATGGACCTCTCACTAGTCTGTACATATGGCACCAAATTATATATTGGTTCTCTAAATATAAACGCAAACCAAGCCTTGAAAACCTTTTATTTTATTTTTCTCAGTTTCTCTTTGTATGAAAGAGTGACACTTTAATGTTCCTTTACCTTACTGAGAAAACCACAGCATTCCACCCACACCCTTAGACAATGGCAAAGCTGACCTCATGGTTTTAGTAAGGTTATCAGCACACTACAGGCAGGACCAGACATAAATAGACATGATCGCACATTCACTCACAACAGACATGTACTGTGCACACTCGCACGCATGTGCATACACACATACAGACATCTATGTCTGTATGTGAGTGCTCAGACCAATGTGCATCTCCTCTCTCGTGACGATATAAAAAACACCCTCCCCCCACACATGTACAGCCGTGGCCAAAAGTTTTGAGAACAATTACGGCACAAATATTCATTTACACAAAGTCTGCTGCCTCATTTTTTATGATGGCAATTTGCATATACTCCAGAATGTTAAGAAGGGTGATCAGATAAATTGCAATTAATTGCAAAGTCCCTCTTTGCCACGAAAATGAACTTAATCCCCAAAAACCATTTCCACTGCATTTCAGGCCTGCCAAAGAAGGACCAGCTGACATCATGTCAGTGCTTCTCTTGTTAACAATGGTGAGAGTGTCGTCAAGGACAAGGCTGGAGATCACTCTGTCATCCTGATTGAGACAAAATAGCAGACTGGAAGCTTTACAAGGAGGGGGGTGCTTGAAATCATTGTTCTTCCTCTGTTAACCATGGTTACCTGCAAGGAAACACGTGCTGTCATCATAGTTTTGCACAAAAAGGGCTTCAAAGGCCAGGATATTGCTGCTAGTAAAATTGCACCTAAATTTACCATTTATCTGATCATCAAGAACTTCAAGGAGAGAGGTGCAATTGTTAGAAGGCTTCATGGCGCCCAAGAAAGTCCTGCAAGTGACAGGACCGTCTCATAAAGTTGATTCAGATGCGGGATCTAGGCACCACTAGTGCAGAGCTTGCTCAGGAATGGCAGCAGTCAGGTGTGAGTGCATCTGCACGCACAGCGACACAAAGACTATTGGAGGATGGCCTGGTGTCAAGAAGGGTAACAAAGATGCCACTTCTCTCCAGGAAAAACATCAGGGACAGCCTGATATTCTGCCAAAGGTACAGGGATTGGACTGCTGAGGACTGGGGTAAAGTCATTTTCTCTGATGAATCTCCTTACCGATTGTTTAGGACATCTGGAAAAAAGCTTACCCGGAGAAGAAAAGGTGAGCGTTACCATCAGTCCTGTGTCATGCCAACACTAAAGCATCCTGAGACCATTCATCTGTGGGGTTGCTTCTCAGCCAAGGGAGTGGGCTCACTAACAATTTTGCCTAAAAACACAGCGATGAATAAAGAATGGTACCAAAACATCCTCTGAGAGCAACTTCTCCCAACCACCCAAGAACAGTTTGGTGACGAACAATGCCTTTTCCAGCATGATGGAGCACCTTGCCATAAGGCAAAGGTGATAACCAAGTGGCTCGGGGAACAAAACATCGAAATGTTGTGCAATTCTCAAAACTTTTGGCCACGGCTGTACATGTGCACGCGCACACCAACCACACAGCTGTGAGGTATTCATACGGGTCTCAACTTGAAAACAAAACCAGTCATGAGTTTTGTACCAATGAGGAAATTGGTATGGTTTTGGTGGAGAGAAAAAATTAAAGGGAGGGAGAGGGAGACAGATAAATAGCTGTGAAGCAGGGGAACTCTCTCATAGGTATTTCAGCACAGCAAAAGCTCCCTCGGCCGTTATTTCAATTCCAGCAGAAACGTTACAGCCGTTACTCCTCCTAAAAGTAGATGACGAGGCAGACTGAAGGACATTAAAACAAATACAGTCCAAGGTAAGATCAATCATCAATCAATAAAAAATTTTTTGTATAGCTCATATTCACAAATCAAAATTTGTCTCATAGGGCTTTAACATAGTGTGACATCCTTTAACCCTCAACAAGAGTAAGGAAAAACTACTAAAAACCCTTTTAACAGGGTAAAAATACTTACAAACCTCAGAGAGAGCCACATGTGAGGGATCCCTCTCCCAGGACGGACAGAAGTGCAATAGATGTTGATAGAGTCACATTTAGTCTTTCTGCATAGTTTGCCGTTTTTAGTGCATGTCACGTTTTTATTGTTGACACAACATCTGCTGCAGGAATACTGCTTTCTGTAAAGCAGAGAGGATTAAGAGCTCATCTGCATTAACAGAATTAGTGCATCTGCCCAAAGAAAACCTGGCAAAATGTGTTTTAATTTGAAGGAACTTTGGAAAATACTTGCTACTTGCATTGAGATTCCTGTGAGACATGTTGGGAACATTAAGTGGCAAAATGTTCTCTCACAAGTGTTGAGATTTTAAATCTATGTTTGTTAAGATTTTAAATCTGTTTATCTGTGTGTGTGTGTGTGTGTGTGTGTGAAGATGGCAATGAAACAGAACTCTAAACAAATGCAGGACGTTAGACGGGGGTGGGGGCAGGAGCAGTTTGGGCTGAATATGTGGAGAATATGTGGCCTTCACACAATGATTTTTAATAGCCGTTGCTGGCTGGTGTTAATCTTGAAGTTAATAGAATGTGTGTGTGTGTGTGCGTCACATCATAGTTCAGTCTCGCACCTGTCTGATAATGCCTGTTGTGGAGACTGTGAATCTGTGGCATAAGATACATACTTTAACTTGTTCTCATACCTAACTTTTCATATTAAAGCATAACTCCTTAGCTTTAATCAACATCAGATACATGAATGCACTGTGCTTAGAAGAAAACTGTGACATACACCTTAGAAAGAATTCAAGCAGCCCCCAGCTTCTGAAGGGTACATAAGAGTGGCGTAGTTTTGTCTGGAGACTGCGCATGCTTACTGAAGACTCAAAAGGCGTGAGCCGATTCAAGGCTTGTTTATGAAACACAAAATCGCACTGTCATGATATCAATATTTACCCAGCAGCAGTCGAAGGAGGGGCTAAACTGGGAGCGGCTCCTGTCATTTACTGATTCCAGTGCCAAGAGGCTGGTAGCCTAGTACGCCTGCGCACCATCAAGATAGAACCAAGTCTGGACCACGGCAACCCCGCCTCGTTATTGACAAATCCTTTTTCTACCAACTGTTATAAATATTACCACCGCCGTCCATTGGGTGAAGTGTTGACGACTTTGTTGCTAAATCTGGCAACTTTCCAAATCCTCATGGCGACTTTTTTTTGTCAAAAGCTACTAGCGACAAATCTAGCGACTTTTTCTGGTGTTTTGGAGACTGACGTGGAAGCACGTATCGTTCTGCAGTTCCTGTCCTCAACGAGCAGCGGGTGCTGCCGTGAGCCCCTCCGCCGTCACAGAGCACTCACAGGCTGTCAGTCTCCCAGTAGCCTCAGTCTCCCAGTAGCCTCAGTCTCCCAGTAGCTTCAGTCTCCCAGTAGCCTCAGTCTCCAGGTAGCTTCAGTCTCCCAGTAGCCTCAGTCTCCCAGTAGCCTCAGTCTCCCAGTAGCCTGAGTCTCCCAGTAGCTTCAGTCTCCCAGTAGCCTCAGTCTCCCAGTAGCCTCAGTCTCCCAGTAGCCTTGCGCAGCAGACCCAGCTGCAGGCAGAGCAGGGAGGAGAGCCACGCTCCGCGTCCTCCAGAGTAAAAATGAATCGCGCATGCGCAAAGCCGCCGCTGATCCTGCCCTGGTTTACAGAGCGGGATGTCAGTGTCAATGTATCTTCATTGTCACTGGAAAACATGAATCATTGAGTTCAGTCTCTTCATCGATGCAGAGTCCACATCGTGATGCATCTAAGAATCAAGACGTGTCCACACCTGTAGTGTGGAACGTGGTGAAACTGAATCCTTTCAGGGCCCTGAAAACTGAACCAAACTTAAGAAAAAAATTAAAAACTTGCTCTGCCTTGTCTCTTTTGGATCACTTTGCCGGTCCCAAGCCCGGATAAAGGAGGAGGGTTGGACGTAGAGCTAGCAGTTCCACCCCACTTAACAGCCTTTTGATTCAATTTGATATTCTAACATTTAACAATACAGGACAAAATTGATTAATGTGTGTGGGTATAGGCACAGCAGTATAGTCATGAAGTTAATTTGAGTAGTGATGGCCTATTTCAATTGCAAAATAAAAAATAAAAAAAATAAAAAAAACAAGAATCAACAGAAGAATACATTTTTTTTTTTTTTTATTTCATTGAGAACTTATCTCGGAATTTCGGAGACAATTATCTCAAAAAAACAAAATTTGTTGCTCAAGTGATTGCAATATGCTCCCGTAGAATAAAGCTCAAGCTAAACATATTTAGAGTGTTTTCTTCTCACTTTTTTTTTATGTCCCACAGCGACCATTACAATTATGAAAATAAGTCGATGACGTCATTTAGCGACTTTAACAACAGCCAATAGCACTTTCCTTACTGAGGAGTTGGCAACACTGATTCGGTGCGACTCTTGACTGCCCCGGTGCTGCTAGAGGATCAGGGCAGTGCGTTTGGTGACCATTGCTTTGCTGTACTTTTCATACCTTTTTATTGCTTCTAAATAAATACTTGTTGAACCAAAACAAGACTGGCTCTTCTCATATTTGGGATAAAAGAACACGACACAAGCTCATCATTAAAATCCAGACTTTACCGGCAACATCCTCAACCTTTGTGTCCTCTGCTACATTTAGGTCACCATGCCAGAAGGAAAACATCAACGGAGCAACTTCATTCTGTTGATAATGGTTTTGTCAGTCATGTTGGAGGTCTGCAGGGTCCATGGCTGTCGGACTGGCTCTGGATCAGAGTGTGAAGAAGCTCCTTTTGTCCCAGGCCACAACCTGGCAGGAGAGGGCTTCGATGTGGTGCGGATGCGTCGAACGGGCGCGTATGTCATCAACGTCACAGCTCACCTGGCTGAAAACCGCACCTGCACACTGTGTCCCAACCGGTTCCAAAGCAGACAGGTAGAGTCAAACTACCAGAGTGCTCAGGCCTCTCAGAGCACCTCCTGCTCTGTTGTAGTCCACTTCCTTTAACTGCTTTCTTCCTATACACCTGCATCCCCATGTACATCCGGTCATTCTTAATCCTCCTCAGATTCAGAGGCTTCCAGCGGCGGTGGTGGACTGGCATCCCCTCAGCGGCTGCAATCAGCAGCTTTCTAGTGCCATGCACCACTCGGTGGACTCCCTGCTGCGCAGCTCCAACTCCCTTGTTAACAACAACTGGAAGGTGGAATTGGGCCTCGACAATGTTGGCACAGGAGTGCTGGGAGGAAGCAGATCAGAACTGGCAGTGTTTGCTGGTCAACAGCACTGCGGGGAAAAGGCCACTTTTGCCATCCATGAAATCAGTTGCACCTTCTACAGGTAAAGGGGAACTAATGGTACACACAAAAGAAAAATATATCTGCATGGTTGCTACGGTTTAAGGCCGCACAGTGAACTTGAATGTTTATTGTGTTTGTTACAAAAAGGTCAAGATTATTTTTTAATTGCCTCATGGCACTCCGCATGTCCTTTGTTTCTTCAGCTACAGGCTGGCTGATCATCCCCAGCTGAGTACAGAATTCACAAAGCATCTAAACCGACTCCCACCAAGTTTAAACACAAGCCAGGACATGGTCAAGTACAGACGTCTGATAGACATCTATGGAACACACTATATACGCCAGGTCAGAAAAAACACAAACACTCTTCTCTCTGCGCCTTTTAATAAATGCATTTTTTCATAGTGATTTACTGAGATAATGACACAGAGGTGGATGACAATAGTTACTGAAAAGCCAAAAGTAAGTATTTTTGTTTCCTAGGTCCAACTTGGCGGAAAGGTGAAGCGAATCACTGCCTTCAGGACCTGTGCGGCCACAATGAAGGGTTACTCAGAGTCTGAGATCGATAACTGCCTGAACTACGAACTCCGAATGGCTCTAGGTTTCCTCCCTGTTAATGCTTCCTTCTCCAACAAGTGTAAAAACATCCTGAAGGGCAATATGAGCATGGGCTCCTACCAAGCCTTCATGACTCACCAGACCGAGGTTATCGGGGGGGGAGGGGGGAACATCCTCCACCAGCAAGAACCATCTGAAGCGTACCGCAGATGGATGAACAGCCTCCACGACAACCCTGATGTGGTTTCCTACGCCATCCTCCCTCTGCACCGTTTGGTGGAGGACTCGCAGATCAGTGCCAATCTGAAAAGCATTGTCACTGACTACATTAAAGAGAACCAGCTGCAGGAGGGACATCCTGATTCTAAGAGCAGATCCCTGACTCCTAACCTGGTTCGCAACGGTCGTCCAAAAAGGGCTGTGATAGGAACCCTCAGAGTGAAGATCAAACATGCTGCAGGCCTGAATTCGGACCCCTTCTCAAAAACAGACGCCTACGTTAAAATCAAATACAATGGCAAGTACCGGAGAACTTCCACGATAAATGAAAGAAATTACCCAGTGTGGAATGAGGTATTTTATTTTGATTACGTTGACTGCGATGATTTGTTGATTGTGGAAGTCTGGGACGCGGATGTGCGCTATGATGACCTGATTGGGAGAGGTTATGTGTATCTTGAGAAGGGATCTTGGGAAGTGATCAGAGAGCTCAGTGAAGGAGCTCTCTACTATGAGTTCACCGTCAGATGAGATGCTCACTTGACAGGCTTCAGGTGTGGAAGCTACTCCCCCGATGCTAGGGGGAGCAGGTTGTTAGGTGACAATGTTTCAACATGGATGTAGATATACATATAGATAGATGATGTTTAAGTGTAATATATTTGGCATTTTATAATTGCATGTAAACTATAAACATAAAAATGTCATATTATAATCTTGTAGTAAACATGAATTAAACCAGAAACCAGGTGTCTTCTATGTAAACAATGTCTTGTAATGTTTCTGTATTAATCAACCAAAGTCAATGTCCTTCTACATCCATCGTACATAACCAAATAAAGACATGTCGATTCAAGACACGGCTACATACTTTGCCTGTTACCTTTACTTGTCTTTTGCTGCACTGACACGCTCAAACACAAGTTTTTGTCAACCTAGAATGAGCACTTTGTCAACATCGACAATTGGTCCTGTTTCATGGATTCTACAGTAGCTTAGAACAGACAAACCACACACTGGCTTCAGAGAAGGCCTTTCGCATTAAAAGGCTACCATAGGTTCTCGTACATGCCTGGGAGAGGAGGATGTATTCAGTTTGATGCAATGTGCAACTTCACCACTAGGTGCTAATACATCCTATAAACGTTTATAAGGCTTGAGAACATGATGGCTCTAGAAAGTGAGGCAAAGTGTCTCCATATCCCCCTGGTGGCTGGCAACAGCCCAACTCCTCAATGTTAATTTTGTTCTGTCACCGTAGGTAGTTCATATCACATTGATGTATTTTTTAATTGTTAATTTTCGGGTTAGTTTGGATTTAATTAGTCTTTGCTTTAAAAACAGGGTGAAACCTCATTATTGACAGCTGAGACTGACTCGTGCGTGATTGGTCGAGCGCGTGTCAGCGGTAAAAAGGATTTGTTAAATCCTGCACACTGGATCTGCACTTCTTACATTATAATTCATCCAGGTAACTATTGGTCCTCTTGCTGAATCCCAATACGCATAACCACACACATATTTATTCCAATATTTATTATTAAGTTTAAACAGGTATCTAGAAATCATACAAACGACTTAGTAAAAGCATTTACAGTAACACTTGTACACTTACAACACATTAGCCACTTGTACAGTACATGAATGCAGCAGCTGATTCCTCAAATCATCTTCTTTGTTGCTTGGCTCAAACTCAAAGAAACTGATTCAAGCACCATACTTAACGTAAAACATTCTCTTAATTCATTTGACATGTCTCGAACAGGAAAAGAACCGGGCTTGAAAGATGAAACTCAACACATTAAACTAACGAAGACAGGAGTTAATTTTCCAGATACTTGGCTGAAATTGCGACGCAACCACAAGTGCCAAAATAGTTTTGAATAGAATGAAAATCATTGGGATGGTAACTAGTATGTTTTAAAATCACTGTCTGGAATGACAAGGATGCAACACTGTCAGGTGCAATTCTCTGAGCACCACCTATTGTGAAAGAATCATTACCATAAAACACGTCTGAATATTTCATCAGGCTTCTCAGTGTCCTAACCAGCATACAGTACAGTTATCTAAATGTATATGACAAGGCTTTGTTCACAATACTTCAGTTATGCGAACTTTGTTTCAGTCTATATGTTCAGTACCAAACGGTTGATGGTGTTCTCCAATTCTCGCTGAACTTCTTAAAACCACGTTCTTTCACGTTTCTACACTTTGGAATCTTATACGTAACATGTGAAGTGCATATTAATAAAACGGCTAAATTGTTGTTGTTCAGCCTTCTCTGTAAATACTAGTCTCATAGACAAAGTAAGAACATACACTCAGAGCAGGTAAAAATTGTGTTTTAGGCACATCTAGCACGCTACACAGTCAGTCAATCAGAATTCATTTCAAGAACCTGCAGCATATGATTCTCAGTAGTTTCTGGCCAGGATCATAGGAATGCTTTCAAAAACGTCTCCGGTTTCATGTGTTTGTGTATCACATTCCCAGTGAAGCTTTGAGTAAAGATGCCATATCTTCAGGTATGAATCCCTCACCACCTGAAGAACAAACAGTGCTTTATTTCAGAGGTTTATGTTGCGGTTATCTCAAGTCAGATCATTTGAAAGCTGCATGTCACAAAATAAAGCTAAAATACATGGCTCGACTATGTCATGCTTCAGACCTGGAGCTTACATGTTGATCTTGAAACAAAAATAATCCATGCTTGGTGCCGTTTTTGAGGAGTTGATAAGCATGTAGTATCAAGCAACATTTCTACATATACATAAACTGCTTTTGCACCTCATCCGAAGGGGGTTTCACAGCAGCGTGGAGGTGACAGGTGAGTTTACGCTGTTTTTTAGGTCAAAGCGGTGGACAAGGGGTTAAAAGATACCATCAGCTGATTGAATCTGAAGTAAAGATGTGGGGCGGACCAGCAGTTTAACAAATATGATTTCGCATCTGCTTTTATTCGTTTTCCTTTTCATCTGTTCAAGAAACTCGACGGAAAGCTAAAAGAGGACAAAGTGGCTGTAGTCAGAGCCCTGAGGCTCCGTCTGAGGAACCTTTTTTAAATCCTTTCTTAAGACGCACTTTATTGGACAGTTTTTTTTGTGGTTTATATTTTCTATGAACTGTTTTTTGTCTTTTATTTATGTATACATGGCATAATTACAATTTCAAAAAGTTAACAGGGCCAGATTAAAGGATATACAGCATGATCACAGGTGTCGCTCCTCTGATCAGTTTTATTTACATTTTGAAACTCAACTCACTTTTTAACTAAACAATGTCAAACTACACTTGTTTTTAGGGTGATTATCAAAGAGGGTGGTCATGCATTTGAGAAAAGGTATGCGTGTGTAGGTGCGTGCGAGTCCTCACCCTGTTCAGCAGCAGTCATGTCCTGCTCCAGCTTTAATTTCCTCTGTCCCAGCTGCAGCATGCAGTCCTCTATGCTGCCCTTACTGATCAGCCTAATCACCTTCACAATCCTGACACACAATAAAGTGTCTTTAGTCTGTACAGTCAATTAATACATGAAGCACAGTTCTAATGAGATCTGAGAATAGCAATTAATATTGTATGGTCTTATTCTGTGATTTGGATCACATCCGAATCTGAGAATATAACATCAGTGTTTTCTGCCAAACCAACTGCTGATAAGTAGTTAGAAGTAAAAATAAGTAAATTCTTTGACAGGAGTATTAGTAACAGATTACATCTTACCTGGTCTGTCCCACACGGTGACACCTGTCCTCTACCTGTTTGTCATTGTAGGGGTTGCAGTCGATGTCATGTAGAATCACAACATTAGCTGACGTGAGGTTGATGCCCAGGCCACCAGCACGAGTTGACAACAGGAACACAAATATTTCAGGGACCGTGTTGAACTCATCAATCAACACAATCCTGCAGGATGAGTAAATCATTTGAGTCAACTTGTCAATTTGACTATTATTTTAATATAGTTATAACATTGAAGCATGGGAACCACAGCTTCAGCTCTCTGACCCAGTTATCTAGAAGGCAGAGATATTTAATTAAGCATAAATCAAAAATGAACAATTGATTTGTGAGGAAAAGCTGGTGAGGCTAAGAGTGCTTTGCCCTTTTCCTTTTATGGAGGCTACAACCATCAATTTATTTTCCTGTTCTAGATCCATTTCTCTCATTTATTTTCATTATCTTTCTTAATTTCTATGTACTTATTCAACAGACCTCTCTAAGACTGCACACAAGGCAAGGTCAAAATTTGTTTGTAGAAGGAGAGGGCTCCCTCGGTTGGGGATGGCGACGGGCTATGAGGAAATACGTGGAGAGGTTGGTTGTGATGAAGCAGAGAGGGAGACACAGCAAGATGATGCCTGACGGGGAAAAACTGCTTGGCGCCTTTTCTCCCTGACACAAGTTCTTCTAATGAGTGAGATTTAGATTTGAAGTCGATTGTCACCTCAGAAATCTTTGAATCTTTAAAAATTTGTTTTTCTGGAGAGGGAGATCTTGTTGCAGTTCTTTAAGAATTCCTGGTTTGAATCAATGTTGCTATTTAATAACAAACAAATTCTTGACTTTTGCACTTTCTAACATTTAATTACATCCAAGATACTTGATTTCAGCTAAATCTGCTTTTAAAATTACGAAATGATTCACTGGAATCAGACGTGATTTCCAAAGGCTGTAGTGAACCAATGCTGCCCCCATGAGGGTGAGATGCACAATGTTATTTCATTTTTACCCCCACATTTAAGAACCTCAGCACTGAAAAGTACAATCAAAAAGAAATGCATTTACAAATGTTTTTCACAGATAACTAGTGGACCCTTTGTAATTTCTACATGAATCATTTTGGTACTGTACTTGCAATTAAAAGCTATATGTGTATAAATTGTGTTTGTTATTACTAAACTGTTCTGCAATACACAACTATGAATTAACTATTAATGGTATTTTTTTTAATCTCATGGCTGTATGTCTTTATGTTTGCTATCTTTCTGGTCAAGGACAATGTCTTAAATGTCCAAATAATGTCTTGGTAGTTGGTCAAGGACATAATTAATGGCCTTCTAACATGTCTGCATTAGCTGACGTGACATTAGCTGACGTGAGGTTGATGCCCAGGCCGCCAGCTCGAGTTGACAACAGGAACACAAATATTTCAGGGTCCGTGTTGAACTCATCAATCAACACAATCCTGCAGGATGAGTAAATCATTTTAGTCAACTTGTCAATTTGACTATTATTTTAATATAGTTAGAACATTGAAGCTTGGGTACCACAGCCTAGCGCTCTGACCCAGTTATCTAGAAGGCAGAGATATTTAATTAAGTATAAATCAAAAATGAACAATTGATTTGTGATGAAAAGCTGGTGAGGCTAAGAGTGCTTTGTCCTTTTCCTTTTGTGGAGGCTACAACCATCAATTTATTTTCCTGTTGTAGATTCATTTCTCTCATTTATTTTCATTCTCTTTCTTAATTTCTATGTACTTATTCAACAGACCTCTCTAATACTGCACACAAGGCAAGGTCAAAATTTGTTTGTAGAAGGAGAGGGCTCCCTCGGTTCAGGATGGCGACGGGCTATGAGGAAATACGTGGAGAGGTTGGTTGTGATGAAGCAGAGAGGGAGACACAGCAAGATGATGCCTGAGGGGGAAAAACTGCTTGGCGCCTTTTCTCCCTGACACAAGTTCTTCTAATGAGTGAGATTTCGTTTTTTGAAGTTGATTGTCACCTCAGAAATCTTTGAATCTTTAAAAATTTGTTTTTCTGGAGAGGGAGATCTTGTTGCAGTTCTTTAAGAATTCCTGGTCAATGTGGCTATTTAATAATAAACAAATTCTTGACTTTTGCACTTTCTAACATTTAATTACAACCAAGATACTTGATTTCAGCTAAATCTGCTTTTAAAATTACTAAATGATTCACTGGAAGCAGACGTGATTTCCAAAGGCTGTAGTGAACCAATGCTGCCCCCATGAGGGTGAGATGCACAATGTTATTTCATTTTTACCCCCACATTTAAGAACCTCCGCACTGAAAAGTACAATCAAAAAGAAATGCATTTACAAATGTTTTTCACAGATAAATAGTGGACCCTTTGTAATTTGTGTATCAATCATTTTGGTACTGTACTTGCAATTTAAAACTATATGTGTATACATTTTGAATGTTACTACTAAGCTGTTCTGCAATACAAAACTATGAATTAACTATGAAAGTTGTTAAAAAAAAATCTCATGGCTCTATGTCTTTATGTTTGCTATCTCTCTGGTCAAGGACTATGTCTTAAATTTCCAAATAATGTCTTGGTAGTTGGTCAAGGACATAATTAATGGCCTTCTAACATGTCTGCATGCTGTGTATATGTTTTTAATAGATCATGTAAAGTTTAGTTCAAAAAGCTGAAACAGATCACTGGACCTCTCACTAGTCTGTACATATGGCATCAATTTATATATTGGTTCTCTAAATATAACAGCAAACCAGGGTAGGAAAACCTTTTATTTTATATTTCTCAGTTTCTCTTTGAATGAAATAGCGACACTTTAATGTTCCTGGACCTTACTGAGAAAACCACAACATTCCACCCACACCCTTAAATAGACAATGGCAAAGCTGACCTTGTGGTTTTGGTAAGGTTATCAGCACACAGACAGGCAGGCCCAGACATTAAATAGACATGATCGCACATTCACTCACAACAGACATGTACTGTGCACACTCACATGCATGTGCATACACACATTTATTTCCCGTAAAGAGTGCTCAGACCAATGTGCATCTCCTCTCTCGTGACAATATAAAAATCACCCTCCCCCCACACATGTAGCCGTGGCCAAAAGTTTTGAGAATGGCACAAATACTCATTTTCACAAAGTCTGCTGCCTCAGTTTTTATGATGGCAATTTGCATATACTCCAGAATGTTATGAAGAGTGATCAGATCAATTGCAATTAATTGCAAAGTCCCTCTTTGCCACGAAAATGAACTTAATGTCCAAAAAACATTTCCACTGCATTTCCGGCCTGCCAAAGAAGGACCAGCTGACATCATGTCAGTGCATCTCTTGTTAACACGGGTGAGAGTGTCGACGAGGACAAGGCTGGAGATCACTCTGTCATCCTGATTGAGACAAAATAGCAGACTGGAAGCTTTACAAGGAGGGGGGTGCTTGAAATCATTGTTCTTCCTTCTGTTAACCATGGTTACCTGCGAGGAAACACGTGCTGTCATCATTGTTTTGCACAAAAAGGGCTTCAGAAGCCAGGATATTGCTGCTAGTAAAATTGCACCTAAATTTACCATTTATCTGATCAAGAACTTCAAGGAGAGAGGTGCAATTGTTAGAAGAAGGCTTCATGGCGCCCAAGAAAGTCCGGCAAGCGACAGGACCGTCTCATAAAGTTGATTCAGATGCGGGATCTAGGCACCACTAGTGCAGAGCTTGCTCAGGAATGGCAGCAGTCAGGTGTGAGTGCATCTGCACGCACAGTGACACAAAGATTATTGGAGGATGGCCTGGTGTCAAGAAAGGCAGCAAAGACGCCACTTCTCTCCAGGAAAAACATCAGGGACAGCCTGATATTCTGCCAAAGGTACAGGGATTGGACTGCTGAGGACTGGGGAAAATAATTTTCTCTGATGAATCTCCTTACCTATTGTTTAGGACATCTGGAAAAAAGCTTACCCGGAGAAGAAAAGGTGAGCGTTACCATCAGTCCTGTGTCATGCCAACACTAAAGCATCCTGAGACCATTCGTCTGTGGGGTTGCTTCTCAGCCAAGGGATAGGGCTCACTAACAATTTTGCCTAAGAACACAGCCATGAATAAAGAATGGTACCAAAACATCCTCTGAGAGCAACTTCTCCCAGCCACCCAAGAACAGTTTGGTGACGAACAATGCCTTTTCCAGCATGATGGAGCACCTTGCCATAAGGCAAAGGTGATAACCAAGTGGCTCGGGGAACAAAACATCGAAATGTTGTGCCATTCTCAAAACTTTTGGCCACGGCTGTACATGTGCACGCGCACACCAACCACACAGCTGTGAGGTATTCATACGGGTCTCAACTTGAAAACAAAACCAGTCATGAGTTTTGTACCAATGAGGAAATTGGTATGGTTTTGGTGGAGAGAAAAAATTAAAGGGAGGGAGAGAGAGACAGATACATAGCTGTGAAGCAGGGGAACTCTCTCATAGGTATTTCAGGACAGCAAAAGCTCCCTCGGCCGTTATTTCAATTCCAGCAGAAACGTTATAGCCTGACAACTCCTAAAAGGAGATGACGAGACGGACTGAAGGACATTAAAACAAATACAGTCCAAGGTAAGATCAATCATCAATAAATCAAATTCTATTTGTATAGCTCATATTCACAAATCAAAATTTGTCTCATAGGAATTTAACATAGTGTGACATCCTTTAACCCTCAACAAGAGTAAGGAAAAACTATTAAAAACCCTTTTAACAGGGTAAAAATACTTACAAACCTCAGAGAGAGCCACATGTGAGGGATCCCTCTCCCAGGACGGACAGAAGTGCAATAGATGTTGATAGAGTCACATTTATTCTTTCTGCATAGTTTGCCGTTTTTAGTGCATGTCACGTTTTTATTGTTGACACAACATCTGCTGCAGGAATACTGCTTTATGTAAAGCAGAGAGGATTAAGAGCTCATCTGCATTTACTGTGTAACAGAATAAGTGCATCTGCTATTAAAAATCTGCCCAAAGAAAACCTGGCAAAATGTGTTTTAATTTGAAGGAACTTTTGAAAATACTTGCTACTTGCATTGAGATTCCCGTGAGACATGTTGGGAACATTAAGTGGCAAAATGTTCTCTCACAAGTGTTGAGATTTTAAATCTATGTTTGTTAAGATTTTAAATCTGTTTATCTGTGTCTGTGTGTGATGATGGCAATGAAACTGAACTCTAAACAAATGCAGGACGTTAGACCGGGGTGGGGGCAGGAGCCGTTTGGGCTGAATATGTGGAGAATATGTGGCCTTCACACAATGATTTTTAATAGCCGTTGCTGGCTGGTGTTAATCTTGAAGTTAATAGAATGTATGTGTGTGTGTCCGTCACATCATAGTTCAGTCTCGCACCTGTCTGATAATGCCTGTTGTGGAGACTGTGAATCTGTGGCATAAGATACATACTTTAACTTGTTCTCATACCTAACTTTTCATATTAAAGCATAACTCCTTAGCTTTAATCAACATCACATACATGAATGCACTGTGCTTAGAAGAAAACTGTGACATACACCTTATAAAGAATTCAAGCCACCAGCTTCTGAAGGCGTTAGCCAATTCAAGGCGTGTTTATGAAACACAAAATCGCACTGTCATGATATCAATATTTACCCAGCAGCAGTCGAAGGAGGGGCTAAACTGGGAGCGGCTCCTGTCATTTACTGATTCCAGTGCCAAGAGGCTGGTAGCCTAGTACGCCTGCGCACCATCAAGATAGAACCAAGTCTGGACCACGGCAACCCCGCCTCGTTATTGACCAATCCTTTTTCTACCAACTGTTATAAATATTACCACCGCCGTCCATTGGGTGAAGTGTTGACGACTTTGTTGCTAAATCTGGCAACTTTCCAAATCCTCATGGCGACTTTTTTTTGTCAAAAGCAACTAGCGACAAATCTAGCGACTTTTTCTGGTGTTTTGGAGACTGACGTGGAAGCACG
Source organism: Limanda limanda (assembly GCF_963576545.1). Lineage (NCBI taxonomy): Eukaryota > Metazoa > Chordata > Actinopteri > Pleuronectiformes > Pleuronectidae > Limanda > Limanda limanda. Next base: position 17,791,414 of record NC_083640.1, on the reverse strand, counting down.
TATCGTTCTGCAGTTCCGGTCCTCAACGAGCAGTGGGTGCTGCCGTGAGCCCCTCCGTCGTCCCAGAGGACTAACAGGCGGTCAGTCTCCCAGTAGCCCCAGTCTCCCAGTAGCTCCCAGTAGCCTGAGTCTCCCAGTAGCCTTGCGCAGCAGACCCAGCTGCAGGCAGAGCAGAGAGGAGACCCACGCTCCGCGTCCTCCATAGTAAAAATGAATCGCGCATGCGCAAAGCCGCCGCTGATCCTGCCCTGGTTTACAGAGGGGGATGTCAGTGTCAATGTATCTTCATTGTCACTGGAAAACATGAATCATTGAGTTCAGTCTCTTCATCGATGCAGAGTACACATCGTGATGCATCTAAGAATCAAGACGTGTCCACACCTCTAGTGTGGAACGTGGTGAAACTGAATCCTTTCAGGACCCTGAAAACTGAACCAAACTTAAGAAAAAAATTAAAAAAACTTGCTCTGCCTTGTCTCTTTTGGATCACTTTGCCAGTCCCAAGCCCGGATAAAGGAGGAGGGTTGGACGTAGAGCTAGCAGTTCCACCCCACTGAACAGCCTTTTGATTCAATTTGATATTCTAACATTTAACAATACAGGACAAAATTGATTAATGTGTGTGGGTGTAGGCACAGCAGTATAGTCATGAAGTTAATTTGAGTAGTGATGGCCTATTTCAATTGCAAAATAAAAAATAAAAAAAAACAAGAATCAACAGAAGAATACATTTTTTTTTTTTTTTTTTTAATTTCATTGAGAACTTATCTCGGAATTTCGGAGAGATAATTATCTCAAAAAAACAAAATTTGTTTTTCAAGTGATTGCAATATGCTCCCATAGAATAAAGCTCAAGCTAAACATATTTAGAGTGTTTTCTTCTCACTTTTTTTTATGTCCCACAGCGACCATTACAATTATGAAAATAAGTCGATGACGTAATTAAAGGGACTCTTACCTTTGTTGCATTTGAGAATTACAGCACATTCAAATCATCCCGCCTTCCTCCAATGCCCCACCCCCTCGTTCCCATCCGCGGTGTTTTTTTGAAGAAACTTTATTTACAAGCAGACTTACAATCTACTGCCTCCGCGCACACACGTGAGTTTTTGTTTACCAAAGCAATGGATTCGGTAAGTTATATACATTTACATTCACATGCCTTGATGACGCGGCCCGAATGCGCCACAAGAAGCAGACGGAAAACCTGCATGTCCATGCAGCAAACAGACAGGTCTGTCGGCCAATAAGGTCCTTCGGTCCGAAGAATTTTATTGGTTGAAGTTTTCACTAAATATTATGAGAGTGAAATAATTGTTTGTTTTTACTCCTGGTGGGTCTGTCTTGCATTTTAGAGTGTCATTACCTTATTAATACCAATTTAACCTTATCCAAAAAAAGTGTAAAAATGCAACAAAGGTAAGAGTCCCTTTAAGCGACTTTAACAACAGCCAATAGCACTTTCCTTACTGAGGAGTTGGCAACACTGATTCGACTCTTGACTGCCCCGGTGCTGCTAGAGGATCGGGGCAGTGCGTTTGGTGACCATTGCTTTGCTGTACTTTTCATACCTTTTTATTGCTTCTAAAAAAATACTTGTTGAACAAAAACGAGACTGGCTCTTCTCATATTTGGGATAAAAGAACACGACACAAGCTTATTAAAATCCAGACTTTACCGGCAACATCTTCAACCTTTGTGTCCTCTGCTACATTTAGGTCACCATGCCAGAAGGAAAACATCAACAGAGCAACTTCATTCTGTTGATAATGGCTTTGTCAGTCATGTTGGAGGTCTGCAGGGTCCATGGCTGTCGGACTGGCTCTGGATCAGAGTGTGAAGAAGCTCCTTTTGTCCCAGGCCACAACCTGGCAGGAGAGGGCTTCGATGTGGTGCGGATGCGTCGAACGGGCGCGTATGTCATCAACGTCGAAGCTCACCTGGCTGAAAACCGCACCTGCACACTGTGTCCCAACCGGTTCCAAAACGGACAGGTAGAGTCAAACTACCAGACTGCTCAGGCTTCTCAGAGCACGTCCTGCTCTGTTGTAGTCCACTTCCTTTAACTGCTTTCTTCCTATACACCTGCATCCCCATGTACATCCGGTCATTTTTAATCCTCCTCAGATTCAGAGGCTTCCAGCGGCGGTGGTGGACTGGCATCCCCTCAGCGGCTGCAATCAGCAGCTTTCTAGTGCCCTGCACCACTCGGTGGACTCCCTGCTGCGCAGCTCCAACTCCCTGGTTAACAACAACTGGAAGGTGGAATTGGGCCTCGACAATGTTGGCACAGGAGTGCTGGGAGGAAGCAGATCAGAACTGGCAGTGTTTGCTGGTCAACAGCACTGTGGGGAAAAGGTCACTTTTGCCACCCATGAAATCAGTTGCACCTACTACAGGTAAAGGGGAACTAATGGTACACACAAAAGAAAAATATATCGGCATGGTTGCTACGGTTTAAGGCCGCACAGTGAACTTGAATGTTTATTGTGTTTGTTACAAAAAGGTCAAGATTATTTTTTAATTGCCTCATGGCACTCTGCATGTCCTTTGTTTCTTCAGCTACAGGCTGGCTGATCATCCCCAGCTGAGTACAGAATTCACAAAGCATCTGAACCGACTCCCACCAAGTTTAAACACAAGCCAGGACAGAGTCGAGTACAGACGTCTGATAGACACCTATGGAACTCACTATATACGCCAGGTCAGAGAAACACACTCTTCTCTCTGCGCCTTTTAATAAATGCATCTTTTCATAGTGATTTACTGAGATAATGACACAGAGGTGGATGACAATAGTTACTGAAAAGCCAAAAGTAAGTATTTTTGTTTCCTAGGTCCAACTTGGTGGAAAGGTGAAGCGAATCACTGCCTTCAGGAACTGTGTGGCCACAATGAAGGGTTACTCAGAGTCTGAGATCGATAACTGCCTGAACTACGAACTCCGAATGGCTCTAGGTTTCCTCCCTGTTAATGCTTCCTTCTCCAACAAGTGTGAAAACATCCTGAAGGGCAATATGAGCATGGGCTCCTACCAAGCCTTCATGACTCACCAGACCGAGGTTATCGGGGGGGGAGTGGGGGACATCCTCCACCAGCAAGAACCATCTGAAGCGTACCGCAGCTGGATGAACAGCCTCCACGACAACCCTGACGTAGTTTCCTACGCCATCCTCCCTCTGCACCGTTTGGTGAAGGACTCGCAGATCAGTGCCAATCTGAAAAGCATCGTCACTGACTACATTAAAGAGAACCAGCTGCAGGTGGGACATCCTGATTCTAAGAGCAGTTCCCTGACTCCTAACCTGGTTCGCAACGGTCGTCCAAAAAGGGCTGTGATAGGAACCCTCAGAGTGAAGATCAAACATGCTGCAGGCCTGAATTCGGACCCCTTCTCAAAAACAGACGCCTACGTGAAAATCATCTACAATGGCAGGACCCAGAAAACTTCCACGATAAATGAAAGAAATTACCCAGTGTGGAATGATGTATTTTATTTTGATTACGTTGACTGCTCTGATAAGTTGTTTGTGGAAGTCTGGGACGCGGATGTACGCTATGATGACCTGATTGGGAGAAGTTATGTGTATCTTGAGAAGGGATCTTGGGAAGTGATCAGTGAGCTCAGTGAAGGAGCTCTCTACTATGAGTTCACCGTCAGATGAGATGCTCACTTGACAGGCTTCAGGTGTGGAAGCTACTCCCCCGATGCTGAGTAGGTTGTTAGGTGACAATGTTTCAACATGGATGTAGATATACATATAGATAGATGATGTTTAAGTGTAATATATTTGGCATTTTATAATTGCATGTAAACTATAAACATAAAAATGTCATATTATTATCTTGTAGTAAACATGAATTAAACCAGAAACCAGGTGTCTTCTATGTAAACAATGTCTTGTAATGTTTCTGTATTAATCAACCAAAGTCAATGTCCTTCTACATCCATCGTACATAACCAAATAAAGACATGTCGATTCAAGACACGGCTACATACTTTGCCTGTTACCTTTACTTGTCTTTTGCTGCACTGACACTGACGCTCAAACACAAGTTTTTGTCAACCTAGAATGAGCACTTTGTCAACATCGACAATTGGTCCTGTTTCATGGATTCTACAGTAGCTTAGAACAGACAAACCACACACTGGCTTCAGAGAAGGCCTTTCGCATTAAAAGGCTACCATAGGTTCTCGTACATGCCTGGGAGAGGAGGATGTATTCAGTTTGATGCAATGTGCAACTTCACCACTAGGTGCTAATACATCCTATAAACGTTTATAAGGCTTGAGAACATGATGGCTCTAGAAAGTGAGGCAAAGTGTCTCCATATCCCCCTGGTGGCTGGAAACAGCCCATCTCCTCAATGTTAATTTTGTTCTGTCACTATAGGTAGTTCATATCACATTGATGTATTTTTTAATTGTTAATTTTCGGGTTAGTTTGGATTTAATTAGTCTTTGCTTTAAAAACAGGGTGAAACCTCATTATTGACAGCTGAGACTGACTCTTGCGTGATAAGTCGAGCGCGTGTCAGCAGTAAAAAGGATTTGTTAAATCCTGCACACTGGATCTGCACTTCTTACATTATAATTCATCCAGGTACCTATTGGTCCTCTTGCTGAATCCCAAAACGCATAACCACACACATATTTATTCCAATATTTATTATTAAGTTTAAACAGGTATCTAGAAATCATACAAACGACTTAGTAAAAGCATTTACAGTAACACTTGTACACTTACAACACATTAGCCACTTGTACAGTACATGAATGCAGCAGCTGATTCCTCAAATCATCTTCTTTGTTGCTTGGCTCAAACTCAAAGAAACTGATTCAAGCACCATACTTAAAGTAAAAACATTCTCTTGATTCATTTGACATGTCTCGGACAGGAAACGAACCGGGCTTGAAAGATGAAACTCAACACATTAAACTAACGAGGACAGGAATTAATTTTCCAGATACTTGGCTGAAATTGCGACGCAACCACAAGTGCCAAAATAGTTTTGAATAGAATGAAAATCATTGGGATGGTAACTAGTATGTTTTAAAATCACTGTCTGGAATGACAAGGATGCAACACTGTCAGGTGCAATTCTCTGAGCACCACCTATTGTGAAAGAATCATTACCATAAAACACGTCTGAATATTTCATCAGGCTTCTCAGTGTCCTAACCAGCATACAGTACAGTTATCTAAATGTATATGACAAGGCTTTGTTCACAACACTTCAGTTATGCAAACTTTGTTTCAGTCTATATGTTCAGTACTAAACGGTTGATGGTGTTCTCCAATTCTCGCTGAACTTCTTAAAACCACGTTCTTTCACGTTTCTACACTTTGGAATCTTATACGTAACATGTGAAGTGCATATTAATAAAACGGCTAAATTGTTGTTGTTCAGCCTTCTCTGTAAATACTGGTCTCATAGACAAAGTAAGAACATACACTCAGAGCAGGTAAAAATTGTGTTTTAGGCACAGCTAGCACGCTACACAGTCAATCAGAATTCATTTCAAGAACCTGCAGCATATGATTCTCAGTAGTTTCTGGCCAGGATCATAGGAATGCTTTCAAAAACGTCTCCGGTTTCATGTGTTTGTGTATCACATTCCCAGTGAAGCTTTGAGTAAAGATGCCATATCTTCAGGTATGAATCCCTCACCACCTGAAGAACAAACAGTGCTTTATTTCAGAGGTTTATGTTGCGGTTATCTCAAGTCAGATCATTTGAAAGCTGCTTGTCACAAAATAAAGCTAAAATACATGGCTCGACTATGTCATGCTTCAGACCTGGAGCTTACATGTTGCTCTGGAAACAAAAATTATCCATGCTTGGTGCCGTTTTTGAGGAGTTGATAAGCATGTAGTATCAAGCAACATTTCTACATATACATAAACTGCTTTTGCACCTCATCCGAAGGGGGTTTCACAGCAGCGTGGAGGTGACAGGTGAGTTTACGGTGTTTTTTAGGTCAAAGCGGTGGACAAGGGGTTAAAAGTTACCATCAGCTGATTGAATCTGAAGTAAAGATGTGGGGCGGACCAGCAGTTTAACAAATATGATTTCACATCTGCTTTTATTTGTTTTCCTTTTCATCTGTTCCAGAAACTCGACGGAAAGCTAAAAGAGGACAAAGTGTCTGTAGTCAGGGCCCTGAGGCTCCGTCTGAGGAACCTTTTTTAAATCCTTTCTTAAGACGCACTTTATTGGACAGTTTTTTTTGTGGTTTATATTTTCTATGAACTGTTTTTTTTCTTTTATTTATGTATACATGGCATAATTACAATTTCAAAAAGTTAACAGGGCCAGATTAAAGGATATACAGCATGATCACAGGTGTCGCTCCTCTGATCAGTTTTATTTACATTTTGAAACTTAACTAACTTTTTAACTAAACAATGTCAAACTACACTTGTTTTTAGGGTGATTATCAAAGAGGGTGGTCATGCATTTGAGAAAAGGTATGCGTGTGTAGGTGCGTGCGAGTCCTCACCCTGTTCAGCAGCAGTCATGTCCTGCTCCAGCTTTAATTTCCTCTGTCCCAGCTGCAGCATGCAGTCCTCTATGCTGCCCTTACTGATCAGCCTAATCACCTTCACAATCCTGACACACAAGAAAGTGTGTTTAGTCTGTACAGTCAATTAATACATGAAGCACAGTTCTAATGAGATCTGAGAATAGCAATTAATATTGCATGGTCTTATTCTGAGATTTGGATCACATCTGAATCTGAGAATATAACATCAGTGTTTTCTTTCAATCCAACTGCTGATAAGTTGTTGGAAGTAAAAATAAGTAAATTCTTTGACAGGAGTATTCGTAACAGATTACATCTTACCTGGTCTGTCCCACACGGTGACACCTGTCTTCTGCCTGTTTGTCATTGTAGGGGTTGCAGTCGATGTCATGTAGAATCACAACATTAGCTGACGTGAGGTTGATGCCCAGGCCGCCAGCTCGAGTTGACAACAGGAACACAAATATTTCAGGGTCCGTGTTGAACTCATCAATCAACACAATCCTGCAGGATGAAGACAACATTTGAGTCATTATGTGTGACACAATTCTTTTAACTTTGTTACAGCTTGGAAAATTACTATGCTTGACTTATTTACTATTACATAACTTCAGCATCAAAATCCCATTGTACAGGGGGGACATTTAGGAAGGGTTTAACCGTATCAACAATTGGATAAAGCACAACTCTAACTGACCTGTCGGCTATGGGTGTAGATCCATCCAGTCGGATGTAACGATGCTTGTGATGTTTCAGCATCACTTCCACAATGTCCAGCATCATGGTGAACTGACTGAATAATACCACTCTGTCGCCCTGTTGGAGTTAATGATGATAAATTATATTTTATTCCTTTGCACACAGTCCACACACATGATTCTGTACATTAGTACATACCTTGTTTTTTAGAGAGGCCAGCATCTCTTTGAGGTAGTGGAACTTCCCAGAGTCAAGCAGGAGATTGTTTTCAAGCTGGTAGGAGCTGATGGTGGAGTATTGCTGGCACAGACGATGCAGCTCAAAGTCTGACATCACCTCCATGTCCTCCTGGATCAGAGCCGCATCTGCATCAAAGTGAGTTGGCTCCTGAGGAAGGAAACACACAAAAATAGATGAAACCTTTGTTGAGACAAAACGTAAATTCAATTGTTCAGTTAAAATATGGGAACAGAGAAATACAGATGGAGGAGTAAAAGGATAATGAACAATTGAATGGTTGAAGAATTCAAATTATACAAACTGAAGGTCAAGTACAGAATTAATTAAAAGAGTAAAAGAACAAAGGAGAGTGAAAGAGGACTGACCTTGAGCATGAGTTTGCTCATGGCTTTGAGCTTCTCTGTGGTGTAGTACTGTCTGTGGAGCAGTGGGTGGTTGGCCATCTTCCTCAACTGCATCATCACATTGCACAGCTCCCGCTCTGTAGAGACATTATTAACCATGCATTAATTTCTGTTTTGTGTACAAAATAATGCCGTTATTGACAAGGGAGCTGCCTATGTAGCCATTTCAATGAGGCTTACTCTCGCCAGTGGTGGAGGCCTTGATTTTTTTAAAGAGCTTCTCGTACAGCACCTGCTGCTTCTCACTCATCGAGCAGGACTCCACCTTCTCCTCCTTCGCTGGCAGCTGCTTTAAAACCTGGAGGAAGGAAACATCACAAGTTATTTAAAGCACTAACAAGGGTTTTAACCAACGTTTTCATAAACACTGTGAAGCAATTGGTATTAACTGAGAAAAGAAAATTGAGATAACATTTTAATGTCAAGTCTTCATTTAGAAGATCAACTCACCTCACTCTTGAGTCTTCGGAGGATAAACGGTTTCATGATGAGTTTGGCCTGAGAAATACGATCCCTTTCAAAACGGCTCTGCTCGTCTTGGGATTTCTTAAAACATTAAACACTTTCGTCAGATTGGAACAGAAAAGACACATTTTTGCTCAACTACTCCCGTAGCTTCATTTCATACAATATATATATATATATAACAATAATTTCAAGTATAAAACCAAGAACACAATATCTTGCTGATCGTGAATCCGAACATATAAAGGGAGATAACAAGCTTATATTTCCCAGGTAGTGTTGTTTGAGTAGCTTCAAATGGAGTGGCCTTACAAACTGAGCTTACTGTGCCTCACACACCGACACACTTACTATAGAGAACATTTTGGTGAGCTGTGTCGTGGTGCTGGAGAACATAGAAGGCATGATGAAGTTGAGGAGAGACATCAACTCTAAGAGGTTGTTCTGTAAAGGAGTTCCTGTCAGCAGCAAACGATGCTCGGCCTAAAGGAAAAGAGAGACAGAGAGACATCCCGAACTGTAAAAAAGACAGAAAGGCAACTAAAGATGTGATGGCAGACATGAAGTCAGCTGAATGGTTGTGGTGGAAAATACATTAGAAATTGAACTAACATTAATAGCCATGAGGTGGCGGTATCGCAAGCTGCTCATGTTCTTCAGCATGTGACCTTCATCAAACACAGCATACTTCATACGCAGCTTGCGGAAAAGGCTGCGGTCGTAATCGTTTCCTATCGCCAAGTTGTATCTGTAAAACGAAGCAAACAAACTTTCCTCATTCGGTCTTCAAGTAGCATATTTACAGCAATGATCTCTCACATATGAAGCGGGTGGTCTGTGCGTTTGCTCACGTGGTCACTATGACATGGAAATCAGATTTGTCATTGAGGATGTCGTGTCTGAGGTAGCGGCGGTCCTCCACAGATCCTGTAGAGAACACAAGAGCACAAACATAACAGCTCAAAGTGTGAAAGAATATAACGTTTGTTTGTTAAAATCCCATATCAGGAATTGACGCTGATTAACGGCGTGTACACACAATAGCAGGGTATCAAAGAAAAAAATGTGAATGAGAATGTTCTCATTCACAGCAGGCATCACATGTTCAGCATTGGTTATATTTACTGAGAGATTTCTTACCGCAATAGATTAGAACATTGAAGCTTGGGCACCACAGCTTGAGCTCTCTGACCCAGTTATCTAGAAGCAAGAGATATTTAATTAAGCATAAATCAAAAATGAACAATTGATTTGTGAGGAAAAGCTGGTGAGGCTAAGAGTGCTTTGCCCTTTTCCTTTTATGGAGGCTACAACCATTCATTTATTTTCCTGTTCTATATCCATTTCTCTCATTTAGTTTGATTCTCCTTATTAATAACTATGTACTCATTCAACAGACTTCTCTAGGACTGCACACAAGGCAAGGTCAAAATCTGTTGTGACAGACCTACAGCATGGGATAGAACCGTTTTATCATCAGCAGTAACTGCTACAACCAAGCTTGATTCAGGGTGTTGTGTACATATACAGAAGGAGTGTCCAAACATTCTTATAAGTCTTAGAGACAATTAGAGAGATGACTGTCCCCTTTCTTCGCAGAAGCCAGGAGAAGACACAGTAAGACACAAGGTAAAACATGAGGATTTTTATATTAAATGTCCAATAGAGAAGTTCTACATATAACCAAAAGATATAAGACCCCTGATGCCTGATAACATTATTATCTAAATATATGTTGTTTGCTATACATAACATGTTATGAAGCAAACTATAGATAGCAAAGTGTGTGATTTGTGGGGACTATTACCGAGTGTAGAGGACGGCACAACGAGGACATGAGGACCCTCTATTCCATTCTCGTATAGCTGGGCCAGAAACGCTATGGCTTGGATAGTTTTCCCCAAACCCTGAGAGGAGTGAAGGAGAAGAGGGAAGATGAGATACGGAGTCTTTCGAACTCAAAGATTAAAAAAAGAGGAGCCAGGTGCATGGACATTAAAAGATTTTTTAACAACTGCGTTTCAGATCATATTCAACGCGTGTTGACAGAAAAAATCCTGACATACTTTGCCCACAGTGCATCTTTCCTAAACTACAAAAAACATCTCTTACTGTCTTGGAGCTTAAACAATTTCTTTGTGCCCTCTTCTTTTCTGTTTATATACCTTCAGGATTGAAACATATCAACACAAAGCCATTTGATACTGACACAGCACTGACTTTCACATGTCCATTTAAGTACAACACTGGGCTTAAGAACAAATGTTTGTAGTGCACCTTGTCTCTTCCCCCGGATCCGAGGTTGGTTGTCTTACCATTTCATCAGCGAGGATACCACTGAGCTTGTGCTCATGCAGGAGCAGCAGCCACTTCAGACCAATCAGCTGATAGGGCTTCAGTCGTAACCTGAAAGACAACCATTAAGAGGCTGAGAACAAGAATCTGATATTTAATCTTATGAAAACACAAACTGTAAGTTCTTTCTAATATGTCCCGTTTTCATTTAGTAATCATTTAAGAAAACAAATATGCTAAACAGTAACCCACGCATCATTGCACCGTATCAGTTCCACATTAGACATTTTTGTAGTTTTATTACAGTGTTCTAATATTACTGTTAAGAAAGAACAAACTGAGAAATCCGGAACTAGGTATGCTGCCAAAACCCATTTGAAGTAAAAGTAGTAGCCTTAAATTAACGTTGTCACAATTTATACAGAGCACATAATATTTTAACATATAAGGCCTAAAATTCTGATGAGAAAATAGACTGTTTAGGCCCTAGGGGAAACACTAAAGTCTGCAGACCATCATAAGGTTATTTATAGAAAGTAGCTGATGATTTGAACATTTAGTTTGATGGAATATTCATGAATTTAACCTAATGTGCATTTTACTCACTTGCTGTTGAGTATTCTGGGCTGTTTCATGGCCCCTGTGCCTTTCTCCATCACTTCAGTCACTTGCTTGAGCATTTTTGAGGAAATAGTATTACATTTGGACATGAGCCCCACCACCATCTTCCGCTCCCTGAGGACAAGTCTGCAGCCGAAGAGTAAATCCTGCGACAGTCCATTGGCCTTGTTAAAGACTTCAACCTGAAGGACAGAACAAATGGTTCAGAGTTTCAAGTACCTTATAAAAGTAATACTTCAATCTGTCTCATGGAGAGACACCGATAAAGTGGAGCTGGTCTAGTGTGCAATGGTATTTGCCATATTAACCAAGGTCATACCTAAAGGAACCCTTCACGCATAAATTAATAGATGTTGTGGTCCTACCAAGAATGTAAGTTATGTAACCATGTTTTTTTAATTAAAAAAACGTTCAAGATATCTATGATCAGGAAAAGCACACATGAAGTGTGACTGTACGTTTTATTTATTTGGTTTATATGAAAGATTGAACTCCACCAGGAGATCCCGTGATAGTTATTGTCCATCACTGCCTTTGGTATTTTCGAAAATGATATTGGATAGATGTATGAGAATAAAGGGACTGTTGAAAGGCTGATGTTATGTGTGGCATTTAGCTGTTCAATAAACATTAGACGAGGTCTCTGTTCTACAGAGAATTCGGAGCTGTAAACTCAATGAGTAAATACGCAAATAAGAGCAGTTTCCAGGTATTCTATAGATACTGTCAGTGGCTGTGTTTTTCATCTTTCCCCATTGATACCTTGTGCAAACTGTTTTATTTCTCATGAAGGAATCACCTGCATGTTGTCCACCCTATATTTTAGTATTTATTGAATGGATTTGTTTGGAGACAGATGTTCTCTCACCAGGCTTTTCCAGCTACTAAAGGGTCTCAGCTCCACAATTTTCAGGGCCTTTTTAACAGAACAGCCAGCGATCAGCATCAGCTCATCTCTTGATTCTTCCTGGAAAAACTTGAGCACCTCCTTCTTTATTCCCGTAATGGCACCTTTAGTGTCAAGCTCCTCATCAGAGTTTTCAAACTCGCTGCTAAATGTGTCCTCTTCATCGTCATTTTCACCCTCAGAACTGACACGTTCATCAGAGGCACGCGCCTTTGTCTTTCTCTCTGCTGCCTGTTTCTTCGCTATACTCGTGCCACTGGCAAATCTGGACAGCATCTGGGCAGTGGACGAGGTGGAGGAGGAGGAGGGAGAAGAGGAATGCTTTAGGGACGAAGAGGTAGTTGTTTTCTTGACAGAGGAGGACGAAGACACTGGGCGAGAAATTTTTTGTAGCCACGTGTTCATAGTGGAGGCTCTACTTGTGTTGGGTATGGAAACGTTAATGTCTTCTGGGTCTGATTCGTCTTCACTGTCTTTTGACGCTTCTGTATCATCTGTACTGTCTCCATCTGTTTCACTGACAATTATGGGGTCTTTAGAGTTCTCATGACCATTCCTCTTTGTACTGTCTCTGTGATCTTTGTGGCGCCTCAACTCTTTGTGGTCCCTGCTTGACTTGTCTTTACTCTTTGATTTGCTGGATTTCTTTTCTTCTGACTCAGGTGCGCTGAAGCTGGTATCTGACAACAGGAAAAAACAACAGTTTGAATCAGTATGAGCAGACAACAGGAAAGTTAAAAGAACACATACACATGAAGTCAATGAAAAGGTGGCTGGATTCAGAATAAAGAAGTTGTGTTCACACCTGGGTCTGAGAACATCTGGAGAACCTGCAGAGCCTCCTCTGCATTCCAGTCATGTTCCTGGAGAACCATCCGCAGCTCCTAAAATGAGGGTCAGAGCTTTAACACAAAATGTACTGATTCCAGATACCTTGAAAACCATAGTCTGGTTTGATGGTAAAGTCATAAGAAGCAGCTGTAAAACGGATGATAGATAGTGCTCTGCTTTGCACAGGCATAATTTAACACAAAAGATGAAAGAGTAGCAACTCTGTTTCTGAATGATTTATTGTTCATTCTTTTGTCCTAATGTCTAGGTTCTATGATGTAAAAAAAAATCATCACCTTAACAGTCAATATTTGTTTATTCGGCAAATAATATAAGTTAGGGCTATAGTGTTTATACATGGCAAATTTTCCTCCTGGCTACAGTACATTTCAGCTGGAAAGCTGGTTTTCTTAAACCATTTATGTCAAATATCTTGTAAGTATAAAATTGTAAGACGATGAATAAAAGCACGAGTGGTCATGAAGGCTGAGTGTGCTCCAGAATGGTTTTAAACTGCAAGGCAATTGATTGTGTGCAAGGTAAAACTGGGAGGAGAGCGATACCTCTTTCTTCCTTTAGTGGAACATCACATAAAACGGATTTAAGTTCAGTCACAACCGTAGTACAGTTGTCGTGTTGAGTTGACTATGATCTGTTTAGGAAGGTGGAATCAAACTGTACTAAAATGAATCTTAACAGCATGGCTTGGTGAGTTAAAGAGAAGGACAGTGTCAGTGTGTCCTCACCTCCTTGTCCTGGTCAGGAAACTTTTTCTGCAGTCTTCTCACCATGGCTTCCTGCTTCTCCCAGCTTGGCTCGTTGGCATCATCGTCATCTTCATCAAATACCTTTTTGGTTTTAAGATGAAAAGGTCTTTAAAAAAAATACTGAAATGTGTGCTTTGCAGGGAAAGTAAACCCAAAATGTTCACACTGCTGTTTACATCATCAGCCTCAACACACAATCAATCTGATCTTTACACAATGCTTGGAGCTGTGTAAGTTCATCATACAATAATCTTCATTAAACATGTATCTGAAAATTAAAATTTCAACTGTGATAATATGTACATGTTATTCCGTTATCATTTAAATCTGAAGGGTTGTAACATTAGTAATCTTACCTCTGACACTCTCCTTTTCTTGGTCTCTTGAATCTCACCACTGTCCTGAGAACTGCTGGATCCATCCAGCTTTCTCTTTTTGTCTTGTTCCGGAGCTGAGGAAAAACAAAAAAGGCCATTTATCTCAGTGGTTCCATATTAATGAGAAACGTAGCCAGTGAGGCAGCTATAGTTTTTGTATGCATAGCCCTGTGGCTTTACTGCAACATATTTCAAACATCTGAAAAAAACCCTCTTATTTTTGTGCACCAGGTTGAGATTTACTGTTTTGAATCATGTTTTCTGCTTTACAGCTTTGAGAATGAACCAAACATTATTGACCACAAATCAGAAACTGTTCCTCCATAAAATGCCTCTTTATGGTAGAGGTGTGCATCTTCACCATCGTGCATAAAAACGCATTTCAATGTATCACATTCACAATTTTATACATAACTGCACATGGCAGATTTTTCATCAGTTAATAAATCCAGTCAGACAAATATGAATTATTAATGCTATTACAACTGAGCTGTAAATTACAAAAAAAGTTTTTTTAAAAAGGGAGGAGGCCGACACGGACAGGAAACTCCGACACAGAACAGGACATCCAGACTTTTAATGTTCATCTGTCTTGATTCTGAAGCAGTGGCGGTTATAACTATGCAGTGGCTGAACGTAGCGGAAGGCATGAATCGATTATGTTCTGTCAGTGCATCAATGCAGAGACTTCCACGACCGAATAGTGAAGCCTCTATTTATTGAGAAATGTCCACAACTATACTTTATGGAACTGAGGATGTTCCTTTATTAGGTTCTTGAAAAAAGTGATTATTTACCTTTGTTATCAGAGCCCTTTAAAAAGCAGGCATCTACAGCCTCTTCCAATGTGCTTGTGCTTCCAATGACCTGAAAACAGAACAGAACAATGTGCTTAGAACAGCGAACTGAAAATCGCCATTCGTCATCCATGGAGTTTAACTTGTGTGTTACTTGCTTAAAAGGTGCCTCACCTCGAGTATCTCCTCCCTCGTCATCTGAGGAAACATCTCTTTAAGCCTGGTTGTTTTTTCCTCAGACTTATTCTCCTCATTATCCGTATGATCTGACGGTTTCCAAATTGGATTCCTGTTGAAATAAAGGCACCACGACTGTAAAACAGTACCAATCCCCACGAGTGTGACACAATTGAAAAGCTTGACATTTTAGCCGACACTTACTTGGATTTCATACTTGAAGTTACTCTGGTCTTTGGTTCAGAGAGGACCTCGTCATCTTCTAAGTCGATAGAAAGGTCTTCCTCGTAAACCACTCCTCGGGCATGGGACTTTGATGGAGCTTTGACACGCTTCATCTGAGCTGAAAACCATGATGGTAAAAACAAGTGAGTAGATGCTCTCACAGCAATAATTGGGTTATGATGGCCCTGCTCAGACCTGGGGTTAACATCTGTCCTGAGGCAGCTGATCACAAGTGGACAGTTTTAAGCCAAAATGTTCTGAAAATTGCATTAGAACGTTTCCTGAATTCGTCTCCTGTGACCACTTGTGATTGGATTTCGTTTCCCACAATATATGCAAATAACCATGTTTTTCATTTGTGTTCATGCGATCCAAGTTATGTCTTAACTTAGTCTGAGTTTAAGGATAAATCACATGACAATGATTAATTGTGTGTGTGTGTGTGTCTCAGTGTGTCCACTCGAGCAAAAGAGAGAAAGATAGAGAGTGAGTGGAGTCAGGAGGGGCTGAATGAATAAATACATGCAGCTATTGTTTTAAGGGAACAATGTAACCAATTTATGAAAAGTATCAATCATTGTGTGGCAGTCTATGTTGATAGTGCTGGTGGTGGCTAAAAAAACAAATTGACTGAGAATGGTAAGTAACACATATTTTTTAACTGAGGCTGGTAAGAGAACACACGCTGAGGAGGTGGTCCTTCACACAGGAAAGAGAATGTGGCCACATGCGTCTCAGACGATCTCCAAATGCGATTTGAGAGATCGAACTTCAGACATTTGGATGGGTGAAGACCTGAAACACTTATAATCCGATCTGTTAGTTTGGATGTCAACACAAGGTCTGAACAGGGCCAGGTTTGCAGCTATGTTCTTCTTCCCTCCTCTGATGTTAAAGGTTCTGTAGGAGTCCATCATTACAAACCGATAGTGATAATGGCTGTTTTCTATTAACACAACTACCATTGATGTGTAAATAAGAAGAGGGACACCAGGCAAAAATGTGCTGGGTTATTAAATAATGACACAATATTAACAGGGTTAATACAATGACTGCATCACTCTCTTTGGATTCCATCTTACTCCTTTCAAGGAAACCACAAATTAAAGATGGTGGATATGTGAGGGACCCAGAACAGAAAGTGGCCTCACATATATCATGCATTTTGACGATCATACTTGAACTTGAAGAGCAGGTATGTGTGTGTGTCGTCACGTGTGACCTCATCACGACGCGTTTATATGATGTGATTCTGGTCTGGAAGCATGACGAGTGGGATGACATTGTCTCTAACTATTTCTAAAACACAGCACTGTCACTCCATGCTGCATTGGAGATAATTGTGTTTAAATTGACTGTCCAGCGTCAACACAACAAAACAACCTCTCGGAACAAAACCAACACAATGACATGACGGTTTGACGGGGGGAGGGTGGATGCATATTAATAGCATGACATAACTAGTGATGCTAACGATAGCATGTGTGACACACATCTGGCTCCCAGCAGTGGAAGCTAGCGCTAACATACCTGGCTTATTCTCCTTCTCCGACTCGGGGCTGTTGGAGCCGCTGTCCTGCGCCTTCTTGTCGAAACGAAAACGGTCCAAATTGAACAAGCTCATCTTAAACGGAGACTACTTCTGGACTGACAGCGGCGGCCGCCTTTGTCTCTCTTCTGTCGGCGCTGTCTCCTGCGGCCGGTCGCATGTAGCAGCGGCTCTTCCCGTTAGCCGACGTGACACACTATAGCTACCGGGCGAGTGTTAGCATAGCAGCGGGGGCAGCGCTAGCTCGAAGGCGGCGGCGTTGAACCGTGTGTAGCCTCGGTGGCTCTTAGCACATCGATTAATGGCGGAGTGGTTTAGTCTCAATTTAATGTGCTGAGTCTTCAGCTCTGTTCTGCTCCTGCTATCACGATAACAGCCGGTTTCCCGCGAACTATGGCGGCCCCGCAGGATGTGGAGCCGACTCCTCTCATTGGTCAGGGCAAGCGGTGGGCGGGAATTAACGAATGGACCAAGACAGTACACCGCGGCACACTTCCGGTTTAGCTTTCACTCTGCGTTACGGGTTAAATCGCTCGTATTGTACCACGTGACTGAGTCAGGAAGTGGTTCCCGGGTTTGGCGTGCGATTCGAAATTTAAGGGGCAGCGAAACGCAATGGATCCCCCCCTCACATTCGGTGGACGTGGGACTTGATTGCGCATTTGTTTGCAAAAAAAGAAACCGCCTGAAACCCAGCACTGTGGAACATTTTTTTTTAAATAAAACTGAATAAAATGTTGTCCATATTTTACGTGTTAAATGTTATTACTAGTCACAGGAGCACATTCACATCACAACCCTCTGCCCAATTTGTTTCAAATTTCCCTCTAGACCCCGCCGTTGTATCATAGAGACACCATATCACCATATTAATAGGTTAATAATTTATGTATTTGTGTTACGGACAGTGTTCTGTATGTCCTGTATGTATACATGTGTTGTGTTCTGTCTTGTGTTGTTGTTTTGTTCCCAAGTCCTTATAGACTGGTGATGCCTCCAGTGACTGGAAGGGGGAGCTCTTGGGCAGGACGTGCCAGTGAAGTGGCCAGAAGAAGAAGTATCATGGCCGCTCATCTCACCTGCATCCAATCTTCCAATCACCCCACCTGTGACAGATCTCTCGTCAACCCTTCCCCTTTAAATAGTCCTGTGTTTGTTTTGTTGGCGAGAGGAGGCTTTTGTGGTGAGCTGTGTCAGAGCGCTGATTGTTTTGTTTGGTCCTGATGTTTGCTGGTGTCTTGAGTGAGTTTTTACCAGTAGTTTAAGTTGTAGCAGCCTACTTTTGTTTTGTCTTTTGTCTTTGTTTACTTTGTTTGTTGTGCGCACAGGGACTACAAGGATAGGTAAGATACTCCGGGGTTTACATATCACACTCACTTAGGTTTACTGTTTGTTAATACCTCAGGTTAGAGTGAGCACCACCCGCTGTACTTTTGGGTGCTAAGCACCTGTAAAGGGGGGGGGGGGATTTCTTTGTGTTCTTTTTCTTTGGTGCCACTGTTAGTCCTTGTTGATCCCTGTGTTGCTTTGTCTAAATAAATACTGTCTTTATCTTATATCTGGTCTTGTGTTTTGTGTGATTGCACCCTCACTTATTCAGACCTGTTGCATTTATGTTATGTCCAGCTACGAGCCACCAGGGGGCGTAACATAAATTGGGGGCTCGTCCGGGATCTTTGATCCTAATTAAGCAACAGGTTTGTTGAGTGTTGGTGTGCAGTGCACACGTCAAGTAGGCTGTTGATATTGGTTAGATTAGTTAAGGTTTGTGTTAAGGCTGGTTGAAACATCATGGACACGTTTGATCTTGCGTGTTTTCTTAGTGATCCTTCTGTGGAACAGATTGATCGCTGTAAAAAAAAAGATTTGTATGCCATTGCGGCACATTTTGAATTTTCAGTCCCCCCAAATCAGCTAAAAGCTGAATTGAAAGAAGCGGTCGTACGTATGTTGGTTCACAACAAAGTGCTTGGTACGGGCAGCAGTGCCGCTACTCGTGCGCCCGCTAGTCCAGCCTTATCCTTGTCTTCTAACTCAGAGAAGGACAGCAGGGAGGAAGAGGTAGATGGGGGAGGGCTGGGTAAGGATGAGTCAGTTCCTTCTGATCTGGAGCGTAAGCCTCCTCTAACTCTGCCCCGACTCTCTCCATTTTCCTCACCTAGAGCAAGTGATGATGCCCGCTATAGGCTACGCTTAGCGCGCTTGCAGATGGAGGCGCAGGAGAAAGAGAAAGAAGCAGAGTATAGTCACAAGTTGGCTATTCGTAAAATGGAATTAGAAATAGAGGCGGATTACCGCAGAATAGAAATAACCGCAGATAAAGAGGTGAAGTTAAAGCGCCTAGAAATAGAAGCTGCTGCTGCGAGTTCAGCTCAAACTCGGTCTGTATCTGCTGAATCCTCCGCGCCGGCGAGAGGTTTTGAAGTGAGCCGAAATATCGTGCTAGTACCTCAGTTTCGTGAGGCGGAAGTAGACTCATATTTTACTGCCTTTGAGCGAGTGGCTACCTCCCTGCAATGGCCAAAAGAGGTATGGTCTATAATGCTTCAATGTAAACTCACAGGTAAAGCCCAGGAGATTTTAGCTTCCCTCTCTCTAGAAGACAGTTTGTCATATGACACTATCAAGGCAGCTGTGCTTCGTGCATACGAACTCGTGCCGGAGGCGTATAGACAAAAGTTCAGGACATTTAAGAAATTGTCAAGTAAAACCTTCGTGGAGTTCGCCCGTGAGAAAGAGACTTTGTTTAATCGCTGGTGCAAGGCAAGCAACGCGACGGATTTTGACACCCTATCTCAATTGGTTCTCATCGAAGAGTTCAAGAATTGTCTGCCTGATCGAATAGTAACGTATCTCAATGAGCAAAAGGTTGGGACAGTAGGGCAAGCTGCGGTGCTTGCTGATGAGTTTGTATTATCGCACAAGCAAACATTTGGGATTCCCCGATATGAGAGTAGGTCTTTTACTCCTTCTGCCTCGGCTAGAATGCAGTCTAGTCCGCCACGTCCCTTGCCTCTCCGCTCTAACGAGGAACGGGAGTGTTACTATTGTCACGAAACAGGTCACATAAAGGCTGACTGTTTTAGGTTAAAACGCAAGCAGTCACAGCCAAGCAAACGACCAAAAGAGGTTGGTTTGGTGCAAACATTGTTGGGTCCAGTGTCACTAGTCCCGGAGATGGAGGACAATACTCTGGAACCCTGTTACACACCATTTGTGTTGGACGGCCTGGTTTCCCTTAGTGCGAATGCGTTGAACCAGCATCCAGTGCGCATATTAAGAGATACTGGCGCAGCACAGTCTTTTATATTGTCAGATGTGTTACCTTTTTGCAATGACACTTTAAGTGGCTCCAGTGTGCTTGTGCAAGGCATTGAAATGGGCTTTGTGTCTGTGCCTCTCCATAAGATACATTTATCCTGTGACCTAGCAAAAGGAGTGTTTAAAGTGGGCGTGCGCCCGTCTTTGCCCGTTAGAGGCGTCACATTTCTGCTAGGGAATGACATCGCTGGTGGCAAAGTTATGCCACTTTTAGAAGTTCTAGAAAGACCTGAGATTTTGCAGCCTGATGTGTTGGCTCAGGACTTCCCTGAAGTGTTCCCTGTGTGTGTGGTCACCCGTGCTCAAGCACGTAGTCTGGGTGAAGCAGTTGATTTGTCGGATACCCTGTTCGCTACTGAGGTGTCTGGCCCGACTCTTTCCCCATCTGTGATTATTCAGTCTACTGCTGAGCCGAGTGTCCAGCTTAAGGTTCAGGGCGATACTTCCACCACAGAGACAACTAGGTTGCCTATGGTACGAAGCAGTCTTTTTGCTGCTCAGAAGGAGGACGTTACTTTAGCAAAGTGTTTTGCTGCGGCTCTTGCTCCAGAGAACGCTAAAAATAAAGAAATTGATTATTTTATTGAAAATGATCTACTGATGCGGAGATGGAAATCTCGCGCTGATTTTGATAATGAGTGGAGTAATGTTTTTCAGATTGTTGTGCCTACACAGTACAGACAGTCCGTGTTATCTCTGGCTCATGAACATCTCTGGTCTGGTCATCTAGGTGTTACGAAAACCTATGACCGAGTGTTGCGACATTTCTTCTGGCCAGGTTTGAAGCGAGATGTGTCTTCGTTTTGCCGTACGTGCCACGTATGTCAGATCACGGGGAAGCCTAATCAGGTTATCAAGCCTGCACCTCTTCACCCGATCCCGGCTATAGGGGAACCGTTTGAGCACGTGTTGGTTGATTGTGTTGGTCCTCTGCCAAAAACAAAATCCGGTAACCAGTTCCTGTTAACAATCATGTGTGTAGCTACCCGGTATCCAGAGGCTATCCCTCTTAGGAGTATAACAGCTCAGTCAGTAGTAAGGGCCCTGATCAAGTTCTTTTCTACTTTCGGCCTTCCTAAGATCGTGCAAACCGATCAGGGTACCAACTTCCTTTCGGGTATTTTTGAACAGGTGTTAACATCCCTCTCGATATCACATCGGATCTCGAGTGCTTATCACCCTGAGTCGCAGGGGGCACTCGAAAGATGGCATCAGACGTTTAAGTCAGTGTTGCGCAAATATATCATGGAGAGCGGTAGGGAATGGGATGAAGGCGTCCCTTTGGCTCTATTTGCCGTTAGGGAAATAGTGCAAGAGTCACTAGGTTTTAGTCCAGCAGAGCTGGTATTTGGTCACACCGTGAGAGGCCCTTTACAGGTGTTAAAGGATCAGCTAACGGACAAGAGTTCGTCCACCCAGCGAAACGTGCTGACCTACGTGAGTCGCTTCCGAGAACGACTGCACGAGGCTTGTAGTATCGCTAGGGAGAGTCTCTCTGCTGCACAACAGGGTATGAAGCGGCAGTTTGATAAAAAAGCACTTCCACGTTCTCTACAGCCAGGTGACTTGGTTTTAGTGTTACTGCCCATTCTGAGTAATTCAATGAGTGCTCGGTTTTCAGGACCTTATACTATTGACAGGAGGTTGAGTGCCACTGACTATGTGGTCAGGACCCCTGATAGAAGACGGAAAACCAGAGTGTGTCATATAAATATGTTGAAAAATTATTACAACAGAGACGAGGTCCAGCCGGAGACACGCAGTGCGCCTCTTGTAGCCACTGTTGCGGCTGCGGTGTCACTAGCAGTGAGCCCTAATGCAGTGAGTGATGAGGATGGCCTGAGTTTACGCAATGCCCAGCAACAGACCCCTCGGTTGTCCAATTCAGAGATGTTGGTGAAACTTCCATCCTTGATGCATCATTTAAGCAGGGAGCAGGAAGCTGACCTACTCTGCCTTATCTCAGAGTTCCCCTGTCTGTTTGGAGATGTGCCTACCCGCACTACGGTGTTAGAGCACGACATAGAGGTGGGTGAGTCCCGGCCTATTAAACAGCACCCATACAGGGTAAATGCACATAAGAGAGCTTTGATGAGAAAAGAGGTTGACTATTTACTTGAACATAATTTAGCTCAGCCCAGTTCCAGTCCATGGAGTTCTCCGTGCTTATTGGTTCCAAAGCCTGACGCTACTGTCAGATTCTGTACAGATTATCGAAAGGTAAATCATGTTACTGTACCTGACTCGTTTCCTATGCCCAGAGTAGATGATTGCGTGGATACCATAGGGTCAGCTCGATATGTCACAAAGTTAGATCTATTGAAAGGTTATTGGCAAGTGCCCCTTTCACCACGTGCTTCTGCTATCAGTGCTTTTGTGACTCCTGACAATTTTTTACAATATTCCGTGATGGCTTTCGGAATGAGAAACGCTCCGGCCACTTTCCAAAGGTTGGTGAATATTGTGTTTAGTGGTGTACCTAACTGTACTGCATATTTGGATGATGTGGTAATACACTCATCAGAGTGGACTGCTCATGTGGACTCGCTAAGAACTGTGTTTCAGCGACTGGCTGATGCATCCCTGACACTGAACCTGGCAAAGTGTGAGTTTGGGAAGGCAACTGTGACCTACTTGGGTAAACAGGTGGGCGGAGGCCAAGTGCGTCCCTTGGAGGCCAAAATCGCAGCAATCACATCTTTCCCAGTGCCCACCACTCGGCGAGAGTTACGCCGATTCCTCGGAATGACTGGTTACTACCGAGGGTTCTGTAGGAACTTCTCTTCTGTTGCAGCCCCAATGACTGACTTGATCAGTCCATTGGTAAAGTTTGTCTGGTCAGACAGGTGTCAAACTGCCTTTGAGTGTTGTAAAGCACTCTTGTGTAATGCGCCAGTACTCAGTGCTCCTGATTTTAGTAAACCGTTTTCCATGGAAGTCGATGCGAGCGGTTTTGGTGCTGGTGCAGTTTTAACTCAGATGGATTCTGAGGGTTTGGTCCACCCTGTAGGATTCTTTTCGAAGAAGTTTAATAGTAGCCAAATGCACTACTCTACCATAGAACAGGAGACGTTGGCTTTGCTGCTTGCGCTTCAATTTTTTGAGGTGTATGTTGGGTCTAGTGCGGAGCCTGTGGTGATTTACACGGACCACAATCCGCTAGTGTTTCTGCATCGCATGCACAACCACAACCAACGACTGATGCGTTGGTCTTTGTTTATTGAGAATTACAACCTGGTGATCCACCACAAAAAGGGCACCGAGAATGTGTTTGCAGACGCTCTGTCTCGCGTGTAAATATTGTTGGTCAGTAGTCCTCTAAACCGCTGTGGGAAATTGATATTGATTTTGGGGTTTACGGGATGGTTTAAGGTATCGTCAGCCCTGGGCTGACTCTTTATGGGGGGGAGTGTTACGGACAGTGTTCTGTATGTCCTGTATGTATACATGTGTTGTGTTCTGTCTTGTGTTGTTGTTTTTTTCCCAAGTCCTTATAGACTGGTGATGCCTCCAGTGACTGGAAGGGGGAGCTCTTGGGCAGGACGTGCCAGTGAAGTGGCCAGAAGAAGAAGTATCATGGCCGCTCATCTCACCTGCATCCAATCTTCCAATCACCCCACCTGTGACAGATCTCTCGTCAACCCTTCCCCTTTAAATAGTCCTGTGTTTGTTTTGTTGGCGAGAGGAGGCTTTTGTGGTGAGCTGTGTCAGAGCGCTGATTGTTTTGTTTGGTCCTGATGTTTGCTGGTGTCTTGAGTGAGTTTTTACCAGTAGTTTAAGTTGTAGCAGCCTACTTTTGTTTTGTCTTTTGTCTTTGTTTACTTTGTTTGTTGTGCGCACAGGGACTACAAGGATAGGTAAGATACTCCGGGGTTTACATATCACACTCACTTAGGTTTACTGTTTGTTAATACCTCAGGTTAGAGTGAGCACCACCCGCTGTACTTTTGGGTGCTAAGCACCTGTAAAGGGGGGGGGGATTTCTTTGTGTTCTTTTTCTTTGGTGCCACTGTTAGTCCTTGTTGATCCCTGTGTTGCTTTGTCTAAATAAATACTGTCTTTATCTTATATCTGGTCTTGTGTTTTGTGTGATTGCACCCTCACTTATTCAGACCTGTTGCATTTATGTTATGTCCAGCTACGAGCCACCAGGGGGCGTAACATAAATTGGGAATCCCCCCCCCCTTTACATGAAGGGGGGGGGGGACCTCTCGCTTGGGGTGCGAGAGGTCCCGGGTTCAAATCCCGGACGAGCCCCCAAATTTATGTTACGCCCCCTGGTGGCTCGTAGCTGGACATAACATAAATGCAACAGGTCTGAATAAGTGAGGGTGCAATCACACAAAACACAAGACCAGATATAAGATAAAGACAGTATTTATTTAGACAAAGCAACACAGGGATCAACAAGGACTAACAGTGGCACCAAAGAAAAAGAACACAAAGAAATCCCCCCCCCCCTTTACAGGTGCTTAGCACCCAAAAGTACAGCGGGTGGTGCTCACTCTAACCTGAGGTATTAACAAACAGTAAACCTAAGTGAGTGTGATATGTAAACCCCGGAGTATCTTACCTATCCTTGTAGTCCCTGTGCGCACAACAAACAAAGTAAACAAAGACAAAAGACAAAACAAAAGTAGGCTGCTACAACTTAAACTACTGGTAAAAACTCACTCAAGACACCAGCAAACATCAGGACCAAACAAAACAATCAGCGCTCTGACACAGCTCACCACAAAAGCCTCCTCTCGCCAACAAAACAAACACAGGACTATTTAAAGGGGAAGGGTTGACGAGAGATCTGTCACAGGTGGGGTGATTGGAAGATTGGATGCAGGTGAGATGAGCGGCCATGATACTTCTTCTTCTGGCCACTTCACTGGCACGTCCTGCCCAAGAGCTCCCCCTTCCAGTCACTGGAGGCATCACCAGTCTATAAGGACTTGGGAACAAAACAACAACACAAGACAGAATACAACACATGTATACATACAGGACATACAGAACACTGTCCGTAACAATTTGGCATCACAAACATCATTCATTTATTCAATTCAAAGCTTCACACACCAAAGCCATGGTGTCATTATAATCACTCTGCCTGTTTTTACATTTATTGTCCACTGGTTAGAGAGCAAATTAAGCACCATGAAGCTTCGGCCTATGAGTGAACCCATCGGATGGAAAGCTTCAATGCTTCATGAAGATTCATCTCGCCATCACCAGATATAAGCTTTGTAAAGTATAATAGTAAATAAAAGTCATATAAATTGGAAATAAAATTAATTTTTTATTCAAATTTCATCGTCAATTAGTCCAATTCACTTGTTTCTGCTTGCCATCCACTAGATGTCACAATCTCTCTGTGAAACACTCTCCTGATGAGACAAGGGCTGTCATACATGTATTGATCAAATGGGGGCAGTAGATACACGTTCTTTGAGATGGGATAAGGGTATGTGCTGGGGTTCTCCTGCAGGTGTAGACAGTGATACCACCTCTCTGTAACTTCTGCATGTCTGTGTTCGTGTCCTCTTATCGCAGGTAGCTTTTCGAGAGAAGAAGTTTTTAGACTGAACTTTTTTGAACAACTTAATTAATACACTGTGTCTGAAGTTCTTCTGTTTTACTGACAACTTGCTTTTGTAAATCTATGTGCCCTTTTTTGAGGTGCAGCCAATGCGATGGAGTTAGGATGAATTTATTAGAGTTGACCAGATTAGGGCACAGCAGCCTAGAAAATAATGGAATATGATATATGTATGATGTCTTCGATGATACAAATTAGGATCGGGACGAGTTGAATATTGTGTGAAATTGAGGCCAGTTTCTGTTAATTTCTGAAAAAACTGAATCCTTGACGGAATTTTGTCCCAATTCGTTGATATTTGTTTTATTTTTTATTGAACACGACGTCGACTTCACACATTGACCCTCCAGGATTTCTGGCTCAAACAACAAGTTGTGTATATCTATTGACATGTGTGACATAAGAAATAAATGTTTAATTGAATGGTGTATTGTAACACAGTGTCGTACTCTTGTTAATTATAAGAGAGTTACATGCCTTTGTTTCTTCCCTTTGTAAATTCTAAATGGCCGTGGTGGCCCTCGTCTTCATTTCATCTCGATGGTCAAAGTCAATGGCAACTACTCCCACCATCACCCCCTCCATGCTGCACACACACACACACACACACACACACACACACACACACACACACACACACTGCCCCACAGTGTCAAAGCTTATTTTATGAACATTAGATCAATTTTTATTAACATAGATATAATATAACAAACATTGCTCATCTTATCATGTGCGTCTACCTACAAATCCCCTTTATAAAGAATGAATGTGTTATAAGTTTGGGTTCTCTCGTCCGAACACCCCAGCCGTCAAAATATAGCGCCATCCTGCCGCCTTACTGTCGCCCCCATCATCTCCATGGAGACCATGTAAGTTATAGAGTTGCGTGTGTGTGCGTGCATGAGTGTGTGTGCATGTGTGAGTGTTTGCGCTCTACTCATGGCACAATAGGCAGACTGACACAGAGTCTGATAGGGGTCACGACACTTCACAGCAGGAAGCTCAAACTGTGGCTCCTTTCTCCTGTCGTCCTGGTCAAGGTTTTTGTGTGTATATATATATAAACATGTGTGTGAGTGTGTGAATGTGTGTGAGTGTGTGTGTGTGTGTGTGAATGTGTGTCTTACATCTGCATTAAGATAGACATTTGTTGTTTGCTCCTACGTTTGTTTTGTTTTGTCAGGAATTTCGTGCATGTCAACTATGTAGGTGAGTATGTGTGTACGGACATGCACACACCCACACACACAGACAAGCAGGCGCACCTGCAACAACACTGAAACACAAATCACCAGGCCGTTGCAATGCTGAGGCACACACACACACACACACACACACACACACACACACACACGCACACACATTTTAATGAATGTTTTGCCTAGAGGCAATAACTGAGATAAATTACCATTGCAAAAGGGAAACAGGCGATTATGACATTTGATAGTGGATTTTGACTTCTGAAAACTAATTTTCAATTTAATATCAATAGCCACATGACAGTATGTATACACACATACACACACTTGCACACACAAACACATATCCAGAGGGTTGGAGTTGAGTGTGCGTACTGTAGGTGTGTACTTCTCATACGGTACATGCACATGATTGCATGTGATATGTAAAAAGTTTGTGTATGCATCAGCTGTAAATCATGCTTGCTCAAGTTTCTCACATTTATTGCTGTGTCAAGTGCATGTGTCACTGTTTCCATTGGATGCACGTCTGCATATGCATGGGATTTTTAAGTTTGACCCAACCATGGTCTCCCAGTGGACTCGTCACAAAGTCTGTCACCACCCAGTCACCATGGCGCCCAACTTGGCCGAGACCCGACGGCGGCAGGGAGCACCTTGTCACCGTGGTAACACGTCTGGGATGTAACACCCCCCCTAAGAAATACACAGAGACACACACACACGCACACCACCCCATATGAAAGCTCTTTCTGAGGGTAGAACATATTTCATGTTAAAAAATAATTGTCGCTATCTGTTGTGACTGATACGGCTTTGAGATGAGAGAGACAAAGAAATTCACTGTGAGATCTGATGACAGAGAGACATAACCTCATTTTTCTTCTATTGCTATTGACTTTAACCAGTTTATGGCTCCTTTTAAATGAGTTTGACAGCTTCAGTTGCTTTCATTTATGCCAAGTGCACCCTGTTCCACACCACAGGCTTGTAATTGGTTTGAACACACTATCAATTTTTCCTTTATTTCTGCTTATTAGCTTTCACTGATGCCAGCACACCCAATAATCCTGTACTCTTATATTGAGATAACAAAAAACACAATATCTCCATTGCCATCGTATAAAGAAAATATGAGATAGACTGACAAAATAAAACCCCTTCACTATGGCTGTTGTTTTTGTACTTTATTTTTAATTTCCATACACAAAAAAACCTTTATCCAAAGGTTTTTTGGGCAACTGATTTTATATGACACCATGGTTGTATTGCAAGATATTATATCACAGAGATAACATAACGATGAGGGATCATTGGCCAAGTTTGAATATTGAAAGTTTCAAATAGAAGCTAAAATGCATTGCCGGAAAAAAGTAAATTAAAACTGAAAAGCCAGCATGCCCAAGTTGTCACTGTGCTATGTAGCTGGAGTTCATTTGTCTTGCCGCATGAAGAGTCCCGGAAAAAGATGGTTCCGGGGGGGCACAAAGAGCTAAAGGAATTAAACAAAGATAAATAAAGAAGCATAATATTGTTATTTTTATGTCACAAGCATTAAATGCAATATTTTATAGCATAGCATAGCATAGCATTACATGAAACCAATGTTACCCCACTGCAGACTTTGTGAATGTTTTTACCTAAAGGGGTCACAGCCAACACAACCCAATACATGGCGCTTGTACTATATGTTTATCTATAAATATCTATAAATAATTATAAAAGTGAGCATTTCTAACATACTGAGAGGTTTTTATAGATCTTTGTTTTATCTCTGATCCATTGAAGCTGACACAAAGTCAAGTGTAGTAGTCTGAAGAGGGAAACTTTCATTAGCCATTGTTGAATAACAGATTTATTAGAGACTGTCTGTCTAATTACTCGTCTTCATAGATAAACTAGTGGTCTCATTATGTAATTTACAGAGACATAAATGTGCAAACAAAAGCTTGTATAGTTTGCATCCTGTAGCGATACATCACATATTGACACAGATAGAAGCATCAAAAGTTAATTTTGTCCCTCCTTCTTTTGGATTTCGTCTCAAGTCCTCTTCGATATCGGCTGTCAGATAACTTATCAAATACTCATTTCACTTCTTTTGTGCTACCTTTGTTTAGTCATCACTCATACAACCTCTCTCTCTCTCTGCAGGCAAAAAGAAACAGCAGCAGGGGAGAATTCCCATGCTGCTGGAGGTGATGCTGCGGAGCAGCCGAGACAAGCCACCAATCACGGAGAGACAATGACTGATCTTCCTGGCTGCCTTACAGAACATCAGTCAAACTGAGCTTTGTTAGCGCTGCATTCCTTTGCATTGTCCTCCTGTTTGTACTCCTTAATGAAATAATCTTCATTTCAGCTATTTCATAAAAATGACACACTTCTTTTCATGCATTCTCTCCGTGACGCTTTAAACTGTTTATTTATTCTAACATTTAACATCCATGGCTGATATGATGATAATTTATTATTGGATTATTGTTATTATCATAATCGTGGCTGAAAATAAACTTTTTCATTCGTCTTAGATGTGGTTCGGCTAAAAGCTTTCACTCTATTTTGCATTGTTTTGTGTGGCAGCAGAATGAGTGGCTGCAGTCAACTTTGTGTGGGTCTGTCACATTAGCAGTGTTTTAATTAAACTGAAGGAGACGTGCAGAAAGACAGGGGGACAATGACTGATCCCCAGGCTGCCTGACAGAGCGCTGAGCTTTGTTGGCGCTGCATGCCTTCGAATTGTCCTCCTGTCTAGAATCGCTTAATCAAAGGATGCCAATTATATCTCTGTCATTTAAACATACAATATTAGGAGCTATATGATTGATTACATATCTTTGACAGGGATTTTAGTCTGTAAAATTAGTGGTTGTCCTATCTTGATTACGCTTACAAAATCGTAGTTGTCTTAGCATTTCTATACATTTTCATTCCTTTTTAGATTTGACTCCAGATGTACATGTGCAAACACAAGACCAAAAACAACTTGAACCGTAACCATGGTGGAGAAACAGTTTTGAAATCCAGTTTGAAAACAAGGTATAATGGCACATATGCATTCGCTCAACCATTGAATAACCTTAAAGTGTTTTTCCTTGCTGTATCACAAGTGACAGCAGTTTGAGGGATCAGGATCCATCAACTTTCCCAAATGTATAATGAACATGAAGATACAAACAGCTTCAAGTTGGCAGAAGCACAAAAAAGCACATGGACACGGTGAAGTAAGACTTAAACAACAATTTATAAAGTTATCTCAGGAGACGAGAACCGAGACAGGAAGAGAATGAAAAACTCGTTAAGTTTTTCTTTTTTTTCTGGCAGACTGTGTGTGTGTGTGTGCGTGTGTGTGTGTGTGTGTGTGTGTGTGTGTGTTTGTGTGTGTGTGTGTGTGTGTGTGTGCATGTGCCCTGCCCTCTCCATTCTGTAAAGTGGCAGGGAAGTTGATACGACTGAGATGGGAATGTCAGCACAGGATCAACACCCCTGCTGGTGGACACCAGTTGGGGGTCGGTCTCCACTGGGACGCCACTGCATCTATATGTGTGTGTGTTTGATAAGACATGTGAATGAATATGTGTGTGTGTGAGTGTGTGTGTGTGTGCAGTTTGGCTCATGAGTGTACATCCTAAATATGTGTGTGTGTCTATGTGAATGTTAGGGGCCAGTGTCTGGGCCGCTTTGGGGGGAAGGGAGGTTAGCCTGGTGACAGGCTCAGCTGTGTTGAATTGTGGGAGAAAAAGAGCTGACGCGACGGGAGTTGATGTCTGACATGACCCCTCTCAGCAGGCGCACTGCGGGGCGCTGGGAGCTGCCGCTGACTGAGTGTGTTTGTGTGTTTCTCTGTGTGTGTGTGTGTGTGTGTGTGTGTGTGTGTGTGTGTGTCTGTGTGTGTGTGTGTGTCTGTGTGAGTGGGAAAGTGAAGGAGGGATGTGGAGTTACAAAGCGAGGAACGACAACAACAACCACAAAGACGACTTCTCTATGTCTGGTTCCATTTTCGCTTCATATCCTGATTTCTCCCACATCCACGGCAGAGTCCCCATCTCTGTGAAACAGCATCTTGATGGATGTGACACTGGACTTCTCCTCCTGTGTAACCCAATCTTCTCGGGGCCTTTCCTTCCTCCACCTTCCATTTTCTCTCCCTCCATATCATATACCCCTCCTTGACCTTCTCGCTCATTGTTGGTGTCCCCGTGCTCCCTCCTTCCCTCTCCTTCTCCCTTCTCCGTCTCACCTGAGGGTGCATTCAGGCTGGTAAAGTGATCTACAGGTCTCCGCTGTGCTGCTGCTTGTTGCACTTGCCATTCTGAGCCGTACTCTTTGACCCTTTTTGCCCTTCGCAGTTGTTTCCTCTGTATTTGTATCATACTTCTATTCTCTCCTTCCTCAATCCCTTCCATATCTCCAGTCCAACACAGACAGACGCACAAAAAAAACACACACACACACACTCCATCGCTTTCTATTCACTGTCTCTCCTCTTTGGGTCCAGTGCTTTGCCATCCGTCTCTGATAAGTGCCCACAAAGCCCCCACTGTCTAGTGTGACCCGCCATTCTTCCCCCATCCCCTCTCGCTCTCTTTCCCCCTCTCCTTCTCTCTCTCCGTCCCGGGGCAGCCAAGCGTGAGGTAAAAAGGGAGGGGCTGTTTATCTTGCGCACACACCCCAAGTTGTTTTACCTTCACCCCTTCTTTTTTCCTCTCTTTCTCTCTATCACACTTTTTGTCCTTACTCTCCAGTCACATCCTCCGACTTTTGTAAAAAAACTTTCTGCCACTGTCTGTCTCGTTCCTCTCTCCTCCTCGTCTAACTTCCCTCGGTCTGCAGGGAAACCTTGTCCCCCAGCTCTCACAATGGATGCTGATGCTTTTAATGTAGGACAATGGGGCAGATCTGAAAGGTTAGCCAGCCCTTTGCACTGTATCCCCATGCACTCTCCACCCTCCACTGATCCTTCTCTTTCTTCCCACTGTCACCTACACCTGCCTCTCATCTTGATCCTTTAATTCTGGTAAATTTATTATTTTATTGTTTTTCTCCTTACTGATCTTGTTTCAGGATCACGTGCAATGGTGATGCAGCCGGGTTGAGCTCGTCATGATACATTTGGCTCATAATGGATTGACAAAATGACTCAGGTAGTGTTAACACCAAAACAAGGAATTTATCAAAAGTGGACCCGTTCTTGATTTAAGAATTAAGAAAGTCAGGGTTAAACCAGCAAAAAAGTCAAAACCTGGCTGTGTATCACACGGGCCAATCGTGTGGCACATTCAAGCAAAGGCACACAGATGGTAAATTACTTGACCTGAAAGTGTAATTATGACAACATTAAAGTCCTAATCCAGTGGTATAATTACAGACAATAAGAAGAAATTATCCAGGATACAACTACGTCGACATACACAGTGTTGGGGAGTAACGGAATACATGTAACGGCGTTACGTATTTAGAATACAAATTATGAGTAACTGTATTCCGTTACAGTTACAAATTAAATAGATGGTATTCAGAATACAGTTACATTGTTGAAATCAGTGGATTACATGACGGTACTTCTCGAGTTTATTCACTCTCTCGTAAATCCACTGGCGGCAAAGCCCCCAGGAAGCAGCTGGAGACCAGGGCTGCCGTAAGAGCGCCCGGACCCCGGCGGCGTGAAGGAGCCTCACCGCTACCGGCTCGGGACCGTTACAGGCCCGGGGCCGAGGCTCTGAGAGAGTTCCGTCGCTACCAGAAATCTACGGAGCTGCTGATCCGCAAGCTGCCCTTCCAGCGCCCGGTGAGAGAAGACCGACCTGCGCTCCCAGAGCTCCGCTGTCATGGCTCTGCAGGAGGCCAGCGAGGCACGCCGGGTTCACACCGGACGCTGAAGCGCCGGGCAGCGCTAATAATATCACCCGTTGACCCAGTAGCATATGGTCACTTGTTTCTCCAACATTAACTGCAACAGCGTCCCAATTTAATGTCATCTATCTTCAAGAACTTCTCCGCTGTTTGCTCCGTTCAATGTCGGGTGTCGAGGGTAAATTACGTATTCTCCGCCCCCCCCCCTCTCTTTTTATCTTTATGACTGCTTGTGTGTCTGTAGTGGGGGGGCAGAGGGGGGCATTGAATAATGTGATCGGTAAAATTGGTAAAATTAAAACTCCAGGACAACAGAAGGGGAATACAAACTATGGGATGCATACTTTATCATTTGTATCATATAATATGTCATCAATATCGTTTAAAATCATTTTTCAGTGTGTTTCATGGAGCGATACGCTCGCGTCAAGCGCAAAAAATAGACTCGACGAAACGATCGCTGCACGGCGCGAGGCAGCCTTGGCGCAGGGGGGGGGGGGGTTCAGCCTCCGGTGGGGCCGGCACTGAGGTGGAGTGGATGGGAGCCGGACATCCAGCTGCCCCGCCGCATCTTGCGGAGAGAGAGTTTAAACTGCTGCTGCTCCACTGACTATAACAACGCATACACATAATAATCACATAATCATACACTTAAAAAATGCACTACAAACCGGAAGTATTCCAAGTATTCAGAATACGTTACTCAGATTAGTTAATGTAATGGAATACGTTACAGATTACATTTTTGGGCATGTATTCTGTATTCTGTAACGGAATACGTTTTGAAAGTATCCTTCCCAACACTGGACATACATTGTGTTCAAATTTATTTGTAGCAGCAAATTTACCCACATTTTGTTTAACAACCCAACAACTGATGAGACAAATGACCTCATGGCGTTTTTTTGGGGGATTGTTTACATTTGATCTTGTTAGTTTTGGTTTCACATTGTAATGCATAGACCATGCTAAAGACTTTTGTATGACATTTGTGATTCCTGTCGTCGTCACCCACGGGCTACGTCTCCCTATAGTTCACATCGATTGATTTGTAGACCAAATCTGACGTCGGCATGTTTTTATTTCAACTATTATATTTTTTAATAAAGTTTATTGTAAAAAGTAGTATGTCTGTTTAAACAGAGAAAATATATGAAATAATTGAACTTCCTTAAATATATGTTTGATTAAGTCCTTCTAAGGAAGATGTACCTCCTCCCTGATGGCAGGTGAAGTTCTCAGAAGTTGATAATTCGTCAAACTCATGGACACATTACTAAAACTGCTCACTGGTGAAGTGATCCACTTATGTTATTCTCAGGATGGTACATTCTCACACCTGTAAAGTTTGATAGTCTATATACAATATGAATCATATAAAAACTTCTTTATGATCAAGTTATTTGTACACATGTTAATTTCTTTATTCTCTCTCGAAACAAATCCAAGTATCTTCTTTTCTTCACCCTCTCTGTTTCAGTCCCCACCCACACCTGTCAATCAGTAAACCAGTCAGTCAGTCGGCCTGTCTGCCTTCCATCACTCTTAAGATCTTAGTTCTACTAATGGATCTTGTTAGCCACTTAACTGCCTATACGCTGTTCTCCCTCTCTCTCTGAGTATGAATAGAATAACCCTAATGGTGCTTGTTTGCCACTCCACTGCTCTCCCTTATCCTCGTAAGGCTCTATCATCGCTGATCAGCGTACCTGGAGATAAGTCTCTGTGTGGGTGTGCGGTATCCTCTTCCTTGAGCTTTTATCGGTCCTGATCAATGTACCTGGAGTTCTCTGTCAGAGACCCCCGTCTGAGAAGGTCATGTTTTCATTCGCCCCAATCGGCTCACTGACCGATAAGACAATTTGTCAGGTGGAAATCAGAGAGGCCCTTTCTTAGTCGTCTTGGGGGGGAAAGACAGATGGAGGATTGAGATCCAGAGGTGGAGACAGGGAAGAAGTAACATGAAGTCAAAAGAGGTATAGCATGTACAAACAAAGGTGATTTTATCATCGCCAAGTGGGAATGTTGATCTCTATAAAGGTGTTGTCCAATTGCTTGTTTGCAAAATGCCCTCCTCAAACTTTCTAATCTTAGCAACCTGTATTCAGGGACAAAATAAAAAATACAACTGAAGTATGATGGATTTGAGTTTGTGCTTTAGCATAAGTTGCTAGCATTGGCATGCCTGGTTAACTAGCTATCGAAGCTAAGGGTTTATGTTAGCTATTTGGTGAAGTTAACCTGAGATGCCAACATATGTTCATCCTCATCTTGTAGACTTTGTCTGTTGCAAAGAGAAAACAGCACAAAGACTTAAAGCTTAAATTGGTGTAGCTTGTTTGCAGGCCTGTGATCTTGACAACAAAACTCATGAACTGTGCTCAGCAGTCGGGTGAAGCTGTATGTGCCATGTTTAATTTCTACTGCAGCATGTCTGGTTGGTCATATAAGGTTCAAATGTTTTTCTTACACATGTTTAAAACACTGTCTATGAGCAAAACTGGAATAAAGAGTTGAAGATGTGAAATGTTTGAAGGACAGACAATATCTCTTTGCCACTGTTTGTTCACATTGAGCTATTAAATTAATCAAAGATTTTTCTTGACTATCTCGACAAACTTCAGCTCAAATTTATTTTAACATAAAAAATCTGTATCTCAGGAATCACTGTACTACTCTTTGTGTCTACTGATGTATTTGTAGTGAAACAAGGCAAAATAAAGAAAATATTGAATGTGGAGTAAACTCTTACTCTTACTTCTAGACCCTCTCATCAGTATTCAATCTGTGTCCCTCAGGACTCCCACTCCGGCCCTCACTAATCCAATCTCCTCCTCTGCAGACTCACACAAAGCCTCCAATAGTCCAGCCACGGCCCCTTAATCGACATGTTATTGCCAACAATCCCATTTACAGCACAGAAACAAATCTGCGCAGATGCGATTGTGTTGGACGTTAATCCAATAAGTTCCCCGCTCACTTTTCTTTTGCTCGGCATCCTTCATCTTCAAAAACAAGGTGACAGTGTTTTAATTTTCATTCTTGGGTGACTCTCCATCAATTTGGCTCACAGTGTGTGGCTGGGTTTATGGTGTGAGACACGTGTAGGTGCTGGTTATTGTACAAGCTTTTATTTCTCTCCTGTGGGAAAATGAAGAGCTGGGTTTTTGGTTTAGATCTGATTAAAAAAGGAGCTTTCTGTTATTGTTTATTCACAGAGGCAGTGGCTATTGGATCAGACTGGTAAGATTTGTTCACGCCTGGCGGGTTGGTGATCAATTTTTGGCTTCGATAATTGATGTTGGTCACTAGGGTCAATGTAGCATAAATATACAATGAAATACCCTCCTACTCTACCACCCCCACCACTGGTGGGAGTGCTCACTGGCCTTTGTATTCTGGGATATTTAAACCATCTTTAAAAGGGGGAAATAATGATGAAAACCATTTAAAATATAAAAATCATTGAAGACGGTTAAAATCAGGCACCTACCTTATGCCACTTGGACGGTAAGAACATCTGGCCACTATTGGTGAAATACAATAGCTTTATTGGTGAAATACAATAGCTTTAATGTCACAGTGTCAGTGATGTTTGAATCCTAATGTCTTAGATGCAAAGGTGAAATATTTGTACAATCTGAAGAGAGAAAAGAGTTTTCTTGACCTGAACAGATCTATGAGTCTAGTTTAGTGATGGCGATAGCACCACCTCTGCCAAAAGGAGGGCAGCCTCGTTTTAAAACAAAATTCGATTTAGATAAAGTTTTCACTATGGGATCGTAACGCGTGATATGTGAGCGTGATCCAGCGGTGCATGACAGACGCAGGAAGTGAAGCGTTTATCCTTGCCGCAGTGTGCAAAACGAATGCAATGTGGAGACATGCGCTTGGTCATTGATCGCTCTCTCCACTCACCGCAACAGGCTTCGAAATGCGTGTGCTCGGGCCCGTCAGTGCCACAATGTAGCCCTAGTTTTAAATGTGATCTTATTTGTTGTTGCGATGATGTTTTTACATATTAAAGCTGCAGATCTGTACAATTGAGAATGGCGGACTGGGTGCGGACAAAGAAAGATAGAGTATTTGTACCTGGTAACAGGACAAGTTAAACCCATTAACTATTACCTGTTTGTTTGTTTCCTGTACATCACAGACACACTGACAGGAGACTAACACACTAGCTGACTTAACCAGTCACTGAAAAATGGCAGTGTGTTACGCGGTGTTATTTTCTGCCCCCTGTCTCTAATCTGTCTGACAGAAAGGACCCTACCCAGGGGTGTCCATTGTGCTGTCTGCAGGACGACTTGATCTCCCATGGGGCCTGCCCCTCACCGTCTCTCTCTCTCCTGCTCTCTCTCTCTCTCTCTCTCTCTCTCTCTCTCTCTCTCTCTCGCTCTCTCTCTACAAACACACAGACACACACACATACACACATTAAAGTTCATTCACTCTCTTGTTCAACTAAAAGTCCTATACTCGTTGTCAGTGTACCACTGCAGGAAGACGATTAACATACACACATCTGTTAAGAAAAGAAAGCACAGAAAAGACCTACATGTTCACTTAACGCATTGTGGGGAGCCAAGTGGTTGGTCAGGTGGCCAATGGACGATCTGTGGAAAGACATGGGTGGACCCCTCGAAGTGTGTGTCTGTGTGTTGTGTGTGTGTGTCTGTGTGTGTGACCCAACTCCGGGTCTCCAGGTCAGAGTTCTTGACACACACTCACACCCAGCAGGGCAACGAAATAATTAACTCCAACTATGATTGACAGACAGTTCATCACAGTCACACACACACACACACACACACACACACACACACACACACACACACACACACACACACACACACACACACACACACACACACACACACACACTCACACACACCAACAATAACAGGGGGCATCACATTCCCATAATCAGCAGCGTCGACAAGACTGATGATCTGTGTTTTTTCTCACAGTGGAAAATGAAGGAAATGACTCAACTAGCCTTTTAAAATAAAATAAAACGATGTAAATTCATGGTCCATAAACAGGAAATGTAAAATTGACTAAATGATCTAGATGTCAGCGCCTCTTGATGCACAAAAGAACATCATAGGCATTTATTCAAACCATGCATTCATTGTAAGGACATTTGACTTCAGTTTTGGCCGTTGAATGTTAATCCCCAAAGTTCTCATTTTACACTGAAAGACATGAAATGACTCACAATTGCATCATCACCTTGTTGTACAACTGTCTCATGGTCACTTACTCATAACGTTTCTCCGAGGCCTTTATCTTAGTTGTCATTGTGATAGTTCCTTGTCACAA
Source organism: Limanda limanda (assembly GCF_963576545.1). Lineage (NCBI taxonomy): Eukaryota > Metazoa > Chordata > Actinopteri > Pleuronectiformes > Pleuronectidae > Limanda > Limanda limanda. The sequence goes on along the minus strand of NC_083640.1, from coordinate 17,753,240 downwards.
TATCATGTTTGAGATCTGTAAAATCCCTGGTAAATTTGGAATTACTCATGTCTGAGGTCCAGTCTGATTTTGATATCATCTAAGATTTGATAAGTGTTTCATGTTCATTTATAAGAAAATTACAGAAAGTCTGAAGTGGGAAAAGCACAACTGACAGTGGGTTAAAAGAAAAAGACTAACAGACTTGAATGAGTTTCTTGTTCATGGATGTAACACAGACAAGCTCGTTCACCTTTGAAGGGTGCACTTAAAAGTGTGGGTGTGCGTGGGGTGGAGAGGAGGCGGTAAAAGTGGGCCTGGGCGGGTGGATGGAGGGGGGGCAACCTGCGGATTGAAATGGTGTGCCTCCCCCTGCCCGTCCTCCATCCCCTTGATTCTGAGAGGCCATTTTTCTAGGCGACCACAAAGGCACAGGGCTCGGATTGCGCCGGCACATTCACCGGCCCACTTTGTTTTCAAATGGTTTTGTTTAGTTGTGACACTTTAGACACCCAACACCTTCCAAGAATCCGAACTCTTGTGTGGGGGAGTACAGAGGGCAGGTGGGTGGTGTGCAGGCATGAGGGGAGAGGAGGAGTGAGAGGTACTGGAGGGGATGGATGAAGGGACCAGAGAGGAGGACACCACATTTGTTTAACAGCAATCGGGACGCAGCCACAGCATCATTCCCTCTCTTCTCTTGAAAATGGCCTCCCACTCTTCCTCTCTCGCTCTGAATCCATACGAAATTATGTGTTTCATCTTTTGCCAACCCCTCCTGCTATGGCTCCTGTGCCCCACCCTGCTCCGTGGCTGCTCTCAACCCCTGCCCTCTCCTCCAGCATTCCCTTCACTCCTCCGTGCCTCAAGGCGTTCACGCTGTTTAATCTTTTCCACCTCTTGAGTGTTTAAGCAGCTTAACACAGCAGGATCTGGGCCGCTCCAACTAGAGTAGGCTGATGCTTGACAGTGAATATGGGACTAATTCGAGGCTTAGCCCCCCGCTTTTTACGTGCCGCTTTCTGCCAGACTATTGATATGTGTGACGTCGTAAATATATGTTCGTGAACGATATGCACTCCAACGCACATGTGCATGCCAATACATTTGAAATCCCTTCTCCCACAAAAAAAAACTTTGGTGTCATTGACATGAATTATTTCAATTATTTTCTTTCCAGGGATTCATGTTTTTATTAACAGCCTTCGAGGGCACTTTATAAAAAATAGATAGTGAGAAGACAGGAGCAACTGCAAGCAATGAAGACGGAGAAGTGGCCCCAGCTGAAGTGGGGATGTTTTGCTCCCTTGGTGGTATTTTAACCTTGAGGCCATGAGCAAATCTGAAGGGAAAGTAAAGTAATTTCCCCCAAAACACTAATATTAAATTAGGTTATTAAATTAGGTATTTGCCGCTTATATTTAATGTTTTATCTTGTCTGACCTTAAAATAAATATGTACTTTTTATTTTAATGAGCATTATTTTGAGCCATTTTCAGACATCCATTTAAATGGACAAAATGCCGTATGTTGTGAAACACAGGGATGGCCTTTGTAAACGCTTCTTGACATGCTTGACGAGGCAGCAGTACCTGAGCTCACAGGGGCCATGGAGTCAATTGCTACACATAGGCAGTGCTTTGAAGGGCAGGGGTGCGTGCCGTACCGGGCTGGGGGCAGCTCGCACAAACACACACACCCCCCACACACGATCCATTCCACAACCATACACACCGCATCCCAAAGGACGGATGGAGCAGCGGCAGGCTGCAGGTATCAACCTCACCAAACACCATCGGGCCAGAGGTAGCTGAGTTCACCTGCTGAACTGTTCACGCTGAGATGAAAAAACCCCCACAGTGAATATGCATTGAGTGTGTGTGCGTGTGCATTCAGTGAGTGAGTGAGAATGAAAGGCAGCAAGAAGGGTAAAGAGATAAAAAAAAATAAAAAAAGCTGGAGCGAAAAAAGAATGAATAAAGAGACACGCAAAGAGAGCAAGGGAAAGACTATCTGCTGCATTAACCTTCCCCTCCACGGTGCCAGTATAGAGTCTTTTCTGCACTCCTCTTTCACCAGGGAGGACCCAGGGGACGGTAACGCTGAGCTCCACTCCATTCTTCCACCAGAAACTTTGATTTCCTATTAGGTTCCTCCTGATGGGTACTGATGGGGCGAGGAGGGGAGGAAGGAAGGACGGACACCGAGACGTCAAGGGCAGGGGACAGAGAGAGCGTGGATTGGTGGGAAAAAAAAGTGAGAAGTGGCCAAAAACAGAACAAGACAGGAGGAGAAGAGTAGAAAGGCAAGTGTGGCGAGGAGGAAGAGGGAGATGGGTGAAGATGAATAGGGAGGGCTGGCCACACATCGCTTGTGTTGGTGGTGGCAGGACGTTGGCTGTGGGACACTGGCTGTTCCTGTCCTGGGTATCGAGGGCATTGTTGACGCTCGGCCCATTTAGTTACTGACCTTTCCAGGCTGGCAGACACACAGACTAAGGAGTATAAAGGTACAATGAGGAGCAGACAGGTTGGTATGAAGAGCAGGAGAGACAGTGCGACAGGATTGTGGGGATACAGATACTGTAGATGGGAATATAATCCTATGAACAATTTTTCACATTTTATACAAAGCACGCAACTCAAAGTACTGTAACATTGATTCATAAACAAAAACTAATTTAGAAAGCGAGCAGAAGTACAATAATGTATAGTTTAAAAATCTGATGCTGTAACTTTTATATCTATCAAAGTTAAAAGCTGGAGATATTTGAAAAACCTGTGAGATGACATTTCGATACAACTAAACATGACTCATCAACTCAAACCCTCTCATTGCGTGAGTGTTTCTGCCTGAAACGAGTCTAGGATTGCATAGGAGCATTGACAAAGGCCCATATTATTGTCACAATTCACGGGACACGCATACGTGGCCTTCATTTTGTGTCACACTATGTGACCTCCCATGAGGGCAATGCAGGAACAAAAAGCCTTTACTATGCAGGGAGTAAAAGTTCAACCGATCTCTATTGTCACTTGACTTCTTTTACAGATTTTGCGTAGTTGACCCCATTATGGAGACAAGTGTAGAGTTTTTCTTCGGCTGCAGACCGTATGGCTTCTTCAGGTTGACACGTGGCAGCTGCAGAAACTTTCTGTGGGGAGAGACTCACCTGAGAAAACTAGAATTTAGATTAAAAAATTTAATTAATTGCAATTAATTTGGCTTTAGACACATTCATTATTATGAATTACTATTAACTAATATGTAATGCTTATCTATTAAAACTACAACTCTCATTTGACAATTGGCTGTACGGTTGTGAGAAAAGTTCAGGGAACTCTTTGAAATCATTACCATTTATACATACATTTTTCTGAAGATATGGTCAGACCTCTGTGTCTAGATTAAAATAATTCTCAAGTTTATCAAGGTACCTTATAGGATCATTCGATAGTGGCTCACTGGTACGGGGAACTGGGAATGTGCATGCTGGGGTAAACAGTAGGTTTTAATTTTTGCTACTCATATGGAACAGGGAAAACAGTTTCCAAACTTCTCCATTTTTGGCGCTTGAAAACGAAGTAGCGTGGACAGCAGACGTAAACGTAGGAGCAGACATGTACTGAACTCTGAGTAAGAGGCTCCCAGGTTGTTGCAGATTTTCTTCGCCTGGCCTCCCAGTATAAAGTCTGTAAAAATCCAGAAGGATTCGATGTGTGAGGGGCGTTGATGATGCTTCTTATTTGCAACAGACGCAAGAATGAGAAAAACTGAAAGAAAACAAATATCTACCCATTGAAAAAGGTGACCCACGCATAGAAGACACACACGAAGATGTTAAGAGAGATTGTGGGGATAAGAACCAACATCGGCTGCTTCACCTCTCGCCTGAAAATCCACCTGTTGGTGTGGCCCAGTCAGGACTGACCAGTTCACTTCAGATATTGTAGGGTTACAGTTGAAACAGGACTTTTTGGACGAATGCTCCTAAACTCCAGTCTGATCCACATGTCTAGTTAACAGCTAATACAAGCTCCTGTTTAAGGATATTGCTTTCAAAGATAAACCCTCAAAAACTTCCCAGAAACTGCTTGTGGTAGAGAAGTCAGCCTTTTTCTCCAGGAGTCTTAATGTGGAATGAGTGTGTTCAATGTAGATAGAAAAGACAACAATAGTTTGAGCAGATTGTGTTTGTCTACACTTGTCACTTAGATGAAGATTAGTTCATATTTATGACCAACTGATCAAAACCAAAGACTTCACAGACTTTCACTTGCCACTGTAACTCCCTAGCCAAAGGACAAGACAGGAGCAGTCGGTGAATCTCTCTCTTGTCGACGACATTTATCTTTTTATGATAAGTAGTTCCCCTGTCATGTGTGGGAAAGAGGGATGAGACAGATATTAGAGTTGTGTAGGCGAGACGGGGAGATATGGAGACAGAGACATACAGAGAGAGACAAAAGGGGACTGGGAGAGAGGTGGTCGGAGGGAGAATGATTGATTGATGTGGTCAGTGAGGCGTCACTGATCTCCACGGGAGCCCCCCCCAGTGAAGAGGATGTGGATTGGCCTCAATGGTGTGAAAACAGGCAGAGTGCAGCACTAATCTGGGAGGAGGAAGATAAGGACGGTCAAATCAGCTACAAACAAACAAAGTCAATGAGCTTGGAAATTTCTCGTGTTGGAAATTTCGCTGGCCAGCCATTTTTAACGCAAGAGTCATTTACTCTTTGAGGAAGGCAACCCTTGAAAAAAAAAACAATAAAGTTATTTCCACGGAAAAAACAGCCGATAATATGTATGATATGGATATTTTAACGATAAAGAAACAGGTAATAATGCAACGTGGGAACATGATTTGCTCCAAAATGAAAAGAAGAAATGGAGAACGTCTGACTAAAGGAAATTGGGGATTTAACAGGTGGAATATGAGGCTGATCTCACACACAGTGGGTCAAACCACCATTGTTTGTGTGTTTGTGTTCCCCTGCAGAGAGGCTTGCTAATCCGTTACAGCAGTAGGAAATGTCCTGCTATATTAGCTGTGTTATCCTGCTGGGATCTTGTATCTCAGTGAGGGTTCTTTATTCTTGAAGACGCCAAGAGGCTTTACAATCCAACAGACAACAAATACACTTTGCTCAGAGTTAGGATCATCTGAAGGATCTAGCTCTCTTCATGTTACGCTATCAATTTCGATAGGAAAAAAGTTGGTGATGAAGAAGGGTTATTAGACTTTAAATCGATATTATACAATTTTAAAAGCAGCACTTAATTAAATTAAATAACGGAGTTCAGGTATTTGAGCTATTTTTGGTGCGGGTTGAGGTTCACAGACCCACACATTCACATTTCTTGTCTTGGTGAAAATATCCATGTTAATCCAATTCCTTCTTTGTGAGAAGTAGAGCGCTGCTGTTTTAATCTAACAGGGGGCTTGTTGTTTCTGAATATTCCCCGCAGCTATTGTTGGTGTGTTTAAAGACCACATAGTACTGCTCCTCTGTCAAGTGCGTGATGTTGTGTTGGGTGGGCTTTTCCTCAGGACTCAGGGGTCCACTTGATACTTGAGCCACACTTAACCAAACATTGTGTCTAAAGTAACCCTAAATACAACATATTTGTGTGGTATCATCGTCTCAAGTGGCTGCCCTGTAGCTGTGACAGTGGGGCGGTCGAGCTGTTTGGGGACTAAAATGACTAAGGAATTAAGGTTTGTTAGAAATGAGATTAGTCACATTTGATTTAATGTTGTGCTCTTAACATTTAATCTTTTTTTACAATATGACCTGAAATAGAACGTATATATTTAATCAAATAGGCTAACATGAAACAGTATATATGGATTTGAAATAAATATTCATCAATGTGTGATTAATGCTATGTACTTACAGTCTAGCATGAAGCTATGCCGTAGTCAACGTGTAGACGTGTACCCTACGATTAGCCCTATGCTGTACCCTGACGTGCCCCCCCCCAAAAAAAATGTCACTACACAAGAGCTGTGGTCCACTTGGTGGCATCACATCTCCGGCAGACTCTCCCCCATTTGTGAGTGGATGGAACAAACACGAACCACATCTTTCCTTTTCTCCGTTGCAGTTCTTGAAGAAAAGTTTTTGCTCTTCAACATCTATCAGCGCCGACTCCAACACGATCCACTTAGTAACACTCGCCCATGATCGGAAGTGAACAAAGACGCCAGAGAAGTTGTAAATAAGCAGACCGGAAACTGGTAGCAATCAACAGCAGAGTAGAAACTACTGCCACTAGCGTTTTGATGGTGTTATTGCAGCGCGACTCACACAAACCTACACGCAACAATAAATGCTTGGCTATGTGGTTCCCAAACTTTTCAGCCTGGGACCCCCAAAATAACGGTGCCAGAGACTGGGGACCCCCAACGACACTGGAGGTGGTTTATAATGTTGTGCACAGCCACGCACATGCACTATGCGTGCGTGCGTGCATGCTTGTGCATATCTGCTCAGGTAGCCTCTCCTTCTCCGCTAGCCTGTCCTGTTCCTGTGGCCTCCTCGATTTGGTTGGTATTAACCAACGTTTCATTTTGACTGTCAATAATTTTCAGCTGCTTTCCAAAAGAGTTTTGGCCAGCTACCGTGTGACTGGTGCTGCTGTAAATTGAACTGTCGCTAACCTGTGTCGTAAGATAAAAAAAGGAAATGTTTTTTTTTGTGGAGGAAAAAAAGGGGAGAAAAAAGAAAAAAACTGATGGGAAATGTGTAAGCTATTTCATTTAGTGACTCTTATTTTGAAGAGGGGTTTTACCGGAAGGATGTGCTGTACTAAACGGCTGCTATGTCTCCTGTGTCTTCTTTAGGCTGAGGCCTTATTCAATACAACAACTAAACGCTCGGCTACAATTGCATGGTTTTATTCTAATATCAACTCATATGTATATATTATACTACAAAAAATTTTTTTTTTTTTTTTTATAAAAAAAATAAATAATTGTATTTTTTTTGGAATGCATTTCGCGACCCCGCCTCTGTGTCTCGCGACCCCCCGGGGGATCGCGACCCCCACTTTGGGAACCCCTGGTGTAGGCTACGTGTGCACTTACGACAGAGATTTGACGCAGAAGCATGAATCAGCCTCAAGTCTTAAATCGCATCACTGTTGCTTCGTTTTCAACTGGTTCAAGGTCCAATTTTTGTTTGAAACTCCATGGCTATGTTGTAGTATGGAGATGTTTGGAAATGATTACGTACTTACCCATATTTGCTTCCTGATTGGTTCTTATCAGTCACAACTCGACTACCGGGTGTAAGAGAACAAAGTAGCTAACACTTACTTTCACTAACAGTTTCACTTCCTTGTTGGTCGAAGAAAATAAATTCTTGCTCTTACTTTTTTACCAATGTTTGGTTTTGGAGCAGCTTCTGTAACTAAGCAACCAACTGTAAAGGAGACAATCTGCTTCCTGTTTACACCTGTATGCACATGCTCAGTGTATGTGAATAGCCATCTGATGCAGATGTGTTAGTTTAGTAATGTGTAAGCACATGGTGTGATGACAAAACTGGAGCCCAGGTTAGGTAATAATGTGTGTGTGTGTGTGTGTGTGTGTGTGCATGTGCGTGTGTTTCTACCTGTGTGATAACCATTACCACAACTTTTTGTCCCTGTAAATGCACTTGTGCCATTCTCCTTCTAAATTCTTGTGTCACTCTGAGTCACCACATCTCAATTGCTTTCTTTTCAGCACACAGAAATGGCTTTCCACAACTCCATTGTGGCCCTCCTCCTTCCCGGATCGGTGGCTGAATGGACAGATTGAAAAGAGTGGGGTGAAAACGATAGGACATGTATCTCTAATTGGTAAGATGGAGGAGAAGATGTGAATGTGAGCTTGCACCAGCACCACTGTGTGTCTATGTGGAACTGAGAGAGGGAGACAGGCGAGGTTAGTGGGTGTGCTGTCGCTGTCTGAGCTCTGCGGGCTGTGTGAGGGCGGGAGGGATACTGTAAGCGATACCCTTGTCTGTTCCCTACTTGCCCCACTCTGAGGCCGCTCCACCCAGGCCAGCCCGGGAGAGAGTGGGGGTCCCCTGGGAACTGGACAGGACAGGGAGAGAGAGGAGGGACAGCATGGAGGCCAGGCTTTCAGCCATTATGAAAAGGAGGTGGAATCAAATACATGCAAAATCACCTTCAATATACTGTATCCCTCACCTGAGTAGGGCTTCTAGCTGAAAGGAGATCCACGGGGGCAACTGTACAATGGGCGCAGGAAGGACAAGAGGAGAGGAGAGGAGAGATAGTTGAGTGGGGATAAAGCAACGTTTAGTAAGAAAGAGAAAGTAGAGGAAATACAACACCTTCTGCTGCATTCAACACATTTTAAAAGTTATTTATATGTTCTGCTGTTGATGTTAGACAACAGATTCACCATCAATCCTGATTGTCATTACATAATTTTTCTTCCCTTTGTATTAATTTAGTAAAGCTTCTTTCAGACTTGCACTGAAGTCAAGATATTTTCTAGGGGATGTTGGAAGGTTGTCTTTCTTGAGTGCAGCAGGAGATTCTCAGTCAGAAGCATTAAAAAAAACAAAAAACTCTCCAGGTCAGCTGAGGTGCGACGCAACATGCAGGACATGATGTCCACTGCTGAAATCAACTTTTTATTTTAGAGCAGACACTGGTGTTGGCCATTACCAAGAAAAGCTCTCGTGGCCCAATGTCTTTCCAAGTTGACATCTTCTTGAAAAGACACCTCTTTTTCATCTTGAGATATTTGTGTTGATAACAGGTTATTGGGGGTGTTTGCATTTATCGCGTGTGAGAAACATCATCAGCAAGCCCACTGGCACACAGTGAATTCTCTGGACATCATCGACACAAAAGTTGCGGAGCCTCAGACATTTGTTTTCTCTAGCATACAGCCTCTCCGGATTATTTCAAGAGATTATGTAAACATAAAAGAGTGTAATAGATGTAGATGATGCAGACGAAGATGTCAACTTGGAAAGACGATGAGATTCAAGAGCTTTTTGTCAATAAGGGCCAATGCTGGAATTGATATGTCATGTCCCGCCTCCTGCTCAACCCTTCACCTGAATGTTTCAGTTGTTCTCCTGTGTTGTGAACGCATCTGATCTGGACAATGTCCTCCTGCTTCTTCAATTGTGAGGGGCAAAGTCTGGAAAATGTCAGACACAATGTTCTGGACATTTTAGTTAAAAACAGCGAAAGACTTGTGTCATATGCCGTTTTGAAATACAATGTCCAAGACTCTCAATACTTTAAGCCAATACTGCCAGGAAAACAGATTATGTCCAAACCTCGAGAGAACATGTGGTGATAGGAAACCTCACATATGAATGTAACATATGCATATACTTCACATTGTCCTTCCTCCTCTTCATCATTAATTAATGTAACCTTTTTTGTGCAGGTTGTGGAGATGACACCATGTTAGGTTACCTGGTTAAGGTAATGGACCTGTCACTGGTCGGTCAGTGACAATTAGTGTCGTATGGCTCCTCGCTCTCATATGTACATGTTTGTACTGTACATGTGAATCTGGCAGATTGCCAGCCGAGGTTACGTGTGGTGAAAATGACCCGTGTCAAGTGAGTTTGTGGGTGTGGAGGTGTCAGAGACCCATTAATGATTGCTTGCGTGTGTTTAAGCACACGCGCGCGCACACACACAAACACACACACACACACACACGTATATATATATTTAACTGTGCACTCTTAACCTCTCACACACCTCTCATGTTCCAAGGTGTGAATACGATGGAGAAGCACCTCAAGCCAAATCACTTCCGAAGCGTACAGTGGTTTCTTTTCATGTGTGCACAGTCAGTCAGAGCAGTGGTCTCGTCCGCAGCTGAGGAGGGAACACACACACACACACACACACACACACACACACACACACACACACACACACACACATACACACTGCAAAATGCCCACAGAGATTTACAATAAATAACATGCACAGAATGATACATCCTCAAACATGCAAATCTACCACACTTGGACACACACGAACACACACACACACACACACACATACACACACACATACACACACACACACACACACACACACACACACGAACAAAGACACACACAAACACACACACACACACACACAAACACACACACTAACATTTACAAAGCCATGTAACTGATTCCACAGGAGCATTGAGTACTGTGGATAATTGGTAGCACCATTGTGCTGCTCTTCAATGGGCCGGTTACCCAAGAAGCCTCATGTTCGTGTTCATGTACATTTGCTTTGAAGGTGGCGGACACAAAGAGCTGAACCCTGCCCAGAACAAAGCCCTGGGAGACCCTGCTTCACCCACAGACATCTTTCATGGAGAGAGCCACAGAGATAAATGATCTTCTTCCTTGTGTCAGTGTGTATAAGCTGTGGTCTAACTGGCCCAGTGTGTGCGTGTGTGTGTGTGTGTGCAGGTGGACATGGAGGACTTTAAGGGATGGGCTGCTTGTCATCATAGAAACCGCAGGATGCATTTTGTCAAAATAGTTGAACACCTCCTCTTTGGAAGATAAAAAGCCCTGAAACTCTTCAGGAAACTTTCAAAATAAGGAAACCAAATTGCTGGTTGCAATAATTGTGTCTCTCCAGCAATGACACATCAGTACAAATAAGACTTTTTCTAAATAGTAATTTTGCAGAGGATTTACCCAAACCCAGCTCCAATACATATTTTGTATCTAGCATGGTACTTAGTAGACCTGCCTAAAAGGCCCCTAAAGTTAAATAACACACATTGCACAGACTCATTGATTTCAGACCCCTAAATATACCTCATTTTGTTCATCACTATTCATTGGCAAATGGTGAAAAATAATATATATATCCCAGCCAAGTTTCCTTGAAATCCGATCAGTAAATTCTTGGTAATCCTGCTCACAAACAAACCGACAGATCGGCATGAAATCGGTCAATTTTTTAGCTCCAGCATTCCACCTGCCCTCCAGTACAGAGCGCTCACGATCATTTTCTATCAAAAGACATGACACTGTTGCTACCTTTGTAAAACTGCTATGACTTTTAACTTGTGCTGAACTCCGAGCACACACATTTTGAAGCCTGTTGCGGTTAGTGGAGAGGGCGATCAATGACCAAGCGCACGTCTCCACGTTGCATGCGTTTTGCAGAGGCTTACCTCCTTTTGGCAGTAGGTGGTGCTATCGCTATCACTATACTTGACTTATAGCTCTGTTCAGGTCAAAAACACTCTTTTCTCTCTTCAGATGGTATAAATCTTTCACCTTTGCTCATTTGAGCTGTATATTGAAAAGCAGCCAAGAGCAGCTCATCAAAGTTTAAAAAATGTCACTTCCTGTAGCCAGCAGGTGGCGCTGAAATGATGAGTCAATATTGATATGGATCTGATCAGGGCGGGACTGTGAATGTGTGAATGAGGTCTGAAAGAACAAGGCACAGAGGAGTTATAATAAATCCCTCTTTTTTGGTGAATCATCAAAATGTCACGCCACGCCACGGTCACACAATGTGATGAAATCATATGTACATATCTCCATCTTGTTGAGATGACATTCACAGATGTTGAAGTTGATCTTATGAAAGCCTATTCTAAATTACTCCAGAATACAATGACTTTTTGGGATTTTGAATTTACTGCAAACTTTTGTAAGAATTTGAGCATGTCTAGGCCCGGGAGAAGCCCAAAAGGGAAATACAAATCCTTCGAATTACAATAGGGCCTCCCCCCGTAGGAGCTCGGGCCCTAATTAATAGCATCACTGAGTTGGAGCATGCAACGCAACAGGTGCTCGTTGAGTTACAGCTGGAATGTGTGCGTGTGTGTGTGTGTGTGTGTTCACTATAGGTAACGCTACTGTATAAGTTAATACAGGGCTGTGGTGGCTAATGAGAGGGTAATTTAAGGGAAAAACAAGGGACAATCAAAGGGATGATGGTTGTAAGTCCTTCAACCAATTGATTGAAATGAACTGAAAAACATTATTTCTCTATCTTTCAATCGTTTTCCATTTCATAGCTTCCTGATAAACTGCTCTCGGTGTCATTTTCAAATCAACATTTATTAAGCATTGGAAAGGTATCTATCTATCTATCTATCTATCTATCTATCTATCTATCTATCTATCTATCTATCTATCTATCTATCTATCTATCTATCTATCTATCTATCTATCTATCTATCTATCTATCTATCTATCTATCTATCTATCTATCTATCTATCTATCTATCTATCTATCTATCTATCTATCTATCTATCTATCTATCTATCTATCTATCTATCTATCTATCTATCTATCTATCTATCTATCTATTTATCTATCTATCTATCTATCTATCTATCTATCTATCTATCTATCTATCTATCTATCTATCTATCTATCTATCTATCTCTTGCTTACTTTTCCCTCTGTAACTTTGCATCAACTCCCCTGTTGCTGTCATCTCCACCCTCCCCTCCTTTCTTCCTCCCTCTCTTTATTATTCCATTTCTCTCTGCCCATAGTGTCCTCACTTGCCATGATCTCCCTGTCTCTCTCTCTCTCCCTTTCTCTTTCCATCCCTCTCGCCCTCTCTCCCTTTCTCTCTGGGACAGCAGATGGAGACTATGGCCCAGTTCTGTCTTTTGTTCTGGGTCCCCTGAGAGACCTGTGGCTTTTTGGACATGCACACAGCTCCGCTCCCCATATCTCATACAAAATGCAAGCGCTTTTCTTTTCATAAAAAAAAGGAGGAAGGAAGCTTTGGAATGCACATATTCTGAATACATTTATTGAAATGAGCATGACTAAAGAGGCTTGATACATGCTGAACGCTGCTCTCTCTTTTTTATTCTATAGTGTTTTCAACAGGTTTTGAACTATTTACTTTGCATAGGCTTTATAGAGCATATTCAGTTTCACATGTGTATTTAGTCTATCTTATATTTAGTTTGTTGCACAATGAGTTAAAAATAAAATCCTCTTCATACTTCAATGAACTTCTGAGTTTTCTGTTGCTGTAAGAATATCTGGCCTTAAAAGCACCTTGTAACTTTGTTTTGAGAAGAACAATGTAAATTAAGTTTATTATTATATTATGAGGATCCTAAGCAACGAGGCCAGAGCTGGATCTGAATCATATGTCAAAGTCAGTTTATAATTTTGATGAACAACTCCTATATTTGAATGTCTTCAGAACAGCATCATGTGCTCATATTCTCCAGAACTCCAACTGTTGTTATTTTTCATAACGTCTGTGTGTAAATAATTGATGCAGGTGAAACAGTGAAACCTCAGCCTGCATCCCACCTGTTGATGATCCAACTGTTTTTAACCCCCCACTTTCCACCGGATCACCAATGGATGAAGACTTAAAGCCTGTTAGTGACCCTTGCATTATATAACCTACCATATCAAATATAAAAGGAGCATTATTTCAGACTTTCAAAAAATAAGAATAATGCATCTTCTAGAGACCCCATATAGTCTTAAAGTGAGTTATAATACATGTTTAAACATATTGGACAAGGATGTGGGTTTTCTCTTTGTATAACACTCATTAATGTTTACAATGTTTTTCAATTCAAAACGTCCAAATGTTCTTCTGGTTGTGCACAATACAAGTTACTGGTAAACTGGTTTCATTCAAGGGTTTCATCTTATATCGAGGAAAATTAAAGGACTGTTCAATGTTTTTTGAAACCTGATTAGGGAGAAAGAGTCTATATTTCAGTACTATTAGTGACTTAGTGACATGTCCTCTTCGTAAACAACATCTACTCCTTACACAGATTCTACATCATCCCTTTCACAGCCTGGAAACTTGATCACCTTTCACCGCAACACGAACTCACGCAGATGGCTGTGTGATCATACTCAGATACAGTTCCACCTGCATAAATTCTGTTAATAATTCAACAGGCCATCTTCATTATATTTCCCCCTCTTTTATATCCCTTCCCTGTAGAGGCGAGCGGAGGGGCACGGGCTGTGATTGGCTGACAACAGTGGGTGTGGGGACGGAGCAAACAGGTACCTCAGGTAAATTCATCAATTATTTATTATTCTCAGCTATTTGCGTTTTTTCTTTGTAACCTGCTCCTTTTGTAGATGAGTCAAAAATAGGACGGAGAAAAAACACTCACTTCAGACTGAGTCACGTGTGTGCGTCTTCGTGCGCGTGTCTGTTTGAGTTGATGGAGAGAGAGAAAGAATGGAAAGAAAGAGGTAGAAGGGAAGAGGTGCACCGACGTGTGTGTGTGTGTGTGTGTGTGTGTGAGAGTGAGTGAGTGAGAGAGAGAGAGAGAGAGAGAGAGAGAGAGAGAGAGAGAGAGCTGGCGAGAGAGAGAGAGAGAATAAGTGTGTGCGTGTTAGTGTGTTTGAATTGATGGAGAGATAAATAAATTAAAGAATGGAAAGAAAGGGATAGCAGGGTGGAAGTGTACCGACGTGTGTGTATGTGTGAGAGAGAGAGAGCGAGAGAGAGAAAGAGTTTGTGCGTGTGTTTGAATTGATGGAGAGAGAAATAAATGAAAGAATGGAAAGAAAGAGGTAGGGTGGGGGTGTACCGACGTGTGTGTGTGTGTGAGTGAGTAATAGAGAGAGAGAGAGACGTGTGTGAGTGAGTTTACATGCGTGTAAGACACAGTGCGTGTAAGTTAAAGAGAGAGAGAGAGAAAGAGAGAGAGAGAGTGTTTGTGCGTGTTTGTGCGTGCGTGTGTGTGTGTGTGTGTGTGCGTGTGTGTGTGTGTGTGTGTTGAGTTGAGAAAGTGTGTTCCCTCCGGTCCTCGGGGACCCTGTGGGGACCCGCGGCCGCTCACCAGCTGACAGCGCGTGCTCCATGAGGCCATCCAACACCTCGGCCCACGAGTCTCCAACAAAAGGATGAAATTAATGCGCACTCCTTATTAGCAGATCCGGTCTCCACCAGGAGGGGGCGGGGCAACAGTTCGGCACAAAACAAAAACAAGTGTGGAGAAGTTTGTTGCAAAGAAAGAAAAACACAGTTTGATGGTTTAATGCGTCGAAGACACAAACATGGAACTTTAGTGTTTCTCACTCAATCACTGGGGGGGGGGGGGGGGGGCGCGTGCACCTGCAGCATATGGCGAGCGAGCGCGTGTTGGACACGTTTCACGTCGGTTGTTTGTCCGAGATAAATTAGAAGTTTATGTTGTGTTGACAGGTTCGTTAAATACACGTATCTTATGTGGTTTGAGGTATATTTTCACCTCGTGTTTTCTTAATGTTCCAACAGGAAATTTCATTCTCATTCTGATTCTGATAAGGAAAAATAAAGTTTTCACTTCAGTAAGGTCCTAAACCCTTGAAATGTTAGTTTACTGTGACTTATGGTTTATAACAATCATGAAGGTTATGCAAACGTCGTGGTAGCAACGCAATAAATAATACAAATAGTATATTTTGTTTGCTTACATTTATGTTTTTATTGATTTATCTATTTAAACATTTACCGTTATCATTATTATTGATATTAATGATAGTTAGACATAGGCCATACACCTCTTCAGTTGTTTACATTTTTGGTTCTAATTCAATAAATTCCCATCCACACTATATCACAAACTATTTTGCTATTATTGTTATTGCGAATATCATAAGTCTCTTATTATTAGTATTTTTGTTGTTGTTGTTGCTATTAATATTTTACTTTTATTATTATTCTCATTATTATCTGGAGATTTAAATGGAAACGTACAGTCAGATTTTATAAAAAAATACGTAGGCCTATATGGTGGGGTTGTGATGATTTGATGACATTTAATTAACCTAAAAAGTGGAAAACGACGCAGACACACAAGATTTTCGTTTCATTTCGTTTTTATTTCCAAAAATCAAAATTAATATAACAATAAATGGCAAAATGACACCTCGTTTCAGCAAATTCCACAATGGAGTTATAAAAAAAGAAAATCAAGTGAAACGCAGCAATAAATACATGTCAGTTAATCTCATCCAGTGAAAGCAAAAGACACACGAGTTCATCTGAAGATACAAAAAGGAAAAATACAAAAGAAGGCAGCAGTGATGGCTACGTTAAATAGGCTAATGTGTGAATTGGCAGCACTAAGCTATCGAACAAATCCAAACAATATCGTTTGTGGTTTGAAAACAAAACAAAAATGAAATCGCATATTTCCGAAGCCTCTGGCTCGAATGTTTTTTAAAGTGCACATCATGAACTTTTGAAGTTGCAAAACAAAATACATTATACAAACAAATAAAAACATAAATCACAAACAAAAAAATGTTTTTTTTAACATGATCAAATATAAACAATTATGCATACAGGTGATTTTGTGGAAGACAGCTTTTTGGTCGGAGTGACGTGGGGAATACCCGTGGCAGTGCTGCGCGCGACATGGCAGAGGGGTCTTCCAGCCACGTCTCCATGGAAACTGGAGATTATAGGCTATATATCTATTGGCAGAACCGAATTAGGGCTATATCACATAAAAAATAATCTTTCGACTATATGCATCAACTTGATAAAATAGAATTATTGTTAAAAATTGAACATGGCTATTTGGAAAAAAGCTACAATTTCTATTCTCTTAAAAATCGTTTTGTTAACAGCAGATAAACAGGTGATTGACACGGGTTGACTTTACGTTTTTGTTGGAGTGGAGCTTTGATAAAAGTATTTAATTGTATTCGTTATTCAGAAAGACACCGGGAGACGGTGCAGGTGGTGGCGGGGCAGCTTCAGGTCGGACAGGTCGTCTTCCTCGCTCGAGTGGAGCTCCATCGCTATTTCATCGGAGTCACTGAAGTGAGAGTGCGGAGAAAACTCTCCGTCGCTCCGGGGAGACTCTTTCCTCCCGCCGGGCCGGCTGCAGGAAGCTGGGGAGGGCGAGCACATCGCCTCTTCGATTAGGGCGGAGAACTCCTTGTCGAAGGCGGAGGAGGAGGAGGAGGAGCGGAAGGTCGTGCCGGGGAAACCGCTGGAGGAGACGGGCACAGAGGAGGTGGAGGCCCGGTCTGAGGCTCCGTCAAAGCCAGAGTCGGAGGAAAGCATAATGTCACAGTTTGGCGAGTGGGAGCTGGAGATGTCCGCGCTGCTGGTGCTGCTGGTGCTGGTGCTGCTGATGCTGCTGCTGATGCTGGTGCTGGAGGAGGAAGAGGAAGAGGAGGACACCGGGCCCTCCAGCAGCTCCGCCAGCGCGTTGATGTAGATCTGCGCCATCTGCAGGGTGTCGTACTTGGACAGCTTCTTGTCGTTGTCCAGCGCCGGGATGACGCTCCGCAGCTCGTCGAACGCGTAGTTCAGCCCGTGCATCCTCCTCCTCTCGCGCGCGTTGGCGGCCACGCGCCTCTGCTTCTGCACCCCGTGGCCCGGTCTGCTGGGGGGGGCTCTCTGCCGGGCGCACGTCTCCTCATCGGACCCGGACCCGGTGCCGTTCAGGCGGCACAGGTCCCGGACCTTGAGCGAGGAGGAGGAGGAGGGGCTCTTGGCTGACTTTCTGAAGCTGGGGGGGCTGGGGAGGCCGGAGGACCCCGGGGAGCCGCTCTCTGCAGAGGACAAGACACAGTTAGTTACAGACTCTTGTAAGTATCTTTAAATAAGTGCAACAGAAGGTTTAAATTGCACAAAATAAGATTTTTTAATTCAGATCACGATGCTTCTCGCTGCTAATGTGCCACTTCAGTGAAGAAGGACTCAGCTGCAAAACCCAGCGCTGCATATTTGCAGGTGATCACTGATGTAGAAGTTTCTCCAAATGTTCTAAACCATGCAAAGTGGTTCCTCACCGTGGTAGGAGCCGGTGCTCGGGCAGGGCGACGGCTGCAGGTAGTCCGGTGAGGGGTCGTGTGCCGCCCCGGTGCCAGGCGGCTGCACCGGGGCCAGCCAGGCGCGGCACTCCTCCGGTCCGTCTGTGCTCCAGTGGTCCACACTCAGGACCTCCATGTCTCCACGGGCGTTGGTACAGACGAGTTCTCAGGGACACGCACAGTGCGGGTGTAGACGGGTCGCGTGCGGGACTCCTTCTCTGGTGTCTCGAGGCGCGGGGTCTGTTTAAAAAGCGGCACGCGCCTGGGAGCCCCCCTCCCCGCGCCGGTCGCGTGTGGACGTCCAATGGGAAGGCTCGCTCGGACCCGGGAGAGGTGGTCACGGCCCCCCGAAGCAGGACTGCGTGTGATCACGTAGCGATTCGAGGAGGGTTCCACGCAAAGGGAGGTAAGAGGAACCTCCCACAGGACGCACGGGGGGGGGGGGGGGGGGCGGCGTGGTTTCAGGTCAGGAGCGTGGGCAGCGCGAGGCGTGCGCACGCTGGGCAGGAGCTCCCGCACCTGTCCGCGTGTGTGCGTCACGTGTCTGAGTGTCAGTCAGTTTGGCCTCAACCGTCGAAGAGTCTTCACGTGCAATGACTTCCTCCGTGTCACTGAACCAACCGGGGGGGGGGGGGGGGGGTTCAGATCGAACAGATCGGTGGATGGATGGATGGATGGATGGATGGATGGATTGATGGATGGATGGATAGATGGAAAGATAGAAAGATGGATAGAGGATAGAGGGATAGATGGATAGATGGAGGGATAGAGGGATAGATGGATGGATGGATAGATGGATAGATGAATGGATGGATGGATAGACAGAGAGAGTAGAACACCCTTAAACAATTAGCAGTAAAGATGGATGGATGGATAGACAGAGCAGAACATCCTTAAACGATAAGGGGTTAAGATGGATGGATGGATGGATGGATGGATGGATGGATATTTAGAGAGAAGAACATCCTAAACGATAAGGGGTTAGATGGATGGATGAATGGATGGATGGATGGATGAAGATAGTTAGATAGACAGAGAAATACATCCTTAAACAATAAGGGGTTAAGATGGATGGATGGATGGATGGATGAATGGATGGATGGATGGATGGATGGATAGTTAGAGAGAAGAACATCCTAAACGATAAGGAGTTAGATGGATGGATGGATGGATGGATGGATGGATGGATGAATGGATGGATGGATGGATGGATGGATGGATGGATGGATGGATGGATGGATGGATGGATGTTAGATAGACAGAGAAATACACCCTTAAACAATAAGGGGTTAAGATGGACGGATGGATGGATGGATGGATGGATGGATGGATGGATGGATGGATGGATGAATCGATGGATCGATGAATGGTTGGATGGATGGATAGAAACATAGTTAGATGGACAGAGAAGAACATCCTTAAAGGATAAGGGGTTAAGATGGATGGATGGATGGATGGATGGATGGATGGATGGATGGATGGATGGATGGATGGATGGATGGATGGATGGATGGATAGATAGATAGTTAGATAGACAGAGAAGAGCATCCTAAACGATAAGATTAAAGATGGATGGATGGATGGATGGATGGATGGATGGATGGATGGATGGATGGATGGATGGATGGATGGATGAATGAATGGATGGATAGAAACATAGTTAGATAGACAGAGAAGAACATCCTTAAACGATAAGGGGTTAAGATGGATGGATGGATGGATGGATGGATGGATGGATGGATGGATGGATGGATGGATGGATGGATGGATGGATGGATGGTTAGATAGATAGATAGTTAGATAGACAGAGAAGAACATCCTAAACGATAAGAGTAAAGATGGATGGATGGGACTCTACCACACTGGGGATTTCAGGTGATACACCAGTGAGATATCAGGTTTAACACATTATTTTATGTGGGCACTGAAATAAATACATTTAATAAAAAATATGTACCCCTAATACTGTTAAAATGCACGTTACCCCGCCGGTATTTGAGTTTTTAATAAAAACAAATAGCACAAACACATGAAATAAGTTAAAATAAAAAACAAAAATAAAAAAGTCAAACAAAAAAAACAAAGTTAAACAATCTTTCCGGCTCCAGGGGCTCGCGCGCTCATTGTCAATTCATTCATTCTAAGATCATCTCGAGTTTCCATTTTTCTTTTGAGGCGGCTCTGAAAGCTTTTGATCCGGCCCTCGGAACGCCCTGTCGGGAGAAAGGTCTTCACAGGGAACGGAAACATGAGCAGGGCTCAGCAGCGCTCCTCTCCGGAGCTGAGGAGCCGTGCAGGCCTGTGGAGCGCGCGGCTGGCAACTGGGAAACAGGCTGGAGGAGAAGACACCCCCACACACACTTGCACAACTTTGAAAAGACAACATATATAAATAATCATAAATTATTTTATTTGTGAAATATAAATATTAATGTGCAATATGTATCATTCCAGTTTTTTCTTCACATTATTTCAATATCATGTGTATAACTCACATATAATTTCTACTTACTGCCACTTTTGTTTAGAATCAGTTTCACTGTCTCATGTAACTTGTTTATTTTTATTGTCGTTTCTACATTGTTCTTTTCATATAGGCACCGATTCTGTATACACTTAATATTTAATTTTATTTTATTTAATTACACCTTTTAGGCCTTCTTATTTTTATTTTCACTTAGCCCCACTAAAGTCTTCTCTTATCCCTAGTTAAAAGTTTGAGCTGAAAAGGACAGGTTGTTTAAACTGGAAGAATTAAGTTTGGACAAATGATAGCTGTTGAGGAAATCACCTGCAGTCTACTGATCAAAGCAACCATGCTTAGTGAGATGCAAACTTTAGGCCTATAACCTGGCAAATGAACAATGGACTAATTGCTGGGTGGAAATTGGCTATTTAACCTAATTGCCACGGTGGATTTAGGATAAGAAGGATATAAGCAACGTGTTTCTTACAGTAGCCCAATGTATGAGGCACAGTGATCAAAGGCAGCAACTGTTTGTGGCTGGTGTCCAACATTAAAGGAGAGAAATCGACCTCATAAGCAGCGGTCTCAATTCAACTTCACTACTCTGACAGGAAATAGTCCATATATCAAGAAAGCTTAGAAAGGCAGGGCTCGCTGCACGATCTAAATCTATAGAGAAGCTGGATATTGTGCGGAATTTATGGGAAGGAATCCCATAATTTCAGAGATGAGCAGACATGAGCCTTTTCTATTTTTTATTCATGTATTCATCACGGGGACGTCTTGCGGGCTAGAGGTCTGGCGCCGAGCCTTCGCCCCCTCTTCCCACCTACGAGCCCCCCAGTCCAACGGGCCGGGCAGGGCTCCTGAAGCTACCGACAGGTTGGATATTGTATCTGGCGATTATTAAAGTGTCGCGGCCACAATGGAGACTCTATGTTCCATTGGTCACGCGTGGGGGGTTCCTGCATGGAGAGAGAGAGGGGAGTGGGGGGGGGAGAGGAGTCTGCGTGCTGCCGCTCCTCATCCCCGTCTCCCGGGAGACGGAGGCGCGACGGGCACGAGGCTGAAGCAGCGAGGAGAGCTGGGAGTTCAAAACTTCACTGTACTTCACTTAATACACGTCTGATACTTCGATGAAGTACTTTAGTGAAAAAACTACACTCCAACTTCAGACCAAGACTTTAATCCACTTCTGATACCCTGATGAAGTGCTTTACTCCAAAACTTTATATGAAGCTTTCAAATTAGCTTCTCTAACTTCTCCAGTTTCTTTGTTCAATATAAGGGAAATTATATTTTTATAATATTGGAAAAAACAAGTATTGATCAAAATATACATTTTACCTTCTTTATTTTGCTTTAGTTACAATCTACTCTGAAGATCAACATTTAGGATTTATGTTATAACATATGTTATGAGGCTATTGATTAATATTATTTATAACACGCCTTAGTTAAACATTTAAGGAAACAATAAGATCAATAAAATACTTGTTCTGTACGTTGATTTTGCTTAAAACACTTAAAAAAACAAAAGGACAATTTTGAGAGTAACACTTTTACACATAGTTTTTTCTGTGTTGTTGCTTTGCTAAACTTTCTT
The DNA here is from genome assembly GCF_963576545.1 of Limanda limanda. Lineage (NCBI taxonomy): Eukaryota > Metazoa > Chordata > Actinopteri > Pleuronectiformes > Pleuronectidae > Limanda > Limanda limanda. The sequence continues at coordinate 17,731,386 of NC_083640.1, read as the reverse complement.
AAGTAAAAGCTTTAATCCTGCACCTCTGAAAATTGGTTTCTATTGTTGCTTCCAGAAACCCTCAAGGGATTATAAATGAAGGTGAACATTCACTGCACGAAACGACGAGACTGAAAATTTAGGTAGAGAATCTGGGGAAATTTCAAAAACTATCATAATGACTCAGACTAACCAATGTCGTCGATGAGCTGATCTCTCCCCTGACTTCCAAATATATGATGCCTCACATCAAGTTGGGTGTCAATCGTTGGTGCAACATGGAATTTAACTATCCATAAAAATCTAAAAATGTATTTATTATTCCATTAATTCCCAATATGTGGCAAATGGCTGTCACTTACCTTATAACAGCGCACAAACTGAGATTCAGGGATATCTCTGAAACTCAGGGGAGCTAAACAGCGTCCCCGTCTGGTTACACCAGGCTACTACAATGTAGTGCTCCACTGAACTTGACAGCAGCAGCAGTGTCTCTCTCCAGCTGTTAACAGCAGCACACAGGCCTTTGAAGGGATTTGGAGCGAAAGACACAAAAGCTCAGCTCATGCTTGAACAAAAAATCTATTCCTCACAAAAAGAAAATCATCAAGTATTTCCTCATGAAAATTATTTGCAGCTTCAAGTAGGTAAAATGCATTTAATCTATAATTAAAGGACACTCCCCCCTGCTTCAATCAATTCTGTCCGTTCTGGATCAATTGGCTCATTGATATTTAAAAGGTCAAAATTACAATGAGATGCGAGTTTACAAATCGCTGAAAGACTTGGTTAATCATTGTCAGAGGTTTGAAACTTAAGACTGTTTTTTTTTGCAGAACTATTGACTGTGGAATAATTGTTGATCACTTTGGATTCTTCTATGACGTCACACATCAATCTTCCATGGATGTCTAACTAAACAAAATCATTTTGGCTACAGCAACCTTGTTTCGTCTTTGATTCAAGCATGTTTACGTCTACTCACCGATGTCTGGATCAACTTTACAGCAAAAATGGCACAACTTGTGGAAAAGCTTAGACAGGACACATCCACCGGGAATGAACACTGAAGGAAATTTGGTAATATTGTTGAAAGATTACATTTGTTTATAGATGGGTCATCACAAAGAACTGGAAGGAATAGTTGTGAGGTGGACATCTTATCTCCATGGACAGTTCTTTAAAGTCACAGATGTTGGGGATGATGCGAGCCCCTGAATCACAAACAATAACAACAATGTATAACGGTAGTTATCAATCACAATTTGTTGATGAAATTCACCACCTTTGGCAAAGACGACAAATACGATCCCACTGTAGAAAACCTGTTTATTAGACAAATTATACACAGAAAGCTTTGCCACTTGTAACAGAGGCCCCAATTTGTTCAGTTTTTGAATAATATGCAACACATACAACAAAATAGGCCTATATTAAATACTGTACATCATAAACTTTTTGAAAATTATCAATTAAATCCTGTAGTTCTATGTATGAAATTAAAAATGTTAACAGATAGCGCAACAGCAAGTTTGTGCATGCTCTCTTTTTAATCGACTTGCCACTTTTTGTTATTTAGCCAGCAAATAATACGATGAACTCAGGATGACGTGAGAAAAGCAAAGTGTGTGTGTGTTGTATGTTGACCATGGGCGGGACACGGGAAAACCACACGCAGTGATGTGACCGCTGAACTCAACACTAAAGCTCATCATGATATACTCTGTTCTTTTTTGTTAAACAAAAATAGCATAAACATGTAAAATATACATTTTTATAATGTCTCTCTCATTTATACTAAATAAAACTTTTTTTTAAATGTCTGTGTCCTATTTGTCATTCAATAGCCATACTGTAGCCTAATATAAGAAAAGGATGCCTAAGAACGCTTGCTTCAATAACACCGTGGCTCAACTGAGTTCTCTATGCGCGACAATTTTGCGGTTTTAGTTCTTAAAGATAACAAACTGAAAACTTGTCCTAAACAACTAACATTATCAATTATTAATACAGTGTTAGTGAAAAAAAAAAAAGGTTTGGTTCCATTTGACCCCCAAATCCACAAAATACCTTTTAATGATCTTAACATACCGATCCACTTCCCCGCCCCCAAAATGCACCTAAATGGTCTCTGTTTAATTAATTGGCACTTAAAAAAAAACAAGGTATATAAACAGTACCCTTTATATTACAGATATGAAATAGAAGTATATTTTGAACTCGTCTCATAAAAGGCAGCCACAGGGTTCCAGTGGCCATTGACTGTTGGTGACATTCCCATGACCCAAAAGTACAGCCACGGACTCGCTGCTCTTAAATGTACATGGTGATAAGTTGGGTGTTGGGAGGGTATGACTCGCTATAGTCAACATATAAGGCCTGTACTGAAGATGCTTGTTGCAATGGCTTCTCCTTAACACAAAATCAACTCTGCTTCCCCACTCGAACCTGAAAAGAAGTGATCGATGAACTCAAACAGGACATGACCTTACAGAATTAGCTTTTTATCTTTAAACACCAAGGCCATGGCAGCACTATAATTAAGCAAAAGGAAGAAAAAAAGGAAATCAAAAGTAAAAGTCTGAATGACAGTTATGCAAAAACCCAGAAACTACATCACTCATTTAGCAGTTTTTCAAAGTTTGCTGAGGAAAATAAAAAAACAAGCAGACAGCTCAGAACAATGTTATTTTTTTGTACTTCCTGACCAAAACACATTCCACGCATTAAAATCTATTTTTTTTTCAAAAACAAAATTCAATAAAAGACATATAATAAGCATACGCTTTTTGAAGTCTTTCGGCTCGTCTTTTATGTGTTTTTTTTCTCTTTAAGAAGGTTTTTTTGTAACATCCCTTTTACTATCCCTCTCAGAGTCTGATTCAAGGTTCTCACCTTGTCTCGATAAGCAGATAGCACAATACAGGTGAGAAAAAGAAAAAGGTCAGCTCTACATACAATCACTTACAGGTCTGTGGGCACTGGTACAGTGCAGTGGAATTGACAAAGAGTCTTTAATGTGCATCAAAATGGTCAGAGTTTCAGGCTGATGCACCAAAATGGCAGACGTAGTTTAAGATCGATGCACCAGGTCGGTGATTCTACAGTGTCGTACTGTTGCGCTGCATTTCAACAGTTCTCAGAGTGACGCACCATCACTGTGTCAGCATTCCGCTGTAAAGTCGTAGGTCTAGTCAGGCCACTGTGTTGACACCATCTTGGAGATACTCACACATCGAGAACCCGAGGTATTGGTGGAACAACACCGGAGAAGATCAAGAAGGGACTCCCACATAGCAAAAAGGCAGAGAAACCCCGGAGAAGTGGATTCCTCCAATATTCACTGAGATGGGGCCTTTTAAAAACTACAAGGGGTTTCCTGTGTGCACTCCCAGGGCTACGGACAAAACTGTGGTTATATATACCTTCATGAAATAACAGCCCCAAAATTGCTTATTAGTTGATGTTGCTTCCAGACAGTGCCAGTCTTCCACCAATGCCAGCCTGGGAGCTCACAAGAATTATGAAGTATTTCCTGCGGTTAGAGTCGTACAAACTGAACCCTCCGAGGCGGGGTTCAGACAGTAATAGGAGTCCGGTCATTTCAGCAAATGTCCCTCACATGAGGCGGTCCTCATGGCATGAAACCAAAACTATAAAAAATAAGATTCCCTTTCACACCCCTTTATTTCCCAAAAGAATCCCCCCAAAAAATCACAAGAACGACATCAATAAAGCAAAGATCCCCCTCCCTCTTCCCCCTCTGGCACCTCACCAGCTTGGTTTGCGGGAGGATCAGGAGACGGCCCAGCAGAGCTCCACCTCCGTCGTCTTCTCCACATATAAAACAGAGAGATTCCTATGTACACAGATCTCTATCCTTAGCCGTGATGTATTTGTTCAACCACCCCGTGACTGTCTCTAACCACCTCACCTCCTGCTCTTTCTCTTCCTTCTTCTCCTCCTCCTCCTGAACCGACCACATTCTTAGCGACTCCTCATATGGAGGTGCCCCTGTCTGGATCGTTGCCATATCCAAAGTTGGGTCCCGGACCTGTGGGCTGGTAGGGGATGGAGGACATTGTTTTAATGGGGCTGCGGAAGAAGCCACCGTTGGGGGCCCTCTGCCTGAAAGGGCCCACACCAGTCCGGTGGTCCTGGAGGACGCCCCCGCCGCTGCTGAAACCAGAGGAAAATCCAGCTGCGGCTTTGGCGGAGAGGGTGCGGCTGAGGGTCTGGATCTGCTCGGGGATGAAGGTGGTGGTTGTGATGTGGGTGTTGCGGAAATCGCTGATCTGCTCGAGGGCCTGTCGCGCAGCTGGCAGCGCATCCATGTCGAGGGGCGTTAAATCGACGGAAGAGGTGGAGAATTGCTTATGGGGGCTCTCATCCTCGGTGCACAAGCTGTTAACCCGGCGGTGTAGGTGCTCCAAGTCGATCTCCTTATCGTCCTGCAGGTGGGGAGGGGCAGGAAAGAAGCAGTGATGGTAAATGATAGAAGGGAAGAGAGGTTAATGGCGAGGGAAGGAAATTGGAACCGAAATGAGGTGTGGAGTCGGATATTGGAGAAAAGGAGTGAAGAGGAGAAAGATCCAGGAGCAGTGTTTAAGGAAGGGAGAAGGGGAAGAGGCAAAGAGCAGCGTAAATGGACAGTGAGGATAATCGTGAAAGTAAAAGAAGGGTGTTGGACAACGCAGGTGATGATAGGATGAGGGAAACACGGCATTTGTGAGTCCAAACAAAATGTTTTGGCACGATCATAAAAATGTTGTGGTACATGTGAGTGCAGTGGTGTGAGGATGAGAGCGAGGGATGACACAGAATTTAAGCAATAAATCAATGGTGATGGAAGGGAAGCAGGGATGTTACAGGAAGCGGGGGGGGGATCGAAAGGGGAAAGCAGGGGAAAGATGGAGGGAAGGATAGAGAAGCACACTCTGAGCGGATATTGAAAGAGAGAAACACAAACACACTTCTACAAGGCTTTAAAGTAAAGGGAGTGCAGATCATCTGGAATACACACAGGAAACACAACCTCGTGCTGTGTGCGCTGCCATTCCAGGGTGTGCTGGGTCAACACTGGTGATCACACGGTAACACACACAAACTATGTTACACTACGAATGCAAGTTGTATTATAGAAGCCAGTCTGAACGCTCAATAGTACATTACTTATCTTAAATTATTTTCTTTGTCACCTGTGTTGCATTCTAGCCCCAAAACATTCACATTGAGATCGACTTCTCATTTTCAAGTGAATTCTTTTTTTTTGTCAGGCTCCATACAATTCATCACTGCAATTATTATAGATCATAGACGCTGTAACTCCAATCAAACCTTAACAATCTTAACAAGACCACTTCTACACACATACATAAACTTAAGCTTTAACTTGACTTATACGAGGTAAATGAAACTTACAAATTACAAAGCATACATTATTAACTATATACAACTATATCATTATACGACACATTACTTATCCACATAGACTAAAAGATGGCAACACTCAGTGAGAGGTGGTTCATGCTTTTACTGAAGGGGAATGGAAGTGGACGGTTGTGCAGAGCGAGCTCGGGTTGCGATGGATGAGGTGAGGAGAGAGAGGGAGAAAGATGCTGGAGAGCGTTGCCAAAACCTTTACTGCTCTTTTGCATTTTCCAAACATGTGACAAGGTGTTTACCGGAGGGAGGGAAAGTATCTGAAGGATCTCAGGGGGAGGGAGGTGGGTGGTGTAAGGGGGGGGGGTGCTGAGTTTGGCATTTCTTCACGGTAAAGGCAAAGAGTAGATTTACTGACCGTGTCCTTCGGGTCTGGGGATTCTGGACGGGGCACTGTCCCTACTGTGTGTCGCTCGTGGACAGAGGGGACCAGCCGCGGTCGCCCCTGGTTACCATCTAAGGAGGAGGGGGCAACGGGGGGAGGAGGAGGGAGAGGACGAGGGGGCGCTAGTGTGTGTCGTGACACTATCATAATCACACTAAGTGTTTGAAGGAGGAGGGGGGGTTTCGAAGGTTTTGGTTGGTAACAGAAGAAATGAAGGAGGGCGAAAGAGAAGAGTGAATCACAAATGGTCAGTCTGCCGTGTGTGAAAGCAGATCAGTGGTGGGAGGGGTTGAAAGGGAAGGAACAGCGGGATCGGACCTGGCTGCGTTTAGGATCCCTGCCATTTTAAAACTCACTGAAACATTACATATGTGAACACTGACCCAACTTAATGATTATAAGCGATACTGACATAAATACAGTTTTAAATCTAAATGCCTAAAATGTATTTAAATATACATCTCTATTTATTTTCTTTGTGTGTATTGCAAAGGCATTATCTTAGAGAACAAAGCCAACTTCACACCATAAACTGGTTGGTGGCTTCATTTGTAGTATCTTTATGTTACATAAAATAAATACTTTACTGCAGGATTTTACCTGCAAATACATGTAACTTTGACTTGTGCTGGTCAAAGATGATGCTCCGTCTTCCTCTAGATAGGAAGACAGCACCCTCTAATGGTAACAAGGCATCGCTGCACATCTCAGGTACATGAAAGAATATGAAAGAGGTACGTTAGCAGAGAGCTTTGCTACACTGAACACAGAAGCATGAACCTCACTACCTGATTTTTCCATTTTTGTCTAATTCCACCAGCATTATTCATATCATCACATTACAAGTAACATCTGTCTGACAGGCATTACTAACCAATGATTTAGTCTTATCTCCTATTGTATATATAACCTTGGGGTGGGCGGTGCTGTGGTGAAGGTGGTCATTCTCATTTTGGGTGTGAGCTCGGAGGGGTTGGCGGGTTCGTAGGAGTGCTGCACGATAAGGGCACAGGGAATGTCGCAGCATGCTGGGGGCTGGTAATGGGTGGCGGTGGGGGCGCTGGTGTTGGCCGTGTTGGGTCCCTGGTTCTGGGCTTGACCGCCCAGGGCAAGGGGGCGCTCGTTGGGGCCGTGAGGGCACTGGTCGGCAGCTTGCCTGACAGATGGGCCATCTGCCTGTGTCTGGTGTGAGTGTGTGTTTTGTGAACGTGTGTGAGTGTGTGTGTGTGTGTGAGAGCAAAAGGGACAGAAGGAGAGAGACAGCAAGAGAGAGGTTTGATGAGAGAGAGGTGTGGAGCAATTCATATAAATGTGTTTGTGTGTTTGCGTAAATGCGAGGGGGAGGATTCAAAAGAAAGAAGAAGAAGAAGAAGAAAGAGGCCGAAAAAGACACACAGGCAGAAGAACGGCAGACGGGCGGAGACAAGAGAAAGGATGAGTGACAGACAAGATCAGGCAGATGGAGGGATGGTTAGGTGGAGGAGAGAGAGGAGTCAATTGGAGAGACAGACGGGTGGGGGGTGAGCGAGAAGAAAGACATGGCAGTCAGTCAGCGCACACAGTTAGGCAGGTCGTTCTGTGTTGTGTCCTCAGAGAGACATTCACACAGTCGTTACACACCTGGAAAGGGGAGATGTTTAAATGGCATTTTCTATGGCTCTCTCCCCCACTCTCTCTCTCTCTCTCTTTCGCTCTCTCTTTCTCTCCCCTCGCCCGCTACCCCCCCTCAACACAGTGTACTTATCTACAAAAACAGAACACTGGACAGAGTATGAGAGCTTTGAGCCACAGAGCCACAGATCATAATCTGGAGTTAGAACGAGGAGGCCGGCGATTCCCTTTCATAACAATTCAGTAAATGAGAGGTCGGCAGTTTTAAGTTGATGGTACACAAGGGAGAGCCGGCTCTTCTCGTGCTAAGTCCGAGATATCAAACATGGTCAAAACCACAGTTATATCTGTTATGGAAGAGTTCTGACAGTGGTAAATATGATTATTTTTGATTATATGCAGCAACAGAATCTCATTTTTGAATTCATGGAGATGCCAATGACAGAACTCTTTCATATAAACCTCTTTAAGAACATATATCAGACAGAAAAGTTGAAGTCATACATCTGCCCCTGTAGTGAATGCAATGGGCCTCAGACATGATCAGGAAATAGCTGCAGTATATGTTATACCTTTTAATTTTGAGCAACTTGATCCATTTTCCATCATAGACACAAAACTATCGATATACCCAGACATTGCACACCCAACCCAAAATGAGTTCAGATGCTTCTGAAATAATCAAATAGTTTTATAATTTTAAGAAAATGCACCAATTATGTGGAGCACGCTGTAGTGTCAAAATGTGTATTATAAAACTCTTTCAGACTTGGAGGGAGACGGTTACATGATCCCCTTTTGTATTGTGTGTATGTCCTTTAGTCACAATACAGTTCTTATGATTGGTGAGCCACATTGTGCGGCTGTGTGTGCGGTGTGTGTATTTGCGACTGTTTAAGATGGGTAGAAATACACAAGCAAACTGTTCACATCGAAAAGCAACGTCAGCCATACCACTGCACACAACACAGAACCGCAGCACAGACACAGAAACACAGACAGGAAGCCCACAGTCAAAAGCAGTTTAACACATCACCACAGCGTCAGGTATGAATGCATGTTAAAGACATAATGCACAGTATGTAGTTATGCATATTTTAGTATGTATGAGAAACAGACACAAAACAGCAAAGTCGAACTGGAGTTTGAACAGTGGGTTGTGGGTATTCATGTATGTTGAAAGCATGTAGGGGTGCATGTATGTGGCACATGGGGGGGGGGATGTTTTGGCCGTACAGCTTGATGGATGAACACAGTCGTGATTTGTATCTTAAGTTGCATGTGTCACCGTGGGAAACATAACCTGATAACTGCTGGCGAGAGAAGGGACGCATGAATGGGAAATCTCATGATATGACATATCAGACAAAGAGTTGGAGCTTTTGTTGTACTGACACACGTTCGACACGGCGCGAAGGCGAGCTCGTTGGTGTGTGAGCCGCTGTAAGATGTAACGTCTTTTGATTTTCTGATTCTTAAGATGTATGAATGATGAGCGCCGTGAATCTGTGCACTGTCCACAGGTCTCGATCCAAATGACTAAACCGTGACTTCTAAAGTACGTACATGAATTTCAAATGAAATCTGAAAAATGACAGATGCTAATTCATAATGCATTGAGGATTAGTGGCGTAAATCATGGGAATCACTGTGTGGCTGATACTAGCCTGAATGTCCTCCACAGTTAGTCTCTCAGTGCATGGAGGCAGGACATTTGAAGTTCTCCTGCCAAGTGTGCAATCCCAATTCATACTCCGGTTGCCAAAGTATCTCAGCAAGCCAAGTTTTCGAAGCCCATGCATAAAGAGTAGGTCAACCGGGCTTTCTAAAAATTGATGTGGAGCTTTCAGCGGCGCACAGGGGGCCGCGTGTTCTTGGCCCAGTGCGACGGTCTGGAGCGGTGTTAACATTAACTGTGACAGCGAGACGGAGGCCATTGAGTTCTTCATTTAAACTGACGGAGAGCAAATCATACGGTGGAATTAATTACAAGCTTTAAGGTTTGCTTCATTTATTAACTTTGGGAAGTGAGATGACATTAAACTCACCAGACTCACTAAATTGGTCATGACTACGACCAAATTGCATGGAGAGTTACACAGTTTTCCCCAGTCGATTAAAATGCAACATGTGCAATTATCTTATCAGCTGCTTTGAAGTTAAATGAAATTTGTCTTCCTTCATCCACTGAGTCAGTTTCTTTTTCTATCTCCCTCCTGCTTCGTTCTCGGCAAATGTCTTTGCAGCTGGTTGATATTTTCAAGTCGTTCTGCACGGAGTTCAGATCAGAGAGGGTTATTAGAACTATTTTACATGATTTGACCTATTTATGGTTGAATAGTATTGTTGACAGTCATTTTCTGGAAGGTTAAAAAAGTGAATGCACCAGTCCCAGTGAAGTGAGCTTGTTTGTTTAATTACGGGATTACTCTGATAGTGTGTGTATGTGGGGCGTTTTGGTCGCTGTTCAATGATCCGATAAGCACTTTGTTTGACGCACATTGACCACTTTGGGTTCAGTGGTTGCTCGGAGCAACCCTCGAGTCAAACCGATGGCAATCGATAGGTCAACGCTCCGACAGGATGAAGGTCTGAGGTCAAGCATCCAAATGATCATGGCTGAGTGAGCCGACTTCACTTTCACCATGGAAGCACTGGAAACGCTCTTCTAATAACACACTGTTCGTTTAACTTGGATATCTCACTGTTTTACTCCCACTGCTTAATAAATACTTTGCTTTTATTTGTGTTTTAAACACACTCTTACTCCCACTTCTACAAAAACCCTGAGGATCGGGACTTTGATTATTTTTCATCTCTATCAAGTGTCTTCCGATATTAAAAGTGAGATAAGACAATGGAATTTATATGTAAAAACTATCCACATGTGATTTCTAAATTAATAAAATGGATTTTCTGTTGGACAGTGAATCCTCGAACTTAATCAACCACGTGGTCCTTAGCTAGATATTGAAAAAGATTGTAGTTTAGGCTAAAATAGATCCATGTTGTCATGGTTACAATAATAAGCACTCAGTTATAGGTGTGGAATGGTAATGGATAGAAGCAGCAGTGCTGACTGTTGCTTCGAAACAGGGAACAAACCCATCTAAGAGTTGTGTGTTTTGTCAACCCACTCTTCACTCATCCAAGGTAACTGTGGGTGGTGAGAAGTTGCTTGCACAGATGACCTATGGGGTCATTTTCTCTCTTACAGATGTTCCCCTATGTTCCCTATGCCAGTGACTGCCTGGTGCCTTAATATGCAACATCCTTGATCAAGATCTACAAAGGGAATCAAAGAGCATCAGCGTTTAAAACCCTGCTGTCCCTGCTTTTCACTGTTGTGACTCCACTCCTGCTCTCACTATGGGGCTGATTCCACTGGCTGCTCTCGGTGCCTAATGAAGATAGCGGGGGGGCCGGCATGTTGCAGCTGAATCACACTGTGCTTAACATGACTTTGGATTCGGCTCAAGGTTCGGCGTCTTTGTGGTTGCTCAGTGGTGAACAAAACTACTGGTCTGAATGACAGATTAAAGCTGGTTACTGAGCAGGGGACTGGAGGCGGGGGGTCTGTGGTTTGTGAGTCTGTGTGAAAAAACCTGGTAATACACAAGACAACATGAATTCTACTAGGAGATGTTTCTTATTCACTCACATGCAAGAGGATCAGTGCATGATGAGCAAAGGCATGCTGGGTGAATACGTAACTAATGCATTTAACTTGATTAACCGAAGCAATAACAGCCCTGGAGAAACCAAATGAAGCTTAAACAGACCACAACCAGCCTGCTGTTGAACATGGTTGTTCTCACTGCAGCTTGGTGTGAGCTCGATGGCACCCAGCATGCCAGATGCATGGGGGAACATGCGCATGGCGAACTGACTGAGATACGAGGAGACTGCACGTGAGTTTATGGCCCCAGATTGTCTCTAAACAGAACTGATACAAATCCTCTCACAGCGTCAGGAGGTCTCTTCTCAAATCAATTCAGTTTAAGAGAAAGGGAAGGCGAATGTAAATGGAGAGCAACTAAAATAAAACAATAAAGTAGATCGATGAAGAAATGGCCCAAAGGACACGTGATAAATGCAACTAACCACTCGCCCCTCTCCATCCGCTGCAGGCGATTGCAGGTGGTGTATTGGAGCACGGTAAATGGAGCTGTATGAAACGTACAGGTAGTTTGACAAACTACGGTGACGCAAATGATTAAAACCAGCTATTCATCTGAAATAACACCAATTTCCATCTTTGTAGCATATTTCATAATGAGGGCAGTTAAATGAAGACTCATACAATATCTTTCTCCAAACGTTAGGAGTTGCAGTGATGTAGCGATGCAATAATCCGTGACGATAGACCAGTGTTTGATAAGGAGCTGCTCATTTAATCATCTAGAACCACAGTTTTCGTGTTGAAGTTTTCCTCTAAATTGCTTTCCGGAGGATTGGTGTTATCGGCCTTTTATAAATTAAAACTAACCTGATCTGACACTAAATCATCCTGGCTACAGTCGCAATTTCCATTCTCCATATTATTGTCGTCCTGTCTGATTTATTCTAGGTGGAACTTAATATTTGCACGGCACCAAGGATTAAGCTGATGGGAGAGGAGGTCGCTCTCACTTGTTTCAGGGAGTCAGGCGAAGAAATTCACATCGGCAGTGTTAATGAACATAATGGCCAAAGTAAATTAAAGCCCATTTTGGTCCACAGGTAGAAAGAATAACCTCATGCTTTATGACATTAATCAAATATATTATATTTCAAAACATCTATTTTCCGACTGAATAGATGGATTTGAATATGTGTAGGACTGAAAGCTGAATGAGAGGTGAGGAAACCATTCATTCTCCAGTTGACTTCAAGCTGACTTTATCAAATATTTTTAAAAAAAGTTGTTTTTAGGCATGTTTTTAGGAGCTGAACAACACAGCTGGAGCTTCTCTGCACAGACGTGTTCACAACAACACAGAAGTCTCCAGAGCGCTCAGGTGAGAGATGGCGCGGCAGGCAGAGGCCGGACGTTACGTAAACACTTCAGCTGCTGAGATGATGTGTTTTTGTTAACAGCACAAGATCTCTTGACAACTTCATCGGTGTCCTCAGTGTGTATGAAACTGCTTTTACATCCTGAGATGTTTGCATTCAGTCACATGTAAGAAACCTCATCAATGTGCCCACTAGCTCGCTGAGAATCCTTATAAGGGTTTTTAAACCCTTATAAGGTTTCTCACTTAAACATTTTCGCTCTCATCATACGGCCTCTCCGAATAATCTCCTGACATTATCCCGTATTCATACCGTGTCTGGTAGCAGCTAAAGGTGAAAAAAACATGTGTTTGAAAACTGAGGTATTTTACCTGATGGCAAAAAAACACTTTTCTTTTGGTGGAAAGTTATCTGTGCTTATAATTTATTTCCGATGCATAAATAATTAACTGAAATCCAACAGGGGAAACATTACTTCAAACATGATTACATTTCTTTCAGTTCATCACTGGCATGTTTTGCATCTTCCAGACTCACCACAGTTTAGATTTGGATCACGCACTCTACACTCTCCCTCTGTGTTTTGGTAAGCGTGGGACGTGATGAGGAGGACTGAGGTCGGAAATTGAATCGAAAGCTGGTTCAATTTCTTTTGTGGATAAAGAAAAAAGGCTCCTGACACAGAGAGGTTGCACCGATGCTATCACTCTGCTATGTTCGGCTGAAAAGGGCCTGAGCTCGTGTAATTACCATCTGTAAATAGAATAGCGACTTGGTGTTGGAGATGTTGTATTTCCTTTCTATGGGGGAGCATGAGAAGGATCTCATGATGTCACTATGATTGCATACGATAATGCCCCCGCTCAGGTGATCGACCAGACATAGGCTGATTGGACAGTTCTCAGGGGGCTGCAGCTAAATAATGAGGGGTTTATTTTTCAGCTCGTTGGTATAAATATTCTTGTTTAATACCGTGAATCAGCTCCTCTTGGGCAAGGCACACTGCAGCATCCCCACCGGCCCTCAGGCTGCTTGAGTATTCTGCTTTTAACTCTGCCATCCGTGACCACTTTCCTCCAAAACATTAACTTTTCAGACGGATAATTGGTTGATTGCCCTTTTGACACTGACACATTTTGGCTTGTTTGAAAGTAATGAGCACCATCTAAACAACATTAATAAAACATATAAAAAAAGAGAGGCGAGACTTTTGCAGGACGTCAGCATTAAAGGTTATTGAATTCATTAAGGGCCAACGGAGAAAATACTCACTGGATTTTAAGATGTAAATGTTAATCTATGACTCAGACTGATCCAAACTGAGGTTGTAGAGGGATGGTGCATTATCAGGATTAAAAAAAATATTTAGTCATTGACTACAAAGGATTTTTCACAATGTACCATCATGGTGATTTGGTTTGGCTTGACTAACACTGCAAACAAGGGAGAAACTTGCTGCCGTGATTATATGTAAAAAATGAATGTCTGCATATGGCTACATAAGTTTTTGAAAACTTAAGCGTTTTGGTTTGGATATTTCAGAGAAATAACTTTGAGGCTACTATATTATAAATGAATCACAAGCTAAACTGTGATTACTGTACGGAAAGAACCCCTTTCTCTTATGGACAAGACTTTAAGCGTGACGACACGCAGCTACATCAGCACCTTCATAATACCTGAACCCTTACCCAACCTCTCTCAGTGTGTAATGTTGGTAAGTTTGTTGTTGGTATGTTGCCCGGGCCATCTAAGATTACATCACATGTAATCTGATCTGATATCAGTATAACTGGCAGATCCTATGGTTAAACTAATGAGGAGGAAGTGGGAAAAAAACAGGAGCAAAACCCCTCTTCAATCCAATTAGATTAAATTGGCTGCTTAATTCAGTTTACACTCACATTCAATTAGATTTTGTCTGAGCAAGACTCCTTGCTTAATAATTTTGATAATTTGATGGTAATAGGCAAACAATTAGAATTAATAACACAACAGGATGCTTTATAAGTTGATTGCCCCATTAAGATCCTGATTATGGTTGAGAAAGGGAAATGAACGCAATCCTCGCAGCACGTCTGAGAACACTGACCTTTCACTTCTCATGTATTTCGATACACCGAGCCACACGGCTTTATACACAAGATTATGAGAGCTATCAACTCTGTCTTTAAGAGTGTTACTACAGCACCTCCAGGTTTCTTTTTGTCACAATGTGCAAGAGCCTTCAACACAAACAGCTCCCTGCTGTGCTATCTGGGTTGTGTTGCTGAAGTTGCTGGAGTGCAAATCTAGTTCAGGCGAAGTGACAGTGTGACCAGAGGAGGTTTTGAAAGCATCCAGACGCTGTCAGTGTCACAACTCCTTCACAGGGAGGGCTCTGCTAGTATTTCTATTCCGCGTGCACCCTGACTTTGAGGAATTGCTGTATTTTTTACAGCTTAGCGCCCATGGCCACAAAGTCTAGACTTTGTATTACATCCGTCTCCCCGTGCCTCAGCTCCACCCAAAACTAAACCCATCATCCATCCCATCACCATCTTTCCAATGATACTTTATTTTTCTCTCCCCTTAATCTATCTTCTCTCCTTTCTATCTATTACACCGCACCTTTCGGACAGATGAGCTGGGATCTAGTGCAGGCCCTATACCTCCCCTCATCCAATCCCGTACCTCCTTGGAGGGGACCCTGGATCCCTTCCTCCGTGACCACCAGCTTTCCACCATGGCGATGAGGCAGGAGAGCACAACGCCAGCCGCCAGGACACAGAAGACACCCGCGAAGCTTTGGATGTCCAGCGCATTGCTGTGCTGCCGTGTCTGGACTGAGCTGTACAGGTCACATGGGCTGTCCTTCGGCCACCACTTGAGTTTCAGTATATCCATGTCCCCGTTCTGCTGGAGCTCCAAGATTCTAGGATAAATGCAAGAAACACAGGCGTGTTGGCAAAGAACACACACAGAGAACACTGGAACATGTAATTCTGCATATCTGTGAACACGTAACAGTCGAATCAGACATTTCATGAGTCAGTGATTTTGTAACTTCAAGTTTCTGGAAATTGAAAGAGGTCCACACATGCATGCAGAAGTAAGCATACATAAAAATACAGGCATACATGAAAGAATGTGTAGATGCATGACCTGTCAATAAGCCAGCAGCAACATTCAGACGAGTAACATTGTCCAGTGGAGAGTCATAAACATTCACACCAGACATTTGCACAAAACCTGACCACAGTGCAGCTTCGACTGCAGCTGCTGTTACTCCTCTCTTCCATTTGAGGGCAGTGTTTGCCAGTCAAAATGCTCCCTGTGAGCCACACAGGGCCGTCACACTCATTATGGCTAACATTAATATGTTTTGCAGCACGACACAAGCGCACCGCCACAATGTCATTATGCAGCCTATAGCTTGAGTCGCACGATTGATGCCTTCAGAGGGGATACAGCTCAGAGGTTGATGGGGTCCCAGTGCTCACCTGCAGCTTGCTGTTTGACTGGCTTTGGTTTGGAGGGGAGCTGCAGACACAGACAGGCAGACGGACGAAGGGACAGACACACAGATGGACGGACAGACAGGCAGATGGGCAGACAGGCATACAGCAGTTCTGTTAGCATTCGGCCGGATATTTAAGAGGCCACGGAGGCGAGAGGAAGCCAGGAGAGGCAGGGACAAAAAAGGAAAAGGGCAGTCTGGGAACGTGTACTGTGTTGTGCATATACCTCCCTGCATACATACAAATAAAGAAAACAAACAGATAGAGAAATAAACTCAGCCACCCCACCAGGGGTGGACTGGCCATCGGGCATACCGGGCATAATCCCGGTGGGCCGTTGACCCAATGTGGGCCGGTCTGGTCCGCTATGTTGTTGTTTTGTTTTTTTTCTCTTCTTCCTCTCTAAATTCCCTCCAATTGGGCCGGCCAATTGGCTACAGAGGGCTAGCAGTGTGTTGCCAGCATCGACACATATTATTGGTCTATTGTTTGTCATTGTCAATCAATCATGGGCTGACAGGCTCAGAGAGCCCTGACAGTGCTGTCAATCACAACACAAACCAGGGTGGGGCGGGACCTCATGGCATTGGCGGTGGGAGTCGCGGGACGGGCTGCTGCTGAAACAGAAACTTAAAATGGATAATAAGAGTAAAAAACGCATCGGGGAAAAAAAGCAGAAGTCTCTGGAGGTGGAGGCTGCTAAATGTGCCAAACTGACGGACCTATGTGGTGCCGGGTTCACCAGCCCAGCAGCAGCAGGTGCGCCGGGAGACGAGCGAGGAGGACTCGACAATGATGAGCGAGTGGAGGCAGACATGTGAGCGCGCATTTTCAATTTTCAATACATTCTCCAAACTGGCTCGTTACTTGAGCAGCGGAGGTTGGCGTCGCACGCCTCTAACCACGGCGCACCTCTCTCTCTCTCTCTCTCACTCGCTGCCCCCTCCCTCCTGAGATGTGCAGGTCCCGGTGGCGTGTTTGCCGTCGGGGGGGGGGGCAGCGCGAGAGGTTGGTCTATCCCTCCGCAGGTTCACCTTCAGAAATCTTGTTACGACTTTTACTTCCTCTAGAATAGGATAAGAGATAGTGTCTTATTTTGTGTGCCTATAGTATAGTGGTTATACTGTGGTTTATTAATGTTCTTGGGCAGACACAAGAGGCACTTGTTTATAGTTAAATAGAAGTTCAGATGCACTGGTCCATTACTATTTGAACCTCAGCATCTAGGGTTCAAAATTGGTAAAATTATACATTATATGCATATTGTTGTTGTAATTTTTCAGTCAGTTGAGATAAATCTTGAGGAGAAACATTTTGGGTTGTTTTGTGTCTGTATAGACCTACTATAAAAAGCAATTTGCATTTTTAATTTTAGTTCTTGTACTTTTGATACTTAAGTACATTTCAACACCAGATACTTTTGATACTTAAGTACTTTTAATATGAGCTACTTTAAATTGACGTAACTTATGTCTTCTAAATGTCTTAATGGCAGATGTGCTCGGCTAATTATGTGGGCCGGTCTGAGCCAAAAAATGCCCGGGCCGTTTTGTTCTCCCAGTCCAGCCCTGCACCCCACTGATTCGACATCACTAGGGCAAATACACATTCAGAGAAAGGAAAAAACTTGATTCCATGCTTTCCCAAGCAAACTTGAACAGGTTTCCTACATGTGTACACAGAGACAGATGTCTGCAATCGTGCAAGACTTCCTGGGGGCAAACGCCTCCGGCAATTTCAATGACGACATGCTGTCATGAATGACAGTGCCCATCTCTCATCATTCCTGTTTTTCCCCCCATTGAGAATTCACAAAAAATGGACTGAAATCAATCAAGAAATGCAAATGAGTCCTGGAGACGGTTTACATAATTAATTTACTCCACAATAGCCAGAAAAAAAAGAAAAAAAAAACATGATTCATTTCAATGTAAATCAGCCAAACAGGCTCAGCACGTAGCTCTGTTGCCATGTCACTCTCATTTAGGGCTCGGCTGAAGTGGTGGGATGGGAGATGTGTGTGGAAGGAGATGGTGGAAATGGTAGGTGTGGAGGAGAGGTAACAAGGATAGAGGAAACGAGAGGAGAGTAAAAAAGGGGAGAAAAGACGAAACAAGGGGAGAGTTATTGAAACCTGACGAGAGGAGAGGGGAGGAAATGAGGAGAGAAAACACAAGAAACGAGAAGAGAAGCAACAAGGGGAGAGTTACCAAATAATGAGGAGAGGAGAAGACAGGAAATGAGGGGAAACTAGAGGAGAGTAAACAAGGAGAGAGGAAATGAGAGAAGAGGAAACAAAATGAGAGGAGAGGACAGACGAGACGAGGAGAGACGAAAAGAGAACAGAAGGGGAGAGGAGACAAGGGGAGAGAAGAGAAGAGGAGAGAGGAATAAAAAACAAACCAATTCCAACTGTAAATCCACTTACAGTCATTCTAATAAAAGATCGTGTCCTCCAGCTGCAGACTTCATTGTGCGATTGTTTGGCTCAGATCAAGATTAGCTCCAAGGTTATCGATAAGACTTTGTGTGGCTGATGAGCAATATTGGCTCAAGACAAATGAAATCAATCTGATCTGCAGTGATTGAGTGTTGAGCCGTGGTCATGATGTGGCAGCTCTAGTTATTATGCTACTGTCGTGAATATGAGGTAGTCAGTCAGTCTGTCCGTCCCTCAGCGCACATCAAACCTGCCTCTGTTGTCTCTGTCACTTTTGAATCGTAAAGTTGCATCGAACAGGACGTCTAGACCTGATTTGATTCCTGGAGGAGCAAACAGTGCAACACTATTTCAGTGTTGCACACAGAGGGCACACAGCTGATATGCAAGCCAAAGTGGCTGGGATGAGGTTTTTGAACGGCGGTCGGGTTTGATCAGAGTTTAACCGGCGTCCTGACGGCATCACAGCAGAGGAATTGTGAATGAAAGTAAAGATTTCTTCCTGGAGAGGTGTTGTGCCTTTCATACAGTAGGTTGCTGACCTTTTTATCTGTCACTCTGAGGACAGATGCTCCTCAAACGTAGCGGCACACTCTGACAGACAGCCTCGGCGGGAGACGGATTACACACAGGCTAATGAGATGGAATAAGAGCGATCCCACCTATCAAAGAAGCCAGGCGGTGTTTTCTCAAAATATTTCATCATTCCTTGCCTGGAATTCCGCCAATTTCTTGTCGGAGCCGATGTCTTTTCATGTCTGTCAAAAGCAGAGGCACGCTTTATTTCTGGAGTTGCTGTCTGTCATCTTGGCTCATTTGGGGGGGGGCTGTTCTTATGTGCTGCAAAATCCTCATGTCACACAGGTTTTGTGAGGCACTTGAGGAGTGGATACAAGCCGCTTCAACATCTGTGAACACAATTGCTGCGGACAGTAAACGCCTCGGTGACAAAAGCTGTTTACCGGTGACATTTGAAGGAGAACACAAGTAATTCATACGTATTTCTTCTTTGAAGAGAGATAAAGGACTGTCACCGGAATTTAACTGAGAATTATCTCCTGTCTGTAAAACCCCTGATGATTTAAATAATAATACAATCTACAGATCAAAGTTCTCATGTGATGTTCAAAGTGCAGAGCGTCACTGAAGGCAAACTTTTTTTCCCCCAATTCTGGATAATCAAAAGGAACCCAAACTAAACAACTGATTAAGTAAAAGATGAACTCCCCAACTTGATCAAACAGATCAAAACATTAAAAACATTTCAAAAAGGAGACTTTGATCATAAGAATCATGAGGATGGGACTCAGCTGTATATGTTCCTTAGAAGAAGGAACAGATTTGTGATTTAGGACAAAAGGCTTCTCTACATCATGCCTTATGCAGTTAATCATCTATTATTCTCGGTAATTGGCCCAATCAGAGCTCTGCAAAGATGCTTGAATCACACACACACGCACACACAAACACATAACCTTACATGACCTGACATTGATCTCAATGAGGTTAACCTGCATTTATCATGGTCACAGAGAGACAGAAAACACACTGATCTGAGTCTATAGCAGTGGATTATCTGCAGGAGAAGAGCAAAGAAACGTCCATCACGATAATATTATATGACACTTGCTGTCATGTTTTTTTTCTGAATATCCCAAATCTTCAGGCCTGGCTGAGTTTGGACAGATGGTGCGAACCAGAAGAGAAGAGGGAGAAGTTTACATGGCACAGCACAGGGCTGTTTTAAATATGTCATATATATAAACATATTAATCTATAAAGGAATCAAGAGTCTGATGTGTCTCACAGGTCACCTGTACACAAATGGTCATGTGATGTGCAATAATATGGATGGATACAGATATAGATTGTTTATTTTGCAAAGGAGGTTATGTTTTTGTCTGTCTTTGTTGGCAGGATAACAGAGAAACTACTAAAAGGATTACTTGGTGGAAGGATGTGGTAAGTGGGTCGGGGGAAGAACCCATTCAATTCTGGTGCAGATCCAGATCAGGGGGTGGATTGAGGACTTTATTTTCACTTTCTTTAACATTTCTATCAAACTTTCAGAGAATAATTCATGGATCTTAAATACAAGCTGGAATAAAGCATGTTTAGGGGACTGATATCTATGAGTGTTTGGCTTCATACAGGGACCGTTGGCAATTGGTGCAGGTGTTTTTTTTGTTTGCAGGATTACACAATAACTACACAATTTAAATTTAATGGAGCAGATTTTTCTCGTTCTTTAACCTTCAACATTTTCGTCTATTTCTTAGAGCATGTAAAGGAGACTGATATTTATGAGTTTGTGCAATTTGGTGAAGATCCACATCAAAATGAGGATTTAGTGAATTTAAATGTTGTTTCAAAGAGGACTGTTGGGCCCCCGGTGGAGGTGCCATTCTAGTTTTAGCTTTAAAAAAGCCCTTTTAAAACCACCAAGTGTGTTCAGAATTATTAATTCCACACGTATATAATCTGTTATTGACATGCCTAAATGATTGTGTGTTGAGTGATGATCTCCTGCCTTTGTGGGAAAAAAAGTGAGCATGGCGATGTTAAACACACACACAGCATTTACCACTGTGCTTAATTTATCTCTATCCCGTGGCTGACAGGCAGGATGAAAGGCTACTGTTAGCTGTCTGACAAAAACACGGGTTGAGTCAAAGGTTTCCCACAGCACACCATCTGTCTAGGCCTCTAATTTGGCTGCTGCTGTCAAACCAAAGGAAAAAACGAACAAACAAAAATAAAACGGAAACGTGTCTTCCCTTGGCAAAACACACAAATTTGCCCGTGCACACGTGTGTGCTCCACAGATAGCTGTAAAGGTCTATACACGCACTTTCAAAACGCACTGCATTTCAACAATGATAAACTGCCATAATGAGAGCTAGGAGCAGCTAATTACAGTGTGTATGTGTGTGTGTGTGTTGCATGGCCTTTACGTGAAAGATCCACTACATTACACAGAGTTTGATGGAGTTCATGATAAAGCACAGGAGAAGTTCTCTGACAACTCATTTATTTACCCCACAGCAGTGAGCTTTTCCCCACACAGTTATCCATAAGCACTTTTTCTGGCTTTAATTCCAGTCTAAATAAGTACAAGACCGAAGTGAAGCAGTGTGCAGTCATTTGTGTTTCTTTATTGCTTCCTTCGAGGGCTGTTAGAGGTTTTTCCTCCAGGGGTCATCAGTCAGCGCACCGCTGCCTTAAGTATCAGGAAATAGATCAATTTAATCACTAAGAATAGAATCTACCACACTCTATTTCATTGCAGTGTGAGGATATATAGTCCAGGTATTCGTGTTTTGTCCTGCACTATATAATTCTGCAGTTACTAAATCCTGCTAACAAATCCAGTTATCTCCGACTGTCTGTCTGTCCTTCGATTATCTCAACAGCCACTTATCTGATCGACTTCCAACTTAGCAGCCAGGAAGTCCAGCATCGACTGTGTTTTACGTGAGCGGGTGTCAAGACCCCAACCCAGCACAGTCACTTACGTCAACGAATGAACCTTGTGAGTTCCCCCATTACACGGTTTGTTTTTGTAACAACTGGTGCAGTGGCCATTTTAATGTTCCTTTATGGAAAGGGCTGTGGTGATGCTGGTTGAAGCTTTCGTTCTGAAACTGTAAGAATGACCTGCAGTAATTTAAATGGTGCAAGTAAAGGCCGGCTGCGGGATCCATCACCCCCTCTGCTGCATAAAGAGCTGTTCACCTGTTTATTGAATGTTTAAGCACAACTCAGGACGCAGTTCGACAACTTCACTTATGTAGATGAGTCCCAGCCGCCGCTGCTACAGTGCGTTGGTTGCCTTTTCACAAGCTTTATTAAGATAGAACGTATCAAGTGTCCAAATCGCACCAAATTCAGCAGTGAACTTCCTTGTGCACACAACAACACACATGCCAAGTCTGAAGCCAACAACATAAACAGTTCTCTAGATTTGTGTTCTTCAGACAGACAGAGATTTCTGGAATTATTAGATTGATGCACTGCACTGAAAGGCACATTTAAATTGTTGACTACAATGCACAATATATGTGACTGTTTCAGTGTCACCGTCCGCTGTATGTATGAGGGGAGTAAAATGTGTTTAGGTGAAATTAAATTACAGAACATGGGTTAATTTGAGTGTGTCTGTGTCTATTATGGCCTCCTAAAGTTAAACAGCTGTCCTGTGTGTGGATTTACAACTTGGGTGTGTGTGTGTGTGTTTCTCTTTGCACCAGTGTCCCACAATATAGTGTGTATGCATGAGTGCATCGTCGTGCGTCTTCGAGTGTGTCTATGAAACAGCTGGTGTGCTGTGAGATGCATTATCACTCTGTGTGTGTAATGAGTTATCACCTTGCTTTAAGATCGTTGACTTTGACTGGGGAGCTCTATAATGACTTTAGCACTCCCACTGGCTGTTAAAGCAGATGAGCAAGGGTTGCTAGTGTGGCGGAGGGGGGGGCAACTGCTGTGCGCCTCTTTGTATGTGTGTGTGTGGGTGTGTATGTGTGTGTGTGTTTGTGTGTTCGTCTGTGTGCGACAGCGTGTGTGTGCTCTGTCTCTGCCTCCCCGTTTTCTCTGCAGTGGCTGCTACTGCATGGACTAGACGTTGCCATGGCAACTCTATGGCAGCAGCCTTGATGGTGGGATGATCACACATGATTAGTTGATTCAAGCTGAAACAAAGAACAGCACAGTGACTTGGGTGTGGGGCAGAGGGGGGACGCATTGTGTTAATGTCTGTCCTTACAAGTATAGACATGTACAAACTTGTGTGAGCGAATACACAAACACAGTTTTACACAGCGAGTCTAAATCTCTGAAATAACTTGAAGTAAAAAAAGACTAATGTTATAGCCGTACACAGCTTTTCCTCATGAAACCCATTTTCTTGTGTTGGACTGAAACAATTATAAGCTTGTTTATGGCCCTTTCTTGATTAAAAGTCACGTTTCGATATGAATTACCTAAAAAGGGCTTTGAGGAGGTCATTTGACTTAATTTGACACCAACATCTATTTGTACCAGTTTTAATGAGCAGCCCCTGATGTTGTAAATGATTTCCCTACTGGAGTGAGAAGGGACCGTTAAGAGATTTCACACAGTGTTGCTGCACCACCGCTGGGGTCTGGGGTCGTTCTAACTCAAACAGATGATGTGACGATTTACACAGACTACAAAGTGAAAGCCTATTATTTCAGCACCTGGCAAACTGATCACTGAGTCATCGCTATTGATTAACTCCGCTATCAACCTCCTCTGGTTACATAATGGCTACTCTCTGCATATGGGGCAATAAAAAAATCGCACTTGTTGCTTCCTTTAAATGCTCCTTAACTCCATGTATTGTGTTGATTCTGCAGTCTCATCCATAAGGAGCCTATAAATGAAAGTTATGTCCCATGCTGTTCTTTCCCCCCAAGTGGCAGCTTTTACTTCGGTTGTAACCAGTTAAAATGCAAAGGAGTTTGGGTTAGATGATCAAGCATAATGTGAAACAGTTCAGTGAATTTCAGAGCAGGCCACATAGACCTTTTGACTGTTACTATGAGGAGTGTCGAGGCATAATCCGCTTTCAGAGAGGCGCTGAAGTGAGAACGCAAATATCCGACTGAGAGCCTCCTCACTTTCTCCCTCCAGTTCTCTAGTGACGATTCTGGAGAATGTCAGAATGAGCTGAGAACACAGCAGGATAAATTCTGCAGGATTCACCGCAAGTGAACGGGTGTGTTGATGACAATTCTAACATAGAACAGACAAAGAAAGAAAAGCAAAAAAGGATGCAAATAAATCAGGTGTTAAAAAGCAGTGCAATACAGACAGAGGACAAGAGAGCTTGTGGTGATGAGGACCAACGCCTGTGTGGATTCGCTGCAATCAAAAACACGTGATCTCCACAGCGGAATGAATACGTTTCGTCCTGAATCTGCCTGCTGCACCAGCCCCCAGATTTCTGTACTAACATGGACGTGTCTGAGCAGAGAATCTTCTGCTGCGTTGTTCATGTGCAAAAGGCAAACTCCGGAGAAAGTCTGGACGCAGCTCTGCAAACATCCTGCAGAGTTCATGACTTTGTAGTGAATCATCTGACCTCACTTCATTTTTAACAAGTGCAAGTGAGATTTTTTATTTCAACGGCAAAGGTGCTCGATGGTAACATTACACCTGTGTGAGTCTGAAAGAAGACTTGACACTTGAGTCACGTACACTTGGCGCCAGGTGTAAGACAGGGCCCTTGATCTTTTCTACAAATGTTCTTCTCCTGTCACCTCTGCGAAAAGCACAGTTTTGAGCTGGATACAGTGGAAAGTGGAAGTTCCTGTGAGGTGAGAGGGGGGGGAGACTTGGAGACAGGGGGTTGAAAGATGTGAGGGAGTTGGGGGATACGGGGAAAAGAAGGATTGAGTGAGAAAATGGGAAGGGAGAAAGGGACAGTGTTGAATTTGGATGGATGCCTGACACAAAGAAATCACACAGAGTGCAGGTGAGTAAGTGGGAGAGACAGGGGCGGATGAAGAAAGCCGAGTAAAGAGAGGAGAACAGACCATGGATGAGCTCAGTGAACAAAGGAATGTCAAATGAAATGAGCAGAGAGGGGGGGAGAGGAGTGAGGGACAGACACCAGCGTTATGCTAAAATGAGTTTGTTGCTCTGAGAGGGACGTCGGCTGTCAGATCCTTAAATGAGAACAACACTGGGATGACACCTCAGTTACAAGCTTCACACAGATCCGTCACACTGTTAACCTCACAGGAGAACATGATGAAGAATAATGTTCTTATTTTAAAGTCAAAGAAATAAAAAGTATATATATGGGCTTGTGGATTCAGTTAAAATATGTCAGAATAGTTCAAAATGGAACTTTATAACTAAAACAGGACAGTGAGACAGACATCAGGTTTTTTAGGGTGAAACCTTATGTGGCCCTTCGGCATAAGGCATCGACAATCAGCCTACATCTAACTATGTCCTGGTCTGTGACGTTGGGCCTCTCCCCATCTCTCTCAGCTCGGTTGCCACGATTGCTATTTGCTATGCAGGTGGTGTCCATCTTTGTCTTTGGTGGACCCGGTTCTGTTCTGTTCTGAGAGAACACCCAATTAATTGTATCCGCCGGCGTCTGATCACCACACTCTTGCTCTCAGTCTTGTTGCAAAGTTCTTCATTTTTTATCTTTTTGGGCCAGAATATGCAGCGTATTTTTTAAACTGTTCAACTAATGTTTCTTGAACATTAGAGCATGTCAACTTTTTCAGGTAATAACCCAAATTAAAAGTATGAACATGAAATATGAGCATAAAATGTCTCGTTTCACTCAAAGGGGAAATTGGGAGGTTGACAGCTCGGGCAATGTACGTTGTTTTTTGGCTCGGCAAGAGTGACATCATGATTAGGGAGGAGAGTTGAAGTCCAGCATTCATGTCCGCAAATAACCTGCTGTCCTCAGACGCGGAATTAACGCACGGTAACAGATTTATTAACATATTACATCAAGTTGTGTTTTTCTATTCGTGACCTGCTTCAGAGAATGAACCGAAGCTGCCTGTTTGTGACAAAAGAGTGAAAAGAACAGGCACAGATGGAGCTCTGTGCTGCAGTCACAGGCCTCGCTCGTCCACACCAGTTCACCACATCGACTGAGTCTACATGAGCAGCAGAGACAGTCCGCATCATCGACCCAGCGAAGGGCACCAGCTCCTGATTATTCTCTCACGGTATTTCAATTAAAAAAAAGCTGATAGCAGCGCAGACTGAACCACACTGACCCACAGCCACACATCAATACCCCGGCGCCTGAAAAGTCTGCTTATTCAACCGCAGACTCAGACAGAAACAATATTCCAGCACTGGTGGTGCATTTTTGAATTTGCTTTTGAGCGGATTCAATTTTGTGCTACGAGTATAAAGCGAGTGAAGCACAGTGGTGTCTCCAGTGTCCTTCATAGCTACACACTGGTTGTTCTCACTGCACTCGCTGCTACAGTACAACCTGGTTGGATATTGAAGAATATGTTGAATTTCTAAAGCTGGGTAATGGAGGGTAGACAGGATTTTAGCTGTCAGAGACACGTTGGACCAAATAACTGTTGAACAATTTGGGAATCCTGTTAATTGCAGCTATTACTGCAATGTTTGCAAGATTTGGCTTCACTTTTGGGGAGCTGTTATTTTGTCCGTCTTTTGACTGAACTGGAGAATGAGTAGTTGGCATCATTTATTTTTAAGAGTCCCAGCCCCCTTCTGCTGCTCCAGAACACTGTTCACCTGTTTTATTTATTATTAAGATTGAACGTTTTGCTCGTCCAAATAGCATTAAACTCCCCACAGAATTGTCCTTTTGCCTGCAAAAACACACTTGCTGAAGCGGAAGTTACTGGGTTTCATGGTCTCTGATATTCTAATTAATTAAACAGTATACCTTACCTGCATATGCATACATGCAGATATTCCTAGCATTATAATAAGATTTCAAAAACGTTGCTTTATTCAGTAGAAGCTCTGAAACACTGACTGAGGTTTTTCAGAGCTGTTTTACGGTCTAAAGACGACTTATCATCGCCGTGACGCTGACTGATTTCAAATTACGAATTTATACCCCATTACTTCCACAAGAAGAGCAAACTACAAACAATGCCTGAGCTGGGTGAACCTTCGAACTCACCCTGTTTCCCCACACAGCCCGTAATTGTTGCGTTCCCCTGACAGTAGAGCCTGACATTCTCTTTTCTTTACTGGACAAATTACGGCTCAGTCAAGAGACGCAGAGAACTTGTGTATTCCACGCTCCATCTAGCACGGTGAAGTCAAGTGAGAAAGTAAACCCATGTCAAGAATCTTGTATTGCATTACTCTTGTCTGGGCCACAGAGGTTATTGTGTGCGCTGATGCTTTGGTGCGACAAGAAGCTGGAAGCTGCGAAGATGTCACACAGAGCAAAGGTCACCAGAGAAAACAAACACAGCAGGAACATGGAAGCACCACAGGGGAACCATGCGGTGTCCTAACACAAGACCGCGTCCCACTGAGCTGCCCTGTCGCCCTCTGTGTCCCTCTACGGAACCCTTAGACGCAGGGTACGAGAGGTTATTTACCCACCACTCCCTCGTGTAAAGTTTGCAAAGCGAAATTATCAATCCAATTGTCACTGGCTGGGTCCAATGTCACGCGCTCTGTCGACAAAGTTTTTCAATAAAGCATCATTAAACCTCAGTGTGTGGGTGAGCTGGAACAGATTATGGAGCTGAACTATGATAAACAACACGCAGAAGTCACACAGTCATTAACCATCATTAAGAGCGCTAGAGAGAGACAGATAACCACGGAGAGATAGAGAGAGAGAACCGCCCCCCCATCATGAATTGTGAAAAATAAAGATTTAATGTATGTTCTAAGTGTGTGGGCTGACTTTGAGCCTGAAGGATTGGTGGGTAAGTGGCGGCTTTAGAGCGCGGGAGCTTAGAAAAAGTGAGAGAGAGAGAGCGAGGGAGATTAAATTGACACTTGACATTAAATCAATTTGTTGTCAGCAGGAACAATGTCACTGTTGTAAAAACAGGTGAGTAGGAGGCAACGTGCCCTAAACCTGCTTGATCTCTTTTGTGCTGCGGGGAATAATGTCCTCTCCCCAAACAAATCTAAAGAGAGAAAGTTAATTCCCTTCTACACTCATCACCTCTGCATTGATTCACCAAAAATGTCTTGAGAAAGGTGCTGGGGACTGAAAAGCTGACATTGTTAATAAACCTGTGGAGAGGTGACACACTTATCTTTAAGTGTTATAGTTAAACTACTCATGATACTGATTTCAGTGGAGAGCTTCAGAGCCGACATCTTTACTTCTTTAACAGGAACTTTGATCAAGCTAAATTTCGATGACACATGTTCAAACTATTATAAGACCTTCAAGTTTTGAACCAGCCCCTGAAATTGTTGAAAATTTGCATCTTTGCATTCAAGTGACTCTTTTCAACTCTGCTATAATTGTGTTTTGAATGGAGATCTGAATTTTGAGTTACAGGATGAAATATAAAAGTAAAAATAAGATCGATACATCATTAGGAAAGAGAGAGTCAGATACTGGGAGAGAGGGAAAGAAAAAATAAAGCTGAAAACAAAACTCAAGTCAATATGGCTCTGGGGCTCTTAAAATAAAAAGAGTAACTGGAGCTACAAGAGTTTTGCCAAAGATGAATTTGAAGTCAGTGAGATTTCTCTCAGTTAAATGTGTTTTTTTCCACCGTAGCTCATCAGTAACACAACAATGTAAAAACGCCAAAGCAGCTCAGTTTTTGTTGTGCATTAACACTCACATACTGCCTTATACAAAATGTACAGAACGGTGGAGCAGTGGTCGTCCTGTTATCTCACAGCAAGAAAGTTTGAATACAAGAGCCTTTCTGGTACTTTGGCTTCTTTCAAAAGTCCAAAGACATGCAGGCAATAAGCAACTCTAATTTAAACATAGTTATAAGTCTGCCCTGTAGATGGGCTGACATACAACAGTGGCTTTACCCGGCCTCTCGCCCAACAGATTTTACATGGTTAATGTCATTTTAAAATACTTCAACAATCAACTGTCAACGTCATTCGGCCCCTCAAGCGATTCCATATAGTGTCCACTGGGAAGCTCCCTACAGAAATACACTGTGCCTTACTGTGCACTGACCGACAGTCGCCTGCAGCCTGGTAATAAATCAACAATATGAATGCATCCTTGTAGCTGAATTTAATGTAATGAGTAGTGGGACCATAATCAAATCCATGTCATTGTTATTGTAGATCTGGAACTAGTGTGCCTAAATTAAAAAGTAGGATTTTTTTATGAAAGATAATCATAACTCTGATATCAAACTAATCTGCATATAATTCATTTTTCTCTTCTATGCTTACTCCTCCTGACAACTAGCATCGACAATCATTTGTTTCTACATTAAAGATCAAGTCAAGATTTAAATTCCATAGTCCAAACATAATACCGAGCAACCAGGTACCTCATCAATCTTGCAATGGAAATGTAAATTGTAGCCATGTTCAATATGCACAATACAATGTCTGGCCCACAGTTTATCTTCTTAGAGAGCAGCAACCAACAGATGTCCATGAGCTATGGATTAAATCTGAAACTTATTTCCACATCACCGCCTGCAGACACACAGACAAAAATAATATATGCCTTTGAGAGAGGGTTTCTTTTTTTTCACAATCTTGCCCCTTCAGCACTTCAAAACAACTTGTCAATAGCTGTCAGTTTAAGTTAGCGGACTAATCCTTTAGACCACTGTGGGTTGTTTTTTGGACTCGGGTAAATCTGCACACTATCTCCATCAATCACAGAATGGCAGCACCTAGGAGCATGAACACAGTCGCAGATTATTTGCTCTGCAGTTTCAACAAATACACCCGGATCCACACGCTCCCAGACACAGACAGCAACACGGGCAGGAAGTGGAGCTGCACTTGAACTCGGGCGAAGCATTCCTCACAAAACAAAGTGGTTGAAAACAATGAAGTTGTAGCAGTCGGTGTATTTCCTACAGATACTGTCTTCCTCTTCTCTTTCTCGGCAAAGTGTCAAAGCAAACAAACTCCTTTCAATTTTACCACCAGGGACTTGCAGATAGTAAATACGTCTCCAGTATGTGGAGCACACATACACACCCAAACACAAATATGTAGTAAACACTAGTAAGATTCCATCTTCAATTACACCACACAATCTCTGTCTACGGGAATCTTTATCAATTACTGCTGTAATCTTATATGTTGTGTTTATTTTCTTTTTTAAAATTCTTTTTACAGAGGACATTTAATTTAGATAAAGATCTCTTTTGTCGAAGGGACCTAAGATATTATGGATACAGGAACATTCTCAAGATGCGCATAAATAAATACTATCAAAGATCGCAAAATAAAGACGTTGGTGATTAAACCTGTAAAGTCACTCAGAAGAATGAGTCTCTCTAACTTTGAGTTATGCTCTGATTTATGTAACTATAGTAAAGTGTTCATATATCCAGCTTATGCAATGTTAAAGATGGTATATATAGATTGTCTAGTTATTAAAAGAGAAAATTAACTTTAGATTATGAACAATGACAACTGTCATGACCATTTCCACATTTTAGTATCGAACCAAATCCCTATACTATTGCACTGTGTAGCACATCAACCATTTCAGCTCTTGTGAGTTTCATGGTGGAGTCGGTTCCATACAGGATGAAGTCGTCAACCTAACTGAGAGTTGGAACATACATTCTATGAAGACAGACAGACGAATGGGGAATTAATATCGATCCTTGTGGGATGCCTTTCTAAATGCTGCCAGGAGGAGGTGAAAACCAGCTGGAACCAGGCTTATCCCAACCTATAGAAATCACATCCAAAGCCTCACAGGGAATTTGATAAACAATGCAGATGATGGCTGCTTATATAATTCATCCCAAAGGCTCCGGTGGTTTTAGTCCAGCTTTTGCCCCTGCCACCCTGCACTGCTTTAGGAATCCCCTTGTACTGGATGAGCTTCATTCGTTACAGCACTGATGGGAACAAAATGATCTTTTTTGAACTTATTTATGAAGTTACTGTGTCATGTGTACAGAACGCTCAGGCTTGTGCACAAGTTCCACACGATTTCCCCTCAGTATGTTTAAAAGGTGCTGTCACAGCTTTCTGGACTTATTTCTGGCTCCTGGATAATTTAATAGCCTCAACTCTTTTTCTTGCTATTACCAAAGTAAAAATGTGTTTGCCGCAAAATTCCTCTCTATCGCAGATCTGTATAAGCAAGACTAGTGGAGCTGCAATCAAGAAAACCTTTGCAGAAAACTTTGAATAAACAATTTAATTAAGGTCGATTATGTGCCGCTGAAATGCAGTGGTGGTTGGTCGAGTTATTGTAAAGAGAAAAAAACTAATAATCTAGTCCATTATTAGGTTATTTCAGGCAAATGGAGGTGGACCAGTAAACAAAGAACTTAATTGAAAGATGCATCAACAGAGCTGCAGGACGTGCTATGACCAGACCACCGAAGATAATAAAGCCAAAGGAAACATTTCTCTCCATAGTGTCAAGGCACGGACTGCTAATACAATTCCTGCTCAACCTCCTCTTGCTGCCTCATCGCTTTATACATCTGAATAATGAATTACAGGATGAAAAATACAAAAATCAAAGCAAAGAAAAACAAAACAATTACAACTCTGTTTTTATTATTCCTCCTGATAATTTCTCTGTTTATCACTGTGGGAACCAGGGGGACCAGTGTGAGCAAAGTGTTTCAAACTGTCTTCCCAAGAGTGTGACATTGCCCCTGAAATAATAGCAGGGAATTGGAAACATGGCCTGTCAATTAATTGCTTGTTTATTTCAATAACAGCCTTGATAGGCAATATTCTGGAGCCAAACGCTTCACCGGCTATATAAACACGCCTAGTCACTCACACACTAAGTAAAGCTCACCCATGTGTTTCCATCTCTTGCCACACACAAACACACATAAAATAAAAAAAACACAAACTATTTAACATGATATAACTTAGTGCAGCTTAATGAGGAATGGGGATGTTTTTGTTTCCCCTCTTCTTGGAATGATCTCATGCTTGATCACGAACAAACCCAGCGTGATACTCTGCAGGGCTGCAGGCAATCCTGATGTGGCCTTCAGACACACACTCTTCACCTCATGTGACTGAGCCCACAATCTAGTGCTGGGGTTTACATCACAGTGGGGCATTAAAAATGAATGCAAACAAACTAACAAACAACGTGCCCTCACAGAAACACTGCACAGGCAGTTCAGCTGCTGAGAAGATGATTGATGAACCCTGTGTGGAGTCTGCACAGATAACTGAGCCTCCTATAGCCACACATGACCATAAGGATAGGAGACAAATTAATTAATATGCTCAGTTATTGCCTTGTTCCGTGAGCTGCTTTGAACCAACATAACCTCGACTCTGTGCTACAGCTACAAGAAAAACAGCTGGGATCACTGTGGGTGCGTCTACACTGTCGACTCTTCTTATATGTGAGAGTGAGTTGTCACCCTTGCTTAACCTCAACTTGAACCAGTGGTTCACGCCAGGGTTAAAGCAACCTCGCTGCATCCAAGTTGTGAAAGTGCCTCTCGCCTCTTTCCTCTGGAAGATGTATGTACAATTTGATCCACTATTTACTCGGTGTGTGACCTGGAGAGCGCATTCTTCCAGCGGTGCAGAGGGGCCAACTTTACGGGATTGGCCGTTTTTTTTTTTCGGCTGAAATAAATCTGAAGAAGTCATTAAAAAACCTTACACGACCTCTCGAGAAGTCGCGTGTACACGAATGCAATTTCCTCACGACTCTCCAAAAAAGCAGAGAATATCTCACAACCTCAAGCTGAGGACAATATGACTGGGATAAACAGTGTGGAACAAAAGTGACATCTCCATCATCGTGCATGAGAAACGTGCGTTGCATAACAAGTAAAATGCAGTCAAGGATGCCGCTGACTGCTGTTAACTGTTACGACTCGTACCTCTGGGAGAAAATGTCCCGGTAGGGGCTGCCGTGCTGCATGGCGATACCGTATCCACGGTCTGGTGCGCTGCTCTTGACAGTATAGAAGGAGCAATCCTCGTCATTATTAGCGACGTACTCCAGCACGGCTGCGTCCCACACGAAGCCGAACCGCCCATACTTCACCTGGAAGAGAAGAAAAGATACATTTACTCACAGTTAGCAATATTCAGAGAGGTCTCAGGTTATGCGAGATCTACTTAAGAATTCATTTTGTCTTTTAATCTCACAAACACCACTGTAAAATAAAAATAAAAACACAAAAGGCATCGTTGGCATCACAGTCTGTTGAGGACACACTTTCTTTGAAACTGTCTATTTACATCAACCTGTTTTTTGAACCCTCTGGCATTCATCCATTCACTTGTCCAACCAACACACAGACATTTCACAATATCGTGTTTCACGAGTGAAGTCATTGTCAACTCAGCACTTTACCTTCCTTCTTGACTTAACATGCACAGGCATCAATGGCTTTTTGCCTCCTCTCTGTTTCTCCCTGTGTGGTTATGTGTTGGACACGTTATTTCCTGTCTCTCTTTGTCTTGCATGTGTGATCAAACCGTAGGTAGGTGTAAAGTTTGTGTTTGCAGCTTGTGATTGAGAAGAAACTGAGGGTCAAAGGGCCTTAAGTGAGAATCACAGTTTGTTTTATAGACGTTTAGGAGCGTGTTGTTAACGTGGCTTCTCATTATCGTTCAATACATTTATATTTCACAGGAAAATGAAATGTGGAGAATAAACAGGCTGGCTGTGATATTCACATCCTGACACCTCTGAGCTGACATCTCACTCTCACACACACACACGCACACACACACACACACACACACACACACACACACACACACACACACACACACACACACACACACACACACACACACACACACACACACACATACACACATACACTTTTTCTCTTTCTTCTAACACATTATTTTGGACTTGGTGTGTCATTAACTTTAATGGCGCTTTATGAAATTTTCAAACTCGGTCTTCACTGTGTGTGTGTGAGTTTGTGTGTGTCTGTGCGTGTGTGTGCTATGTCACCTCAGCTGGCTTATGTGTGATAACTAACGTCTGAGAAGCGACTAGAACCTCTGATTGGATAATTTCACAGTCGGCAGTCCTCTGAAGTGTGTATGTGTGAATTTTGTGGTTTGTGTACGTGTATCCATTCATGTGTGTGTGTGTGTGTGTATGTGTGTGTGTGTGTGTGGTGTGTGTGTTTGGTGTGTGTGTGTGTGTGTGCAGTAATTCACTGCAGGGCATCAGAAAGGCTCATTCTGCTCTTTACAACCTTAAAAAGAGTGGGAAGAACGCTTTATTGCTTTGAAGAATCATTTTATGGCTTTTCATTATTGCTTTTGAATTGGAAAGATTATGTGCTTTGTAGAACAGAAATTAGTAAGAAATCTGCTCAGCTGCTCACAATTGAACATTAAAGACATTTTTTCTCTCTCACCACACTTGGGTGAAAAGGGCGGAAAAGGATTATTATGCACAGTATGTGTGCCGTGACCTCTGATGCCAGCTACACTGAAAATACATTCAAGGCTTTGCTAATCTTTGAACGTTGTCATAATCCTCTAGCATGTGAAGTGTCTGACTTCTAAGCATAAAATTTTGCACGTGAAACCAAAAGTTTTGGCAAAAAAATATTTTAGGGCAATGCTTCACCCCAGAGAGCAACAGAGAATTACAGTTATCAATATTATCAACATTGTCAATATCATCAACATCTTCAGTCGTGTCTGACTTGCACAATCCTTGCAAAAGTTAGAGATATATGTTAGTTACATACACTGGGGGGGGGGGGGGGGGGTACTTGGCTGGGGAGCAGCCTCTCATTTTAATGCTCTCTGATTTGTCAAACAAGGCCCAAAATAAAAGGCAGAGCATGTGGGATACAAGTTAAAGAGACAGAGAGGGAACAAGCCCTGATACAGAGGTAGATGGCCCAAGGTAAATTATGCAAAATGACAAAGAAAGTGCATGAATAACTATGGCAGTCAGAAGAGATCAATCCTCTGCCAATAGTCGCCTGTAATTAAATCAAGCTGCACCATATTGGAAATATTTACAGAAATGTGTCTCCTCACTAGCCGTTTGTCACCAAGATCCATTAATTACTACCTGGGGAATCTGTGTAAATGTATAATTAAACAAAGCAATAATGGATGATGAGGATCAGCAACAAAATGGAATGGGTTCTTCCCTGACCCTGTATCCTGCCACCAAGCTCCATTGTAATCCAAACAAACAAACAAACAGTCATGGTGGAGATATAAAAATGTATTTTTTCCTTTCACTTCCTCCCATCATCCTAAAATGAAGCCAAAATATCCCTACTTTAATGTTGTGGACTAAATGTTGTTGTTCCTACAATAACAAAATCTAACCAGATTAAAACTCTCAACTCATAAAACTCTAGTATCTATAATCAAATAGTGTAAATCGTGGTTTTGGGTCCTTCTGCACATGGTGTCTCATGAAATAAAGCTTAGTGGAAATGTTCCAGTTTTTGTCTTTTGTCTTGTGTGTGATGTTTTTATGAGATCAAACTGGCCTAAACAGTAAACTAATAATTATAGCGACTCCAACATAGGGGACAATCCCATAAAACGGAACTGTCCCCTCAATGAAAATGATGCTGGAGCCTGTGAAGGGAAACACTCTTTCCTGCAGCAGCCGGTGAACATGGAGTGCTATTAAAGCATCAGTTTAATATCCTCTCAAATGAGCTTGAGACGAAATGATTATCGGAGGGGTAACATCGCAGCGACGTGTCGAAGGAGAGATTTCTCCTGTTGCTGTGCTCGCTTTAAAAATGTGATTGTGATTATTTAAGCGGTTCACACACAGAGAGATTCACAACTTTCTAACTGCCGGGAACTGTCTGTTCCAGACAGGTCTGTGAAAGCCTGTATTATTCTCTTTATCTGCCCACGACTCCGTGCATGTCAACTGCACTAGTTCTTTGTTTTTGCCTTTTCTACTTTGTCGTTTTCAAACTATAACAATTACTAATACTTTGCAGCCATCTGACGCACACAGCTCTCATTCCTGACGCATGTAGGACCACATGAGTGGAAGGAGAAAGGAAAAACACTTAAACGCTCCATTCTGCCTGTCGCGGTGAGAAATGAAAGGTCACCGGCAAACAAGATGAATGAGCTCTCAAGTTCGGTGAGGATTCAGTGGGATTATCTAGGCGAGGCAGCTGTGTACCAGACACATTTGCATGCATAGTGTAGCCTGGCATTGGGCCACACTCCAATTAAGGTGCTTTCAGGTTAAACTGTTTACAAGCACATCAGACACCCTGCATTTGAGTCTGCAGGTTTCCACTTAAAAAAATATTGCTGTCCACCTGTGCCATACTGCGTTCAGATAAAACTGTTCTGGCTTTTAATTGGCATCGACTGTTCACCCATCAGCAAAGTGCAGAAATTGAACTAATGATTTTTGGGCTTACAGCAAGGGTTGGCAGTCCCGGAAAAGTTGGCAGGAGGAGGCAAAACTTTGAAAAATATTCAACCGATACATCCCCACCCCCCCATCAAGGTCAAGCACACATGAACGTGCACGGACGACTGCTAGAAGCCGAATTTTCGTGACCCGCTTGTTAAAATTTGACTTTCGTGTGTGTTTTATCTTTGAATGTTTCTTCCCCCCCCCCGTGGCACGTTAACAGGGTGCACGCATTGCACACAGGTCGGTTAGTGACAGACAGGAACACGGAGGGAGAAGCATCAACATCATGCTCAAAGTCCCCTAATGCAATCACGACTAAAAGTGAATTTCGACTGGAAAAGCTGATGTCTGTATATTTCATCATATATCGCATTACCTATTCTATACAGTCATATAGGGATTTAGAGACACTAATGCATTCAATGCAATTACATGCAAAGCCCAAGAGTGTTTCATCAGGCTGGAATATTAAAGCATTTATCTGAACTTGCACTTTCTTGCTTTATTTTCCCTAATGAGACTGCTGTCAATCCTTCCCCCCCGTCATTGCATTCATATGGTTTACAACACAATGTTCTTGCTTTTGGTAATTTCTTCAGATTACATTTTTGTACTTTCGTCGTCAAAAAAAACATGCGCGAACTGTAATTTTAGAGAAAAGACAAATGATTTCTTCCCGCTTGTGCCGGCTGTTGCATCTGATGCCTCAAATATTACAGTGGGAAGCTCTTTCTCAGACGAGGGGACGTCCAACACCAGAAGACAAGATCACTGTCCTCATCTCATCAAAAATGTCTTTACGTGTTGTACGTGTGTTGTTTATCCGTTTTAATGGGGTTTTGTCATGGTGGAGCTCATTTAATGAAACCATAACACCACTGAAGCATGAGTCCGAACTATTTTTTAAAGCTACTCCACAGATATACTGTAAATGAAGATTTGTTTCACAGGAATCAGAAAATAGTGTAAATCGATAGTAATTACTGCTCCGCCTTTTCTCTTATTAAATGTCTTTATCGTATAAAATATTTTCTGCTAAAACCCGGACTGGATACAGACTAGAAAGCAAAAAGAATAAAAAGGAAACCTATAAGCAATTAGTGTTATACAATCAACCCAAATTGTGCAGACGTCCTTCAAACGTACAAGGGATATTCAACATCTTGTCCTGTATTCTAAATCTGAATCTCATTAGAGAATATAATGTAGGTCAACAATCCAAACAAAATACTTAAAGTAAAAGATCAGCCATGGAGATTATTTCTAAATGAAAAAATGAATAACGACTACATTTTAGAAGTGTTCTAATTTTTAAATGTTTCAAATTATTCTTAACACTTTCATCAATAGTGACAATCTCAATCAACAGGATTCTTCACAGCGTCTTTCTTGATCCACCAGATGGAGGAAAATGCACAAGGAGATGCAAAGAGAAGGTTGGACTTTGAGGACTTCAACTGAAGAGAACAGCAGATCTGCGAACCCTTCAGTTTGAGCTCCTATTACATTACTGCACAGGCCCAATGAGTACCCGCCCTGGCTGGTTTGAAGAGCTCCCTCTATCTCTTCCATGGTTCAAACCGTTGCGGTGGCAGTGGCATCAGAGTGTAGCCAAGCTGAAACTTCAAAATATATAAACTACTCCAGGGTCCACTCTCTCTCTCTCTCTCTCTCTCTCTCTCTCTCTCTCTCTCTCTCTCTCTCTCTCTCTCTCTCTCTCTCTCTCTCTCTCTCTCTCTCTCTCTCTCTCTCTCTCTCTCTCTCTCTCTCTCTCTCTCTCTCTCTCTCTCTCTCTCTCTCTCTCTCTCTCTCTCTCTCTCTTTTATATCTCCACCATGACTGT
This sequence comes from Limanda limanda, assembly GCF_963576545.1. Taxonomy (NCBI): domain Eukaryota; kingdom Metazoa; phylum Chordata; class Actinopteri; order Pleuronectiformes; family Pleuronectidae; genus Limanda; species Limanda limanda. Next base: position 17,693,136 of record NC_083640.1, on the reverse strand, counting down.
TTGTTTGTTTGTTTGTTTGTTTGTTTGTTTGGATTACAATGGAGCTTGGTGGCAGGATACAGGGTCAGGGAAGAACCCATTCCATTTTGTTGCTGATCCTCATCATCCATTATCGCTTTGTTTAAATATACATTTACACAGATTCCCCAGGTAGTAATTAATGGATCTTGGTGACAAACGGCTAGTGAGGAGAACATTTCTGTAAATATTTCCAATATGGTGCAGCTTGATTTAATTACAGGCATTTTAGAAGTGTTCTAATTTTTAAATGTTTCAAATTATTCTTAACACTTTCATCAATAGTGACAATCTCAATCAACAGGATTCTTCACAGCGTCTTTCTTGATCCACCAGATGGAGGAAAATGCACAAGGAGATGCAAAGAGAAGGTTGGACTTTGAGGACTTCAACTGAAGAGAACAGCAGATCTGCGAACCCTTCAGTTTGAGCTCCTATTACATTACTGCACAGGCCCAATGAGTACCCGCCCTGGCTGGTTTGAAGAGCTCCCTCTATCTCTTCCATGGTTCAAACCGTTGCGGTGGCAGTGGCATCAGAGTGTAGCCAAGCTGAAACTTCAAAATATATAAACTACTCCAGGGTCCACTCTCTCTCTCTCTCTCTCTCTCTCTCTCTCTCTCTCTCTCTCTCTCTCTCTCTCTCTCTCTCTCTCTCTCTCTCTCTCTCTCTCTCTCTCTCTCTCTCTCTCTCTCTCTCTCTCTCTCTCTCTCTCTCTCTCTCTCTCTCTCTTTTATATCTCCACCATGACTGTTTGTTTGTTTGTTTGTTTGTTTGTTTGTTTGGATTACAATGGAGCTTGGTGGCAGGATACAGGGTCAGGGAAGAACCCATTCCATTTTGTTGCTGATCCTCATCATCCATTATCGCTTTGTTTAAATATACATTTACACAGATTCCCCAGGTAGTAATTAATGGATCTTGGTGACAAACGGCTAGTGAGGAGAACATTTCTGTAAATATTTCCAATATGGTGCAGCTTGATTTAATTACAGGCGACTATTGGCAGAGGATTGATCTCTTCTGACTGCCATAGTTATTCATGCACTTTCTTTGTCATTTTGCATAATTTACCTTGGGCCATCTACCTCTGTATCAGGGCTTGTTCCCTCTCTGTCTCTTTAACTTGTATCCCACATGCTCTGCCTTTTATTTTGGGCCTTGTTTGACAAATCAGAGAGCATATAAATGAGAGGCTGCTCCCCAGCCAAGTACCCCCCCCCCAGTGTGCACTCACTGGCTTCCTGCAGATATGTGAAGAGCTGAATGAAGATAAGATGAGGTGCAGGCAAATCAATTCCAAAGCACAGGAGAGCCAGACTGCAACTTCTCTTAATGCATCAATATACATGAGGAAGGTTGTTTCAGGGCAGCTTGTCTTGAAATCTATGAGGAGATTGTGCAGTAAGAGTGTGGGGATAAACTATGATTCAGTACAAAAACCATGATATGAAATGAATAGAGCAAATATGTGCACTTTGAATTTACTTTTTTCATGTATGGCTTTGCTGCATGAGCTGCTTTTTAATTTGGAAATAAAATACTACAAGCCCCAAAAGCAATGAATAAAGTATTTTAGTTTTCTGTTTGTTAGACAGTTGCTTGGGTTTGTTGTCAGGAGGATTACACAAAAATACAGAACAGACTTTTGTGGAACTGGGTGAGAGGATGGGAAATGAGCCGATAAAGAAGCCATTTAAATATGTTGTGGATCAAGGAATTTCTTTTTCATTGTCTTTAAAATTGCATCTTTTAATTTTTGCCAATTTCCAAGTTTTTTGGGGGGCATATTTAGGGTCTGATATCTATAAGTGTGTGCAGTTTGGTGCAGCTTGAATAAATTCTGTTCAAGGGACTGTTTGGGCCTTGTCGGGGGCGTTTGCTTCAGTTTGACAATACTATCTTCTCACACAAGTCAGTCAGAATTTGCCTCACTTGTGAGTGTCTCATGATCAGTGAACAATCATTTCTCTCTTCTAAGGAGCACAAAGACGCTCATGGCCAAATCTCAGATGATGAAAGCCTGGCACGCAGGTGGCATCAATCCCTCATGAAGCGTTCTTTCCGACTGCTTGCTCTGGTGGCAACAGTCGCCTCCATCCCTCGGGACACAATGTGACAACTTCTTCTCTCCCTCTCCCCTCTTTGTTTTCTCCGTTGTTTAATTACCCTCAGCTGTCATTAGTCCTCTTTGTTTCTTCATGAAGAAAGCAAAAAAACAAGAAATGAATCGCCTATTGCCGTGCTGTATGCAAATCTTAGCTCAGACCCCGTTAAGCCGATGAGAGATGTGATAGCGGAAGAGAAGAGTAATTGGAGACAGATGTTCGGATCATCTGAGACGGATCAGTGAGCCAAAACTAAGATGCCACCCTTAATAGAATCTGGCAGAAAAATTATTATTTCTCTCTGTTTCCTTTTATCTTTCCTTTGTTCAACTTTTACATGATGAAGTCTTGTGTTACATTTGCCTGCCTCTGAAAATTATGAATAAATCCTTTTCGTATTTGTCCTCATGCACTTGTTTTCTTAATCAGTTCTCTGACACTGACGGATGATGTGGGTGATTTGTGACTAACACCAGGGAAAGATCAGCTGCTTTCCGGTAGGTGGGTGCAAATCCCTGCTGACACTGGGCGAGAGGCGGGGTAACCTGGACAGGTTGTTGCATGGCCAACATATAGAGACTAATAACCATTGGGAACCTAAATCTACAGTACAAAATATAAGACCACCCAAAGCAGTGGTTAGCACTGTCACCTCATTGGTGTGATTGTTAGTGTGAATGGTTGTGTGTCTCTGTATGTTAGCCCTGCGATATGTTGTGACCTCTCCAGGGTGAACCCAGCCTCTCGCCCCATTCTCCAGAACCCCTGCGCGACCCTCATAGGATAATTGTTATGGATAATGGGTTCACATGACCTGTATTTAATGATGTAGAGCATGTCCCATATTATACTTTATAAATGCAACCTCAACAAGCGGAAATGGAAATTAACAAGCTGGTGGAAACAGGATATTAACTACAAATGAAAAGGAGCAAGTTCCAATTTCCAATAACATTTTTCTAATTTGTAATCAAAATTATATAGCATCCCTCACCTCAGTTAAACTGTGCATTTTGCATTAAACCGCAAACTTTAATTGTCAGATTTTGTCTCCCCGTCTGTGAAAAATATCATTAATCTGGCATTTATGTTGATGAGTTGTTTTTATTAGGTTTTCATTATGTATGAAGTATATTTTGTATTGCTTGCTTTTATTGAAAACCTTGTCTGTGAACTAAAGTCCTCCCATAGGACAATGATATTTCACCTAAATCGGTTCTGCATGAAGCAACATATCTGATGTACACCAGGAACATCATATAACAGGCATTTCAATCATGATGGATAATTGTTTACGCCTCTTATTGTTTAAAAGGTAAAAAAAATAAAAACATACTGTAATTACACGTGGAAGTAAACCCCAGCTGGATTGTAGTCAATAAGCTGTGTGATCTGCAACCAGTGTTCATTGCTACTGTGACAGTTGAGTGGTTTGAATGTTAGTATCCACTCTAACCACCTGATGTGGCTCATTATTTCTAATGATAGGCCTTTGAACATGATCCAGCGAGTGTTTACCGACACAATGTTTTTTGTAATTTAGTTGTGTAGAAACATAATTGACGGGCGATAGGGTTGCACATTAAAGTGGGCTACAAGAGCAGTCGGCACAGGTACTGTATATTACACACATATATACATATAAATATATAATGTGTCATTAAACTGCTGTGACAGGGGCGGTTAAGCGCTTGTTGTACTGTACTGTATTAAGCTTTTAATTTAGCATTTCTCGTTGGATTTAAATCTGACATACGGAAACAAAGTTGGTCCCTTTGTTGAATAATTAAAAAGGGATCCATAATAATTACATGACTCAGTCAGGTTTGTGGATCAGGTCCATACAGGAGTCAGCTTTGTAATATTTTCCTTTTGTCTGGAAAGGAAAAAGACAAGGAGATAAGTCTTTGTGAAACTCCCTCTGTCTCAGATGGAACAGAAGGTTGACGACCAAACATTTGTACTCAAACAGCATTTTCTCTTTGGAAGTGCCACCAGGGCAAGCAGTGCTCAACCTGTTAAAGCTAAAGCTCAAGTACACAACACTGAAGCAGCATTTTTCTTTATATCCTATCTCAGCACAGCGCTCTGATCCATAAAAAGAAATATGATGTCTCCTGTTTGCATTCACTTCGTAATATGCTGCCAACTCTCCGGAAGCTAGTTTGACTACAACCAACGCTACTCTTCACTTCTTTGTGTGACGGGGGTGTGACCTGGGACAAAGTGTCTTGGATCTCTGACTGTAGATACATTTGCTTGTTGAGCTCCCCTTGACGTGCTTGCTCCCACAGTAACGAGATCAGACACGATAACGCACATTATTATTCATATGCCTAGAAACATGAAAGAAATGTACTTGTACATTCTTTTCTTTAAGTGTCAAGAGGAAGCAGTTGCAAGTAAGTTTGTGTGCGTAAGTTTGAGGAAGCATCTTGTTACACAAGGAGTACAGGTCCTTAAGGGAAAGTTCAGTGTGTAATTTGGGTATGTAGCGAGTGGGTGAGAAAGAGAGAGAGAACGGGTGTGGGTGTGTGCGATGGTGAAGCAGATGACTGGAGCAGAGAATTAGAAGTTAGCTGTATGGCTGTGAACTAGCAGTGCGATGTGTGTGCAGTTTTCGGCTGTTTGTCAGTAAATAAATGCTACAACTCCTCAAGACCCGGGACAAATGCAGTCGGATGCCCTGGTCTGCAACACCGCTCCCATACGCCGTGACTAGTGAAACTGCTCTCAACAGAATGATAATATCTGGTGTAATTCACTCATCTACTCACCACTACCTTTAAACCCATAGGATTGACAGCACTATAAGTCACACACTGGTGCACAGCTCTCCTTGCCAAAGTGTTTAGTTACTACACACTACTGTCATCCACGCAACAGGGCAGCCAATAGGAAAGCTACAGGAAACAGATTTAAAAAGAGACATAGAAGGAAAAGGGAAATCCCTCTATGAGGGCAGCATATGGCTTCATCTGAGAGTCATAAACATATCGAAATGATCTCGGACAGGTGGACAATTCAGGATTTTGGGGGCCTTCAAAACATAAATCCTACAAGGCTATGAAAGTCCTGAAAATCTCCACACACACACACACACACACACACACACACGCACACACACATATACACTTTTTCTCTTTCTTCTAACACATTATTTTGGACTTGGTGTGTCATTAACTTTAATGGCGCTTTATGAAATTTTCAAACTCGGTCTTCACTGTGTGTGTGTGTGTTTGTGTGTGTCTGTGCGTGTGGGTGCTATGTCACCTCAGCTGGCACACACACAGACACACACACACACAGAGCACTCTACATCAAGGAAACGAAACCTGCACCTGTGCTTTCAGGTTGAAATACGGAAATGAAAGTGGTCCACTGAGCTTTCCATCACACCCTCTCCCTGTGGTGCCAGTTCACTGAATAAGTGTGTTTTCTGAACTTTCTCTCCTATTTTCTCCCTGCATGGAGTGAGCGATAGCAAAAAAGAAACTCTCAGGTGTCACACTCTCTCTCTCTCCTCACCCAGCCCCAGCGCTGCATGAGAAATCTATGTGAGAGTTTTTTCAAATATCTTCTTGCCATGTTAGAGGCGAAAGAGGTCGTGATCATTGAAGTCAACCATAATGTCCGTTCATCTGTCCTTCCTTTTATCGATGAGCATGTCCTGTCCCATTGAGCGCGCCCCCTTGTTGCCATCCATTCAATAATGCTCAGAGGACACACTAAATGTGTGAACCGTGTCTGCCACCTTGCTCCTCTCCATGTGGAGGATCAGCGACTGACTCCAAGGTCATTCCGGATTACTGCGCTGCTCACCCTGTCAAGGCCAATGAGACCAGACACCCTACCTCATTTGGTAGCTTGTAAATCTCTGCACTCTGGCGCTCTGAAAATTTCATGACCCCTGGCAAGAGTCAGGAAGAAAACAAGTTCATTAAAACTTTTGCTTTGAGGCTTTTAACTTTTGCATGTAACTGCCACAGTCCAGCACACCTTTGAAGTGATTGCACTTGACTTAATGCCTTTCTCTTCTTGTGGATCAAGTCTACAGCCACCACACTTAAGGGACGTTAAATGTCACAATTATACCCCTGCTTGTGAGGATGGGTACAAGAACAAAAAATCCTTGACTTGGAGAAAATGGCGAGTCCTCATTTGGAGGGCATAGGACATCTTTGACAAAGATTATGCATGTCCTTCTGATGCAAAGTGCTAACACTGATCCAGACTGGATCCCAAACAGAAGCTAACTCTTTCAAAGCCAACAAGTTCCAACCTACTCTACTACTTGTCTCTACCTACTGAGAAATAACCCTCTACCTACCTGAAATGACCCATACCCAAATGGGGAGGCATACTGGATGTTCATTGTCAAAGTTACGTTAATAAACATGCAAATCTACCAGCTGCATTGTTTTTGAAAAAAACAAGATGAACTTCTGGTATTGGTCATAATGTTTAGACAGGAACACCGCTTGATGAAAAGATGGTGAGTTGGTAATGTCCCCATGGTCAAGAGTCTGCAGACTTGAGAGTCTCCTGCCAATTAAACGTCTTAGCTGCCAAAGCAGTTTAGAGAATATAAAGGGCTGATTGAATGCAGGCTGTAGTGTTGGACTCACCAGTGAGGAGATGCCAGCCCTCCTAAATTAACTTCATTAGCATTGGTTTCAGAGGCGCCTTTTGGTGCCAAATGGTCTGAGTACAGTAGCAAAGGCCCTCCCCACCGCCATGCGGTCAGTGCCCGGGGCGACACTGGCAAACAGTGCAGATAAATTCTGAAGTGTACACCAAAAGGCGTGATTTACACTGAATTTCTTGAATACATCTGTAGGAGCTTAAAATACTCTTGAAGCGCATGAGCCTAAAACAGAAGCTCTGACATCAGAGAGCACGGCATCACCATCAGTTAGCAAGCGGACTGACAAACTGTGCTAATGTTTCACAGCAGCTCGTAGAGGTTCTGCAGCCGCACTCACACAACATTAAGGAACAGCTGGTGTTTGCTAAAAAGAATCTGGATCACGTTGGTCCGAAGAATATGTCAAGACTTCGAAGTATCTGTGTTTGTAATTCTACATGACAGGTCTTTCAAGGCCTGCCCGACCCAACAGTTATGTCGAAGGCTCCTAAACATGTGGCTTGACTCATTCAGTCACAACCAGAACCCGTCAGGAGGAAAGAGACGATCACAACATCAGATTATCCAAAAATCTTTTAGTTATGCTTACGGTTCACAGAAGCCTGGCCCCACAGTTCAACTCAGACATGAGCTGAATGTTAACATCCTCTCTGCAAACTGCACTTTCTGTCCTCACAGTCTGTGGGCTTTTTAGACTTGGAGATGCACTTCTTGCAGTTTGATGGGGTCTGCTTTGAGCCTGGGAATGAGTTTTGTCATTGTTGCTCAGGAACTGGTTTTTAAAGATACACAACATTTCAATGATCATCTGACCACCTGCTGTCCATGAGAGAGCGCCGTGTGGAAATTAACTCTGCTGTACCTGGGCAAGTCCCTGTGTGTGTGTGAGTGTGTGTGTGTCACTGGAACTAAGTCTTTCTTCCAGGCAGATGTCTGATTATGTGGTGTATTACAGACTAGAAAAAGTGTGTGTGTTGTGTGTCTGTCTGTGTGTGTGTGTAAGACTGTGTGTAGGTTTGAATCCTCTTCAAGCTGAGATGTGACCTAGACACCAGAGATTATTCCACAATCTAAACCTTGAGCTACTGCAACTGTCAATCTTCTCTCTCTGTTCTTTCTCTGGACATAAATTACAAATCCAAACAATCCGTTCTTCAGTGTAAAGACACAGATAATTTATCAAAAACAAAGTGAATATTGTATAAATAGTTGTGATAAAATAACAGAATTGATTGATTTTTCTGTTCCCTTTAGAGTTTGTGTTAATGGTCTTGTAAAAATAGGCTTTGCAGATGTGGTATAATGTGAGCAGGGCTTCAGCTCAAGGCTCTCACTCAGCAAAAAGCCTGTTCTGCTCGGACAGATTTTTAATTTGTGCATAAACTGCATATCTTTGATTTCTTGGAGTGTTTCAATTAATATTCTTTCCAATTTCATCATGCCCCCACACATCTCTCACATCCTTTCATATAAAGATACTTCTTTATATGTTTTTTCTTTTGGAGGGAAGGTTTTCGAGAACAAAACTGAGATGAAAATGATTCCCATAACAGCTCATTGTATTTGTCTTTAGGGACAGCAAGCTCGCTCTTGCTTTTCATGAACAAGGCGTTTGCAGTTATCTTAAGTATATAATTCATACCCTCTCTGATTGGACAGGTATTTCCTTCTATTGTTACCCCACTGGTGCACATATCTCATTTTTAGGGAATGTAAGTTTTAGGGTATTATTTTCCACTTGTTATATGAGATATGTCTGCCACCCTTGATATATATTTAGCTCCCAACCATTTCCTGCGACACTGAATATTGCCATGTTTATGAGCTTCTTCACAGGTTGCAGACTGTTCTAAGGCCGGCTGACGAGGTTGCACGGGTAAATGATGGGAAGCGTTGCTCAGTGGTAAATCTTTAAATAAGTGAGAATGGATTACAGATCTCAGTATTGATTAGAGCTCCCAGTGGAACCAGGACTTCTCTCCCACACTTTCTTTTCCGCTGTCTTTTAAAGATACGTCTAACTTAGATTTTCCCCTGCCTACCACTCGTTCGCTTGTAAGTCTCTCTCCGAAATACCCCCCGCCCCCCCCCCCCCGCGGCCTCTCTCTAAATCCTTCCTCCCTGTCTCCCTAGTTCTCCCGACTCTGATGCATGGCTGTCTGTGTTTTCCAAAAGTCCATTAGCCGCTGGCACCAGGCCGCCTACTCTCCCACAGACAGAGATAAAGATGAAGAAAATGGCTGCCCAGCAGGCCGCGTGGAATTACAGTGGAGAGAGTGAGAGAAAGATGGAGGAAGATGAAGGAGAGAGAGAGAGAAAAAAGAGCAGCACGGATGTGAAAATACCTCAACAATGTCTAGAAGCTCACGAGCAAAAAGGCACAGCAGAGAATCAAGAAAGGTAAGGAAGAGGGAGAAGAGAATCAAGGAAGGTAAGGAAAGGGGGAGAATGCGAAAACCAAAAAGCAGAGACAGAAACAAATGGATGAAAGGGTAAAAAGAGGTAAAAGGAGGTTATAAAAGAGGCAGGAGAGCCTAGAAAGAAAGCGTAGAGAGAAAGGTAAGGTATAAAAGTAGTGAAGGCAAAGGAAGACGTGCCACAGAAGAGGACAGAGGTGGAATGAGAAATGGAATGGGCTGAGGGTGTGGTGTGGATAAGAAAGAGGGGTCACTTGTAACTAGATATCCCATCATCAAACCTATTTCTCATCCTTTCTTTTTTTTTCTTGTTTTTTAATCTCTCCTCCCCTCACTAATCTATCTAGACACCAGTAGTTGAATTTACTTCTTCCACCTTTAAAAAAAATATACAGGGGATGTTACAATGATTCACACTCAATTTTTGTCTTTTATCTAGGAAATTAAGATGTTATCTTACAGTTGTAGCTTTTGGTCACATAGCTGGCAAGACACAAAGCTGACCAGGCAGAGGAAAAATGTCCCTGAAAAGTTGTAGTTATTTTTATTTTCCAACAGGGGCCATTAGGCCATTTGATTAATGTGGTTGTCTTACTTTAGCAACTTTGCTCTTTGTGTTTGTAACGGCCTAATTGCTTTTGTACTCATCCATATTTCTCTCAGCAAATCTCTGGGTGCATTTTAATCTCCTACAGGCCTTTAAATGTACCAATGCTGTGTATGTCTTGGATCTTGTACAGACTAAAGAAGAAAAATAAACCAATGAAAAGGAAATATTTATATTCTTTTTTCTAGTCTTATTAATTACATGGCCCACAGCTTTTTGGTACTGAGGCCCTAATTAATGGTTGGTGTATTTTTCAGGTGATCTGTGTCCCTTTCATTTTCTTTTGTCTGCTCGCTAAGTATTTGCCTGTTTGTCTGATTATTTTTCCATGGCAACACATGTTAATCTATCGTCGTCTCTGGGTCATTAAGGTGAGTTGTCTCATTAAGGGTGAAGAGGATATCATTAAGGCCACAGAGCTCATTACTGGAGGTGTTTTATTAAGAAAGCAATCAGAGTCGGACTAATGATTTGAAATCATACAGAATGCACAATGAGAAGAACGTCACAGGCAGAATAACCCTCTGATCAGTCATTACATCTGAGCAGGAGAAATAAAACCGATCCAATTCACACACTCTATTGTAGATTACACATTTTAAGAATATTCTCAGTTTTAATCTTTAGATTAGGAAAAACTTTAAACCAAGACTTAGTGTTTGGTGAGATAAATTCCTTTCAACGTTTCAGACTCACAGGCGAGACGCTGCTTAATGCCGGAACATCATTGTGCCACCTGATCCATGTTTGTTTGCTAAATAAACACAAAAAAATGGATCCAAAACATAATAAACAAATCAATGTTACTCCGTAAATTATTTGAACTACGCAAATGTTTTGCCCGCCACTCTGTGCGTTATCAACAAATATTGCACTGCATACAACAAAACGTAACGATGTCATGCTGCAAAAAGAAAGAAGGCTCTAGCTATTGTTTCTATTTTTGGATGAATTTAAACAGAATCATGCAAACAACAATAATCGAAAAGGTTTCAGAGGCTTAAAACTATTTAATATGTTACCATTTGAGACCAACGAGTTAACATTTAAATGTGAAGGACCCAAAACTTTGATTTGGCCCAGACTGTTATTTGAAAACTTACATTCAGGATGTGTTATGGATCAAAATAATATATATTATAATTCTCTCTGAATTATTCCGCTAGAAATGTTTATATCTCTTTGTACTGTTGTTCTATTTCATGTGTACCATTGTTTTCTTTCTCAGGAGCCACAGATGTGTTTTTTTAAGGACAACCCTAGCAAGTACCACGGGTCTGACCATTCATCACAGTATAAGAGTTCACACTGACACGCACAAATACTATGTATGCGTTGAGGAAGCAAATTAAATGCCTCTTCATTAGTTGAACTGAACAGATTTTTCTTGTTAACTGCTGCAACCATTCAGATACAAGAGGTACATCACCAGAAAAATGTAATGGGAGAAACACAAATATTCAAATGAAGAGATCACAGGAGATGAAGAGAGGGAGAGAAAGAGAACAAAATCGATATTAAAAAAACATCTCATGGGATCAGATAGACAGAGAGAGAAACATAAAAAGGCAATTAGGCCTTACTATTAGATGAGGGAAGATAAGAAAATATACATGGTCATTACTTCCTTCTTTCATTCCCTTCTGTTATGAAAGTAAACATTTATTATCTCCAACTTTCTTCTTCCATCGCTCCGCTTTCTACATCTGTTACCTTGACTCTTGCCTGATTTGTCATGTTGTTTTAATCAGCCGCCATATTTGGCAAGCCACGCTTTCTATCTATCTTTCTCTATTTTTACATTTTTTAATATGACGCCTATCATTCCCTCATTCCAAACATTGGTTACAATCTGTGCCATCGCCTTACTTTTGCACAAAGGATAAATTCTCCCCCATTTCTCCTTTTATCTGCTCGCCCTGAATCTGAATCACAACACAGAAACACTGTCATCACACAGAGAACTGTAACAGCGGGAATATATGTTTGCTGTCTGGGCTTGTTGAGTTGAATCCTAATGAGTTATCAGACTCTGCCGAAAAAAAGCTTCCTCTTTCTACTGTCAGGGTGATTTGCACGACAAGTAAACAGAAAATAAGAGAACCCAGCAGCCAAAAAGACACTTTCTGGTCTTAGCAGAGGCTGGGTTATTACAGAGGATATTGCAGCAGTCACACACACACCCACAGACAAACATATATCAAGGCAAGCCATGCTCTGCGGAGATTTCATTCAATAATAATCAATAAAATACACATCAATCACATTTCTAAAAAAAATCAAATGAAACAGGTCTTTCTTGTTCCTGCAGCATGTCACTGCACTGGCTCCGACACAAAATAACACAAGCAGCACTGCAAAAACTCCATCAGCAGGAAAGGCACGTGAAGAAAAAACGGAACGAAGGAAGGAAATTGAAGAGAGGAAGAGGAAGCACAGGAAGGATATTGTACATTAGTGGGCATGTTGTAAGAGGCACGAGTCATATAGCTGCGGGCAACCTTGAAACCTGAGTGAGAGAGATGGAGGTAGGGAGAGAGAGAGAGAGAGAGAGAGAGAGAGAGAGAGAGAGAGAGAGAGAGAGAGAGAGAGAGAGAGAGAGAGAGAGAGAGAGAGAGAGAGAGAGAGAGAGAGAGAGAGAGAGAGAGAGAGAGAGAGAGAGAGAGAGAGAGAGAGAGAGAGAGAGAGAGAGAGAGAGAGCATTCCAACACCGAGATCTGTCACCTGAACACTAGCCCGGTAACCTTGGTAACTCCCTGACCAATGGCTGGTTGGCAGGAGGTCCTTCAAGACTTGTGACACTCACTGACACACACGAACAACACACACACACACACACACACACACACACACCCACACACACGCACACACACACAGAGCACCATTGCCTACAGATTTCTTCGTGACTTGAAGTGGGTAAACAATTCTTAGGACTCTCTAAGTTGAGAGCACACACACCCACACACACAGTAAAGCAGCTGGGTGAGGTTCATTGATATGCTCTGTTTAAACATCATCATTCCCCATCTGGCTCGCCTCACATCACTTTACAACCTAATGAAGAGAGAAGCAAAACTTGAAGATGGCTACAAAGTGTTTGAATATTAATACTTTTTTTTTTTAACCCCATTTGAAAGATGACGGCTAGAGGGAAGAGATAGATGGGGGAGGTGTTCGAAGAAAGGAAGGAACAAGAATATTCATATATATATGAATGCAGCATTTGTAGTAAATTGCAAGTTGCTGACCCTGTTGTCTTAGCTGACAGCTGTTGCCCAGGTTACCTGAGCGGAGACATGAGTATGGGCGGGGATTAAAAACTGACATGGAGCTAAAACACTTCCTATAGACAGAAATCTTAGTAGTTTTAAAACGCTGATTTCAAATGAACACGTTTTAGTATGGATGTAGCCAGAGCTACTCACCAGTCTCCCATTCTGTTCCTCCCAAAGTCTACTCTCTTTCTGTTGTGTTTACCTCCTCACCATCACTCCATCCACACCAGCATCATCATTTACACCAACCATCGCTATTTCTCTTTCCTGTTTTCTCCTGTTCGTCCTACATTCCTTCAGCCCCTCTCTGTCTGGCTTTTTAACTCCTCTCTTAAATGTGTGATTGGGTGTTCTTTGTATTTGATGTTTTTAGCTCCACTGATTAATGTTCCTAAGCGTCCATCAACACAAGAGGAAAATAAAGAATGTATGTATTGGTAAAACACGGTGTTAAAATCCACCTCTCTCCCTCCCTGCTCTTGTTTCCTTCAATCTCTTTGGTGGCGTATATATCTTCCACATTCTCATTTCCTCCATTCTCTGTTCATACATTCTCACTCCATCTAGGTCCCAGTCTGCCCATTCTTTCTCTAATTTGCATCCATCCCTCCATCACTCCACATTCTTGCTCTTCCCTCAACATCTAGTTATTTTTCAGCCCCTCTTTCCTCCCTTATCACTCTCTTATCCCCTTCCTAAATCTCCCAATGTCCCCCTTTCTACTCCCTGAGCACCCATTCCCCATTCATATCCTCTTGTCCTCCCTCCGTCTCTCCTCTGCTTTGTCTCAATTGTCCTCCAGGGTGTTATGATGGCTTCACCCAGGGCTGAAAGATCCAAACAGGTCTTGCTTGATTTACCATCAGATCTATCTGGTGCAGGAATCAACGTAATCTTTATTATCATCATTGCAGTCATTACGGTAAATTGGAGAAAGCTTAAAGGCTTATATTATACAACTCCTTACTTCCCGTCTCAAGATGTATTTGGCAGAGGTTAAGAAATGATGGTAACTTTTATCATAATTTCTGGAGTCATTATGCTAAATGGTGATGGGGAATCATTAAGTGATGGGAGACGGGCTTGTTACAGAATGGAGTCGATCATATGCAGGACAAGTGTAGAAATTCTCCATCATCAGTGAAATGATATAAGATGTAAAACAGGCATGTGTGGGGAGGAGTATCTGTGAAGCCTTGTCGACAATGGGCATAAAAATACAATCGATGTGCCAGAGGTGTTCTGAGATCAAAATATCTCAACATTTTGGGCAGTGGCACAAGCACAAGGCTTAAGGGGTATTGAAATTGAATATAAGTGATAATACAACGTGAATAAACCCTTGGTGCCTCTGTTGATTGGTGCAACCTTATCAGCTGAATGTGTCGGATCCATTTCCCCATAGTAATACGTCAAAACACATTTGAAATTCAAATTCAAGAAATGTGTTGGTTTTTTCTTTTTTCTTGGTAGTTTCACAAATGGAAGCAAAAGTGCTTTGGCTTCAGTAAATGTCCTCCATACGGTATAATCCAAATATGTACATATGTATGAGCCATTTAACTTCACACTCTGGCAGATACCATCCTGCGCTCCTTTCCTCCGCCTGTTCCTCAGCCCTGATTGGCTGTTAGATACATGCATGAGTGCAAGTCAGAATTATCCATATTTTCCCAAAAGCTTAATTTTCCTATTCGAAGCTGTTCAACTCAGGGTTATGTTGGAAGGACAGTGAATCCACTGCTGCCACATTGACCCAGTGTTATGTATTTTTGATGAGGAATGGGACTTCTACCCTTGATCTCAGTTAACGATGCAGCAAGGCTTCCATGCAGTTTTTCCTTTTTAAAAAGCGTCCGTCGATATGAGGCTTGGGAGTAATGACAATATATATTGTGCAAGGACACGTGGGAAAAGATGCATTTTCTAAATTGGAACATTCCCATAATGCAACAGAAATTCATACTGACAGTTAATCAGTCAAACTGGCAATCCACTCAACTCTAAAATCACTCAGCAGTCATCAGAGACACAGAGAGTAGCTGTCGTACATTCACACGGGGACACTTACATGTATGGGATTAGGTGTGTGTGTGTGTGTGTGTCCTTGTACAGATGTCTTTGTGAGGACCAGTTGAGAACCTACAAAGTGAGGACATTTGGGAAAGTGAGGACATTTTGGCAGGTCCTGACATTCTGACCCACTTTTAATGGGCTGTTTCAGGGTTAAGACTTGGTTTTAGGGTTAATCTAGTCTGGCACTAACTGAAAATTGCTGTGACTACAAGAATATTCTACAAGATGGCTGATTTAAACACATTGAGCCATGGACACATTAGTAGTTTGAGTAATGCACAAAATTAAAAATAGAAAATGACGTTGATGCTGCAGAGCTGAATAATAACAACAGTTTAATATTGTTAGCTGAGGTAAAATCCATATTCCTCAGTCTCTGTGATGCCTCATGACGTTGATACATTATGTCAATAATTTACCAGTATCAGTCTAGGGGAAGCAAAGGTCAGGTCATTAAGAAGCCACGGCGTTATCAATTAATATTAGTCATTATTTTTCCAAGTCAGTACAACAGTCGGATGGTGAGTGGTTGGGAGCTCCTCTTAAGGCCTGCCCAACATCACACACAAACACACAAAGGACTGTGAAGTGGAAGAAAAATATTGCATCGCTCTGGAGACCACGCAGGAATAAATGAAGAACACTACAGTTGAGCAGCGCATTGCCTTAAACTAAGATGCCATTATGTCAAATAGTGACATACAGCACGCTTGTCTTTGATATTGTATGTGACACAAAGTTAATGAGAAACCAAGTGTGAGGTGCTGCGACTCTTATTTCATTGAGTGCCTTGATCATTGAGTGAAATGGGAGAGAAACATATTTTACCGGGTGACAGGCCTCACCCTGCAGAGCTTACATGGCTGTGTGTTTACTTATTGTGGACACGCAAATAAGAGTTGGGTGTGTGTATGAGTGTGTCGACATGTGCAAGCATCTGTGTGTATGTGTGTGTGCTTCTGTGTGTGTGCGCGCATGTATGTGCTTGTGTGAGTGATACCAAACACAGCTCAGATGCTGACCTATTCTGACATAATATTATTCTGCTGCAAGGGATCAAACCTGAAATGGGAGAAAATCCATAGCGCACAGGAGACAATGGTGACAGAGAGCTAGTAAGAAGTTTATTGTGAAAGAGAAAAGGGCTGAGAGAAAGAGAGAGAGAAAAGTAGTGAGAGAAGAGAAGGAGAGAAAGCATGGCACGATGAAGGGGGGAAAATAAATCAAGTTCCTATAACCTCACAGGAATCAAATATATGAAAGGGCCTGGATTGAAGAAGACAAACACATCCAAATAAATCAAATGCCAGAGCTAGAGAACAAAAGACGTCTGAATGGGACTCACAGGGTCTCTTAATAACATCACAGCCTTCCATATCGCCCCCAGCTTTAAAAATGCCATTCCACCCTGTTGAGCGGCTTCCACATATATATTTGTCAGCTTGAGAAAAAGTAATAACAGGTTCAAAGTCTCCATCTTGACGGAACCTTTTAGCCGATCGTTTGCCGTCAGGTATTTCACGCTGACCTAAATCTTAGTTCATATATCTCCTTTTAGCAGACCGTGTGAAGAAGCAGCAGAGAACAAGAGATCATTTAGCCTTTGACACGTCTTTTTTTCCCTCTATGTACTAACAATTTTCTCTGAGAGTAGGTTTTGACTTTTTGCCATCAAGTAGAGGAGGCCGTTATGAGTATTTGACAGCATTTTATTTCCATAGAGTTTTGTTGGTATAAACACGTAATCAAACGTGGCAACAGCGTCTCTGATGGCTCCACTGCAGCAGAAAGGAAGCATGAGCTTGTGTCAAGGCAACTTAGAGGGAGGGACAGGCAGGAGTGAACCACTAGAGTGCAGCCTGTAGCCTTCACCAAGCAGCATGAACGAATAAGAGACTGACAACAACACAGAGGGAGGTGCGGGGAGCGAAAACAATAAAGAGGGGAAAATATAGAAAAATAGAAAGACAGTAGAATATATTTGCAATTATTCTGTGGCGCAGTGAAAGAGATGCACAGGGGGGAAAGCCAATGAGAAGGAGGAGGCGAAGAGAAACAGCACATGAGTCACAGGGGAAGGGCCTCCTCCGTATCACTGCTGCCTCACTGTGCTTTCTACCACTCCGCTGGTGTCAACTCTGTCGTGTAGAATTCATCCATGAAAACAGACGCTCTCTCCATCCCGTTCATGACCAGCCCTTCACCCAGCGCTCTCTGCTGTCTCTTCTGCCTGCTCACGCTCTGCTGCTACCTAAAATCAGTCTTCCTCATATGACGCCATCATCATAGAGCATCGAGACTCAGCAGTGAACAATCCACCCCCATTATACTTCAGCATATAGCTCCTGGACATGTATTACAGTAATTGCAACACATTTTAATGTATTATAGCCACAGGACGACTATTCTCTTACTCATACCCAATGTTCCTATTTCCCTCGGTATTTCTGCTGACATATGTAATTATAAATGATTCAGCACTTTAACTTAATACTATAGTGCAAAACTAACTTGTGAACATAAGCTTGATAAACCAGAGGACCTGTCCTGCACCTGAAGTTGCAGCAGCCCAGTCTAGCGGGCAATGTACTTTAAAGTTCCCCGACAGCATAGAACGCCTCGGGCCTTGTTCTCGCTGTGAGCACACGCAATCAGCACATTGTGTCTGAAGGGTCGACTCCCCTTCACAAAGGAGGCCCCAGTGGTTCCCTGGGTTGTTGTGATGCCTCGCTCACCTTTAAGCTGCTATATGTTCACAGGCGCAGCAAACACAGAGTGGTGCTGATTTTACCCCACAACCTCCTTGTAGCCAATCAGTAGGAAAAAACATGAAGTTTGACTTTGGTCTTGTTGGCCTGAGCGGCGAGTGCTGCAAAAAACAAGACCTGTTCTTTTAATGCTGTCTGTGCACCCACAGTGGTCGGAGATCACCCTGCAATGCTCTCTAATATGACAGTGATGACACAAAGAGTTTGAACCATACGTTGTCAAAATATCTTGGACACAGGTGCCGCCATCTTTTGCTTTTGACATTATTTGGTGCCGGAGTCTACGCTAAGTGAAGGAGCTTGGTGTGGGTTCGCGGCTTCGACCCCTGCCGATACATGCGTTCTGTTCCATGTCCGAACCATTCACATGGAGAAGGCAGGGTTTAAGATATTTCATGACGACAGCCAACCACCAGGGGGCAATCAAGAGGAGTTGGCTTCACTTTTAGCAGATTTCAAGTTGTTCCTCTTCCTATACAATCTGGGGTTTGAATTGAACAGCATATGCAGCACTGCTAGTTTATGATAACGATCTTGTCGATGTTTAAGATATTTTAAAATCATTTAAGAACGTTCACATTTTCAAACGGTGTCATTGGAGCCACTGTCACTCACACCAAGATATCTACTCTATGTTTTATTGTGGCAAAGGTTTAGGATTATTACAGCAATGTGATAATACATTTTATGACCGGTGTTCAAAATTTTTGTACTCATGTATAGTGTTAAAAATTTGTAGAACTTTCTTTCTTGGATACACAATATTAAATGAGTGTCTATAAGGAACATAGCATGACAATTATGGATATTATATATTAACTTCTTATTATTATCAATCGGATACTATTAAAAAAGATATATGCATGACAGCTTAGAGGACAGACTTATTCATGATTCTAGAATCACTATTAAATACATACACCTCTGCAAACAAGCAATGTGTGTGAGTGTACACTAATAGTTGTGTGCTTACATGTGGTTATGTACTGCATTTATCTCATCATTTTAAAAACACCACCCGCCACTTTAATCACTCCTCCCAACACTCGCAACGCTTCCAACGCTGGCTCCAGTTCAAGTCTAATATATTCAAGGGAGAGGAAGACTCTCACTGGAGGAGAGCGGGCCGATGAGAGCGGGGGGCATGCAAATGAGATGCAGCAGTCAGGTATTTATAATGCTGGGTAATCGCCAGGGGAATTAAGTATCTAACCATACGCATGTTATCTGTGTATCATTAACATCATTTAGATTTAGCTTTATCCCCAGTCAACAGACATCCCTGTAGCCTGAGCTGTGTGTGTGTGTGTACACGTTTACCTCCATGTATTAATTGCAGAAAGAACTTAGGTTAACAAAAACCTGTAAATAGAAATGTATTACTGGAGTGGTTTGTATTTCACTGATCAGTTCTATTGAGTAAATAACTTGTCTAATGGAGACAATAATTTGTGAAGCGTTATGTTTTACCATTTTGGAATGTATGTAATATTTAGGCGGGGGGGGGGGCTGTAGTAGAAGTCTTTATAGAAAGATAATGTAAACAATATTAACAAAATACAAAATACAATACATAAGTACTTCTTGAAGAACACACTGTGCTTGAACATTGAACAATTTTCAAAATATATCAAATGTTGTGTGGCTTTGCTCAAAGCTACAGAACAGTAAACAAGGGAACTTAAATGTGCATCTCACTGAATCAGGAATTGTATATGGATGATAGTCATATAATTGGCCCATCTGCATACATTGTGGCCCCTTTAGCAGCTGCTGTCCATTAGCAGCAACATGTTATGTTTAGTTCTGACTTTTAGCATAATAATGACTGAAAATATGTAATTTCACAAAACAACCAAAATCCATGTGTTCAAAATGACAAAGTTAAATGTTGGAAAATAAAGACCTGACTCTACTTAGTGGAGAATAACTGCATTGATGCTGCTGCTGTTCTGCACTTATTTCCCTGCATTGAGAAACTATCTCTGGAGTCTTCTGACGCAAATGTTTGTATTAGTAACCCCAGTGTCATTGGTCTTTTGTTTGAAACGAACACCGTATCATGAAATAGAAAAGACTTACCTTGCGGATGCCTTCTTTTGACTCCTCAACATTGTTGTCCCCTCCTCCGGTGCGGTTGATCATCCGCCACATCTGGGAGTACATGGGATCTCTCTCAAAGGGGTTCATAGATTTGGAGCGCACCTGGTCATAGACTGCAGAGTCCAGCACTGTGCCATAAGGCAGGTCTGTCTGCTTAGATAAATCCTGAAGAGACCTAGAAATAGACAAGTGAGTAGAGTTGGTAAATTCATTCATACTCTGTGTTCAGCAGCAACACACTGCTACCACTTTGTGTCCCTTCTCTTTTCAAGGTGACATGATGTCCGGAAATGACAGTTTAAGGTTAATAATGTGACATCCAGGTAGGTCAGAGTGCAAGAAAACCATAAACTCTGAAGCTAAATGAGTCAGCAACACACAGTCCTGAGCCTTCTGCTCATCATCACTCTGAAAGCTCAACGGTACGCCCCAGCCAGCACAGGGAAGATTGCGATGTGGGCAGTGTAAGGCCCGGAGGCCGGAGGTTCCCCACCGCTGCTGCACACTGTAGATATATTGGATTTGTTTACTTGAAAGGTTGTTTACTTGACCTTGCAGAGAGCATTTGTCCACCACATGAGGGCACTCACAGAAAGCACATACTGACACTTGTTGGTCATGTAAAATAAAAACAACTTCAGTGTAGCTGATCATGTCTGAATTTCCATCCTTCATTCCCTCCATCCCTCCATCCTTCTGTCCTTACTTCCTTCCTGTAACACTTTATCCTTGAAGCATAATTCTAAATGTAAACATTAATATTTTGATTATAATCCAGTTGGAACATTTCATTGAGAATATCTAACATCTTCTAACTGTTAACGATTAACTTCTAACTAATTAGGGCCCGAGCACTGACAGGCACTGACAGATAGTTAGGCCCTATTGATATTGTAAGGATTTTTAGGGCCAGAGCACCTACGGTGGGGGGCCCTATTGTATTTCAAAGGATTTGTATTTCCCTTTTGGTCCTAGACATGCTCAAATTCTTACCAAAGATTGCAGGAAATTTCAAACCCCAAAAAGTAATTGTATTCTGGTAATTTGAAATGGCCGTGGCAAAATGACTCAACAACGCCATCTAAGGAAAAGCCAATCAGTTAGCTTTCACCGATCTTCACAAAAATTGTAGCCCAGGTGTATCATGACAAACAAAAAAGTCTATAGGTGCAAATGGAAAAACGCAACAACAGAAATATCCCTAATCAAATCAATATCAAGTCAAATTGGAAATTGAGTTTAATCAAAATCAAATCACTTTGGGGAATCAGGTGGTGACACCTTGCCCTGACATCTACTATTACATCAAGGAAAAGGGGGCCAGGACTAAAGAAGTCAAGACAATGAAAAGCTTAGTCCGTCTGAAGTGAGAAAAGTTTTCACTCTTTGTCTTTCTTTCTCTTGTGTTCTAACTTTCACCCATAAATCGCCGTCTCTGGGGGGTTTCACGAATGATTGTTAATTATAACACAACAGTGCCCATGTTGCCTCTCAAAGAGTTTGGCCGTTAAGAAATGTAATAAAGAACCAATACAGGAGCTAATTACTGTTTGTTTGTTAAAAGGCTGCTACATGCTACCCTTGGTTTGAAAGACACATTTATGTATGAAAAAATAAGCCCTAAAACTCTGAAGGTTTCCTGTTAAATGAAGAACAAGTGTACAGAATCCTACTTCATTAATTCACCTGTACTACATTCACAAAGAAGATTTAACTATGGGCACAAATGCAAATATCTAAGCAAGGTTTGAATTATTACAAGGCTGCTCTCTAACATGCACACACACGCATGAAATAATAAGTTCACTCTTTTTATTCCTCTCTCTCATGCTTTACTCTCTCCCTGGCTTTGAGGGGAAAAAATGAACATTTTAATGAACTTTGCCACAGACATGAATCTTTTATTGCTGTCAATTAATCTTAGGCCTTGATACTCTCCTCTTCCTCCCCACCCATTCCCTGTGAACACTCTCTGACCAGGATTTCCCGCTGTGTGAATTGGTTTCACTCAGCAGTGACTCTTGTTATTTAATGGTTGGTGCAAAGTGTAGGGGCGAGAGAGAGACACACGGAAAAACAGACATAAGAGAAGATTTTAAAAAGACAAAAAATGCATATTAGAAAAAAGGGGTATCAGACATCAGGCATACAGGTTGGCGTCAAGTATCCAGTAGGTTCATCTGTAATTGAATACACTTGTTAAAGGTTCATCAGCTCCTACTGGAGTAAATTTAGATACTGTAATTAGATCACACTCAGATATGAAGCTATGAGTTTCTATTCGATGAATCTCAGTTTGCAACTTCAAAGAAACACAAACATAAAAACAGGGTCAGCAATTCACTTTTTTTTACAATTTCCAAAAGAATCATTCAAGGGGCTCTAATATCTATAAGTGTGTGAAATTTGGTGAAACCTGATTGAATTTAAGGCGACTGTCTGTAAGTGGCTTCTGGTTTGTAATGAAATGAGCAATGTGACAATATGTTAGGGTGCAGTTGTATTGTGATAATGCTTATAGAAGCCAATGCCAATGAATTAAAGTTCAAGGACAACAACCCTCGTAACCAAATAATTATTATCAGGATTAGAAAAAAATGGAAGTCCTTGACTGGAACCCAAAGCAAAACTTGGGGGGCCAGGAACCTTACGTTGAATTAGAATGAAATGGAAGTTTCACTGGTTGTCTAGTAGAGAGATTCAGCCAGATCTAAGTTGTTTCAGGGTTTAAGGCCTGAAAACAGACTCTTCCCTTTGGGATCTGTTGGTCCCTTGTTCAGGCTGTCAGGAGTAGGCCTATAGCCTGACGAGCTATGTTGGAACAGGTACTAATGACGACAATGATAAAAAACTTCTAAAAGACATTGAGGTTGGCCGGATGACACAAAACATCCAAACATGCTCAAAGAGAATTCATGGTAATGGTTATAAAAGGGAAAAAAAGGAAAACCAAACTTCTAAGGCATAATTGCTGTAACTTGCCAAAACTCACTTAAAGACAAGGTAAAATATACTGCAAGAGACGTTACTCTAAGCAAATTGGTAAAAAATACAGGAAATAGGAAGGAAGATAGTTGTAAACCTATAAAGAGAAAGAAAAGAAGAGACGGTAAGAAAACCTAAAGTGTGAGTCAGTCCCCAGCTGACCTCTGTTTTTATTGGAAGGAGGCCTGATGGGTCTCTGAGGAGTGGTTACAATCTGTTTTTTGATTGATTGAACCTGGAGTTAAAGTGTAAAGTCACATACTCTCTGTCCACCGTGACCCATTAAACGTTAAATTGAATATCAAAATATGAAACAGGATAATTTATGGTCATAGCATCCTGGTGTCCTTATCATGGGCTCTTTAACAGCCTGTGAATGAAGGCAGACCAGGCCCGACTGACATTCCCCACAGAGGTTGAAACTCTTCAGCCCCAAATTGAGATGCAGATCAGATTCAGCTTTCAATAGACAAACTAAAGGTTAAGGTTAAATGCTCTAAAGTTGGAAGTGGAAATATTAAAAAGAATATTCTTCCTTTTATATGACTGATAAGTTTGCATTGTTAGAACTCTATAATAACTGCCACTGCTAAAGTTAAAATGCACCGGCATGAAATTGACTTACTGTATCTCTGAAAACAGGGAAGCACCTCATTTGTCTCCAAACACTATTAAATATCTGAGTTTTAATATTAAGACACTGACATTGGTTTTCTCCTGATCTATTAATGTTTGAGTTGTATCATGTCGATTTGCATACATGAATCATCTGTTTAATTGTCTTTTTGTGACGTCTTATGTGAATTTAATGCCTGTGTGTGTTTGAGTGTGTGTGCACAGCCACTTGTGTTTCCGTCCTGTGTGCATGCTAGCTCATTTGGCAACCAATTATATTCCCCCTAAGCAGCTCAATGAGCAGGTAAATGGAGTGAACAGCATCTGAATGTATCTCATGACAAGTAGTCAGTATGTTTGTGTGTGTGTGTTTGTGTGTGTGAGAGAGAGAGAGATAGGGAGTGAGAGAGGGTCACAGTCAGAGAGAAAGGCCTGAGAGATCACCATAACAGCATATTATTATAAATATCTTTCATTATTCTGGGTTTACCATTCATAACATAAAGCACCTGATGACCCTATGGTACACAACTGAAGATATGTCCCTAACATCTGCTGGTGGTCAGTAAGAACCATCAACTGGTGATTAGCATCTGAACTAGTGCTGGAGACCTGCTGGATATTCTCCATCTTGTCCTATGTTCTAAACTAAACAAGTTTATTTTATATTATGTAATTCTATTTTATATAATTTCATTATTTTGCTTCTCTTCCTGTTTTCATTACCACTTTTGTCATTTTTTTCTATTTTGCTGGATTGACTTTGGTTGCTGTGCAGCCTCAGGAGTTCAATGAGCTGCTTATTTTGCAGATTCTAGAGGACAAAGATGACCTTGGCTTTGTGCTTCTGGAGGGAAATTAATTTGCGGAAATGTACAAATGCATCAACAGATGGCTTTTGAAGCACCGCAGACATCCACGCAATAACAACAAGCATCTAAGTGGAGCGACGCCAAACAAGGTTAACATAGGCTGACTATAAGTGCTGCGCAAGTGCCATTTATAATGACTTGATTATTAATTATGTGCATTTTGGAAGAGTTTGTGACCTGAGAAGTCATTTCACCAAATATGCTAGTTTATATATTATTTCATATGAATATAACAAATGCTCCACTGCTGCAGTAAGTGAGACTTCACATTTCAATGTAGTCATTTGGGAAATGTTTTTGCCCGAAGCAAAGTACAAATGAGGAGCAAGCCACAGTCCATCAAATCTGATTTTGCTTCGTTATCAGTTTATATGTTATTTTTGGTCACTAACAACTGCTACATTTTCTGCAAATAAATAAATTTATCCTTTTTGTTTACTAAACAGAAGCAGGAGCAGGGCAGTGACAATCCTTTTCTCATGAACAGTGGATAACCTCATGTGACCTACCTACGACCTACGAGGACCTACTAAAGACTACACACACACACACACACACACACACACACACACACACACAGGTACACACACAGCCACGCAGGTACACACAAGCATGAAAAAACACATCCGATAAAATATCAAATCTGTTATATGAGATCGGACCAGGAAACTAATCTTTATATCCTAAACACTGTCTGTCTTGCAATCCTCACATCCTGTCCAGTCCATCCTCTTTAATTCTTCCTTTTCTTGACAGGTGCTGCCATTTTTCTTACCTCTTTAAATCCATTTCTCCGTCTGACTCATCACCCAATACTCTTCCTCTCTGTGTTTCCTTGCTCCTCTGCACTCTCTCGTTCTCCTCTGTCTCCTACCCTCTGCTTCTCTCCTCCACTTTTCCTTCTCAATCTCAATCACCCTTTATTCCTCTCCATGTGCTCCCTCTCTTCATTTCCACTTCATAATGTTTATGGCGTTTTTGTCTCACTTTGTTGCTCTTTTGCTCCGTCTCTTTGCCACTTTCCGCCGCCATCCCTCACTGTTTTCCTCTAGGATTCACAGAGAAATTGAGGGAAAACATCCAAGCGTGAAATAGTCCAGAGAGAGTTCTGAACGCTCACTTGTTATTTCATTTCCAGGATGAAACAAGGGCATTAATACTTAAAAACCTTGTCTTTCCTGACGGCTCACTGAGACTTTCCTCTCCTGCCGGTGCATTAACTTGCTTGTGCTTTTCCCTACTTAACTAGTTCCCTCCCTTAGTCAGTGACACAAACTGTACATGCATTCACTTCACTAATATGTTTATCAAGTATAAATAGATAAAAGTTCATGCTTCCATGAAGGTTGTGTTAAGCTGTTGAGGTTTGGTTATTTTGGGTGTGTTCGCTCTCTTCCCAACACCCAACTCTAGAGACCCGGGGTCGTGAGGGTGCCGCTGTTAAGGTGTAATTATCCCAGAAGAGTCAACACATTAAAATACCAAATTAAAATTAATGCAAATCCTTCATTAGCTAAATAGATGCTGAATGAGGCGGCAAACTGAGAGGCACTTGTGGTTGACAGGGGAAAAAATGAACAAACAGCACAAACAAAAGCAGATAAGAAATTCATTATCTGAGGAACTGGACAGAAGAACTGCAACCAAAGAAGAGTGAATGGAATCAAGAGTAAAGCAGAAAATAGCACGACAGAGACACAAACGGACGGAAACACATTAGGAAAAAGCTAGTGATTAGATTTACAGAAATAAATGTTGTTTATTCCAAAGCTAAGCACAATTAACTGTGGCACTGCCGGCATAGCGGATGCTCTGGCACTGATTAGTCCAATGAGAGATGAGCGTTTCCTGGTGCCACCAGGAGAGAAGCTGGCGAGCACATTATCACACGTAGAGATAAACAGAGGGCACGGAGCTGAGGGAAATAAAGTGCACGTGTGTTTGTGTGTGTTACTTCACGTGTGTGTGAAAGCACGGTAATTAGGGTGGAAGGATTTTGCCTGTTACCTTGATTCATTCCCTGCATCCAATCGGAAAGGAACATGCAAAAAATGCTTCCGCTCACTTCTGCTTTGCCCTGTTCTGACTGTGTGATTGTCTATATGTGTGTGCATGTGCAATAGTATACCTGAATACTACGGCACCACGGACAACAGAGGACAAAAATCTGGTGGATACTCACTGTATTGAGTTCTCGATGCGTGTGATGGTGAGGAAAGCTGCTAGGTTGGCCGTGTACGAGGAGATGACGATCAGAGCAAACATCCACCAGAAGCCCATCATCATCCTCGTAGCCAGGGTGGTGTATGGTACCTCTCCACCTTTTAAGAGAGAGAGAAAGAAAGAAAGAGAGACGTCAAGCAAGTGCAGCGAGAAGACAAAAAACGATGACATCAGCACATAGAGGCGATTCTCTGCTGCAGGAGAAGAAAGCTGTTGAAACAGCAGAGCACATCCTGAAAGATTATGTCTGGATTAACAGAGCTGATCTGAGACTTTGGCACCGATCTGATATTCACATGGATAATTGAGATTTAGATCTACAGTTTGCTCTGGGATGCATCATAAGGATCTTTGGGATATGATAATATTCATATATTGAGGTAACGGTGGCCTGTGCAGCCTGTCCGGCTCCGGATACGTCTTAATGCACAGTCACTCTCAACAACACCATCTGGCAACGGTGTTTTGTACACAAGTCAAAAAAATGTAACCTGCTGTTGCAATAAATTAAACATGAAACGAGTCTTTTTAGCAAAAGATTGCACAAATGTTATCAGGCCGTCCCATTAGGATTTAATGCCGCCTGGAGCACATTAGGATGAAAAGTGTCTGGTCCGTCCTCAAATATAAAAGCTCTTTATCCCCGTCTCGTGCTATAAACAGCTTTTATCGACTTATCGACTATCGTCCTCTGAAGTCTTGTTGTGCTACAGTAAAGAAGCAAACTGACTTCTGCCTTCCATGAGCTTGGAAAGTGGCTGTCACTCTGACCCCGGCCTTCACAATAAATAGATAAATATTTCACACATTTATCCTGCTTTTCATCTCAGATAGGGTGCCGTAGCTCCTATTAATAAACGCTGACAAGTTTGCGTCTAAACATATTTGGGTAAATGCACACAAACACAAAGAGCGACGATTGATTTGTAGCGTGCAAGCTCTTCCTCGCTGCATTTTATTGAAGCCTGCCAGAAATTAGCCCCATTCGTCCTTGTAGCGGGGGGGATCACCATTACATAACATCCCACCAACAGCCCCCCTCACCTCCTCCAGCCCAGACTCAATAATGTATGTGACACCCACATAATCTCAAGTTCCCTTTATCTCGTTCTCTTCCTCCAGTGTAGTCTTTCTCTTGCGAACTTCAATTCAGGCCACGTTTTTTTTCTGCATTGCTGATAGCATTTGATTTAATTCAACTGTGTTATCTCTCTGGGTTTACTGCATCTTTCTCAGAGGATGTGCTTGTTGTTGACATCAGGTTTTACAACAACAGTTCGATACTGTATGTTCTATTCAGATATATAACACAATTACACAATGGATCCTTGTGCCGTATTTGACAGTATATAATTCTCCACAGGTCTTTATGTTGTGGGATTTTATATAGAATGTTTTGTTTGCAGTTTGACTGACTCTTTGCAGGGTTACGCAAAAATACTTCACTGATATCCATGACATTTTGTGGAGGGGTGCAACATAACCCAAGGAAGGACCCATTGAATTTTGGAGCAGATCTAGTTAAGCAGACGGATCGAACATGGCGAGATATGGTGCTACCTCAGTTGTAGATTGGTTTGACACTAACTGCCATCACATGTAGCGTGTCAGTGGAATTAGATAACAGATCAGATAACATAGATACAAAAAAAATGTAAAGCACAAAAGGGCAGTAGCTGAACTGTAACCTGTTCATCATTGACTGATGCATTCTTTATGTGTTTTTGTATTCAGATTAACTTTCTCAATATTTGAATTTCAATGTGCACCTCCGCTAAGGTCCAACGGTAACTTTAAATTCAATCAACCTGCTAAAAATTACTCACACTCATAGATGTTATCTAACCATGTGTAGCTTTTTTCATCAAGATCCAGCAATCATTCTCTGAGATGTCAATGAAAATGTTGTGAAATCTTGCAAAGTTATAGAATTCTCTGGATCTGCCCCCTGATCCAGATCCTCACACAGATTTAATGGGATTTCCCATGTAATCCTGCTCACAAACAAACAAACTGTGAAGAAAATATAAAGTCTTTGGTGAAAGTAAATAAAGTTTGCAGAACCTGAAAACCTAGAATACAACCTCATCTATTTAAATATACCAC
The DNA here is from genome assembly GCF_963576545.1 of Limanda limanda. Classification (NCBI taxonomy): domain Eukaryota; kingdom Metazoa; phylum Chordata; class Actinopteri; order Pleuronectiformes; family Pleuronectidae; genus Limanda; species Limanda limanda. Next base: position 17,664,315 of record NC_083640.1, on the reverse strand, counting down.
TTATGCAAATATTTTGTCTAAGTTCATGCAGTTAATTATTCATGAGAAACTATTGCATATTTGCCTGTGGGAAGATGAATTGAATCTTTTCCAAGGATAAATGCAACCAGGAGGCGCAGATGCATTTATTATCATAATGTGGTCTGTGAGAACTGTCCAAATATAAGTGAAACCGTGACTTTAGTATCACTGACTTCAATAGCTTCTAAAACATGACCTTTGTGACTCATTCCACCTGCGGAAGGTATTCAGGGTTTCATACAGGAAACATCCATGGAGGAGCCATTAAGTTACCAGAGAAAAATCTATTGTTGAGTTTCAGAACAATTTTCATGTTGATTTCTCGCTGCACAAGAGACTTTTATAAAATATTTAACACAGTTGGGAAAATGACTTCGCTTTGCATGTCCCCAAAAATGTTTAGGTGAGCAGACTTTTGGTGGTTGTTTTATAATTCTTACTCTCTTATCAACTACAACAGACTTTTTGAAAAGGTCAATTTGTGTCCTGCTCTGAATACATGTGTATGTGAGAGAGAGAGAGAGAGAGAGAGAGAGAGAGAGAGAGAGAGAGAGAGAGAGAGAGAGAGAGAGAGAGAGAGAGAGAGAGAGAGAGAGAGAGAGAGAGAGAGAGAGAGAGAGAGAGAGAGAGAGAGAGAGAGAGAGAGAGAGAGAGAGAGAGAGAGAGAGAGAGAGAGAGAGAGAGAGATGAACATCTTTTTAACATATGATCTAAAGGACGGCTTTATTGGAGCTTATAACTATCATACTTCATTGTGGTGCTGTTGTATGACACTGTGTGATGTTGTGTTGACAATAAGAGGGAAGGATTCATATGTGTTCCTTTTAGGGCCAAGATAAGATTATCTAACATAAAAAGTGATTAAATAAACGGCAACTGTTTGTGTATTTGTCTTTCTTTTGTCAGCTAAGGGACAATACATATAGCACAGCAGTACAAACACACACACACACACACACACACACACAAACACACACACACTCACACTCACACACACACACACGCCCCTTATCTGTTAGAACCATCTATCAGCTCATCTCTACTGTGCCTCATAGGAAGCATCGTTCCTTCTGTGCGCTGCCTAAACCATCGTTCATTGAACCAGATGTTTGTCAAGACCGAGGAGGAAAACAGGCAAATCAGTGTCAGTGAGAGTGAAAACATGTATGCACACATGTTATTTAATTTAAAGCCAACTTCCTCTTCCAATACTGTCAACAGCTCCATGAGGATAAATAACAGCGTGGAGAAAAAGATGAGGCCCTGTTTACACACGGCTTCAGCACGGTCTGAACTCACCAGGAGGTTTCAACTGACACTGAGTAACGATGCCAGTTGGGATGGTGGACTCTTCTGTTTACTTTGGTGGTTTTTTTGATCTACGCCTGCATGTGTGTTTGTGCTTGCCCTCATTCTGTCTGCTGCTCCTGTCTGTGTGTGTTCCTGGCTGGGGGCGTGGCTTTGGGTCTCCTGCAAAACATTTATCTTTTTTTGTACATGTTTTCAGCTCTGTCCAATTGTTTGTGGTTTGTCTGTTTGTCTGTCTGCAGGATTACCCAACAAGTACTGAATGGATCCCAGGATGGGAGGATGGGCCAATGAGGAGCCCGACTAAATTTTGGCATGAATCAGGAAAAATGGGTCCAGATCCAGTAATTTTTAGGACAGGCACAATTATGGGACAAATATATATGAGTATGTCAAATTCGGTAGCACTCCAAATATCCAGCAGATTAAAATGTGGTTTCCTCAGAGGTTACAAACCTGTAACTCCCACAAATGTGGAGCTGAGATAACATAATGTGGCCTCAGCTGTACAGCTTGTTTAAATTTAAGGGGCCTGTTGGCCATTGGCAGAGGAATGCGCTCCACTGGGTGCCATACTAGTTGGATCTGTCTTTATGTCCCCTGCCTGCCCCCCTTATATTAACCTGTTGTTTCTTGTGCTCCGGTTAATTAACTCCTCTCAGCACTCACCCACCGACTCCCCTCGTCAGCACTCTCTGCCCATGAGCGGTCCGGTAACTCTGCCTCGCTCTGTCCTAGAACACTCTGTACCTCAGTAGCAGATTCTCTGGATCAAAGACTCTTAAGTATTCCTCGCGTGTCAGCTCCCTCTGTTGTTGCTGTAGCACAGCTTGCAGTATTTACTTCGTCAGCACATTTTGTTATTGTAAATACATTTTTATATCTACCATACTCATGTCTTTTCTGTGTTTTGCATGTTCAGTCATTCCCTAAAAGCCTCCCTTTAAAAGAATGTATAGGCAGAGAAATTTGATTGGCTGCTAAGGGGTCAGTACACTTGTTTCCTTACAGAAAAAATACACTTTCTTGCTCATTGTAGTAACAACATAGTGAACACACTGTTAGAACACTTGTTCAATGAAGCTAATCAGGATGAGTTAAGCTATAAGCTAACACCTCTTTAGAGAAATAAGAATAAAGGAGCAACTTTAAGACACTTTTCAACTTTCCTGTTTGTGCAATCCTCAAAAACCACAGTCAAAACGTGTGTGTCTCTTGGCTTGCACGTGTGTGTTTGAATGGATTCTGGAGGAGGCACAGTAAGCATGAAACCACTTTTGTGGAAGCCATAGCAGCAGCTTCAAAGACACCATATTGTGTCCCATCGATATTAATCTCTGGGAATTCATCTCTCCTGCCTCTCCCCACATTCTCTGCAGTGTTACTCAGCAGCTGAAAGCAAGCAGCATTTCTCTATTTTTCTCCAACTCAGAAAGGATAATCTAAATCTCAGTAACTTCAGTCAAAGGAGCATACAGTGGTTGATGCATGTTGGGAGGCAAATTACTCAAAATCACATGGACTACATTGCAAATAAAAAATCAGATTGTTAAGTATTTTTCTTGCTTAATTATCCCAAACTTCTAGGTCAGCATTCTTTTCACAATTGTTATCAGAGCCTAATTGCCACTACACTTCCTGCCATCCTTGTGATTGAATGAGTCACTGGTTACAGGATGTCTACATAACTGATTGATTCATTAGACAGCTGGCTGTCTGCCTGGCTGTCTGCCTGCTCTCTTGGCTGTGTGACTGCTACGGTATGAGCTGGCCGACAGACTCCTTTTCCTATTTCCTGATTTGTGGCACTGATATTTCTGCTGGTTTTCTGATCTTCCTCCAATTTCACATGGTAATGTTATTATTATCTAAATAGAGTTATTTTTTTTAGGGCATTTTTAAGGAAATTGTATTATTTCCAAACGTATTTATTTAGTGATCAATCTGAAGTTGTCTCTTTTAATAGCAATCATTTGTCATGATTATTTAAATGTTTCAGTCACCTGGAAGGGCAATTACAAAGCCTTTATTGAAGTTTTACTAATGCTGTCTGTATAATGAATCCAGTTAATAAAACGTGAGATACCCTGCACCACTACACAACAATTCACGGTGAAGATGCCCACACACTACAATCTCTGACTTTATTCTCATTTTCCTTTCTTTTGATATTCAAAGTAATGCACAAATACTGTGTGTGTCAGTGTTTCATTGCCACTGTATGAGTTGCAAAGAAATTGGGAGTGAGTACACAAGGTAATTAGCAATACATTTACCAGATGACAACTGGAATACAAACTGCCTCCATACTTCCAATGCTGCCTATGTACACAAGCACCATCAGTCAATGTTTGTTGTGCTGAAGTGTGGTGAGAGGTGCTGGAGGCGTCCACTTGGGCGGACTTGTGCTCTGTAATTTCATCCCACAATAATGTCAGCAGCAGCATGTTTGAATAATCAGTCCCATGCTCCACTTTCCTTTCCCACTATACTTCAGACAATGAGGAGGGTAAATAGTGTCATTCCAGAGCTCTGGAAAATCCACTTCTATCAAGCGTACCATCACTTTTTAAAATCTACATTCCCACTGATAACCAGTGTGAGGCATCTCTTCAGAGTCAAAGCGTCACACTCCAATTTTCTTGGATGAAAGTAGAACAGAGACATTCTCTATGGCTTTGTAAACGAGGAAAGGAGATGATGTCAGCTCCCAGTTGGGATCACTGCAATCTTTCCCGCAAAATGATGCAACGGTTTTCTCACAAAAATTTGGACAATTTAATTATTTCACAGCTCCGAAAGTATCGAGCATAAGGACAGGGGGTGGGGGGGCGGGGTATGTCCACAACTGACAGTGATTAGAGAAACCATATGATGTCCACCCATAGCATACACAATTGGAAATTCATCAACATTCACAATAGAAGTAATAATTTGCTTGAGCAAATTCAAAGGCTTCACAATGAAGACATCACAGCCAACACACAGGTTGGTTTATCTATCCTTATTAGTTTTGACTTCCACTCATGGTTAACAGCCTAACCAAAACATTATCCCACATCTCAACCATGACCAACGCATGCATAACCCTAACCTCAACCTAATCACAGTTCACACCCCAGGAGGTCTGTTGGTCCAGACAAGGTCAGGGTTTCTACTGGAAAAGGTCCTAAAGACTATGAGTAGACACACACACACAATTATATATTAGCTTTAGTGAATTTAACTGGGACACTCAAAAAAACGGGATGGAAAATAAGTCTGATAAAAGAGCTGTTGTTTCATGGAAATTCCGTGCACAAAATTATTCCAGCAGTCAATTCATCTCCATCCAACACATCCACTGTGTCCCTCTGCCCTGCCTCCCTCTCTCACATCTTGTCCTTTTTACACGTCTCTCTCCTCTGCTGTTCCCCTCTTTCTCTCCCCCCCTCCACCCGTGTTGACATGGTGCAGTTAAAGGCAGCTCCAGATGAGAGCGGCTTTGAAGCCAGTCGAGCAGTGGGCACATCCAGGAGGGTTTTATTTATGTGTGACTTTCTTGTAAAGCTTCAAATCTCACCACTGAGCAAGCACCTTCACCGCCTCCGGTTATATCCCTCTATCACCTGATGACTTGCAGGAGTCGTTACTTAATTTAGTTTTTTTATCATCTATTTCTCCTCTAGCACCACAAACACACCCGACTGACGGTGTCCCAGTGATTATTAAAAAAACTTGGGAACGCATTACGGTGTTGGGCCCAGGGCTTAGAAGGGAAAAAGGTGAGAGACTAGAGAAAGGAAGGAGGAGGGTGACAGAGTGCAGACATCCCTCCTCCAGCGCCCTTCCTGCTCTTCAATCTCTCCATTGTGCATGTGCCACTTCTAATCCTCCCGGTTATCAGCCAAAGCGAAGAGGGACTTTCACATGTGGTTAGCAATTTTTCTCAAGCCATCAAGAGCCAACATTATGGGGATCTATTTGAGTGGTAATGTTGTGGATTTGAGCTAAGTTGCGTGAAGTTTACATTTCTGAGCTGCATCTAATGGTATCTCCCTGCCCAGCATGCACCCTGATTTCCTGAAAGACCCCATCATCAAATCATGATGGAAGAGCGGAGTGGTGAGGTTGTGTGTTTGTGGTACTTTTTAAAGGGTTTCAGGGGGATGGTTAGGATGATGAAGGCAAAGGAGGTTGAGAGGAGACAGGAAAAGTAATGGTAATGATGAGGCTCATTAAAGCATGAACACACTCTCATGCACCACACACACTCACACACCAAAAGGCTAAGATCAGCGGAAAATGTAGCTTAATTCGCTAACTTTTGGGTTCGGTGACGGTGTATATATATGTATATTTCATTCAATTCTAACAACTCTACCTAGGTGAGAAAGTTTTCCTTGAAAGAATGTAATGTCTAAGTAAGTGCATTTGTAGTATTTCCCTAACAGCAAGAGGACTTTTAATGACGGGAGTTAAACGTGATTGTTGTATTTAACTGCCTGTCAACTTGTGATTGTGACAGGAGATGTCTTGATTGCACTTCACATGACAAACTTCTTATCATTCCCTGGGTAACCTAATGTATGTAAACGTTTCAAAGGATATTTTTTTTTTCCTTTCCTAGTTATTAATATCTGAGTCGGCAGCCCTTTCATTTCTTGTGTGTGCACATATGGATCCTATCATGTAAATTAGTCAATATTGTTTCTATATTTATTTCTCGCAGTTATTAGACAGAGTGGAGATGCAATATACACAGTGTATTGCAGCAGATATAGTGCGGCTGGAAGCTAAGTCTCATGTGTGGTCCCTGAGCAGCGTGGTGCTAGACGCAGCTCTCAGAGTTGAGCACTGTAATTTCTCTGTGTTGCACACAAAGCTCACATAAAGAGAATAAATCCATACGATTTACTGTATAATTTATTTGCCACTAACACAGAGTGTAACATGCGCTGAAGGAGTGTTTGTATTATGGTAATTGCTCCAATAAAGTTATTAATATTCATGAACAATATATTAATATTTCATATTGCCAATGATTCACTTTTGATGTTGACAAATTGTTCTGGACCCTGTTGGCGCTGGCATATGCTCCACATATAGACACCTGTGTACTGTATAGTCACACAGTAACTCAACAACATACAAGTGAACACACATGTACGTGTTCCTGCATACAGGGGTATGCAGGAACGGGTTAGGGTATACATGCACACAGACAGATTAGAGCACACACACACACACACACACACACAGACACATATAAATATTTCAGAGGGATAGCAAATACAATCATGAATGAGTCTTTATCATTCTTAACATGTTATTTTTGAAAAAGTTACAGGTGAAAAGCAACAGTTGGGTTGGTTCACCTCCATGTTTTCTGGACTCTAAAAATGTAAAAATACAAAAGAATATATTCATAAAGATAAGTCAATATCCTGATGTCGTTCAATTTACTCAAAGTTATTATCATCAAAATACTAAAATTCGAAAAACTAAGTTCAAAGTGAAATTAAATCAAAACTACACAAACTAATTTAGGCAACAAAACAGTTCAATTCAGACACAGACTAATTATACTATACAGTATGAGGACAAAAAAGATAACAGTAATTACAAAGTTACAAAAGTTACAATTCTACTCTGCTGGGGCTTTTTTTGAGCAAAATAAAGTTGAATGCAATTAATTCACTGCAGAAGTCGGAAATATGCCATTAATCATTCTAAGTTGGTACCGCATGAAATTCAAGTTGTTCAAACTTAATGCAACATGATGAAAACTTTCTTTTAATCAAACTGAAACTGAACTTTTTTCCCAGCAGTGTTTGTGAGAATAGTCACCTATTTGAACAACAGCGTGAGGGATTAAAAGCGAAACACAGAAAAACATAGTTTGAAAAATACCTCATTTGTAAAGCGGACAGGTGCTTTGTTAAATCACTGGAGAGGAAAACAAAGTGCAGACGTATAATCGGAGAAATGTCTTTCTTTAGAATTACAAATCACATCACAAACCAGACGCCAGGGAACTGATTTTTAGCTTTTTGATTTGAGCATGTCCTTAACTCATTGAGGACATGGACTTCAGCTGAAAACCCACAAGAGTTTAATGTGTGTTAAAATAATAAGAGCTTCAATTTGACCTCAACGTGGAGGAAAAAGAAGATATGGAAATTGCACAGGGAGCTTGTGGAAGTCTACTCACTTTCACAAAAAGGGAGCAATTTAAAAGATTGAAATGCAAATTCTTCCTCCACTTGGGCGTGTGCGCGTCATGTAGATATCAGCTTTGTCTGCGTGTGAGCGAGGGTGAACCATTGAGGAGGACTCCCTTTGATTACCGGTGCACCTACTGTATATGTGTGTGTGTGTGCGTGTGTGTGTGTGTGTTCAGGGAGAACAGATAACATGTTACATTATTTCATTTCAGCCTTGTTGTCCTTATAGAGAACAGTGCGTGTTTTACATCAAGACAAAAAAGGAGAGCGGCGAGGGTATTTGATGGCCTTTTGCTGAGATTTGAAATTAATTGGAAAAGACAACTTCGCAAATCGATTTTTCCGGCAGTTTTCTTTGGGTCTCCCTCGTTTACTCTCTCTCGCTCTGTCTCTCCCTCTCTCTCTCTCTTCTTCTCTACATGCTTGTAATGATGTTATGTTTGGGAAATAACTTCATCAGGGAAGGCTTTAATGTGCAGACAGAAGCATTGTGTACCTAGACGTAATCATTCTCCGGCTGCAACGGAGACCCTGAACACAAACTTTATACACAGTATTTGAAGCAGCAGGATATGTGACTGGATTAATTCAGAATCCACCGTCTGTTATAACAAAGTAAGAGAAAGAAAACCTTGAAGTCTGCCGCATCAATTACAATCCTGCTTTCTGACCTGGAATTGACTCTCTGACTTCTGACCTGGACTCTGACCCTACACATCAGAGATATACTGGTACTGGTGCTAAAGAAAAAACAGGCTACCGTCAGTCTTTTCATGAGAGCATCACTATTTGATTTGCTGTGGATTTACTGTTTGTTGTTCATGTTTGGTTTGACTGTTCGAGCATCAGTGTAACCGATGAGCTGTGACGAACCAAGTCCTTCCGATCTTCCCATTTTGATTCTTGTGACCTGGAGATGCAGCAACTTACACTGTCTCACAAACTACCTACAGTACAAAGCATTTTGTGCAGCTCTTCTCAATTTTTGTGACACACAAACTAAACACATCCGTTGGCAACATTTTTCCTCAAATTAACCAGGCTCTCACATACACTCACTTCAGAGACACTCAAACCAAGTGGCTGCATCATTGCCTGTAAACGTTAATTAGAACCGACTGCTTTTTGGCCTTGGATCACTTTTTTATTATTCCCTGGAAAGAATGGAGGTAGAGACATGAGGGTCCGTGTTGCACTGGGGCAAGTGTGAAGGCTGGCAATAAACTCCAGGTCTTTTTCTTGGTGAGTGCATGTCACATCTTTATGACTTGTCCTCCCGAAATAGCTGAGGTGGGAGTGCAGTGACTTTGTCGAGTGTGTGTGCGCGTGTGTGTCTGTGTGAAAGAGTGTGCATGTGTGTGCACCATATGCAGAAATTGCTTGACATTGGACTTATTACAGAAACGCGTATTTCTCCTCCTCGTCTTCCCTCCGTTCTTTGAGCCTCATCAGCACTTCTGCCTCCGTTTCACAGTTGAAAGGAGCAGAAAAATGATGGCGTCAGCAGAAATTTCGTTGAGCTTATTTACAGACTGTGTTTCCCCGCCCGCCTCCTATACATGGATCAATACAATCTGTGTAAAAGAGAAGGGTTACAACAGCCGACGGGAAGTCAGGGCCATGGGCGTGTGTACGCGTGTGAAATCACTGCTGCTCAAGGGTCTGTGCCACTTTTTCTGTGTGTATAACAATATTTCTGAAGGTAAGTAATAAGACTTTTTTCTGTAGAGAATGAGATCAATTTTACACACACTCACACACACCAGAATAAAGTTAATCCATAACATCTGTAGCTTGTTTAAAACGTGGTGATGAACAAAAGCTATTGATTAAAATCTTATCCAGATAATCTTCATGGGAGAATAGGAGATTAGTAACAAACTTCTGTGAGGCATGTGCCCATGAATCTACTCCCCGCGCTCAGACAGACGATGAAACTCAAAACACATTCTGAATGGAGACTAGAAAGAACACACTATTGTTGGTGTCTGAAAAACTACAAAAACTACGAATCCCTCCGATTAAAATGAAAAAAACTCACAGAGGCTGTACTGAACATCAGAGAAAAACACAAAGCCGGTCAGATTAAATCCAGGGCTCTCTGAAGGCTCCTCTCTTTCACCCAAAAAATTAAATACACAAGGGCACATGTACGCGTGTCCAACACACACACGCACACAGTGAATTCAGCAAACAGCTACAGTACTGTGGTCCTGTTATAGGTGACTGGATGCAGTCTGCCTATCAAACCAAAAAGACCACGCTGCTCGCCAAGTGCAACTTCTGACAGCCGGCTCTCTCAGCAATTTTCCCTTGACTGGGGGCAGCCTATGTGTGTGTGTGTGTGTGTCTGTGTGCGTGGTGTGTGTTTGTGTCATCTGCACACGTTCTTAAGTCTGTGGCCATGCTTGTATTTTTAAGCCCTTTGCCTTCATAGTGATTGTGTTTGAGACGCTCATATTCGATTCTTAATAGTTCACAGCTTTCAACCCACACACACCTCCCGCCCTCGCACTCCTCTCCACCATCTTGTCTTTCTCTCCCTCCCCCTTTTCTCAAGGGCAGCACGTCCACGCTCACTTCGCACGTGTGAAACTTCTGAGTTTCCTCCTCAATTAAATATTAAGTCACACAGAGTTTGCCTGGTTTGTTTCAAAATAAGGATTTGACCTGATTCTGAACTTTAGCACTGATTAAAGGTAGGTTATGTTTATTTTGATGGTAAAGACATTAGTTAGCTGTTACAAGGCCTAAGTTAACTACAATCATACAAAATCACAGTTGTCTTATTTTACTGCCTGTTTCTAGATTTGTGACTTTATACTTTATATATGCTTAATATTTTTTAGAATTTATAATTAAAGAAGAAGAAGAGAGTGAGAGGAAAATATGTGGAAAATGCCAGATAAATTTGTACACAAACACACAGACACACACACACACGAACACACACACACACGAACACACACGAACACACACACACACACACACACAAGATGTCTGTGACTGGGTACATTGAGAGTAAAGTCCGTCTCACGGGTATTGGGGTGCATGGATGTGCTGATAAGACAGAGCTTTCACAGAGGAGAACACTGTAAAAAAATACAATAAGAAACTTTTTTCATTTATCCATGACTCGATTATTTATCCCTGTCATCATGACGATTAACGTCTGACACGAGCCTGCCCTCCTTCAAGACGTATTGCGGTTACCCTGATGACAAACGTCCAGCCAGCCTGGAGGTGGTTTGCTCCTATGGGTTTAATCTGTTCGTGGACGGATGAGTGGCTGTAATGTGTCTGAGGATTTATGTGTGTGTATCTGCTGTGTCTTACATGTAACGTGTAGAGAAGTCAAGATTCTGTCAGTCTGAGATTTTACAGGCATATATTATGGTATGAAATGATAATTGGATCTAATATACAATTAGCTATATGCACACCCATGTGTTCAATATACACATAAAACCACACATATTGTATCAGTGCATTATCTTTACTCTTTGGAGCTATGCCACTTTTCTTGCTGCATCTCCAAAACAGCACTTAAAACAGCTCTGTCTTTATCTGACTTCTATATATTTATCTACAGGCATAAAACCAGCCCTAATGTTGCTTTGGCAGCTGCAAAAACTTGAACTATTCCTGCTTTCTTCCCAATCGGCTCTATTATTATATAGGCCTGCCTCAGCAGACCCTATAATGACTGACTGAGCTCTAACAAGGTGTCTAACAAGGTGTGCAGTGCTCAGCTCTCCCACTGCTTAATCTCTTTCAATCTTCCATTCCTCCATTCCTCCTGTCTTCTTCCAATCGACTGATGTGTTATGGAGCTTCGCTGGAGGGGTTGGAGCAGAGGGAGTGCAAATATCTGGGTTCACCGAGGGTTATGGAGGGAAATTGGGATGTCATCTTGTTGCCATGACTTTTGCTGACGAGCAGAAGGAACCAGTCGATGTTCGTCTGTATTGCTTTGTTTTTTTTGGCAAGTGTCAACGGCAGCATGATTCTCATGTCTTACTGATCCTGAGTTGGGAAACTAACTTTTTTAATAAATTGCGAAAGTTGTCTTCTTTTTCACACACAGCTATTCTTTATTTACCCATCAGATACCCATAAACTATTGTGCATTCATTAAAATGCTTGTCTGGGCACAAAAGCAATCCAGACGCAATTAAATTATTTATTCCAGTTGGATTCTGCTCAAAGCCTGACCTTTACAAAACATTCAGTTCACCTGGTGTGTTTATCTCAGGCTGTTAAAAGTCATTTAAGTCCCTGTGAGCTGCAGCTACTCTGGCTCCCCGCTGGAATAATCTGGGCAGAACAGAACCAGCCAATTTCACTGGGCCTCAGAGCTGCTCAGACACATTCTATTGGAGGGTACAAATCTTTAGTCAACATCACTACAATCTGCACAGTTAAACACAGGGGAGGAGGACTCTTACATGTATTCTAATTTAAAGATCATTTAACTCCGCAAATGTTTGTTCTCTTTGCGATCGCAGAAAGAACGGGACATTTACTGTATGAGAACAGCAGGAGAGACATTTTTCAGGCCACGTAACCAGCATGATTAAACATTTAAGCAGAGAGAAGAAAGGAGTGACGGAGAGACAGTGAAAAGCCTCAAAGAGTCACGAGCATACAAATACATTTGCAGCTCTTCTCTCCACTATAGATAAGAAGGTAATTACAGTTGAAGGCCAAATCTGCTGCCCAGTGATGACGCAATTCCATTTAACAATTTCTGAATCTCTTCGCACATGGACTGAAACTGGTGAATATGTTTTGTTAATCATTTCAAAAACATATATTTTGTAGGTTGTGCAGAAATGTAGAAGTATGTGACTGACAGGTACACATTTTCTGATCTTAAGTTTTCAGTTTCGTATTTTGCATTTCAATTATTGCACCCGGAGCAGAGGGAGACAGTAATCAGATATTTTAATTAAACATGCTATAATAAACCACCATCTTTAACACCATTGCCATTGGATATCTATCCCGGATGTGACTCATGTCCACGGATAAGATCTTGTATGAGTTTAGTCATTTTTAGCCATTAAATTCTTACATATTATTTCTTTAACTACTTGCATGTAAAAGGAGTTGCTTGTCTGAGGATACAGGGACCTGTCACCCGTCACCTGACTCCACTGCTCTCCTCAGCTCGACTGAGTTTCATCTTCTTGCTGTTTCTTTTTGTTTGATTATTTTCTGGCCAACCACTTTGCTAGCATTGCTGTAGGCTGCAAAACAGGTTTAACAGCCTCCATACAAGCTACCTGCTCAACACAGTATAAATTAAAAAAGTTAGCTCATGGAGCAGTTTGCAGCTAAAGCTAAAGTTCTCTTGGGAGTTGGTGGAGAAGAAATTCTTGTTGCTCTTTATTTGCTGGTTGTGTACATGAGCAGCAGTTATACAACACGTTCACAGTATCAAGTCAACAAACTTGATATCGGAAGGCAGAAAGGTTTGAATGGGATGTGGCTGCCCTGGTGACAATTGCACCTCATCACATGCGAGGAGTAAGAAAATTGGGAATGCAGGGAGACCAAGTGAGATTTCGGTGGAATGGAGAGAAAACGGACGGGAAGGAAAGGAAGCAACTGTGACAGAAATAAGAGAGCACGGAGTGGAAGAAAGAGCAGGAGAAGGATGTGCGTTTAATGGAACTGCTGAGACACTGTCTTTTTTCACAGTGGCACATCTCTGTAGCCGAAAAGAGACTGCGACAAGGACAGAGGGAAGAGGAAAGGGAGGATAGATGTGCGGAAGTGGGGGACAGTCAGGCGGGATGGGTGTCCAGAGGTTGCGTCCACTTCACAGTGGCACAACAGAGTCGTTAGGGAGGGATAATGGATTAGAGGGAGTCATAAAGGGGAGAAGAGAGGGAGTAAAATAGAGGAAGAGAGCAGGAAAATGATGATAGTGTTGGCTTCCCAGCAGTACAGCACAGCGGGATCAGAGATAATGATAGAGGGAGAGACACATCGGAGAAGCGCGAGAGGGAATGGGGAGAGCTGAATGTGAACACAACTCACAGTGAGAAAACTCAGCGGCGAAGAGAGAAGTGGAGAATGGAGAGCACTGAGAGATGGAGGGACGAAACACAAGAGGAGGCAGGAAGGAAAGCGTTTTTGGTTCGGCTCTCTAACAAGGTTGTGAAAGGACACACACTCGTCCCCTTTATTCCTCTCTCTCTCACACAGACCCAGACAGATAGATGCACATCAGGGGGCAGGGGGGAAACGGAGGTGCAGGGTGTGTGAGAAGAATAAAAAAGCCGGGGAACGAGAAATGTTTGGAGCAGCAGATGGAAAGATGAAAGTGCTGATTATGGCCTATGGCCCTCACTTACAATAAAGTAAATGCAATTGAGAGTGTGCGTATGAGTGTGACTTTATTCCCCACAAAGTTACAAGTTATTGAGACACAGTCGCACTCACGGCTACAGTGAAGCTGCTCAGTTAATAAACACATATGTGCGCACACACCCGCAAAAACAGTCTGCTTCTCCGCAGTGTGTCTCTCCTCCCTGACTGGTTAGGACATTAATTAGGGAAGAAGAAGATGGTGAGGGGGGAAAAAGACAAAGAGAGCAACAGGGAAAGGTTCGTAAAAGACAAATATTCACTGTGACACCGGAGTTTTGTTTTTGACTGTTCTCCTTTAGCTCAAACACCACCGGGGAAAAACTTAAGGAGTCACGGAAGCGAGGAAGCGGGAAGATAGGAGAGGACAGGAGGGTATCGAAACAGGAAATGGGACGGACGAGGAGGGTAATGCTTCTGCTCTTGAAACGTGTCTCTCTTGGTTTAAACATTCTTCCTCTTCTACAATTCTGACTTCTAACAGAGCCACCGTCCCTTCAGCACAGGCTAACCGTCAGCCAACATATACTTCCTTTAACTGCGAGCTTGTTCCCACCTTTCACAGCAGAGTAAACGCTAGCTTTGACAGCTGTGGCCACTTTTGCTTTCTTCCCTCTGAGAGCGCGTCCCTAGACGCCCAAAAGTAAGTACAACACTAAACAGGAGAGTAGCATGATTTGCAAAGTGCTGTGCTGCACATGCTCTCCCGCTGTGAAAATCAGAAGACAAAAATACGGTTCTGAACAACAGGGGGCGGCTGTGGCTAAGGTAGGTAGATCTCAGTCTTCCCCATCTGCATGCTGAAGCGTCCTTAGGCAAGAAACCAAACCCCAAATTGCCCCTTAAAGAAAAACAAGTGATGTGAATGGTTGAATGACAAAAAAAAACTGTACTGTAAAGTGCTTTGAGTGACTATAAAGACTAAAAAAGTGCTTATAAAATACAGACCATTCACCATTTAACATCCAGAACAGATGATATATCTTCACTCAATAGCTGGTATTCAACGCACAGCAGGAAAAAGAACAAAACATCTAAACACAATCTGGGATTTTCAATAGCCCGCTCATAAACTTCTACACTGACTTGACTTTACAGTTCTGTCCATCATATGATTTATTGCGCTATAAAAATACGACTTTGTCACGTCGGCTGATGTCTGCGCGACACCGAGGCGGCGACAGAACACAAGCTTTCCACGTTAAACTGGATGTTTTTCTTGAAATTGCTAAAATATCTTTTGCTTTTATAATTTCTGGGCTTTCTGGTGTTTTATTCCCTCTCTCTTCCTTCCTTTGATTCAGAGTCTTCGTTAAAGACTTTGAGGTTTGCTTCTAATGAAACTGAGCACAGCTTAATTGCATCGTTACAGCACTTACTCTGCATGTTCAATAGAATTTTCCAGATGACTCAAACAAGAAAAAACAAAGGGTCACTTTAATTTGCCTAATTTCATGTCTGATGATGAGAAACACTTTGATTCTATGCCACATACGAATGTTTTCCTTTCACAAATGCATAATATATTTTTTTGCTTTCAAGCACTTTCTTATGCTCCAGATGGTTTGTAATCATCCACATCACAGCGTGAAGTAGATACTTCGTTATCAGCACTTCTGCTCGGCTCGTTGGAACTTCTGACTGAAGCACTGCAACTTTCTTCTGACCACCCTGCCTTCAACTCCTCCAAACTGCTGTAGGCTGTCCTGCTTTCTATCTTCCCCAATTCTTGCATGTCACCCTCCTCCTCCACTAACCGCCTGTAGTGGCTCATTTCAAAATCCAAAACCTAGTGTGCAAGACCGCAAATGAGTGCACATCGCCGTACCCGCAGGCCGCGGGCTGTCCAGGCTCTGCACATATACCAGCCAGTCAATGCCCTGCACTGCCTGCTCTGTCTCCATATATTGTGACCTGATAATCACTCATCCCGGCTTCAACTCTCCTCCCTCCTGGCTCTGAGAAATATTGGAATGACCTTCCCATCCCAGTCAGGGCCAAAGAGTAACTCAACTCCAGCTGGGAATTTATCTCCGTATAGGAAACATTTCACAAGATTTAAATCAAATCCTCTCCACAACATCTCCTTCTCTGCATCCACTGTTTACGTTACAACTTACATGATCACACTGTAAGTAAAACTTCTCGTGATGTCTGTGTTCACTAAAGTCATACATGTGTTGGCAACTGTGGAAACCAGGTTTGCTTTCAGAAAAACGACAGATGCTGACAGATCACTCCTCCCACTGGCCACCTCCACTGCGTGTTTTAGAGTTGAGGTGACTCAGGCTGGTATTCAGCACACAGCAGAAAAAAACAGCCACCTGTGTCTTACACGTATGTAATGAAATGTAATGTGAGTCAATACAGCTCAATTCTATAGCTTGATTATGAATCTTTTGTACCGTAGACTACTTGACCTTACACAGTCCTCTCCCTCACACGCTTTATTGCTCTTAACAACGTTCATTGTGATGGCTGATGTGGTGTCTGACCTTAATCTGACTGACTGTGCATATATCCATGTTTCATTACCATTACCCAATGATTGCTTGTAAGCTCATCATTTTGACCATTTACATTCAGTCTCCTATACTTGCCCCTTTTTTATAGATTGCAGGTAAGTGGTGAGAGGCTTTTTATAATCTTAACACTTACTCACAATTAGGTAGGTGAGGTTATTATAGGTATAAATGTGGGGCTATAGAATGTATATAAAGACTGTCGAGTTGCTCCAGTTATCCAGAAATATAGCTGAAACCCCCTGGGTACATACTCAGCCATAGTGTGTATAAGGAGCCCGAGTCTGCATAGTTGTGATCAAGGTAGGGAGCCGTGGTAACGAGGTCCCGTCCATATATCTGCTCAACCAATCATAATTCCATATCAGCTGTCAGTCGAGCAATTTTCAAGTAAATAATTAAAATCGAACTTACCAGAAAAATATCACTAAATCACACATCAGTACCTAACATGATCATATTGGAGAAAAATGTATTAAACTTGTACTTTGACTTTTTTAGTTTGATCCATGATGAGTCATCATGTCTTCTATCTTTATAAACAGTGTGGAACAAATATCCAACAGTTATTTCTGTAAAATAATATTTAACCTTTCTTTGTGTCAAAGTTATTTTAGTTGAAAGGAATCTGTTGAATAATAAAACCAGATCCTTAGATTGCCACCAGGCTTTTGATGTATTAGTCGACAAATTTCAGAAGCAACTAGCACATTTTGTCAGATCCAGAGCTGCCCAATGTGCCGCTTCACCTCTTTCCCACTCCGCCATCGCTCCCTCTTTTTCTCGCTCTCCTTGACCAATTAGACATAACTTATGGGGTACAGACAGTTTCCCACTACAGCCTATATTGGCCCTTTCAGTTCGGTGATTCATGGTTATTACACACGGACACACAGGCTTACACACACATGCACTCCCACACTGATCAGACTGTAATGGCTGGTAACGTGTTGTCCATGATGAGGGAGGGAGGGAGAGAGGAAACAAAGAAAAAGGAAGAATGAGAGGTGGAGGGGGCTGTAGTCAGGATGAAGAGAAGGACCAAAAAGACACAAAGGAGGAAGATGAAAGAGAGAAAATGGGAGTATAATAAAGAGAAATGTGTTTTGCAAAAAATGAGAAAGGATGAAAAAGAAACAATGAATGGGAAAGAAAAAGAAAAAGGTACAGAGAAATCAGTGTAATACTCCTGCAGTTCTGGCATCATGTTTGACTAGTGACTTTCATCACTCATCTCTAGCTCCCTCCTATTGTGGGTGTGTGTGTCTGCATCCTCCAGGGTACTAGTTCAGGGTGAAGCACAAAGTTCCTGAGACCTGAGAGCTGCTGAATGAACATCCTGTGTATATACACATGTCTGGATGTGAGAAAGTGTGTGTTTGTACATTTTCAATGAATTTAAACCAATGTTTTTAGTTACTCACATTATGCCAAAATTGTGAGTTTGGATACATCTCGAGTTCATGGTTAGCTGTCAGCCGTCTGAAAGAGATCTCTGCTTTACAGAATAATTGCTAGGATGAAAGTAAAACATCATTCCAGGTGACTTTTCAAGCTGCTGAAGGTTGGGCTGCGTGGCCTCGTGGCAGTCGACTGTGCATGCTCAGTTAATTTCATGACAGATAGTTCCAGCAAGCCGAAATCAGAAACAAATTATCTGTGGATTCAGCACAGCTCCACTCCTATGATTCGGAGGCACCTGATAAACACGCAGCTGTACACACTCAACACAAAACACACTGATAAACACACACCCACACCCACACATACACGCACACAGAGGACAGACACACTCTGGAAGAGATCCTTTCTCTCGCTCTTTCTTTCTCTCTAATGATGCCATGACTAAAATGTTAATTAAGGCTAAAAAGAGAAATGATTGTGAATATCAAACAGCAATTAGAATGTATCATCATCATCATTACCGCCATTAGCTGCAGCACAAGATGGAGGATTATTTACCAAACGGAGGAATGCTCATCAGCTGCTCATTCAGGGCCTAAAATGTTGCACGGAAAAAAACTAAAACTAAATTGTGTATAATTAATGCAGCTTAAGAAATTAACTATTGCGAGTCCTGGAGCATGACAGCGAGAGCAAACTGTGCTCATTTGGAAGAATGCTGTTATTTTGTTATACTGCAAACATCTAATGAGCTGATATTCAGACTCTTTCATATTATTCTCAATATGGGCCGAGTGAATACTCACTCCAAAGACATGAGATTGAGATGTTTCTGATCTTATTTTGTTCCTTCTGCTCTTACCTCTCCCTGCTGTGGCTCCATTCCCACACTGATTTAAATTTAAATCTAAATCCTTCCCCAGGTGTCAATTGTCCGATCTTTTCACCTGAGCACGGCCTGATGGATTCTGGAAAATCTTTGGGTAGATAACAAGGAAGAGGTCATTATCCTCTAGTCAGTCCACGTGGAGCAAAACCTCTCCTCCCTTTTGTTCTCATTTGGCTACTGTGCTCAAACACGAAAGGTCAACCCGCACTTATGACACCCAGAAGACAGCGATTATCAAATCTTTGACAGTAGATTGCTTCAGCAATCACGTTTTTTCTCCATCCCCTTCCCTCCTCTCGCTGTGTATTACCTTTGTGATGGACTCTGCAAATACAGAGCGGTGTTGTAAAAAGCCCAAATCCCTTTGGCACAATAGCAAACAACACTCCTGTGCACCTTCTATTTGCCAGCTGGGGTAAGAATCATAAACTAGATGAATACACAAATAATTCAGGAAACAAGACAATTATAGAGCTTGACTTGCTTCATTAGGAGACAACACAAAATATACAACTTACCTGCATCAACCCATCAGTAAGCAAGCCAGATTTAGTTGGTCACATGGGAAGTGATGTTACGAGCAAACATGGAACAATGTCTACTAAAAATTACGATTATACTCCACTAGTTTGGCCTGATCGGCTTCTGGTCCACAACAATCTACCTTCCTGGCCTGTACCAATGTGATAGTGGTTTTAGGACACCAAATATTGATGTTCACATCTTTGATCCTGTACAAGGTTTTCTGTAGACCAAGCCTTTTACAACACATTGGATAGCTTAGGATTGAGATAGATCACAGTGTCGGTTAAATGCATAAAAACTGTCCCATTTTGTTTCGTTCCAAATGTATTTGCTGTTGTAAATAACCTCAGCTGAGGAGATAATGTTTTTGCCCCTGTCCATTGGTTAATTGGTTTGTTTGTCAGCAAATTATGCAAAAAGTACAGAATAGAATTCCACGATTCTTGATGGCAGGATGAAACACACGTCAAGACGAAATACATAAAATATTGGCACAGATCTGGACGAAGAGACAGATTCAAGTTTCGTTATTTTTCTTGGCTTTTTTTTGTTCTATTCTTGAGTTTTTTTATATTTTCAGGATTCCACACACCACCACATTCACTCATCAGACATTCCTCTTTTGTTCTACCCTTTCTGCATCCCCCTCCCTGCATCCCGCTTCAAACTTACCTTGTTGTACAAAGGAGCCGTACACAAACCACATGGAGTTGTACAGCGTAGTCGAAGACACAGATCCCATGGGAAGCCGGGGTGGGTTGAGCCAGTTGAGCAGGTACACAAGGATGCCGACGAGGAGCACGGTGCCCGCGATGCACGCCCACAGTGACAGGTCGAAGGGGGCCAGGCAGGCGAACATGTCCACGGTGCGCTCGGCCTTGCGCAGCAGAACACCCACAGAATAATCCATGTAGCGTGTGGTGAAGTCCACGACGCTCTCTCGCTCAGGCGTGATGGTGAGGGCAGAGAGTCCCACATCGGCTCGCTACGAGAGGCAGAGGAGAGGGGGATCAAGTATCAACACTGTGGAAATGTGTGGGTGAGGAAACAGCCAAAAAATGAGGACTTTAGTGGCCAGAGATACAGCAGGTGGCTGCTTCAACTGCGGCCTCGGCTAACCATCGAACACTCAATTTGCAGTGAAAGGTTTAGGTCGTGCATATGATATAATGTTGAGGAACAAGAGTCATTGCCACTAATGTTGGACCTGTAGCAGCATCTCGGCCCCAAACAAATGCTTATCCTTCCTCATCTGTGGTAGTGCTGTGTATGGCTATCAAGCTATACAAATGAAATTGAATTGAATGGAATTCTTGCAGTATCCTTCAGTGTTGCTTTCAATATGTTGTCTGCACTGCAATTGTAGAAAGTACTCTTGATAATGCTGCTTGTTGGGCCCCCAACCTCAAGCCACTCCAGCAATAACTCGATGATTGAGTGATTGACTTTTAGTTACATGTTTTCAGCTCTAATCAGGCTCAAATAAAAATATTTTATCATTGCAGATTGTTAACTAGTAAACTACTTGTCTGGCTTGTCTAATTATTACAGCCACTTGCCGGCAGCAACAGCTCTGTGTGTGTTTCCTTCACCCTGACCATGACCTGACACAAGCTCACATCTGGATACTCTCATTATGTGCCTCTCGCTCTGTTCTGCCTCTGGACTGTACATAGGTATGAAGCACTGTCTTGTAAGCACAATGAGGACTGTCGATGATGCATGACCTCTGAATCATTAACTTATCATCCCACTGATCTGCATACGCTTGGAATTCTTGGGATTTTAAGAGACAAGAAATTACTTCTTTAAGTATATACGTATAAAAACAGGGTAACTAAAAAAAAAAGATGCTTTCAGTGATTTTTTTTGCCATGATGCCTGATTGAAATGTTTTTAGTCCTGGTGCTTTGCCAGCAGCTGTTGCCATCTTGTACCATAAGGGTTTAAGATGGTGTGAGTGAGCACGTGTGAAATTTATGCTGGAACAAGACTTATTATGAACTGGTGCAATAATGAGATCGTCTTGCTGATTTTGCGAATATTGAGCCCAGCACACACTTGCATGTTAACTCACCACACACTGTATTCACATCTTCACACACACGTACAATTGCGCACAACATGAACATTTCAATCAACTGCTGGTGAGAAAAATCAGCTAAATTTCCAGTCGAGTAAGAAAAGAAAAAAAACTTAAATGTGCAGAAATTGTCACTTATGCTGCATAAAAAGAATATTGGGAGAAACAATGCGAGATGCCTGCTGGTTGAGACAACACAACAATATGCATGCCAGCGTGTGTATGTGAATAGAGATTAATTGCCGTGCTGACTGTTGTGGTCCGTTAACATAGAAACTTCCAGAGAGCATTTTGGATAATAATTATCTGGTAATTGGGTTTTTGGAAAGATAAACGTTGTTGCTGACTGATGGGGAAAACAAAATTATTTGCATGTTCAGTTTATTAACAACCCGTGCTTGTCTGTGTACACATTAATATGCATCGTGCTCAAAGCATATTTCTATCATTTTGTGAGCATGCAGCGGGAGGATACAAACACTGAACACACAAAACTATACAAGGTCAAGGGAAGGAGAGCCCCGCCTTAAAAACATGTTCGAACTTGACACACAGAGAAATGAATAAATAAGAAAAAAATAAGTTAAGTAAATGGCCTAGAAAGCTTTTGAAAAAACATTGCAGATAATAAAATAACATCCATGACCTATGGAGGAAAAACATGAAATGAAGTGTGCAGCAGCAAAGAGAAAATATATCGGCATGCACTGGCAAAAACACACTCATCTAAACAATTTTCATATATTATTTTGAGGATGAAAGAAAGTCCTGTGAGGCAGAAAGGTGAACTGTGGGCTTACTGCTGGCAGGTCACCCACAAGACGACAAAGAAACAGAACATGTTGGAGAAACCTTAATCTGCTTTGTATATTTATATGTTTCTTTTGATGTGCATACCTAGGTTTTGTTTCTGTAGCCAAAGGTGCTCTGTTCTTTAGTCACACTACTGGCTCTTTAATATTCTTTATCTTTCCTGTCACATTTCTACCTGCTGACTACATTTCTATATGTTCATTGTTATGCACCAGAACACCAAAACAAATTCCCTGTATGTGAAAACCTGCTTTGAAATAAATTTGATTCTGACTCTTTTCCACAGGATGACGGATGAGTATGAGAGCAAAAGTCTTGCATGTGCTGAGAGTTCTTCAACATTTTATGGAGTCATAATCCCAAAGAACTCTGAGTTATTACTCTGACAAAAGCAATTGAAAGAGAGGTTCTTTTTTTTCTTTCTTTCCTTGCTGCTGTGGTGTAAAATATGAACATACGGACACAAATATCAAACATATTTAGTAATTTGTCAAAATAATCTCAAGTATTCTGTATTGTCTGCCAATGGCGAAGCTGTCGTTGGAAACTAATATGGCATGTTGGAGTAGACAGATGGACACGGGGAACAAACCTGGCAGCGCCAATGTTTGTGCTGCAAGTTTGTTACCCAGCAGTGAAGTAAATATATTTTTGTGCTAATGGACGACAAAGGTGAAACCACCTCAGCTAACCTGCATGTGGTTGTGTTGTTATAGTTGAAGCAGTTATCATCCACCTGTGCCAATGTATTACCCCAAACCAGAGGCCACTCTATCTTTGTGTAATCCACATTTATTGCTTCGCTCTCTCTTGAGAAATCTCAAATCCAATTTTTTTTTAAACTTTTCACTGGCACTGTTCCAGTGCCTGCCAGTTGTGACGCATCAAACACAGGGATATGCTTGAAATGAGCCATATTTTTACAGACATTTTCCCCTGATATGCAATATCACAGCTCTGAATCTTTGACGTCAGACCCTCTTTAGTTCACTTTAGGAGACCTGCTGTAGTAGCTAGTGGAGCATTTAAAGTGCTCTCTCCAATTTCAAGAAGTCAAACTCAGCACTCTGGCAGCATAATTGAAATTACTACTGCTGATGTGACATCATTTCTTGCTGGAATGTTATGATTGAACTGTGCAAACACAACCTATGGAACTCAAGCCTACTTAGAATGAGTGATGCCTGGCATGTACCCTCTTGCAGGCATGCACCAATATATTATAATCAGCCTACAAGTGCATGAATAGGCAGCAAACACTCCTTTGCAAGTTCCTCAGCAAGTTAAATTCTCATTATTTCATTCCTTGTAATTGTTACCCATTATTCAATTTTATTTATCTTGCAGAGTAAAAATGTATGTGTGTGTGTGTGTGTGTGTGTGTGTGTGTGTGTGTGTGTGTGTGTGTGTGTGTGTGTGTGTGTGTGTGTGTGCACTGGCAAATTAATTTCTTCTTACCTTGGAGACTAATTCACCCATCAGTCCGTTCCACTGACCATCCGCCTGCATGCTGCCATACTTGTGGTCCGGGGCGACGTAGATCTCGTACTTGAAGCCTAGGTAGTTTGACAGCGCGTCTAGGACGTCGATGGAGTAGCCCTGGTACTTCTTGGGTTTCCCCAGAACATTCTCAGACACCATTACGAACGGCTCCTCCTAGAAGGCGAGGATCAATCAGCGTGTCAGTGAGTCTGTCAAGCAGCCAATCAATACAGCAGTCATTCAAGCATTAAATCACCCAATTACTCAAGTGGCCATTATACCACCACACATGCTCATGCTATAGGGTGGGAGGGTGTTTTCGGTAGCCTACATTGCACATTGAAAGAGGTAATTTTGAAGTGACTTAACAACGATCTAGAAGTAGAAAAAACAAAAACCAAAGCTAAGGATTTTACTGCCTGGACAGTAAAATCATTTCCTACACTACCACAACCATTTTAATGTTACTAGACCCGATGTGAATGAGATACACTGCTACATTTAAGCTTTCAAACAGCCCACTACTCTATGCATGACCCTCCTTATAGAGTCAGAAATGTGATTTCACAGTCAGGGTGAAATCTCACCCCAGTGGCTCACATTCTCTTCTCTGGTGGTATGAATGGTTCTTCTCATTCACTGGTTGATTGATGATTAAAAATGCTCTACAGAATCTTTAGAGGTCAAAAGTTATACAGAGATATGCTAGCCGGGGATTTGCACATAAAGAACTGGAAGCTGCAGCAAAGTAAATACCATCGGTAGACTATTTTTATTGACCAGTGTGGTAATATGGTTAAAAACAGTCCTGTTTCTGTAACAACAATTAACTCTGCCCTGTGTTATGGTACCAAAACAAATGCAAGTAATGTACTTATAAAATCCATTAAATTAAATGCTTACCGAAGCACCTTTTTTTTGTCTACTTGAAATTCCAGGAGCAAAAGGAGATGTACCCCAACTTTAGTCTTTGCTCGGATCTCAGAGTTCCATGCTCAGCTTTTTTTCTTATTCACGGAGGGAACCATGTTCAATAATTAATTTTAAACATAACCTTTACAACATTTTTAAAATATATAAAATACTGAAAATCAATAATTGCACCATGAAATTTAAGGAGATTCATTGCCATTGCCATGGCAACTAAACACAGCTTCCTGTTGAAGATACATCATATCGAACAACACTGACATTTTACGCTGTTTCCTTTCATTAACTGTACTTGGCTCGAGCGTTTCATTCAGTTTCCCAAACCACACACCTCCCATTTCTCCCCCATTTCTCCCTCACCCCTCTTTTTTCCTCTGTGCTTTAATAAATCCCTATTGATCAGCGATATGTTTTAGGCCAATATGTCTTTGCAGATTTATGAGGGCCTGTGTGTTATTGACTGGATACTGGCTGCACATTAAGTACACATATACAAGCACGTACACACACACATGCTGGGTATGCCACGTATTTACTTGGTGGTTCCTAATCCTCGCTAGCTGCTTTCGTTCAATAAGCTATTAGACAGTGAGTAGAGGTGCATGCCAAGTCCCCTCTCCCACCACAAGCATCCATCAATCAAGGCAGGAGTACCCACTAACAAACACATCCATACATACTGAATGACCCCCCAAGTGCCACTGATTGCTTCCCTCTGCGGGTTCTTCAAACCTTCATTAACACAACGAAAATATGACGAAGAGAACATGTTGTACAGGGGAACAAAGACCCTGATGACAAGTTGCCCAGGCTCTAACACTTCTAAATATACATCAAGGGTGAATGCTCACATCTAAAGCTCAGTTCCTGGGGATAAATGATGCATTGCAAAGATAAATAACATTTTTGGAACTAAATTGGTGCATCAAGGTTTCATAAACAGTTTTAGAAACATACATGAGGGTGTAGAATTAAAATACACTCAATAGGTTTTCCGCTTGAAATTTAGGGTTTTTAGAAAGTAAAAAATTACTTCAATATCTTCGCTTTATTGGCTTAGGCACTGCCACATGAAAATTGTTTTGAATAAATCGGAAGTAAAAAACATATGTAGGTATAAATTCAGACATAACTTGTATATTATAAAAATGGTTGCAGGGGGTTCTTAAGGTTTTGATTTTCATGCTTTCTATACTCTTCCCATAGCTCACTGGTTGGCCTGACTTTGAGCCAACGGGCTTAATCAATACTCAGTCGATAGTTTCAAGACTAAAACCTTTTCACGAAAAATAACCGTATGAAATGTAGTCTGGCTTTGTAATGCTTTGTGATCAGTCTCTTTTCTTCCTCTGTTGTTATTTTTTTTCCCTTCTTTCCTCCTGAAAGTCAAGGCTGTGATAATGCACCATTTTACCAAAACACAAGTCAAGGACGCCAGCTCTTTCACCATCCATCCATCCATCCATCCATCCATCCATCCATCCATCCATCCATCCATCCATCCATCCATCCATCCATCCATCCATCCATCCATCCATCCATCCATCCATCCTACAATACTTCCCACTTATCATTCATGCCAACATATAAAGCAATTGTTCCCTTCATTTCCTCTCTCTCTTTCTGATACCTCTCCAATCTCTCGTCACTCCTCCATCCCCCTCTCCTTTGGTACAACTGTATCCCTCTGTTTCCTCTTACTGGAAGTACCTAATGGGGTCTCAGCGCTGCTTCTGCGTTTTTGGAGACATGACTTGGGGAAGAAACATCAATTTCCCACAAAGACTAATAACATCTGAAGAGCCCTCTGAGGGAATGCTGGAAATGACAAAGTCATGTGGGGATTGTGCAGCATGGTGCAGCATTTTCAAAACTCCTCACGGATTTGCCTGAGAAATTGGTGAAATATGCATTTTTAAAAGCTCTAGCAGTCTCTGCAGGAGATTAGATTTCATATCATTATGAAAATACATTTTCCCTTGGTCTCTGCTTTAATAAAGATGGAGAATATGTACCACATAACAATAGACATGCAGAGCTGATTGGGGACTCAAGAAGAAAATCTGTGACTTGTGATGCTGTACCACAGATTTTTGTCAATTATTTGTAAAAACTGGAACACACTATGGTAAGTCTCTGCTGTTTCCCATACACACAGGTAAAATAGCTTTTATTACAGAGTCCCTGTAGCTTCGGGGTCCAGACAGTATGAGCCATAAGCAGTTTCTTTTTTTTCCTTACTCTGTGATCTCTGTTTTAAAATGTAACAAAGGCATCAAACAATTACACTTGTGTCAGGTGAACCTTCCGTGTTTTCCCACACCCATCTGGTAGTTTTGTTCGCTCACCTTGACCTACACTTTCTTAAAGTTGGAGTCTAGCCATAGTTGAGTCTATTAGTAGTCATTGAGCACTGCGGCGCAATACTGGCATCAAGGACAACAGGGATTTAAGACGGACCAAGTCAGCAGACTGCTAAGTAACCTGAGGAAATACATTCGTACTGGAGAAAAGCAACAGTTCACAGTTCATATCCATGCCAAGATTCCCTGCCAGTGCATTAAGTAGGAATCGTGCCCTTTACACCAGCGCTCGTAGATTTGTGTGGGTTGTATCCAAGGCTAGAAACAAGTGACCCACATGACCATTTAATTTGGAGGGATCGTTGGTGCATAATTTTTAGAAAAACTGTACAAAGTGTTGTTCTGTTTGCCGTTTTGATTTAATCCACACTTTTCTTTCTTGGTGGCTCTTTTATCATTTTCGCCTTTTCACTGCCTTTTTTTTATTATACTTACAAATTTAGGATGGAAAATCAATAGGGTTAGAGTGTTCAGGCTAACTTGAGGGTGTACTGGATGTTGCAGTAAACATAAATTCGGGAGGTCCTGACAGGTGTTGACTTTTTCTCTCAGGTTTTACATAAACAGTCACAAAATGGTCAGTTTGAAGCGCTTTGCTGTTCTTTCTACCAGAGCAGATGAAAATGAGCAATTCAATCACTAATAATAATCATAAATGATAATCAATCATCACATCTTGTCAGAAATGTTGCTGCTGGTTACTGTGCACCTCTTCGTCATCCACAAATACAATTTTAGGTTCATTTGGGGAAAACACTACGATTGCTCTTTCATTAACTCCAAAAATATGAACTCAAGATAAAAAAGGGACATCTTCTGCCTGTGGCTGCATATTTAGGCTGCCGTAGCTGAACTCAGCGTGCTGCTCATAAATGGACTAGAACCAGGGAAATGGGGGGTGCAAGCACGAAAAAATTAAGTAGCACAGAATATTAGGAAAAGATGAAAACTCAGCTGCTGAGATAAAACATACTAAATCAGGAACATATGCAAGCTAGTGAGGAGGGAGTTATACGCTGTCTGATTTTCCAGCTTCTTACATCCCAAAAATAGAGTTCCTGTGAAGAACACATTGTTATCACGTAGCCTTTTAAACCTACTAAATTAATTCCCAGTGCAAAATATCAATTGCGTTGTGTCTGTGACCTGAATAGCTACACTGCTGAGCCCTGTATAGGACCATGAACACATAATTAGAATCGTGTAGCCATTTGCTGGTAACATCCATTTAATAATCAATGCACTCCTTGCTAATCAATCGCACTGATTTAGAGTCTTTGGCCCTAATTGTGGTATGATCGCATCATCAATTGACTAATCAATAACTATTCAACAGTCTGGCGGTGAGAATGAAGGGAACATGTCCACTTGCAGTTTAATGTTTGTGCATGGGTGTTGGTGTGTGTGTTCTAACACATGCTTTACAGTTTGATTCAGTGTGTTTCAGGGCATGAGTCACTCTGCATGGCAATAAATGAGACCATGCACCTTACAGACAGAAAATTCTATTAGAGGAGAGAACCTCCAGGGCAACGCAGAACAATCTGTTCAAAAGGTCCCTTTAGAACCCTTCATATCATGTACACACGCACACGCACACGCACACGCACACACACACACACACACACACACACACACACACACACACACACACACACAGAGGATGTGCCCTCTAAACATTCTCCCATAAAAAGAAAATAGTACATCCAGGCGGCACTCTGGACATTTCACACAATTTCTATCTATTTCTGTCTTCAGGCCCTCATGAGGCATCAGTCATCTAGGGTAACAGACAAACACACACACACACACAGACACACACACACATATAAATACACACACACTCACACATTCAGAGGTAAAGCTCGAGAAGCAAAACAACATGCAACATAAATATGCATTTACAATACACCTATAGGGGGCCAATCTACACCCGTGATGGGAAAAAGGTGCTATTCAAAAACACAGTTCATATTCTTCTTTCCTTTAAGGGTGATAAAAATCAAAGACTGGAGAAAAATTTGGAGAGAGAGACAAAGGGATAGCCTGAAAGATATCTGGCATTAGCGCTTTCTTCTCTGCTTCTCACTTCAAAGAAGGGATATGAAGAATTTACAGCGGTGAATCTTTAAAGCACTCATGGGATGTACTCAAATCGATGCTGCAGGCGAGACAGACAGCGCTGGAGTCTCACTCTCATCAAGACTCCAACGGCCTCTATCATCCAGCTGTCAAATGTCAGAATGGAAGCTAATGAAATGATGATGGCTCAGTCCATTAGTAAGCTCACCTTGCTACATTTTCATTGTGTTTGAGGTCTCCTTTCCACACTTTGACTCATAAATGTTTGTTTGCCCCATGCAGGCTCTCAAACTGATCCAGCAAGACAGAGTTGAACGACGAGCAGTAAACAAGACAACAGGCTGGATTCACAGCGGAGCAGATTTCACGATAAAAAAGGACATCATGTCAAATAATTGAATAAGGCGAGCACATGTAAGAACAAGCATGTTGGCTGTACTCACCAAAACGGTGACAACACGTAGCACCACTCCTCTCATGTTATTTTCCAATTTCCTGTCGGTCAGTGTGCCATTCAAGCCGTGAACAGGGTCCCACATTGCCAGCTGAAAGAAACACAAAGACCTGAACGTTAGATTCAAAGACACTGTACATTGAATTTAAGGGAAAGTCGCACCAAAAACATAAAAGCATGAGTTGATTTTTGACAAGAAATTTGACAGTGGACAGGTTGGAGCAGTCGAAACAACAAAATCACATCATTGCTTACGGAACAAAGTCAGAAAAGAAATGCGATGCATGATTGCTTTTTGAAAAGAAAAGAGAAAAGAAGAGATGTTACAACACACTCAGAGGATTAAAGAAAAGTAACCTAGGAACTGCAAAGAACAAATATATCAACAACTTTCTATTATTTCCCCCTTCTGTATTGACAGTTTTGAACATTTTATGTTTTTGAATACACTAAGGCTTATTCCTTGTGCACAGTTACAGAAGAAAATGATGGGGATTTTATTCAAAGGTGTTTTAGGATTCTGACCCAGCCTTCTATGTCTATCAAATTGCATCATAAACTTTTCCCTGGGACCACATTATTTGAGTCCCTAGTCATATTTTCTTCATCTATGTGCTGCCTTCTGCTTTCAATAAAATATTGTTTTTAGCTTCAAAGATCAAACTACCCTGGATTCCCTGTAGAGAGAGAAGAAGTAAGGGGCAAAAAAGTGATTTAGCTCTCTGCAATCCAAAATTTGCACAGCGTGCCTTGCGTAGAGAGGAAAACACAAACACACCGGAGAAGCAGAGGAGCATGCAGCGGAGGTGAAACGTGTGCTGATCCATATTTCTAAGGATTGAAGTTACTCTCAAATGTGCAGTTCTGTCAATTCTGATCAATTCCCAATGGAGATCAATACTCACAGTAAGGATGTAGGTCCTTTTTTACGCCCTGCCGTGAAGTTAACAGTTCAAATCCTGTTTGATATTTTGTTGGCAGAATAGAAGACTAGACTAGACACTAAAATTATAATTAACTTATATACCATAGTGTGATCATTTATCTGCAATGGGAAACTGTTAGACAGTAAAACTATACTTGCTTTCATCCCTTTCCAAATATCCATAGAAATGTAACTTTGATTATGTTTAGATTTGCTGAAATTCAAGTATGATCAGCCATATCTGACGTCCCCATTAGATAAGTAGATTGTGCAGGGCCTTTATCAAGGTATATTGGGGTATAATGGTCCTTTGCAGGCCATTCTCAGCCATTTATTTACTTTGCCAGATTACACCTCTTCTCAAGTCGTTGCAGGAATGTATGGACAGTTAAATTGTTTCTCTGACTGTCCTGTTATGTTTGTTGCATCTCGTGGGACGTCAAACATTAGAACTTAATAAGGCCTATACTCACACAGAGATCACTGACTTTCACATAATTCCCAACATGCCTCCCCCTTCAACTTGCACTAAGGTCTCAAGAGCCAGATCCAGTGAAAACACGGGCGAAGATGTGCAGCGATTTTCATTTTCCCATCGCTGCGATACAGAATTATTCTAATTATCATTACAAAATCACTGTGACTTCAAATAGTGGAATTCACTGATAAGCTGCCTGTGTAGCTGCATTTATGTAACTCACACAGCCAGGTGCAGCAGACTGCACTACATGCTATCCTTGTTTGCAGCCTGGAGGGGGAGATGTGGAGCTAGAGTACGAGTCTGATGTGTCTGTCCCACACACATCAAAAATCTGTATCCCCTTAGTTTAGTTATATCTCCATTTTGTATGCATAAAACAGAGGCATTTGTAATTTTCAGTTTCTCTGTGGATGAGCCAACTTACTTTTTTTATGGTAGAAAAAACTAGTGCTGTGTAATTCTTCTTTCTACAATCCCAATGTCAACACAGCCCTTGATCAAAGAGTGTGAATGTGTGCGTGTGAGTCTTACGCTATGCGCACATTTGTTGCCTTTAACCCTTCCCTACTACCTCAGTGTATATGTTCAGCATTTTAACAGGAACGGTAGAGGAGCTGCATGTAAAAGTCAAAAAGATGCAAATGGATTAAAAACAGGAGACAGAGAGGACACACACAAGAGGGCAAGAGATAACCAAGAGAGAGAGGCACTCGTAGAGCGGGGGAAAGAGAGGCGGGAGACGGGGAGCATATGGCAGACAAACAAGATACTGGTACGTGGTGAGCAGAGATGATGAGAGACTTGTAAAAGATACATTTACAGCGCAGTAGTACTCTAAGTGCTTGTAGAAACATGACCGTGTATAATCTGTAAAACATCATCTGTGAAGCCACATGCCACCATAAGAGGCCAACAGCACAGAGGGACTTCCACTTCCCTTTTCACACCTGAGCTGAGCTCCAGGAAATCCAGAAAACAGTGCATGTACAGTTACTCAAAATAACATTCAGATTTATATGGCTATGTTGTTGTAGACTGACTAAAAAATATGATGCAACGTGTATACACTTTAGTAACAATGTTTACTGATCATCCCTTATCTATTCACAGAGCTGAACATTTTCCTTACTTGATTTTAAAGGTGTGAATCTCAACACTGGCATGGTGTGGATTTTCACAATGATATTGAGACATGACCTCACAAGGAAACTCACACACACAGATCCACACACATACACACACACACACAGATGTGCACACACACACACACTCTCACACACTCACACACACACACACACACACACACACACACACACACACACACACACACACACACACACAACACACACACACACAGTAATTCCCAGAAGACTACTATATGTTGGTATCTAATGCCAGTTGGACCGTTTATCAGCCGATAAGAAAAACAATTGTGTTTCTCTGAGGTGCTAAAGAAAGACTGTGAAACGAGACGATGAATAATGTAACGATTTAGCAATTAACATTTTGCTGTACCCTTAAAAGAAGGTGGCTTGTGTTGCGTATCCCACAGTGTTTAACCATCAGCCAATAAGATGAGGAGAGACACACCAATCAACATCAGATAGTAATACACTACACCCGGAGGGGCTCATCAATCAGGACCAGACTGGTCATGTGACTTCACTCCATCCACACTGACTTACAGACCACCATGAATAGCATATTGTACGAGGTCTGGTTGCCTATAACGATAACTGTGCACTTGTTGTGTGAACCCGCACAGAAAATGGTATCTGTCAAGTTCATGCCAAATTCTGCCAGCCTGACAGCTGAGGATGCTAAAGACGCTAAGGATGTTTTAACAGGCCAAAGATGCAGGCAGGTTTTATACAGCAAGTGGTCAGTTGGACAGTGAGAGAGTGAGGGACTTTGACAGCCGGACAAATCAGCGAATTAGAGATATTTAAAGCTGTGTGTCATTATGTGATGGGACAAATTACACCATGGTGCACTGCCACAGTCTAGGTAATCAATTGGAAACACTGCAGTGATATCATGAGGAGGTCCGTTTGAAATTACTTTATTACAATACAGAGATTCAGCATGAGGGTAAACAGAATGGACATGTCACCCCTCCAATGCTTTTTCATTCTCTAATATCGTGATGACCAGTGCACACAGTTTTCTTTCATCAGAAGTAGGTTCGCCTCGGCGTAAATCTGCAATGAATGTGGTGAATAAAATACTATAACTGATAGGACTGATTAGTTGGGGAGTGCGTACAGTGTAGACACCAGCCATACTATCAGCAATTGCTATCCAGCAATTTGATAAAGGACCTCTTCACTGGATGTATCTTTTGGATTCTGCTTTAATTAGCCACCTCATAATTTCGCATAGAAAATATTACTCTTACATGTTCGTCCATAATGAACTACTGTACTGTATTGTATATTGCTTTAATTTGTTGATCACCACTGGATGTTAATAAATGTCATACTTTTTCAAACTTTTTCAGCACACCGCAGGGCTAGCCAAAATCACAAGGCACACCTATATTCTTATTCATACAAAACCCTTGTTATCCATTTTTAACCCTGTTTCTCAGTGCACCTTTTTGCACCCCAGTTATATTCCTATTATAGCTTTCCTTGACAATTCCGCTATGCATTAGTATTTCTTTACTGAGGCTGGGTTTGATTGCATCTCAGAGAACAAAAGCTGTAAACTGAACAAGGTAACTTCTAACTTGCATTCTCAAAAATATTAAGGTATAACCCCTTCATTAGTGTTGGTGTTGAACATTAAAGTGCAAAGTGAGCGGGAGTGTGGAGGGAGGACTCTCAGACTCTGACATGGTACAAACCAACTGCTGCCTCTGCTCTGATCCTGAAGCAGCGGCACTAATCGTTTTACAGCGAGGGTCCGTATAGTAGAAACTGTTTTCACACTTTCTGTTTCCACTGTTCTACATAGGCTACATCGCCTCGCACTCGATCAAATACAGAGAAGCACCAGCTAAATGTTTTGCGCACTGGTGCGACCAAGGGAAATTTCAAGGTTCACAGACTTAAATGGTGGCACTGTGGAACCCTGTAGTACTAGAGTAGTATTGCAATAATAATATTGTACATTTCTCTAAAACTACCACAGCAAACCTGGACTTGCCTCACAGACGATTTGGGAACCACTGCTATAGATATAGTTTAAACTTCTCAGACTAATTTACAAATGGTAGATAGTTTACTTTTATCATTTCCAAGGACTGAGAATGAATTAGAAAGAGACAGAGGAGAGAAAGTCAGAAGAAAATAAAAGAACCAGTATTACAGCAAAACTGGCTCTGCTACATTATCTGAATATCAATACTTCCACTCTATATTTATAATGTTGTGACTTTCATTTAACAGGAGAGTGTGGAGGCAGCTTTCCGTGTGTGAGTGTGTGTGTGCGTGTGTTTGAGTCAGAGGCTGCTAGAGTGGCCCATTGCCTCTGCTTATCTCCACAGCTCCAGATAAGGGCTCATTTCCCCCCAACAGCATGAAATAAATGTGCATATGTGGGTGTGGGCGTGTGTGTGCATGTTAAGTGAATGACCCACTGTGTCTAGATCGTTACTTTGTAGACTCGGGCTTCAAAACACCGCCATTAGCATCCCACAATGATTTTCTCTCTATGCATCTACCACTTTCAGTGCATTGTTCCTCACTATTTCTGTAAATCTCTACATGTCTCACATTTTACCACTACCTTTCCAATCTATTTACCTAAATCAGATTCATCTGCTTTATCTTGTTTGAACACACACACACACACACACACACACACACACACACACACACACACACACACACACACACACACACACACACACACACACACACACACACACACACACACACACACACACACACACACACACACAGAACTGTAAGCCAAGACCTTGCCCCATTAATTAGATTAATCTACATGGTGTCGGACGATATAAAGAAGAGAATACCTTGAATTTTCTATAGCCAGTATCAATCCTTATCAGTCACTCTTATTATAAAGTCAACCCACACTATAGACAGTGTGAAAGAATAAACAATCTGTCAAAGATAAACTAATTTGAAGTTACTTTGTCATATGATTGATATATATGATTAATATAAACATTGTTTAGCAAGTGTAAGCTGCAATCACAACATCACAATCAACACTTCACCTGCTCTGTAACTTGAAGGCTAACCCAAGTAGCTAATGCAAATTGTTGATTAGCAAATTAAGCTAATGCTAAGTTTATTAGTTTCATCAGCCGCAGGAATTGATATCCAAGTGGCTCTTACCTTGCTTTTGAAAATTCTAATAATAATGTACTGCACAGCTATAAGAAGCAAAACAAACGCTTAACACACTCATAATCATTAATCATAATTTACATGTGAGTTTAAATCTATCTTAATCTTGTGGCTACGAAACAGTGAGCATCTGTTTTCAAGTTGTCAAGTTAACTAAGCTAGTTATATACTTGTCTTCTGTTGCTAGTTTCTATAATAAAATGCATCAACCATCGACTGTATACTGTACAAAGATGGATATCATGACAGTACCTCAGTCATCTTGATTGCCCCCTGGTGGCTATATGCCTGCAGTGTAGGTCATAAACCGTGTTTCCTCCATGTAAGTCAATGGGACATGAGCTAAAATAAGATATCAACAATTCTCAAAGATGGTTCCTTTCCATTTAAGATCTT
The DNA here is from genome assembly GCF_963576545.1 of Limanda limanda. Taxonomy (NCBI): domain Eukaryota; kingdom Metazoa; phylum Chordata; class Actinopteri; order Pleuronectiformes; family Pleuronectidae; genus Limanda; species Limanda limanda. The sequence continues at coordinate 17,628,731 of NC_083640.1, read as the reverse complement.
ATCACATCGATGTAGTGCTCATTTGTCCAGGAAGTTGTGAGTGATCGATGTTACTTGAACTTTGCGGCTCCACACAATGATCATAAATTACGTCAAAAGCACAAAATGCCAGCAGCTGTATCCTGGATTAGCTTCATTTTCATCCAAAAGAAGGTAGCGTAAGATTGTCTCCCTTTAAACACTATCTCAATGTGTGGTTTAAAAGGATTTGAAAATTTTAATTACATTTTTACGGCACCATATTAAAAAGAAAAGGCAATTCACTCATTGTTAGATTGAGGAATTGATTAGTAAAATAAAAAAAATTTAAAAAAAAGTTCTCCCAAAGCTTGAATTTCGTGAATATTAAAATCTGTGAAGCCATCAGGAAACGTGGGCATTAAAATGTTTACTATGATTTGTGTTTGTTTATCGATGCCATTAAAATCATCATGTCTAATGTGATAGCAATAAACTGAAAAACAATACAACATGGAGCGTTGGTAAATTCGTAGCCTTAATGTAGCTCTGAGGGGGAATCAATGCTGCATCTGCAGGAACAAACAGATTCAAGCAAACAATATCATATGAATAAGTGTTGGTTTATTCATATCACTCTCACTAGCAGCTGTTGTCATTTTGCAGAGGTGATAAGTGAGATTTTGTATATCTCACAGCAGGGCATTATGTTTTCTCATCACAGCTTGATGTTTCCTCCAGTCATTTGTTTTCGTTGACTTTTTTTCCCATGTTCTTTTTTTCGTCAGGGTACTCAGAATGGGAGCAATGGTTTGCAATACTATCTATATTCTCTGGATATAACCCACTTGTTTTTAATAGTCAATGGGACAATATTTGTTTTGGTGACATGCGCCTCAAATGGAAAGTGAGTACCGTGTGCATCTTGAAATATACGCAGATAAACAGATTTACCCTACATTTATGAGGTGGGCCTGAGATCTCAACGCACTGCAACTTAAGAAAACACATGCAAGTAGACAGAACACAAGAAAACATCTTCATTAATTTGACAGAAACGCGCTGCAATTACAGAAAATAACGGAAGTGTCTCTGGGGGACAACTAAAAGTGATGGACACGTCCGGTTGTTATTGCTGCTGCAGTTTGGAGTTGTTAAAGTCGGTGTCCGTCTGATAATGGAAAATGTGATCGCAGATATTACTGCAGATATCTAATGTTAACCGAGCGTTGATGCTTGCTTACTATTAGCTTACCAATTCAAAAAAACGAAACACAAAGAAATACACACAATTTAAAAAACGGATGTGTCCATCACTTTGAGTTGTCCCCTGGAAACATTTATGTTGTTGTTTTTTGTAATTGCAGTGCGTTCCTGTAATTGCAGCGCCGTTCTGTAATGTGCTGTGCGTAATGTGTTGTTTTGTGTTGTCAAATTGATGAAGATGTTTTACTTTGCTTGTGTTTTGTCTACTTGCATGTGTTTTCTTAAATTGCAGTGCATTGAGCTCTCAGGGCCACCATACATACAGTACCTGCAATGGTTAAAGTACATGTATATGTGTGCTTTGGCAGGCCCTAACACAATCAATAACTGCACACTTCACCTTATCATGGGATAAATATTGAGGTGTGTGAATACGTACATGTGGGTAAAGGCCAGATTTGTGTTGCTGCAGTTGATGTTTTTCTTTCTTACATTTTTAAACCATTTTTAAACTTAAGCCTACAATTTTGTACATCAAGTAATGCCGTAGTAGTTTCACATCGGCAAAGTGCTGATTTGATCTTCATCCAAGTTAATTCAGACTGACTTCTAATCGTGCACTCGCTGAAATTAAGTGCACCTACTGGTTTAGTGAGCAGTTTTATCTTGTTTGCATTTCACCAAACCCACAGATTAAGCTGAAAGTGGATTAAAACATCAGTTTTTAATTAAATTACAATCAACTTTCCATCAAGGAAATATCTTAGTTTATTTGATAATCTACTCGGCTGAAAAATGCAAAGAAATACACAAATAAATAATGATGAATAATAACTTGATATAGGGCCCTAACCCTGTATATTTAGTGACCAGCAGGAGCAAGATGCCTTCATCACTTTGTGTAATGCCTGTTTCTATTGTCAGTCTATGTAAATTGTGTTTGGAGGTGCGGTCAGATCTTAGCTGCCTTCAGTCGGAGTGAACAGTTCAGTAGCTCATACTCGGGCACTTTAAGGGATGTGTAACCACACATATTTAAAAGTAATTGGATTTTGAATGAGTGCTGTGAGGGCGCCAAAGGAGTCATTTACTGCTACAACTCTCTGCAGAACTCACCCACCGTTTCTAAACACACAAACCCCACACATCACAACAGACACACAATCAAACAGCCTGCAGGTGTCGTCTGGTTTAAATGGCATCGCACAGTCACTGAGGGGTTTTTTGGGGCCTCGTGAATTTCCCCCTCTCGGCAGCAACACATAAAAGCACCCTGTGCAACAATCTGTGGCTTTTGGTTGCGGTTGTCACATCCATGAATAGTCTGCGAATCACAAACACAAATCGATGCCGGGTGACATTCTTAAAGAACAGAGCTGGAAACGCTGCATAGTGTTCTGAAAGCGATTAGAGGCTGAGACAAAATCAATATGCACGGGCAGTTGCAAAAACTAAAAACCATCACAGAAAGTATGAAGAGAAATATTCTACCCTACACTGCCTTAAATTATTTCTGGTAAACAAAGAGCAGCTCCCCATGACCTGGGCAATTTCGGTATTAACTGCCCCACACCATGAGCTCCACCAGTGAAGGGAGAGATTTGATTGTGGGCTGTCTAATGCAGTGCAATATTGAATTGTTTGTTTAGAATTCTCACATCTCCTTGCAGTTTATCTTGCTCTTCACCGACAGCTAAGAAAACCAGAATATTGTTTTTCATCCGTCTATTTCTAAACTCTCTCTTTTCCCCATGCTAACCTTGTTTCATATGCCAAACACTGGTGTGTCGCTTCCAGCCGCTGCCGCTGTGTCACACTTGCTCTGTTGTCTTTGCCAAGCACTCACGTCTGCCACTGCAGTAAAGAGACAGTAGCCGGGCACAAAAGCAGACAAGCTGCTGAGCAGTTTTTCGCTGCTCTCGTCTACAGCTCCCTCCTCCAGTGTCCCCCCCAACACTCCTCCCCTCCTTCTCCCCTGTTGGTGAGCAACATGTGTGTCGGCATAGTCTCCAAACAGCTTGCACACCGAGCCGTCCTTCTGTCCTCTCCCCTCTCCATCTATCCTTCAATCCCTTTCCCAGTTCTTTTCAGCCCACAGACCCCTCTCTCCATCTCTCCCTCTGTGTCTTTACTCTCTGCGGGTCTGTCATCTAACAGAGAGGGGACAGCTTGTTGCAGCATGCAGGCCACGCTGCACTAATATCACTGCTCTGCACCAATGGCTGCCGGATCTCCACCTTATAGTCTGTGTGCCCATCCACTCTGCTCCCTCGGTGAGAAGTAGTTCCTTTCCAAGCACGTACTGTCGGTGTTATGTTATATTCTGCTGCATGAATGTATTCCCAGACATCACTCATCTCGTCTCACAAACACTGTTCTCTTCTTTCCTGCCCTTTCGACTCACTTTTTTTATTTGATAGTGTTTCTCTAAAGTGATGTTATGAAGAAATTATAAAATAAAGTCAGCCAATTAAAATCCTTATTATCTCTGTCTACCTGTGTAGCAACTATATTTGAATTGGCTTCCTTGAGAAAAGCTACAAGGGCAAATTAAATATTGCTGGCAAGCAGCGTTGATGGCTTTTCTTTTCAATGCATGCAGTAAAAAGAAAAACATATTTGTGTATTCAGAGCTCATTCATAGAGACTTGATGTGATGTGTTTAAATGTGCATTCAAACACATGGAAACAGTAGAGATATGGCAGAGGGAAATGTTCAGTGTACCTCAATCAAAAAGTGAGCTGAGGGGAACTTAAAACTTAATTAATTTGCAACACTGCATGTAAAATGCTGTGATAATCAGTGAACAAGAAAAAAAATCTGAAACATACAGAACCAATGAGCCGACCGGACGTCTCTTTAGCTTTGCCACTAATTATTGTAGAATGGCTGTTTGACGACAACCATGGGAATATTTCATTCCAGTTCAGAACAGTTTTCACCGCCAGAAAATCACCTTGGGTGCCGTTACTGTCATTCAATCATTTAACTGCATTTGGAGGAGCTCCACAAGGTAATATCAGAGGGAATAATAGATGAAACTTTGCTCGGAAAGAGCCTCGCTTTACAGTAATGATCCTGTTTTACAGTTCTGATGGACAGGCCTATCAGAAAGTAAAAAATGGGCCGCACTTGTATTGTTATGAGGGTCTTAACGAGCCTGTATTGGACTGTACAACATGTTTACTGTGTATGTGGAAAATCCATTAGCTAGAGTGAGGCAATCTAAAATGATTCTTTAATTTGTTTGTGTTCTACTTACAAACAGCCATTTCTACAAAATTCTACTTTTATTAAAAATTTAAATATTCAAACATTTAATCAAGTAATAATAGAGATTGTTTTGTGAGTCTATTCTTTAATTTGAGCTTCAATAATTCACCCATGTTTATCATTAAATATCAAATATGATCATCTTTTTATACCTGAAATAACTAAACCTGGTGTGCTCATGGTCATTACATTGAGATGCTACACAAATGACAAATTACTATTTATGTTTAATGTTAATTTATGTTCTTTTCTTTTGTCTACTTGATCTCTAGTTGACTACACAAACACCGTCTCCAAATTCATGACAAAATACTTGACCATGTTTATTTTACTGTTTTGACAGCATGAACATTTTGTATCTTCTTCACTAAATTGCTGAAAAATGTCTGACAGCAGGAGAAAGTTACTTGAGATGTTTTTTGCTGCACTCCTGAACATGCAGCTTACACAGCACCTACTGCCAGAAGAGATCATTACAAAACTCTGGACTTGCAGGACAAGTGAGCTCATGAGAAAGTAACAGATTCATACTTTTGTCCGAAGAGAAGCTTCCCTGATTTTCACTTCTCACTAAATGAAGATGGTCTAATCAGTGAGTTCAACCATGTACCCTTTGATTGTGAATTAAAATCTGCCGGTTCTAACATGTCCTGCAACCTAAATGGGCATATAATGTAAGTTTGCTTCTTGGGATATAGGAAGCCCTCCAGCAGTCTGATATCACCTGGTTAAGAAGGCTTATGCAATTTAAATGTGAGATGTGTGTGGGATATTGGAATAGCCACAACTGATGAATCTACCCGTGAGAGACAAATCTGTAATCATATAGAAAAGCCTCTGTAGGTCAGGGTTACAGAACAATTGTATATTATTAATAATAACCTTCCCCAAGGAGATTGTTTTTGTCTGATTGTTTGTCTGTCTGTTACATGCAGGATTTCTCAAAAACTAATTGACAGTTAACCATGAAACTTGATGGAAGAGTGTGGAAAATAATTTAGTTTTGGTTACAGATGAAGGCAATATTAGATGTAGTATCCAGGGACATTTAATGTAGTTTCATAAGGGAACTGGTGGGCCTCAACAGAGATGTGCATTACCATCCTGTGTCATTATGTCATTGTAGTTATGTGGTATTATTTGGTGTTTTAACTAAGTCTGATACAAATAAATCAGACTCCATTATCTGGCAACCAGTTTGCCAAATGACGGAGAAGAACTAATGTTTCATGTTATTTGTCCACATGAAGAAACAAGTCCCATAATGTTACCTTTTCGTTTTCATGTTATTTTAAATGCTGGTGCCCAACCTTAACCAAGCCCCTTCCTCGAGTTCTGTGTTTAAACCTCAACCTAACTCTAACCTTGCCCTAATTCTAACCGAATCATTTAAAGCAAGTCTTAACCCTAAAACAGCCCTTTGACAGCCCCAAATGTCCTGGGTCCACATAAGATCTATTCTCAATATGGTATTCTCACAAAGATATAAATACAAGTATACACAGACTCTCACAGGCTGACATAAAGATGCATTTACAGATAAAGAAGTGATCCCACAGGGACTATTAAGTGAAGTTAAGCATAGCAGGAATAATCTGAAGTCATTAAATACCACTGAGTTATAAATAATGCATGTACATACATAGGGTTAGAAATTATACATGTGTGCACGTACTGTGTGTGGTTGGATATCATAATGGAATGAAATGTAAAATTTGCCTTTGAATTATGGTCTTAAGCCATCAGGGGCCTGACATGTTCAGCATGATTATACTTTTGTTTGAATAACCTGTGTGAATCAAACGTGTGGGGGGTTTATTCTAATGATGTACATTTACAACACTAACACACTAACTTTGTGACTTACTAGCTTAGAGAGGTAGAAATCCACAACTCTACATGGAACTCACTGGTATCTGATTTTCTGTTTTATAAATGAAACTGCATCAAACAAATTTTACTGTCTTCTTCCTCTGTTCAACTCACTGTCGCTCTTTGGAAATGGGATTAAGAACAAACAACAGCAAATTTATAAAATCACTACAGTTTCATGGAGACATAATGTTATTATCGCTAAGATATTTTGAATATGTATAAATATTGTCTATATGTAAAAAATGTTATATAAACCATATTCAAGCAACATGGGACACTGAGACTTTGAAATTCTGCAGAACCCGTTCTTAGTAATAATAAGTAGGTAATCTATTGCTACAGAAGTATAGAGTGTATATTAAAAATGAAAAATATAATCAGTGAAATTAGCATACTAATTCAATTTGCTCATAATAGGACAAGAGCAATCATCACAACATTCACATCAATGGCAAATTCCAGAATGCAGTTCAATTTACTTGGAAGATTTTCTTTGATCAAATTACTGATCGTTTTCGAGGCAAAAACCTTTTTCCGTGTCTCTGTAACTTTGGTTTAATATCTGTTGAATTCGTTCTGTTTGTTTGGTTGTAAGATGTAAAAAAAAGAAGTTCCCTTTCAAAGGAGACCAGAGTTATAATGACTGTAATCAAAAATAAGTTTCACTTAGTTTTGTATTCATGCTGGTGCAGACAACTGGTGGGTGTGGGTTCAACTTGCTGCATGAAATCTCAATATCAATCAAATTGCGAGCGTCTGCATTTAATCCAAAGTACCTGTTTATTGTTAGGGTAAATAACCCCAGTTGTCTCGAGAAATTAAAAAAAATTACACTGAGCAAATCAATACTCAGATTGTCAGCTGCACTCAGGCAGTTAACCAGCGTGTCATTGCGTCTGACAGTCAGTTCACTAACAGACCTGATCAGTCACTCTCTAAACGTGCTGAGACCTTGACAGGTCCGGTAGACAGCCGACCACTGCACATCACGCACTGTACCTCTGAGAGAACGGACATTGACATCCTCAGTCTGTAAGAGTGTGTGTGTGTGTGTGTGTCGCACGTTTGGACAGTCAGGGACCGTTCTGCAGCCGTTCCGGTCGGGAATAGACTGACACCCTCGTCTTCTCAGCTTCCCAACACTCACACATATACACAGACAAAGACACTTTCGGTCCTGTCAGTCCGATTCCCGATGTTCACCGAGGGCCTGTCTCTGAGCCTGGTTACGTCCATAAGCAGTCGTTTTGTTGCATTAACACATCTCTTGACCTTTCCAGCTAACTGACACTTGTCTAGCGGGACGAGACAACAACACAGATAGGGAGGATGGGGGGCGAGACGTGAATAAATAGATGGATGGATCATCGTGGATGTGCAACAAAGAACGACCTTCACAGCAGCAGACACACGCACGGATGCACTTAGGGCTGAGGGTGAAAAAAGCGAGAGTCAAAAAGCCACTTGAAGCAGCAGTCTCGACATCAGGAGCAAGCTAAGAGGAGGTAAAGTTGAACTAATGTGCTATAAAAGGGCAGATGCACCTTTTCACATTAAAACACGATTTAAATTAAATTCAGGACACATAATATTCTTCTCTTTGTTCTCAACCGTTCTTTGCCTGCAGCTTTCCTGGGCCCAAAAAAACTAATATATGTTTTCAGGTGGATTGCTCTGGGGAGGGCAACTTTTACTCATTCAGAATATCAAATGTTGAAGCAGCAAAATGTTTAAAATAAACCCTCTGTGACACTGATGAAAGTATGAAATGTAAAGTGGGTGCACCCTTAAGCACCTGCACAGCCAAACATCCCTCCCACAGGGAATATCCAACCCCTAAACCCTGACAAAGAGATTATCAAGCTTGTATACATTTCCATATATACGCTGACTAATTTGACAGGTGCTTTAATCCAAAGTGACCACTGAGGGACGGCACCACACCTTCGGTATAGTAGGAGACCTTGAAGCAAATACTAGGTAATACATGTGTCCAATGGGACGAACTGTAGGAAATCAGGTTGATAAATACAAAGCTAGTTAGGCAGGTTCTGTGTTAGGGTGTAAAGTTTCTACACAGTATTATGTGTTGTCTACTGACTGAAATAACATGTTTTGATACCATAGTCCATCAGTTTCACCCACATTTCCCACGTAATGAGCACTTCATCAGTGTGAAATATATTTGACGAGAATGATGGTCTTTTAAGTTTGGTCCCATCAGCTAACATGGAGGAGGCAAGACACATGACTGAATAATGCAAATACGTGACAAATTACAAAATTTTTGTATTGTTGGCGTATGTGGGCACCCCGAGCAGCACCCCGCGCTGTATGCTACAACCTGCTAGTTATATTGAGACCGGGAAAACAAGGAGACGGAAAAGGAGTTGTGAAATTATGTATCAACTACTCACGGAAGAGAGTGGGTGGATATTTGTAGACTGTTAGGTAAACACAAATGATCCTGCAGCCTTTGATACAAAGGACCACAGATTACTTACTGAGTCCTATTTGTGGTCAGGCTACATAAACGCTGATTAATGTTAGCGAGGGGGATCAATGGACTCATATGGACGTTTTCAGTGTAAAACTGAGACGACCATCCTTCCTCACATTAACCAAACCCTGAGAGTCCCTTAACCCAAGCATTACGTTTTATCATGCTTTAACTGCTGTAGAGCAGATGGGATATTTCATGAGAGAACATTGTCAGTCGATGTTTTCACGGACGCGTCCAGTAAATAAGCTTGATTATTAGTTCTAGGAAAAGGGTCACTCATGAACATCCCAGCAGGAGATGCAGGAGGAGCACAACGTGGTGCGTAATCTTTTCATGCGTCCCTCAGATCTTATGTGGAGGGAGGCGGAGCACAACAGGGTAAATCACAGGGAGGGCAGATGGGGTAAAGCGCAGTAATAATAAGTAGACATGTAAAGAACACACACACGAGGTGGTGATGTGGAGAGTTCAGAGGGACTCAGGAGAACTCGAGATGGAGCAGAACAGTGTCGATGTTTGTGCAGTAATCTGTGTGTGTGTGCACTCATTCTGTTTCTCTACATAGCGTGTGTGAGACCGCGTGATATGTGCATTTCCTGTCTGTAAGGTCCACGAGTGTCCTTGGCCATTTAAACATCTTACGTGTGTGTTTGTGTAAGAGGTGTGTGGGTGGGTGTGGGTGTGTTCACACTCTTGAGTATTTGTGATCCACAGAGGCATGCCGTGCTAGGCAGACTTTGGCTTCTGTAATCCGAGGTTTACACGCTGTAATGCTGCTGAAAGCCTGCAGCCCTGGCTGGCAGAGAGGAAGACAGGGAGAGCATAAGAGGGGGGGGGGAGGGAAGGAAGGAAGGAAGGAAGGAAGGACATTATAGAGGAGAATAAGGCAGTAAAGGCGGTCGTAAGAGACAGCGACTCATGAATGAAGAGAAAGAAAGGTGCAGATGGAGAAATGAAGGGAAGGAGGACGATAAAATGTTCTGTAAGAAAGGGGTGAACATAGATTGAGTATAAGAAAATGCGGTTTCACGAATCCCATCAATACTGTTAATAAAAATGTGTTGGACAATTATTTCCTACAAAATTGACGAATACTTTTAAAGAACGATCTAAAAAAAACACCTGTACTAAATTATATTCATCTTAAATCAATTTCTATAGAAATGTAATGCCTGGTATATTGTGGCTGTATTTAATTTACTGTTTAACTACATCAAAAATTCCATTTATTTCTACTTCTTTTCTTTCTAAATGTTTTTTTCAAGAGAGGTTGGTTTGCAAAAATGACTCGGCGAGTTTACCCGCAAAACTATTTGTGCCCACACTCCATCTGGCAGAGTGCTGGAAACCACTGCTCTTTTTTAACCTTCACTTCATTTTGTGTTTCAATATGGCCATTCAGTTGGCAGGGACATTTGTTCCGAGTAACCATTTTCCCCACACACACACACACACACACACACACACACACACACACACACACACACACACACACACACACACACACACACACACACACACACACACACACACACACACACACACACACACACACACACACACACACACACACACACACACACACACACACACACACACACACACACACACACACACACACACAGAGAGAGAGACTCGGTATGAAGCCCTGTTGGAAATTCAGCTCCACTGACACAAATCTCTCCCTATGTATTGTTCTCTTTAGTATTCAGGAATTGATGTAAGCCACTACCAGCGTGAACACATGCCACCATCCAGCCTGCTATCCCCACTGTCACCCAGAAAGAATTTGGAGAAGTTCTCATCCCACTAAACCTATTCCTATCGACAGAAAATGATTGTGATGAAGAATCAATCAAACCAATCTTCTGATCTATTGTTATTCTAGTCAGGCTTCCAGAGTATTTATCAAGTCAACTGACACTGAAACATATTTTTTGTATATATACAGTTCTTTACAGAAGTACATTTAATAGAAACCAAGGACTCCTTAATGTAATGTCAAATCATCTTATATTTTAAATCTGTACCTGCACAATTTGAGAAAAAAACAGTTTTTTATCTCCACAATGTTATCCTCATGCATTGGAAAAATGGCAAGTCATAATAATTATCATTTTACTCAGTTATTATTTTTTTGTATTTTGCATATCCAGCAATCAATAAAAAATCTAACTTCAGTGAACTTGATCACAGTAGTTTGGGGGAAGAGACAAGCATTCTGCGCATATTTGCAGAATGCTGCCAATGTGATATTCATACATTTGAAAGACTTCAGTTTTCATTGTTCAGACTTGAACCTCCCTCTGGACTTTTCAAATATGTACAATTAGATTTTTAAATTTTTATCAAAAAGCCAACTTTTAGGATTAGAAATGCTGACTTTTTGGCTGGAAGGCAAAATAGAGAAGGGGATAAACAGAACAAATTCTACCAGCATTAGTTTGGGCATGATCTGAGCTGCAGAGTTAGGACAGAGACAGACAGTCCAGAGGATGGATCACTCCGCACTGGTATAATTCAGTGGCCCAGTGAAAGCCTGCACCTTAAGTAGTAGAATGTGAAGTCAGAGAATATGTAATGAGAGAAAAAGATATTCAAGCACAGAATGAGATGACAGGAAAAGAGATGAGAGGAGAGGAAATGAAATGAGAGAGGGAGGGCTGACAAGTGGTGGAAGAAGAGGGAGGAAAAGATAGATGGCATCTCAAACCAATGCAAATCTGTTCCTCACACTGTAATCGCTTTGGTTTGCATAACCACACACACACACACACACACACACACACACACACATACACACACACACACACAAACACACACACAAACACACAGGGATGTATATCCTTCTTGCCTCTGCTTGTTAAGCCTATAAGAAAATCGACTGTAGACGTGGTGATTCACTCACAGATTATTCTGTGATATGATTGTTTGGTATTCATCCCCCTGCTGCACCGAGATTCACTGGGTTGTGAGTTTGTGCGTGTGTCTGGGAATATGAACGACAAACCAGGGGCAGTTATTAAAAACGCAATAAAAGATTAAGATAAATTAATTTCTCTCATTCCCAGAATTGAACACTGATTGATAAAAGCAATATCAAAGAGAAGTTTTGATTAAGTTCTCTTCCGACCAAAAACACATTTTGATCAGTAGATTGCCTACATTCAGTTCAATTTAATTTCTCTATTCTTTTAAGAGTTAAAAGGATTACATGTTATCCCTGCATACACTGTGCAGAAGGCAAGGGAAACTACTAAGGACAATGATCCACTGCTTTGACACACTGAACACATATCCACCTCCACATCCCCCTTGTGTCAGGACAGGCTGCAGCTTTAATGAAGAGGAGACGTTTAGTATGTTTGGACCATAACATTATGGGCAGGTTTAAAAAAACAGATTTTCCTTACTAAGACGGTAAAGTGGCTCCAGGGGGTTAACAGCTGCCTGGGGAACTCTTATAATGGTAAGTGTGTCTGTGATGAAAAAAACATTTCAAACTGAAAATGAGGTCTTAGTAATTATAAGGGAAATAATTGGCTGGTGTTCTTAATAGCGTCGAGACAATATTTACTGATTATTCAGTGGAAGAGTGAAGAAGCCACGATTGGCCTCGAGGGGCAGGAATACACCTCAGAACTTTCAAGTCCTACAGCTGCTCTTTGTTTCTATAACCTGCTCTCTGATGTGCTGCAGTGTCTCTGAATGTACGTCTTTATTAAAGAGAACAGTGGGGACTTTGAATTGATTAACAAATTTGTAGATATGACCTGAAACAAAAGATTTTGAGATTGGCTTTAAACAATACAGATCATGAGAAGAATTACAATGGAAAGGTAGGCATTCAAGAGCATAGGCAGCAATTGCTTGGGTGCTCCAGGGCTCCCACAGAGAATGCCAAGCACCCACGGGTGCCAGCATGGTCGAAGGGTGTGGTATGGGTCAGGGAAGAACTCATACAATGTTGGTATGGACAGTGATCAGGGGGCAGATACAGGATTTATTCTTTCACTCAAATTGTGTTTTTTAACATTTATCAGAAAATGATACATGGATCTTGATCAGGCATGTTTAGGGAACTGATATTTATGAGTGTGTGCAATGTAGTGCTCGTCCAATTACAAATTTAAATGGATCTTGTAAGCACTCTACTGAGTATCATTTGAGTTGGTAATTGTTTTGGCCTATGGGTTACGGTTATGGATTTTGCATAAGCCTTATTTAAGCATGGGGGTCAGTCATTGAATTGTTAAACGCCGCCACTGGCACGGATATAAATTGATGTCAAATGTTGTCGAGGATAGAAAACAACTCAAGACTTAGGGTACATTGTGTTCGTTGTTGTGTGCTGGGAGGGCAGAGCTTCACTGCCAGTCACACAGGGCACTCCTTTCAGACAGGAGGATTATGTGCCTGGTATTATAATTGAGTTAAGGACAGGATGTTGAAATGAGGATCATGTGAGACTGATGTGCTGATGGCTTTCATCAATCTACACTGCTCCTTCATCAGATACATCACTGTGGCAGACGCCGCTCCTGCCGCTGCAAGCGGGAGTATTTGTCACAGATCAAGAGAATGAAGACAATTTATAGGGAATTTAAGAAGTTCATGGTGAAGTAAGTTAATGTCAGGTATTGCTCTTTGCCCACCAAGGAAACTATCCAGTTCACTGCATGTTCACTGTGACTCATATAACTTTCTCATTCTTTCTTTCTACCATTGGTAGGTTCAACATCAGGAGCAATCTGTCAAATGTGATTTACATCATTAGCGTTGAAGTGTTTCTTCAATATTGCTGAACTTGACCTTCGCAGTCCCACTCCATTATTTGACTTGTTCCGATTTCAACATTTTAACGTGGGCATGACAAACTGCCTGTGGAAATTGGGTTTGATTGAAAAAAATACTCTTCAGTTGTTATCTTTTTGGACATTGTACCTATTCTGTCTACATGCATTTTTTTCACATTCTCCGAGACGTCTTGCCTGCCAGTGTGTATAAAGCTGTCCACCTTCCTTGTGTGCTTCAGTTGGAGAGCTGTTTAAATTTCCCTTGCTGTGCAGCTTTGCCCCAAACTGAGATTTGGTCTGGTGGTGTCCTTTCCTGCAGAGAAGCAAGACCTTATCCCTGACAACACTCTTATGATTCACCAAACCTCTGCTCCCCCCCCCCCCCCATCCCCCCGCTATAGAAGCAACAATATAAACACATGATGTTTTGGCTGCCTCAGCAACATTTTCCCTTTCCCTGCAGACACTCACCATTCTTTCCTCTACCGAGTTTATTATTCACCTCACTTAATCTCTTCCGTGTTCTGTAATCCTTGACCAATCTCTGTGACCCTGAAACGCCCCTCTGCTTCCTCTCCACAGTTTCAGCCGGGGTTATCTCCCCTCTTCTCTCCTCTCTCTGGGTCAGCTGTCGGTTCCTATTCACAGAGCCAAGGTGTGTTCAACACAGGACACAACCTTGGTGTCAGATAGCTCCGCACTCTCACTCTCATTTCTTTTCAACTGATCCCTCCCTCAGTTTCTGCTGCCAGCTCAGTAGTGCTATGCTCATAACTAGGTCACGGGCAATTAAGTCTCCCCCCTTATCTTGCTTTCACATCCCTGATCCTGTCAATCCTTTCATCCATCCATCCGCTGCGTAGCCAAGATTAACCCAAGGACTGACGACCCACCTCGTCTCCCTATTCCTCTTGCTTCCCTCTCTGTCCTTTCATCACTCACATCATCAGTACTCATCCCTCCGTACATTAATAAAAACATTAGCTTGAAGGATTAAAAATGTCTGCCTCCTTGTTTTTTCTCCACCCGTCTTGCATCCTCCAAACATCTCCCCACCGGCCATGACATGCCAATTTAAGTTTCTACTGTCTACTGCAAGTCAAGGTAATGTTGGATTATTGTTATGTCATTGCCCTGTCCAATTGTCATCTGTGATCGTGGTCCGACTTGGTCCAAACTTGATTGTTAATTAGGCTCACATTTGTTTTTAGGATATTTGGGCCACATTTGCCATTTTACAAATAACCATCACTAGGCTCAGATCCCTTTTATCCTTTTACCCTTGTGAGCTTGTAAATATTTGCAGGGCTTACTCTTCTGCATGATGGATTCAGCAATTTGTGGTAGATGGAAGGTCACAAGTAATCATGCTGGGATACCGACCAGCTGACTGGAACAAACTAACCCAAACCCTAAACCCTAAGACACTCAAATGTGGATTCAAAAAGGGACAATTCCTGTGTAATGCAGACCGGGCTGTCTCAGACTTCACACTGTGGTACAGGATGGGGCTGAGAGCTGGCATCAGAGATCCATAATGTTGTCTTCCTCAGCACTCCTCTTTGAGTTTTCTTCTCAGATGCACTAACATTATTTCTGAAAAAAGGTGTGAAGCAGAATGGAAACTTTTTCAAGTGCACGTTTGATAACACTGATTTTCTTTCGTCCTCCTTTTTTTTAGCACACTTTCTTTCATTCCCCGCGAGCCTGAGAGCTCCTACGCCACAATAACTCCAGGCTTCTTTAAATACACGGCAGAACCTTATCACATCCATTCATCTACACAGCAGCAGCATTTTCTCATAAATCTTTGTGCTTATGCCTGGTTTCGCTATGTCACGGCGCAGAATCTGTCTTGGCAGAGACAGGAGATAGGATTGACAGTAGAGCATCTGGGGGATAAAACTTCTCCTGACTTGTCTTAACAAAAGAGGAAGCAGACAAATGGCTGCCGGGCTAGTGTTTGGTGTTACCCATACTGTTTACACAACGGATGGTTTATTTTGGCACCACGGTGAATTTCCAAAAAGGGTTTGTGGGACAGCAGGTAAAAACGCTGTCTCCTATTTCTCTGTATTTCCATATTTGTTTGCTTCATTTATTTTTCTCCTCCCAAAAAAAACCTCCCACTTCCTTTCACTTCTGTATGATTTTTTGATATCTCTCTTCAGTCTCATGTACACAGACACACACACAGCAAAACATATCCACATACGCTGCCACACTTAAGTTGATCCAAGGACACCGGAGGCAGTTTGTCAGTTTCAATATCCGTCTGGTGTCCACTGTGCTGTGGTCACCAAGAATACAACTTGCTGGTCTGTGCATGCATGTTGGCTGGTGATTGACAGAAGCTTCCAGCCACAACAAATCGCTGACATCAATCAAGCACAAGAAGAAGCCCCGTAAGTACTCAAGTGTTCACAAGGGTAAAAGCCGTTGTTAGAAAGGTTAACATAATTGTAATACTCCTGCCTCACTTCTGAGCAGAACAGTATGAGAGATAAGACTTAGAGCTGAAAGGGGCCACTTCAATATGATGGAAAATATGCTTGTTTGGCGTCCGGCTGTGAGTTAAATGAGAAAATCAATATCAGTATAATCTCTACAAGTTCAGTAGTGACATTGGTCCGTGACAAAGCCGGAGAAACTGCTGACAGTTTGTGAAAAAAGGAAAAAAAAACAGTGTATCTTGATGCCCATGAATCCACAGGCTGCATGTGAATAGAGCAAAACATGTGGACAGGTTGATCAGATGTCCAACACGCGACGAACACAAAACAGGAAAAATACAAATATCTGCCATGCATGAAGAAGACACAGACAAAGATGTCAGCTTGGACAGATAATGAAATTCGAGAGCTTTTGGTGATTCTATCCCTCACCTTAATGTTTTGGACATTTCCCTGTTGTTGTGAACTTGTCTCACCTGCACAATGCCCTGCTGCATTCTTCGTATGAGAATGTCAATGCCCAGAAAATGTCCAGCCCGAATTTTCCAGGCATTTTGCGGAGTTAATGTTTGAAAATGGAAATAGCAATAACTTGCTATCAAGTAGCTATCAGCCCCAACGGCTAAGGGAACTGAATGTTAAAGCATATTGTTTCATTTAATTTGTCTACACGTATTAATGTTTAATCCATTAAAATCTCTCTTGGGCCCACAGGCCACTGTACAAATGATCAGTTTCCCCATAGTTGTTAGCAAACGCCACAGCTAATGTATGGGTTGCAGTGATATACAAGGACTTGTTCATTTAATGGTTACATGCTGTCTCCTAAAGCCCTGGTTGTATTAAAGTGAACGGGAAACTGTGCTTGTCATTTCAAAGCCCATATTATTATATGGTGGCAATTTGTTCCATAAAAGTTATCTTTAATTGGCAGTTTCCCAAAAATTAATTACTGGCTGTTTGGCTCTCATTTGCCCAACCACTACTCCACCTAGACTCTGCCCTGAATATAGATTTTTATGGCTCACAAAAATTCACAAGATGGCAGAGAAAAAAATTAAAGTTTAAGGGTCGAGTCTTAAAATCTGGTATGCTGAAAAATATCTTAATACTTCATAAAAATAATTTTGAAATCTCCAGAATAAATAGTTTGCATTTTGGAGTTGGATAAACAATTTAATAAACATGGTCCATGCAGAGAGGTAGTAACAAATGTATTTTTTTTTTTCTAATATGCTTTTTAAAATACAGTTTCTGTCATCTATCATCAGATGATAGCACCAGGATAGACACAATAACAATCACAATAAATTCAAGTCATCTGATATAGGAAAGAAAATGGAAAATGTCAAGTCTGAATGAATCCAAAAATCTTACAATTATTTCTCATGAGTCTCAGCATCTTGCATTTCTGTCTCATGTCTACACGCACGCACACGCACACACACACACACTCACACACACACACACACACACACACACACACACACACACACACACACACACACACACACACACACACACACACACACACACACACACACACACACACACACACACACCTATCAGTGGAAGGAATCTGTGAAACAGGACAAATCAATGATGTTCTCTCCTCTCTCCTTCTCTACTCCTCAGGTTTGCCCTCCTGTTCTCCCCCCACTTCCCTTTATCCATGCATCTTCTACTGTATCTCCCATTCTTCCACTTCCTGCCTCCTCAATCCTTTCCACAATCTGGCCTCGAGGTGGAGGAGACACGCTGAATCAAGATACAAGCAAATCTACCTAATGGGATGGAAAATTGGAGGTATTTTTCTGCTACCATCTTTCCACTCTTCCCTCTTTGCATGTTTTCATGCTTTCTCTCTACCTCTGATTTATTCCTTTTACTTTACCGCCTCTATAACTTACTAAATATACATTTCATATATCTGAGTCACATAAAGGCCAACTCTCTTTTAGTTTGTTTTTTTTCTTCGACATGACTCATTGGGTACCTCCCCTCTAAGCTCCCTCTCTTTTATAATCACCCTCTCTATCTCACCCTTTGGGATAATTTTTTTTACATAATTGTAATAATCAGTTCCAGTTCCTCATCTAATATCCTTAAAATAACAGTAACGCATCCTTGCTCTTTTGTTCCATGATCAGAGAACGTGTGAGAAGATGTTTCACACTATCTGCTTGCTCTTTGTAAAAAATCTGAAATCATTAAAAACCTTATCGTGCTCATTTGTTAGCAACTGTAACATAATTGATATTATCAGGAATCTTAGTCTGCCCTTCAGGTCTTATTTAGTATTTTAGCTCTGAGAAAAACTTAATGAATTTGAAACCCTGGTAATCAGCGTGGACAGTTTCATTGTAAACAGCTATTTGTGTATAATGCACCTGGTAAAACTATTTCTCAAATGTAATTATACATTGTGTATAATTTGTTGCCAGGATTTGGATTGTATCAGGATAGATTTTTGGTATGGCTACCAACATGGTTGGTAATATGTGTTGGCTGCTAATCCATCACTTTGGTCTTTATATACAGTCTATGGTGTAGACTGAAATATATAAACAAATCTTTCTAAATAACCATGAAATTCTAGACAGATGAGGTGACCACAGGACCAAGGGACAGACCACCATGGTTACCATAGTGTGTCTTACAAAAGTTTTTTTCTGTTGCAGTTTAGTTGTATAGAAATGTTATTATTGGGAGATATGGTTGCTGTGGATATTAGTCTGTGAGCCTATAACAGGTAAAAAGCAGGTATTGTGTTGTGCCGGAGAAAGAGGTTTAATCTCCGATATGCCCAAACTATAATATCAATGAAAGGCTCTTTTCATTATATGACACAATCCATAAGAATAATCTAAAAAAGTGTTCCGTAAATGTAATAGAAGTGGAGCAAGTAACATTAAAGATGAATCTCCTTTCCTGGACAAAAATTTGCATTGCATTTTTTTTCACGAGGGGAAAAACTACCAATTTTACCCACCAGCTTAATAAACTGAATATGTTTTTCATGTCATATTTAATGCAAAGGGACATAATGCCATTGTGTGTCACTATGGATTAGCAATATGAAAAGATAATAAACTCTGTTTTGTAATATGCTTGCTTGCATGTGTGTTTGTTTGGTCGGGATTACGGGAAACCCAGTGTTTCTCTGCTATACTGACAGTTAAGTAGAAAGACATTAATTGGCATGCTAAGCCCAAAGCATTCCCAAACATGGCAGAAGATTTATGCAAATGTAAGTGTGTGTGTGTGTGTGTGTGTGTGTGTGTGCGTGTGCGTGTGTGCTTGTGCGTGTGTCTACAAGAGCTTGCATGAGTTCCCAATTGAACTGCAGCTATTAAGTGTGTTTGAGCTGGGCGACACATTAAGCCGTCATGTTGAAAAAAAAAAAAAGTTTCAATCGCACAGAAGATGTAATGGAAGGAGATGTTTCTTGCATGATGACAGGGCTGCGAGGGGGCTTCCAAGGTCCTGTGACTCTGTGAAGTCACTTAACATAATTTACCACGTATGTCAGACGAGACTGGGGATGATAATTGAAGGTGACCTCAATTTGAGAACACTGCAGTGTGCAGGCCATTGATTCTTGCAAAGAGAGGGAATGTTTCTGTCTCCCGACCAAAGGATGGAGCGTGTGCTTATGTGAGAGAGAGGAGAGAGCACGAGCCTGTGTGAGAGTGTAATGGTGTGACTTTATTAGGACCTGTGCCGTCGTTTCTATCTCTTGATCTAGAGGGACTAGGTCATCTATCTCCATTCTATCTCTCTCTCTCTCTCCTAAGCTCTTCTACGCGTTTCATTTTACCTTTCTCCTCTTCACATGTTCCCCTCTCGCCGACGAATCACTCTTTCTCCTTTCACTCATCGCCTTCCCCTTCCCCCCATCTGATGCTCCTTTTATTTACTGCTTAGCCACAACCCTTTTCTTTATTGTGCCGGCTCTAAAGTATAAATCTGATGCCGCTTTTCCTCTCTCCAGTCATTACAGATATTGCAGATAGCTAACGAAGCAATTACACATGGCAGGTTTGTCGCCTCTATATAAGAGAGCAGTGGAGCCTGGCATGCCCGTAGATGTGGAGAGAGATAGAGGGAGATATAGGCTCCCGTGTAAGAAGGTAATGGAGCAGAAAGCCAATTCTACCACAGTGCAGCAGTAATAATTATGACTGATCTCAGGTGTCTGCTATTATCATTATCGCTAGACAACTGTGTGCATATGTGTTAAGTATGATGGGGATAAATCGCATGACAAGGAGGATTGAAAAAGGCGACGGCCGTTTTGTGAGAGGTGGGTGGTAAGATGGAGGGAGGGTAAAAAGAGGAGGAAGATGACGAGGAAAGGGAGTAGGGGAGAAAGAAAGAGGTCCTCCGAATGATAACTTAATTAAAGTAAGACGGGAAAACAACCAAAAAAATAAATGTGGACCGTGTGCCTTTCATTAATGAGACTCGCAGCAGGGATTAGAGAGAAGGCTCATGGAGGAGGGAACAGAGATCTCAGGTTAAGTGGTATTCTCAACAGAATGAAGAGATAGATCTCCTCTCCTGGCGTTGATTAAACCCATAATAATCAACTCTGCTCCTCGAAATTACATTCGTTCAAGTTTTCCCATGAAAGAAAATACCTTAGTGGCCTCAGAACGGTTTGGATATAACTCTACACCTTTGCATCGATTTGTATTTGCGGATCTTTGACCATGCAAATTAACACAACCTCCAGCCACCACTCAGCCGCTCTCCTGCAGCTCCCGGCTCATCAAACACACAAACCTCTGCTTGTTTCCTTTTTCCTGTACCCTACACAATGTCAGTGGTGACACTGTGTAATTCAGACAATACTTGTTCAAACTGGAAGCATATGCTTTCGAAGATCAGCAAACCAGCAATGGGTTGCCCCCAAAAGTCAATGTACCAAAAAGTCAATGTATTTTATGTTCTGCTCTCTGTGGTATGGCGCAATCACCATCTCTGAGTTAGCTGCCTTAGCTGACTTAGATTGCAAGACACTAATAACCCCTTGTAATGCTACAGTGAAATGAGGGACATGGACTTATGCTATAGTTATGTGATTGTTGAGGATTGGTTCCCGAGGCATTTGATGTACCCCCCACTGGCTAAATCCTTTTCATGGCGTCTTATATGATATATACACACAATATAGACATGTTCACAAGATTACATTTTCACGGTAGGGGGTCATAATTGGTGGCATATGCATATACTGTAAATGGTGTGAGACATACATCATTTATATGTCAGTATCACAGCGGTTTGGCTCTTTGGGGCCCGTAATTCAGAAATCTATAATGCAGACACTGAATGGCTCTCCTATATAAAAGACATGGCGTCGTGAAAGAACGTGGGTACAAGAGAAATACATTTGACTTCATATGGTATGAAAGTTAATGCACATGGCGTAAGGATGAGAGACATATATACATACATACAGAGAGAGAGCGAGATGATCTATAATTTATTCAGCAAAACAACCAATGTTAATTGAATTTGTTTGAGGAGTTGGGCGTCTCTTCGAGGAAAGGTCAGCGTCAGGTGAAACCTCAGTGTCCATAACCATTAAACCACTAATTTACCACAGAGTAAAGGCTTAATAATAGAGCAAATGTTGCTCTGAGAAAGGTTTGCAAATGCGAAGGATCAAATATTTAGTAGATAAGCCTTCTACTGTATCATGAGACCAAAGGGAATGTCAAATACTGTCTAACATACAGACAGAGGGGACAGCTGGGAAGATAGATGGCAAAGGCTAATGCAGAAAATATGTAAAAAATAAAAATAAACTAAATTCTTTAGGCAGTACAACATACAGGGTCCCATCAGCCACCTCGTGTTGCTGTAGAGACATCCCTGTATAAATCATCTACGATAAGGAATGAATAGACCAGCCTTACCCAGGCCTCTACTCCCCTATGAGCTTAACTTTGGTCTTGTCCACTCTGCAGCTGGGGGCCTCACATCCATCTTTCCCAATCTTCACTTCCTTACACCCGGGCCACACTGGATGCTTGAGCTGCGCGTGTGCATCTCTAAACATCTTGCTTTTCACTTTGGTCTCCATGTTATCAGGTGAGTGGAGCCCTCATGCCCACATGAGCCAAGTGCCTTCAAGAGTCAGACCTCACCTATTAATGTGCCGTGGGCGGTTCACAGCAACATAGGCAAGAAAAAAAGATCTTCCACCACAGTTTCAATGTCTATCTGTCGAAAATATGTGATAAATGTAAACAACAACACCTGTACCTTTTTCAAAGTAAAAGCAGCTATTATAGCCCTTTTATTGTGTAATGTGTGCAGAACCAGAAGATGTAAGGTTTTGTTTAGTTGAGTGCTGGTATTTAGTGACTTTAATTTGAGAAAATACAGTAGTCGTACCAGAGAGGCAGCTGTAATGTGTGTCCCAGGCTTTATTTGAACCCCTCCTTCCAATTATCTTTCAATCAACCATACTACATACTGCAGCTTTAAATCAAGGTACACTTTCTTGAGATTTAGTGAAAAAAAACTGTTCTTAACTTTATTAACATATCTAAAATGTCAAACGATTAGCTTTGGCTCCTTCCGAGAGCTTCCTTTACCCAGTGGCTGTGATTTAAAAAATCCACTGCATCGCAAGATTAAATGCTGCGCCCCCGCCCCACTCTTTTCAACCATGTTATTAAATTAAAGTTATTGCTGCAGCTGATTGCTTAATGTTGCTAACTGTGATCGCAAGCTGATTCATAGTTAATCTTATTACTGTTTCTGTAACACACCAAGCCTGAACAAACAGTTTACTGTTTGTTTAGCATCTAGATAGATGTGTCCAGGTAAGCCTCAGAAATAATATTCTTTATTTTACGAAATGTAAACTGAATGCACAGATTTCTGACTAAAGCTGACAATTTTCAGCTGAGCTCTTTCCTCATCACACCAGATTGCTCGGAAATATTGTGTTTAACGAACGGAAGAAGCTCTACAATTATCTGGATTCATTATATTACACAGCCATCTTCACTGCAGCAGTGATTCCTGCACTGAAATTAACTTGAGAAATATTGTCACTGAAGCCTTCATTACATAAGGGAAGACGTTAACCTGGGGTGAGAGAGACAGGGTTACCTTTCATAATCATCAATTTACATCAAGGTCTTTTTGCACCTTGAACCTGTCTTTGAAGGCTCCTGCTGGGGATGAGAACTGAGGAAATCATTTTAAATACAGGTCATCCCTGTCCATCGCAATGAAAAGGAAAAGCTTTGAATTTACACTGCACCAGACGGGATACTTGAACCGCCTTAGATGGTTGCCATAATATTTTTCTCCACGTATCCCTGGGTTTTAATTTCGCTTTAACATTTTACCATGGGAACATTCATATACATTCTGGGTCAAACTGGTGGATTTCTCTGACTTTCATTCTTGACCGTGGGGTGGTCAGAGCCTAATTATTCCATATTAACCTGATTTGATATTAACCTTTTCTACGACTTGACATGCTGTATATCGGCCGTGCTTTTACTGCAGGTTAGGGTAGGAGCTCTGCATGAACACCGTTTTTTCCGAGGGTTCCACATCACTTTCAGAGGCTAAAAAACAAAAGTTAATAATTCTGACAGTCTGAGAGGAATCTAAGCCTCTCTTTAGTCATTTGATGCCTTGTATAAATTTAATTGAATCCCAACGAAAGGCCAACAAATGCTCAGAGTGTTCGGGGAGACTGTGGCAGGAATATTGTATAACAAGTGCCTTAATTCCCTCAGAAGTAATTATGCTCTGTGATTAGGGAATTGTGCCTTAATGTAATTATACTGTGCTTTAAAGATTAATTTTGTCTGTGATGGCACGCTGCGTTATGTTGTTGTCTCACCACATTATACATAATCACAGCTCACTATCTCAACTGTTATCTGCAAAGAGTTCCCTCTGGTGTGGAGGATAGACACCGTGTGTTTGTGCATGTGTGTGTGTATGGGAGGGGGGGGGGGTATTTGTGCATGAACATGCCACACCTGTGCACACAGATGACTCTCTGTCCAACTGAATTTCATGAGGGATTATGTACTGCAAGTCTGGGTCTCATATGTTAACTCCCATCTACTTGTTAGCATGATTCTCTTAAACTTAGGGGTCAGTGCCACTCAGGTCTTTCCTTGAGTCCGCTTATATGCGTATTTACAAATAGATTTATTGTAAAGGGTCTGTATTTTTATCACGCTTTTCTGTTCTCTTTAGAACTTTATATGCTTTACAGTACAGTTTGTTATTCATACACACCCAGTGCATCTATGTGCAGCACTTTCTCACTCCGTCCATCAGACTGCTTATTGTGTCGGGAAACTCCAATCTCTTGATTGTTACATTTGTGTTCAGCTCATATGTTCATCAATCAATCAATCAAATTTTATTTGTATAGCCCATATTCACAAATCACAATTTGTCTCATAGGGCTTTAACATGTTGTGACATCCTCTGTCCTTAACCCTCAACAAGAGAAAGGAAAAACTACTAAAAACCCTTTTAACAGGGTAAAAAGAACGTAGAAACCTCAGCGAGAGCCACATGTGAGGGATCCCTCTCGCAGGACGGACAAGAGTGCAATAAATGTCAATTTTACTATATGTCAAGCAGTCCTGCTGCATCATAGTCTATGGTCAGCAGCTAGCAAGATCATGATCCACCATGAAGATCGGATGCCATTATAGTCCACAGTCATTGTCCACTGCTGCCAATTAGGATCCATCATCAGCTGCCACCTCGGTCGTGGTCCAACACCATTATGAGATGCCAACACGATAAACGATAAAGGATCTTTGAAGTACAAAGAAACTGATTGCACCATCAGTCCTTAAATTTTTTTCATTGGCACATGACATATAAAGGTCAAGAGTCATAGCGGAAACACAATGTAGGCCATTATATTTCATCAATAACGTCATAGAACATTAGGTGAAGGGCGCTACAGCTACTGGTGGTCTCTGACTGTCTCTCTCTAAATTATGCTAAGGTTTCTGACCGATGCAAAATCTCCTGATCCCTGCTTGTTGTGTTATTTCTGGTTGATTTGACCAAGGTCGAAGGGCCACTAGGAAATATCAAAGTTCTTCTAATCAATCCCATTATCATCAAGTTTCATGTAACAAGTGAGACGATTCTGCATCCTACTGGTGCAGATAAAAACAATAACGAAACAATGATGATTAAGCCGCTTCTGTGCAGATCTGACGTCACTTTCATAAGCTGCAGCAGAGGAGTTCTATACTGGTCTATACAGTAGTTACAGCCACAAGGAAAGAAATACCTGCATAAGAATGAGATGTAAATAAATGTAGAGAGCAGGTGCACTGAAGCTCCCTGGTAAATGTAGAAATTATGTAAATCCACACTATGTGTTAGAGCAGAAATGATTCCCCCTCTCGCCCACAGTAGAACACCACACAGGGGTTCTGTTTTAAGCACTTACCCTACTGACTCCTCTTCCCCGTTCTTCTCCATAATTCGTCCCCAGGATTTCAAAGAAGATGTTGGGGTTCGAGCCGTTGTCAGTGAACTCCAGGAAACTCGTGAGGCCGCTCACACCGTTCTGCAGGGACAAAATGATTTCATTTTAACTTATGTTGTTGTTCGGTCAAATTGTTCACTGAATAGCCGTGATTTTTATTAAATAATCATGGCTATAATCGCCTCATCAAACTACAAAATTTGAACAATATCCCTGTTAAGATCGAAGGACACCTTACAGTGAAACAGAATTTTTTTATCTTTCAGGTACTTAATTAAAAGAATCTATCTGTTAAAATATAAGAAAATATGTCTGATTTTGATTGCGTGCATTGTTGCTTTTTTCTGTGTACAAGACATAAAACATTGGAGACATTTTCCACTCGAGAATATATTGTCCTGAGTGTCAAGGCAGTTTTAATCAGTACACAGACACACACTCGTGCACACATGCAGGTGCTAGTCCCCAACCTTTGCCCTTCCTCCCAGCAGTGTGACCTGTCAGTACAAGTGACACTGCAGCTGCTTCAGGGAAGGAGAAAGGTGTTATTCTCCTTAATATGATTCATACCACGTGTGCATGTTTGTGTGCCTCTGTGTGATTGTGCCTTTTATGTGGGGTGATCTTGGCTATGGTGCATGTACACACGCATGCGTGTGTACATGCACCAAGGGCAAATAGGCACTTGCACAAACAGTGACACAAACAGTGACAATCTATATAATTATTAATATAGTGCGTTCAGCATAATGACGCATACGTTTCTACAAAACATTATAAACAAGGTTCAGAAAAGGTTAAGATTTTCCCAGCTTTTTAATCTATATTTGTTATCATTTGTTAAGTTACGTAAAAAGAACAAAATAGTAACAAGAGCAGAATAATTCCAAATGAAAAAAATGTCAGTAAACATGAATCATTTTACTAGCATCATCATTAATTAAGTAGTTAGAAAGTTTTATTTAGAATATGCCAAATAGGTTCTTAGAAAATATAGATGTAATTAAAAGTGTGTGCCCACTTAGGGGTTTTAGTTATTGTGTTGCCAAATTATTTAAAAATAGAAGTAATAGACTACAGTCAGTTCAACGCGAAATAAATCAACAGCACCGGAGAATGCATCCTCCAAAAAGAACAAAAATGAATTGACACCTTTTTAGAATAGTGTTTATAAAACCAAAAAACACTTAAACTGTCATGACGGTAATATTTATGCAGGACGGTTGTATTGGGCAACATTAGTTTTAACTAGGTGTAACAATAAACTGCCCAATGAGGGCAAATATATGATATGGTTCATGAATTCTGTTAATATGCTATTTGGCTAATTAATCAAATTTGACACATAAGTATATTATTACCGTATTTAATAGATTTATTCCCCTGGGAGGACCACAGACCCACACACTAAACCGCATGTTTATTTGCTTCCTTGAAAGCCGAGTAAGGTTGAAACCTGCTTGGATACTGTTCATTGCTTTTTATAATTATTCAGTTAATTAATGTAGACAGCTCGGTATAGGCAACAACAATTATCTTTATTTTAATGGAACATAGTGTAAATGTAATATAGCCTGAAAACATGATTGAAAGGCAAAGAAACAAATAAAGAAACAAGACTTCAAGGTACTTTTTGGCATTTGAAAGCTCCTTACAAATAAAAAATAAAGGTGAACAAGCCCGTTTCTTACAATACCAGCTGTAATTTATCCTTAAGAGTAAAGCCTTTGAAAGACTTTGAAACAGCCCCATGGCTCCTGGCTGGGAGGTGTGGGGCTGCATCACAGGATTAACTGTTTATAAAAAACAATCAACGGAATATTAAAATAAATCCTAAAACTGCTTGAATCATTGATACTTAAGAAAGTGGATTATGCAGCTAATGACGGGGCGGGGATATGCAGTTTCACCTGGTGCATTTCACTACCCGCTATATGAACCTGTTTGTGGACGACATCAACAGAGCTCCTCATCAACAGCTGCAAATTGGTATCTATAATGGCACCAGATACCAAATCACAGATTAAAAAGACAGACACCCAGCGAAGCACATGGCGGATACACTGCAAAACAGAGCTGATGCCAGAGTGTTCGAACTCAACTCCGTTACTGCTTTGGGCTCTTGAACGCAGCTCTTTCGAGACATCAGGGCTGGTTAGACAGCCGGGGCTGACTGATGAAAGCTCCACACCCCAGACAGATCTCAAGGTGAATTGCAGAGATACATATGAAAGCTATTGCGCTGTATTTGTTATTGTCTGACGCTAATCCTTAAATTAACATTTCACTTGGCTTCATCGTTCAGTCGAATTTCCATCCCTGGAGTAGTTTTTTTTTTTTCTTTATTGATATCAAAACAGAGGGCATTGATCCAATTGGATTTAACAGTGATCAAAGTGTTGCCAAACCCAAACGTGAACTCAAGGTGAGATGCAGAGATTCAGGAAATCGCAGCCGCGGGATGAAAACCATTATCTCCCACAAGTCAACTGTGCAGCAACTGAGGGGAACTTGCTAATTGATGCACGTGTTCCTTTAAAGCTACGCAATCATTTGAAACCAATAGCACTAAGGTCATAAAGTTACTGAGCACAGATCGGAAAATAGAAACTATTTCTTGAAATAACAAACAGAATCACATTTCCATGGGAAGTAGACGGTAAAGAGCCTTCTCCATGTTCCACTTCATCCCTGGGGAGGATTTGTGTTATCACAAGAGATGCCAATGTGTAAATGACTTCAGAAGGGATTGCATCTTGCTGTTTCGACTACAGTGCCTCATACAAAACAACAGCAGTCCCTGGTCTCAAAAACCTCATATAATGAGCAGATTGGATTGAAATGCAAATACATGCTCAATGAATGAGGTGCAAAATAATACAGTTTTCCTAAATGCTAAGAAAACACATGAAAAACATTAATAAATAGGAAGAAATGTAATATTGTGCTCATATGTTGTCGTTGGGAGTGGGGATGGACATATGCTGTTGCTTCAACTGTGGCGAATAAAACCTGCGTTCCAAGCACCCAAAATAGTTTTCTACTGCAAGGCAAGACTTTTGGCAGATTTATTCAAAATAGTCTTTTAGAATAAATGTTTTCTTTTTTTTTTGGAAACAAAGAATTTATGAGCTATTTTTAAACTGGCAAGGACGCGACGACAACATCGCACAGCAGTAGAGCGCCGCAGGAGACGGAAGAAACAGATGGCACGGTCCACAAACGGAGATTAGATATCAGTGACTTTGGGTCACAAAGATATCAACAACATTTCAAATAGAAATCCAGAAATGGAGAAGGTTTCACTGGTGATTATATAGTGCAAATCAGATTTGATCTTTCGTGCTGTTTCTTTTTACTTATATTTAAAAGCGTGTTCACCACTGTAAACAACAGTAAGCGTGTGTTGGTTGAACATTATCCTGGATTATTTCTGATTACTTATTTTTTTTAAACCAGAGAAGTCTTTTGATATTAATATATGAAAATCGTGGAAACTACAACTATTACATTGTTGGTAAAGTTTTATATATGGAGTATTTTTATCCAAGCGTTTTTTTGTTAGTTTCAGGAAATTGTGGAAGATAATTAATAAAGGTCTTTCTAGATTTGTATTTTAATTCATCCACTGTCTTTCCTCTGTTTTACTCCCACTGTTTTGGATGAAAATGCAATTTTGCTAATTATTAGTCTCTTTCAAAAAAAACGTAATCTAAAACGTGTACCATCATATCATATCATTCAACATGTCCCTGTTATTGTGAAGCTCATCTAATTATTTATATAATTGCATATATTTTGTTATTCATATCATATTGTGTACTATAGGGAATGTATATATATATAGCTTTAAATTAAATTTGTGAGCTTAATATGTGAGAAGTACATGGTAGCTTGACCGTTAAGTGTTTCAGATGTGAGAACCCTGCTGTTAGGAAACAACAGCCTGAACGCCAATGCCAACATTATCGTCAGTGTCTTGAAGCCTCAGACGCTTACTATTTATAAAGCTAGTAGGCACGTAACATAGTAAGAAATACAGAAGCATTTTAAAGGATGGGAGTTCATGTGGATTCTATCGTGGACATGACCCCATTTGAAGGCAGACTATTTGCTAGAGTGTTAAAGTATGTTTGAAAGCATTTTGAGTTGAACAGCTCCCCCCAGACCTGCAGGATAAGGTATGTGCTTTGCTTCTCTTCCCTCACTATCCTACCTTTTTGATAGTATCCAGCATGCTCTTGCCTCCCTGCCAAGGTTTGGAGGTCTTCCTGATGCAGCTCAGACTGGCCATGCTGTGCCACTTCCTATCCTCCAGTTTTCTGTGAAAGGTGTTGGCCAGCAGCAACACAGAGTCATAGATGTAGCGGTTGGAGATCTACAGAGGAAGAAAAGAATTTTTTTTATATGAAACCTTTGCACACATACACACAAAATAAGAGCTTTAAGGATGACAGGGATTAAAACATATTGTAGGATCTTGGCACCACAGAAGGAGTCAGAGAGAGAGAGGAGTTCATTTAGTCCTTGATAGATTGCTGTGCGATGCACCGAGCCTCTTCTCTCCATGTTAATGAGAATATAATAAAAAAGACTGCAACAGGCATGATTCAACGCACACGCAGATGATGTATACCCGCTCACATTAACACACTTACCAACACAATAATATAGAATCACAAGCCATTAGCTCAGTAACAGCGCACCTCATATATCACAAAGAAGACACACGCACACAGGGGAGAGAGAGCGATAACGATGCCCGGAATTAGGTCAATAAATTATAGTTATAATAACAGTTAAATTGAAGGTTTTTCTTTATGTTTGCTCTGAAAACAAACTTTTATATGGAATTCATCCCAACTCAGCTCAAAAACTGTAACTTGTTAAAAATGTATATAATATCCTTATGTATAAAAAGAGGGTGAAAAGTAAGATGGCTGCTTCACTACAAAAAAAGAAATCTAGAGCTAAGTCTTAGGTCTCTAAGAAAATACTGCTGCAGATGTTTTACAGTATTTTCAGGTACAAACATATTTCAGTTTTGGTAACAGAACAGTGAGTAAATGAATCCATGAGAACAGTGTTATTAGAAAATCCAATATTTGAAAGGGTGTAATTATTCTAAGCGAGATAGTCTTTGGAAAATTACTGTCACCAATCATAGACTCAAAATGTGAAACATCAAAATATTTGCTTCATGGGTGTGTTTCTTTACAAATATAATTTAACCTAATTTTTAAAAAGAACGAGCAGCAGTTTTGCTTGTTTGATCGACAACTTTCCCTCCAGAGCGTTAATTTTACTACTATGCTGTGATCCTTGTCCATCACTATTAACCGACAGTAAAACAAGTTCATCTTACATCCAACTTTGCTGACTTCATGTTGAACTATCTTGGGTTTTGTCTCCCAGTCTTCCACTTGTTGTCTTTTATCTGACAATCACTCTTCTCTCTGCTTATTGCTTTTTCTCTGAAATGTTTAAGTGAGACTACCTCTGCTGTTTGGGGAACTTGAATGATCAGTGGCTCCTGCTCTTCAGGCGAGCGTTATGTGCGAGTGTGTGTGTGTGTGTGTGTGTGTGTGCATGTGCATGTGCGTGTGGTCAGCCTGAGCAGATGTGCTTCAGTGCAGTGTGAAATTGGGCTTCTGGGCCACTCTCTGACCGCTGAGATGATCCGTTTCCTCTCTTTCTCTCTCTCTCTACCTTGCTTTCTCTCTGACTGTATTTCTCTACCTCCCTCTCTGAAATCAACCCACACACACAGGATATAAGAATAAACGTGAGTGAAGCGTGTTCCAACTGTGCATCCACGATATTATTCTCACTCTCTTTACCAAATAAATACATTGTCCCTGACTATAATGAGTATCAGTCAAACACATATACACACACCAGATTATGTATAATTGTGTATCTATTCAAAGAATATCTTAAAATGACTGGATTCTATATTCTATATGACTGAATATATTTTTATACGTGAGAAGCACTTAATTCACATCAGGACACACAAGCAAAATTAATATTAATATTCTTTACATTATTCAATGTTTCAGGGCCTCTTGTGCTTCCAGGAGTTAACAACGTTTTTGCATCACAAAGGCAGTATATTTTACAGCCATAGGCTTCCATCAACTTTTAGCATAAAACCTTTGTGAATTAAGCTTATATTTACCATTTTAGTCATTTTTTAAAATATATATTGTTACTTTATCTAATTAAAAAGAATAAACATGACATAAGAAAGACCATTCTCTCTTACATCCATGCACTGATTACAGCGGGTGAGAGTCACAGGACCTGAAAGGGCGATATCCACATAAACATTAAGAGCACGTCTCTGTTTTCAATGTTTTCCCAACTTTCATCAAATGTGTTCCCCCGGGGTCTTGTGCATCCACATAAATCAACAGCACATTAATTCAATTTCGTATTTTTGTCTTGACAAATAAATAAGAGTGTGTTCCTGTTTCTCCGCTCTGTTTGATGGCAGACTGATGACTCACATACACACAAAACGGGATAATAATTGCATACATATTGCCACCCTAGGGGACATATTAAAACAACAAAACTACTAAGTAAAGGAAATGTGAAAGAAAAGGGAGGGGGAAAATAGCTGTCACTTTTTTTCAGAACTGGGCTATAAGATGAATTGTGTGGTCTGAGATAAACACACACAAGGTTGTGCGCTGACTTTTTACCAAAATGATTAATGTTCCAGGTAAAAAAAAACAGCCTCACAGGCATAAAGGACAATGTCAAATCAGCAAGCCCGGGTGAACAGGAAGGCTTTTGGAGCAGGAGACATGTTGAAATGTCACACGCAAAAAAGAAAGGGAGCTGCGTTCAGGCAAATATGGAACAGCCGAGCGGCTTTGAAGAACATACAATAAGTCGTTTTCTCATAAACATGTAGAAGAAACCCAAAGAATCGTGTCTAAAATACATTACAATAGAGAGATTTTCAGAATACCTTTGCATGTAGAATGTATATGTCTGGGATATATGTAGATATACCTCAGACTACGACGTGTCTTGTTTACTGCGATAAATTAATTCGATATGTTGTACTGCATATTTAACAACAATATAACATATGAACAGTATCACATATTGATCAAACATCATGGACATATGCTGCATTCAGTGGACTGGGACCATCTAGTATGATTCAATTCACCAGCTTTATGATGTTTACAATGTTCCATGATTAGCGACATTATCAGAAATGTGTTTATCACTGAGGTTATATTAGTTGATGGTGTCCTATTAAACTATTCTTCCTTATATCCATACTTAACATGCATATTAGAAACACCTGTCGGTGTAATGCAGCAACACAACCACTTACTATGACCTCAGTGTTAACACATACAGTATGATTTCATTAACACCTCTATAGCAATGTGGATAAACGGCTGTAATGGATTGCGTTATCTAACAAAGTGGATATTGAGTGTATTTCAGTGTATGTGTGTGATATCACCAACATTTGTATATGTATTCTTGTTCTCTAAATGTCATTTGATGCACTTTGTTGTGCTGCTGTTTCTCATTTGGGAACAAAGCTGCCCTGTAACACAGTTGGTCCTTATTGACTTTATTCGCTGGGGCTTCAACCCCATTTTTCGATGTCTTGCTCTTTGATAGTGTGAATTTAGACTAAGGTTAGTTTTCGATCACTGCAGGTAATTAAACTGCAAGAGGACAAAGCGTTAAAGAGCCGGACAACAACTGCTCTGGGGAGCTGGCTGTGATGATACAGGCTGAAGCTTCCCGATCTATATGTTTCAGTGAGTGAAATAATACAGTGAAATTCCGTGAGTCTGTGCAATTTTGTGCAGATTAAGATACATATCTGGATCTAGTGAATTGAAATGTGGAATAATAAATTACTTTCCAATTACTTTCTATATGACACTTAAAATTGTTTTGTGTCTTATTGACTTCATTGAAAATGGTCGAAAATGGTCAAACTCACCTCCAGCTGATGGGACCTGGGGTTCTTGGGGTCACAGAGGGAAGTGTCGATCCTGTGGTTGTGTTTGACACAGCGCTGAGTTGTGTTCTGAGGCACAGGGAACATCTGCCGAATCAACGTCAGCCGACCGATTGACTTCATAACCAACTCCTGCAAGTCGTAGTCGGAGATCTCCTGAGAGAGTGGACAGAGAAGGGACATGTTTAGGAATATTGGGGAGACAAATAACGTGAGATAAATAATTATCAAATCCATGATGTCATTTTTATGTGCAGAGCCCCTGTAGCCAACATTTATGACAAAAAAAAACAACCACAACCACAACCACAAAATGAAAGAAGAAACCTTTTTGGGTACCTTTACTTCAAAGTTCCTGTAATTCATATTCAAAATGAAATATAATATATAGTTTAGGCCCATTGTCACCACACTGTGAAAACCATCGTCTGTATCATCTGCAAAAAAACTGTAATTTTGATCAAAGGAAAACGTCAGCAGATGGAAAGAAAAAATGTGTGTGTGTGTCTGCGTGTGTTCACATTTGTGTTTGCTCGCCGTGTACATACATGTGTGTTTGCACGTACTCTGCATGTCCTTGCAAAACCTTGGGGAAGGAATCATTACTAATTTTAGCCCTAGGACACAATCTTTCTCTCCCTCTCTCTATCCATGGATCTCCATCCATCCTCTGCAAGTGCAGAGGGTCATGTGGTGACGAGATGAGACCTGACGTTTATTGTCCCGGGTGGAGGCGACACCGCCACCAACTGAGACAGCCTCTGCTTTCTTTGTATATGTGTGCAGGGATGTCTGCGTGCTACGTGTGCGTCTTGTGGGCATTTTTCAGTTTGAGTGTTTGTGTGTACATATGTTTCCATGAGATTGCTTTTCAGCCTTTTCATTGAGCAAAATAACCTTTTTGCTTCTGTTTCAATTGCAGATTGCAGCCTACTCGACCGGGGGGCTGAGACCCTGCCTGAGGAACCTGCATATACATTAACAAGCCATCACACACGATAGGGAAGGGTAATATTATAGATTTCCTTGGTTCATTGACTAATCTCATCGGATTTTATATGAATGTAATTAACGTTCATTAAGACCTGTGAGCCTTCACGGGATGTGATCAATGGTGATTAGAGGCAGTTTTATACAGGCTTCATTGGAATAGTTGTGCTCATCTGCATTAATTACATTGATGAATGGCCCTAACTCGATATGGTTTGCACAAATATACATTTGTTTCTGAAGTCATGTTGACGCTCCTCTGAATGTTTTTAATAAACCACGTCAGAATTGAGGTCCAGTGATGCAACCTCAGATACTTTCAAAGACCGCGCTTTTTTTGCTGTCAAATCAAATAATTTTTCTTGAAATAGAGTAACCGACCTGAGATCCTCAATTGATTTAAATGAATAATAAAAGATAAAAAAACTGAATAAAGGGGTGTTATCACCTTGAAGAAGACCTTAAAGGATTAAACAGGTTTATCCTTGTATTAATACCCTGTGCTCTGAAGTATCTACTTTCTAAACAGTCAGAGTAAGGAATCTATTTGCTGGGCTCAAACATGGAAAAAATCCCAAGCGGTCGCAGAAATAACAGCCCTGAAGGGGACTGCGCTACAAAGCTGAAGAAAAGAGAAGCAGGACAGAGAGAAGATGCTGAAAATTGCTTAAAAGGCAGATCTGTGGGCCAATAGAAAATTAAGATTCACAGCAAACAGTCAAGGGCAGGCGGAGAAACATCAGCGGGGCAAGAATTATCCAGAGTGCCCCACTCAAAGGATCAAACTCAAACATATATAGACGAAGCAATGTACAGGAATACACACACACACACACACACACACACACACACACACACAGACACACACACACAGGGAAAAGATGAATTTGAGATTTGTCCTCTCAACAGGTGTTTGCCCATCTTTCTTCTGTCCTCCTGTTCTCTTTACCTCTTTGTCACTGTCTCTGGGGAACGACCAAACACACTTCACATACTATGACTCTCAGAGGTGGCTTGCTCTGTTCAGCTGTTGGCCTTTCAAAAGCCAAACAAAATGAATGTGACACGTACAATTACACAAAAACTGATATGAAGACTAAAGGATCATATTATCTCTCACATGTTTACCCAAGGAAATCTGTGATTTATTATTACATTATTCTAAGTCTATTATTATCCTTTCAAACAAACGTTTACCGAATAACTTTTAATTGCCATTAATTATTTTTGTTTTATCCTCTTCTTCCATTAATCATTTTTATGAAAGGATTTTGTATTATTTTATCTGCTATCTTTGATTTAAATGACATTAATTTGCGATCTTGTTTTAGATTCTAGTTTTCATTCGTCCTCTTCGTGAAACACTTTCTTATGGCTGTTTTGAAATGTGCTATATACATAAAGTAACTATCATTATTACTCTTTTTTAATTCTGTCTAAAAGCGATGGATCGTCAATCTTTTAATGGCTTCCTCAATCAATAGAAAATTATATTAAATATTATTAACATAAAGACTTTGGTTTGGTAAAATGTTGAACAGTACAATCAAATCACTTAATTTGACTTTCAAAACAAGCATGGAATAATTACTGCTCATTGCTATATTAAGGGCTTTTAGGGGAATAATTGTCAATCCATTCTCATTAATCAAAATGCACCTTCAAGCTAAACAATCAACTACAAAATCATTCAGTCCTGAGGACAGACGAGTGCGGAGAGTCCAACTATGTGAAAGCAGAAGCTGTGGGTAAGTTGTAACCCTCACAACACCCTGCAGCACTAAATCATTAGTTGTTTACAACATAAACTTGAAGTTTTGGTCTGCCGGCAATCCCCATCAACCTCAACCTATCACCTCCCTCTGCCTCGCTCCTCTCCCAGGAGCACCAAATCCTCTTCTTTAGTGTTTTATAGGAAGAAGAGAGTCAAAAAGCAAAAAAACACATCCCTCATCCTCAATTCTTCTTGGCACTTCCTCTCTGACCCCTATACTTTGTCCTCCATGTTTTCTCTTCTCAACCCATTTCTTTCTTCCTCGCTCTCCCCTAGAGACACCAAATCCCTCCCGTCTCTCTTATCTGTTTAGAGTGGGGGGATTTTTTTCCGTTTGTTGTTTGACCCTCTCTGCTCCTCTGCTCAACCCCTCAGTTCATTCCCATTCAACCCCACCGCCTATGAGAACAGCAAATCCCTCTGTTTTGCTCTCATTCAAAAGTTCAACGTTTTGAAAAACAAAACAAATCCCAACAAAAGCCTGTCTCATTACATTTGCCCTCTCGTTCTTTTCTTGTCACCTCGGGCAATTTTCCTCAACAGCGCCTAATTTATTTCTCCCTCTCATACAACCCATTTTTGGAACATTCATTAAAGGCCTTGACACTAAAAAAAGTAGAATAAGCAGAGGAAAAATTGGCGACTGAACCTTGTTTTGATGGGAGTTGTAACATTGGCCAGAGGTTACCCTGACTACCTCTGGAATTGGGCTGGTTGATCTTTAATCTAATCTGTATTCAAAAGGAAAAGAAAAAATGCATGTTGTTGAATACCGGCAACTGTATTTCCATTTTCAAACCCTATGGGTTGTAGAGAAGGCATAGAGCAAAGGTGGATATAGAAAAATGATGGCGAAAGGGCAAACACATGAAATATTAAAGTAAAAATGAAAAGCGATCATGATCACAAGCAGCGAAGATGCTTCATTGAGACGGTGATTGAATAGTCAGTGGAAAAGAAAAAAAACAAATAAATCAAAGTTTTTGATTCAAAAAGAAAAAACATTTGCCATGAACAAGGCTTAAAATACCAACAGCTCCAGGGGACCTGCAACAGTAGTCTTATATGGCTGTAGTCATACTGGGCAACTTCCAGCTGTGCACAGCGTACACAACAGTTATCTCCTCTGCGAGCACTTCTGCAGCTGTAAGTAAGCGTGTTCTCTACCTTAACTATGATTTCAGTCTGAGATAATGTTCTATCTTCAATGTTTCCAAGAACAATGACTCTCATTGCCAGTGAAACCTTTTTGTAGTTGGCAGATTTTTCAAGGCTTTACCCAAACATTTGTTGAATGTTCTTAAACCGTTAAATAACATATACCTGGTCGATGGAATCGCCGTATTGTACTTTAGACAGCGAAAACACTTCAGTTAAGTTTAAGGAAAAATCTAGGTTGGATTCAAAGTCACGAAAGATGTTGGGTCTGAAGTCTTTGACATCAACAATCTTTCCATTAGCTTCACCAATTTCTGTAAATGCATAACCATTAAATAGTGTAATGATGCTTATTTATAGGATATCATGCAGTTAAGAGCCAAAATGACCGAACGGCCTTATCTTGTATTATCTAATTACCATGCACATATATCCCTTGGGGGAAAAAAAGGCAGAAATAAATGAAGAGGAAAAGAATGATGACAAAAAGAGTAAAAATGGCAACAGGGAAGATTAAGACAGATAGCATAATGGAGGGTGACAGATTCTGGAGAGAATCAGAACGACTGAGGTCAACAGTGGAGTTCCTCCAAACTTAAGAGAAAATGAGAAGCCATGACTGCTCCTTATTATTTCTGTTCCTCATCGTCATCCTCCCTCATCCCAAGCAGAACGTAGGAGATAGGGAGAGGAAGGATGATCAATTATAACTGTGAACTCCCCCTCAGTGGGGCTGTCTGACTGCTGGCTGTAGATAAAGCAGAGTTATGACAACCATACAGTGCCCCATCATCCATAATAAGCCACAGGGAGGGAAGAGCACATTCCCACATAGGAATAGTCATTCTCCAAAGAACCAGTACTAGAAGACATCACAAATGACAAAACATTACAGCCACTCATCCTCCCTAAATACTTCAGCAGAGGACTTCGCATACATGGTGGCAATATTGTGTCCACATTAGAACAACGTGTGACTAAATTTCAGTCCTGATAAGCAGAAATAG
The DNA here is from genome assembly GCF_963576545.1 of Limanda limanda. Taxonomy (NCBI): domain Eukaryota; kingdom Metazoa; phylum Chordata; class Actinopteri; order Pleuronectiformes; family Pleuronectidae; genus Limanda; species Limanda limanda. The sequence goes on along the minus strand of NC_083640.1, from coordinate 17,590,215 downwards.
GACTTCTTATCATTTTAAAGCTATGTGTGAAGCTTTTCCTTAGATTTGTTGAAGGCGTTTGTGATTTTTAGTACAGTTCAGAGCAAGAGAGAGGGAGTCCCCTTTCCTTTAAGCTCTTTTTGCTCCACCACTTCTCTCTTGTCCTTCATCTCCCTTTCCCTTTCTCCTCATCATTACCAATAAGCTTAGATGGGTCACATTTGTTTTTCCAAATCTCTTTTCTCTCAAAATAATCCAAAGCCCTGCTTGAAAACATTAGGGCGAGATTGGCTGGGTTGATTATCAGTGACTAGTTATAGAATTTAGATTAGCAAAATAGGTTTCCTTAAATTAGCTGTGTCTCCATGTTCAAGCCAACTATAACACAATTAGCCAACTGTGTTGAATTGACAAATTTAATTGACGTAATAACATTAACAATATTTTTAACATAAACACCAGCTACTCTTACCTTCTGTACAAAGCTTGAAAACTGTGTAATTCACACCTGAGACCTGGCATGAATTGTACCTGACAGTTTTAGTTTTAAATCTATAACTATAACACTACTTCAGTGATAATCCACCATTGCTAAAACATTAACAACCTGGAAAGCTTTGGGCTGCCTGACAGCATTTCGTCATTGACTCCTCAAAGGCAGGTACAAAGTGTTACAGGCTACATGCTGCTAGACATACTCGCACGCTGCAGAATGACATCTTAAGCCTCTCAGGAAGCTAAGCAGAGAGCAGGTCGCTGTCAGAAGGCCTGGAGAGTGGTAGACAACACCAGATGCCTGACAGGATGCAATGAATATGAAGGGAGTCTATTAGACAGCAAGATGTGACTTTAGCCTACCAGGCATTCGGGTAACGACGGACTGCTCAGTAGGCCGGCTGACTAAGCCATCTGCCAAAGAAAGTGTATAAAGACAGGAAGAACACATTTCTTCTATTGAGTCGAGTCTCAATTGTTACATCGTGTAAACACATCCATTTCAATCAACAGAGGAGTGGCATGACAGTTTCTGTATGAAGTCAAGGACTTATACAGAGTGGCTCCTTTCAACAGGTCTATCCTTGTTTCTCCCTCTGATAAAAAGTAGAAAAGCTGCCATTTTCATTTATGTGCAGGTGGAAGGCTCACTCTTTTCCCTCACTACCTGAGAGTATTAGCATTTGAGAAAAACAAAACTGAGTGGTTGTCGGCGGCAGTATACCTTCATGTAGTGAGACTGACACTCTAAAAGCGAGAACCAGAACAAGATGGTCGGTTCTTTTTGTAGCATTAATGGATGTCATACATAACAGTGCTGTTCCGTCAGCACGAGCCAGGTACGCTGTGCTTGACCATTTAAAGCTAAAAACAGAAAGATACAGAAGCGGCAGCTACTTCTCTCCTTACATCTGATCTCAGAAAGGTTTTCTGGCCCAAAGAGGATCTGAAGTGTTGGCCTATCATCTGGTTGTTTACTGCCTCACAACAGGATATTGCCTGGGTCAATTTGATGAAATATTGGGATTTTAAAGGGAGCAGTACTTTTGCTGACTGAGGATAAAAGCTGGGATCTTCATTGGTTGAGTTGCTATCGCTAGCTACAAGAAAAGATGCTTCTCTGCGCTTGATTCAACTGCCACCATTCTGAGATCAGTCAGAAAATTGTGTGCATAGTCATGTAATTTAGAAAGTAAACATACAAAATTATGCTTGTTTCTTTTCTGCATAAGTTGTCTTAATAATCTCCTTGGCAAACAGACGAAGAGGAGATAAGATGTCGGTGCATCCGCTTTTCATTTCACAAAGATTTTAATTGCACCACCTTGATGTTTCATATTCACTCAATTTACATACAAGTATATACATTCAACCATGTAACATACAACTCAAGCACTTTAATTATGTTCTGCTTCCTATCTAACATATTCTTATGTTTTCTGTTAATCAAGGTATTAGGTTCTCTGTGGAAAACCTGCGATGAGGTCATCCTGAGGCTAGAAAACATAGATCTGCATTATTATCAGTTAATGAAAATAGAAGGGACATCTTAGATATTGTATATTTTAAGAGTTGGTTTGGAGCAGCAGAAAGGTCAGAGTGGAGAAAGGTGAAGATGTCCAAGCATGTTGCAGCCAGATGCAAGAGAGAGATCAAGACAGACAACATGAATCAGGAACTAGAACAGGTCCTGTTATTAACAGAGATTTGCTACTACTACTACTGTTGTGTATATTTTTGTCTGCTCCATTTCTGTCAGTGTGGTAATCAGCTGAATATCACAATGAGATGGTTTGTGGTGCTGGTTGGCTCCTCGGCTGTGCTTGCCTAGAAGTCACCGCAGACTACTGATGCATGCTAATATTTGTTTCAAACAGACTTTCTTTGCGGAACTGCGGCAAGCAATGGGACTGCTGAGCCTTGTGGCATTTATTGTTTTGTACCAAACAAGGTTTTCCATTTTCTTTATTGTAAATCATATTCTGCTGCTCCTTCAGTACGTGTTCTTGTGCACACTGTTGGGTTGAGAACCAGCTCATGTTGGTGCGTGAGTGTGTGGGAGCTCGGACTCCCTGCTGGGTCCTTCCAGCTCACTGCAAAGCCCAAGGCTACCAAGACACAGTGCATTAGCGATCAGTGTACACACGCATCCAAACATACACGCTCACACACAAACACACACAAATGAAGCTGATGCAAGTGGTTTTGTGAAAGGGGACTTCTCGTGAGGCGAGATCAAAGTTGTGCTCCTATTTAAAATCAATATGAAATTACAGGAAACAATGTTAAGGTTTAATTATGTTTCTCTAAGGAGCAATAATCAGTGATTGTGGAATGGAAATGAGAAGAAATTCACCGGACAAAAACTGTGCAGTCTGCGGAGTAAACTAGGGAATCCTAATATTTAATGAACCAACTGATTGGTTTATTTTTGCCTAATGATGACGCATTTAAATGATGAAACTACAAAACAAGTTCACATTGCTCTGTCACCACATGCCACAGATATAAACCAATCTGCCACAGCATCTGCTACCACTTTTAATGTTGTTGCTAATCTGTGTTTATGCTCATTCAGAGATGTTCTTTAAAGGTCACCTTTGTCATCTCTGAAATTGCTTAGTGTGTGTAATCTGGCTTAAGCGGTGTGCATAAAATATGTAAGATCTTTACTGTAATGTTTTGTCTTCTTTTCTTGTGGCCCACAGCAGCATGTGCTCTCTAAAGTTAACAAAATTGGCCTTCAAGTTGTGTGTTATCGGATGAATGGAAAAAATATAGAGTCGACAACTTTTTAAGCTCCCCCTTCTCCTTCAAACATCCAGGACAGTGAAGAGATTAGAGGGGGTTCAGTATCTAAAACCATAAATATTCCCAGGATGATTGAAACAATAAGGTGAACTGATGGAACACCCAGTACAGGATCCATAAATCATTCTCATGGCACTCACCTCATTTATCAGGATCCAGTGACAATCGAAAGCAACCAGGTTGGTCTCCACCACCTACAACACACACAAAAACACAGCGTCACGTTTAGAGTTAAAATCATAATCAGTTATAGGAATATCATTGGTTTGGGAGATATCAGCTTTAAATATATGACTATAGATGAGGAAAAAGTTGCAAGACAAGAAGTTGTTTTGTTGTTGTTTTTAAAGAAAAAAAAATCCCTTTAAAACATATTTTCCGTTTTGGATAATGCGATTCTTTGTGTCTGAAGTGTGAATATTTTTAAGAGAACATTATGGAAATGTGCAAAGCAGAAACTCAGTGTGTAGCTTGTATCAAAGGTGCTCAAGTAATCTGCCAAATCTCTCTTCAAACAATGCAGAAATGGCAAAACTTGCTTGTCTGTGACAAAATAACTGCAAAAACTCCCACATAAACTCACGCTTAAATGTCAGCGTTACAACTTTGTTCTCATTAGACAAACCTGTGAGTAGAATTCTCTCTCTCTCTCTCTCTCTCTCTCTCTCTCTCTCTCTCTCTCTCTCTCTCTCTCTCTCTCTCTCTCTCTCTCTCTCTCTCTCTCTGTCCCTTCCTTTAGGCTCTATTTTAATGATCTGATGCACAAGTGTATTGAGGGTTTGTCCAAATCCAATTGACTGGAACTCGATGAAAAAAGAAGCGTGCTGCGCTGCATTGTTCAAAAAACTTGTGTTTTGTCTCTTACTCGATCATTGGGGTGTTTAGGGCACAAAAACATGCAATAAACTAATCAGAGCACCATTCCCCTTAAAAAAAACAGGTGCACTTGCAATTTGGTCGATCAATATCATATAACTGAGGCAGCACGAAAGAAGGGTTCTGAGGAAATGCATTGCGCATGTAAGCCATACCACTGTTCCCATTGACTTCAGACCAGGTGTTTGTTGGTCAAGTGTGCAATTACTCCCTAAGGCCTTAAGACAGCAGCACAACAACACACATGGGTGCTCAGGTGGGTGCATGTACTTTAAAAAGCAGAAGGGATGAACGGGACAATGACATGTGTGCTTAACTGTAACTAGCAAAGATGCTTTGCGTAGGGTGTGCGGCGTTTGGTCTCCTTATCTCACACACACTCGGAAAAAGAAAACCTTTTGCATGAATTGTTAACGACTCAACTTAAATATTTATATGTGTCAACTCTTTACTAGTAGCTACACCATTGTTAAACGTTGCAGCATGGACACTTGGGGAGCTGCACCTCAAGAGCAATTGCGTGCACACACACACACACACATGCACACGCACACAAACACGCACTCGACGGGGCAAAAACATTTGGCGCTCCAGACACACCCACTGTACATCTGCACTACATCTGTCGGTACACTAATGTTATAATGTCCCTATAAACAGCAGCAGGTGCTTCTCTCTCTCTCTCTCTCTCTCTCTCTCTCTCTCTCTCTCTCTCTCTCTCTCTCTCTCTCTCTCTCTCTCTCTCTCTCTCTCTCTCTCTCTCTCTCTCTCTCTCTCTCTCTCTCTCTCTCTCTCTCTCTCTCTCTCTCTCTCTCTCTCTCTCTCTCTCTCTCTCTCTCTCTCTCTCTCTCTCTCTCTCAGTGTCTGACATCCCTTCTCAATCATTGTCTGTGACCAGCAGGATGTTGAGATCTATTTACTCACGTTACTTTTATCTCCTTCTAACCCCCCCCCCCCCCCTTGTTTCTCCTTGTTTTTCAATTCACAACATGAATAAATTAAATTATGTTATGACAACAGCTATTTCTTGGGGAAGAGATTTTCTCAGGGGTGTATCCAGGAGAAGGGCCAGAGGGGGCTGTAGCCAAGTTGATCCCCTGTCTTTTTAAAAATAAACTAGTCACTAAATAATAAGACTATATAAAATACGACAATTTGCTGAGAATCTTTAACTTCTGAGCTTTTTTTAAGTACACAATGTGGGTATACGACACACAGTATTTCAATGATGTGTGGCTGATAGCTATAGAGCTAACAGTATCCAAGGAATGATACATGTGCACCTCACTGAATCAGGGATGTTGAACAATTGAATAATTGGCCCCTTTGTTCAAATTGTGGCCCCTAAAAGCTAATATCATGATACACCACTGGATTTTACAAGTGTTATGTAAATAGACAGAATTGTCAATCTGGGCACAAGGTAAATAACAACAAGTAAGTCGCGCATCACTTATTGATAGTCAGATGAAACACCTCTGAAGACAGGAAAGCATGGTGACATTTAGAAAAGGTGATGTGCAGCAGTACTTTTTCTCCTGTCAGCACTTGGTTCTACCCTCTTCTTCCTCCCATCTGCAGTTCTCCTTTCTTATCACCGCCTCTGCCGCACTTCTCCGTAATTTCTGCTCCCCTGTACTCGCTCACTTCTCGCTCTGTGCCTACCCCCGCCCTCTCCCTGCCACTGCCGGTGTAAAAATACAGTGCCACTCGTATATCATTAGCTATAATTGTCGAGGTGACTATGGCACCGCGTGTCATAAAACACTTTTTAGCCGTAAACAAAAGGCAACAGCTGGAGAGGGTGATGGAGCATGGCTAATAGTGGTTTAATCTGCCACAGAGTCTCCATAAAACTTCGTCATTTTAACACTGACGGCTTCCATAAAATACAGCCTCTGCAGGAAACATGGCTGCGACACAGAGAAGGAATGCTCAGCAGGAAGGAAGGGGACAAAATACACGATTTGTCTTAATTTCTCATGTCAGTCAGCGTATTCTGCTCCTTCTCTTCTTAATACTTCCCCTTTTTTCATGAGTGCAGCTGAAAAATATACAGTTTAAATCACAAGCATACTGGGGGTTCTTCATCTTTTTTTTGATCTCTCGTGTTATTTCTGTCTCTGTCTGTTGGAGCACTGCAAAAAACAGCAATTTGGAGCAGTGGAGGAGGGAGAGAGGAGGACGGAGGTTTGGAAAGCTGTTACTCTCCATCCCCATGTTCCCTTCCCTTGGTGCTCATTAGGAGATTAGTACATATTCACATAGGATTATTGGTAAATCATGTCACTTTTAAACATGCAAATATAAAATCATCTCTGAGTGTGGGTGCGTGTGCAGGATAATTTCGAAATGGTCAATAAATAAATGTCGATGCGTGATGGTTTGTATTGAAGTGCTGGCGGATGTGAGCGTTTCCACTTCTCCCATTATGACCACCCTCTGGCAGGCGTCTGGACAGATGTTTCAAGCTAATTAGCGAAAGGGCAGACTCCTAACACTAGACATGACTCCTGAGGGGCTGGAAGTGTTCAATACGCTCACTCTCTCAAGCTCTGTCTCTCACACACTCTCACAAACAGATTGACAAGAGCAAACACCGCAAACAGCCTTCTTCGCGTGGCTGCATGTCTGTGTTTGTCTCCATGTACAAAATGAAATAAAAAAACTGTTATGAATTCTGTGCCAACACTGCAGGTGGGCAGGAGTCACCTGGGCACCGTTCCTTCGTGCCTCCACAGAGATGATTCTGACCTCTCCGACCAGCTTGACAAAAGCTTCATCTCTGCCCAGTTCTCACTTCCTTTGAAGCCAGAAGATCATACGGACCAAGGCTCTGTGGTCCGGAACAAATCCAATCACTCGGTGTCAATATGAGAAAGCCTTTTCTCAAAGTCTGGGAGCACACACGGAAGACTAAGACAGATCTGCATCATCGTGCCACTGCGAGCCCCAGTCTGGCATGCTCTCTATCGAGTGGCCACAGTGCGGCCAAACACTGTTGTGATCCTGTAATCATCTTCGGCTACCTGTCACTCCTGGAGGAGGCCAACAAAGAAGAAAAATCATTGATTCTGGCAACTGGGTGATGTTGGCTTACAAGAGAGTCAAAGCCTGGAGCTCACACCAAGACCTGACTTGACAACAGTAAGGCAGATTTAACAATACTACACACACACTCACACCGATACAAACACACACATCATGTGTTCAAATTGCACAAAAGACAAGAGCAATACCTATATTTTGTTGGTCTTTTATTCAATATGCCTTTATATCATACTCATGTATATGGCTGTTTGTGTCTCTGCATATGAGAGGGTAAAACCTATTAATGCAAAAGCAGACATCGCCTCAGTACACTATGCGGGAAGCTTAAGGAGGGAAAGTGGGTGTTGCTATTGAATAAAGTGCTCCAAATTGAAAATTAGTTGTGTAATTTAATTTCACGCACTATTTGTGATCAAATCAAGCAAATAGCCTACAGCCCACCCTCCAAACTAGGCATATCCAGGCTTCACGCTTAAACGTGCGGGCGCAATCTGCGATAAAACACCCATACATACATTACACAGACAAACATCTAAAAACAGAAGCATGTCCAGCGGCTGTTACGTCATCTTCCCAGAGAAAAGTGCTTCTATTTGCAAAGCTGTGGTCGTGCCTCCTCTGAACCTGCTATCAACCCTCATCCAAGCGTCCTTCTTGATTACTGTAATTAATTTGGCGTTTCTGTGTCTGGATGTATGGGGGGAGCAATGTGTCTGTGTCTTGAGGTGGAGGAGCAGGATTACTGTTATCATCTCAAACCTTTTCTTCCACCTGAACGCTGTAAGACAACGACAAATATACAGAGAGACACTCGAGTAATGGGGAGAAAGTGGGCATGGACGATGGGGGACGGCAGAGACAGAAAGAAAGATGATGCTGATGAAAAAGGACACTTAATATATGTGGTTGTGTTAACTGTAATACAAAATTGTAATTTTAACCAATGTGTTTTCATTATTGAATTCCCTGCAGATTAAGTTTCGATCCTTTCTTTTCTTCTCCTTGTCTGTTAAGCTTTTGTGCTGCTGCAAAAAAATCAAGTCAAGAGGGCTGATTTCATAAAATAGGATGAAATTTGTTATAAGACTTCATACAATGAGCACAACTCCATAAAATAAAATAAAAGGACTGAGGTGCTGCAATTCCATTGGTGCATCTGTCCCTGGCTTCACAGTTTGTTTCTCATGCTGTTGATTTCTTCATTTATTTGTGGTTTAATAGGTTGAAAGTAGGTAGAGATAGGACACAGGTATACCCCCATTGCAGAATTAAATGAATCAAATCAATTACATTTTATCTGTAAAGCCCAAATTCACAAATCAGATTTCTTCTCATAAGGCTTCCAAGGTGCGACATCCTCTGCCCTTAACCCTCAGCAAGAAAAACTACCAATTACGTTATTTAGACAATCCTACAAATGATATGCTGCGTGGAGTTTTCTGTTAGAATTCAAAAAGCCCAATCAAAGTTGTAATTTTTTAAATACAAATTATAAATCTATTATTCACACTACATGTGATGCACAAGATTTCCAATCATCTAACGGCAGGGACAGTATCCTGAACACCTTGACTTCACTTTCTCTTCCCTGCCTGCCAGCACGATTGCACCGATTTCTCTTCTTCTCCGCTCCTGCACCTCATTCCCACTGAAGCACTTCCTTTCATCAATTTGTGAGCCACGAAACCTCTCTGCACCTTCCTCTTCCATTCCCCCGCTCTCGCCTGCCTAATCACAGACTCCTCTCACTGTGTCTAATTTGCATGTCTCAGAAATCGGTTACAAAACACATTAAAACATTACCACCATCCAAAACAAGCGCAGGAGTTTCTTCACTCGTCCTCTCACTTCTTTTCCGTTCAGCCCGTCTCCCCCATTCAGTCTCCCCCTCTCTCCCCCTCCCTGTTTATGAACCGAGCATTTAGTGCATGCTAACTGAGGCATTTTCTCCCTGATACATCATAACTGCTGCATGTCACCACTGCCATTTAGGCTTAATGTCACTAATCTCTCTCACACTACTCCCCTGGTCATCTCATGCATGCTTGATTGTGTGTTGTGTGTCTTGATGTCAATGTGTGTTTTTGTGTGCATATCTGCATTGTATGTTGGAAAGAACCAATGTCAAGCAGAGGGCAGTGCATTATGACACTGCTTTGCTCTATGGAGTTAAATACTTGGCAGAGGAGCACTAAGCTCTGACCGATGGCGTGCAAACAAGCATACACACACATAGACACACGCCCATGCATAAACGGGAACTCCTCTGGCATTCACACTTAGCACACAAAAGCTTGTGTTGCACCAAATGCACCCACATAACATCGTCGTAAAAATAGATTACATGATAGCTGCTTGTCATAAAAAAACATAAACTCACTCAACGCGCATGTACCTACACATCTGGTCTATGACACATCTGGTCTATGACAGCTGTGACTGAAGCAGTGGAGAATGAAAAATAATGGTTTCAGTATGATTTGTGACCACATGGACACACAAAGACCACCAGCTAACGCAAAGAAGATACAACCAGCCCAGAATACCAATGTTTAATATCAAGACGTCTGTGTGTCCTATCTGAGGGTTATTGCTTGTGAAGACTACTTTGCTGTTAGATTGATACTCAGCGCCATGTCTTGAAAAAACTGTAAAATCAAAGAAAAGCATAATGGTGGATGGAATCTCAAGTAAGCGTTAAATCTATTATAGTGTAGTGAGGCAACTCTTGTATAAAAGGAATGCACTAACGGTAGAGTAATGTCATACATTTTGATGAAAGTGTGCCGAGACTGAGTTGGTTGAAAAAAGCATATGATTAATAAATCCATTAAAAATGACTAAGTGTGCTCACAAAGAGTTTAGTTCTTTGAAAAAAATAGATGAAGGTCTGCGGAGATCTTGACCACATTAGTGCCATATATTTGGTTATTATGTAGTTTACATTTTTATATTGTTGTGCATTTTGTAGCATGTGGGAAAAAGTCACATCACCCTGCAAATTAAATAAAGAACAAGAATTACTGCCCTTTGGTTGTATGCGTCTGCCAACAAGTGTAGTTTATATGGGTAACATCGATTATTGAATTTTGACCAGCAAATTCATATAGTACATCTTTGAATACAAGTGAACATTTATAGCTAATTTGAAAAAAAATCCCTCAAGGTGATTCTGAGATGTTGCATTCACAATATTTTAAGTTGTTTAAAATCACAGTGGCATAAACCTCCATAAATCTAAATGAACGTTTGCTTCAAATTTGGAAGGATTCCTCTGAGGTGTTCCCAAGATATCCTGTTCACAATGCAGAAAAGTCCTGTTTTGTAAGGTCACACTGACGTTTGACCACAAAAATCAAATCAGTTCATCCTGGCTGGGATGGACACAAGACAGACGGACGGACAACCCGAAACATGATGCCTCAGGCAATAGTAGATTTCATTTTCAGGTATGAAGGTGTCTGGTTGACCTTCTTCAGCTCTGAGGCTCAATGTGGCAGAGCAGCAGGAACAAAGGGAAACATTTGTGGAAAAGTGTAAATATAATATAAATGTATTTGAAATAGACGTTTTACAGTGAAAGCATCACATTTAAAATCGAAAAGAGATGGAAAAACTGTGACATTTCTAAACAGCATAACATTATAAAAGGAGATAGTAGCTCCTCGGGAAAACAGAGGTCGATGTAATGAAGTCTTAGATGCACTGGACCGTACCATGACATGAGGCAAAGGGGTGTCAAAGGCCTCTGTGATTGCTCCCAAAACTAATAACTCTAAATCACCTCCATTACTGTCTGTTTAATTAGTCCGATCCTGCCGCGGTCACACACCAGTGGTCTGCAAAGCCTATAAAGGTGGCAGTTGTATTCTGGTGGGGGAAGACGAAGAGAAAGATATTGAATAATGCAGATTGCCGTTGTGTGTCTGTGTTCATTAACGTGTGTACGTTTTTTCTCTTCTCTTTTCAGTGATTGCTCAAGAAGAGTCTTTGCATACCGCATTTGACGAGGTCGCTCACTCCGTGTCTCTCTCGCCCGCACATGCACATATACACACGCACACCACGCCGACCGAGAGCTGTCGCACTCAACAAAAGCCACCAGACCTCATCTTGACAAGGGCTTGGCCTGCTCACCCACCCACCGCACACACCATCGGCGTTATCGATCAATCACTCATGTTCTGATGAACACAAGCGGGGGAAAACGGCAGAGTCGTTCACTTTTTTTGTCCTTTCAGCAGACATCTTTCAGTCACTATATGTTTTCTCTCTTGCTCTCTTTCCCTCTATTGCCCTCCCTGTCTCCTCTCTTTCTCTTTCTGTCTGACATATAATATAATGCTCGGACAGTAAAGGTCTTTGATAGTATGTGTTGTGATGGCAGAGGGTAACAGGGCCAACGCACAACACATGTATCATCTTTTAGCTGTGTGTGTGTGGGTGTGTGTGTGTTCGTGTGTGCGTGTGCGTGTACACAAAAGCAAAAGACATGAGGGTATGTGTGCACACTTCGGCCTTTCAGTTTATTGATCAAACCACAGCTGCAAGCACTGCCATACCCACAGAGGGAGTGTATAGGCTGACACACACACACACACACACACACACACACACACAATTGCACACATTCGCCACTACCAGTCCCAGCAAATATGAGGTTATGCAACCTGACATTTAGATATGAAAAGATCAATGGCTGGAACAAATAGAATAAGCGGTCTTGATAGGTCTACGGTAAACAGCTTTGTGTATTTGTGTGGGACTGTGTGTATGTTTCCGTATGTTCTTTATTTGATTTACTATCAGCTTTATTCAGTACTAGAAGGGGAAAGGGCTTTTTCTCTGTATGCATGTCCACACCCCATATTAATTGTCCATCTACCCATCAAGCTACAGAAGGACTGGTTCATGCCACAATCATGTTCATGCCAAGATTAAGTGCACAAGCTTGCATTCTGCCTAAAGCTTACACATGCCTTTGTTTGTAATCAGATTAAAATCTTGACCATTAATAGGACGAGACAGTACATCAAATAAAGTTATTCTTCAAAGACAGGACAAAAGGCATTTATGTCACTACAAATACCTTTACTGTAAACATCCCTGACTGGGTCGGATGAATAAACGATTCAAGGTTAAACCTTGAACAATTTATGGTCAGTTAATCCCTGGCTGACTTCAAAGAACTCACCGAAAGGTAACTTGCATAAGTTTTCTGTTTTAAAAGCCTTTGACTTCAGCGGAGGAGGTTGTGTTGTCACCCAGATCCTATTGTTGGATCATTTGTTGGTTGGTTTGTCAGCAGAATAACAAAAAAACAACACAAAGGATTTTTACGAGAGTCAAAATAAAAATTGGTGCCAATCTAGACAAATGGACAGGGGCCTTGCTATAGGTATGCACTCTACTAAGGGCAATTCAAACAAAGGGAGTTTCCAAAGGGGGATGCTAATAAATCATACTACAAAAAAAGTAACATATCTGTCTGTTCACAAAACAACTGTTTAGTTGGTACAGGTCCTGTTAATGTTGCTCACATCATGATATGCAATGAATTTATCACCCACTACCCTGACAAACTTACACCTGTCCCTTGATTAATATTCTGCACACCTACTTTACAAAAAGCCACTGGGGCTATAATAGTAAAATGTTTAAAAAGACTGTGCCGGAGATATTTTACACATGGAAGCACAAGACAATAATTTCAAGTAGAGCTGTTTACTCTTCTTGATGCGATATCAATATACGCTTAAAAGTAGAATATGAGTCAAAAGACCATGCAGGCAATCATCTTTACATTACAGGCTTTTATTGGCCTCTGTAAAACATCTTTACAAAAACTGCGGCAACAACAAAAACGTGCGGCATTAGCTCAGTGGCTCGATTGAATGGGGTCATGTCAGTGCAGGTAAAAACAGGCCAGAGGAGAGCAGAACACAGGTGAATTAAAAGATTAACCCGTGCCCTAAAATGTCAGAACTCATCCCAACTGAAATTACCTATGGCAAGGTCAGATGAGAGAACTGAGAGGTGGGCCGAGCAAATGTTTGCCTGAGAGCCTGAGAGCAAAGCAGATGGAGGTAGATGCAGGAGGAGAAATAAAACTTGTGTGTCTGTGATAAAGAAGAACGAGTGTGTGTTCAGGTGTGCCTTCCGAGCTGCTGAAGTGTTTCTGTAAGCCAGCTCGGCTTCTTCAGGTCGACTAATCTTCCACCCAATATAAAATGATTCCTCGACCTCCTGTGATCTGTGTGCCGTCCATCCTCCCATCTGCCACGTCCACTACTCCTCTCCCTGACTGCACTGTATGAAGAATGCACCACAGGTCAACTGTTCAGGACACCAGATAAAGGTGTGTCAATCATGCACAAAAGTGTACATGTGCAGCATATGAACAGAGGAAACATCACCATACACACTCTGTCTTTACTATAGACTTCTGTTCTACTCCACATATACACACACCAAGACTTGTATGGTATTTATGGTAAGTTTTTGTTACATGGTTTACATTTGATCCAGTTAGTTTAGGTTTTACATTGTAACATAGCGCATATCCGGTTGTAACCACCAATGTGGCCTGCTTCTCAAATACACTCACATTTATTGTGTCTTGAATGGGCGAGCATCTGACATCGATGTGTTGTCAACTCCGCCGGTAGTTGTCTTTCCTTTTCAATGGATATAATTAATGAAAAAAGGCTAATGTCATTTGACTTTTGTGGCCGTTGTAATGACTGTCTGAACTTCCTTCCATTGGTCCAAATGCCCGAACAATTGTGTTTTTACCGACTGCAAATGTTCCCAGCTGGACTAAATGGGTCTGTCTGGACCGTGGTCCAAGGCAACTTTCACATCTGTTATTTTTGGTTCAGACTAAACTGAAACGTTAGAAGCTGCTGACCAAACAAGTTGGTGTGAAAGTGTCCTTAGTCTCAGGAATCAAACAACAAGCAAAGGGCAGAAATACACAAACAAAACAACAAAGCCCACCTGATCTCTGCTGGGAAATAATGTTTCAATGACAAAACGTATAACAACAACAGAAGAATGATGATTCTTTGAGTCAATAACAATTCTGCACTGAACATCGACAGAAGAGCAAAGCTGTAACTTAACAGCACTGGAAAAATCCCTAAAAATGAGCACTGCACACAGCAAGTGTGCTCCTTGTTCCTCACCATTTATAAGTGTATTTGACACTTACAAAATTCACTTGCTCACCCTAAAAGGATAATGTGTTACAGTGATGTTGTGTTACAGTGTGAGGAGGTTTGCTGCTGTCAACCTCGCCCGGTCAAAGTCTATCATGCTGTTCCGCTGCTATTTAACACTGCAGTTCATTCCTTCTAATCTCTGCTAATATAGGGTTCATTTCACAGAAATTATGCTTCGGCTTTGTTGAAAATACAGCCAGGGAACATCCAGGTTGGAGCCTCGGAGTATAAGATTTTTGCATATGGGTTCACTGTGAGTCATATTCTTGCATAGGCAGAATAAGTGCAAGCACTGTTGGCGTATAGGAACTTCACAAGAGGAGATTAAGCTTGTACTTCTGGGAGGAGGGAGATAGGTCATATAAGTGTCACGGCATGAAGGGCTGGTGTTTGAATGAGTGAGCAATGAAGGGAATAACCAGCTGTATATGGTGAAGAGCAGCAGATGTTATGTGCCTCAATTACACATCTGATCTGGCCTCTGGGGGTTGAAGCATATGCTAAAGTTGTCAACCGGAGGAGCTGACCCCACTGCACACTTATGTTTTACAGGTAACTCCGACCTGCCTGGAGCTCGCCATAAACCACTTTAATGACAGAATTATTATTTCCTCAGCTTAGCTTAACAGGAGTTTCTTAAAGAGACTCTCTGCTATGATGTTACAAAACCAGTCTTAGCAACTCTGCAAGGGGATGCTCTCAGCCATGAAATTGAGCCAATTATTCAATATTTCATTATTCTAATCTTAATCAATTCAAAGTTAATAGACCTTTGGATAGTGTTCTATTGTTGAGATTGTTTTGATATTTCATGGATAAATGCCACGTGCCTCTCCTACTTTGATGTCACACTCTATACAGCATCACTTTTGCATTACTGAGGCATTAGTTGCAGCACATTATTCCTGAAGGAAGGAACTACTTAAAACATTCTCTGAAATGAAGAATCAGCAGGGGAGAAGATAGATGTGATGATGTCGGCGTCAACTAAGGATAAAAAAAGACTGAATTATGAAAATAAATGTATAGACATGGAGAAAACCAATATGAAACCCATTTTAATCAAGTGTTTCCCCTTAATTATCCAGTATACTGCAATCTGCCATATTCTAATTTGTCCCACCACATTTTCATTATGAACCCCACATTTTTGACACTTCTCATATAGAGATCTCTAACTTGATGCGTAGCTCCGTTCCTGTGTTGTATATATACAGTTTGTATGCGTTGCTATTTGCTGCACTATCTCCGACTTGCTCGCTCATGAAGTAGTTACCACAAACGCGGACCTCACAGATTCAGCTGCAATATGACACGTAGATTGAACTGTGAGCCATTAAAAACTTTTGTAATTCAAGTTTCGGTGAAAATCTGTATCAGGGAAACAATTTTCTCCTTCACTTGTGTTACACACCTAATGACACCACATTAACTCTACACCTCACCTACTGGGACAAACATAAAAAGGCCATCAGTAAATCAAATTACATCCATTAATTTATGAAACTCTTTGTTGGGAACATGCAGAGATGCTCCATAAGCATCATAAACTCTGTTACCAAACCCCTCCTGCAAAATCAAAGCCGGGGGACATTGTGACCTCAAATCAAAGCAACACTGAGATAATACTCAACCGACCCTAAAGACAGATTACATCTTCCAGCGCCTCAATTATAAAATCATTTTATTCCTCTATTTCCTGCAGAGCTCTGCAGTGGACAAGTTGACCCTGAGCCCGACCCTATTACTGAGACCTGAGAGTAGGAGATAACGTGACACTCTGCAAGATGCCAAGCATGTGTTACAGTGTGTGTTGGTGTGTCTGAGAGAAAAAGGGAGCAATACACGTCCTCAAATGCATTTGGAGGAGAAAAATCTAGTGTGATCACTGCGCCGCCAAAGAGTCTGAGGAGAACACAGCTGTAAATGATGGAGACAGGAGGGGGAAAAAACAAAAGAAAATGTGAGTAAAGTGGAGGTGAACATGGGAAATAAGACATAAAATAAAAGGTGAGATGAAAAATTGAACCAAAAGGGAGCAGTGAATGTACCATCTGTCCAGGAATTATGCTTCTCCTCCTGGGCTAATCAGTAACAAATGTGGCACCAGCTTTTGACATATGATACAACCCTCCTTCCGAGCCAATCAGGAATTTTAAAAATGCTGAAATAGTATGGTGATATGAAACTGCACTGCAAGTTATTTCATAGTGCAGTCCAAGCTCGCTCGTATTTCAAGTGACGGGCAAAGTAATCAATGTAGAATGAAATGAATGGGTGAGTTTTACTTACTGAAGAAAAAAACAAGGCAGGCACACACACACACACACACAGCAGATGGACTGCATGGGTTAGAGCGTTTCAAAATTGGACAACATTGTGTGTGTGTGTGTGTGTGTGTGTGTGTGTGTGTGTGTGTGTGCGTGTGTGTGTGTGATTTTGACACAGCATAGCAGAGTTGTCAGTTTTCATCATTGCACAGAACTCAGTTCCAGCTGCAGTCAGCAAGATTACACACAGACTGGATTATACAGTGTGATACTTGGATCGAACCATAAAAAAAGATACCATGTGTAAGAATAACATGAAACATCAGCACTGTTAAAAGATCCGCTTCAAAGTTACAAACTAAATCTAAATTGACTGTGGGGTATATAGATATTGGAGAGAAAAGCCTGGCTTCTGGTGCAGAGGTATGTGAAGCTACTTCATCCTGGCTTCTGGAGTTTCACAACAGAAGACATCTTTTTGTAAAACACCGCTTTGCACATTGACCAACAGAGTCTCTGTTCTTGAGTGTTTGTGGCTGAATGGTCCGGATGTATCTCACAGGGGTTACAGACAAATTTCCATCCTCAGAGTTATGAACCTACAACATCTGGAGAGCGGACAGAAAATGGCATTGTTTTATAACCAGACCCCGGAAGATATGGAATTCCTGGGACTGGTGCAGATACAGATTTGGAGATTAGAAAATGTCAACTACTGATGTATTCCATAAAGTTGTTTCCTAAGATACTGTCATAAAATCCTTATAACAAAGAAATGAAATGTAAGCATGAATGCAAATTTTTCTATTTAAACTTTGTATTGATAATTGTCAACATCTGAAGAATAAAAAATTGTGAATGGACAAACTACAAAATGACCCAATTTCATCAATTTTAATATTGTGGCAGTTTTGGCATTGGCAAATACTGATATGTCCTTTATTGGTCAGGCTCTGCAAAAATAAAAATGTTTGTAATCACAAGACCACATCTTTCAATTACTGAACACGGGGCTCAACTCATTCCCTTGTATTTTGACTGTTCAGATATCTGTATTTACAGGTTGACAATATGAGCTGCTCTTTCCAAGAATTAAAAACAAACACAGATTGAATTCCACTGGAGTGAAGATGTCAGACGCTCCTCTTAAAAAGCCACTATGCTGTTTGTGGCCATCCAGCCATACAGTGTAAGAGGCTTTTGGAAAAGACAGACTCTTGTTTTATTGTCGGCTGTACTTACAGGAACTCCGTGGCTTCAATTGAACCATCCGATGCTTTTATGGGTTTCTTTTCCCTGGGTCGCAGATCCACGATCATCTCCCATTTGTTGTTCTTCATTGCGCACATTGTCCGCCTGCACTTTTTCATTTCTGATTTCACTGTGCTTCAACTGTTTCCCTCTTTCTTTTCTCTTTCCTCCCCCCTTTCCGATCTCCTTCTCCTTCATGTGAGACAATTCCAATTTCACATCTAATACATCTTCAATAGCACAAATCCTATTAGGAATTGAGTACTAAAATTACCAGAGGATGCAACAGCCCAAATTGCGTTCCATAATCCAAGCAGTTGAAATAGAGGAAGGGATAGGAGGATGGAAGGAAAAGCGTTTAATTTTTTCATCCCATTTACTCAATTGTTTCCCTCCAGACACACACACTGGCCTCTGTTACCCATCTCGTGAATAACGCATGGTTTTGTTGTGTTTGTAGGTGTGTGTCATCATTTGATATAATGATCTGTGCCGTGTATTGAGACCAACACATGAGGAATTAAAACAGATGTACAGGTGTGTGTTGGTGTGTGTTTGTGTGTAGTGGGGCTGCCAGGAGAAGTGGATATACTCTTAATCTATGCTGTCCTTTTTTTAAGCGCTCCAATTCAACTATGGCTAAATGCTTGGCGTTATCGACGGTGACATGTAAAACTACTAACTGCTGCTCCTTGATTTAAGTGAGCAAGGCTTATAATGAAATCAACATTAGCCAAAGAGAATAAGCTAATTTCACTATCAACACTGGCTTAAAGACTGTAGATCCTCTTCGACTGGGGATCGGCACGTACTTTAGCGTCCGGCTAACAGCACTGACTCAGCATCACAAGGCTGTTTGTAGTCCCACAAGAAAAAACTATTAGAGAAGTTTGCTGAATCTTTCCTGTAATTCCATTAATTGAATATTCCAAAAGAAGCCACACTTTCTGTGCTATTACTGAGGTAGAACAAAATGACAGGTGAGCAGCAGGCAATAGTGATAGCTGCCAGGATGATAAAATTAAAGTATAACCCACCCTTCACTGCCTCTGATTGACTTACCCTGATAATTGTCATAATAATAATAATAATAATAATAATAATAATAATAATAATAATAATAATAATAATAATAATAATAATAATAATAATAATAATAATAATATTAATAATAATAATTATAATGTAAATAATGATGCATTTATGTGTATAGCACTTGTCTAAACAAGGTTTACAAAGTGCTTCATATATCCCTGGCAAAAAGATGAATGAACTAAAGGTTTTCAAGACCTTAAACTGCGTCGAGAAACCGAACAGTCCCCACAACATTAATGTGATGTTTCTTTCATTTACACAAAAACTTGAAATAAGCATAATAATCCTGACTAACTACTAACTAACATCCTGACAAATCATGCATATCACGGCAGTGTAAGAACAAAAAAGCGAATAATATGGAGAGGTGATCTAGAAGAGTTCAGGTTGCTTGTGTGTGTGTGTCATAGGAGATATACATTTTAAAAAGTCAAGATAAATTCATGGAGATGGAAATATAGTGGAAAAGTAGCGATCTGAAGGATGCTTGTAGGGCATCGGGTGCATTGAAAGTGTGTTGGTGAGGTAAAGTACCTGTGTGTGTGTGTGTGTGTGTGTGTGTGTGTGTGTGTGTGTGTGTGTGTGTGTGTGTGTGTGCAGCAGGGAAACAGGAGAGAGGCGAGACACAAAAACAACAGATAAGCACATTGGAGCAAGAAATGTGATGGAAGCTTTCACACACACACACAAATCTGTATCATCTCTAAAGTACTTACTGACATCCCCATTAGTGGCTGTACTGGTGGCAGTCAATAGTGCTAACCTTTGGGGCTCTTCACACACACACACAAACACACACAAACACACACACACACACACACACACACACACACACAAATGACCAACCTTTCAGTCCTTTAACAGTAATGCTCCATAATCATTGTGCTTCCACCTCCATGTGCAGATAAAAACCTTAATGTCATTGCGCATCACAGGCAACACACATATACACACATCCTGTTTGTTGAGATGAGAACCTAATGCCATCTCTGTCTGGTGATAAAGTTCAAGGAGAGAACTACAGCCAAGCCCCTGAAGTGCCCTTTTAACTGCGCTGGAAAATGGTGGGTAGAGAAATCTGTCTCTCTTACGAAGAGAGCAAGTGTGTGTGTTTGTGTGTGTGGTCTGAATACAAATATTCACATGCAGCACAACATGGGTGACACCTCCTCAGAGATAGATGGACCCCATAGCAAAAAAAGAATTGTGTTGGTTGGATTGAGTTCAGATAATAAAGCTGCAAAAGGTGTGAGGACAGCTGTGCCTCTGCGCTGGCACAAAGGTGTCAACTGAACCCAGTAGTGACAGTTTGATCCCCAGTTCCTCCAGTCTGCATGTTCGAGCGCCTGTAAGCAACACAATGAACACAGTTGCTTCACGTTACGTCAGCGACTTGCAGCTAGCTGTCGCTGTTCTATGGGTGAGTATGTGAGTCAGAATTTTATTTTTTCTTGCAAGGTTTGACAACTCCAATGACACATTCTGTCAAAGTGATATTATATTGTCTTTTGTTTGAGTGAAATCAGGTCCAGTCATTGGGGTATCACCTTCATACTCACAGAGACAGGGTTCAGCTTCACTGCATAAAGACAGTGAACAAATTCTTACTAGAAATGTGTTGTTGGTGCTGTCAGGTTGTTTATAGGCGGCACTAATAAGAGGCTGTCCTTCCTAATGCTCATCTTCAACGATATGTGCAGGTCTGTCCCTTCGCTTTAAACAAGGCCTAATGCATTTTAAATTAAAGCAGGGTGCAGAGAGATTTCAGCAGTATGTGATGTGTTGGTTACTTTATGGTTTAGTAATGCAGATTTTTGAGTGACAGGGTACAAGTGGACCTGTGAGAGTGGTAGATGATTAAATGTAGTCTGCAATGTCTCTCAGGCTAAGTGAGAGTAAGAATTTATGACTCTGTGATCGCCTAATCTGTTACAGCGACCATCTCACATCTGCACTACTCACATCTTATATCTACCCTGTGCCTTTTGACTGTGTACTACGTTGCCTTATTTTTGTTGAGTACCTCATATTTTGCATACTTCTGTGTTTTGCTGATTTATGTGTTTACACCGGGGATTAGAGAGAAATCGCATTTCAATCCCGTCTATTTTCTGTACATAAATGCTTGAGTGCCCTTCTGCTTCCCCCCCTCACCACTTCTCTTTACGTTTTCTATTAATTTGCTCTTCACATGTTCACCCTTCACACTTAAATCATCCATTTATGTTACCCTTTATCTATCCTGCCATTTCACCTTGCCCATCTGAATCACTTTCACACTGACCTCTAATAAGGAACACACAAATTCCAGAGTCGTAAAAATCCGGGCCATGCATGTGAGCATTAAAGACCCCATATTATAGAAAGTGAAATTCTTGTGTCTGCTATTTATTACAAGGTCTAGGTGGTAAGTGAATACTGTGAAAGTAAAAGCACTCAATCCTTAGAGCAATGCACAGGGCTTGTGTTTAGAAACTGTGGCTTAGAAAGAGCCGACTAAGTTTGTGATGTCACACAGCTACTAACCTTCTTTACCTTTACATTACCTAACCTCTAAACTTTGTCATCGCCTTGACCTCAGTTCTCTCCTGTCCACCTTCTCCCCATCTGTCATTCTATCATGAAGTCCTCCTCTCCATTTCACTTCCTCTCCTCCATATATCTCTTGAACTGTCCCACAAAGGTCAGTATATGTTCCTCATGCTCCATCGCCAAAGCAAACACATCACAGGAGAGATGCCCAATTGTGTTTGGGGGTGCAAATCCAAATGAAGGAAACCTCAGTAAGTCAAAGGACTCAGTCAAACCCCCTCCCCCCCCCCACACACACACGCCAACATGTAAATCACTCTCATTTTATACCTTTCAATTAATTCTGACCACACCTGGCTAACCCACTGCTCTCTACAGCTGAGAGGGGGAAAAGTTCAGTTGATGTCAGACTGAGATATTGGCCTTTACATGTCAGTAAGTAAAAGAGGAAGCACGGTGAATGAGAGCATATTGAATATCGAACTCCTGTCATATATCTCCATGTTGGATTTTCTCCAATTTCTGTTCATTTTAAAAGACATTGACATTTAATCAAATAGTCCTTTGACGCAGTCATTCTCCGTGTGAGCGTACTCAGCCTGATTAACAATTAAGTCAGCCAGATCATAAATCCCCATCAACGTAAATCAACCGTAGAACAGACGGATACAAGACGCAGATATACAAGAGAAAGACAGAATATTATGAGTTATATAACACAGACTTTTAAATAAGATGAGTGGATTCTATTAAAACTGTTTGTTTATTATATCCCAGATTCTTTTATTATAAAATAATATAATATGATATATGCAGTATGTATCCTGCAGAAATCCCCTCTCGACTGTAATTGACAGGCCACATTTTCTCTCACAATTACATATTTAATGGCTCTTTGGACCAAAAATGAACGAGAGGCAATTCATTAGAAATCGTGAAAAATTCATGCACAGGGTGTTGATGAGAAAATACATATTCATCATTGGCAGTGAAGCAGGGCAGCATCACAACATCTGATTTAAGGCTCCACTGGCAGTACGTGCCTGCAAATCCAGACCCGTCTGGGATGATTGTTGAGAATGAATTATACTGAATTCAGATTTGTAGCAAGAGACAAATCTGCACAGGACAAATTTCAGCCATAACGAAATGCATTTTTCTAGCCTAACAATACAAGTATGGCACTTTGTTCTGTTCTATCAAAGTCAAGGAGAATATGTTTCCCCATTGCATCCTTATTATTATTTTCTGTATGATAGTCATGGCTGTTTGCTGTATAATGATACCTGTTTGTTTGTTTACGTTTCATGTTATATTGTGGTTGTTACAGCCCGTCGCCGTGAGTAATTACTCTTGTGTTCGGTGTCTATAAGCGATGATGGCCATTGATTTAAATTGACCAATTGTATGTCTCCCCATCTCATCTGCGTTGAGTTCATTGAATCAGAGTCGATGTAAATGTGGGAGACAATTGCCTTCTGGCATCGCACTGCAGCAGAAATCAGCAGAACTGAAGATGATTGTGAAATGTGTAATCAAAAAACTCTGTATTAAACTCGCCGGCCCAAACTCCCACCGGTGTCTCCTCCTCTTTGAGTCGGCCATTCTCTCGTTCTCCTAATTCACTGCCTAGTTCTATTGCCTGACTTAACGCTCAGTACAATATTTTGAAAAACTACAATAATAGCTTGAATTTCTTGATTCCTTTAGTGAAACCTGTGAAAGGTTTGGATTATTTTGCAAAACTCAAAATGTGGAAAGTACATGTTTATATGAAAAGCGAAGGGGACAATCAGTCGCACAGCACCCACACACCCATTCGGAATGCCAAATTCTCATGTACAGTAGTAACAACTGTGAAATTGCTCAATTACTGGAGTCTGTCTTCACTGAATAGGATGGAGTGTGAAGCTGCATCTCTCATCCCATCAAATAACGAAGAATAAATTATTCTAAACAACTACCCTCTGTGTCAATCCTTGCATTGGGATTCTCTTTGAATTCATCCGTTAGGTTTAGCATGCAATTTCATCTCCTTCGCTCTGATTTTCACTCGTGACCGAAGCATCTGTAAGTCATGCATTAGATATGCGATCTCTCCCTGTAGCTTTGAACACTCAGAGATCAAATATTTGAAAGTCAGCCCTGTTTCAAAGTCAGCACATTCTGCTGGTTGCTGGTTAAATGTCTGCAGACTGACATGTGTAACTCCAAATTGCTTGTGTTTGTATGACTCTCTGGTAGGTTCGGCAGATTGTTCCAGAGACTTTATCGGGTTTTCTCAGACTTTAACGTGGCGATCCCTGCGCTGTGTTCAGTACCTGGTTGTGTGCAACTGATTAGAATAAAAACATAGATAGATAGCGGTGAAAATAGCGTTACAGCAGAAATAAAATGTACTCCTGAAGCTATGACAACAGCTCACCAACTTTTTAACACACACCTCGCAGCACAGCCACCCACCCTGACCATAACAACAGCATTTCACCCACTGAGTAAAGTAACTTCCTGCTGTTCCAAATGCGTTTTCTTCAGGCCATTCCAGACCGCAGAAGAGAGGAGCATATATAACAGTTTCTTTAAAAGCATTTCTATTTGAACTGACCTGAGAACTTAGAAGTCATTTCAATGTTAATACTCAGTAATCAGGGGTCGGACTAAACCCATTTTTAAATTTTGTCGTCAGTTACACACCTGTAAAGTTTAGCGACTCTATTTTGCACAGTTTTGATGCCGTTATGGTGACAGATGTGTAAGTACCTGAAAACAGCCTCCAACCACGACAGAAGGTGTCTCCAAGACCACATTTCTTTACATTATCACACACACATATACAAACACACACACTCACACACACACACACACCACTGTTTCTCCTTGGCTTTAGAGGACATTGCATGGATTTACTTTTGTTTCCTGCAAACTGAAGACAATTTTAGGTCCAAACTACACAACATGAGTAATAACCAGATCTCTCACACACACACACACACACACACACACACACACACACACACACACACACACACACACACACACACACACACACACACACACACACACACACACACACACATACACACACACACACACACACATACATACACACACACACACACACACACACACACTATGTTGGGGTCATATTGTTGTTGGGGTTAGGTCTAGTGCCAGCTCTTGACCATGTCCCTGTTATTTCTCGATCTGTGAGTCAGACAGCGATTATCAAGCTTCACTAGGGCCAAAACTTTTGAAGTGGATGCAGTTATATTGAGGGAATACATTATTTAATGTGTCTTATCCAGAATATTTTCCTTCATGTTTCATTTGCGACATCTGTCATCTCTGGAATAATCTCTGACCCGTTTGATGGTCCTTCAAGTGAGAAATGTCAGTTAAAGAGAAAACAGTCCCAAAATGACATCGTTTTAAAATTTTAACAGTTTTGAGATCAAATGGCAAAATTCATGTTTTCCACTTCTTTGCATATATAATATGACGCCTATGTGCGTATGTGTGTGACAGATAATGTGAAACAGAATACTAATTCGGCCTGAATACATTTTGACTCAGGGTAATGTTGTCTATTTTCCAAATACTAATACTTCAATTTATATAATATTCATTGGCTCATTATTTCATGCTACCTTTGCCAAGAAGTGGCTTCAGAACAACAGCGTGTGGAAGGCAGATAGACAGTGTTTTCCTTTTTCATATCAGCATCCTAAAGATACCAATGAAATCAGGTTTCCTCCAGATTCATATGAAAAGGCTGATCAGTCATGTATTCTCTTAGTTTAACCTCGTTATAAACACTTCAGGTTACACTGGTTAATGGCGTAATCTACTTTAACCATATATCCATACTGCAGAAAGATCATTGTCACCATGTGTGGGATTGATACATAATTAATGGTTAGATTATGCATATATATGACTTTATTATGACCTATATTATAGGATTATATATCATGTTACATCACATGGTCTCCGTTTTTATTGCCTCATGTTTTAGTAACCGAGCATTACAGACATTTTTCATCCATGAGAAAATGCCATAGCAACAACTGTAAAGATATCTATCTTCTTGAATGCATTATGGTATCGGGCCTTTAAGAGCTGACTAAAGCCAGGAAAGACGTCCA
Organism: Limanda limanda; assembly: GCF_963576545.1. Classification (NCBI taxonomy): domain Eukaryota; kingdom Metazoa; phylum Chordata; class Actinopteri; order Pleuronectiformes; family Pleuronectidae; genus Limanda; species Limanda limanda. The sequence goes on along the minus strand of NC_083640.1, from coordinate 17,564,487 downwards.
TAACTCATGACAAGTAATATTTTTAATAAGACAGTGGTCCCAAGGCAAGAAACCTACTTTGATACTCTGTCTACATGCAGTGGGTGGAATAGAGAGATGTACCGGCAAGATGCCTTGTTGGCAGTGACTGGTACATTCACCCACGTGCACTCGACTGAAAAAAGCCAAGCAGGGAAATGTTAAATAATGCAGGAAGCTGAATGGCCTCTTGGTTATGAGAATAGATCGGTGTGCTTGTGTGGTAAAACGCATGGTGGAAGACATTCTAATGAGAATCCAGCAGATGTTGAGCTGGCCTTTTTTTGTGCTGGGCTCACATTACAAAAGGGATATAAAACACACAAAGCACAGGAAGGCAAGGACAGAGACTAAAACGTAAGTCACTACGATAGAGAGGTGATCCAACAGACTAATGACATGACGTCCATCTTTATTTAACTACATAACTAATCCTCCCTATACATGGTGAAGGTTGAACCCAAAACTTCACAATGGCCAAATGAATAAGAACCAGTGGGCTTCTCACCACATTTAGCTTAAAGCTCATTGCCCCTGTATTTGCTTCTGTGTTCATCTGAAGAATATTTTGTCCCCTGTGTAGTGCATCTCACTTTGCTCTACTTAGTTTGGGCAATTACAGAGGCTGAACACAGTATCAGAGTAGCTTTACAAATAAGAGTTGTGCAAGGAGACTATTGTTCAAAAATCTGAATCAAATTAAAGTTTAAAACACAAAACCTACTTAGTTAATGTGTTAAGTAAAGTAACATTTAGGCAACTCCTTGCATTTCCTCAATTGTGTTCTGTCCTCTAATCACTCTTTGCCATATATCTCATGTCCCCGTCTCACTTCCTTCTACCCACTGACACAATTTTGGCACAGCTCTCAGTTGGTATCTACCATCAGTCCCTAATGCATCTGGATGGGATGTGCACTCTGTGACAAATGACCTCGCAAATAACTCTGATAGAGGAAAAAAAAACAGGGTCCCAGTAATGTGTGTATGTCCCCACATGTCCCTCCACCAGCCTGCGTCTTAGTCCTTGTATCCATCCCTCTTTCCTTTACCCCTCCTCACCAGCTTGCCAGGGAGAGAGAAAGAGAGAGAGAAAGAAGGAGGGAGAAATGCAATCATCAATCTTATCTACCAATCTTTAGCGTCTCCCGACACTTCATCTCAGAAACCCCTCTCCACTTGATGTCTGACTAAATTAGATTAAAAGACTTCTTTGTCAACCTTCCCGAAGGAGAGACAAACTCTTTCTGTTACCGCTCACACACTCAAATGGAGGCCGACACTTCTTATATTGTGTAATAGCTAAACCAATTTTCCCCATCTACTGTGAATCAGATCTCATAAAACAACTGAATGAGTGATAATAACAGTATATTCAATCATTGGTTTCTGAATATTTCGGGGGGCCTTTGCACAGCTTTATTTCATCAGAGGCTTTATTTTCTATTCCAAACCAATCATCCCTCTTTGTTTCAGGGGGCTCAGTGAGGTAAATCAAGTGTGAAGGGACAGAGAGGATCCAACTTAGACTGACCCTGTCACTAAATTGTGGTTAGAGGAAACACACAGTATTGTTTTCAAACTGTTTTTAATGTGTGTCTGATGCACTTTTTTTTATTTTGCCATAGTTTTATGAAGACAATAACCAACCTTAGCTGCTGAGAAAGCGGAAAGCGAAGAGCAAACATTAAAACAGCTTCTCACTCTGTGTTTTATAGGTCGACACAACGGTTCAACAACAACCCTCTGAATTTAATGTAGCGTGCAGTTTAGTTTGGAAAAAGTTTTAATGGGATAACAAAATCTGCGTTTTGATTATTCACCGAACACCTAAACAAAAGCCTGAAGCCATGGAGGTTATGTTTTCATCTGTTTCATCTTGTTTGTTTGTTAGCAGGATTAAAATGGAACTTGGAAGGATGCAGCAGGGATCAGGGAAGAACCCGTGAAATGCTGTTGCAGGTCTGGATCAGGGGAAGGATGCAGGATTTTTTTTTGTATTTTTTGGCAAAGGGCATTTTTGTAAATCTCGAAAAGAAATGATACATAGATCTCTGATGAGACAAATCGGAGACTGATTTGTATGCGTGTGTGCATTTAGGTGCGGATGGATTGGATTTAAAATTTGACTCTTGGGCCTCGGCGGAGATACAAGCTCTCACTTCCATTCTTTTGGTTAGTGGGTTTGTTTCGGTGTCTCTCTGCTCTCCAGTGGTCACAAATCACTTTAAGCCAGGTTTAAGATTTCCTCAGTGTGATCGAAGAGTGTGAAACCTTGAAACACTCCGTCATAGTCCTGTGGCCAGCGCGGTGTACTCACTCCAGTGTGTCTCCACACTCACAAGGCCATAAGACTACACACAAATACAAACACTAACGCACTCACAGACACACAATAACACCCCATCTATCACCCCCCACCCCCTCGCAGTTACGCCTCCAACCAAATTAGATTGTGATTGCGCTTTCCGAGGTCACTTTTAATTAAACTGAGATGAGGACATGACACACGGGATTAAGCCCATCCTACCACTCCAAATTATGAATTCATAACTAATGCTGGAGCCTATTCCTATCAGCCATGACCTCCACATCATTTATGTTTAAGAGCACAAGAAAGTACCCTAATTGTCTTCTTCCTCAGAGATAAAGAGCACGAGGGGGTTTATTATGTATATATTTAAGTAGGTTGAGCTGTATGCCTTGTCTGTGACCATATACGGTAAATCAATACTGACTGGACCACAGACACAAAGAGAGGGACAGACGGGGGTGTAGATGGTAACAAGCACCGTGTCTCAGGCTGAGTAAAGGTGCGAATTTATGACTCTGTGACGGCCTCATCTGACACAGCGACCATCTCAAAAGACAGATCAATCACGTAGCAGGAGGTGAGCTCCACTGAGAATAAAACAAAAGGTTCCTGACATTTGATTTGATTAACGAGATTCGTAAAATCTAATCCTGTGGCATTTATGAACAAATACTGGTCTCGTGGGGGGAAGAGGAGCTGAGAGGAGCTGAGAGAATCTGAGGAATAAATGCCTGTGTCCTATGTAAATGTATGTGAGGGCCATGACATGTTCAGGGAGTTATTTAGCTGATCTGGATAATTTGCAGAGATGACCATATAAACCTATGTGAGACTCTGAACATTATGAGTACATATTTGGCCCGGTGAAGCATAAATCTTCCAGAATACCTTGAAAGCTTGAAATATACTATAACACTTGAAAGCGAGTATAATGATGATATATTTGTGGAGTTTGCATGTTTTCTGCATTGTTTTTCCTCCAGTTTCCTTCAACAGTCCAAAGACATGCAGATTGGGGTTAGGTTATAACATAGGTGTGATTGAAAAATGGTTGTTTGTCTCTATTTTTACAGTTTTCAGACATAAACTACAGAAAAACTCTGGGTGCGAGGTTTGCCTTTCAAATATTTTGAATGTTAAAAAATGTCTTCTCAGATACGTTTGCCATTATCCAGAGTTTTACTAAGGGGCTGAAAGGATAAACTCTAAAGAACGTCCGCAGCAAGTGACTCAGACATTTGCATTCTCACATACAACCACTGGGGATATTTTCAGGAGATCATCGGGAGTTTGGTGCATGTCTGAAAGCAGCTTTTATGACATCCCTGCAACACGCTGGGGAGCCGTTCAGGGTGTAACCTGCCTCTCGCCTAATGTCAGCTGGGACTTGCTCCAGTATCCCCATGTCTCTTAAAGGATAAGAGGTATCGCTAATGGAGAGATGCTGATGTGAACAACAGTGTAGTGTAGCTGTAGTAAATTGAGTTTACATTCATATTCATTTGATACAATATTTAAATCTTGATAAAAGGCGATTCTGCTGTTTGCTAGGAATTCAGGCATCGTCGACAAAGTCCATGGCTTCTGCCTCCCACTGGACATGCTCCTTTGGATGTTTTACCAAAAAACGAAGAAAAAAAATCCATTCCTGATTGATTCCGTCCAGGAGGAGCTGTTCTGACCTACACAACTATTTTCTATTTCTGTATCAAAGTCTTCAGATCAACAAAACAGTCTAACATCTCTATAGAAGCGGCTGTGAGCAAAGCTTGAACTACTGTTACCAGTGTTTTCCATTTACATTATCGATTGGAAAAAAGAAACGTGGGATGAAAAAACCTTCTTTCCTTACCTCAGTGATAAAAGCCTTGGCAGTGGCTGGGCTCATGAACAGCACGGCTCTGCGTAGTGTATCCCTGTATCGATGCAGCTCGTCCACACGCATTGTTCTGAACAGGCTTGTGATCATCATGTTGATATTAGATTCCACCTTCTGCAGGGATACGTCCATTCCCTGCTGAGAGGTCCGGTCCAGGAAATCCTCGATACCACGGATATCTGGAGGAAGACAGATGGAGATACAAATGGGACCTTAGAATTGGCTCCACACACAAATTCCTTTAGAGATATTATACGTAATCTCTGCACTAGCTGATTTGTTATCTCTCTATATGAATAGGTTCAGTAAATATCTCAGTTCATGAGCTTTTACTGGAGGTGATACTTTGCTATCAGTGCATTTGCATCACTTGAATTGTATCCTTTGTGTTTATCTGGGACACAGCTTGTGTTGTCAGCACAAAGCTAGAAACTTGAAGATAAAGAACTATTTTGTAGACGTGCACCTTCACACACAGACGTTAATGGAGAGCATTGATGCATATACATCAGTAGCAAAAGACAAACATTATGGTTTAAGTTGTTTGTTTGATTGTAATGGAGAAATTAAACAACATCCTGAAATAGATTAATTTCATTATAGCCTTTGAATTGTTGGCTTGCAAGTTTTCCATCTGGATGTGAGATCCGTAAGATGAATAAAGTTGGGTTTTAAATAAACTCCTATACAATTTTCAAAGTGAAATTATAAATTGAGTACTGCTCAGATTTCGACACAAAGTATTCATTCGTGATTGTGATGAATGTATTAATCAAGTGCGGATATAATTCAAATAATTGTGGCAAAGATTTCTTGCCATATATTTCCAATCACACTTAGCCTTTTTAGTTCACATTTCTCGTTAATTCTCCTCAAGCATCTATTTAAGGCCCGTATTTTTCTGTACAAGCTTCTCCTCGGTCAAATCATTTGATAATCTAAAACTGCTCTCTCTGCTACAGTGATGACATTCAGCTTCATCTACAGCTAATCCCAAATAATATGGATCGATTCAGACCCACAAGGACTGTCTAGACAAAGATAAGACGACTCATCTCAATAAAAACAACTTCATGATTGAGATTTCTGTCCCTCAGTGACCGAAAAACATTGAGTACACAGAGAATAATTTGAAGCATCTGTCCTCTGAACTAAGACTAGTGAATGAGGCACATTTTAAAATGCTTATCTTATAGGCTTTACTCCTCTATATGTGTGTGTGTGTCTCTAAAAATACTTTTTTTTGCTAGTCGTCTGCCAGAAACCTCTTCATTTTACAGGTTTGGTTGAAGAATTAAGAATCTCTATATGCTTATAATGATTAGCCTGGGGCCCAAAAAGTCCTATGGAACTCTGCTCGTGCTGCATATTTTGTTATGTGCATTGAGGACAAAGCCCAAATAAGGAGTAGTTTTACTGAACCTTATGTATGTTCCCACTGGGATCCTGAGAGCAGATATAGCTTGTGACACTGTTAAGATTTTCAATTAACTCGCCAAACCACCATAATTATCTCTATTAAGGGTTATTTTTGTATGATAACAAAACCAGGATGCTGGTGTCAGTACTTGGACTGCAGAGACTGCTCCATACCTAATGAGCTACATTGCAGGTCAAGGTAATCCTAATTAAGGCACTTTGGTTGAGACCGCTGTTAATGATGTCAATGGTGTGTGTGTGTGTGTGTGTGTGTGTGTGTGTGTGTGTGTGTGTGTGTGTGTGTGTGTGTGTGTGTGTGTGTGTGTGTGTGTGTGTGTGTGTGTGTGTGTGTGTGTGTGTGTGTGTGTGTGTGTGTGTGTGGCTATGAAAAGCAACTACCTAATGATGTATTTGATATGGAAAACGAATGACACTGTCGTCATTTCCAGTGCCATGGCTAAGCAATTAACAGGATTGATTAGACTTGTTAAGGGCCAAAGGGCAAGGGCGACAGTGGGATTGCATCAATGCCAAATTCTGGAGGTTTAACAACATATTAAGTGGAGACACGCCAGGCAACAGCTTTGATTAAGAAAGAAATTAATTCAAAAAAGAAGACACACAAACGAACAACCCAGTGAAACCCAAATGAAACTGGTTTTAAGAATATCAAGCAGACGGGGGTTCAGAAGGTTCAGGAAGGAAAGCGAAGGGTCTTTTTGAGAGATGTCACATTAACACCTTTTTTCACATTGAAACATTAGTGGAAGATGCTGTCAGTCTTTTAGCGACAACATAACGATGTGGCAGGTACCTGTGCTTGTGTATGATGAGCAAACAGAGACATCAGGATCTTGAATGAACAACAGTGCTCTAATCTGTCCAGCAGCACAGAGGTAGCAAGCAATTAAAAGGTAATTGGTATTATTAATTATCAGAAATAATAATGTAGAGTAATAATAGCAATTACATCTAAATTTATAATAGGAGGCAAGACAAAAAACATTCCATCAAGCAGTCGATACTGACTGATTAAAAATATGTGTGTGTGGAGTTCTCATTTACTGCCGGAACCAAGGCACTCGACAGTTGACAACTAAGGTTTATTTAGAAGATATTTAACCCTGTACTTTAGTTTATCATGCTTGTGTTCCAATACAATAAAGAGCTTCAATAAGCAGGAGGGCAAACACAGCCACAGAGATGTATGATTGCGAACCAATGCATGCACATGCACCTGCACCCACACACAAAGAAGATTTAAGATCAGCTCGCAATTCTTAAATATCCATATTCATGCTGTCACAGGCATTGTGATATATATAATCAATGGTGCCAAGCTACACACACATTTTACACAGATTTATGATCTCGGTGGTTAAAAAGAAGTCTTTGTAAATCAACAGAATCGAAAAGCTTTTGTCAACAAATCAAAAAGAAATCAAAGAATGTAGAGAACTCTCTGGATAGCATTCAAGTAGCTTATTCTCACGCATGCCATGCTTGTTTTACTAATTACTTAGTGCCAGTACAGTTTGCACCAACACGTGTTTGAACTGTTTCAGATCTGCCTTTTTTTCTTGGCTGTATTTTTGGCCTCTTCGTCGCCATGTAGCTTTTAGTCGGCCTGTCAGCTCTTCTCTCCATCTGCGTGCTTGCCTCAGTGACTGACTGAAGGGTCAGTCCGGCTGCATTTTCCATCATCATCCTTTCTCCACCCTGGCTTATAGTGCAGGTTGTGTGTCTAATGCATTTACCTTGCTACACTGTTTGAACAGCTTAGAAAACAAACCCCCCACAGCCTCACTCCCTTCAGCTCACTCAAACTCACTGCGATAAAAAAAACAGTGTATTTGTAAAGAATTTCTGTCATGTTATTTAACGTGATTAAGGACAATGTTGGATATTCGTTCATGCAGTGGAGGCTATAAACAATTATGTAATACACTGCAGATTGCATCATAAAAAACATTTAATTTAAGAAATAATATTCGTGTTTAACAGTGCGAAACAGTTCTAACATTAATTATAATAAACTGCAAAAGTAAGACGTGCCTGGAGATGTAACCAGTGACACAAAAAAAAGGCGGAAAATAATGGTGACATGCGACTTTAAACTATGGGTTTATCACTGTCCAATTTTACACATTAATGGTCAAAAACTCCTTCAAGTTCGGTTGATTTTGCCGCTGTTCAAAGTCGGGGGCTTGAACGTGTGGTCCCCGCCCACTGAGCGGATCATTGACTGTCAGCCGCTCTCCATCAAGGAGCGTCAGGACACCATAGCGGATAAAGCGACAGGTACAATTCTCAGCGACCTTGCCCACCCAGGCAACCATCTGTTTAAGAAACATTCCTTCAGGAGACAGTGCCGGTCCATTAACACAATGATCACCCATCACCTCCACAGCTTTATCCCCGAGCGCTGTCACCTCTCTCAACCACTCCCCTGAGTCTCCGATGCAAAGACACTGTGCATCCCCACAGTCCCAGCCCTCTTCATCCACATCTAATATGGATGAGTGTATTACCGCTGCCATGCTATTCCCCTTCAACTAAGTGGTTTTTGCAACATTTTCTAAAACTTTCCGAGATTCTGTTTGACCCTGAGTCACTTCAGGTTTTGTTCACTATAGTTGCGTTTTCCACCTTCCCTGGGAACTAGTGACATTTGCTGGAGCTCCACTGTCTCCACTGCAGTAGCCAGGGTCTAAATTAAGTTTCGAGGAAACCCAGAAAACCTAAAAATCTCTGCTCAGGTGGTCGTACAGCACAGGAACTGTTGGGTTGGGGTTTTCAGCGTTTTGATTGGTCGAGTATTTGGTTTAACATCCCTGATGTAAAACCAAATACTCATCGATCGCTTTGCGTATTTTCCAGTAAAGGATACAGTTCTCAGCAGACCGCGGCCGGTACTTCTGCCCTCAGTATACATAAGTTGCACTTGATAGCGCATTCTGTACAACCAACAGATACCGGCGTAGAACCAATTCTGTTTATGTTATGTCTGTGATTGAACCATAACCCAATCAAATGATTTCTGTAATAGGAAATGATTTGATAAAGCGTAAGTCTTCTGTATTGTGTACAGCTTTTTGTAGCTATCGGTTGTTATCGACTAATTTGCCTTATCTCCCCTTGGCTTGAGACTGCAGTGAAACTACAGTGTACAGTGTACAATAACTTTGTTATTCCCTGTAAAGAGTTCTGGGTACATTTGGTTGAAATGTTTTCTTAGTTCAGTAACCTAATCAAGCTGGAGGATAAGATGCCACATTTCCTCTAACTTCATCCACTCTGTGTAGTGATGATTGTAACCTTGAATTTGTTCCCTTTGTTTTCGCTGCTGCTCTTAGTAGAAAACATGAAGACTTAAGTGATATGAGAGTTTCTTTTAATAAAAGAGCTCCATCATTGGTGATGGGAATACTGATGGCCTTCCTGGAGCCCCTTCTATCACCTTGCAGAATGCCAACATCGCTTTTCAAACTTTATATAAGTGAATCAGCTTGAACGTTTTCCATAATTTCTTATAAAACAGGGTTAAGTTTTTTCGAGTTGTTAAGGTTTCTCTGTGTGTGAGTGTCTCTTTTCCCCATTCGTCAGGCTTCCCTTCTCTCCCATCTATCCTCCAAGTCCCTGGCTCAAAGTGAAAGCTCGAGTTAATGTAGTGTAGCAGCCAACAGCTAGGAGGGATTGCACCTGCATGTACCGACCAGCTCAGTGGTACTCTGTCTGCGTTGAGAAACCTCTACCTCCTCCTCCCCTGCTTGCTTTCCTCTCATCTTTCTCTCTTCCCTTGGCTATCCATCTGAAAACTCCCTCGGTTTCCCTTGTTTGCTTTCTGTTCTATCAAGATGAATCTAATTTGGGAGTGTGTTCAGTCCAAGGTTTTATTCCACTGTGAAGCACAGAATACGTTTGATGTGTAAGGTCCGTCAATTTCACGCAGGAGACGAGCATTTGCATCCAACTTCAAGCCAGTGCTGGTTTCTTTTAACTCTGCAACAGACTAAACAGTATCTTTCACTAACTTTAACCATTTAGTTGTCTATCTTTTTTGTCTTGTATTAGTTTTTAATGGTAGAATATTATTTGCAACTTGTCGTTCAAGTGATGTGTTTGTGTTCAGCATGGAAATATCACAAGAGTAAGCCATGAAAGAGAAGATACTCTTACTGGTCAGGACATGCACCGGTCATCACACACTCTTTGAGAAAAAATGGGTTTCTGGAGTCTGCACTGAGAACAGTACTTTAGAGAGAGGACAGCAGAGGAGGGGAAAACGACATCCAGGCCAAAGAGGGGAGCAGAATAACAATGCAATTTCAACAGCTAGTAGCACATGTGTTTTATAGTCAAGACATTTCTTGTTATATTTCCTCGCGTGTTTCCTCTCAGGTATTAAACTTTTGCCCTAAAAACACAATGTTGAGTTTCATTATCGTTACACCTCTTCTGAAGATGAAAGGATGTTGCCTTCACTATTACAATAATGTTTTTTTATTCATATTAAACTAAATTCTTGGAAAAGCATAACCGTAGCCGAGCATCACTATTTCGATGCTTTGTCTTTGCACTCGTTTTTTCCTCTGGCTATCTTTAACCCTGCCCCGGGCTTTTCATTGTTGTATAGCTCAAAGGCAGTGGTTCCTGAAATATGGATTTAAGCCTCAAACTGGAATTCATGCCTGCGTCTCATGAGTCTGGAGCTAGAGAGTTCAAATCTCGGTTGGAGTCGTGGCTGAAAATGTTTAAGTGCCCGGCCCTCAGAATCTAAACCGAAATTTGGGAATCTACCTTCATAATAAAATGATTTAGGACCTCAAGCATCAGCAGCCCTCTGCTGACTGCCTATTGTTTTTTCTAAATCATTTATTCCTTCAGATTTAAGAGCCAATCCTCATCCACCATTCTTGCTTTATTTCCGTCCTTCTCTTTCTCTCTTTCACTCCTTTTCTTTCTATTTCTCAAAGCCCCAGGCCTCAGATGCCTGAAGTCCCCACTGAGAGCTTAACTAACTCTTAAAAACCAACACTCCACAAAAGGCTTGGCACCTTTTAGGTAGGCAGTGCATTCCCAATCTCCCCTTTGTGCTACACTTACGTTACCACTTATCATAAAATCTAATGGAACCCCTCTTTATTCTTTCAACATTGATATCAATAGATCTGGATGTAACAGCTGCAAGGTTGAGATGCAGGTATATTTTCATAACTTTTGTGTGTCACCACAATGTTGAACACAGTGTTGAAAACAACTAATCCCTGATGTATGCCTTGTATGATTTAAGCAGCAATTGTTCTCGGTTAATATGAGACAACTGTGTCTCACATGTCTGCATCTTCACCACCAGAAGCAAAGATATGAAATGTGCATGAAGAGTGAAACAGCAGAAGATATGGACATTGATTGAATTTACGTTAATTGTTGCAATCAAAACAAAGCAACAATCGGGGAGACTGATCATTTCCCCAAGTCTGTGAAACAGAAAAAGAAATGCTATATTTTCCTTCTGCTGAGATTCGCTACAAAGACAATATAAAATGTATACTGCACAATAAAACAGTATGTTAATGCTGTAATTACAACTATATTGCTTCTTCCACGCAGCACTTTGCACCTAATGAACGTCTTGTTCTCAAAGCAGTCTGCCTCATTCAATGCTGCAGCTTCGCTTTGGTTTGTCCCTTTACTTCTATCTCGACTTTTCATTGCTTATGATGTTCATCTCCTGCTGTCCTCCAACGATGTAAACTACTTCTCTCGGGTCAGACCCTTCTGTCCTTCTGCAAAATGTATTTCACCCTTTTTTTTGATGGTTGTTTATGTGTTTATATGCCTTTTACTCGTCCTATCTTCTGCTATGCCTTTAGATCTCTCTCTCTATTCCCTCTCTGCTTTACGATTCCCCTTCTCCTTATACATCCACAATCTCTCTTATCTCGTTTTCTCTGTGCCTCTCCGTGGGATTTTACTCTGGGGGACACGGAGTAAGACATGACCTCCCGGAAAATAAAGCTCGTAGATCTTTGGTCTTTGCCTCATGAATGCACCTGTTTGCCTCCATTCCTTTGAATTTGCTTTCATCATCAACATTCTCATGTCTCACTTGGCATAGCTGTTAGGTGTTTTTGAACATACAACCCCCCCCCCCCTTCCCTGCTGCTGAAATCAATCCATCTTTTCATCTATCTATTCATCTCTCATCATTCCGTTTTTCCCTTGTCTCCAGAAAAAATTTGCTCGTCAGTTTCGTCATGCGCCCCTCGCTGTTCTTCAACCTCCCTTGTCCCTTGTAATTCTGGTATGGTTCAAATATGGCGGCTCATTATTTCCAGGTATGGTCCTTACAAACCTCCAGTTCAAGGCTTGTGAGTTTCCTGAGGTTTGACTCATTAATCCTTGTTTATTTCCTTCCCCCTTCACAGGACCAACACAAGTCCTTTATGTGCCTTCTGTGTCACTAGAGCTTCAAGTCATGTCCTCTCACAGTAGAGGCTGTGTCACATAGGTCTGTACCTGGAAAAATATATCAAATAGACTTTCAACAATATTTTCTCTACAAGCTGATGCATGGAAAGAAATATGATTGCTCTGCTATTCTGTTTATACTTAAATATTTACTCATACTCATTGCCTACACCATAAGACAACAAACAGAACATCTTAAAAAAACGCTTAAATAAGATCTCGCTTTGTTCTTTAAAGAATCAAAATGTGTTTGTTGTTTTCCGTATTTCTTTTATTCACTGGAAGTCAAAGCTTTTCAACAAGAACATTCCCAAAAGTATCCTCCCTAAAGCATCTCCTGCACCTTCCTGTTTCCAGTCTCTGCTTGATGTCTTACTATCTACTGCCTGTCTTTATTTACTAAAAACTACAGTGAAGTAGCGTTTTGAGATACGGATTTTCTGCTACTTTCTTCCTCCAGATATTCTTTTTTCGAATCCACTACATTTATTTGACAGCTTTGCAAAAACCTTTCATAATGCAGAATATTGTTTAAGACTTAACCAGCAGTTTCCAATCTTTTTGGCTTCTGATTTTTATAAAAAAGGCTGCGTGTCACATTTTAGCTTATAAATCTTCAAATTAGCCAATATTTTGCCCAAAATTGTCATTTGGAGAACAGGTCAGAAAACCAACAATCGATTTGTGTATCAGAACTTATCTTTTCTCTCCAATATCTGGCATTACTGTGTATAACATGTAGATGAAGCAGCTTCACCTCCAGCAACCACAACAGTAACAATTTGCTTCGCCAACTATGCTCCAGTATTTACTATCTGATGATTTCATATATAAAAACAGTCTGAAGGACCAAAGCAGTACTTGTATTTCAATCCTTTATCTGATTTCACCTATACCTATGTAATTTTTGTTGATTTTTCATGCAGCAGCTTTAACAGAGTATTTACCTTTTCTTTATATTTAAGCACTTAAAGAATTCATGTGTTTTACGTGTCTTCACATTTAAAAAGGTCTCAATGTTATCCAATCAGATTTGACATCCACCACTTTTTAACAACATAATATCACTTGTTGTTTTAACAGGGTGACAAAGGCCTTTTATAACCTTCTCTCTCTCTTCATCCTTTTTTTTAATCTTTTACCTGATCATTAAGTACCACCTACCCTTTCAGGTATTTCTCTTTGTTGCCCTCTCTACAAATGGACATTGCAACAAGCCGACATTCTTCACTTCAACACCAACAGACACAACATGGGAATAACTCCTCTTCTTTGTATGAACCCGGGAGACAGGGGTTGACATTTCCACACTTTTCAACCCTGGGGAGTAAAGTTTAGAAAGAGGAGTTTTCCATTGTTCTCACTTCATGAATTACTAATGGGCACACTATCAAGAGGGAGTTTAGAGATAGGAAGGAGGTCGATCTAGAGGAAAGACATTTTGTTTTAAACTATAACCATGCTTCATTAGATGGCACTATGTGAGGTGAGGGAGCCGTGTTTAATGACCATGGTCTTCGGTTACAACCTGAACTCCAACCCACAGCACTATGAGCACATGGCACAGAGCCATGACACTGCAGCATCTATGGGCTGCATTATGACACACATGGCTTGTATGGTATTATCTTATAGGTGGACACGGATTTAACATATTGATTGCATGATGCATTTTAAAAAGAGCTCAACAATAGATTCCAAATATCCTCTCAGTTGAGGAAACTATTGCAGTGCCCTATTGAAACCAACCTGTTTGGAATGGGCTGTAAGCTTGGTATTAATGCTCCGGAGGTATACAGAATTATTTCTTTTCAATATTGAGTCCTCCTCAAATACTTCTTCAATATTTTTTTGGGAGTGCGAGCTAGACGTTTTGATGCAGAGATCTTTATATACAGCCTATGGAGTGAAGTTAGAACATTTTGCGTCCATCCTAACTGGTTTATCAAAAAGGACAATTTGTCAATGTTCTTCCTAAATGCTTGGACAATGAATAAGTTTAAATGAATTACAGAGCTGGGGTTATTTTTCCATTGATTATCAGCTTTTCAAGAGGTCTGATAAGCTATTGAGTGATTCGTTGAACTTTGCTGCGATGACGGAGTATTGCAACGCTCGTGAATGTCTGTGTCAGTTCTACACAGTGAAAAGAAAAAAAGATTATCAAAATGATCAGGTGGGACAGACATTATTGGCTGCCACCTGCGAACCAATGCTGTAGTTTATCCCAGGACGTAGAAGAAGACGTGTTCCACTCGGTCCACAGACTCAATGCTCCAACTGACTGCTAAAGAGCGCGTCACCCGTTTATTTATTTTCTATTGATAATGAAGGTAAAATTGAACTAAATTCAGCCAGACAGATAGAGAGACAGATGTTTGTGGAATTAGTTAGATGAAAAAAACTTTAAGGAGTTGTCCCTTTAAGCACCAGAGCAAATACAGTGTGTGTCTGACATATTGTCTTTTTGATCCCCCAAAGAGGGCCGACTTTTAATTTAATTTTAACCGCGGAAAATACCAAAGACTTTTTATCGTCTGTATTGACTTTCATCTTTATTAAGCCTAGCATGTCTTTCCAAAATATGAGCACTTTCACCTAATAAAAGACTGGCATCCTAACAAGCAGCATACTTTGAAAAGGCTCTTTACTCCAGCTATAACCTTTTAATATTGTGCCTGGGGCCCCTCTTCTCATTGGCTAAAAGCAAAACAAAACAAATCATCTAAATGCCAACAGTGTTATTACCACTAAGTGCTACTTCTCACATTTGCTCGACAACAGCAATGTGTCACTCATGTGTTTTTTTTATTATATATCAGCTTTAAAAGTACAAGGCACCTGAGGGACGACTGAAAGGAAGAAAGAGGGAGCATAAATGGAGAGGAAAGAGAAACGAAAGGAAGATGGAGGGAGAGAGAAGGAGAGAAACTATGAGAGGAAAGAGAGAGAGATATTAGAGAGAAAAACATGTGTTCTCAGTGTCCGGGACGGACCAGTAGAGCTGAAAATAGGGATTGGGACAGTTGCAACGCAGCTTCATTTGAGACGACACACTCAGCTGTCTGTTCTCCGAAGAACTCTCCTTGTGCAAAGGCGATGTCTTTTGGGAACATTGCTATCATCTTAAAAGGCCATCCCTCTTCCTCTCTACCTCTCTCTCTCTCTCTCTCTCTCTCACTCGGTCTCTTTTTCTCTTTCTGGGTCTCTCGTGCACATTCAAGCTTCCCCCTTCTCTCCTTGGGTGAGGCCATTAGGGATCAATGGCGATATCTTTAAAGGGCCTTCTGTGGCTGAGAGAACAGCACTGCCAAAACCCAGAGGATTCATGTGCTGAATCAGTGGTCACAGAGCACAGAGGGGATAGAGGGATTTAAGTGGGTTAATAACGTGTGTGTGTGTGTGTGTGTGTGTGTGTGTGTGTGTGTGTGTGTGTGTGTGTGTGTGTGTGTGTGTGTGTGTGTGCGCATTGAATGTGAATAGGGTTGACTATGTTTGAACTTTGCCACATTTGGGAAACAAATTTATTGAAAATTGTCCGTCTGGAGGGGGAATGGTTCTCTTGCCTATACAGTGTAGATTAGGGCCAGGTTGAGGTTGGAGTAAAGACCTTCTCCCCAACAGGCGTAAATTTATTTGTTAGTCACTGTAATGCATATGTCAAGAAGTCGAAGTGTGTAATGGCGGATTTGACTGTGTTGCAGAATTTAAAGTTGAAGTTAAAATTAATCATCATCCATCCTCAGGGAGAGGTCTTGTAAGATCAAGATTCGACATGTGAGGAGATTCCTTCTTTGGTTTTGACATACTAATACTACAATGTTTCGCCCTGAGCTTAATCATTCATCATGACTCAGGCTGACAATAGTTGTTACTTCATGTGTAACAGACACACAGAGGAGGACTGGTTATTGGCCATCTCAGCCGTGTTACCTGCCAATAACTGTGCAGATTGGAGGGAAATGCTCTTTCCAAATGTTGCTTTAATTTAATTATGGTATTAACTGTGCTGACGTCTGCAGTGTGGGACGAGCGTTTCCAGAAGGGCCACATAAGCCTCTGTTCAATATGCATCCGATATTAACGGCGTGGTAGAGTGCAGTAGTTAGTACTTTCACGTGACATATTCGATACGCAGATAAAATGCTGTAATGCCTCGTGTTTGAGTCGGCAGAACACATTGCAAAACAACTCCACTGCCAGAGATCACTGTGAAGATCAATGCAACAACACATTAATTGTGTTAATTCAACACGATGAGTGTGAAGGAGCCCCATTATGGCTACGTGCAGTAATTTGACGCTAAAATACTAAAGGCAGACAACTCTAACACTGTTTTGTACTGGCTTTAACTCCTAGGTGTGTTGTAAATCTGACCACCCAGCAATGAGTAATGTCACAGGTTGTCCTTTTTCATTAGCCACCAAAACACTGGGCCTGTCCTTTCACCCGGTGTCAGCTGAGATTGGCTTCAGCGGCCCTGCGGCCCTCAACGGATAAGCGATAAAGATAGATAGAGCATTCATTGAGGTGATCAGAATGCAACATGCGTTTCAGCTCATTAGATGCAGTGCACTGGCATTGTCTTCTCTGGGTGAGCAAGAGTTGAATTAGCTTCATACATAAAGGGGAACATGTGGCAAAGTCCTTATCTCAACGCGATAGTAAGTTAATTTAACGCCCGGGGCCGAACGTGATGCCTTAGCGGCGCATGTGCTTGGTAGAACATCTTTTTCTCATCACAGTGCCCATGTTATCAGGTTAGAGCAGCCACGCTGCCCACGTGAGCCGCACCGCTCGTGAGTCAGGGTCTCTCCAATTGTCTCTGTGTGCCAGTTCACAGCAAAATACAGTGAAAATGATCTTTCACCACAGTTTCAATGTCTATCTGTTGAATATATCACAAAAATAAAGATTTGCAACACTTCCTTTACCTGTTTCAAAGTAAAAGCGATTTTGTTTTAACAAGGCATGTTGCAGCTCTACAGCAGACAAACTCCCTGCACGAGCGACATACTGTACGTGCACAGGACGCAGCAGATCAGCGATGGCGTGCTGCACATGCACCCAGAATGTGAGGTGTAAACCACAGCTTTAATGGTTCTTGTCTGTATAATGGACAGGGTGTGTGAGTTTGCAGCACCACTTCCGTGTATAACAGGAATGTGATGATGTGAAGGTGTTGGAGGACAAAAAGGACACAATCAAGCGTGTTGTATAAGCCTCACATGTATAAAGTACACCTGTGCATTTGAATACATGTGTTCCTGGAAAACAGCAAAACAATATTTCTGCAGAAAGCGGCTAAGAGAAGGAACAGAGTGGCACTATATAAAAGGACATAGAGTTTTTCTCATGTAATGTTCAAGTTAATGGACTGGAAAGAGAGGGGGCGAAGAGACGGAGAGAGACGCAGAAGGAGGGCAAAATGATACGGCGTACACACACTGGCAGACTGATGTGCCACCAGCATAACGATGTATTAACATGCATATGCATGTGTCAGCCTCCTTCAGTGTTTTCATGCATATGAATATGCATGTACATGTCTGTATGTGAATGTTCGTCTGTGTTCATTTGCCATAGACAGAGAGAAGGAGAGAGCATAGACGTCTGTTTGCTCTTATAAGGTCCCAACAGTGCTGGGAAACCACTGCTGTGACAATATTGATGTTGAATAAATTCAATATTGTATGACATCAACAAGAGATGAATCAAGTGTTTTCTTACCAAAATCAGAATCATAGAAGAGGATGAACTTCTGCCAGTTATACTCAGACACCACTTGCATGATGACCTCATTGAGATAGACAGGTGGGCGGACCTGTAGGGTGTAGTCATCGGCTCCAGGGACACGACTGGTGGGTGGGCAGGCGGAGCGGGGACTCCCCGCTGGGGAACGCTGGATGAAGAGGTGGGGGATGTGCATGGCATCGGACAGAGATTGAAGGCTGCCTGCTGACATGCAGCCGATTGAGCTGACCAGGGCCAGGATACCACGGTTCATCAGCTCGCAGGCTGGATGGAGGAGAAGGAAAACAGAAGAGGAAAAGGTTATTTTTTTTAAACCATACAAAGGCAATGGTTCTACCACTCTTTTTTATTGTCAGAAACCACTGGCGGTAAACATCCTTTTTGATCAAAGTAATAATTTGTGCAAAGAGGGTAGCGAGGCAAATCATTCTTATTCTACAGTTCACCACACTGCAGCACCAACTGAAAAATGCATTGTTTTCTTGTTTCATACATTGTCATTTTGAGAACCAAAGCTGCTAGAGTCATACACAACCTGCTTTGTGGTAACTTGAAATAGAGAGGGATGAGTGGTAATGATAGAAGGGAGTGTATTCTGCGTTACATGTAAAGACTCTCATTTATTAAGATTCTCATTTCAAGCTCGAGGCTCATTTTAACCCTGGACATGATGAAAGTCCATAAAACAGGCTTGTCTTCAGGGTGTGATATTCCTATAAAACATAAATAAAACAATACTAGACATTTATTGACACAGATGAAAATGCCACCTTTATGAAAAAAGACTGCATCATTAAAAACAGTTGGTGCGGAACACTCATTCTTATTTTTGCCCGTCTATTACAATCGAGTCAGAGAACAATGACCAGTGTTTCAGGTTGTGGCCATTTCACCCATTTCAAATTTCCATCACTTCACATTTTCATTTTTCCATTATGACAAAAGCAACCTGACAGCAAGCATTATTCTAGCTATTGAATAAAAGTCAAGTGAAGCCTTAAGCCTGAAATGTAAAACAGTTGTGCAAATGTTCACATTATGAATAGAACTCCAGGCTACTTCCTGAACAATAATACAATATATATACGGCAGTCTTATATAGAAGACTGTTAAAGTATCGCGCCATAAAAAAGTGCAGTCAAAGATGTAGCCTAATAGAAAACCATGTTGTAAAATGTTCCCTCCTTTCCGATGAGACGATCCACAGTCCCCTGGCTGCTGGTGCCGTGCTGCCTAAACGCTTCTCAGCTCTGAGACACTATCTGTGCTTATTTCACCTCCTTTTCCTCTTTTCATCCTTTCCCAGGCCTCTAGTGGCGTCAAAAACACCTCTACCTCCTACCCTCTCCACCCTCTCCACCCTCTCCGCTGTTATCTCCCCTCTTGTCTAAAACAACCCCCCCGAGTGCTTACCTTTCAGCCCCAATCACTTCAGAGCGGCAGTCTTGCAGTGATTCTCATTTTATTTGCCTAACAGCGCCACATAATGCCGTGCACTGTCCTCACTGTGCAGCCTTCCTCTTCCACCTCCTTTTTTAAACATCCCTTCTTCAGCACCTTTCCTCTTCCTCCCACCATCTTTAGTCACCATTTTCTCCCTCATATTTTGTTTACCCTTGTGGCAACACAAGCATCCATCTATCCTCTACCCTTCCCTTACTCCAACCATTTTTTGATTCATCGCCTCTTTATTCCTTTTATTTTTTCACACCTCTTCTGCCTCCCACCATCAGACTTTCAGATGCTTTTACCCAGATGGCCACCCACACTTTGCGCTTATTCTCTGGCTCCTTTTTACTAGCCCTTATCCATCCTTCACTTCTGCTCCCATGTGGCTCCTCAGCACCAGACTTAGGTGTTCACTTCACTTGTAGCAGACTCAAATCCTTGCTACGAAAAGTGGCTGAGTAAAACATTTAAAGAGAACAGTGTACACACACACACACAGATACATACACAAAAAACACAATCAAAACACACAGTGAGCCTGTTTAATGCCACAGAGACTAATCTGTTGACACTGCAGAAGTGAAGCAAGACATTCCAAGAAATAAGAGCCTGAGGAGAGTCATGCTTATAAAATAAATAAAACAGAAGAATACAACTGTGATTGTGTGTGTGTGTGTAAGAGAGAGAGAGAGAGCGAGAGAGAGAGAGAGAGAGAGAGAGAGAGAGAGAGAGAGAGAGAGAGAGAGAGAGAAATATCCAATATATTTCTGACGTTTGCGATATACAAATCTCCCATGGGCGGCTGTGGCTGAGGGGTAGAGTGGTCGTCCTCCAACCTGAAGGTCGGCGGTTCGATCCCCAGTCTGAACCATCTGCATGCCGAAGTGTCCTTGGGCAAGATGCTGAACCCTCAATAGCCCCCCATAGAATAACAAAGTGCTGCAAGTAGATGCACTGTATGAATGTGTGTGTGAATGGGTGAATGTGAAACTGTACTGTAAAGCGCTTTGAGTGGTCTTCATCAGACTAGAAAAGCGCTATATAAATACAAATCCATTTACCATTTACCATATCAATTTGTGTCCACTATAGATGGACAACCGAAACACTCCTTAAAAGTAAAGCTAATGCATCTTGATCGCCACCTGGTGACTGGCTACATTATAGGTCGTCAATACCGTCTCCTCCATATTAGTAGATGGGAAATTTTGGTTATAATTAGTTACTGGGTGCAATAAAACCATGTGGCAATACTGTGATCGACAGCTGGGACTGACTTGCATTTGGTCGAGCGCATGCAGCGGTGAGACCTCAATACTGAGGGTCTTTCTCCTTGTTGCCACGGTGCAGGCTCTGGCTCCAAAAAAGCTCAAATAGAAACCTGATGCGTTGGATTTTAAAGAGCTTTGTAAGTTCTATAAGTCATAACGTAACCCAGCATGTGTGTGTCTGTCCGTGTATTGATGGCACACTGGTTCTTTGCTTTTGTTGTTTGTTCCAAGAAGTTGAAGTATAATTTAGAGATTTAATTTGGAGGTCTACATAACGTTGTCGCCCTAAAACTAATTTAATGTGACAATATTCTTGTCCTGTGCAGCCTGCATTAGTTAACAAAAGAAGCTTAATGCAGAAAATGTAAGTGTTACTGGAGCTGGTCCATCCAGATTAGTTATCACTAAGATCAATGAAATATATCTAATTAGGAAGCAATATATATAAATACATAGACACAAAACCCTGTCTGTAGATAACTGGCAATAGCTTGCTATAGAAAGGCAAAAAGCTTAAGGGTTATTTCAGGCAACCATTTCCTCAAGCATTGATGCAGATGATTAATGAGTAGAAGTGAAAGCAGTTTCAGTCGTACAACCCATTGTGCAGATCCTGATTTGAGGAATTAATTAAAGCGTAACAATATATGATTAAACTCCACTGTGTCAACCCAGTGCTTAGTCACAGCCATTATTCTCAAACCAATGAACCCAGGTCTTGCCTTCCATCTACCGCCACCTTAATATTTGAGTATTGCATCTTGATGTCAGAGACTACACCTGTGGATTTATTTCAACATGTCAACCTTAAGTAAGAATGTATTTTAAGCTTGTGTGTGCTAGGATGCATTTCTCTGAATAACTGAGCTCTATAAGCCAGTCATGTATCATAAGCTACATTATCCCGATTCCATAGCCGTCATGCTAACTAGCGCTTCAGCCGCCTCACTCATGTCTCGCTGCTGAATATTAGCTTAGCATCATCAAGGCTTTGGCTAATGGAAGGCTTTGCTAATCCTCTACTTATTAGGGCACTTTAGAGAATTAGTGCCCTCATCCCCACTACATCACACACTCTCCAGTCTGCAGGGGGGGCTTCTAAGCACCAGGCTCATTAATACTCTTTGCTAATGACTTAAAGGGCCCGTTGTGTTAACCCAGCCCATTTTTTAAACCTCACTCTGAAGAAGACGACGGTTAAAAGAGAGTGAAAATGAGAAAAGAGCTGTAAATGCTGTTGAGGCAAATACCTGACTTTGAGGGAAATTTGAAAGCACCTCGCAAAAACACACCTTGCTATAAAAGGTTTAAAAGTGTATGATTAATTCTAAAAAGTGGAGCCTGAGTGACGAAGGACGAGTTGAATGTAAATCTGCACAGATGGATAATGTTTCCTCAGATCCTGCAAACACTTTAAAGAGAAACTGCTGCGTACGATGACTGCACTTTGAGCACATTGAAAAGATTTGGATTTCACAGAGAGAGAGCAAAGCAAGAGAGAGAGAGAGAGTGAGAGTGTGGGAGTGCTAACAACTACAAAATGCAGCCATTTGGAATCTTTCACCTCTCAACCTGAACCATAACCACCCACTAAACCTCACACACACACACACACCAAATCACCACCACCATCATAGCCAACCCACAGATGAGAACACACACACACACATACACACACACACACACACACATACACAGCCTTCCTGTACATGAGCCGCACACTGACTCATGATAAATCATTCCAGGATCAATCTCGCTAAAGCAGCTCAGACCTGTCAAGCAGTCATGCAGAGTTGTTTATTTGAGAGATGTGCATGTCAGTCTTCCACAGAGGGTTCAGACTGTCGGCCACAGGGATTATTCTGTGACTCATCTACTTTGCTTATTCATCAGCTCTCAGAATATTTATTTATTTATCATTGATGCAATGTCGTGGGAATTCATCTCCTCATCAGGCCTTTTTTTTACGTGGTTCCTGCAGGACACAAACCCACCACTATGACTCACCAGCTTGTTTTCAGAGTGAACACTGGTTTACATAGGTCTCGTCTACATGCAGGTTCGGTGCATGTTCTCGATGTCAGTGTGTATTTTACATGTGTTGCCTTCAACAGAGCATGGTATCGAGCCCCCTCCTCAGCTCCCGGGCCTGTCAGAATAAATGGACTGCAAGCACTCCACCTGCACCCAGGTGTGACTGATTCTGCTTGCCGCCTGTGTCTCTGCAAGCCGCTCTCCTCCTGCCACACGCTCGCACAAAGCACACACACTTTATCACTCTGATACATAGTCGTCCAGTTTCTGCGAGCCAGTGATTGACGATGGAAAAGTACGAGAAAGACAGAGGGAAGCGAGGAAATCAATACTTGAAAAAAAAGCAAAGAGCGTCTGTATGTGTGCAGCTGTATAACATTTCTCGAGTAAGTCAGAAAGCCTCGGACACACATTTTAACACAGTTGTAAAAGGAGTAAAACATATAGAGAGTTGGGAATTCCCCTTTTGGCCTGCATGTCTGATTAGATACTCTTTAAAGTATCACTCGGACAGTGCTAGCCAAAAGCACTGAATTGGATATATGAAAAAGGAATATATAAAAAGTAGAAATTCATAAAACTTTGTTTGCAGGTGTTGAAATGCCCTAAAATGCTGATACAGTTATATCACATTTTGAGATATGTGCATTTAAAACATGAAGTGGACCAGAATTTAAGAGAGTATTAGATCGATGTGATTATACAGACAACTTCCTCGCGGCATTCAGAAATAATTGTTTAGGAACAGCCTGTGTTCATATTGTGCTTTTCTCCAACATATTACAATTACTCCGCCCCATCCCCCCCCACTGCTGACTAAAGTGTTGTTAATGCTCGATACTCCTCTCCTTGCACGTGGCGGTTTGTGCCAGCAAGACTAGGCAGCATCATTTCAGCTGGTCTTGCAACTTCCAACGTTTTTCTTTTTTTACTTGGCACGCATCTAGCACGACGTGGATTGAACTGAAGACCAGAGTCTACCAACAAGTTAGTGTCTACAGACATCTCTATGACTCTTAATTAAGGGAGGATAAAGATTCCCAGATAGCTGGTTTATTGAGATTGCAGACACGGCTGGTAATGATGAGACATTTTGCAGGAAAACTTTGCCCCTGATTTGTCAAGATATAGAAGTTTGCAAAAAGCCTGAAGTGGTGCTCCTGGAGGGGTTTGTGTTTCTCCCTCTTCTTTGCCTTGTTCTGTCTGTGTTGTTCTTTTCTCAGCGGCAACCCCTATCCTTTTAAGAAAGGACTGCACCAAATCACCACGCCTCCAGTACAAGTACATTAGATGTTGTGTCGACGTCACAGTTGGCGCGTGCACTGACCAATACATCAAGCATCACTGCAGCATCTTTAGCTTTTCCAGGTGAAAACTCCCCCTCTTCATAACCCCTTGGTGAGGGGATATATCAGTTACACATTTTTTCTGGTGGCTTATCTGACAACTGAGTTTGTTTACAGCATGATTGAGGTGCTCACTTATCTAAAGCTGAATGAAAGGGATCCGGAGTATCGACCTGGCAGCACAAAGAGCGTGGAATCATAATCAAGTGTTTTGGCCCCATCGGAAACTCACTGACAGAAAGAGAGGAAGCATCCACAGCAGCGTCACAGCTGAGAGTGTATATCTTCACCGTGTGCGTGTTTGTTAGGATGACCTACTTGTGTCTGTGTATTGTTTCCTGTATTGTTCTAGATCCGCAGCTCCAAACTGCTGCTGATGTGCACCGTGCCATAAAGCACTGAGTGGCAGACAGAGAGAGAGAGAGAGAGAGAGAGAGAGAGAGAGAGAGAGAGAGAGAGAGAGAGAGAGAGAGAGAGAGAGAGAGAGAGAGAGAGAGAGATGCTTACTCACACTGCTGGCAGGCTGAAACAGTGCTCTGCGTTATATACAGTATGTGTGAGTGTGTGTGTGTGTGGTGAACTCCTTGAGGGAATTAGCGCTTGCATTAATGTGGTCAGGGAGGTAGTATGAGCAAACAGATTACATGCCCTTTTTGACTTTGTTGCTCTAGAAATGCATCACTTGAAGTTCTCTGACTTCTGGCACTTCCTGTTGTTGAAAGGAACCAGAACAACCATTTCTCAAAAACACAATCTCTAGCCCACAACCCTTACTACGCCTCCATTAACATTTAATGGAGCCCTTTTGGTCCCTTCATCTTGTCACATTTAGCATCGTCTCTTCCTTGCCTGCTCTTGTCTTCATGCCCCGGAGATGTATACATCCTATCTGTCATCCAGCCCCTTTTGTTTGTTGACGTCTCCCCGGAACTCCATCTGTGCCTCCTCTGCTCATTACCTTCAACTGCCCCTCAATCGTGTACCATTTACCACTTTATTTATCCGGTTACGGCCCTCACCGTTATCACGCTCGCCACATGAACACCCCCCCCTCCACGTCTTTTTCTTCCCTTTAAATAAACTCGCACCTCCTTCACCTTTGCTGTTCTTTTGTTAACTAACTCTTTCCTTTACTCACGTTTCTACATCTTCTTCCTTCTCTCCAATTCATTCAACATGCGTCCACAGTATACGATTCCCTTGTTTCTTTAGCCAGCAGAGTTGTTGAGCAGGACAGCTAAATGCCTCTTTTCTACACCGCTCTCCCTCCTACTGTCTCTCCTCACTGATCTTTGCCTCCTTCACCCTTTGCCACTCATCCAGCAGACTCAACTGAATTCTTCACTCCATTATCTGAGGTAGGTGCATGTACAGTATTGTTCAGGGCAGGCTTAGTTTCTCCTCTGCCCCTCCATCGAACCATCAAATCAACTGTGTGCTAAATCCAATTAAAATGTGACTTTTGCACTTCAGAGTGTTTCTTAAAATTCCGCGCTCACCTTTGCATCGTAATACCTCCTTCTCTTATCCTTGGCTTTTAAGCATTTTAAAATACATTTTGAAATTCCAGGTTACACTTGTGCATCTGTATGTATTTTTTAGTTGTATCTGTTTTTCAAACATAAATAACAAAATAAACTCAAGTGATCTACTGTGATGAAAAGCAGCTCTGTACAAGTATTTTATCAAAATGCTTGTGACAATGTTTCATTGATTACAAAGGAAATGAACACCCCTCCTCTTCTTCCTGTTTCTTGCTTCTCTTGATGGTGTGCGTTGACTTTTACAGACCGGTGCTCCATTTTATAACAGTAGTAGCAGCAATTCTCCGTTAAACTCGAGGCCTGTCCTGCAGTGTCAGGATTTTTTGCCGCCTGTCTTTGAGGAAAATATCTCTTCTGCATCTCGCCTCACTCAGCCTGAACACCTTCACTTTCATGTCTTTCCTGGATGAAGATGAGCAAACATGTCTAAAATAAAATGGTTAAACACATATTAACCATTAATTGATAATACCAAACCTAATAATACAACTGTGGTCCCCTATTTCCCTGCCTCAAACTGCTCTTAAATGCAATGCAGGTTTTCCACATAGAACCCTACACCTTGATTATGAGAGAGGAAAATATGTTCCCATCATAACTACAGAGCAGAACAGCATTAAAATGCTTGGGTATTAAGTGGCTGTAAATATGTAAATTGAGTCAGTATGAGACATCAAGGTGGTGTAATTAAAATCTTAAAAGCTTTTCCTTATTTAATGCTGCATACACCCAAACTCTTCATCACACATGTCGATGAAGATGATAGCTTGTCACCCATCAAAGATTAACAGGGATTATCCAAAATTTAAATCTGCAAAAATCTATTTTTTTGCTTTATGTGGTCAAATGTGGCCACACAGTGTGAAATCAATTCATTCCAATGTGAAAACGGTTGCACACTTTCACACCAATGATTGCGTGTATTGTGCAAAAAAAATGTAACATCAGACTATAGACTGGAGAGAAAATGAACCATCTTCATGTGGTAGTGTTAGTTATTATATCTTGATGCCAGCCCACTTCTAGTATCACATACTGCACCTCTCTTTTATCTCCTGATATCGACAGCATGAACCCCCCCCCCCCCTCCATATTCTCCAGGTTGTCAGCAGTTTTCCTGCAATGCTTTTCCTCTCACTTCTGCAGCTGCTATCTGTCTTGTCCAACTAAATTATCAGCGGCTCGTAGGAGCTGAAGCTAAGAAGGAATAAAGATTTTTCATGGGTCACACTGATTTTTATCGAACAGAGAGAAGGAACAGAATCCAAAAAAAGCACCTTATTATCAGAGTTTGAGTAAAAGTCCTTACATTTCCAAAAGTGCCTCTAAGGTGTGCAACAGTTTATTCTCATATCTTGTTTTCCTGCCTTTGCTTATTCCTCCCTCCATCCACCATCAATCCATTCAAAGAGACCTGATGTATATATCCTAGTCTCCGAGCTTTATCCACTGTAAGGTCAATGGGATTAATGCGTCCATTGGGAAAATTGACTGGGCTGCGACTGCTATAACTTTCTTTAGACAAATCTGCTCATTTCTCTTTCTCTCCTCCCTCACTTCCCTACACTATCACTCTCATTTTTACGTATTAAACTTCAAATTTCTGGCCTTACGTAAGATTTGAATGGCAACAAAATATAGACACACAAACAAACTGACTCCTCTTTCTTCGTCTTTTCCCATATTCTCGTTGTCAGCTTGGGTAATGACCCATTTGTCAATGCTTTAATCATATTTAGAAAATGGATTGTTGTTGTTCACTGCTAATGGCTCAGTGTGTCTTTGTATTCATTGCCTGTGCACACGGCAGATGTCACGTTTTTTCCCACTTGGTATCTCAATATTCAGTAGTTCACACAGGTGTGTGTGTGCATGTGGGATGTGTGCATTCATTTTTTTCTTTCTGTGCATACCTGTCATTGTCAGTAAGAGAGAGGGAGGGACGGAGAGAGAGAGAGCGAGCAAGAGAGAGAGCAAGTAGTGAGTGAGAGAGAGAGAGAGACAGAGAGAAAGAGAGAGAGAGAGAGAGAGAGAGAGAGAGAGAGAGAGAGAGAGAGAGAGAGAGAGAGAGAGAGAGAGAGAGAGAGAGAGAGAGAGAGAGAGAGAGAGAGAGAGAGAGAGAGAGAGAGAGATGTGGCAGCGAGTAGAATTTTTTGGAAACAAATGAGCACAATTTAACTGGTCCTCTGTTTTCACTCCCCATAAAAGAGACTGCCTGGCTGATGGTGCTTGATAATGAAATTGGCTGTCTGAGAGTGACGATGAATAATCATTGTACTATTCATCTGTCTGTGATCACGTTTCTGACCAAATGCTTGGGGGGGGTGTTGCATCTCAATCACTCCAGTCACCCACTGTAAACACTCCAGTGATTGGCCTGAGGTGAGTAATTACAGACAGCTTCATTTACTTGTAAGTGACTGACCCAGTGATGGACTGGAGGGAAAACATTAAAGCATAACATTTCATTCCTGAGGGGCTGATTGTTAGTGTTGCACAGTTTGCAAAAACACAGACTGACCCATGGAAAGGCAAAGCTAAGAATCTGTTTCCTCCGCCGCCTGATGTCTTTTGGTGAGAGATACAAATTATTTTTACTTCTGTGATTGTGAGTGTTTCTACAGCACTGTAGTACTATTGTCGACCAATTTATGGAGAAAATCTATGAGTTAGCCTACATCAGTAACATACTAAGATTGGCCAGAAAAACTGTCTCTGATTCCAATCATTCCCTGAACTTAATCGCAGATGAAATGTACATTAACTTTTTGTGATTTTAATGTTATGTTTAATGTTTGTATCTTAACTCCTTGTGTTTATTTTTGATACCTGTTATGTTGTAAATGAAGCTGCTATATGATGCCAAAAACTATTTCAGATGCATTCTGACAAGAAAAGTATCTTCATCACCATCATCATCATCATCATCATCATGATCATGATAATAAAACACTTAAATTTCCAAATAATTTACCAGAATATTTAGATGTGTTTACACCATTTACCAGTAAAATATTTTCCCCCACTGCCTTGGTGCTTTTGCCTGCGTCTGAGACAGCATCATGCCGAGTGATGAAACAACGTAATTAGCTGTATAGCTGCATACAGGGTGAGAAATGGACAAATAATATACTGTTTGGTCCATAGAGAGAAAGTCAGGGATATGCATTTGAGAAAGAAAGTGTAAAGACTGAAGGGAGGGAAAGAGAGATGTTTTTAATCAATATATTACTGCAAAGAGCTCTGGAAGGAAAGAGGGATAGTGGCCTGTAGAGTTGCAGACAAATGCAAATCAGCAGGCGGGGTGAGAGAGAGAGAGGGTGAAGGCAATGAAAGGAGGGAGGGAGCGAGAGATGGATGAATTATGGAGAGACTGTGGGGAACTCCGTAATGATACATGACTCTATCAGATTTACTTCAATGAGGAAGAAAGTGCCTGCTCCCTCACTGACAGAGGTGGGAACAGAGTGGGAAACAATAGAGAGCATTTGAAATGCATGTAATGGAAGGTTAGAGTGATTAACTAAAGTTAATTAATTGAATAATTTAAGCAGAGATTTTTTTTCTGTTCTCTGTGCAATGTTTTCTACTGAGGAGGAAGATGAGGGAAGATCAGGGTTAAATTCATCTTAATGAAAAACAACATGTTTAATCCTCTATTTTTTCAACCAGGTAATGGATGTTGTGTTTGCCTCACTCTGTAGTTTTAATTGCTTTATGAAGGATCTTCAAGTCTGTAGTGATTACTTAGGACACATATTAACCCATTAAGACTGGGCAGGAGGATGGATGATGGAGAAGCAGGAGGATGAAGAAGGTGGGGAAACTCAGCGTTGCCAGTTTTCAAAGATTATTCCTGAAGTTGAGGGAAACAATGATGATTTACAATGAAAGACAAATGTTTAAACTATCCAATTGTTATATTTCATGTAGCTATCTTATTCCGTGGCCGAGAAAAAACTTCTGTTAATGTTGGGAATTCAGTCGGCTCCTCAGGTGCTTGGGGCCGTTTTTATTGGGCACTTTCGATGTTAATGGGTTAACATTAAAACATTTTGTTCTGAGCTTGTTTTGAGAGCAATGTTCATGTTTTTTCTCAAAGTTTATTATATTGATGTGATATTTCATTATTCAAGCACCTGATATGGAAAGATTAACTCATGTATCTGTCAACAGCAGGTACAACTTCACAATCAGACACATATGCACTCATCAGGAAATCTCTTACATGCAGATAAACAGAATCACACATGCTCAAGTTTTTATATTATCTATTATAATGTTTAAAGAAGGAGAACAGCTGTCCAGTGTTCGTAACCAAAGGGATGAGTGAGCTGGGACACGCACACGCTTACACAAACACACACACACACACACACACACACACACACACACACACACACACACACACACACACACACACACACACACACACACACACACACACACACTCAAACATGCACCGACAGTGTTAATGTCTGCATCCAGCTGCCTGTGGCTGCTTGTATCAAATTCCAAATCCTGCTGCTGGCACACAGGACTGTGAAGGGATCTGTCGCCCCTTTCCTCCAGGCAACTTTCCAGCGGCAACATGCCAGCTAGTGCCTCGTGTTCTGCTACGACAGACCTCTTTGCTCTCCTTTCCTTGTGTGGACGCTTCACATGGTATCAACTATTCTCTCTCCTGGCTCTCCAACGCTGAAATGACCTTCCAAACCCAGTCACCCCAGCAGCGACTCGCAATCTCCCCCCAACGAGGTGAAAACAGTCTCCGGGAGAAGCCTTCATCAACTTCATTCAAATAATTGATATCCTCACTCTAATTATTATTCTAAGAAATGATCCCGAGCTCCTCTTTGTCTCTTCCAAGGACTTTACTCTTACATGATTGCTCTATGGTCACAACGGTCACATCACCGAAAGGCACAATCACCCTGATTGTCCCTGTCCTACATTGCTGAATACTGCAATTACTGTGATACTGTGATACTGTATCAGCTAAATGCATGCAATGTTAATGCTAATGAGTGCACCAAGGCCTTTGCACGTATCATCCACATGTATCCCCAAATCGCCTTAGCTCTAGTCATAAATACACCTGATGATTATCTCTTTTTTGAACTGTGTTGGTGAATGGTGTGAGATTTATCTTGCAGAGAGTGAGATACTTAGAGTAGAAATATATCTATAATCACCACCTCCAGCGAAGGCAAGTTTTTCCCAGCCTTTCAATAGTAATGTACAACTTTTCACTTTGATTTTCTCATTCATGCACGTCTCAAAGACCTGGAGTTGATGTTCATATTTATGATGAGCAGATGACCGGGGCAGATTCAGAACAATCCTCAGAGATGATATTAAAGTCTGAGAAGTAAAAAAAAAAACTAAAACTAAAAGGGCCAAATGTATTTCTAGCAATATTTGAAACTACCGTCAGTTATTCGATGGTGGATTTGATTTTCCACTGTAAAATATATGCACCCTTTAGTTTAAGAGGAGGCACAAGAGGGATTATCTGATGATGCATCAGCCTCTTTAACTCAGATAAGCAATCACATTTAGATTCTTTGGTATTCATATATTTAAATGAGCATTTTACAATTGGGTTTGTTCGTTATCTCATTGAAAGTAGATGCAACAGTGAGAGGCTGCGCTGGTGTCCTTTGGATTTGAGTGATTATGTGACGTGTGGATGACAATAAAACCTACAATAAAACCTGGCCATTACAAAGCAGGTAAGTGACCTTTCTTTCAAATGGGATTCACATTATTTCAAACTATGCTGTTGCAGGTCTCTACTCATCAGGGGAATGAAACAGTTTAAATCCACCAAATACTCTACATCTGGGAAAAATAAAATGACATCTAACATGTTGCCCATTTAGAAAGTCAATGTGATAAAATATTGATTGCTTATTAATAGCTAATAATAGGAATTATATTATATTAGAAGGACTTTAGTTTTGGTGTTAGTTGAAAGACCAGTTGAACATCACAGATTTCTGCCCCCAATAAAAAAAATACTATTAACAAGAATATACTAAGGCTCATGTCTAATTATTTAGTTTATGCTTTTTATGAGCACAGCTTGTGAACCTACTCACAAAAGCTGGTTGAATAAAACCACCTTTAATGACTGGCTATAAAATCATGAAATCGGTCATCTTTTTCTTATAATAATAATTGATGATGTCCTTTAATGAATGCTCTGCATCTCTGTCCCCATCTTTGTGGAGCATGAAGATGAAATGCAAACCCAAGAGGAATCAAACCTTCTTGCTTAAGAGCCACATACTGTACACACAAGCTGTTTGCATGGCATGACAGATGATACATGGAGACAAGGGCCATACGGTGAAAAGGTTATTCGGGGTTACTACACTACTCAACCTGCCTGTTATGAAAAGAGAGAGTGAAAATGAGAGGTCTTTGCAGTGCTAGCGTTTCGCTAAAGGCTAGGTTCACCTTTTATTTCACAGAAAAGAGAGATGGAGATGGGGGGGGGGAGCGTAGAGCGGACGTGGGGAGGAAAAACTGACAGAAGAGATACACAAATCGAGATACAAAGAGACAGAGAAAGAGGTAGGAGAGAATGCAGACTGTGAAAGAGGTTGGGAGGGAGAGAGAAAAAAAGAGATTCAAACGCAGCGGCATGGGAGTAATGACAGACACAGGGGAGAGGGAAAGAAAGAGCAATTCATGTCTTCTCTGATGCATTCCAATTGTGCTGGACACTCTTGCCGGACTGTCGATATGACATTCATACCAAGACCTCATAGTGAGCTGAAGTGCACGGGCCCTGTGCTGGAAGACAGGCAGCACCGCGGCTCTCTGCAAACCATTAGCAGACATGGACGACTGCTCTGGATGTGTCGTTCGAGAGGGAGAGAGTGTAAGAACCCTTCAGAGAAACAGAACAGGGAATCGAGAGGCAGACAGTCCGCAGGTCCTCTTCAGTGCACTGCCACTGCGTCTCTACAGCCGTGCACACTATAAACAGAACGAGACTGGCACACACTGTCTCCACACACCCAGTGTCCCAGAAAACTAAATTGAGAAAAATATACAAGAGTTGAACTGCAGCCAAACCAATGCCATCACTTTCTCTCCCCCTCTCGGTTTACCTCTCTCATTCTCTCCCCTGACAGCGGGCTTGATAACTTTTATGTTTCTGTAACAAGAATGAATGAGATCAGTGGGAGGAAACAAGTGCGTGCACGTGGACGTGCGTGGAGGTGCATCTCGTCTGTGCGAATGTTGGTGCCACTGCAGACTCGCTCCCAGATCTTTCTTTATTTGTGGGCGTCCATATACTGCGTTCAGTGTGTTCAGCGCCTCTGCAAGCGCGCGCCACATGACAGATGGCAGGCCCCCTGTGAAGACCTAGAGAGAAGAGATGAGCAGGGGACTGATGTGTTTCAAGTTGAAAAGCGACAGCAGAATCTGTTCAAAGTACTCAGCAAAGCCCCTCTGCTGTCAGTCTGTTGATCCATAATTGAATGAGCAAGTGTTTATAGCCAATCACGCAGCATGAAAACATTAACAAACAGACACGCTTTGTGTTTTTTGGGTCTTCGACTGTAGTTGAGTTTGATAAATATCCATTTTCATTAAAGTAGCTGTCAGCTTTGGCTTTAATGATTGCATTTTAAATCTGTGGTTATCACTTTGATGGCTGCTGGCTTGTAGGAAGGCGTGCGAACATCGAGTCTGTCAAGGTCTTTAGCCTCGTCTGCTTTCTTCCGACTCGTCGCTGTCTGACGCTTGGAACACGACTGAATGGAGAATTGTTCAATGGCACAAGTCGATCACTATCACAATGAAAATTGACCCTGGCTTTCAGAGTCAAATGAGTGGTACATGGATGTTTTGATCTGTGTGTGTGTGTGTGTGTGTGTGTGTGTGTGTGTGTGTGTGTGTGTGTGTGTGTGCGCGCCAGTGTAGGGCAGACTGTCACTGTAGGAAATTGGCAGGAACACGATTCTTTCAGTGAAACCTGTGCACATAAGCTCTACATTTTAATGGTTAGAGAGGGATAATGATACTTTTGGTGGAGTCGCCTGTAAATATTCACGTTCCGCTGGTTTGTGTGTCAGTCAGAGTCCTGCACGGGTCCAGTTTTGCTGTTCACACAAACCTCTCGGACCTGCTGACTTTTCAGTTTTGTCCAGACCAAAATATTTTATGAAATCAGACAAACCAAAAGAGGTGTTCTCGGTCCAGATCAAACTTTTCCTACTTTCGGAAAAAATGTCAGGAATTTAAGACAGCATTAAACAATAGAAGAATAAAAAAGAGGGGAAGCAGCTGCAGGATTTGCAGTCTTCTCATGTTATATTGTCTCAGAAGGACAAAGACGACACAATGGAACTGATGTCAGCTGTGCCTGAAGTTGGTCATGATTGTTGTGATAACATTACGATATTACAGCTGCAAGAGAAATAGAACTTCTTGCTGAAATGACAACACACAGATGTCAACCATACATCCGTCAACATCCCCATCAACACAAAGCTAAACACAGCACACACACACATGATGACAACCGGTCGTATATATCTCAGACAACAATCTTAAGTCTGGTCTGGACTTTCAGGTGTAGAAACACATCTCCATAAAAGTTAGAATATTTTTGGCTTATAGAAAGAAACACTATCTTTTGTTGAGTTAGCATCTATTGGAGTCTAATAATATTCTTAATGATTTTCAAGGTGTCATTAAGTAACAACAAAAACATGTTTCCACAAAGGTGAAAGAAAAGCTGTTGATGGCACTAACACAGACCCTGGATACGAATAGAAGATAAGAATTGACACACTCGATGGGCAAATATCTCAGGAATGGGTCCGGATATTTAGTAATGTTTTGAGTGTTTACCTTCCATTGAACTGAAAATACTCCCCCAGTCAATAATGCCAGCGTGTTCACAGGTTTAGGTCTACTGCTGTCTGATAATTGTCCTCAGATAACACAAACTGAGAGCAACAATAGGAGAAGATGAACTGCTTCAACACAATGACAACAATAACAGCTTTGAGTGCTGCGCTGCAGAGTGGCACAAACAGCCGGGTGGAAATGGGACAAGAGCTGCCCCACCACTGAGAGTCAGACAGCTAGAGACACACATGGACGCTGATACACCCACAGACAAAAGCACACACACACGCACACACACACGCACACGCACACACACACACACACACACACACACACACACACACACACACACACACACACACACACACACACCCACATGCCAATTAGTGACAAACGTTGTAATTGCATCTCATCACAGGACAGCAAAGACTCATTAAAAAAATAAACAAATAAATAAAAAAGAATCCACCATTCTGCATATTGACAGGAGGATAATAAATGTGTTTTTTGGTGCATCATTTCTCAGAAATTAATTTGAATTTGATGTGTTTACCAAAACACTGATTGCTTTAATGAGCGGCACATTGTTGAGTAGTTGTTTGTGTGACCCCCTGACAGAAACTAATTGACTCTGAGGCTAAAACTTTGATTGGAAACACAGTCTTACTGGAACATCCCTCTGGCACAACTGAGTTGGGAACTAAGATTGTGGGGAAATTTTGTTGGAGGAAAACGGCTGTTTGGAAAAGAAAAATAACTCTCAGGGAACATATATCACCGAACCTCACTCTGATTGTGACACTAACAGAAAGTCATGAACAAAACAAATTGCATGTGCACATAACCATTACCTGCCATAGTACCAAGTGTCAAGAATGGTACTACTCTCCCAGTGACTAATGGGTTCTGATCTACCGGCTGGTGAGTCAAAGTTCTGCACTATTTTGTATGTCTGTGTGTGTGTGTGCGTGTGTGCGTGTGCGTGTGTGTGTGTTTCTCTCTCTCTGCTGGTAAGAGCCATGTCCTTACATTACAAGGTCAAGTCTCTGTTTTTTCTAATGTTAGGGGACGTGTTGCCCACTGCACGATCGATGAGCTTGATTACATCCTCAGCTAGGTCTCACAAACACAGACACAGGCGCACTTGTTCACACATGGCCACACAGTCATGCTCACACTTTCCGTGCTGTGCAAGCTTTGGCAAGCACAGAGAGAAGGAGCTCGGTGAAGGAGAGACGACGAGTGTGCGAGAGAGGAACGGCGCAAAGAAACAATGGACGAGTGGAGGAGTTGGACACACAACAGAGCTGTGACAGTGAGAAAGACGCGAGAGAAGCTCAACAATGCTGAGAGAGAAAAAAACGACTGAACAAGTCTGACAGAGATCAAAAGGTGACATTGAAAAACTTTTGAGGCAGATACCTTGCTTGTATAAAGAGATCCTTCTTGTTTGGATGCATTTAGTCTACAACACATTATGAAAGATCCTTGCTACAGATGACATTTCTAATGCTATTTATATTATTATAGTATATAACATAGATAATGGCGATTTCTATCTTTAACAATCATAGTGACAGGTCATAGGCAGTGGGCAAAATGTATTTTTTCTCATAAAACATGGCTTTATATCGTTAAATTGTTTAGTCTTTAAAAGTATATTTGTTGTATGTCCTCATATGTAGAAACTGCAGAGAGGATTTGACGGTTGTCTGAGGAGTTTTCACATGATCAACTGGAACAAGCGATCACTGGCAAAGGGAAAAACACCACAGCTTTTTTAAATGAGCACAGCTAAATAAAACAAAAAGTCAACAGCAGAACATAATCTCTTGTGTTAATGTCCACAGGTAGAACACTTGAAAAATAAATTCCTTTTTGTTCTTACAGAGGTTTTCCATGGATTACAAACAACAATCATTCATCCAGCTGTTTTGCAGAGAAAAGAAGGATTTGGAAAAGTCTTGCTGAGCTTTTGTGTGTCTATTGTTGCTTCGGCTAAAATGGCCTGTTAATCTATCAGATGCAAATTCATGCCGCCCTCTCACGTGTACGCATGCATGTGGTTGTGTTTCAGTGAAAGTCTGCGAATCTCCATGCATTCCTTGCTGGAGGTTTGGGAGGCGCACGATGACGGCACCAAGTGTGTGCCTTTAAGGACACATCCTAATTCGTCACACCGATATCTTTTGCAAGCAGACTGCACATGTGTCAGTGTTACTTAAGTCAAAACACTGTTTAAATATACATTAAAAAAACATATTCTGGGCTCTTAAAAACAGAAATGTGCAGACAAACAAACATAAAATCATCAAGAGAAGCAGCCACAGTGAATACACATACAGAAACAAATATGTATGCACATTCGCACATGAAGAAATATGAAGCAAATCAGTTTATTCCTCCATTACAGAGCGATCATTGCCTGCGTGCATCTCCACTATCTGTTGCTGTGTTGAGACATTTCCATCTGTGTCCCTCTGTCCCAAGGGCATAAACAGATCTTGGTTTTTAAGTATCAAACATTGGCAGGCGACCTAATCGACATCATCTGTCTCACTAAAATCCAAAATGGACCGTGTTGAAATTA
The DNA here is from genome assembly GCF_963576545.1 of Limanda limanda. Classification (NCBI taxonomy): domain Eukaryota; kingdom Metazoa; phylum Chordata; class Actinopteri; order Pleuronectiformes; family Pleuronectidae; genus Limanda; species Limanda limanda. The sequence continues at coordinate 17,527,519 of NC_083640.1, read as the reverse complement.
CCAACAATTGGATTTGAATCAGATTGTTAAATATTTATAAATTTCATGCTTGGGAAGTTTTCAGGTGCATTTACAGGGGATGACTGTCAAATAACAATTTGTTTTTCCTACTTGTGTCTTCAGGGGAAAAGTCACGTATTTTGTAAGACTTTAGTAGATATTAACTCAGCTATTGATTCAGAGCTGGAAGCGTCCCAGGATCGTCTCAAATGATTATATGCTTGAATATTAATTCTGTATAAAGTATGTATATCACAGTACAATTCTCCAACTGCATAGGGAATAAGGTATTCTGTATTTAACTTTTTGTCTTTTGTAAAACTGCCTTGCTTATTGCTCAAATGTTCATTTTGATCAGACAGCTTCATTCTGGAGCATTATAACGTGTAATGACTAAATGACTGTAGGCTAAATCCAGTGGATTTCAATCATGTCCTGTTTGACATTGATTTTTAATAGTATACATGCAACATTTTAATTGTCCAAAGTTCATTTCGTGGTCATGCAATTATGCAAAAGTAAATTTAAAATGCATGACATGAACTATTAACTTTAATCTTTCAGACAATGAATGAGAATGCCTGAGGGATGCACGTCGACCGAATGCTTTGGTCACGTCGGGTTTTATGTTTTTAAACACCATCATATTTTTTTCTGCAGCACGCAATTTAGAAAATAAAAGTCTTTGTCATGCATAATTTTCAAGATATTTAGATGAATGCTTTGTCCTTCTGTCCTTGCCTCGAGTACTTTTCCCTATAGACATCAAAAACAATATATTCCGTCATGTTTGAAATAGGAACATTGGTACGTGTGTGTTATATAAATTCATATATATGTGTGCACTTGTGTTTATGCCTTGATATGACGATGACAGAGGACCTTCTACATTCACACATAACAGAACAGCCTCACACTGACACTTGGTGCATTCAATGACTTTCATCACCATTTTTCACCCTTTTCTGACCTTTATTCCTTCCTCTGTTATTCTTGTCCTTCTCCCTCCCTTTCGCTTGCTCCCGTTTCCTTGCTTCGATCTTTCTCTCCATCTTCTGCTGCGACTGTTTTCTGCTTCCCTCTCTTTTCACTCCCTACCACCTGTCTCCCCCCCAAAATCTCTCCTCTGTTATCTCTCTCCCACTCACTCCCCTCTCCTGCTTTGCTCTGTGCAGGAACCAGACAGATGCTAAGGTTTAATGCTTTAATTTGGCTGGCTGTCAGCCCTTCAATCTCTTTGATACTTGTACACGTAGTCCCACTGAAGACACTGTGATCCAATTTGGGCAAGCTGGCATCCACTCATAGACAGGTTTTTGAGATGACAAATTTTTTTTGCCTCTGTGCATTTGGAGCGTGCTGGCGTGTCTGCAAGGCTGCATGTTTTTATTTATTTCTCTGCATGTACTGTACGGGTGTGGTTGCGTCGAAGGAAGGGAAGAGACGTGGGGAAATAAAAAGAGAGATTTGTCATTTTTCATTGAGCTTAAAATGTCTAATGTGCATACAAACACGGGCGCTTACACGCGATGAATACACTTGTAATTAATGCTGCCAGTTTAACGAGTGCAGTGTTTGAAATGTTCCTCAGAAATGAGCACAGCCCTGGAGCAGCACGGCACAGAGTGATCTAGAGCATGGGGTGGGAGCAGAGTGAATATCGGTAATAAGAGGAATACTGAAGTAGCAGATGGAGCCGGGGTAAACTGCAACAAAAGCCAATCGATCACATTGGCTCTTCTAATCGCCTTAAATAGTTGAAGACTCCCCACCATGACACACCGACAATTTTCTAATTGACCAAGAGCAGAATCTAGTTGAGCCTCAAGGAGGAAGTTAATGTTCTTGTCAAGGAGGTTCACAGTTCCAAGATACACATTTACCAATCATTCATCCTCAGCATCTCAAATATGCATATTGCGAAGCCGGAACATCGCCTGAGGGCCAGATCATACCCAATTTAAAGTTGAACAGTGTTTCAGGAGATAATAAATTCCCCTTTAACTGTTTCAAGGGGCTCATGGTGTGAAGAACTTATCCTATTTTTGTACTTTATATAAGCTGCTTTCAAAAATGCACTGAACTCTGGATAATCTCCGGACATTCCTCTGAGAGGCTGCATGTGAGACAGAGAAAGTCCGAGTGAGAGCCTCCGAACCTTCTCTGGAGTTCATGTCCGATCATATCACCAGTATTACACATTCCAGATTGACTTCAACCCAAAAGACTCGCTGAGAGAGTTGTGTAAAGGCCTTGTGCAGAAAAGCAAAGACTTCTGTGCACCTACTTGTTCTCTTTACTAAATCAGAGAGACCGAAATGGATGAATATAAACAGTTGCGTGGATTGATGAATTACAGGCAGTTGTGCCAGTATGGGAAAGAATAACCCATTAACATTATGAGTAGTTACAGCCCCAATCATAACTGAAGTTTGATGTACGTTTAAAACACGGACGCAAATTAGTCATTAACGTGGCAAACCTTCATTAAATATAATGGGTTGATATGATTTTACATCAGTCTGTACTCCACTGGCAGTAATTGTTTAGAGCACCTGGGTTTGCACTGAGATTGCTGACCAGAATGTGCAGGCTTTGTTTCAATCTAAAGCTGCACACAAACCCTCTGTGTTAACAAATTAACAAAACTAAAACCTCCATCAGGGTTTCTTGATAAATACCAATTAATACAAATAAATAATTTCTCTTTTGACCTCAAGACGCAAAAATCTGTAGAGAAAGTTCCCCTTTGCCTGATAACACTGGGAGGAAAAACTGCTGCGAGAAAGAGAAACATAGCCTCTGTTTATGTATTCATGTCTTTTACCTCCGGCATCACTAAGAGCTAACACATTTATATTCCAATCCTTTTTACTTTAAAGTTGTGTGCCCATGTATTCTTTCCATAAAACATGGCCTCTAAGCTGGCAGAACTTGTTATGACCAACAAACAAACTTTTACCTCCTGATTTATTTTTTATGTTTCTCTTTGGTTTCTGAACAGTGTTCAGCCCATAATGGCTGACACACATTTGAAGTCCTTGTGTTGTTTCTCAGAACATGACAACAGGAAAAAACAACTTTTATTTTTTTAGGTTGTAGACATCGAGGCAGGGAGCCCATGTTAATAGGACAGTCCTTGTCAAAAACATCACAAGCAGGAAAATGCTCCGAGCTTTTTTGCATAAGCTTAACTGGAAGATTTAGCACCAACATAATCCTCCCCCATTGAAAAAGTGTGGTTAAGTTTGGGCAGGTCGACAGCCGCCCGGGGCCAGGTGTGTTGTTTGTGCCACAAAGTTACTTGATGTTCCACACAAGTATGGTCCAAGTCCAAATTTCAGAGACAGGCAAATCAAATAAACAGCGAGAGAGGGGAGGCAAAAACACCCAGCTTATAAAGTTACAATTCCTAGGGGAACCAGGTAATGCAGTTAAGAAAAAAAATATTAACAGATACGATCAAAGGTAAAAGCTTTTCCCTCATGTAACAGTAAAGTCACATTCAGCCTCTACATTACCTCCTCACCTCTTGTATGTGGCCCTCACTCATCCCTCTCTGTCAAACCGAATATCTATCGACAATTACATTATCTTTGCCTTCAGTGTGACAAATTTACAGACATAAGAGCGAAGCCACTTCGTGATATATCAGCGGGGCTCTGCAACAACCTAACGGTAGGGTGAGAATATTTGCTAAACCAGGGAGACACTCAAAAGGGCAACTGTGACCATCAGTGAAACTATGTCAGTCTTCATCAGCAAATAAAAGAAAAAAACTGAATAAATTATCTTAGAACATTGTGCTCATGGAAACAGAACCTACTGTGGACATTATATATTTGAATACATTAAAAACAAAAACAAAGAAAAGCATGAAATTACAGACTCACTGCTGTGGTCACCGCTGTTCACTTGCTTTAAACTTAAAAATCTGACATCTACAATGGACTTCACCAAGAAACTGCTACCAATATCACAACAATGTAGTTTTAATAAAACTGCAAGCGCAATCAAATGTATACATTATGCAGTCCATCGTGTGTTAATCGTGTGTTAATAGCATAACTGCAGCTGCAATGGAAAACAAGTTGTACATACATGTATATGTACCTATTGTTTTTCTAACAAAGGAACAAACCGTGTCCCAAACAAATGGGCAGGATGTAGGGTTAACACTGAAATGACCGATTTACAAAAGGTATTGAGACTCTTAAATCTGTACTTTGTAGATATCCCTCTGGCAGGAATTACGGCTCGGAAGTCTTCTTGGGAAGTCTCAATGAGCTTTGCACACCTGGATTTGGACAGTTTATCCCATTCTGACACATCCTTTCAAGCTCTGTCGGATTGGATTGGAAGCGTCCGTGAACTTTCATCTTCAAGTCTACACAGATGGTCGAAGGGTTTTAAGTCTAGGCTTTGGCTGGGTTACTTGAGGACAGCTGAGTTCTGACTGGGTAGTGTTGTCCCGGAACAAACAGTACCATCGTCCGCCTAAAGGAAGTGATGACTGTAACATGTAATAGCAATTGTGTGGCTGCTTTGCTCATGTCTCCATGTATTTACAGCCAGAAAGGTGTTGCATTTACACTTGTGTTACTGTGGTAAAAATACACCACTGCCCTCTCCAGAGGTGCTTTGGCTGATTGAATCACAATGTGTACTCCCCTTGAGTGCATATACACCTGTAATTTCATGTGTTCAAACACTATCCAATTTGAATCGGATCACTGAAAGCGCTCTTTAATGGCAGGTGTAAATGGATAATCTGGGAGGCACCCACCCAGCTGCCGTCACCACACTACACCTTGGAGGCGGTATCAGTCAGGTGAAGAGCAGTGGCAAGGTTTCACCAGACAGAGTTGAAATCTTTCTCACAAAGGATTTAATTTGTCTCTCATCGGAGGAGAGAGTTTTTTCCCTGAGAGTTGTTACTGCAAAGCGGAGTGGCAAACTCCAATCAGGCCGTCATACACCTCTCACTTAAAGTGGCTTTTGTCTGGCCACTCTATCATTAAGGCCTGACGGATGGAGGGCAGCTGAGCTGCTCATTCTTCTGACAGGAAGTGCAATATGAAGAGATTGGGAGCAAGTGGACAAAAGAGGTCAAAGCTACGTATTTCCATGGCAATGGTATTTTGATGTAAGTTGTACAAAAAGCACAGATGGAAAGACGATATGTAAGTGAACTGAAGAAACATGTAAAAGGCAAGTAATAAGTATATGAGTGAATAAATAAATTAGTTCCAACATGTAAAGATGTTTTAGTTCATTCTTTTCTTGTATTAATGATTTCATCATTGGTTCAGTCAGATAATCTTTGTATCAACAAAATTTGCCTTTGGAAGAAATAACAAAGGTTGAATGCTCGAAAAGTATTTTTCCGTCTACAATGAGTCACTTGTTGTGACCAGTATTGAAAAAATAATGTTCATATGACATACCAGAGATATCTTTTCAAAGGGAGGCACAGTTGGGCAAGAAATGAAGAATCACACTGTCAGTGGCATTACTATGCTGTAAGTTGTCAAGACCAGGATTTTCTATATTGAAAATGAACCTGTTTATCATAATATACTACGAGATTGCTAAACTATCAACTCAGTAGCATCAATATCCATTCATCTCCCACCCTGTACTTCTATTCACTAATTTACACACTGTATTCCTTTGTCTCTTTCATAGAGTTTTAAACTTGCCATCAATGAAAACCCTGAACCATTATTACAGTGTTGTTGTTAACCACATTTCCCATTTGATCTAATTGGGACCAGCGCCTAATTGAAGCAATCAATCAGCTTTTGTCAATTAAAATTCCCAAGTCCATTTCATGTATCTGCCAATGATTATGTTGGTGTGTGCTGGTGTCCATGGTGATGCCGTTGCAGGGTTTAGCCCATCGAGAAGTTCTTCAGCCAGTTGTTATGACTACGGGTCCTCTCCTTTACCCGGTGCAGAGCGGCACAAGAAGCAATACAATGGTCTTTGCCAGTTTCAAACCGACGTTTTGTTTTCCCATCCAGTGCTATTGTTTAAATAGAAAATCCACTTGCGCCCATTTGAGCACCCATGGACCTGTTTGTTGAAAATGAGGTGTCAGTGTTGTTTATGCTTTTGTTTCATGCAGCAGCAGAAAGAGATTGTGCTTTTGACCAACAAAAGAGACGGAGCATTAATAATATTGTATTATGTCCCTACATAGGCATGTGCACAACATTAATACACAGATTGTCACAGATGGTCTCCTGACAATACTAAAAGTGGATTTGGACATACCATAAGTGTATTAAGTACCAGATACATAACACGGTAATCACACCACAACCTAAAATGATACCAATGCAGTTTATTGTCGGACTCAGCAGGAGAAAAGTCTCCTCATCACCAGCTTCTCTCTGGAGCCACCATCGTCTTAGTGCCATATAACGTTTGCATGTCCGACATATGAGTATTTTCTACGTTGGTTTGATTTTCATTGGCATATACAGAAGATACAGTCGTACAAAATAGGAGGAGGTATTTCAGACAAAATAGAGCAGCGCAAACCGTAGAGATTTGATAATGCTCATCTAAAAAGAAAGAGATGACAAAAACAGATGTTCAGTTTTGCTGTTGGACCACAGGGAAGTCTTCACACATCCCTCGCTTTCCTCCTCAGTCTGTTTTTTGCTTTCCCTTTCCATTTGCTCATTTCTTTTTTTAATTCAATCTCCGTTCTCCCCTCTCTCTCTGTTACGGACCTATAAGAAATGGCTCGTGAGGCCCGGAACACATCAAATAAACGAATCAGAAACAAACTGTTGCCACTAAATAATAACAAATGTTTATTGGTTGAAACAAATATTTAGAAAGGCAACAAACCAAAAGGGTTGGAGGTTCCCGGCCAAAGAGAGGGGAACACTGAGCCAGCCATCGGCCGTCGAAGTCAGTGTTCACCCCCGAACTAAGTCTGCCTAAATAACCCACTACCTAAATGAAAGAAAAAGGTTATCCGAAAACAGGACTACCGGGAACCCCCGAACCAACTACCAACATAACAAAAGCTCAAAAGGACTTCTGGCATGGGGGAAAACGGAGCCTCGGTCTCCTCACCCGTTCACCTGCATGGAAGAATAGAGAGAGAGAAAGAAATTCACAGCCTCCTTAAGTCAGCTCCAGCTGACGAGGTGATGAGTCTCACCTGAGGACTGGCTGCGTGGAGAGAGAGAGAAAGGTGGAGAGAGGCACAAACACACACACATTCTCACACAGAGCCCCACCTCCTGGCCACACGTAACACCCCCACCCAGAGCTTGTGAATAGCCGGGGGCAAACGTGAAGACCAGGGAGGAAGGAAAAAAAAACACATTCACAAGACCTAACACCGTGACAACGTGTCGGCCAGGACGTTGTCCCGCCCCTTCACATGCCGAATGATCACGTTAAAGGACTGCAGGAAGAGCGCCCAGCGCATTAACCTCTGGTTAGTGTTCCGCATCTGATTCACAAAAACTAAAGGATTGTGGTCCGTATACACAACAGTTGGCGAACTCGCGGAACCCACATAAACTTCAAAGTGGCTCAGCGCCAGGACCAAGGCCAACGCCTCCTTCTCAATAGTAGAGTACACGCGCTGGTGTTTGTTGAACTTCTTGGAGAAGTAAGAGACGGGATGTTCAACCCCGTCCCCCCCCTCCTGAAGCAGAACAGCACCCGCACCCGCATCACTGGCATCAACAGACAGTTTAAATGGACGATCAAACACAGGGGCACACAGGACTGGGGCCGTAGTCAACAAAGCCTTAATACAGTCAAAAGCACGCTGACAGCCCTCAGTCCAGCGAAAACACACCTTCGGGCTCAACAAGTCAGTGAGGGAAGCAGCTACCGCAGAAAAGTTCTTACAAAAACTACGGTAGTAGCCCGCCATCCCCAGAAACCGGCGCAATTCCCGCCGTGAACGAGGGACAGGGAAAGAAAGAATAGCCTCCACCTTGGAGTGCACCGGCCTGACTTGGCCCCGACCAACCACTTTGCCCAAATAGGTCACTGTCGCCTGGCCAAACTCGCACTTAACAAGGTTTAAAGTAAGATTGGCGTCACGCAAACGCCCAAACACAGAATACAGCTGCTGAATGTGCTCGTCCCAGGACCCAGAATACACAACAATGTCGTCCAAATATGCCTCACAACCAGAAAGACCAGACAACACAACATTCACCAGCCGCTGAAAAGTTGCTGGCGCATTACGCATGCCAAACGGCATCACAGTGTACTGAAGGAAAGCGTCTGGAGTCACAAAAGCAGAAATTTCTTTCGCCCGAGGAGTCAGTGGCACCTGCCAATATCCCTTTAACAGGTCAAGTTTGGTTACATACTTGGCACCGCCAACATTATCCACACAATCCTCAACTCGGGGAAGAGGATAACAATCAGGCCTAGTGACTCCATTCACTTTCCTATAGTCTGTACAGAACCGGTCTGAACCATCAGATTTCATAGCCAGCAGACAGGGAGAACTCCAGGGACTACAGCTGGGTTCAGCAATACCGTGGCCCAACATGTAGTCCACCTGCTTCTGCAAGCGTGCACGTTTTTCTGGATTAACTCTGTAGGCATGTTGTTTAATCGGAAACGAATCTCCTACTTCAACATCATGTTGCAGCACCTGGGTCTGAGAGGGCACATCAGAGAACAGTGACATATGTGAACCAATCAAACGGACCACATCCTCACCCTGAGACGGAGGCAGATGCGAAACACAACCATCAAGATTAACCAGCAGTTCAGAGTTCTTCAAACGCCCATGAACAACAGCACTGGACAAGGCAACGACATCACCATCAAAATCCAACTCCTCAGACTCCGGCAAATCGGCACCGGACAGCGCCACAGCCGCCTCACCCTGATCAATCACTTCAGCACCGGACAGCGCCACAACAGATTTCAATACAACAGGGGAGGGTGAAACAGACCCTCGCTCCAGATAGGGCTTCAACATGTTGACATGACAAAGCCGACTTCGCCTCCTGCGGTCCGGGGTCGCGACCACATAGTCACGAGCGCCAACCTTCTCCCGGACAACATATGGCCCACTGTAACGTGCCTGTAACGATGAGCCAGGAATGGGCAACAGCACCAACACTTTGTCCCCTGGGCTGAAGCTACGGCTCTGCGCATCTTTGTCGAACCAACGCTTCATCTTGCCCTGGGCAACAACCATGCTCTGTTTAGCCAGCTCACAAGCACGATGAAGTTTTGAACGAAAATCACACACATAGTCCAGCAGATTCTGTGGTTCTGCACTACCAACCCATTTTTCATGTAGCAATTTAAGCGGACCGCGCACCGTATGGGCAAACACAAGCTCAGCAGGACTGAAACCCAGCGACTCCTGTACCACCTCACGCACAGCAAAGAGAAGCAGGTGGACACCCTCATCCCAATCCTTACCATACTCGAGGCAGTAAGTGCGCAGCATAGATTTTAGGGTCTGGTGAAACCGCTCAAGCGCACCCTGACTCTCTGGATGGTACGCGCTGGAATGACAATGAGAAATGTCAAGCTGCTTCACCACCTGTGCAAAAACCTTAGACATAAAATTCGACCCCTGGTCCGTCTGCACCACCCGTGGCAAACCAAACAAGGAAAAAAACTTAGTCAACGCTTTAATGACTGCAGGGGCGGTGATCCTCCGCAGAGGAATAGCCTCAGGAAAACGAGTGTTAACGCACATAATGGTCAGGAGAAACTGATGACCCGCCTTTGTACGGGGAAGAGGCCCTACACAGTCTACGATAACATGTTCGAAAGGCTCCCCTACAACAGGAATCGGATAGAGTGGAAACGGGGGAATGGTTTGATTGGGCTTACCAGAGAGTTGACAGACATGGCAGGTCCTACAGTGCTGACGCACATCGGCTTTAAGACCCGGCCAAAAAAAACAACACAACACTCTATCATATGTCTTATTTACCCCAAGATGGCCAGCCAGAGGATTATCATGGGCCAGCTTCAAAACTTCTGGTCGAAACAGCTGTGGAACTACAACTTGCTTCACAACCCCCCAATCCTCTTGAAAACCCAAACGTGGTGGCAGCCACGCACGCATCAGCACCCCGTCCTTCAAGAAATACCTGGGAGACCCACCCCCATCATCATCATTCAAACCCACAGCCGCAAAAAGAGAAACCAGCGTGGGATCACGCTGCTGTTCGATAATAAGCTGTTCACGTGACATGGACAATTTAACATCTGAACTGTCCAACTGTCCAGAAAAGGAACCGGGCCTGGGGTGCGAGAGGTCCCGGGTTCAAATCCCGGACGAGCCCCCAAATATGTTACGGACCTATAAGAAATGGCTCGTGAGGCCCGGAACACATCAAATAAACGAATCAGAAACAAACTGTTGCCACTAAATAATAACAAATGTTTATTGGTTGAAACAAATATTTAGAAAGGCAACAAACCAAAAGGGTTGGAGGTTCCCGGCCAAAGAGAGGGGAACACTGAGCCAGCCATCGGCCGTCGAAGTCAGTGTTCACCCCCGAACTAAGTCTGCCTAAATAACCCACTACCTAAATGAAAGAAAAAGGTTATCCGAAAACAGGACTACCGGGAACCCCCGAACCAACTACCAACATAACAAAAGCTCAAAAGGACTTCTGGCATGGGGGAAAACGGAGCCTCGGTCTCCTCACCCGTTCACCTGCATGGAAGAATAGAGAGAGAGAAAGAAATTCACAGCCTCCTTAAGTCAGCTCCAGCTGACGAGGTGATGAGTCTCACCTGAGGACTGGCTGCGTGGAGAGAGAGAGAAAGGTGGAGAGAGGCACAAACACACACACATTCTCACACAGAGCCCCACCTCCTGGCCACACGTAACAAATATGTTACGGACCTATAAGAAATGGCTCGTGAGGCCCGGAACACATCAAATAAACGAATCAGAAACAAACTGTTGCCACTAAATAATAACAAATGTTTATTGGTTGAAACAAATATTTAGAAAGGCAACAAACCAAAAGGGTTGGAGGTTCCCGGCCAAAGAGAGGGGAACACTGAGCCAGCCATCGGCCGTCGAAGTCAGTGTTCACCCCCGAACTAAGTCTGCCTAAATAACCCACTACCTAAATGAAAGAAAAAGGTTATCCGAAAACAGGACTACCGGGAACCCCCGAACCAACTACCAACATAACAAAAGCTCAAAAGGACTTCTGGCATGGGGGAAAACGGAGCCTCGGTCTCCTCACCCGTTCACCTGCATGGAAGAATAGAGAGAGAGAAAGAAATTCACAGCCTCCTTAAGTCAGCTCCAGCTGACGAGGTGATGAGTCTCACCTGAGGACTGGCTGCGTGGAGAGAGAGAGAAAGGTGGAGAGAGGCACAAACACACACACATTCTCACACAGAGCCCCACCTCCTGGCCACACGTAACACCCCCACCCAGAGCTTGTGAATAGCCGGGGGCAAACGTGAAGACCAGGGAGGAAGGAAAAAAAAACACATTCACAAGACCTAACACCGTGACAACGTGTCGGCCAGGACGTTGTCCCGCCCCTTCACATGCCGAATGATCACGTTAAAGGACTGCAGGAAGAGCGCCCAGCGCATTAACCTCTGGTTAGTGTTCCGCATCTGATTCACAAAAACTAAAGGATTGTGGTCCGTATACACAACAGTTGGCGAACTCGCGGAACCCACATAAACTTCAAAGTGGCTCAGCGCCAGGACCAAGGCCAACGCCTCCTTCTCAATAGTAGAGTACACGCGCTGGTGTTTGTTGAACTTCTTGGAGAAGTAAGAGACGGGATGTTCAACCCCGTCCCCCCCCTCCTGAAGCAGAACAGCACCCGCACCCGCATCACTGGCATCAACAGACAGTTTAAATGGACGATCAAACACAGGGGCACACAGGACTGGGGCCGTAGTCAACAAAGCCTTAATACAGTCAAAAGCACGCTGACAGCCCTCAGTCCAGCGAAAACACACCTTCGGGCTCAACAAGTCAGTGAGGGAAGCAGCTACCGCAGAAAAGTTCTTACAAAAACTACGGTAGTAGCCCGCCATCCCCAGAAACCGGCGCAATTCCCGCCGTGAACGAGGGACAGGGAAAGAAAGAATAGCCTCCACCTTGGAGTGCACCGGCCTGACTTGGCCCCGACCAACCACTTTGCCCAAATAGGTCACTGTCGCCTGGCCAAACTCGCACTTAACAAGGTTTAAAGTAAGATTGGCGTCACGCAAACGCCCAAACACAGAATACAGCTGCTGAATGTGCTCGTCCCAGGACCCAGAATACACAACAATGTCGTCCAAATATGCCTCACAACCAGAAAGACCAGACAACACAACATTCACCAGCCGCTGAAAAGTTGCTGGCGCATTACGCATGCCAAACGGCATCACAGTGTACTGAAGGAAAGCGTCTGGAGTCACAAAAGCAGAAATTTCTTTCGCCCGAGGAGTCAGTGGCACCTGCCAATATCCCTTTAACAGGTCAAGTTTGGTTACATACTTGGCACCGCCAACATTATCCACACAATCCTCAACTCGGGGAAGAGGATAACAATCAGGCCTAGTGACTCCATTCACTTTCCTATAGTCTGTACAGAACCGGTCTGAACCATCAGATTTCATAGCCAGCAGACAGGGAGAACTCCAGGGACTACAGCTGGGTTCAGCAATACCGTGGCCCAACATGTAGTCCACCTGCTTCTGCAAGCGTGCACGTTTTTCTGGATTAACTCTGTAGGCATGTTGTTTAATCGGAAACGAATCTCCTACTTCAACATCATGTTGCAGCACCTGGGTCTGAGAGGGCACATCAGAGAACAGTGACATATGTGAACCAATCAAACGGACCACATCCTCACCCTGAGACGGAGGCAGATGCGAAACACAACCATCAAGATTAACCAGCAGTTCAGAGTTCTTCAAACGCCCATGAACAACAGCACTGGACAAGGCAACGACATCACCATCAAAATCCAACTCCTCAGACTCCGGCAAATCGGCACCGGACAGCGCCACAGCCGCCTCACCCTGATCAATCACTTCAGCACCGGACAGCGCCACAACAGATTTCAATACAACAGGGGAGGGTGAAACAGACCCTCGCTCCAGATAGGGCTTCAACATGTTGACATGACAAAGCCGACTTCGCCTCCTGCGGTCCGGGGTCGCGACCACATAGTCACGAGCGCCAACCTTCTCCCGGACAACATATGGCCCACTGTAACGTGCCTGTAACGATGAGCCAGGAATGGGCAACAGCACCAACACTTTGTCCCCTGGGCTGAAGCTACGGCTCTGCGCATCTTTGTCGAACCAACGCTTCATCTTGCCCTGGGCAACAACCATGCTCTGTTTAGCCAGCTCACAAGCACGATGAAGTTTTGAACGAAAATCACACACATAGTCCAGCAGATTCTGTGGTTCTGCACTACCAACCCATTTTTCATGTAGCAATTTAAGCGGACCGCGCACCGTATGGGCAAACACAAGCTCAGCAGGACTGAAACCCAGCGACTCCTGTACCACCTCACGCACAGCAAAGAGAAGCAGGTGGACACCCTCATCCCAATCCTTACCATACTCGAGGCAGTAAGTGCGCAGCATAGATTTTAGGGTCTGGTGAAACCGCTCAAGCGCACCCTGACTCTCTGGATGGTACGCGCTGGAATGACAATGAGAAATGTCAAGCTGCTTCACCACCTGTGCAAAAACCTTAGACATAAAATTCGACCCCTGGTCCGTCTGCACCACCCGTGGCAAACCAAACAAGGAAAAAAACTTAGTCAACGCTTTAATGACTGCAGGGGCGGTGATCCTCCGCAGAGGAATAGCCTCAGGAAAACGAGTGTTAACGCACATAATGGTCAGGAGAAACTGATGACCCGCCTTTGTACGGGGAAGAGGCCCTACACAGTCTACGATAACATGTTCGAAAGGCTCCCCTACAACAGGAATCGGATAGAGTGGAAACGGGGGAATGGTTTGATTGGGCTTACCAGAGAGTTGACAGACATGGCAGGTCCTACAGTGCTGACGCACATCGGCTTTAAGACCCGGCCAAAAAAAACAACACAACACTCTATCATATGTCTTATTTACCCCAAGATGGCCAGCCAGAGGATTATCATGGGCCAGCTTCAAAACTTCTGGTCGAAACAGCTGTGGAACTACAACTTGCTTCACAACCCCCCAATCCTCTTGAAAACCCAAACGTGGTGGCAGCCACGCACGCATCAGCACCCCGTCCTTCAAGAAATACCTGGGAGACCCACCCCCATCATCATCATTCAAACCCACAGCCGCAAAAAGAGAAACCAGCGTGGGATCACGCTGCTGTTCGATAATAAGCTGTTCACGTGACATGGACAATTTAACATCTGAACTGTCCAACTGTCCAGAAAAGGAACCGGGCCTGGGGTGCGAGAGGTCCCGGGTTCAAATCCCGGACGAGCCCCCAAATATGTTACGGACCTATAAGAAATGGCTCGTGAGGCCCGGAACACATCAAATAAACGAATCAGAAACAAACTGTTGCCACTAAATAATAACAAATGTTTATTGGTTGAAACAAATATTTAGAAAGGCAACAAACCAAAAGGGTTGGAGGTTCCCGGCCAAAGAGAGGGGAACACTGAGCCAGCCATCGGCCGTCGAAGTCAGTGTTCACCCCCGAACTAAGTCTGCCTAAATAACCCACTACCTAAATGAAAGAAAAAGGTTATCCGAAAACAGGACTACCGGGAACCCCCGAACCAACTACCAACATAACAAAAGCTCAAAAGGACTTCTGGCATGGGGGAAAACGGAGCCTCGGTCTCCTCACCCGTTCACCTGCATGGAAGAATAGAGAGAGAGAAAGAAATTCACAGCCTCCTTAAGTCAGCTCCAGCTGACGAGGTGATGAGTCTCACCTGAGGACTGGCTGCGTGGAGAGAGAGAGAAAGGTGGAGAGAGGCACAAACACACACACATTCTCACACAGAGCCCCACCTCCTGGCCACACGTAACACTCTCGCTCTTGTTCAAACCTATTTCCTCCTTTGATGCTTTTCAGAATGTCATTCTGTAACGTAATTTATGCTTACCCCGCTCTCAAACAGACATTTGGAAACTGCACTCTGTGCTATGGTTTTATGCTTTTTTTGCCTCCTTTAGTGGAACAAGCCACAGTTAATCCAGACTCATTTTCTTTGTCTGCTTTGAAGTGAAAGAAAGGGAAAAGAAGGTCAGAGAAGCGTGAACCACTGAGAGAAGAAAAGGCCTTCCTTTCTGCTCCCGAGATGAGAAGCTTAGGTGTCAAATGACCATTAAACATGTGTATTAGATTCTGTGTTTGTGAGCATGTGTGCAATTTTTCTTGTACGCCTTCCTGACCTTTTCATGTCGGCATGTAATGGGTCAATGAGACCTTTCAACCATCTGTATTTTAGCAGTCCAAGCACACACTAACACATACTCAACGGATGGAAACGACTTCCTTCCAAACAGAGTAAAAAAGATGAACATGGAAACACATACGTCCAGCGAGGCTCTTTGTCCTAACTGCTGCAGGGAGGTTTTGAACCACATTCACTAACAGTTAATGGGGCTTTTGAAGGCCACTTCAATTATTCTCATTTAGTTTCTAATACCCATGAGATGGCTAATGCTCAACATTTAACTTGTAGGACACACCGCAATTGCCATTAACTCGATTATAGGTTTGCCGGTTCTACAAGAACATTGTAGCAGGATTGACACAGAGAGTAAGTTCATAGAGAAAGGAAGAGGGGATGAAAAAAGCTAAAAAATCCACGGCATTTCTTAATTAATCAACTCTACAGAGGACGAATACGACACTGTATTGTACTCAAAGCTAATATTTCATAGGTGAGCATCACCTGCTAGGGCAGATAAGCTAGTGTTACAGCTCTATGACTCTTGTAACAGCGGTATGCTAGTCACGAATGGAAGGATGACAACTAATGAATCAATTACATGCTACATTCATGCTGTAGTTAACCTGACATCAGTTATCGTTGAGATTTCCCAGAGGTGCCACTGGTTTAAGCTCTGTTCATAGGCTTTTCGTCAGGTTGTTATAGGTTTCTTGTTTAGGCCGTCTGGAGTGGTTTCTGATAGGCTGATATCAGAACACATGCTCACTAAAGAATTGACTTTGCTACGAAACTTTTTAAATTTGACGTTGGTTGGATGACACAAGATCCTCAAAAAGTCCAAAGCAAGGTCAGTGTCATGGTTAGAAAAAGAAAACAAAATGCTGTTGATTTGGCTGGAAGAAAAGCAATCATGTCCCTCCACTACTGACTGAGGCCAAATTAGTCACTCGGGGCGAGAGCAAATATTCTAGTGTTGACAGTAAATATCTGGGCCAAGACTTAATATTCCACTGGCTGTACACTGTTTACTGTTTCTTAGCACATAACACAAACAGCAATACTTTTTGTAGCTATCTGCATAAATGGTGATAAGTTAAGAAGCTGATAGCCGATTGATTTTGGTCGTTGTGTTCGGCCTCTTCTGCTCTCAGCGTGGATTGGTCAAACCGTGCCTTGTCAAACTGGAAATGTAAACCTGACGGCTTCTGGCCCAAAAATACTGTCCTTCGCCTACAGATACTGCATATTCAGCTAGAAGATTACTCCAAGTTAGAAGAGTATAGAATATTGTGCAAAAGAAGTGAAAACATGTGGTGAAAGAAAAGAACAAAGGGTAAGAGCACAGAAAGAAGTAAGAAGAACAGGGAGTGGATAAGAACCATGGTTAAGAGCTTAAGTATGGCTAAGAGCAGCAAATTCCCAGCTGACTTTGTTTTTATTCTAAGGAGGCCAGCATCAGTCATTTTATAACTCTCGAATTAAACTCCTGAGTTTGGGAATGAAGACACACATTCATTAAATATTTAACAGAGAGAGACAATAAGGTAACAAGATTAACAGAGAGTGAACTGCACAAGGGTGGATTTAACTTTGGGGCATCAATTACAAATCTTGAATTAATTATAAGTAGCTAATCGACTTAACTAGATAATCCACTGTTTACAACACGACCAAAAACTGCTTGGAAGTTATATCACAGGGGAATAACATTTCTAAAACTCCCTGATATCAATTGTCTTATATGAAAAATGATAAATTTGGAGTCGTCAGTAGATGGAATTGTAGACACATGGCAGATGTTGGGCTGTGACCTCACAACTATTATTTCAGTTTACCTTAGGCTCAAAATGGTGAGAGCTCAACTGAATTAACAGAAAACCATTAAGGAATAATATCAAATCTGTTACAGACGGGTTGGACATTATTTTCACGTTGTTTCTGACATGTGTGACAATGATGGAAAAGGCTGGTTTTCAGCCCAAGAGTGGAATGTGCTGTAATTTATATACAGACCTGTGATCCGCATTTTGAAGACCTCTAAGGAGAGAGGAAGAGGGAGGAGGGGGATGGAATGAGTTTGTGGATGTAATCTTAGTCCGTGGTCTGAGGAAGGATTTCTTTCCGTGAGAGGAGTAGAAGTCAAATATTAATCTGAAATCAGTCCTTATCTTTGAACAACTATAATTCTTTGATAATTTACCTCGTGTCCCGTTTCAGTCCATCTGGCTTTTATCATAAATCTTTCTGACATATTGATAGTCTTTCCTCTGAGTGTTTTTTTTTTTGTTGTCAGTTCCATATCAGTTTGCTGCAATGCAGGAGAGGGGTCCAACAAACTAATGACTTAAAAGCCAAGCATGTCCACTACATGCCTCACATTGTATTGTGGCACCTGTTCTTTTTTCCTGACTGCTGACCATCAGTCATTATTTGCTTTCATCCTCTATCAAGCTTCTCTGTACTAGCTGTAGCTTCTTTCATAAATGCACTGACCTCCAGACATTCTCCTGAAACCATGGGGAGGCCGGATGTGAGAACACAAACGTCAGAGTCACCTGCAACTTGCTTATAATGCCAGCTTACCAGCAAAAACTCAGGGGAATGTCCAGATGAGCCAATGTGAGAATACTTGTCCAGAGAATAACATCATCAACGCTCCCACTCGCTAGCGTTGATAATGTTTTCAGTTTATGTGTTTGAAAAGAGTCATCTTGTGTGTATGTGTTTCTTCTCCTACCAAAATAAAATGCACTGAAACTTGTAAGTCTTTTTTCATGATAAAAATGATAAAATATTATGGTTATTAAAATGTTATTATATGACTGTAGAATTCTATAGTACAAAAAAAAGACAAAAAAGTTTGCATAAATGGGTTGTATGAACAAATCTCTTCTTAAGAACGGTTGGTGACAGAGACACAATGTTTCTTAATCTAGATATTGCGACCCTATAATAAACTTTGGTTTCTGTGGCAATAGAATGTTTGATTTGAAACTTTGACAATAAAGATTCATCTTAATTACCGGGACTTCGAATGTGACATTCCTATTTAAAACATTACTTATTTCAGTCTTAAGCAAATTGTGTTTGCTTCCAAACTGTACAAACACATCACTGACAAGGATTCGACACAATGAACCAAAGAAAATTGAGTTTCTAATTTGTGCTCGTGTTACATTATGTCATTTGGGCTGCTGCCACGAATTCCCACTCCCTATCAAAGCATGAGCTGTTTACCACACAGATTATTTTTGAGATCTTGCTGCATCCTCTGTATTCCTAATCAGGGTTTGGCTTTCCATCGCTAACAGTTTCTTCCCTCTGCTTGTTCTCTAGTGTCCACCACCACCCATCCATCCATCTCCTACCATTCTGTTCCATATGGTGCCACAGCCGCTCTCCACTCTTTGTGCTGAGTACATGAGCTGAATCTTAACAATGTGGAGACTCTTCACTTGATTGGATGTCTTATCAGTGAAAACACGAGAGCTTTAATTAAAAAACAAAAACTTTGCCACACATTACTGCACAGAGATGGGCAGGAAGATTGGATGACAGTATGTGCACGTGTGTGTTTGTGCACGTACATATTTGTAACATATCTGTGCAATAGAATAATTTACTTAAGAGAATGTATGTGTGTGTGTGTGTGTGTTATTTATTGGTGTTTGCGTGGATCCATGCATCACTTTTCAGCTTGAGCTTTAATTATGATAACACTGAAATTATAATTACTTTTATATCGCTGTGGGCATCATTATAATTGTATAAGTTGTCATGCATGCACTCCTCTCATCCCAGAATCCATGATGTGACGCTGGGGCATTAAAAACCATCATGATAACGTAGACATTAGACTTGGCGATGACTCCATGATAATGCTGCAGCCTTCTCAGGCTCAATGGGAGCATGTTAGAGTTACATGATTAACATGATCAAGAGGAAAGGCATGTTTTTTTGATACATTTCATTTCTCAAGAACCAGACCAGAAGACAGCAGAGATGAGAGGGGAAGTGAGAGAGAATAATTAAGAAGAAAAAAGCAGAAATGAATGAGAAGACGACAAGGCCATTACTGCTGCAGCGAGGAGCAGAGAAAGGAGATAGGACCCAACAGAGATGCCTCTTTCTTCTTAATGGATTAAGCCTGTGTCTTCATGGCTTTCTAAACAAGAAAAAATGCACTGCCTACATTTGATTTGCCTGCATTTTATTACACATTTCCATCCTGCTGAACATTTATTTATGGCTCAAATATCATATAGGACGTCTTTCGATATGCACAATTACAAAAAAAATGTAATGAGTCTTTCACGAGAGAGACCCTGAAGGCATCACGCCAAGACACACAGGGAAATCCACGTTTGGTAAGTTCACCTGTAGATATTGATTTCTGGGACTGGATCAAACACTTGCATTTGCCTTATTTAAACATTTAAAGATAGTTTCCTAAAGCAGACATTACCACAGAGAAACGAAACACAGACTCGTCAAAGCCTGAAGAGGAAGACTTTCAACACTGCAGGTCCGAGCAGAATGCAGATGGAGAACAATCATTTTTGAGCTTAAATGAGTCCATAAGAGATTTATATCTGATTCTGCAGCCCCATATCCATCAAGCCTTACTCATATCTATTTAATAGGCTGGTCAGTTTATAAGTTGAACTAAAAGACCAATTTTTGTTAAAAGAATTCCATAAATTTGCTTGCATATATGCCCAGTAAAAGTTATGCTGGTTAGTACAGAATTAGTAAATTATTAACTACTGTAAGTTGGAATGTTTGCTGGGCATTTTAACTCAGTTTTGAGAGGTCATCAGATCATTTTGCTGACTCAATTGGTTTCCAGGCACCATGGAAGCATTTTGTTAAGTTCTACTGCATACTTTTTCTGATAATTAGTAATCATTCTGTGTTTTGGGTTTGGTAAACACTACTAATTTGTATATGAAAATCCAAACAAACATTCCAGAAACATTTGTTGCCCAACAGAGTAGTTTACAGGAGTGGGACTTTAGGTCTGGGAGAGAGTTTGTCATGTTAACAATACTGATGAGAGCGAGACTTCACATTTCTGAAACAAGTGGTGCTTCCTCTTCCTGATGATTGCATAGCCTCATTGCGTTGCATGTTTATGTGTTCTCTGCCAGACCTCAGAGAGAATTAATCAGCTGCACAGATGTGGAGAAATGTCAACACATTAGCTGTGTAAACATCTCAAGCTCTGACAAGGTTTCACAAGAGACTTTAATGTCTACACATACGCCCCCCCCCCCCCACACACACACACACACACAGTCACTACTGGCATGCAGGCACCTACATCTAACATATAGACCAACTGTGTATAGGCTATAATTCAAAGTAAAATAAATGTGTTCTCTTGTGCAAAAAGGAAGATAACAATCATTGACAAGGTAGTACACAAAGAAAAAGAGTAGAAGCACTTAAAACAAAAGCAAATTGGCCAAGAGCACTTAAGGGGTTTAACTTAGAAAAAAAAACTTTCTCATGAGAGTCTCAGTGCCAGGTGGTCTAAATGCTGTTAAACATGCATTACAACACAGCCAAGAGCCAAGATTGGGGAAAAAAATGCAAACACACACACATCCTTTGACTTTCCCTCCCAATGCACTGACCACCTTGTTGTCTTTTCCTCTCTTACATACTGCGTGGTGCCCCGTGAGCTCCTCTAGCTCACTGAACTCGGCTCCTCCCTCCACTTGTTCCTCATCCTCTCCATCCCACTTGTCGTTACCTCTCTTTGGCTTCCCCCAACTCCCTCCGGGCAGACACGCACTGCCAGCTCATTCTCCTTCTCTCTGGCTCGCGTCTCGCAGGGGAGCACTCCTGCCCCGCTACTATTCCTCCTCACGGGCTCATTTTGCTTCGGGCCTTTCCCTCTCTCCAGCTCAGCATCTCAACCCCTTCCCTCTCTCACCACCTCCCCATCAACAAATGTCACATTTGTGCATGGTCCGTGTCCAGAATATATTGGCTTCAATTTAGGCAAAAGAAAAAAGTGGAGAAGCGCGGTCCATCTTTATATACAGTCTGTGATCATGACCCTCCTCCATGGCTTTTGCCCTCTGGGTTCCTTCCCACCCTTCCTAATTCCCATTGCCCAGATTTCAACTTATCTTATTTCCTCATTTCAGACAGAAAACTGTCATGTCTCTCATCCCATTCACACTCCACACCCTCCCACCTCGCGCTCAGCTCTCAAACGCTGTGGCGAGCCAGCCCGTCTTCCTCTCAGTTCCACATGCACTCCTGCCCTGCCCACCGACTCCTTCTCCCCCCCCCCTGCTCCCCAAAGCTTTTTCCACACCCATCTTAGCTCTCCTCTCCATCAATTTTAGATATATCCTGCCTTGCTTTGAGGCTCATTCATGCTGGGTGTGAATTCAGCTGACTTTCTGTCGGTGCTTAGCATGAGCCACAACCGTCCGTCCCTCCCTCCCTCTCTCCTGTCCTTTGTTCATGTTCACACTCAGTTGGACTCTTCTTCTCGGTGTCTCCCCTCGCTGCGTGTCCTTATCTGCACTTCCTTATCAATCCGACTTGACTGCCTTACCTCCTTTTGCCCCCACCCCCCCCCTTCTCTTCACCAACTGTCCCACCACTTCACCCTGAGCTGCTTGCCAACCTTCATTTCCCCCCGTCCCTCTCGCTCCTTCCCTCGCTGAAAGGAATTACGCTTCCAGCGGTGCATGATAGGGGGTCGGACAAGTAGCTAAGTGTAACAGTGTTCTGCCTCTGAAAAAAAAACGTTGACTTCACTCACAAACACTTTGACTCCTTCCCTCCACATTAGTCCGTACACTCCCCACTTGCCCGAGCCACACACACACACACAAACACACACACACACACACACACACACACACACACACACACACACACACACACACACACACACACACACACACACACACACACACACACTAGCTCAGCAAACTTACTCCTTTGTCTTCTCTCATTTTATCAATCCCTCTCTCATTTTCTCCTGCACTCAACCCTATCCCAATAGCGTGTCCTGCTTTTATCCTTTGTCACATTACAATCACTTCAACAGGACGTCCACCCCTCTCTTTCCTCCCTTTCGCCTTTAATATCATCACACAACTTTTTTTGTTTCATTTTTTAGGAGCAAGCTGTGCCTCACCATCCTTCCACAAATGACTGCCAGTATACCCTTGAGCAAAGTCATTTTACACAAATTGCTCCGATTGAGGTGCTAATGGTTATACTGAGTAGCCTCCAGGTGAGTGTGTGCATGTGTGTGTGTGTCTGTGTGTGTGTCCTGTTGCTTTTAAATGCCACAGAGCTACTCTGTGTTTCTCAAACTCTAGGAAATAGCTCTGTTCATAGAGGAACATTTCCAACTGTATCTTGAAAATCACAGTTCACATGAGAATATTTGTCTAATATGAACTAGATCTCGGTCATATCGGCATTTATTTTGTTCACTTGAGGATTTTACAGGACAATTTGAAACTTTCGGAGAAATAAAACGTTATTATCATTAAGGGCTCAAATTTTGGAAGCTCATCATCATCATCAATTCAGCAAATCCAACCAGTGAACTCAGTTAATTTGACGAACACACACTTAAACCCAGATAAGTTGTGATTTCCTAAATCGCATGAACTCACCACAGGTAATTGTGCTCCGGTGTTAATATGATTAATGTCTGCAAAGTAACTGCTATGACAGGACATCTGTAACGTTAATGAGCAGTTTTAATGGGGTCAGAGATCCTTGGAATCAGTCCCCCAGTTTACAGAAAGTGTGTGTGTGTGTGTGTGTGGGGGGGGGGGTATCTGTCGTATTTCAGAGCCTCAACGGGACAAGGAATATTAATTTTAAGCTGGACTACTGAAATAGTGGTATTTGCGTGCGTCCACATGTGTTAAGAAGCATATGCATTTATACATGGCCATGTCTTTGCCCTGGGGTCAGTCACTGTAACAAGATTAATGGTTGACTGAGACAGAAGTCAATTTTCTTTTGATATAATAAGTGAGAGAGAGGAGGCTTGATGGCCTGCACAGAATCTCTCTGCCCTCATCCTTGAGGGATCATCTCTCCCAATCCCTGCTCTCTCCCTCTCTTCCACTCTTCCACTCTTCCACTCTTGCATATTATTACTGCGGATCCATCTCCCTCTCCTCCCCCATCCTTCTCTCTGGTCCACGCCACTGGGAGCTCAAACAGAGAAGTATCCTTTTTTCCCCACAAGCAGCGCCGGGAATAAAATTGTTGAACACATCTAATTAAAAAAGGATGATTGATTTACATGTTCGTGGACTAAGTGGAGAAATGAGGTAGAAAAAGGGAAGGGCTGATTTGTGAGAACAGGTTGTCTGAATGACTACAATCACTTAACTTTACCGCTTCCACTTTGCACTCAAACTGGGGTCAAAAGAAGACAGTGACGGCAAAAAGACATAAACAAGGCAGCAGAGAAACAATGCACAGTACTTTATGCCCACAGTGATGTACACAGTCGCACAAATAACATAAATGATGATGTATTTTTTAATGCGGGTGGAAGCATGTCGGAGGAATGCTTTATGGCTATTTAAACAAATCAATTTCATGCTAATGTGCCCACTGCTTACCAAGCTTCCCAGATTTTAAACAACCTTCTGGTGTGGGAGGAGGACCGCAGGCATGAGGTGCACACGCTATAGCACGGAGCAAAAAGACAAACAGAAACCTCTCACTTGTTTTCAGCATTATTGGACGATTTATGTTTAATACAGCTCATGGAGTGGGGACATTTTGGGAACATGGTTGGCAACGCAACCTTGTGTTTCAAACCATCTTGGACCTGTCTCACCAACACACTCACACACACACGCACATGCACATGCTCAAGCTCAAGCACACACTACTTGAACCGCTGTCTGTGTACTTGGTTCAAATGGTGCAGGAGGACCATGGTTGTGGCCATACAGAATTTCCAGACCATAGAAGCCTGCTGCTACTGCTTCAATGGAGTCATTGCTCATAGCTAGACAGCATTGATTGCCTGGCTTTACCAAGCTATTTGGTATTTTGTATGTTTGTTGGCTTGTCTTGGAGAGGATTTCTTTAATTTGCAGGAAGAGGCAGTTTGGCCATAACATGGCTTGAGTTACACGTACTGGTTATGGGAAGAGGTTATGGAATCCATCATGCCAATAGTTTTCATCAATAAGATTGTGTTTCTCAGTGCGTCTGCATATATGTGCTAATTTGAATGGTTACATTTGGCATGAAATGTAACTGTTGAATTGTGAGTTTCCCCCAGACAACATTTTCCTGATTGTGTCTCATTTTGATTTCTAGTGTAACATCGTGTTGATCATATATCTTGTAGATTAGATTTGCAGTCGAACGGTAACAGAATACAGAGTGCACTGTGCATGTCCGTGATCTGTTGTTTCACTTTCCTCCTCTTCTCTGATTGTCTACCTTCCTCTATCATTCCCCTTCTCCGTCTCTCCCCCAAAGAATCTACCACAGCAATTTCTTTGTGCTCGAGGTAAACACACTGAAGACTGCACACTCTCACAATCACATGTTATCTGAGCCTACCTTTGTCATGGCAAGATAACGAAACAAGGGTTCTCCAAAGTACTGCAGCAGAAACAATCAGCCATTGAATCAAAGAGCTAAGAGGTGTGGGACTGTGGAGCAGGAGGAGGGCTGCATGGAGCCATGGCATAAAATAACTGATGGGTCCTTGAATCATTACACAGAAAGACGTGGAAATTTTGAAATTGTGCAGAGCTGGAAAACAGAAATAAAGGAAGATTTTTTTTTTTTTAAATGGCAAAACTTAGAGAAGCATGATAATGATATCCCCCAATACAGCTAGGCAGATATAAAAAGCAAAACAATCAGGGATCGTTTTATTCTGGAGTGAATATTAGCGCGACAAATCATCCGTAATATGCCTATCAAATCCCATTTGCTGATACTGTACTGTGTAACTGCACTCTGTGAGCAGAATACCACCAGGATTACAAGAGTTCTTGTTCTTCTTCTTATTTTGCTCTCTACCTCGCACGCTCCCACTCCCTGGGAGTCCTCCAGAGCCCCAACATTACACAGCATAATAGAATATCGACAAAGTCACTCCATTGTCATTTAGACACACAGTTCACCCAACAGATGAACCCATATTATATTCTAAAATGGGAACCAATGTGCTTATAATGCGAAAGGGCATGAAGAGTTTGGTAGGGATTGTTGGCTGATGGATCGAATATTGCAATCTAAACTTTATCATTGTGCCAGGCGCGGGGCTGAATCCCCGATGAGAGCCCTCCACTCCCTGAACACTCATTTGCTCTGTGTGTGACTGTCACCGTCGCACTGCTGCCTCCCTCACTGACACACACGCTTTGTTTTTCTATCCCACTATTTCAGTCTGTTTATCCCATCTCAGGCCGTCTGTTTCCCTACAGATATCTCTTTTTGTCACTCCTCTCGCTCTCTCCCTCCCTGCAGATTGCCATGGTAACAGGTGAAAGAGCCTGAGGTTGGGAACACAGGCTGTCCGTCACAACCGATGTGCTCTTAATTGCTCATCTAGTCTCAGCTCTGGTAATACGGTGGGTTAAAGTACCAGATTGGGTTTTCTTGGCTACTCAAAAGGTTAATCATCACTACAAACCCATTAAATGGCCTCACTAAAGAATTTGCCTGGTGTGATGGGACTGAAAGGAAAATTATAACTTAGATTGAGCACCGATCAACTGACGGACACAAGTGTTTGAGAACAAGAGAGAAACAAATAAATCATCCCGTGATCATCAGCTATATTGAGTCATGCACTGAACTGTGAGATTTTCAGGTTTCGCCAAAACTTTCCTCCCTGCCCTCGAAGAAAAAGTTTGAGTGAACCCATTTAAGATTACTGCAGAATGTTGTCCAAAGGATTTATCCAAAAGTGAGTCGATTGATGACGTTTCTCACACAGGATTTACGCAGAACTGTCAAAAGCAATAACAATGCATATATCTCAGGATGAAGAAGAGGAACCATACACGTAGAAGATGCTGAAGAAAATGTCAAAGATTGAAGGTCGTCTGCGTTAAAGGCCCACGCCATTGTAAAACAAAAACAAGTTTTCTTAGCAGAATTTATGCATCACGACCTGCCTCCTGCACGCTTTATCTAGGCACTTGAATTGAATGTTTCCAGACATTTTCATGTTGTTTTGAAAGTGTCTGACCTGGACAACCTGCTCATTCTTCATATATTTAAAGCAAACCCTGGAAAAATGTCACGACTCAATTTTCTAGACATTTTCCCGGAGTTCATGTTGAAAACATATCAAAGTGAGGGTAAGTTCATGGGACTCTCCACATTCTCATCATACAGAAGCTACACAATTCAGTAATAGCAATCAATGGTTTATAGTGATCATTTTGACCCCGGGGCAAACGTGTTTACTATAAGCCAATTAATCAAAGATGTAAGTAGAACATAGGCAAAAAAGAAAGAAAAAAAGAAATTTGTATTTAGCCAGGTGGCTGTTCTCTAGAAATCCACTTCTAGAAATCCAAGCTCTGCATTCATCAAATATGTCCCTCATCCCTCCTTTTCCTCCATCACTCCTCCAGCCGTCCATCTGACAGGTGCTCCTCTCTCTCTTTAGTGTGAGGCTGTAATGACGTGTGAATCCTAAATATCCAAACCATCCGTCCATTCATCTCTTCACTCTCCTATTCATCTACACAATCGCCTATCTATCTGCCCATTTTTACATTAATCTCTCCATCCATTCTTCTCTTAGCCACTTTTTCATTTACTTCTCTCCCTGAATGAGCTGAACGATGGACTATAGGAGTGACGGATTAATGCTCGCCCACGTTTATGATTTCCTTTTAACGTCACTGCCCCACCGATCTCTCCATTTGCCTGGTCTCTGCTCTCTCATGCCGCTGCAACGTTCACAATCCTTCATTTTCATATCCATCATTAAGCGCGGAAGCGTGATTGTGTGTGTAGGAAAAGAAGTGCAGAAGATGTAGTTGTCATAGGGATGTGAGAGGACACACAGGAGGGTAAAGTGATGGAGAGATGAGACAGGAAGTGTGAAGGTATGAGCAGGATAAGCTGTTTTGAGATGGAATATCAGGAATATTTCATAGGTTTTGTGTACCTGTCCCATTTCCTGTTCTAAAAAGTAAAATTTATAAACTTTGACTGAGGTCCCAAAAAAGATTCCAAATGATGAAGAGACAGTAGGTAAAAGAGGAATGCGGAGGCAGGAAAGAGAAAACGGGGGGTGTTATATGTTATTGATAGAGCAGAGGAGTTTTATTTCTTAACTTTTGGAATTGGTGCTATGTCGATTTCACTGAAAAAAAGAAAATACACCTTCGTCTCAGTTTTAACTTTTCTGGTTAGTAGGACACCGTTAAAATACAGACCGGAGCAGCACATATCTTTCTAAAGTAATAGTGTTAACTTCAAAACCTATGATAAAGAGTTTGTCAATGTCAATATGAGACAATGACAAGACGGCGCAAATGAGAGGAAATATTGTTGACGAACAAAGGCTGGATCCAAACTTAGTTTAATAGAAACGTATATTTTTTTTTTAAACTCTCAAGGACAAAAAAGAGGAGACAGAATTTTAGTGCAAGACTGTTTTCCCCTTTATACAACAGTTCAGTTCCCTTTGGGCCATATCAACCTAAATACCGTACAAATACTGTAAACCTCAAATAACTAGACTGTGGTTTGAGTTGAGGAAAACAGGACAAACAAAACTACTGAATTAGTTCAGTCAGTACTGTTGTCTTCTGTATAAAAACTCTATGTGATACCTGACTCCTCCATAATCTTCAGTATGTCAAGGAGAGTGACTGTTAGAAAACTGCCGGTTATTAAAGGCCTCAGCACAGGCCAACCAATACCAAACATCTCTTTTGCTTGTCACCAATTTTGAACTCGTCTCCCTCAAGTGTATATGACCTGTTGTCTTGGCCGTATCAAAATGGACTTTATTATCGGCAGTAATCCTCCAGGTTTTGCCCATCTTCTCAAAATTCTGAATGATAAAAAAATATTTTAAACACGAAGATATAAGATAATGTTTAAAGATAACTTGCTGCAACCATTTGAAGAGTCAAAGATGGCAATTTTGAGATTCAAGATTGCCATCTTTGACTCATCATATGGGGTAAATGTGAATGAGAATGATGGTTCCTTTTCAGAGGATGTCAGTCCTGCAATACTGGGATTTTATTATATTTCCTCATGGATTCCCACTGAAACTACTACTAACACCATATAAGCATGAGTTAAGTATATTTATATTCCTTATTTATACATTTTTGTGATCATCACTTATCTGCCCATTAAATTCTTGGCTACAGTTTGCATTGAATTCTGTATAATTGTATTAAAATCTAATTAGAATACTTAATCCTCTTCTGCCCTCACAATTGACTTTCTGTGTGTAATATTGGCATGCTGAGCAGGCCGTATGACTTATGCTCTTTTAAATCATTTTTTTTGCTCTGTGATTGATTGTTGATTAGTTAAATATAGGTATTTGTTTTCCTGCTTGAAGTTATTTTGAGTCATACTTGTGATTAATGTGTGCAGTACATGACTGTTGGATTTAGATTTCGCCATTTATTCCTCCCTTGCTTGCTTGCAGGAATTACTCTGCCCCAGAAATTAAATAATTTGCCAGTCATATTTCTTCTAATTATTCATCAATTGTATCCCCATCACAGGGCATTGCCCCAGATGTTTCTGAGCCTGCTGATTCTTCCCCCTCTGCAGCGTCTGCACTTGCACATTCACAGAGAACTGTTATCTGACATGGCGAAGCACTCCCACGTAATCTCATCCCAGCCCGACACTGACGCAAGTCTACCCGCCCGATCAAAAGGCACATTACAAAATAATTTAGACTGATCACAATAGGACTACTTACTCACACTAACTTGCGGTTGCTATGGCACCAGTCTATCAGAGGGCCTGGGGCTAAAACCTGGAGTTGTATATAATCCTTCCTATGATTCAAGTCTGTTTCTCTGGGCAACAGCCCTCCTGAGATGATTTATGTATCTGTCTCTGCCCGAGTCTGCAGAGTCTTGCTGGAGGTAGTGAGCGAGAGAGCCGAGAGGATTGAGAAAAGAAATAAAGTTTAATCACAACTGGGTTTTTCACCCCCTTTTTCTTAAATCCTAACCTTTTGCCTACAGGAGAGAAGCAGAGATGTGAAAAAAAAGAGGATTTATTTTAAACGTATGTTCTCCTTTATACATCGGTTAGAAAACTAACTCATTGAGAGAAAATAAAACGTCTTCACTTTTTAAATCTTCAAAATACTTTGACATTTGGCTCAACAGGCTTAATTAATCAATACTGTTTTCTTCGTGGAGCTATAAAGAGTTACTTTATTGTTTGTAAAGCCTTATTAACTTGTTATCTGTCCAATTCAAGGTCAACTCACATGGACACACACACATTGTCCTCCACAAGGACAACATCCAAATCCCTTTGTGTCTGCTTCTAAGTAACTTGGCTCCCCTTTTCATTGGGGTTCTAAATCGGCTCTAATAGTCTTATGTTTGCTCCCAAAGGACACAACATGTATTTGAGTATCTAAAGCTCCCTGCCCGATGCTATGTTAGGACGTAAGCTTATGAAAAGCCATCGGGGAAAAACCTGGTGATAAACAATATGACTGAGCTCCGGCTTTCAGAGGCTTCTCCAGGATGAATTGTGCATATAACTGTTGATGCACTATTGCGACACCTCATATCCTGAATCACACATAGACACAGGTTTGTGCAGCTATCCCTGTTTCGAATCTGCCTTGGCTTCCATTCATTGTGAACAGCCTGAACAGAACCTTATCCCTAATGTCGCACCCCATCCTTGACCTGATCACAATTCACATCTTTGTCATGACCTTAACCAGGACCTCAGTTTTGCCTGAACAGAACCAGAATTTCCTCAAACACATTGTATTTTGTGTGTAAAAGAGAGAGACAGAGGCTAAAGTGGGGGGAAAGGGAAGAAAAGAGCAAGGACGACAAGACGAAAATGGGCGCACACAGACACACACTCATATGTGAATTCATGCCCAAAAGCTCAATCGTAATCCCTGAAGTAACATTTGCACTCTCATTTGAACACCATACATTATAAAAATTCAGTTTAGTTGTTCGTTGGAGCCAGTAAGCAGACAAATTAAAATAAATTACTTTTTCAGTATGTACTCTTACTCTTTCCGCTTGATTCCTCCCACTGTTTCCCACTGCTCCAAACCAAACGGGTGGTGTCTGAGCTAAATACTACAAGGGGAAAAAAATTGGATTCTCCACTGACAAGGGGTTCTGTTTGCCAAGACAGCTTTGGTGAGACGGTTGCCAGATTGATGATCACAGACGGCAGGTGTTTGGATTAACAGTTGTTTTTCTTTAGAAAAACTGCTGGAAACACGAAGAATATGGATCAGTGCAAATATGTTTTTTTCTTGACGACAGGTAGTTTACCCATTTAGTTTCCTTTCCATTCATTTTATTTTGATTTATCAAATTATGAAAATGTTCTTTCCAATTGTCCTATGTGGCTGTATCGGCCCCACTAGATGCCTTTAAACAGCTCAGCTAAACATCAGAGTTCAGCTTTCAATAAAACACTGAAAACACAGAGAAGCAGAGTTTACCATTGCACAGTGAATATGTGGGACATAATACAATATTAATTCCAATCCCATTTCAAGGCAGAGTAGTATGACTGTTTTAGGGACATATTAGGGACTGGCACAGGATATTCAGAGTTTTCCATTAATATTTGATCAGTAATTTTTTGTCTCAATAGAAACATCAACATTTTAACTATTCAGTGGAGGCAGCTGAGGATAAGTTAAGATACATTCTTTGTTTTCACTCTTTTGGATATGATCATAATCAAATGTTAAGAAAGTCAAGTAAAGATAGGAAAGGAAAACTTCAGAAGGTTCAACTGTTGCACCTAATCCAATCTTATAGCTTTTTATAGGAAACCAAAAACGGTGCCTTAACTGGCAAAGGCTGTTATCTACAACAGAAGTGTGACCCTCTAGCTCACAATGGACTTGTTGCATTTCAATTCAGAGCATTCTTGCATGACTTGAAAAACGTAATAGATCTAATTAAGGTGAAGAAGTCAATTGTCTTTTTTAAGCGGGTTTAACCGGATTTAAAATGAAACACATAGAGCCACCGATTATGGTGTAAAAGAGGTATTTGCCTCCCTCTCTCCCCCTCTTGTTTTCCTCAGTGTCATGGTGAAACTGGCCATTAGGGACATGGGAACAGTCTTAAAGAGTGTTTTCAGTCTTCTCACTTCAGTTGCAGTTCTAAGGCTTCTAATGAGAACCTTCTCAATGAGTGCATTATTGATCCCTGACTCCTAATTGTGTAAAATGTGTCGATTTTCCAAAACAAAGGAAAAGGTGCAGCTAAATATAACTACCTAACGCAGAGCAGCTCCCCTTCCTATATTTAGACTGAACAGAAGGAGAAGCAGAGTCCTCATAACTGGAGCAGGTTGAGTCATCCTACTATCAGAGCGTCTGGAAGCACAGTTCATAACCTGTGTCCCACTGCGCTACCTGTCTCTCCCGATGCTTCCTGTTTGCTGCCGTCTGCAAGGCACTTTGCACGATGCCAGCCAATGAGTCATGAGCTGGAGCGCAGCGACTTTTACCCAAACACATGCACATCCTCTCATATACACCCAGAAACTAAGGTGGAAAAAATTAAGATGAATTGTCCGAGGCAGGTATGCAACGCTTGTGCACAATCTGCACATACATACAAACACACAAACACACAAAACACACATGCGCCCACGATGCACCATTTCCTGCAGCACCTTATCCCAGATTGATGTTTGTTTGGCTGCACAGCCCAGCCAACCATGCCAGTATTTTCCAACAGCCAGCACACTGCAGGTGAGCAGGTTCACACTTTACGGGTTCAGTGCGCAACAGCAAAAGTTTAATTTCCAAGTTATAGTCCTGACATTATTTCTTTCTCACTTGTGTTCACACTGTCAGCAGCAGAACTAAAACTTAAGAGACAGCCGTTAGAATCAGCTTTCCAAACTTTTCTCCAGTTCAGAGCAAGCAATGACGTGGGAGGCAAGACATTTGCACAACAGGCATCACGGGGAAAGAAAAAGGTCGGAACACCTGATTATTACCATCGTGAAATGAGTGACCATGAAGCTGGAAGTGTTTTCCTGTCAGCTTTAAAATAAATGTACAGTAGAAGGTTGCTTGTATAGTCGTTACTCTCGATAAGACTGTAACAAATGAAAATCTATGATGTGCCAGAATCTGAGTGACTGACTGATAGAATGATAATATACTCTGGTTGTCTGACTTCTTTGAGAGACTGTGAAAAGCAGGACATAAGGATGAGATAAATGAGCAATTGTTTTACTGAGAAGAAAAATTATACACTTATCAGTGCATAGAGACATTGACCACTGCGTTTTTTAGGCGTTCCAATGCTTTTGATGAATAGCCAACAACAGTTAGAGGAATATATCAGCTTGATGTCTTACTAACAGTTAAACTAGAGATAATACGATCATTATAATATCATCTCTGCATATAAGGAATTATAATATTTGGATACACCAATGAAAAAAGAAAAAAAACAAAACACAACAGAAATAGTTTTTTTCTAATTTGGCTAAATTATTTCCCAACTTTTAACAATGGAGAAATGTCCAACTAACAGAATGTACTTTAACACAAGGGTGCTGAAGTGGTGTAATAGTTCTGGCTCGTGGTGTAGAGTCCTCGCCAGGCGAATTTTTTAATGTGTGAATCGATGAGGGATCCAAAAACTCAAGTCACTTTTTTAACTTTTATAAGAGCTGCTTTCTCAACCCATTAGTTTGCAATTCCTATCATGGATGTCCATGCCACATGTTTTAGTTGACTACGCACAACTGGCATGAAAACAATATCTATATAAATTTGATCTAAATTGAAGTTTCGGTGTTTTGACACTGGCCACAATGGTAAACAGCCACAAAGCCCAGTCTCGTTTCCAGGGGCCTGAGAGGGTTTACAAGGTTTTGAAACAGGAATGAAGTGTAGAAGGATGCCTAAGTGTAGATTTCATCTTTTCACCAGGCAGAGCTCAATGTCACAGCACGGGTGAGTAAGCATGCTTTCTTGCAGAGACAGGAAACTCAAAGGTCACAAAGTTTTTGAGATATAATGTTTGCTACTCTTCACCATATTTTTCTTTTTTTCAGTTTTTGTTTCGCCCATATCCGTCTTCATAGACGGTGGCTTTCAACTGCAACTGCCAGTGTGCATCTCCCCAATACTGGACCCTGAGCTGCTGCTGCTGAACAGTGATGATGTGGTCGGCTCAGCGCTCCCCTGAGAAACACACATTCGATGCTGAACAATTCTGCTTGAACACAGATGGAGACAGAAACATAAATCATATCTGCTCCCGCCAGTAGCATTGAGAAGGAAAAGGGTGATGCAGCAACAGGCAGAAAGCAAGACTGATTAACTATTTAAATAATTTCTAGGACAGTTAAATTATTTCAATACTCAGCTGCCATTGAAAGCTTTGGTCTTTCTACGTCACTGACACAAATAAATATCACTTCAATTGACAAAATGTCAGATTTGTCTTGTTGCAAGTGGAAGTTCCTGTTTTACTCAATGTTAAAGTATAAACTTTAACAAGGAAGCACTAAACCCAGACCGCTTCAAAAAATAATATTTGAATAAAATGCCAATATGTGCTTCAGGTGTGTGTGTGTGTGTGTGTGTGTGTGTGTGTGTGTGTGTGTGTGTGTGTGTGTGTGTGTGTGTGTGTGTGTGTGTGTTTGTGTGTGCGTGTGTGTGTGTGTGTGTGTGCTAATGTCTTTCTGGGTGGGGTTTATTGTTAATTCCTTCTCTCATTTCCTCCGTCTTACCTTTATTTCAACAAACTGATATAGAACATCCCAATTACCTTTCCACATATACCAATTATTCTCACTTATTAATCATATCCCAGTGTGTAGCTGTAAATTCAAGTTTGTGTGTGTGTGTATGTGTTTGTGAGTGTGTGTCCCTTCAGAGTCGTGTGTTTCTCCTGCTTCCTTATCTATTATTTAAGGCATCGTACAATATTTATTAGAGGTTTGTCTCTGCATCCCACCACAGGCTGCCAGTGCGTTCCCCTGGTGCGTCTTGACAACTCTTCTAACTCATCATCATTTCAACAGGCTTTCTTATAACAGTGCTGGTCAAATGGGGACACGATTTTGTGATTAAGATATATTCATTAAAAATTGTTAGAATATGTTTTTATCAAAGACTTAAATGTGTTGTCTTCCGGGGGGTAACAATACATCTATTCTTTGGTTTTAAGTGTTAATTTATTCTGTTCCCAGAAGGGTTTGTGTCCTCTTGGGTTATGGATGGTGTATTTTTTTGAGTGAGCACATATACATTTGCATACATGTGCATGTGTGTCATGTCAATATCACTGATCTACAGGTGGTATTATCTCAAAAGAATATGTTGCAATGTGCTGAAAGACTAGAAGAAGACCTCAAGCGTAATAACCATGGCCCATAGCTAACAACCACAACTGACATTCTATGATTGGGGGAATTTTCACAAAATCGAGCAGACGCTTCACACATACCAGGCAGAGCTCAGGGAAATCTGTCCAAGCAACAATATCTGAGGTGCAAGGGCACAATTTGAGCACAAGCAGGGGCAATTTGAGTGAGAGTGCTTTGAGTGAGGGCACAACAAAATCAGAACATGAAATCAATAAATCCTTCTCCCAACCTCAAAGACCGTGCTCTTGAATTAAAGTTGAGAAAACATGATTTGTCTTATATGTTGTACAGTGCATTTGTCGAAGCTCATTGGTGTTCACAGTGCGAACAATGAATATCCTTAGGGCAACTTTATTGACTTTGATCATAACATGATGCTGCACCACAATGAAACAAAAGTATTTTATTTTATAACATTCAGTATTTGAACTTTCTATTTGTCAGGTCTTGAAACAGGAACACAACATAAAACCAAACTACTGGGACAATTTTCAAACAAAATTGCTGCAGTCTCAAGAAAAGTTGCATTTAATTGTATTATAACCCCACCTCCAGCCGTTGTGTCTTGTATTGAGTCAAAATTATTCATGGTCATGCAGCTTGTGCCTGAATGGCAGCATCTTAAATAGTCTCCATTTTTTGCTATTATATTCCACTTGGATATAATTGTATAAAACTGGAACCTCTGCCTTCTTTAATGCACTTTTTTTTATATTTAGCTTTTATTTAATGACGACTTTGCTTAGGACTGAGAGACAATAACACAGTAAGGAGGCTAGAAGCCTTTACATGTGCCAGAATCCATGTCGATTTTTCACAGACTTACACAAAAAGTGTGAATGGATATGAACATAGAACAGAAGAGCACTAGGGTTAGAGGCAGTGCCAGTTCACACAGGGAACATGCTACCTCCAAGCTTAATTGCTCAATTAATTTAATGAGCTGGCTTGAGAGCCCAGAGAAAAAAAAGACTAGAACCCATTACACGTCCATCCCCACAGAAACTGCAATTGTAGCCAATCTCTGTGCTTCCCCCCCCCACCCGCCCCATAAGTGTCTCTTCATGGAATCCAGTCACTATCTAGAAATTGTCAGTGGCTCAGTTGGAACATGTTTAGTTGAATAGTACTGTGGGGAGCCCAATCCTGGGAAACTATCAAATCTGTTAATTAGGACATGAGAGCTTCCCCCTGACATACAACAAGCTGGTTACTGTAATGAAGAGAAATAGATGGAGCAGTTTCTCATGTTGCCAGTGTCATGGTTGTGGCTCTCTTGTGTAAACTGCCATTACCATTGTATGTACTGGAACAGTCAACTACACACACACTAGGTGCCCTTGTGTCTAGACTAACATGAATGAAACAGAGTCAGGGCCCAAGAGTCTCCTTAAATCCAATCAAGCCTCACCAAATTCACTCACAGATATCATTCCAATCAATATGCCAAATTTCGATTTTTTTTTTTTTAATCAAAATACATGAATTATTCAATTGGAAAGTCAGTGAAAAAACAAAAACACTAAACCACCAAAAGTTTTTTCTTGGCCCAACCTTCCACAAACTTTCAAGAAAATAAGTTAAGTAGTTGTCTGTAATCCTGCTGACAGTTAAACAGGTACGCAGCATTGAAAACGTTATCCCTTGGCAAAGGTAATTAGTAAGCTCTCATTGGAGTATAATAAAGTTACTAATTAAAAGAGTGATGATTTGAACTTTTATAGCACATCCAAGTAATCAGCTCTCTCCTTTGAGATCTTTGGGATTCGTCTTTTAAGAGGTTAAATCTATGAAACAGAAAAGCCACTATATATTCATTTTAAATCCTGGAGGAAATGTGAGGGAGAGCCAGGATGTTCAAAGAAGCAACTGTTGCCTTTAG
Organism: Limanda limanda; assembly: GCF_963576545.1. Taxonomy (NCBI): domain Eukaryota; kingdom Metazoa; phylum Chordata; class Actinopteri; order Pleuronectiformes; family Pleuronectidae; genus Limanda; species Limanda limanda. Next base: position 17,490,646 of record NC_083640.1, on the reverse strand, counting down.
TTTCGTAGTTTGTCTAATAAATAATTTAAGATGCATTTTCAAATGAAAAACAAGTGTTGGAATTTAGGTCACACATGTCCAGTGACAAAAACCATGTGGTGTAACATGTTACTGAAATGTACCAGGGCTACCAGGAACATCCCAGTTAAACTACTTTTAACAACTTGAAACACTGGGTGATTCTTCTGTTGTACAGTAGAATCAAGTAACAGCAGGACAATTCATTATAAAAATCTTTTATTCATTCTGACACCAGCCTGTAATGGCTTTATCCTAAGCCCATCCTTTGATACAATGCACCAGAGGCGAATGAATATATAAACCAGCGTCGTAAAAGCTCAAATGTCCTCACCGCCTCTTTTGCGGACCACCCCTCGTATAAGTCTGCATGATGCCGGGAGAACAAAAAATACTTCCAAACAAATCCACTTGGGGTTGATGGAGAGTGCGGCAGAGGCTCAGCGAGTGACAGGGGGATTTCTAACATGCGCACATCAGCACTCTCAACTGTCTGAAGTGGTGTGATACACAAGAGGCACTTCTGGGAGGGCTAAACGTTGTATACTTACAAGTTCTTTACAGGCTTAGCTCTTCTTTTCAGTTTTAGTGTCTTTGAAGTGGAGTGTTTGTCGTGCTTTCTTTGTAATGGCTCCCATTACACTTTAGAGGCATGTAATCTGGACCCGAGAGATAAATTCCATGCAATATGAAGTCATTTAAAGTAAAGAAAAGTGAGACATTTAAAACAAAAAAAAAAGGTAATTCCTCTGACACTTGCGCACAAATTTTAACCGTGCAACAGCTCACTGGAGGAACACAAACAAATATACATTAGGTTTTTGGTAGTAAAAGAAAAAAACAGACTTCTGACAAAAACTTGTTAAATATCCTAGATTATTTTAATTAAAGATGTAGAAACAGAGTATTTAAAGACCAGTGTGATACGAACACAATCTTGTTCACATTGGAATTTGTTGACAACACTTTCTAAATAGAATAAATAAACCTCAGTTAAAAAGTAATGTATTAGTTGTGGTAACAACAGAAGTTTAATCAGAGCGCAACCCCTCACCACGGTTCAGTGCGAGTTCACCGAATGCAAAATCCTGAATGACTCTAGAGGTCAAACAAAGTGCACATCTCCTCAAACATGCACTGACAAGGGTATTATTTATTCTACCCTCTCGCACATTACATATTTCTTAATACCAAGGCTTTTGTAAATGCATTCGACTACTCAAGCGTGTTTTGCAGATACATCACAGGACAGTGTATAAATCTTCGGTTGAAAAAAAGTACTTGTGTGACAGTGTGAACACAACAGATTACTGTGCACCGCTTTGAAACTACAACACAATGTTTCACGTCATGCAGAGCCTATGATTTTTGAGGAATATTTCTAATAAGATTTACTCGTGTTCCTGATAGAATTTAGGATTACATACGATTTTGAAAACGAATCGTAATCTGGGACATGGAATCACAGCAGAGTTCTACAGCTCTGCAAATATTGTGGTTGTGGCATATTTTACTTAATGTGGCCCGATGTCATTACATACAAGGTACTTCTCAATCAATCAATCGCTGTCATCTGCAAAGACCTCTACTTCAAATCTAGAAAAAAACTGAGAGGTAAGTGTCCTTCTCAGTTATCTCACCACAATTACAGAAGACAAAAACTGTGGGTTTATCACATTAGTTTACATGATTTTGTAAAACTATGGATTAAGTCCCTAAAATATCATGTATTCAGAACCAATTCAATGCCTATAGTGCAAAGTAATCTGACCCTGTCCTCCACCTAATGGTAATTTATGAAATGTGTTTTCTGCCTGGTTATTCAGCCATTAGCAATTTGATAGCCTATAAATCAACGACCCAGCATAAACATAATTATGTACAAAGTATTTGTGAATGAGCTTGACGAACAAGGTTTTAATCAAACACAATTACACTCTTCATGGCCACACACACACATATATATATATACGTTTTGATTGCTGGCAATAACAAAACTTGAGGCATAGAAAGGGGGTTGTGTGTGTGTTTGAGACATTTTAGCAATGCCTTAAGATCCATGAGGATCACATACTGTTTGAGTGGTATGCTCATATGTCAAAGTATCAAACACCCAGAGAGCTTCACAGTGACAACAGCTCTCGTGTGTATATTCATTTGTTCATCAAGAATGGTCAATATATGTCATGAAAAACATTTTAAATGCAAATCAGACAGCAGGGAGTTATTACCCTCATTTGCCTGCAGTGTGCACCATGTATATCAAAAAGGAATTTGATATACACAGTGGGATTTTGGTGTCAGATGGCTGAAAGGTTGATAAATGGGCCCCAGGGATATTTACACCATACATCTCGAGTGCCACTTTGGATGAGGCATCTGTCATTTTGGAAACAATACTAATGACATGACAAAGGTTAACAGTCTTCCTCCAACCACCAATTAGAAGAGTTGTGTGAATATACACATAAGTCAGGTTCATTACTCTTGTCTCTATGTCTAGATAATGTGTGTGTGGGGGTTCACATGGACCAATCCAGCTCCCTGTCTTGAAGCAGCGGTTCAATGGTCTCATCCAAACTAATCCGAGCCTTACGAAAAGAAACCTCTGCATTTCAGAGGCAGACGTGGCATCAGGGGGGAATATTTGTGAACAGTTTTAATCCTTAAATGAATAAATCCAGCAGATGTGTTCTTCACAGCAAAATACAAGTATTTCTGGAACACAGCATCTCTGACTGACTCAGTGGTTATTTAAAGAAACAACTTGGGGCAGGCTACTTAAAAGAAGAACAGTGGAAAGGTTGCAGGATAAAATTAAAGAGAAAGAAGAGAGCGGGGTTATCTAAGTGCAGCCAGCAGGTTATAGAAAGAGACTTGTAAGAATATAAGATGTGGGCCTTCGAATGGTCATGTCCTATTTGAAATGTGCCTTTTAAATACACCCCGGTAATATTATACAATAGCAAAGATGAAATTGTTAAAATAATGCACTACAGATAATTAAATCTACACAAAACATTAATTTCTTTATTTCCATTTGTATTTTTTATTATTATTCACGTGAAAAAGAATGAATAACAAAAATGACTTATCCTGTGTAGTTGTTCCAAACTCGTGGAAAACTATAAGATAAAGGGATAATGTCTCCTCCAGTGTTACTGGTGATGGGTCCTTTAAAGGCACATTGAGAGTGGGGAAAAAACATTGTACGCACAAACCACATACATGCCAATGAATACCCGCCAACATGTTCAGTCACCGCCATGGTCATGCACAAGAGAACACACGGAGAAAGAAGTGTTTGCATTAAAACTACACCTGTGCAAACACAATCCTGCATACAACCACACAATGCCAACCACTTCCACACTTGTGTTTGTACATATGTGTACATGGAAAGATCTGTTTGCAAGTCATGCACCACGATTGCTAAACAGCTGAAACAACGTGTATGAAACCTGACAGATGGCTTCTCTGTTTTTTCGAACATGACAGTTATATTCCTGAGGAACCAGCCAAGTCTACCACAGCTTTGACCACAGAGAACAGACTGCTTGCACATACACTCCACCCAATGTACACAAAAAAGACTGCAAATGAAAGTAAAAATAGAAATCCGCGGTAATTTACGCTTTTTAATCTAGATTTAATTCGACAGTGTGTCAAAAAAAACTGCAAAATAATAGAATACATTAAAACATGATTTCCCTGTCAAGCTTGTGCTTGAGGGACGACAGAGAGGAAACAGTCAGATGCTATCAGTTTTGCTGTGTGACATGTTGGTTAATGTTTTGTTTTTGGCTTTAGGGTCTAGAGCTAGATTTTGAGACAGGAGAGGGAACAATACCCCTAGAGATGTCCATAGACAACCAGCACACACTTATGCTGTGGCCCTGTATTCCCTCACACCCTCCTGTGCCCTCTCTACAGTTTTTAAATAGCCTTGCCGTAGCTAGTAGATGTCGCTGCACATAAAATGACGGCAACATCTCCGAAGGCAAGAGCAGACTTTTTAATGCTAAGAGAGCTGTTTTAGTTCCTCTGGTCTTGACACATGGATATACACATGTAGACACATGCACACAGAGACTGGACAAAGGCACAGGGTCCATTTGGGGATCTGGGTCATCATGGGGCATGAGTTAATATACAATTAATATCTTATATCTATTAATATAATATTAATATCTGCTTTAGACTGAGTTTTAAAGTTTGACCTTGAGCCGTTGTTGTACATTTGTCGTCTCCGTCCGAGTGGTCATATATCGTTCTTTGCCCTGTTTGCTCCTTCATTATTCATCCACTAATTAAATTCAGTTGTTCATGAAGCGGGTCATCTTTGTTGGATCACAGCACCTTTATAAATGCGCTGTGTTATCTCGACATTGACGAACACTTCCTGATTATTACCCAGTACAGTGCCCAGTACCTGCCCCTACGTGGTCCACCACAGAACCTTCATATAGTGTGTTCAGTCTAGTGTTCATACAAGCTTGGACATTTGGTTTTGTAATTTTGCCTGCTCTGTATCTGCCCGTTTTAAACTGCCTCCATGTATGTGACCCGTTCGAAACCTCAGTAAACACGACTAATTTGACCTAAACCGGTTTACTTTGTGTGTTCTCTGCTCTTCATCCTGGTATAATGACATGCTGCATTCCTATTGGTTAGTAGACAAATGCCGTAGCAGCATTTCACCTCCAACACAGAATGAAGAATAAAGCCCATCATTGAGTTCCTGGCCAATAGTTTATTAATATAGCTCCAAATGATGTAGATAACTGCTGAATAAGTGCTGAAAAAGATCCAAGTGCAGAGCTCCTGCTGTTCATCCATCCATCAAACTAAGTGTGAGTTTGTATGAGTGTGTGTGGGTGGGTGGGTGGAGGACGGTTTCACCAAAAGAGTTCCTGCTGTCCCTTCATCCGTCAAACTAAGCAGCATTAGAGGAAGCTGTGGGTCCCATCAATTATTCCCCTCATCACATCAATTATTGATGACTGCAACTTAAAATAAGACACAGAAGGACTGACAAGGCACTGAGCTAAGTGAAGGCTCTGGGTTTGAATGTTTACCAGTGTATGGGGGGGTTGTGTGAGTGTGTGGAGTTTTTTGAGTTTTTGTGCATGGGGGAATTTGTCTGTGTGTGCGTCCGCGGCTTTTCCTTATTTGAAGTCACCTAAAGCAAAGTAGAGGGAGATATTGAAAAAGTCAAACAGACATGCTGATTGGAGGATTTTTCAACCTATGGACAGGATATGTGAAAGTACTTTGACATACAGAGGAGGGTAGAAACTACAAGTAAATAATGACTTTGTTCTGTTTAAGTCATTATTTATTTTGTATTATAGTATTTATTGTATGTATTGTTGTTTTTTTACCATGTGGGCCTTGAGCCTGTAATAAAGTTTATATATATTAATTATCTTATGAAAGTATAATTTCTCATTTCTAGGAACTTTTATTTATTTTATTATTTTCTATCTCTCATTATCTCATTACATTTTTCTACATTCAAACTTCAATTTAAATGAGTTTATTTCTTATTTTTATACAAGAGCGTGGTTTTATCAATTTCACTTCTAGATTAGGTAATGCTCTCATTCAAAACCCTGCGGTTCAACTCAAATCTGCCCTGCTGATGCTCAAACTGTGCGCTTGCACTCAGATATATTGCTGATTGACATTTTCACCAGTCAACACTACACAATGTATTCTATTGGTTAGGGGACAGAAGACAATATCCAATTAGAGCAGAGGAGAAATCTGAGATGAGTATTTTCACGCAGGCAAAGGCAACGTGAGCCTGAGGAGAAAAGCTGAAGACAGAGCGCAGGAAGTCTAAGCACAAGCGGGGAATATTTGAGCGTGGGCACGGGGTTTTGAACGAAAGCATTACAAAACCTAAAGGTCTTGCTCTCCAACTGAAAGACCATGCTACATATGAGGTCGAGCAGGTCAAGTCAGGACTCGTCCTGCAGCCAGAAGCTGAGGCTCTTCTAACGCCTCACATATTACGTGCTCGGTGATTCAGACTAATAGCTCCACGTTTGTAGTTTTCCATTTAATATATTTGCGCTTTCAGGAGTCAATTTTCTAGTTACAGTGTGCACACGCCATTTGTGTGCTCCTCACATAATGCTGCACATTCGTCTCTCCTCCACTTTTTCCTCTCTCCTCCTTACCTGATCTCCAAACATCCCACTCACATCTGTCTTTCCGCCTGTCTGAGCCTGAACTTGCCTACAGTCAACCCTCCTCTACCTGTCAACAGTCTGAAAGAAACTGAGCTGATCATTATTTAGTTTCATATTCTTTTTTTCCTTTTTTTGTAAAGAAGCAGATCCACAATGAAAAGTTGTCTCTTCCTTTGTTTTACTTAAATAAAATTCTGTTTAAATCTCTGTTTAATGACAGTTGAGAAGACACTTACTGTGTGAGAACTACTTTTAGCTCATATTTTTGCCTAATAAGCTGCAACTAATTAAAAAAGTATAACACGTCATAAATGCTGTCAAAATCCTTAATTTACAGGCAGCTCAAGTTTCTCTGAACAGTTCTGGTTATAGTGAGACTTACAATTCTTTATATATTCAAACAATTAACTCTGGTTAATTCAGCACTTACAAACATTTCTTGAGTTATGGGGTCAACGGCAATTGAACTATCAATTAAACGGTTGCATTTATTATGAATAATTGTGCATTTATAAAAATACAGAGGGTGATAAATGGTTTTGTTTGCCAAATCTGAAGTGCTCTGTTTACTGTAAATCTCAGCATCACCCAGACTTGGCTTGTTGAGGTTTCCAGCCACTTCTTTTCAAAAATAGGCAAAACTCTACCCCTGCTCTCCTTTCTTTCCCCTCTCCCTGCCCCTCTCCCTCTCTGCGTCGGGTCCTGTCTCGTCTCAAAGCATGCCAGTGGCCATGTCTCTCCCTGTGTGGCCAGCTGTGTCACAGGTGATCCATCACCACAGGTGGATGCTTATTATTGGCCAAACCCCGTGGGCCCGCCGATCCTGACAAATCAGCTGTAAATGCCAGCCCTCAGCCGGATGCTCTGATTGGTCCTGACAGGCATAGCAGGCCTTATGCCAGCTTCATGCCCCCTAGACCCCGAAAACCAGGTGTAGACAGTTTTTTTTATGTGTGTGTGTGTGTAGGCTGCATTATTCAGCACCAGCTGTTGGGGGTTTATGTCTTTGATTTCTTTTCCCTTTTTTCCCCTTGGCTCAACAGTACATAGTGTAGTGGTCAACTGTGTGTGTATGTGTGGTCCAGGTATTACTCATGTTGCTGCGACCTATTATGGGGACAAAAAGAAAGTCCCAGTCACGTAAATTATTAATTTTAAAGGTGATGATGTGTTCAAGGTTAGGGTTGCGCTAGAGTTAAGGAAGTAAAGTAAGTCTCCAGGAAAAAAATTGTTAATATAATATCCTCTGAAGTCATGGAGATATGACTGTGTGTGTGTGTGTGTGTGTGTGTGTGTGTGTGTGTGTGTTTGTGTATAAGTGTCACACCACGTTGCCTATAAGAACAGTCAGCGCTTTTCTTCTTAAAATGTCAAAACACACTTTCTTATGTGACCTGAGTTCTCGCCAGAAAACTTTTCTGCTTACCAGAAGCTTTAGGAGTTAGGTCTTGCACATCCCCTGGTCAGAGTTTGTCAAATGAATGCGGTTATTATCATGCACACACTGTCAAATGCGCTCGGCTCTCAACCATATCTGTTCTGCTGTAAAAAACACCGTGAAATATTAGATTGTGCATGCTCTGTTATTTCTGAAATTACTCAACTAAGCACTTATGGGTAGTGAGGATTCTCTATAGAGGCACCGTGTATATTTGAAAATTAATTTCCCCCCCATCACAGACGGGCCTGTATGGGGCTCCTTTACCTCGGTGCTAATGGTCCACAATATCTATACATCAAACCACTTACACAAGAAAATGTAATGGGGTGTAAGCCAGCCTAAAAAAGTGGTGTCATTACTGCTGCTTTAAAATGGAGCCAGTTGAGGTCAACAGTTTCTCCAACATGACTCCATAACTTTGAAATGCAAATAGTGTCACATCGATAGTAGTCGTATTATTTATTTAAACAGTTATAATGTTTTAGGCCTAGTACAATGAAAAATACATTTCACGTTTACAATGTTTCATAAACAACGTGCAGCAGCTCGGGTATTTTAGTAACTTTCTGTCTTTAAGGGTCTCGAATACAATAAAAGACTGGAAACATAATATAGACTAAAGGGGCACTCAGAGAATGCATGCTTCCACCAAGGCAAATTCCCCCTCTGTTATATCTTTTTTACACACCATTTATGGGTAAACACAGCTTTTTTAAATGCAGGTAAACCCTCTTCCACACAAAGCGAGTGCCAATTAAATCGCTTTCCCTTGCAGACAAAAGCCAGCTGTTAGCAGGTGTTAACAGGTTATTAACAGGTTTTTTGACCATTGAAAATGGGACTATCAAGAAATTACAAAATACGGATCCTGGATCAGTCCGTTTATCCAGATCTGCTCCATTTCAGTTTTTGCCGAATTCTGTTAACTAACAAACAAACAAATGATGACATATATAAATTGCAACTGGCATGTACAAACCAGACAATGGACTGATTAAGCACCAAAAACAAAAATGGATCAACCAATGAACTTCAATGGTCAAGAAACTAACACCTTCGTCAGGTTTTCTGTGGTGACCAGTGAAGAACACACACGTCTCACTGTGAAATCTTCCAGATGCAATCTCTCAATACTGTTGGGATGCATGTGCAACTTAGAAGGGGGTTGGAGAGTAAGATAAAAAAATATCCATATCCCCATGAGGTTTTTCTGGTTTGCCACATCAAGATTTAAGGTCACGCAACTAAAACAACTTGGTTAAGGTTAGGAAAACATCATAGTCAAACTTAGAAGAAGCCAAAGGGGACTTTGGTCGGTATAGGATGCAAAGTCAGAGCTTTTACAGCACTAGATCTTCGATGCAACCCTTGCTCTTTGCCTCTGAGAAAGTAAAGTCATAATATTTGCCTGACCATAAGAGGTAACCTATGAGGAACAGGCACGCAGGTGGTTTCAACTGCTGTTTGAACAAATTGCCGATGCTGTATTTCTTCTGCTCACCAAAGTCCCAGAGACTCAAAAAGATTTTGAATTTAAACCAATACGCTGAAGATGGCCTGGAGAGCCAGGACAGTACATGCCAGGATTTTTCCTACCAAGTGTTCACTAATTAAAGTCTAACTTGGGAATGTCACACAAGCACGCTCACACATCCCTCTCACACCACGTGTGCCTGTGTGTGACTCAGACTTCCGCCCACTCTACCAGCAGGATCCCACTCATATGAGATGTTACACAGTTAGGCCTCTAACAGTGATTAGCCTCTTTCAGCTTAATATGTGAAATTCAAAACTAAAAGTCACGACATCACATCTCACCCAACAACGTTGATCAAAGTAGACCCTTCTAAATGAACCAAAGGTTGTCAGATGATGTAAGTAGAGCTGGTCTAATGCTGTGTAGATGTTAAAACATGGATGAGAGGTCTTTTACGAATGGATAGAAAGAGGAAGAAGGAGTAACGAGGGCATTTGAGTAATTTCCCACCGTATTGTGATATGGATCATCTCTTTATAGCCAGAGGCTGTTCCCTCAGGGTGAAAACATCAGCGTAGATAATTAGTACAAGAATCTGTGAACAAGGCACGATCATGTTCGGCTTGCATCAGGGAGATGTAAGATGTTCATGCTGCCCACAAGCTGTTGTAAGATGGTCAATGGGGACAATCTTTGCAAGTTTATATCTCATCTCAATGAGTTCCTCCAACCTCAGATTACAAAGCATGTTAGATACCCAAACACAACTATAACAACTAGGACAGGAACTGCTTATATGAGACCACTTTTTTTGCTTTTTTAATGAAGGCATCTGAAGAAAGCAGGGGCATTGGAAAAGGCGAGGCAAAGCTGACGATGGCCCCAGTTGGCCCTGATCTAAGAGTGGGGACCGGCAAAGAACCAGTGATCCACAGCAACCACAATTTTGTGAGAGCTCCTGGCGAACTATGATGATGGTCGAAAAAAACATAATACGGCTCCCAGCCATGATGTTTCAGCCAATAGCTTTGGTTTTGAATAGTTTGGGTTGAGAACTAGAATGTCGACCATGTATCATGTGGTTCTCTGGGGTGGAGATGTTAATGTTCAAACCCATTAACTGTAATATAAAACAGATTTAAAGTACAGACCTGTTTATTTACCTCCTAATCCTATGTTATATTAGTTAGCATTCTAATTGATGTTATTTAGGCTGTTGAGATGTACATTTTCACACGGCTGCCTATAAGAACCTTTAAGGAAGCATGATAAATACCCACTAAAGGTCTATCAATCAAAACAGTCGGGGTGAACAGCGGTATTAATTGCTTGGTGGATTCAGTCGATGTCACTGATTTACACAGTGGGTGTCTAATGTTTTTACACCTTGATTAGAGATCACAGAACCTGAAGAGGGGTACAATGATGAATATAATTGGATTTGCTCAATTATACATTATACTTGAGATCTGAGCAACAACGCTAATACGAAACAGGGGTGAGGATTTTTGTCTTTGGACAGCTGGGGGGGGGGGGGGCAAAAGCTACCACAGCGTTGTTGTTTACCATGGAGAGAAAAGCAGTAACAGTGGAATGCCTCTGTCCTCAGAGAAGCGACTGGAGCTCTGAGCCACATCGTTTCTTTCTTCTCACTTCAAATAAGAGACACACATTCACCCATGACCCCGAAGAACAAAGAAAAACACAGACAGTGCCACAGTGAGTAGAGATTAAAAAGGAAAGGCACATAAAGAAAATGAGAGGGGTAGAGAGGACAGGAAATGAAAAGGTAGAGGTGAGAAGTTGGAGTAAAGGATGAAAAAATAAATAAATCAAAGACAGGGAGGCCAGAGAGGAATCAGAAGTGCCGTCTGGGTGTAGACAGTGCGTGAGTGTGTGTGTGAGTGTGTGTTCGGTGTGTATGTGTGTTAGGCCTGATGTGCAGAGCAGAATAACTTCAGACCAATCAGTGAGCTCATGTTCATCTAATGTCGGAGATGGACCGGGCTCTCTCTCCTCCAGACTGATTTCTGTCTAATCACATTCACTTATCTCAGAAGGGCCAGGTAAAGACTGAGAGGGAAGTGCCACTGAAGCACTTTTGCAGATAAACCAAAAAGTCTGCTGCTGACTTGGAGAGGTCTGTTTCCACTTGCAGCATCTGTTGATACGAAAAATGTGTTTGCTGTACTTAGCATATTATTTATTTAAAGTTAAATTGGTTTTTTTTCTGTGTCACCTTCCTTTGCTTTAATTGGTCGTAGTTCTATGAAATTGCTTCGAGGCATTTTGTCCGGAGATCATTGATAAAGCCCTTTGGAAATGTAAGATCAACTGAAAGGTTCCACACATCCATTTGCAAATGTGAATGAGAAATAAACATGTCTTCTTCAACAAAAATACAAAATTAATTCCTCGACAAATTTATCTCAAAATGTACTTTCATCATTTAGCCAATCAACAAGTTACAGGCTGTAATTACAATTATAGTCATGAATTGGTTTCAATTGATTTCAGTTTGCCAGGACTGGCAAAGTGCTTGATTAAAAATACTCTATCACAGTAAATATTTAGCTGTCTTAAATTAAGAAGACATTTTTGAAGATTATTGCTGTGTGGTAATGAAAGCACATGAAGGAAAGCTTTGACATCTAAGATTTAAGAGTTTCCTGACAAATCTTAGTATTCATGAGTTCTAGTGTCAAAAGCACTAACTAGAGAAGACAACATACATGGGTATCATGTGGCATATAATGTATTACAAATGAGGCTGTTCTGTAGACATGAGAAGGGGAAACATCAGGAGCTTTTATCTGCTTATAGCGAAGCTTATTATCATCTTAAACTCATCCTAATATTTTTTAGATTATTCATTTACAGTGGCCTAATCTGCTTTGTGCTGTCTGTCTAACACTGCCAGCAAAACGGCTTTGTCAGTATATTGTCACCAGTGGATTTAGGTTTTTTACGTTCTCCGTTTCAGAACAAATCAGGATTTTAAAACACGACTCACAGTTTGTCGGCCTAACGGTGATGAGGAAGCCGCTGTGCAGCTGCACTACTTATCCGATATGACAACCATTAATGAAATGATGACTTTATTCCACTTTATACAATCTGTAATCGACCAAACAAACATCGGTGTTACTACATTCGTGTGTGTTCATGCATATTGATGTGTTGTGAATGTGTGACAAAGCCAGTCCTATTACATTATAATAGTACTGTGTTGTTTATGTGGTTTCTTATTCGAGTTCAGATATTTGTGCATTTTTTGTCATTCAGACGTGTGCCTCTAATTAAGTTGACTGTTCCCAAACCTGAGAGCCAGTACCCGTCAGTGAAGATTAACCAGAGCACTAATGAGATCATTTTTGAGTTAACGGACTAAAGGTCGCTGTCTGCACCGGTAACATCAGGCAAACAAACTGTGGAAAAATCACAGGTTGTCAAAGAACTGCAGCTCTTCAAATATCTTATTAACTGGAATAATCGAGCAGAAAATGCCAGTGGTCAGCAACTGCCCAAGAAAAGTAATAACGATGGTAAGTAATAATGTGAGCATAGACAGGGTACTTTTTTAAAAAGTCAATTTAAAAAGTTAGTTTCTGAATTTTTAATGTCACTGTTATATTGTACACTGCCTCATTTACTTTGCTCATCAAAGATAATTATGGCAGATGATTATCTAAGGTAATAACAGTATGTCACACATTGAGAAAGACGAGTGTTTGTCTGCGTCTGTATATGTGTGTGTGTGTGTGCGTGTGTGTGTGTGTGCATGCCTGCGCCTGTATGTGTGTGTGTGTGTTTTAGAAGCTTTTACAAATCCCCTTTATGTGCACATCACAGAATCCCTCACAGCAGGAAACAATAACACAAAGCAGAGCGATGATTCTTACTTACACATGCAAACAAATGCATGTACACACACACACACACACACACACACAGACGCACAACAGTGGTTCTGGCCTTCAGCCACTTCCTTCCAAGCTAATCAGACGAAAAGAGAAAGTGCCAAAACATTGGTTGTAGCACATGCAGGTGGATGACCCATTGAGATGGAAAGACCTTAATGTGTTTGAGTGTGTATCTGTGTCTGAGTGATACGATCATTAAACTGGATATTTAATAAAGAATATACTTTCTTTATTATAAATGGAGAAGACAAAATGTATTAATACATTCAAAACAACATACTTAAGATTCCCAGAGTAAAGGTCGGCTTGATAAGAGGCAAACATCCTCCACTTAAAGTACAAATCGGTGATGGAAGGCATAATAATACAGCTATTAATCAAAGAATATCAGCGAAAAGAGCAAATAAGAAAAAGATAAAGTGAAATATAAGCAAGTCTTGAAACTCTTTGGGTTGGAAAATGTACCCGCGAGTCAACCTCATCATCTTCATCATAATCATCACACTGGAGGGCATGTGAGTAATATGTGTGAAAATACTTTGTTTTAATAGTTTAGTGAAACTCCAGCCCTCTGACTGGAGGGAGGAATAAGGATGGCATTCACACTTCAGGACACTGACACCCTGCAGTGTATTTCTCTGACATAATGAGAGTAGGTTGTGTGAAAAAAAAAAAAAACAGCTCCCAAAACACCACAGAGAAAGTTAAGGAGGGATGAAAGCAGTGGATTTACAAGACCAGAGTAATTTGATTTGGGGATATTATAGCAGAATGGAGGGTTTATCGACTTCTCTTTTGTTGTATTTTGCTTCACAGTTAGAAATCAAGGTGACACAGGGTTATTGTAAGTTGATAATGGTAATGAAATACCTGCAGCTTACAAACAAGACTTGTTTCTGTGCATCAGGATTTGTAAGGCAATATATATCAGGTTTTTAATAAGCCTGACTGAAATAAAACAGCCCAAACCGAGTTGGTCCCTCCACTTATCTCCTCAGTGAGAGTACTACTAAAGGCTTTTTGTTTATTTTTTTATATCTGTGTTCCTGAGGAGCTGACAAATACTTCACGGATGAATATCTCCTCTATCTGCTCAAACAGGAAAAGATTAAAATTCACAGGGGAAAGATCACCTCATACCGCTCCCCCGACTCGCTTTAACAGCAAAAATGAAGAGATCAGACTTCCTATGACGTATAGAGCACCGCTAAAATTAGAACCAACCTGTCCAGACAAGGGAATGAAGAAATTGCAAGTCTCAGTTCTCGGCAGTAATTGCCCCGGTGATTGCCTCAAACGCAGACTATAAAATATCTGCTAAACACAAAACACTGAGGTAAAGTGAGAGGTTATGAGAGCCTCCATGGGTGTCGCCTCAGTGGAAGAATCCCACTGCTGAAGGTGCCTTTGCTTTCATGCAGCGAGAAATACCACCGTCGTCTTACAAACCTGTGTAGGTGATGACAATGTGATGACACTATACTAACTGGTGTAAGACAGTTTTAAACACTTGGGTCTTACCTTGTTGGAGAGAAAGCAGGAGGCAGTGGGAAATTGGGAGGAAGGGAGGGATCAAGATGGAGTCAAAAGGAGAGAGTAGACAAAAGAGAAGCAGAGTAATGTTAGTTTTTTCTCATAAGGTAGAACAATCCCAAAAATCCACAATTCAACAAACACCAGTCTTCCCCGAGACAGACAATGGCTTCTGGTACAACTGAATCCCAAAACCAACATACAGACACAAAGAGACACACAAACACATGTAATAAGCATCATCAAAATGAATGTGATCCCCACAAATCATTATAGAAATTGAAAGAAAACATGACTGATTCAGCAGTTACTTGATAAGAAAAGCTTGACTTCAATTGAATGACTAAAAAATACATTTCTTAACACAAAGAATACCAAACTAGAATGGCACTCAAGTGGAGTGCATACCTCAAGGGCCAACAGTCCCCTTAGATTTAATGAAGTGAAACCAAAAAGCGCAATCTCATAAATAGTGGTCCCCGAAAAATGCCAGATTGTTTTCAATAAGAATTGGTGAAAATATCAAAATCCAAACACCCTTTATCCAAATGTTCAAGAAAGTGATTCAAAATTCCTGAAACCGCCATTTTGTTTTGACCCATGTTCCATCCACAAAATTTCATGGGAATATGTGTTCAGAAGTTTTTTTCATAATCCTGTTGAAAATCCTAAACTTACCCGGCCACCGAGCCAACCAATTTAAAGGGATGAAAACATTCATTCTTGATGCAAGTAGCAGCATTATTGTTTCATACACAATGAAATGAGACAAAGCACATTTTCATTTTCTATATTCCCTTTTTAAAATGTTATGGAGCTGCTAGAAAATCACAGTTCAACTAAATGTTTCTCACTTTTCCCATTTTGTCATAGTCTCAGATTTCTTTGTCACACTGAGCAAAAAGTATAATGTTACAAGTAATCGAGTGAAGATTATAACTTTGTTCCTGCAGGGTGTTTTACAGGTTAACATAAAAAAAATACAATACAATTGGAGACGGATTCAATTAAAAAAAACACTGAGAAAACAGTACAAAAGACATTTTGACCAAACCCAAGTACAAACTCTATAACTTGGGACTGACTCTAAAATGTCTTGCTTAAGGGCACTCGTTTTATTGCTTTCCAACCTGGATATTAAAAGGTTTCCTTTCATTCACAGCAGGCCTGTGTCTGTAATCTCTCTCAGCTCTCTCATTTACCAGATCTAGAGTTTCCATGACAAAAAGCTATGTTCTTACAAAGAGAAGTGCAAGATAGACATGCACTCCCCAGATTCACTCACTCAGTCGTCTGTGTATATACTCTCAGGTACATCTGAAAATAGACCCCTGCCTTTACTTAGTGTAATTCATATCATAAGTTTAAAAGGGAATGTGTTTTCCAGTTCCGTGCAGCCACTCTCTCCTTCCTCTCTTGTGATTGCACTCTCAGGTTGGAGATGATGCAAAGAGCTCATCATTCATAATGTTATTTTCCTTGTATCCCAGTACACAAAGAGCAGAGGGCTGGGGACAAAGGCATTGGAAGCATCAGTAACGAAAGTACAAGCGAGTTCTATACTTCTACTTATCATTCAGCCACTTGTTATGGCACAGAGGCATAATGTATGTGTACCCAGGAGGAGACGTTATTTGATGGATTTACCGCTCTGATACCCACAGGGGAAAAAAAATAATCAAACACTCTCTGTGTGTGTGTGTGTGTGTGTGTGTGTGTGTGTGTGTGTGTTGTGTGTGTGTGTGTGTGTGTGCGCGTGTGTGACTGTGTGTTGGTGCGTATTGACTAAATCGCCTCATCCCTCCAAGTAGTCAATCAGATTAACATTATTCTAACCCACGTCTTATCATCGACTGCAGGTTCCCAGTATATATGTTTAAGATGAAAAGCATGGATCAATGGTTTCTGTGTGACTGACATTCAGCACCGAGCACAAGTGACGGTACAAAGCTGTTTTGAAAGGGAAAGTGGTTGTGAAGATAAGGACTCATGGGGCAAAGCATTGTGCAAGTGTTTGTGTATTCATATACTCAAGATGTAGGTGTGCTGTAAAGATGTGTAGCACCCATTGTGTTTGTGTGTATTTAGTATATAATAGTTTGATCTGGGGGGGAAAGGTAATAGCTATTGGCTATTGTCTGATGATGAATCAGCCGCTGGATGTCTACTAATGTAGAGACAGACAAATCCAGGCCATGTCTTCATATTGACGTCAATAAAGAAAACACATCCTGTGTCCTTATCGAACCTGTTTTCATTCTTTCCCTGCATTTATTCAGCAAATTTGTTTTTCACACCCACTGAATGTTATCACTACATTCATTTTTTTTTTATATGTCTTAAGCGATAATTTCAGGAAATATTCCAGTCTGCTGGTTTCCTCATTTGTAAACTCACAACCACTGTGCTTTTTCTTCTAATTGTCAATCTTCAAAAGAAAGGTCCATGAAATTAATTTGTGTGGGCGATAGGGATAATTATAGGCCTCATTACATGCAGGTAGAGATTGCTATGAAAACTGAATGACAATGATACAGGAGCTGTGAAGTGGGGAGAGGTGGTATGAAAAGTGCATCCATGAACACCTCGGTTGATAAAACAAAGGCAAAAAGAAACACACACACACACACAGTCAAAACTGCAAATTGTTGCCAGTCATTACTGAAATTGCTGCAGTGGAATTTGCAATGATCCCTTCAACAACTGGCCGTGCAGAATGTGAACTTTACCCACTGTGTGTGAGTGGGTGCCCCATCGATCAGGCGGTTTATGGGCCAGTAAAGTGCACTGTTAGGAGGAGCTGGTCCTGGAACACATAAGACACCTAACGCGACACTAAATAAACATGGACACAGATCTGTATCCTAACACGGATATATGACTGGATTTATTAGATGCTACTGTTTGCATATTTAACCTTTACATTATGGCTGAAGGTGTAAACTTAGAAGTACAGCAACTGGAAAACATGATGGGTGGAGTGCACATGCATACAGTCCCTCTGTTATCCGTGTAATGTATTCTATTGGTTCACTATGCAGGGATTTAAACATGCTGTGCATCTTCTTCTCTATGCTTACGTGGGAATGCAAGCCAAATATTTGCATCTGGTGAAACATGCAAACACAAGCAAACACAGGACTAGTTGCAACAGAAATAATTGTATCCCTCCAACAAATACATCGGGAAATGTAATCCCAGCCAACAAGAAGCCATCAAGAGGGGAGCAGAACTGGAAATGAGATATAAATCCATCCAACCTTCTTTCAGAACACTAATATAATTTCAAGTCTGTGCATGCGTGTCTGTGTGTGTGTGTGTTTGTTGTGGTCAAGCCTATGCTGACAGTTTTATCATGCGTACGTCATAACCTCAAAATGCTTAGATATAAAA
Source organism: Limanda limanda (assembly GCF_963576545.1). Lineage (NCBI taxonomy): Eukaryota > Metazoa > Chordata > Actinopteri > Pleuronectiformes > Pleuronectidae > Limanda > Limanda limanda. The sequence continues at coordinate 17,472,661 of NC_083640.1, read as the reverse complement.
ATGCCTTTTTTCTATTATAATACATTTTCCATTGTTTACTGTTTTTTTCCAGTCAAAGCAATATGCTGGTGACATCTTTTTCCTTTGAGGATGAGAGGAAGAAGATGGAGGACAAGAAAGAGAGAGACAGCTGATGAGCCTCTGAACCTCTTCCCAGTCCACCAACAACAAAGGGCGACAATGAGTGAAAGAGAGAAAAAATAAAAGCGATATTAGCCCTGAGCAAAGTGATAAGAGAGGAATGTAAGCGGCTTCCTCTTATCAGTCCAGACAGAAACAAACCCAGTCCATTCCCGCTCGCAGCCAAAAGGCAGAACAAGCCCACAGACTCTCCCTCTCTCTCTTTTACCCTCATATCGTAAAAAACACTCCACTAAATATAAGTTGAGCTGAGCAAGCAAATAGACTTTTTTTTTTCTTCCTCAAAATGGATCGTGGATGTGTGACAGGAAACTCCCTCAAAAGTAGCATGAAATATGTTTGTGTCTTGTTCCCTTTTGAAGGAGAATAAAACCATTTGTTTGATGTCAGTTCAAGAGAGAAGAGAGTGTGGGGGTGACCAGGCTGTTCATGACACATACTGTATGTTTGCACACAGAGGGGGATGTAGAGAAAAAAGAACATAGATATGTCGTTAGATCAGGGGGATTGGTATTGATCATTTCAGTCTTGCCATCATTGCGTTGTTGAGATGTAATGATCGGGTATGCAGCCAGTTGTACATGGAACTCCTGAACACACTCCCTTTAGAATCACACCTAGTGGTTTCACGTCTCCAGTCATCTTTTTTTTGATGGTGTAATTTAACTCTTATTATGTTCTTTAAACGCTGCTTCCATTATTTTCTTATTCCTCAAGGGACATTTTAATCTGCAAAGGCTCAGTAATCACTCACCAATTATTTATTTATACCAGATGTAAAGCCAATTCAGTAAAGACTAATTTCAAAAATGACATTTAAATTACAAGGCTACAACTTGACTGACAAAGGATCACTTTGGCAAAATGTACGCAAAATGGCAAACTTTCATGGGATATATAAGAGCAATTCGTATGTTATTTATTTTCTTTCATCCAATCTGAGAACCGAATTCATCAAATAATCCACAACATTACAGAAGGATTAAGGCATAAGAGTTCAAACTCTCTATTTTTTTTGAAACAGGAGAATCCTCATGCTCTTTCAAGAGTTATATCATATAAATTAAGAGCAGTGTGAGACATTTAATTGCATTGAGCCGTTTGTTTCACTTAACCCTGTTTGTATTGCAGGGACTTCCTTTCAGCAAAAATAACTCTTCCATTAAGTGTGTGAACGACTGCACTCTCTGCTTCGTCTGTGGTCCGTGATCCAGCCGTCTGACACAGTAAGGGAAATATTGAGTGGCTCACTGGTGGACTGGATGTCAGGGTCAGTCAGAGTGGGTTTGGTTTGATTATCATCACAGCAGCCGCCAGCTATCGGGGTCAGATAGTCCTAATTGCAGAGGACCAAAGGTTTCCGTGGATGCGCTCTTTAACATAAAGGCCACAATGCGGGTTTGAAAATAGCATTGCTGTGGGCAACCATTATGATAGATGCATTACAGATTGTTTTTTTTTTAAAAGAGCTATATCCATGTACAAGTCTTAATGTTCATCAACTAACAATAAACTAAATACCAGTCGTTAACTAGTTCTGGTTTTATTCAATAATAACGTTTTAAAACAGGCCAACATTTTGATTTGATCCCAGGAAAACACATTGAACTTACTTTTTATTTTGTATAACTATCAGTAGATATATGTGAATTAAAGTTTTTCAACACTTTGACTCATGTCAATTTTGGGATATTTTTAACTCACAGAAATAATAGAACATATGTTTTGACTTAACTTGAAAGAATAAAATAATAGAACAATTCAAGTTTGTGCATATTAAACCATAGGTATATTAAAGTGTAAAATGTTGTATAGCCAATGCGTGCGTGTTTAATCCATGCATGTGTGCGTATTTTGACAGATTGCACTTGGCAGCTGAGTCTACCTCTGTTTCCTTGAGTTAATCTCTTTTGAGAGAGGGTTAATAACGCAGACGGCTCGATGAAAGACCCGTCCAACATCCAGTCGTTGCTTGGCTGCAGAAGTGTGTCTCTTGCCCAAACAAGCTTCCCACCAGCCAAATCATGCAATAACAACTTGCTTTATCATTGCACCCATTGTCAGCGAGGAGCCAAATGCATCATATAGGAGGAGGAGCTGGCAGAGAGATTCAAAGCAAGAAGAGGGATATAAACAAGCCTTGCTCTTGGTTTACTGGGTGTCTGTGAGGTTTTTGCAACGGTGATGTCATCATATGATGAGCTGATGAGATGCGTTTGGACATCACCTAAGCAATGAACCATTTCACAAGATGAGAGTTTGTGCAGTGCAATGATGTAAAGGGCATTCTTGTCAACACACAGATGTTGTAGATGAGAGGTGAAAAGGGAACACGGATGAAAGGGAAGCAAACTATGAAGTTAATGATGTGGTAGTGCTAAACAAAATGCCATTCATTTTATATTTGGTGATTTTGTTTTGTACAAAGAGATTCTGACGCCTAGGGTAGAAGATATATGTTACACAGACAAATGACACTTAAATACGTGTGAACAACGAGTCATCCAAACTGAATGACAACATAAATCAGCTTCTTATCGTCATGGTTACAACAATAAGCACTCATTGTGAGCAGGTAAAAGCAAACCAGACCTCCATCACCATGGTTATCATGACTCAACTAGAGATTTGATAATGTGGCTATGGTTTGGAAAAAAAAAACAAAAAAAAAACTTTGGGATTTAAAAAAGTACTTCCATGAGATTATGGGTCAGTCGTCATGGTTACAAGATCAAATGTGATTGAGGTTGAGGAGGGGTCATGAAAAAAAAAAACATCAACAACAAACTGTTGGTTTTACATGGGAGCGAATCAGTAGTCTCCTTTGTGAAAGTCTTGTATTTGGTTGATCTATCCCAACATCACTCTTTATATTGTGTTACTAGAATCCCTGATATGTTCCAATCCCAAAAACCTACAGCCACTAGAGGCTGCCGAAGAGGAGGAGTCGGCAAGAAAGTGCATTATACATTTTCTCAACATGCCTTGGAAAGTTAAAACATAAATGCTTATGTCCAAACTTATCCATTGGTGACCACCCAACTATTTTCATTATTTCATTGACTAATAATCTGACACTTGAATTGTGCAGAAATAATGGCAGGGGTTTTCTGACAGGGGATTAAGAGCATGTCATTAATGTGCATTTAAAGCATCAAGTTAAACCAGAGGATTCTGTGCCTCTGAATATGAATTGTGTTCTGTTCCTAAAAGACCCCGCAGACGAACACCATGGCAGCAACCAGAGGACAGATGCAGAGAGCGAGTGTGCATGCATCACAAGTGTCCGCCACTGTCCAACTTTTATTACCCAGCTGTGTCACACATCCCATTAACTATCTGCAAGACAATGCTAATTCATATGAGCCCATCCAGCCAACTGGACTCGTGCCCATTACTCTCCACCCCCACCGACAGTCTGGTGTTAAGTGCTAATTAAGACCAAAGAAAAATGCTATGAGAGACTATGAAAATGCTCCCCTGCGATCTCCCCCTGTTTTTTTAAAGAAAGCAGAGAGTGAATGCTGCTAAGTCGTACGACTGTAACAACTCAATTACTGACTCAATGTGTGTGTGCGTGTGCGTGTGTGTGTGTGTGTGTGTGAGCTGGTGTTTAGAGCCTTGACAGAGTGCAAACATGAAGGGATGGGCAGTGAAGTTAGCCTGGATCGCTTCTCAACAGGAACACATTTTCAGCCTTTGATCCCAACCTGCAGTGTTCGCTTTGGACAGCATTTAATCACTTGTATTGTTACTCACTTTTAAATACTCGACTCGAAGTGGAGACCCACTTCCGACATTCAATATATCTCATTGCCCAATAATCAGAAATTAGTCCAATATCTCCCCTCGTACCAAAGACTTTAACACTATAATGCTGGCAGTTTAAAACTGAGCATATATACATGAGATTTTGAATGTGTTTGGATCAGTATTCATATTTTCTTTATCATTTATTCTCACAGTGGGATGTCATGGGACTTACACAAACTTTATTCAGCAACACAAACATGTTGCAAAAAAAGACAAAGCTGTGCATTCAAAGATATGCACAGCACTACATAGATACACACACACACACATACACACAGTCATGTGTGAATCTGAGCCCACACTGTTCCATTGTTGGTTGACAGAACTGGGACAACCAATTGTGAAGTTAAAAGACCTCATAAGGCAGAGTTTCTACCGCCCCGTGTTTAGTGCTGGTAGCTGAACCAAGCCGCGCTCTAAGTAATGATGGCTGTATAAGACTCACAAGGGGGTCCTTTCAGACAATAAAATGTCTGCAGTGCAGCGGCCTGTCCGCCCATACAGATATTTAGAGGTACACACACACAGCATAAAGATGCAAACTTTCAAAATATCAGGGGTTTATAAATCAGTGTAGTCCGCAGCTCTTTCCGAAGTTAACAAAAGTTCCTCATGTGCACTCAACAAAAAGACACAGTGCTGCATAAACACTCACTCAAAACCAGAGTGTGTCTAGCACTTTTGAAAACCATATGCAAACATAAAAAGTGGGGGTAGAGTTTCAGGGACAGAAAAATAGAACAAACATTGTCAGCTTTTTGTGTGTGTGTGTGTCGTCTTTTCCATTGTGTATTCCATGTTTGATGCTTCTGTTCTGTTATTAGTGTTAAATGATGTAAATTACATACAATAAAACAACACATATTCAATCACAAGGTTCTATTTGTATAAACCAGCGGCTACGCAAAAGGGCCAAAGGACTAGAACATTTACGTATATAGTTTATATATATATATGTTCAAATTTACTTTAATGGAATACATTAGCAGTAGGCGTGGTATCTGTTGATATAACTTCCTGTTGAGTCTCTATGTAGCAAATCAATGAAAAGTAGAGGGAGAATAAGGCAATGGATCAATGAAGTACCTGAAGTTACTATGCTGTAGATCTTTCTCGTTTATTTTTTTATTTTTAAAAAATTTTTACAGTATTTTTTTTTCTGAAAAAGTATTAATTGGTTGGATCTGGTCTGAGCAAGATCAATCCTAACATTTCTCATAATGATAAAATCCCATTTTAACACATCTGTTGCCAAGCAGCGGATAGAATGAATGTGGATTCATCTGTGGTTTCATAGTGTATTATGTATATGGAATCACTGCATGAGTGACCTCAGCCCTGCAGCAGATTGGCACGTTGATTGGATTTGGCAGATTGTCACATGAGAAGGGTGTTACTTGATATTATTACTGGTATAGGGAACTGTAGGCCCCGGTGAATCTTCAGACTACAGCACAGTATGAAAAAAGATTGAAAGTGATTGAAACTGCTTTGAAACGCAGCTCAAGGCAAAGCTCTCAAGAGCAGTGAGTTCAGGCAAATGAATATTTAATCCTTTGCATCGAAAAATACTGTACAACTCAAAAAGACAACACAGATCTACTGGAGAACGATGTCTGAGACTCTTCCTCAATTGATTTCCTCAGCATTTACTCTTCACTGTTTGGGTAGTGAAATGATGAACTTACCAGCTATGTAAATCAGAAGTAAAGGATCATTAACATAAAATTAAATACTCAGTTTTTTTACTTTACCTTACTAAAGTGCAGAATGTACCTGCATTTTTTGTAATTAACGTAATTATTCAATCAAATCTTGTGAAAATTGAGATGATTGGTGTCACTTTCACCTTCCCATACCAAATGGACAATTATCTTGACTTACTCTGTTGACTGATTGCTCACTTTCTTCGACTTCCCCTTAGTCGTAGAAAAAAGGAAGCACATTTCATTTCAGATTATTTCCACGTTCACGTTCTCTGGAGTTTGTCTCTCTCCCTGGATCATCCACGTTCAGTTCAGTCCCACAGCCCTGCCCGCCCACATTACTGTTTGTGTGTTAGCATCTTCATCATTGATTAAACACTGAGGCAGCCAGCTAAGGACTGTTGCTGACTCACTTTACATTATTAGTTTATCATTGTAAGCAGTAGGCGGAAATCAACAGCAAAGTTGTTTGAGTTTATTTACCAGGATGAGGTTCAAAATTAAATGTCTGGGTCAAATTCACTATTTTGGATAGTAACAGTCTCTATATCGTACTTACTTCTAGTTAAAATAAACATAAAAATAAATACTGATCCATTATACACTTCATTTGCATATATTTCGTCAGAGGGCAGATTCACGAATCAAACCTTTGCATGACACAAACACTTTCTTCTGCATAATCACAATCATCTAAACAGGGAGTCGGACAGAAAAGCTAAGCTGTGGCCTTGTGTTTTATATTTTTAAATGCCCCCTAATGCAGATGATTTTCCAAAGTGACCCTTCAGCACATCTCTGCCTGTTCAGAGTCAACGTTTATCTGACAGAGGTAGACGGACAGTCTCAAATGATAACACCTCGGTGGCAAGATAAGCAGAGTTGGGGATAAAGTGCATCCCTCTCTCATACAGACACACAAACACTCAGGTGAGTACAACTTACACCTGCTACTTTTTCAGACAATCAAACCAGGAAAAACAGACAATAATGAAACAAGGCAGATACAAGAAGTAAATCTGGCCTTGTTGGAGGTTCTCACAACACGGAAAACAAGTGTCAGTCACACACAGAGCAACCTGCGGTCTACTTTCTACCTGCAGTGGGATATAATCCAGAACAACGGTGGTGCCATGCTTGGAAATTGGAATAAAAGTTGACAGAAAGAATCAGAAAACGTTTTGAGAGCTCAGGCACACTGAGGGGGGGCATATTATTTGACAGCAGAATATTTGTCGTGCTGTTTCTTTATAAATGCGGTTTTGTTTAACACAGCTACAGATCCGTAGTCTTTTGTTAAAATGACATAGAATTTTATTTTTTTCCGTAAAGAGACTCCACAGGCATGCATACAGGAAACTAGTCAAGTGTTCATTACACTAACAAGACTGTATCTATAAACAACTGGTGGGCATAGAGGTGGATCTCATTATTTGAGCCATGGGTCAGTGGATGTGGCATAGGAGTCTGTACATTTAATTATCTGTGTCCATATTATTGTATTCATTAGTTCTTTGATCAGTTTGTGTTCATTAACAATCTCATGAACGAGGACCACCCCTGCCACTGTGAGGACACATCAATATTCCAACGGTGTGTGGTGCATCCTCTCTCTCTGTCTCTCCCTTACACCTCTCCTCATCTGTTTTCAGATCCTAACACCGTGCAGTGGAAATCACTTCAGACAGCCCAGTCAGAACAATTTGCATACAGCCTATCAAAGAGGTCTTACCGTTGCATGGCTGATTCATATTCATGAGGTCGTGGCCAGACGAATGCCCTCATTGGCCCTGTCAAGGCTCAAAACCCGCCTCTGTGATCACAGCTAACAGCTATTGGATGGCTCTCATTAGCAACCACATCCCTCTTGACCCGGTAGCCCATGGTTACAGATTCTTTGTCTGATTGCACGTGTGGTGTGATTCAAGGTCCAAAAACTTCAAGTGGTTTGCAACGAGGTCCTCTTGATCAAGACGTATTTCAGCAGTATTATCAGTGAGCTCATATCGTACAATATACATGAGGTGTTCCTTGTTTCTGAACCTCATTATTTTCACAGGGCCTATTAATTTTAACACGCACACACTCTGCTTCTCTGTAAAATGACATCAGTGGACTATTTTAATTATCGCACAAAGTCATTAGAACAGTTGGTGCTTTGAGTATCTTCCCTAACAAAAAATACAGATAATTATTTTTTATTATGATGTACTCCCTAAAATAGGCCTTGGTGAATTCATATTCCTACCAAAGACAGTGCATTTTTGTTTTTATGAACAAATAAGAGAATTTGTCCATTTAACACAGAACATAGGTGGTAACCTCAGCTGCTTTAGAAATGGAATTTTATACAATATTCTGGAAAACAAGCATATTTGTTAAATGCATTCCTTTAAGAGTGCTAATACGAGCAAAATAAATACAACTAGCATCTCCCACTGCTGCAGCTTCACATTTAACTGGTGAAACATGAGTTGATTTGTACTGTGAAGGAGTCTAAGATGTGGGTTTTTGTGCGAGTTTTGAGTGCATATCAGTTTGAAATATTACAGGGAGCAACCGAAGAAGAAATAGCAGCTGCAGGTAACAGGCTGCTCAACTAGTTCTCAGGGAGGTTAACAGTGTGTTTCACCTGTTGTTCACAGACTCGTGCTGTGTGCTGCATTAAATGAGATCACGGTTGTTCAGAGAATAATGGAAAAGGGACAATTATTGCCTGGCTTCTTTATTAAAATGCCAATTTGTTATGTTGCCCCTTGAGTTGACCTGCAGATCTAAAACTAATTTGCTGTTACCACCAGAACTATAGTTACTGATAGTGACAGGTGCTGTCAGATCAACCAGGGCTGAAATCATCAAGACTGCCACGATTAATGAAGTGAAGAGCTTGATTGAAACAATTCTCTATTCATAGCTATACAATGTATCTCTCCAGTGACAGCTAACACAAAGAAATACTTTCAATCTTAACACTTTTACAAATTAAAACTTGAATAGAGGAAAAACTCTGGGAAAGGGATTCAAACTAATAGAGGTTTCCTAGAACATTAAAGCAAGTAATTAACCGAAAAGAGAAACGTTAGTAGACACAGTCACTTTAGCTCAGTCATAGCACCTGTTCACACAATAGAGTGTTAACAGCGCCTGATGAAGGTCATCTGACTGAGACACTTTATAAAATAACTCTTGGCAGGTCTTTGTTAACTTTAGGACAGAATTGGCACTAGTGTGGCAGGGAGCTATACTTTATGTCATACCTCTACTGTATATCATATATTATATCATACTCTCTGTATATTCTTTGTAAACATAAGTCTATATACACATATTTATACTTGTGTACATGTTATAATTACTATTATTATATCACTATTATTATTATATATACTGTTGCTGCCATTATTACTATATACTGCTTTTATATTGGTATAATTACTATCATATATAAATGTATATTATGTTATATTACATACTGTATATACTGTACTATTCTTATATACTGTCTAACAATAACATTACCATCATATCATCAGTACTATTAACACCATTGCACTTTATCTGCCTATTTTATTTATTTTATCTTGTGCTTCTGTTTTTTATTCTTTCTACCTCAATAATTTTTATTTTATTCTATTGTATTGTATTTTATTGTATTCAAATATACCGGCTGCTATGACAACTTAATTTCCCTTCGGGGATGAATAAAGTACTCTATCTATCTATATCTATCTATACCTTGCAATATATCTTTATAATAAGCCTGTTTAATCCTGCACTGTTATAGGTGTTCAAATATGAAAAAATTGGCAAATGGTGTTTTCTTTCATACTTCCCTCAGTATTCTCACTTCTGTCCTAGGAGAAAATTATCGGGCCTTTTGCCTTCCAACCAAGTAATTATACAACAATTTGATATTTTACTACTAAGCACAGTTAGGAGAGTAGCCCATAACGTGTTTTTTCTGGGCACAGCTTCTGCTAGTGGGGCCAATAAGGCAATTGTGCAGCACTCATATAGTTTTAGTACGAGATAGGACAATCTTTGGTGGCTCTGCTTATTGAGATATAGACTCCACAGAGATTATAATAATAACTCAAAGTTATCCAAGTGAAAATTGCAAATAATAGACTGGAAAATGTTACTGTTTTTAAAACGGTGAAGAAGAAGGAATTTCCGGTAGTGTCGTGTTTGACAGAGCTAGCTGATGTCTGCAATTATGGAAAATACGTGACATTGGAGAGTCCCACAAGTGAAACAGTATCATGAAGAGCCAATCATAACACAACGCAATAGGCCTTACCACAATTATAGTATTTACAATACATTATGCAAGTTAAAAAAATGCCTCAAACACAAAATTGAAGCTCAGTTCAATTCCATATCGCTAAAACCATACGTTTTAGGTTTCATATATTTAAATGCATCTGATTTTGGCACTCCACTGTACTATCTTACAGTGAAAGCATTTAGGGCTTGCTGATAAAAGTGCATACTTATATTTGTAGAGAGTAATTGGTTTTCTAGCAGGGCCAATAAAATGCATTTTACTGCTCTTGTTACATCTTGCAACATGGCCTTCATCAGAAGATTGCCATATTCACAGATAAACATATGAACCAATAGGCAAAACAAGTTCCCCCACACCAACACAATATTCACAGCTTCCTGGGCTTAGTCCTGCCCAAGAATATTGTGATTGGTTTCAAGTAATGAAAACAGGCCAGAGTGTCTTGTTGCCCTATAGAAGAATGAACATGGTTGCAGCCAGACCATTGCTGCGCCTAAGAGATAGGTCTGGCTAACCCCTATTAAACACATTTTTTTCTATATTCTATATTTTTATAAAAAAATAAAACATAAAAGAAAGGAAAAGACACACAGCATTGCTTATGAGCTGGACTTGAACCCGGAATGCTGTTTGTGCAAACCTATCCAGCATTACCTCTAACCATTAAAGAAACCACTTAGGTGTCTCTCTTATAGCAAATAAGTGCTGAGGAACATTGGTTGTAGTGCTCGGGGCACGCCGGCTGCAGAGTGGCCACGGAGCGGCTGCTTGTAACGCTTGTCAGTAGTTCACACCTCTAGAAGAGCAGCGTGACTTGCGTGGCTGAACAGCGGTTGAACCGCAGCGGGTGTGCCCCGGGCCTGAGACCGGGAGAGAGTCAAATGTATGATGTTTATCTTCATTTGGAATCCACTGCCATGTTTTTTTTTTTTTATTTCCACTTGACAGATGAGGCAATGGACAACCGGGTGAGAAACGCTGGGCATTAGCTATCTATTCTGTAATCTATTTTTTCATCTTCCTGCGTTTCAATCTTAAAGAATAAATGCGGCTGATGGAGAGATATCTATAGGACACAAAATATGTTGGCCTTTCAAAAGACCCGCAGGCTCAAAGTGTCTGTTTTCAGGTAAACACATTCACCCATTACCTCTTCACAAAGGCTCAAATTATTCTTTTACCCATTTCACATGCTCACACTCATATTATAACTGTCTCGTCCTCTTGCTTCATTTTCACTGTTGTCCGCACATGTATGCTCCTTATCTAGTTTGCTTTTTCTTCTCTTCACTCGCTGGCTGTCTATCGCTTTGCCAATTTCTATAATCCTACCCAGCTTTATACATATTTCTGCATTCTCTACGCCTGCCTCCCCTCCCTTCCCTTCTCTTCCTATTTTAACTCCTGATGCTTTATAGAATCATGTGGCCCGCTGACTGATAAGCGGTGATTAAAGTGTTGTGATACAGTGATAGTGAAGGATATCGAATCACGTCAGTTAAAATCCAATTAAATACAAGTCAGACCTTTTTGTAAGAGACATATGGGGCACAGAGCTTGTGAGAGAGAGCAGGGACAGAAATAAAGATAAGGTTCAGAAAGATAAAGAATGATGAAAACACTTACAGAAACGTTGATGGAGAATGGGGAGAAAAGGTCTTGAGAAGTGTGAAACAGCAAACAAAGAAATAAATATAACTGTATATAAAGATGGACAATATGACTGCGCCACAAAAGTGAAGCCAAAGCTTATTGATTGCCCCTGGATGCTGGCTGCAGTGTGGTTCATAAACATAACTTCCTCCGTGTTAGTGAATGGGACATGGCCCAAAAGTAAAAATACACGACTATTTAAATCGTTTCTTAAAGACAGTTTGCATCATTTTTGTTACTTCTGTAGAAATAGTGGGAGGAAGTGGAGATGTGTTGTCCATCTTTTCATATTGTGCATTGTTCTGTTTGATTGATTCTACGAATAATCAATCACTTACACTGCTATAATGCTCATCAAATTAACCCACACTGCAAACATTTTTTGAGCACATTAAATCGTCAGAAACTAGAAGTTGATGAACATGGGCTTTAGTAGTTTAAACTTTGAGAAAAGGGTACACATTTATAATTAAGCAGTAATCGCAAAAACATCCCACAATCCCACTTCAGTCATTTTGCTAAGAAAAAGCTTCAGGACCAGCTGGTGGCACTCCATTGTGATTTTACATCTTTCTGACAGTTTCCTGTAGCCACACAGATCACTGTTTCTCTGTGTCTAGTGTTTCATTTTGGAGGCTTCTGAGAGGCAGTTTTGCATCTAACCTTTTATTTAAATAACACGTAGAGATCATATGTTCGCTTCACACATGTACAGGTGATTCAGAGGTTGCCTGGCAACATTAACCGATCTGTTCTCTCCTTTTAGGAGGGAAACAGCTGTTGGTATGAACAACATGAGTCTGTCTCTTTTCTCTGTCCAGGTCTGCCTTCATCCATTTCAATGGGTCTGGATGTATGACCACCATATCTGCCTATTTCACATCAATTCATTTACGTAACAGTAGACACACAAATATATATATATATGAATATCAATTTATGTATTTATTACAATTTAAGAAAAATCAGCTGCACACAAGAGCACCTGCAACCTCTCCATCACTGTGGCCCACCCAGAAGCCGCAAAGTTATTTAAATAAACATGAACCCTCAAACACTCAAGTTGTCTCTCACACTCTCTCAAACACACACAAACACTCTCACACACACACACAGTCTCTAACACAAACAAAGGTGGTATGGTAAATGGTAATCAGATTTGGGTTATGGATCTCGGGCAGACAATGGAGACAATGACCAAGATGTGTCAGTGTTTTCACCGCTATTATGAAAGCTAATTGCATAATGCAATAACCCACTGTGATGATTCAGGTTCAGTGTGTGAGTGTGTGTGTGTGTGTATGAGATGGTGACGACGGCTGAATGATAAATGGTCTTAGTATAATAGAACAACATTAAAATGAGGTCTACAGGAACACAGACAATAGAAAAGTAATGAATCTTAAAGCAGGGGGTGAATAATACTGACGACACACAACACCTTGCACACACAGCGTATTTTGATAATCTGTGAAAATTCTAATTTCCTAATTTGTGTGTGTGTGCTCGCACCTACTTGCATGCGTGCCAAAGGACATTAGAAGCAATAATACTTCTGAACATAAGCTTCATGATATTTAACTGTGAGCCACAGCAGATAGACTCCGTAGTCAATACTTCTTGTGATGCTGGAAAGGAACATGAATAAGATAAGTCTATGTGGGTCTATGTGTATGATTTCAGATAAAAGTGTTCTATTGGGAATCGTTAGTACCATACCAGTCAAAGGGAGAGATGTGTTCTGTGGTGAAAATTGTGCAGTGTCAATTTAAGAAAAAAACATGAGTTTTTGTGAATGTGTGTGTGTATTAGTGCATGCGTGAATCTAAATACACTGTGTGAACTGTGCTAATTGTAAACATGGTGTTTTTGCTTGCGGTTTCCTGAGGGAAAAAGGTGGGAGGGAAAAGAAACAGTGAGGTCGGGATAGTTATTACTAAAACAAAAACTCTGAGAATGAGAGAAGGTGCATGAATGAAGAATGGAAGGATGACGACGATGACAGGGAAAGAAAACAAGAGAGAAAAGAATGGGATAGACTTAAGACGATAAAACAAAAGTGTTGTTCTTGTCTCAAAGTTGAGAAGATGAAAGTGACATCACAAAGAAGAATGACACCAAAAATCAAGAACGGAGGTAAACAATGCAATAAGACAGACAGGAGAGAGTTACAGAAGAACAGGTGAGGTACAGTGCAATACAGTAACAGTGAATAGAAACAAAGTGGGATAAACACAAGTCTCTATCCTTGAGGGACTCAACCACAGTTTAACATGCACACACATCAGCAGAGCAATCGATGTAAAAGCACACGGGCAGGGACGCGCACAGACTCTGTCTCTCATGCACACGTAAACAAACAATCTGGACCATTCTCCACTCTGAGCCCGGCATTGATTGTTTAGAGCTGCAGGTTCTTTATTGATTTCTCTTAATCGGTTTTAAATGAACAATTATGGCCATATCACCAGCTGTTACTTGCAGCTACTTTACGACCCCTTATCTTTTTTCTCGATATATGTTAAAGTCTCTAATATATGCAGTAATTAAAAACACATAACATAATTCAAATCAACATTATTTTATTACCTCTCCTCTCCTTTTCTTTTTTTTCTTCTTTTTACAATTACAAATGAGGACATGCTGCGGAAATTTGAAGAAGATTGCAGAGACTCTGGGACAGGGGAATTTAACCTCATTAGGCAGCGGCAAAATAAGTACGAAATAAACAAGTAAAATAAAAATAATTAGAACATGGATACGCTCAGAAGACTGAATCGAGTACATTTAGTAAAATATGCCACTATACTGCAGTGCTAAGTACACAAATGTTGGATGTCTGTGTATCTGTTACTTAGCTATACAGTCATCGTTCTCCATGTTTGGTTTTTCTGTAAATATCATATTGATGTACATGTGTGTGTAGATAATGGCATCGAAGCTGAAATGCAGATGCTACTAATTATCAAGTAGAGGATGCCCCCCAATAACACGTCCAGGTAAATACTCCCACATTTTACTGACAGAGGATACTCACAAAACTCACAATTATTGGCTACAATATTTGAACTCGTCTGTGTCTACACTTTTGTCCTTGTTGTGTGCGCATTCCAGCGTGCACGGCAACATGTTCACTGCTATGTGAGCTCAGCCTCATTTGTCAGGCATCCTGTCTGCATTCCTGTCACCTTCCTTATCTCTAAATGTGTGTCTATATCGAGCTTCCACCTAACAAGCTGTTGTTGACATTCTTAATGTTGTATTCTTAACATTTTCCCAATATCTTCAAATCTGTTCTTAAAAAGATCAGATTTTTTCGTCCGTCTCCTGCTGATCTTCTACCTGTGTAGTGTCCTGGTTGTCATGCATAGCCTGCAATTCTTGCGCTCTGCCTCGATAGATCCAATACAGTGGAAGGAACCAAGGCAACAGAAGGGAAACTACTAGTTGCATTTGTATGAGAGGTAGAGGCAAACATGACGAATCCTGAATTACCTCACTGACTTTATATTCAATTACTTTTAGCTCTCAACTTCCTTTTAGCTGATTGAGCTCAGAGTACCATCCTTCATGTGTGTCTGAATATCAGCACATTTTGTTGAGTCTGAGGGTCAGTGTATGTTGTATGCTACATATCTGTGTGTGTGTGTGTGTGAGATTTATTCATCTTTCCAGGACCTTAGAGAGCGATTACTTGAGCAAATCAAACCAGTCCCGGATGCAGGAACAGACATGAAGTCTGATTGTTTTTAGTTTTGTATTCCTGGTGTTGTTCTGTATTACAGCTCCCTGGTGAGAGAGGAAGTCCCACTTTTACTGTTCTACTGCTGCGGCCTACTTTTTCAAGAGGGAAACTGATTTAAGAATTATATTTTGCATTGTACTTTTACTGTCATGTGAAATTCCTATGACACATAATGATAATTAATTCATCATGTTTTATGATTTCATATATTTTTTGCTGGAATGAGGTCAAGATGGAATCTGATGTTGAGAACTAATTAAACACTATGGGTGTGTTAGAGGTTGTGAAAATCCTGGCCAATCACATTCACTACTTTCATCAAACACCTAGGAGATTGTTTGAGCTCTACATTGACTGGGATAGTGGTGCATTTCAGCCCCTGGTGATCAAAATGAGCATTACAGTTTTTGTATGACAGTTTTTTTATAGTTGTTTCTGAGGCAAGACTAGAAAAATAAAGGGGGGGGGGTAGCTTCTGAGGGTTTCCTGTAATAGTTTCCAGGAGCCCTACTATAAAAATATAAAATCATGGCCACACGTCGATCCAGCAGAGATTTTTTTTTAAAGAGGACGATCCACCTACAAATGCACATCTTTATCTAGTTTCATAATCATAATACACTTTTTCTTTTGTCAGTGTGATGACACTTGAAAAATGTACAACATAAGTGCCTGGGGCTGAGGTGGACCAGCGGTCGTCCTCTAACCAGAAGGTCGGCGACTCGATCCCATAGATGCACTGTATGTGTGTGTGAATGGCAAAAAACTGTACTGCAAAGTGCTTTGAGTGGTTATGAAGACTACAAAAAGAAGTGAATAAAAGAGACCATTTACCAAGTGTAAGCCTGAAAAAAACATGAATAAAAGGGCCGTTGATCCCCAGGATATAAAAGCACCAGCTTCTACAGTGTGTGTCCGTCTCTCGCTCTGTAGTTTTACTTTGATTTTGCCTTTGCTTTATTTTGACTCCACAACCCTTTACACTACATCATCCACAAAGACCAACGTGAACACTTCTGATGTCGCTGACTGAACTCACCTCTCACAGATTTTCCCTCTGTAATAACCGGCTTTATTTAGCGGCATTTTGTGCCCTTTCCTGCTTTTATATCATGGCCCGTGGGCTGGGTTATGAGAGAGGAAAAATATGTCTGGCATATTAGGGGGGAAAGTAATTAGTGGATGTTAGGGTTAAAATGTCTGTCAAACGTAATGATGGAAGGTCTGAGCAGGAGATGAGGGGAGCAAAGACAAGTGAAGGAGAGGAAGACAGGAGAAGATTGAGGAAGAGAAGAGAAGGGGTGAGTGCACTGTCGGAAATAATTGTGGAACAGGATGTAGATGGGCTTAGACAATCTGCAGGGTGTGGGTGTGTGTGTGTGTGTGTGTGGGTGGTGTGTGTGTGTGTGTGTGTGTGTGTGTGTGTGTGTGTGTGCAGAACACCGTTGATGGGTGAGCAAAAGGGGGGGGGGGGTAAAAAAGAAAATGTCATTGAGGACACTAGGGAGGATCTAAGTAATCCTCTCTTCTTTTCTCTCTATCAATCGGTCTTTGTTGAGAGACTTCACACAGCCTGTCTATCTGGTATTAGCGTTGGTGTTGTGTGCTATTACATTCATTTAATATTGTCCTTGGGGCCTGTATCACCATCAGAAACTCCCCACGTCTTGAACAACCTAATTTAATTCAAATAAATGGATTTCAAATATTTTATTGAACTAAGCTGCAATCATCCCCAATTTTAAAAGGTTAATATCCCAAACAGCCACTTACCTCGCCTCAGTTTCAAATGAATTACTTTCATTGTCATTAGTTATAGCAATTATAAAGTAATGCGTCAGCAAAGTAAAGTAATCTTTGGAAAATGGCAGGTTTTAGGAGAGAAATGTTTTTGGGTTCTGAAACCAAATTATACAACTTGAGAGCAAAGATAATTTGAAAATGATAAATACAAATACATGTATATACACTCGACCGCATTATCATAACTATGTGATAATCAACTCCAATACCCACAATCCCCCTGGCCTCGTGTCATGCCCTATTTGCTGCCTAATTCACAAAGAAAGAGAAGAGGGGAGCGACGGGGAGCAGAGAGACCATTAAATTGCTAAAAAAGATATAGAAAGAAATAGAGCTTATAGGAGAAAAATGATGCAGGAGAGAAAGAACTAAATTAAATGGGGGATCATCAAACTGTGAAGCACTCAAGGCACCGAGTGAGCACATTCAGCCAATCAAGTGCAGGCTAGCCAAAGGGGCCCGATTATAACTGGCTGGTTGAAACAGGGTTATTGTTCGCCAATTATTGCCAGGGCATGATTATTTGGCTGGGTTTCTGCCACTATCTCCCTTCTTCACCCGCTCTCACACCCACCGACTATCCCTCCTCCTCTCTTGTTTGCCCTCTGGTTGGAACGAGGAGGAGATGAGACAGTGATGGTGCCAACGTTGCCATGGTCTAAGGCTAAAGAGAGAAAGGAAGTGGGCCAGCACAGAGCGTGAGAGAGGTTGGGTTGGGGTCAGGCATAATTCATAGCTTCTTAGCAGCCACTGCATGGGGGCGTCATTACTGCTCCAATAACCCGCATCGGATATGTCTGTACTGGGAAGTTGGCGACAAATGTGTTGGAGATACTGTGCTTTGCCGTTTTGAAAAAACAAAATATGGCTCTTTTTGATAAGTCGTCATCTGCAGTTTGAATAAACCAAATACATGGCGGTGAAATGTCCATGCTGACTTTAGCTGTCGGCCCAGGGAGGGATGCAGACAGATGTTCCCTCTTTATGGCGCATTGTGTTGCCAGATGTTTGTGTACACCTGACCATGAAAATGTGTGGTTTAAAACAATGCACACTCAAGTGTTCAGGCAACCAAACAGTGCACAGGGATACCTGTATTTGCTGGGACACACCAGAGGAAACTCTGAGCCACGAAAGCAGCTGTCAATATTCTCATGGTTCTGTTTTCAGGTAAACATTCAAAAGTGCATCAGAAAAGAGAAGCCTCATATTAAGACAGAACCAATCAAACAGAAACAGCAGCAAGTCTACTTCATTGACCCATCAAGTAAATCTGAAGATCCTGTGGACATTTGGTTGATTCCATTAATGTCAACTATGTTTTGACATCTGATAGTCCAAACCAAATTATCTAGTTAGATTTGGTTTCACATCCCAATTAAGGTCGCTGGCTTAAACTTCTTGTGTGACATACATACGTCATATTGTCATTACCAATTTGGGCCGAGGGCTCTATTTATACTTGACATTGATTGCTTTGTAGACGGGTGTGTTGTTGATTGGTAAATTCTATTCGCTAACCTTTTTTTTTTTTTTTTATAAACTGCAAAGAAAATAGTTGTCTTTCCGTTTGAATTAGGAAATTAATGAACAGCTTCACTTCATTAATTGTGTTGCCATTGTAATATTGTGTTTAATTGGACACAACATTCACTGCCACTTCAAACAAATGACTAAACCGAAAAGTCTTTGACAATTGTGAGATTCATTTAATTTGAAGAGACTCTGCTGCTGTTTAACAGATGCTAATATTGAGCTGACAAAGTAGATATAATCTTGTAGCAGCCTTATGCTGGAATTCATCTCATATCAAAATGTGATTCAAATTTTGGAGCAGAGTAGTCTGGGCAAGTATGCACAGCTGTGGCTCTTTCAGTTGGCAGGAACTGGTCGTTACACCTGTTTTTCCTTGTAAACCAATGATTTGCCTAGCGAGGGTACTGGAAGGGCGTATTAATAGTGTGTAAAGATGTTCAAAAAAAATGGGGCAGCGAGTGTGGCTTCCTGTCCCAGTGGAGAGCGGACACCCTTGTTGGAGGATGATGCCAAATGTACGCTGCATCTGGAAGCAGGAGACAAGAACCTTGGATATTGAGAGTGTGCCAGCTGACAATTGTCTCGACCAAGGCAGACGGAGGAGAGCCCTCCATCTACAATCTGCTGGCTTTCTGAGATTGTGAGCGGAACAGAAGAATGCAGAGGACACAGCGCGACGATGCCAAGCTCTGCTACGCCAACTGCAGGATTCGGGAGCCTGTTGCATCAGCGGTGACTCACTTCATCGGAGTCTTGATGTGCTTGTTGCTAATGTGAACATGGTTGATGCATACTAGTACAAATATAACAGTTAGTCACAGCCAAATATGTCACACACATTTGTTCTGTTCAGAAGCCAGGGTACATATTTCAAAGCCAAGGGGAAGCACCAACTGTGGATTGGACAAAATGCGCACATTTCAAATGCTCTTATTTTAGTTTTGCAGGAAATAAACAGTGATGATATTCAGTTTAAAATACACAAATGTTCTACCTTGCGTGGAAATCTGACTTTATTTCCCATGTGATCTGCCTCATCTATTGTCTTTCCTCTACTTTTCCATTTCTACATCCCCCCTGCCCGTACTTATTATCTATTATTCTCACCAGCGGCTGCTCCCTTGTTTTCTCAATCACCCGCTGCAGCGCTCCCAGTCGGTGGCCTCTTTCACCTTTCCTTCAATCCCTTTTCACTCCATTATTACTCTGTCTTCTGCACGCACTGCCATCTCTCCTTGCCTGCCCACGTTTAATGAATCTCTATCAATTTCATTCTTTTCATCCTTACCACACATAGGTCCATGTTCGGTATAAGGTGTGGGGGATGTCTGCTCTATATGTGTGTGTCAGTGTGTGCACCTGTGGGAGGCTGCAGGGACCAATCCACCGCTTTATGTAACTCACACTCTCGAATAGACCCTGGAGACTACAGACCTGTGCACATACACAGCGGTCGTCTCAACCAACCTTTTAACATGCATCCATCAATAAGCCTTCATCAATAACTTAATCATTTTAGGGCAGTTGACTTTGCCCTTGCACTACGGGGAAATCTGACTGCACCCTCATACATTTGCATTCAGGCTACTTGCCACTTGAGTGTACCTCTCTATCAGAGTGCTAAATGTCAGAGATAGAGGGAGGAGTGAAGAACCAGTGTGTATGTGCCTGTGTGGGAGAGAATTTCTGTGTCAGAGGATAGAGAATATAGTGAAGAGCTGGCAGACAGTCCATGAAGGTTAATTAATATGGAGACAACTCGCTAGTAGGGCCGTGCTATTTTAAACGCGCAGTAGCGCATGCACGCACCCACACACATGCCTGAATAAATGGTCTCTCATCCAACACCTCTCTGGCTCACATCAGAAATGTTGTCCAGACAGATGCTACAGTGTTGGCAGAAACGTTGCAACGAAACCTGTCACATAAATTAACATTTCTAACAGTTCTCGTGCCACCGATTCAGCAACACTGATGCAGCATCAATTAGTCATTATAAATATTGCTATGCAGGGACGAAAAGCAGATTCCACGGCATGTAAACACAAATACTCATACTCACAGGTTATTTCATGTCTCTGTGGGTGGTGGGTGTCTGACTGCGCGCTGGACATTTGATTTGAAGCACAGACGAGTAAGCAGGTCAAGGTACATTTGCATTGAAAACGCTGATCAATTGCTCGCAGTCTGTTTCCCGAGATGCAAAGAATTATTATATATAACGATGCGCAGGTTGAATCCCAGCTGACGAGAGACTGTGTATATGAAAATGTGCCGTTTTGCAGAGGATACATTATGTATGGGATTCACCAGTAGAGCAATGAAAAGAGATGCCAATAGTATCGGTGCCTTGATGAAAAAAAGTAATTTGCATACGTGCAATCAGTAAAACTCTATGTTTCCCCGTGAAACTGTTACACTCTGTACATGCATTTAATGCACTCTAAACCGTCCTTCTTCTAATCTACTACTAACTAACTTTACTTTAAACTGTAGCAGCAAAGTGGGGGATCAGTTGTGGGGGGGTCAGCGCACGTAAAGGCCAAACATTTAGACTACATTTAAGTAGGAATGAGAAACTGGCAGAATAAAAAGAACATCTTGTAATTTTATAACTTACAAAGTTATAAATGAAATTATTTAGATTTACTTTGGGAATTTTTTCAAGAAATGTTCAAGAAATGACAGGGATTCATTCAGCTTCCAGTTGATGGACTTTGTCATCAGCAACACTAAGGAGTGATTAAACATAATGTAGGAAGAAGAGCATAGAATGAGAAAAAAAACTACTGTTTTCAATTAAGTATATCAACACAGGTTAGCTTAGCAAGTTATTGAAGATATTAATAATATAAGATTTTGTCTATTTCATCCATTAGAATGTCTCTCTGGGTACATTAATTTTCTCTTACATACACAAATACTAAAAAAGACCAATCTAGATGATAGAGTACCCATAAAAGTGTCTAAGTAAGTTCAATGTACATTTAAAATGCAAAAGGTCACAGTGAATTTAATCTTTGCAGCATAAAGTTGCAAAGAGGAGGAAATTTATTACTATCTTGTGAAGATTAAGCCGTACATGGGATCTAAAAACGGATGAATCATTTAGCACTTTGGAGAAAACTCACCACTCACCCTCTGCAATCTGAATAGCAGTCGCTCAGCTTGAAATGTACCTTGTTTACCAAAGAACAGTTTCTCACTTGGGAATGGTCATCTGGAAGAGGATGACGGTGGTGGTGAGTCATGATGGACAAACATGCTCAAGGAGACAACAAGCCAATGTTCCACTGGCTCCACCGCACGCCTCAGTGTTAGATCGTCTATGCAGCACAGAGAAGACTGCTAGGCGCTGCATTTTTAGCCGCCCTAACCTTTCCTGCCTGGTCCATTAATAATGATAGTGCTGGGGAGTCAAAACTAAAAAGAGGAAATTGCCTTTATTTTTTTAAATATTTGATTGCTTCACCTTGTAGAAATATTCCAACTTCATAATCAATGTGACACTCCTTCCATGAAGAGCGTGAAAATAACAGCTGACAGCGTAGTGGCCTCATTCTCTGAAAGAGCTGCCACCCCTCATTGGCAGTTTAAATCATATCGAGTCCTTCATCCTCCATTCACTGAGTCAAACACTTTCTCTTCATCTTTTCCAGCACCGTCTTCCCTTCCCCTTGAAGTTATTTTCAACTTTTTCTGCTTTAGTGCTTATCCCAGTTTACTCTCTTGTTCTGTACCCGGAATCCACAAAAGTTATTAATAAAATAAGAGGCCGTTGAGGAACAAATGACTTGATGCAAATGTGTACATTGACTGTATGCATTCAAGCAGCCAACAAATGGGGAATTCCTTCCAATCGCTCTCATAATGAAGCAATCATGTTGTTTTCTTCGGGTACTGCCCCTGTTATTTCTCACAGATCTCATTCTGCTGTGTGACAAATGGGACCGAGTGAGAGCTGGTTCTGCTGCAAAGTGAAATCCAATTATTCACGACGGCACTGCTGCCAAACACACGAAACAAAGAAAACACTAACAAAGTCTGTTCTTTCTTTTTTCCTAAGGTGGATGCTAGGTTTCATCTTAAATGCTTCGCCATCAAAGGGTTGTGTTAGAGTTGTATTCTCGAAATGTCACAGAACAGAGAATTATCTTGTGCCTTTCAGAGGGTGAAAAGTTGGAAAGCATGAAGCTGGCAGGGGCTTTGCAGTGTTGGTTTGGTAGAGACGTATGAAAAGGGGACGACAGAGCGTCTCCTTGACACTTAGTGCTCTCATTTGGAAGATTCATCGCCCCTCTGTGCTGTGGTTCGCTTCTTGTTTCTGTTCCCTCTCCCTCGTCTTTGTTTTCAGTTTGTGTCTCTCTTTGCGGTGCTGCCTTTCCAAGACCATTAAAATATATTCTCATTGTGTGCACAAGACTTGTTGATGCACAGGTCTTTTCACCTTTATTCTCCTCCAATAATCCGATTAGCAGAAAGTCAATCAAATTACCTAGTTGGTTAATTTTCCACAGGTAAAAAACAGCCAGTACCCCCCATTAAAAACTCGCTTGGGTCTCTGATTGGAATGGATACAAGCAGCATTCACTAATAGGTCAAATGATTCTGCAGGAGACACAGGTTTTAATCAGCTCCAGCTCCGATCGGTAGTGATAGAAACAGTTGAGCTTCTCCTTCTCCTCTACGGGCAATGGGAAAGACGGCAATGGTCTCATTGAGCAGGTTTACCCACGTAAAGAAAAGCCTGCATATAACCTCTAATATTGGTGGGGAAGAGGTGTTACAAAACGGAGCAGCTTTTAGCACAATTAACCTCTGTGCCATCACATTTGCAACGTTTTTTTTTCAATTTTCTTCGAGCTGAGACCAAATGACAGATTTAGTGTCTTGTCTCGGAGTCTCGCTCATGCAGTACAAGTCGCAGATCTACTTGATCTTGTCTGCTGCCTCATAGTGCAAAAAACTAAACAGCCCATAGAATATGCTCATCCACAAAAGTAGCAGGCCAACGAGTACAAAAACAATCTCCCCGCAATCCAACCACCATCAATTATAGATGGAATTAGTCACAGACGCAAAGACAATCAAATAGCAGACTGAGAATGTACGCCTCTCACACAAGTAGCCATCAAACAACAAACCAGCCAGTCAATAGAACACAGACAATGTGAGCAATCACCAGGCCACGAAGTTGCCCGTACTGGAACAATTGGATTAGTAACTGGAGGCACGGTGCTAAACACAGCTGCCCTCAAGTCGGTAATGGCTCCAATTTTCAACCTGACACATCCTAAAACAACTGATTACCATGGTTAATAAGGGAAAGAAACAGCCACATCTATAACAATAGCATATGTAACATATAATCTTCATTATGTATTATATCGCATTTAACTTATGGAGGAGGCGTAAAGATAAGAAAAGCAATAGAAAGAAAAATATATGAACTTGATCTAAATAATGTGTATGGGTGTCGAAGCCCGGTAAAGTTCATGTGTGCTAACGTGCGTGTTCCATATCGGTTTGATTAACAACCACACAAACTGACTGCAATGTCACAGATGATGTCATTCCAATGATTACAGGTTTAGTTCAAAAGAAATGGAGAGTTTGAGATATGAAAAGGTCTCAACAACTATAATCAGCACAACAGCTCATCAAAAACACCGTCACATTCCATAATGTGAGCACTTGTCAAGAAGAGTAAGAGGACTGACAGACGGATGGCAATTTGAAGAAACCAATGCAGTTGGATTATCACCAGATTTATTCCTGGACGTTTTTTTATTCCCAAACGCAGCTCTTCAGACCGCACGATCTGAAGCATAAAACATGTTACATGTGACATTAAAACACTTTTTTACTTCGATGTTCTGTATTAAAAGTTCGAGAAAATGTCAGGAGACACTTCAAATTAAGGTTTTGTGAATTAATTTAAAGCTGAACATCTATATCTTACAATCTATGATTAATTTCATGCCTAAATATGATTTCTTACGGAAAAAGGAACAAAAAGGAGAGGAAGAAAGAAGAAGAGTGTTTTTCATTAATTCACTGTGGTGGACCACCACAGTTTTATTCGTCCCACCACACTTTCAAGATGAACCAAGATTTTTTGTTACACTTGGTCCCTCACTGGGTTTTGCATTATTGCGTTCAGTGTTCCTCTGCAGATTGGATAGTATGTGGTTATAAAGAAGAGTTTTCTACATGCGTCCATCCTTCGGGACAGGGTGAGGCCCTGAATTAACTCAGAATGAGGTGGTTTAACACTCTGATTCAACTATTTTGCTGCAAAAAATATATATTCTGTTGGAAACATATTTGTTTGTTGGTTGAAATCACATGAATGTGGCACCAGGCACGAGGGTCCACATCCAGAGTCCACTCAGTGGCTTGTTTAGGGAATCGTTATTTTTGCCTTACCTAATTAACTGCTGTGAGAGCATACACATATCTATAAAAATGTTTCATGATGTTGTCATGAATTCAACACGAACACAGATATATCCTAATAATGTTTATAGAAAATGCAATGCATTACTGTCTGTTACATGTAGTTGTGTAGAGCAGCCATTCCCAAACTGAATAAGGCTACAGCCCAATTTTAAAACTGAAAAATATTTTTTTTTTAATCAATCATAAATGTTTGGTGGTAATAAACGCTTACTTGATGACTTCTCACGACCCACTTGCAGTGGCTTCACGGCCCACCAGGGGGCCATGGCCCACACTTTTGGAATGAGTGGTGTAGATATCTAATTTTAAGGACAAGTTTCAGGTTCTTATTAGGATGCCTTCCTTGTGAAGGTATTGCAGCCACATGAGGAGAACCTGGAGCAGGCTCAGATCCTGCTGAAAGGATTACATATACCATCTGATGTGGAATCCCTTTTTTGTTCCTCCAGGAATAAATGGAATTAAAAGCCAACAAGACAAAGAAACCCAAGATTTATTTTGATTTGGTTTATAAAAAAAACAACAATCAACGTACAACTTGATAAATCTGGCCCTGCGGTGTTTGATAACTGGTAATTATTTTCCTCCATCTGAACTTTAGCCCCATTCTTGTCTTTTTTTTCATTGCTATCAGGGATGTTTTACTGGCAGTTTCATTAAGCAGTTTTTCAAGAGACTCAGTTATTCATGCGATCAAAAGACACAATCAACGATCCTGAGTAAACACTTGTTTGTTGTCATACACAGAAAAATATTTTGAGGCATCTGAAAAACAACAAAGGGATCTACGAAGAACAAACCCGACCATCTGTTCCTCAGCTTAGAAGCATCATATGGTGTTTTATTGATGATTACAATACAACCTGAGCTGAAATGAGATATAAATAAATATGTCCGTGGCCTTTCTGACAGTCGGCAGATGATAAGTCTCTAAAAGAGTCAAGCTGTTGTCTCTAACAGATAATTACCATAGTGGGTATGAACACAGACACACACAATTTATTTTCTCCGCTAACAAGGTTGGCCATACTTTTAACAGCTGAACAATTAGTGGCAACAGCAACTGACAAAGTGTTCACTTGTGGAACAGAATATTAAAACACCTCTACAGTAATAGCAGGTCAGCAAACAATTACTCATAAAATGTGTCAAGGC
This sequence comes from Limanda limanda, assembly GCF_963576545.1. NCBI lineage: Eukaryota > Metazoa > Chordata > Actinopteri > Pleuronectiformes > Pleuronectidae > Limanda > Limanda limanda. The sequence goes on along the minus strand of NC_083640.1, from coordinate 17,446,359 downwards.
GTTTTGTGTGAGTGATTTACTATCACTTATGCCATTTATAAGCAATTTTAGCGTGATAGCAAAGACGAATTAAGAGATGTAGCAAGTGACCTTGAAATGACACTAAGAAGAAATCCTTGTGCCCCCCTAATGTTAACAGTCAAAGCAGATTAAGGACTTTGACAGCTTCTTTCAGACATACACTCAACTCCTGAAAATTTCCTGAGGGTCTGCCACGTCCAAGCCAGTTGTTTTGGACATTTTCCGGAACTTTTCGTGCCAGCCCCCCAGTCCAGAAAATGTCAGAGGTGAGCCCATGTGAGAAAACAGCAGGAAAATGTATGGGAAGAATCCACTGTAAGTGAGTGGGCATGTGGATGACGTTTCTAATATGATGGCTTCAAAACTGAAAGAATACAAATATCTCAGGATGAAAAAGAGAAGTCATATACACAGAGGAAGCTGAGAAAGATGGCAACTTGGAAAGACAACAAGATTAGAGGTTTTGGTGATAAGGGCAGATGCCAGTGTGGATGTCTGCAGCAGAATTTGTCCGTCCTGCCTCCTGCAACCTGCCTCCTGCAACCGGCCTCCTGCAACCTGCCTCCTGCCTCCTGCCACCTGCCTCCTGCCTCCTGCCTCCTGCCACCTGCCCCCTGCCTCCTCTACACGCACCAACCCTTGTCTGAATGTTCGGAATATTGTCCTGTGGTTGTGAATGCATCTGACCTCCTGCTGCCTTCTTCATATATGAAAGGCAAACTTGAAATGTTGAAGAAACAATTTCCCGGTTCATGTTTGAAAATAGCTTGGGTAGAATGACTCCAGATGGAAACATGTTTGTGTCTTTGTGTGTATCAAGAGGCGAGTGGCTAAAATTAGTTGGAGATATCTAGTAGAAGTCAGTCTGTGTATTATACCCCACGATGGATTATCTGTTTTCATGATGGAGCTGACGAGTGTCTCCCGCAAAGGGCGATCTTGAACAAGTAGTTTGGCTCCTGTTTGATTGGCAGGCCTCTTAATATCCACAGCGATGTGCAGAGTAAACAGTCCCTGACCGGAGGTCTAGATCACATCTTTCAATCCCTCTATCAATGATGCCTTGACAAAGTAAGAGATAGGACGGACAGGTTGATGAAAACAGGGGCACTGAGCCAGAAAGAAGAACAGAGTATGCAGGAAGAAAAGTAACAGAGACAAGGACACAACGGGCAAAGAAAAGCTGTGATTGGACAAAGCGGGACCGAAAGAGAACTTGAGAAAAATAGAAGGATGGGAAAGGGCAACCCAACAGAAGAGAAGTGAGCAAACAGAATAAAGATTAAATTCTGACTTTAAATGTTTAGAAGAGGATCCCATGGCTACGGGTTTGAGCTGATTATAAAGCTTGATGACTAATGCATTTGAATTCAAACATTGACAAAATATAATTTAAAATACCAAAGAGCAGAAATGGTGCGTGTAGATGCTCTTCTCTGTTAACATGAATATGTATGCACAGAAAACCCCTGTGACTGCAGCTTTACACTTTCTATGTTCTTTCATTGGGACCAAGGCTGGACTGGGAGAACAAAACGGCCCGGGCATTTTTTGGCTCAGACCGGCCCACATAATTAGCTGAGCACATCTGCCATTAAATTGACGTAACTTATGTCTTCTAAATGTCTTAAAGTAGCTCATATTAAAAGTACTTAAGTATCAAAAGTATCTGGTGTTGAAATGTACTTAAGTATCAAAAGTACAAGAACTAAAATTAAAAATGCAAAGTGCTTTTTATAGTAGGTCTATACAGACACAAAACAACCCAAAATGTTTCTCCTCAAGATTTATCTCAACTGACTGAAAAATTACAACAACAATATGCATATAATGTATAATTTTACCAATTTTGAACCCTAGATGCTGAGGTTCAAATAGTAATGGACCAGTGCATCTGAACTTCTAATTAACTATAAACAAGTGCCTCTTGTGTCTGCCCAAGAACATTAATAAACCACAGTATAACCACTATACTATAGGCACACAAAATAAGACACTATCTCTATTCTAGAGGAAGTAAAAGTCGTAACAAGATTTCTGAAGGTGAACCTGCGGAGGGATAGACCAACCTCTCGCCCCTCTCGCCCCCCCCCACCCTCCGACGGCAAACACGCCACGGGACCTGCACATCTCAGGAGGGAGGGGGCAGCGAGTGAGAGAGAGAGAGAGAGAGAGAGAGAGAGAGAGAGAGAGAGAGAGAGAGAGAGAGAGAGAGAGAGAGAGAGAGAGAGAGAGAGAGAGAGAGAGGGAGAGGGAGAGGGGGGGGGGGGTGCGCTGTGGGTAGAGGCGTGCGACGCCAACCTCCGCTGCTCAAGTAACGAGCCAGTTTTGAGAATGTATTGAAAATTGCGCGCTCACATGTCTGCCTCCACTCGCTCATCATTGTCGAGTCCTCCTCGCTCGTCTCCCGGCGCACCTGCTGCTGCTGGGCTGGTGAACCCGGCACCACCAATGTGCCGTCAGTTTGGCACATTTAGCAGCCTCCACCTCCAGAGACTTCAGCTTTTTTTCCCATGCTTCTCAGCGCCACCCGGGCGTTTTTTTACTCTTATTATCCATTAAGTTAAGTTTCTGTCTCAGCAGCAGCCCGTCCCGCGACTCCCCCCGCCAATGCCATGAGGTCCCGCCTCCCCCGCCCCCGGTTTGTGTTGTGATTGACAGCACTGTCAGGGCTCTCTGAGCCTGTCAGCCCATGATTGATTGACAATGACAAACAATAGACCAATAATATGTGTCGATGCTGGCAACACACTGCTAGCTCTCTGTAGCCAATTGGCCGGCCCAATTGGAGGGAATTTAGAGAGGAAGAAGAGAAAAAAAACAAAACAACAACATAGCGGACCAGACCGGCCCACATTGGGTCAACGGCCCACCGGGATTATGCCCGGTATGCCAGATGGCCAGTCCACCCCTGATTGGGACCATATTTCCCCCACGTTGCCGTTGTGTCACCACGAGATGTTTGGCACGTTTAGCTTCAGCCAAACAGTTGAGCGCCCTCTGCCCCTGCGAAGCTCCCGTGAACGTCTGTATCGCAACACAACGCTTTGGTGAACACAACCCTGTCTGAACTACACATGTGAGGCATATGAGGCAGTGTCAAAGCTCCGTTTGACACGAAAGGCGTCGAGCATCAATGGGAGAGAGCGCAGAGCTTTGTAAAGGCAGGTGAGAGCAGGGTGAGTGACAGTGACAGGCCAATTCAGCAGTTTACTACGACACTCCCAACTGTTTATTCACTCACTCTACTTTTGGCAGCGTGGATCTCTCACTCACTCTAATTTGCCCTTCCCCCCCCCCTCACCTCTCCGTCTGGCTTCTCTTGGAACAGCCCGTCTATGGACTATATGCTTGTTTATCTTTTTTCCTAATTCCACTCGTCACTCACTCGCTCACTCTCAACAGGCAGATCATTAGGATTAGGGCTCTGACAATGCCTATCCCATAATATGCTGATCGGCCAGCGCCCGAGTGTGGGAACCAGAAAATGAGCTCCTGACGGATAATAGCCTGCTCTGTACCTTACATCAGACGAAAGAGATTGAGGGGGAAGACAAAGACGGCAAGAGAGGAATAGAGGGAGAATTACCCAACATCTCTCTGACACTGGTTTTAAGGCTTTAAGACGATTGTTTTTCCATTGAGATAAATATTGTTTATTTGGGATAGCAGTAGCCTCGGCCATGCCGGGTCTCTCTTGATCAGTGACAGCAAAAACGACAATGAAATTGTAATTACTACTACTCAGTGTCAGGAAAATGGAAAAATAGGTTGTTGTTTTTTTGGCAAAGCTAAACCACGATTTATTCCTTTACATCATCATTTCTTTTTTCCGTTTGGGCTAATGTCGGAGAGTGCGTTTTCCTCAGTTTGCTTTTTAATGAATTCAGTCCTTTTTTTATAAGAATAATTGATAATAATCTGTGTTGTCTTGTTTCATATTTTATTTTATTGCAGAGGCTTTACTTTTGTTCTAATTGAACTGTGGATGAATTAATTTGTGCATCTCAGCCCACACAGCCATGCTGCCAGAAGGTGGCCAGTTTCTCACAGAGCTTTGGGAACTGAATGAGTTGTGATCAGATGCTAAAGTCAAACAGGAAAACAGTGAAGAAAATAGGACTGTTAGTTTTCAATATACAACCCACTATTATAATAATGGAATATTTGAAGCCTAAGAAGAACAAATTCCAGGGAGCATTGTAGTGCAGTTGTCGAATTCTTAATTCTGAGTTTATGATGTGGAGCAATGTAAACAAACGCCCTACACTTATCTGCATTTGGAGCTAAAACCATCTGAGAAGGTTCTGTACAAGTGACTATCTAGTAGAATAATTTCAACCTCCCTTTTAAGTGAGGTTTTGTCTCAAAAAAATAACTTTAAAACTGTGTGAAGGTGAGCAGGGTGTTAATTCTCTTTTTGAGTTGAAACTAAAGTGGTCCTTGTTTAACACATAAAGGCTCTGAGGGCTCTGTTGGCGTGCATGTGGGAGAGGAGCTGCTAATGAATGAATGAGCTTTACTCATGTTGTACACAGATTTGCACAACTCTCTCTGCACAGTAATCATGACTAAAATGGGCCCACTAATGGTATACAGGAGAGCAGGGTGTAATGAGAGGGAGACATTGCACCTCCCAGCTGTGCCATGTCTGCAGACTAATGGAGCTTCCCTCACAACTACAGCACCAGCCGCTGTCTCGGCACAGCTCGAAAGAGGAAGGTCATCCGTGACATGAGCCGCAAACAGATGAAGTCTGTCAGACGATATTTTGATGTGGCAATCTAACGACAGGAATAGTTTCTCATTAATGGATATGTTGCCAAAATTACTGGAATTGTTGATATAAATGCAATCGTGGGGGTGCAAAGGAGTGCAGTGGCTCATTCTCATGATACTTAAACTCTTAATTGGTGCAGGGAAATGGGGATGGAAACAAATGAATAATCATGCAAGAGTCTTCAAACAAATTGTTGCAGCATGTTTAACAAAAGTTTTCGAGGCGATACGGGACTAAGACAATAAATGAGATTAAATCCACGCTGACCACTGCAGTGGACGCCTTCAGCCCATCATTAATCTAATATTGACACTAAGCTTGGAATCACAACCTTTGTACCTTTTTGTTTGTGTGCTTTTGTTCTGCCTTGGTCAAGGGGTAGATTGGTTAGGTAACATTTACTACTTTATAATATGCAGACAAAAATTGCCTCTTATAATGTCAATGGGCTTTTGAATTTAATCCAATGCAGTCATTCATTCAAAAAGAATAAATAACACTACTGTGTTGGATGTGAAAGGAGAGTAAACTGTAAACTCATATTATAACAAGCATGAAAACACTCTGAGAACAGGCAAAGGAGATAAGTGGCTATTCTCCTTTCAAGAAAGATTAACTGTAGTAATATTGTAGTAAGAGGGACATTGAGTTACTCTACTAAATATATATAAACACCCCCAGGAAATGATATTGATTTAATCCAGAAGAATCGCTACATCAACATAACAGGAAAGGAAGGTTGTGGGGGAATATTTAAATGTACACCCATAAAAAAAAGGCAAACACAGAGGAAAAGCCTATAAAAGAAAATGTTAAATACTTTTTTAGGATGTTGGTCTAATTGACATATTAGACATTTTCCCTCCTAGAAGGGATTAAACTCGCTGATATGCCCCATTATCTATAAACAAGAGCCAAACTATTTCACATGAGTTCAATCAGAAACCCAGAGGATAGTAAAACAACGACTGTGGCCAACACAGAATGTAAACTGAAATAAACTGTTTAACGTTCATTCAATATTTAATGAATATGCAGTTGTCTAGTCCTGAAATATAAAACAATGCCGGTTTTTAAACCCACACTTCAGTCTTTTACGTCTTATATTAGAGTAAATGCAGCTTTCTCCTTCTCCAGGGTGGTAGAAGTCCCAGCATTGCTTGTTTCTGTTCATTTGGCTTGGTAGGGAAAACCCTTTATTCACCCTGTTTCGTTTATGTTGCTAGGTGATAAGTGAACAACCTTGAAAACAACGTATCAGCCATTTGTGATAGAAGGCTGCTAGCCCAAAAATTATAATCTTTCCATTTCCTGACAATGATCACAGATGCCTTGACCCATGCACTGTGAAAAGAGAAGGCAACTGAGATCATTACATGCTGTACACTTATCGTTACATAGTCTACAACATATGGCTACTTTAACCAACTGAACCAATAGTGCTCTGCAGAATCATTAAGGTCACATTAACCGATATAGGACCAGATGTGACATCTGCATGAATCTCCCTTTAGAGCCAGAAGAGACGTTTACATCTCATCCAAATTGTTTAGAACATGTGACTGATTAAATACATTGTGATTAGCTGTAATCAGGCTTATCACCATATTAGCGACACATAACCTGTGCCATTCTTGTCTAATCTTACATCCCTACAGACGCTTGTTGTATTATGTAACGTTCTCTTGTAAAAACTGCAGGTAGAACGATTTGCTTTCACTGGTAATGTTCAAGGAAAATGCAGGAGTAAAGTAATGTTGAAGTTGCAGCGGTATAATAACATCCAACCTTTGTTTAAAGGACATATCGAGAGGGAATGTTCTGTCTATGTAAATGTAAATCATAACCCTTGATCCGATCTGCACTGTCCCCAAACATGACCCGATTAAAATGTCTCTTACTCTCTCCGGCCACCGAACCTCCACCCGCCCACTTGCCCTTTATCTCTTTTCTTATTTCACGACACTGTTCGAAGGAAAAGTTTAAATATTAAATCCCCCCCCCCCCCCCTCTCTCTCTCTCTGTGTGAGCGTTAAATAATGGATGTCCAGGTTTCTTTAGGGCGTTAATGTTTTTAAAAGAGGTCTCGCTGTAAAGGCCAGGGGAGTGGCTTTGTCTTGCTGATTAATTTGGCCGGCTGTCTAACACACCACAGGCACTCGACTGGAAATGCTCTCTAGCGTGTTCACGTACACACAAGTTCAAGCACCAAATTGCTGATGCTCTTAAAGTAGCCGGCTCTGGGGTGTAAGCAGTGACAGTAGCTGTGCTCAAGAGGAACTTGACATGCTGCACGCGGTGTGTGTGTGTGTGTGTGTGTCTGCGTTTCCCTCACTGATGTCAACCTTCATCTAGTCAAACTATCTTTCTACTCCTTGGAGCAGAACCTAGACTAAATACAATTATACCATATTGTACCGGCTTTTTGCACGTTGCCTCACTTGGGAATGTCAAATAATGTTTTCCCTTGTGTTTGTTTGTTTGTCTGCTTGTTTGTTATCCAATTCTCTTGGTAGGCACCTCAAGGTTGTTTTTGCCTTTTTTCCAACCACTTCTTCCGTAACAATCACACTGAACAGAATTATTAAAAAGTAGTGATTACCTTTTATTTGGAAAAACGATGCCTCTCACATTCTATAAAACAAGAGTAGTGCTGCAGGCAGATGTGGTTTAATCTGAAGTTTGGATAGTTACAGTAACAGAACCACTTACCTACTGATTCTACATACAAGAAAATCCCGTTAACAAAGTAAGTCAATGGAGAGATGTAACCCACAATTTAGATGCAAGGGTATTAGTAAAATAACAAGCACCTTGATGGATCATATGTTAACCTAACAATTCAGAATAATTAGCTGAAAGGAACCTCCATATTATCCTCGACTACTACAGCAATGTTATCCATATATTTTCCAAGAAAAAAATATTGAATTACACTACAATATAACAAAAGGTAATAAATTAGATTTAGAGTAAATATCTTGATCTTATTTGATGACATTTAATCTTCTCCACTGAAATCCAGTAAATCCACACACAGTGTAAAACAGTGACAGGTTTCTCTAGCCTTCTCCAGCTCACCTGTTCAAAGAAAATTCCACTCTCCCATTAGTTTGACCCACTGAAAAAGATTCATACTGCTCACACAATTCGTTATATCCTACACCACTTCAACAGCATTCTTCAAAATGAATGAATGCAAGCCCATAGAAATGCAAACGACCACGTGTTATTCTTCCGGTCACGACCAGTGCAGGTGCGTTTACGAGCGGACACACTTAGTATCCCTTTTTTCCTTTCAAAGCTCGTTTGAAGTTGGCCACAGCTATTAAAGCAAGAAATCTGTGTATGGAAACTGACATTGAGAGGGGAGGAGAGGGAATGACTGCATGTGTGTGTGTGTGTGTGTGTGTGTGTGTGTGTGTGTGTGTGTGTGTGTGTGTGTGTGTGTGTGTGTGTGTGTGTGTGTGTAATGCCATCCACTGGGGAATACAGAGGTGTATCATTGCAGAGAAAAGGTAAATGTGCTGTTCACTGCCTGAGGGCATTTGCTTGCCCTCCCTTGCTCAACCGCGCTGTCTCTCTGTCTCTCTTTCTCTCTCTCCCTCTTTCTCTCTCTCTCTCCAACACACACACACACACACACACACACACACACACACACACACACACACACACACACCAAAAGAACCCTTCCTAAAGTGCTGATGCTCCTGATGTGCTCGTCTTGGTAAACTACCAGTATCGGTATCAATAAAATTCAGTGTTAAACAGTGCAGCTTCGAAATTTCTGCCCCTGTTAAAAGCAGGTTGAGCAGCACATAACTTGAGAGGCCTGTCAGAAGTATTTACGAATACCCGGGTCCTGTTGGAACTGCTTTCATTTTCTGTCAGTGCAGCACCTTTCACCTCCCATATGTTTTGCTTTTCTTCCCAGAAAATAAAGGAGAGCTTAAACATATTGAGTCCACTTATTTTGTGATATTCTCAATTCTGCCACTTTCAGATATATAAATGTAATGCTGTAATGTTCCAAAAAAGGTTAAAGAAATGTCTATTTCACTCTTCTAGGCTGTCTCATTTTCTGTGACTCCGCCCCACACTGCACTTCAAACGTCAGGTTCAATACACCGCGAGGAAGGGAAGGACAGAGAAAAAGTAGAAGAAGTGCATCACATTGCATGCTAATGTTGACCTGTCTGTTTTTGTGGTTTTCAAAGTTCCCAAAGAACCACAGGAACTCCATATAAATAATGCATTCACAAATATTATCATATTACGATGCAAATTTCACTATATGTAAAACGCGCATCAATATTTTCTGAGGTTTTATTACTTGACTTTTGAGACCAGCCCCGATCTGGCTGTGGTCGTAAAAGTAAAGATTTCTGTTAAGGTTGTAATTAAAGAGTAACTTAACATTTACATTCAGATTTACTCATTTGGCAGACACTGCTATCCAAAGTGACTTACACCTGAGGGACAAGACTTAAGCTTCAGTACAATAGGAGAGCTTACATTTATCGTTAAGTGCTTAATCTGCTGAACAAGACACAGTGTAGGAGAACGAGTGGAGAATTGTACCAAAGTAAATGGTAGTCAGGCACGCTAAGGTGTAGGAGGTGTTAGGAGAGGAGGTGCTCTAAGAAGAAAGGACTCTTCAAGAGGTTCTTGGAGACACAGAGGAATGCCTCTGCTCTGATAGAATTTGGAAATGCTGGACATTTAGAAATGCAGTAGCTGCAAAGGAGAAAAAAGCCAGTATGATTGAGTTCAGAAAGATGGATTTGAACTCAGTAGATTATCTGTAGGCAAGCATGGGTTGCTTGAATTTGATTCTGGTGGCCACGTGAAGTCAGTGGAGGTTGAGTGATATATGCTCTTTTAAGCTGATTGCAACAATCTGTTCAGTCTGTTTCTGTTTGTATTCACTTCCTGTTTTATTTTGTTGTCTGGGTTTTTGTGTCTAGTGTCTAGTTCTACTTCCTGTTAGAATCCCCACACACCTGTACTTGTTTGTCGTTAAGCTTTCCCTATTTATACCCTGTGTTTCCCCTCACACCTTCAGATTGTCATCCTGTCCTTCGTGTGTTCATGCTCTCCAGAGTTAAGTTCCGTGTATTTGCCTATCTGGTTTTGGACTCTGCCTAGATTACCAACTTTGTATTTTGTGCCTTTCCCTGAATGGACTTGTTTGCTTCTCTGACTGCCTACCCGTGTATGACCTCTGGATTGCTAAAGTAAAGTTATTATGTTATTTTTTCTCTCCCGTGCTTCCTTTTGCAACTTAGTCATAGCTTTGTACAGAACTGTTACACTGATGGATGCCAGAGAGCCTCCACATTCAGAACCATCTGTAAGGGTTTGGCTGTGCATCAAGAGAGGCCAACCAGGACACATCAGTAGCAAGGTGAAGTACAGTGAAAAGCAACGTGACTGGGAGACAGCTGAAACATGGTCAGAGAGAGAAAGCTGGTCAGCAGACATGACACCAAGATTTCTTGTGAACGATTTTAATCTTGATTTTGTGCTGCATCGATGATTGAGAATTTAATCTGAGAAGAGGTTTAGTTGAAGGATGCATTTCTTAATCCTTGTGGATATGTCTGAGAGACACGGAGGGATTTGTGTCCATGTGTCATCTGATGGGAATGACAGGTTTAGTTGGGTATCATTAGCATAGCACTGCTATGAGAAGCCATGCCAGTGGATAATTGGACCCAAGGACAGGGTGTATATTGCAAAAAGAAGGGCACCCAGTATCGAACCTTGGGGCATCCCTCTGGGCAGGGGGTGGGATAAGGGTTTTTGTGCACAACATATCATATTGAAGGAATGTCCAGTGAAATAGATGTCAAACCAAGAAAACACTTGGACAGAGATGTCCATATTGGAAAGAACAGATAGCGGGATCTGATAGTTCACACAAAAGCTTCATGATCAGACATGAAACCACAGACTGAGCTTCACCTCTAGCAGCCCTAAGGGCTTCAGTCACAAATAGAGCCAAATCGGCAGAGTGGTTGCACCTAAAGGTCGACTGCTTTGGATCACAGATGGTGTTCTGTGAGAGGAATTCAGAGGCCAGGGAACTTTCTTTTTTTTTCATACAACCTAGTCGATTGCCTTGGATGAGAATGGAAGTAACGAGAGTGTGCACCTTGAGCTGGGTCAAGTGAACGGTGTTTTAACAGAGGTGTTTGAATGTAATCTGAAGTGTTGACAAAGCCAGTAAAGAATTTATCATGGTCAGATATGTGGCTTGAAGGAGGTTGGCAGCAATACAAATTACTGGTGTACAGGCCTTGTAGGCTGCCGGGTCAATAACAACCACTGCCTGTGTGCTCTCAGTGACGGGTGAGAGGGAGGAGCAACTCACAGACCTTCAGATCAGAGGGATCACTGTGTAACAACATTATCTCTCAGCAGCTTTGAGATCAGTACAAAGCTTTCTGTAGGTGTCACTCAGCCGTGGATGAGCTCTGCCATGGCTGTCTGACACAATGACCCTCGAGCCACGGCTGAGGAAACATTACCTTAACACCTTGTTTTTTCTGCATTCAACACCTCATCAAAAATTAATGAAACCCATAGACCTTGAAACCATTTGGAGAGTTAAAAACATATAAATATTGATCTCAAGGAAAATGTTTGTAATTTTTTACAAAACTTAAAAACCCTCAATGTAAAAAGGAAGGTAAAAGAAGTGAAACAATAGAGAAATAAACATGCAAACATTTAGAATTCACAAAATTAATTCTCAAATAATTCTGACTCAAGTACACAAACATGAGATTTGTTGCAGAGACGTGCTTTGTTGTTTGCATGCATTAGTATTCATTATGCTAATTAGTGGCCTGTGTGCATATGTCTGCGTGCATCTGGGTTAAATGGTGGATTAGTAAGAATTAAATTGGTTCCTCTTCAATATGCAGTAGCCAGTTGAATTAAGACCAGTGATAGAAAAAACTGTGTATGAGATAGAAAAAAACTGTGTATTGTTTAAATTTTCTATTTCTGCGTCCTCTACCACTGCTAAGACAAGTTAATAGAGAACAGTGGTACATACGACTGTGTCTGAATGGAGAGAGGAAGGAATGACAATGTCGTTATAGTGAGTGGAAGGGGAGCACAGAAAAAGTCAGAGAAAGAAAAATAAATATAAACGACAGAGTCGAAGCACAACTTGGAACAAAAGTAAACATTTTGCATTTGTAACAGACTATCTATCTCTGAAACAATCTTACACACACACACACACACGCACACACACACACACACTAATGCACGCACACAAAGAAACGCACACATGCACTATTGAGACATGGACTTCATAGCTTTCAGAATGGCCAAATCGGACCTCAGCTGATGGCACAGTCGATAGAAATTCTGGCATGTCAGGCATAGCGGTGCAGTACAGTGTGTCTATGGTTGTGGGTGGGGGGGGGGGGAACAATCTCTGTGACAGAAACTGTGTCTGTGTGCTGCTGCCACAGCAAAAAGCGGTCAAGCTGTTGGATTTACTAGATAAGCATTCTGGATGGTTGCTCATGGCTAAAGTCTTTACTCACATGCACACACACACAGACACAAACACACACACAGGCTCCAGAGATGATGATAGATCTGGCCATGATATACATGTGATACCAATCCTGGTGTTTCAGCACAGCAGTGGTTTTACTGTGGACAGCCACTCCGATCCAGATAAGAACTTATTGGATTTGTGTGTGTGTGTGGGGGCATGTGTGGTATTACTTATGTTGTGAGGACCTAAAGGTTAGGACATGCTTTAATATCAGGGTACTTTGGTTTAGGCAAGTGGTTAATGTAAGTCAATGTTATGTCCTCTAAGGCTCTGGTGACACCTACCGTGTGCATGTGGGTGTTTCTCATCAGCACTTGTTGTGACTATTGCTAATTTAAGGATTTTATTAGGAACCCATTAGGTGATGTGGAACATCAGCTACCAAAGCCCACATAGAGATGGAGATAAGTCCATTCAGAGATTTAACTTTACAAATCAAAGTCTGTGCTCCTTCCTCATTTGACTGTCTTATTTGCAAAAGCAGAGGCTTGGTTTCTGATCAAATTAAAATAAAACATGTCAATAAAAAGAAAAAACTAAGATGAATAAATGAATCCATGGCCTGCAGTGGACAAAACACTCATTACATCTTCTTTGTGGGGTTAAGAAAATCATTGGGATCTCGCATCAAGGTCCAAGTTATTATACTTTGTTTAGTTTTTAGCAGAATATGATTTGTGAAATATAAGTAGTTTGGCATCATCAGTAAAGAGTGCAGCATCAGTTGTAAAATAACTGGTAAAAGTCTGAATACAACACCAAACAAAACATCATATTTAAAATTTATTTTAGACTATTTTAGAGCTGCAAACAACAACAATCTTCAGCCTGGATGAAGGAACTCAGGAAACTTATTTTTGGACTTAAAGATCCATTCTAAGTTTGGAAATTAAAATAGGGCTCAATTACCTTATAACAAAGTTATCCAAATAGAAACACATCGGATGTCATTATCTTTTTGTTTTTTTGTTTTCTATCTTAGCAAACGTATTTTGAGTAATTTCCTGACTGCCAGAGGGGGGGAGCGAAGCATCATTGTTAATTACTGAGGGAACCAAATGATGGTGGTTCACCTCTTAGGAACTTCAATGAGGACATAACTTGTGAAAACTGTAAATGTTACACCAAAGTGAAGTATCATTTTAATTAGTCCAAAATCCAGTGCATCTGCCCAGAGGGAATACAGCGGAAAACTTTCAGCGCGGTTCTGTGTGATGATAAAAGCACTCAGCTGAGAACGTCTCCCCCTGTCAAAATCAACAGAACACACAAACACATGCATGCACTCACACACACGCAACTTTCAAGCTTGTTTCCCTCGTGATAAACATTCAGCGTTTTGGCAGCAGCTTCATTCCTGCTGCATTCAGAATGGGTCACTTGACTAACTGCCTTACTTTATTATCTGAGACTAGAGGAGGATCAAAAGTGACTTTTAACCAAGCTTTGATCAGATTAAACATCTGACGTCAGGGCTGAATTTAAAAGTTCACCCCAATATAAAAGCGCAAAGGCATAAGAGCGTTGTTATGACAAAGATGGTTTCATATTTAAGAATAGCAACCAAATACTAGTGCGAAGCAACATCGACTGGTATTTTAAGTAACTGTGTGGTGGGATTCTTTTGTCTTCTGTTGTTGCCAAGGTCAATAACGAACCAGCCATAGTTCCATGACAGCTGGACAAATCGTGTACACACAAGCTGTTTCTGAATTTAAAAGGAATAAATTACATCCAACCTTGAAATGGTCCATTTCACACATTTCAACACTTTTAAAGTTGTCGGATTCATTTAATTCTTAAACCTTAAACACATCAATGTTTCACTCCATGTAGTTTGTCACGACCACATGAGAAACTGCAGGGGATTTCTAAATGGGATGTTTGATTAATTGAATGGCAGCACACTGCATCTAAATTCCTAAATAATATGTCAACAGGCAAAGTGCAGGCTGACATCCACCTATCAATAACCTGTGACGGATTTTCTCTTACTGCACCAGTATCAAAGTGGAAATCTTTGAAGGGGGGGAAAAGAAGTAGAATAGCAATTTCCTCTTGGTTTGTGAGATAATATGAGTTGTTGCCAAGAAATGATAATCTGTTATATAAAAAAATGATTTAGCTTTCCTGCCTGGCATTTCTCATATCTTATTTCTCTGAAGAAATACGCCTGCTGATGTTAGATTAAAAACAGATGGAAATCAAAAAAACTACCGATGGATATCTGGTTATACAGTAGGTAAGCATGTATAAGTTGTACACAATGACTTATCGCAAGCCATGCTTCAAATATGTGTGTATGTGCGTGGGAGTGACAACCGTACACGCGGCAACAGACGTGTGTGGACTGTGATGGATCTGTTATAATACAGATGATGGATGAAGAGATTATTGCTTGAGGCACTGGCATTCTGCTGCTCTGCGCGAGTCTATATATGTGTGTGTATAAGTGCGTTTTGCAATTCATACAATAATGCTGAGACAATACACTCGCTGACCTCTAGTCATCTTCCTCCCCGTCTCTCTACCTCCACCTCATTTCTCTCATTGATCCCCCTGATATAATTTGTTCCTCCTCTCCCCCCTTTGTTCCTCCTCTCCCCCCTCCACCCACTCTTTGTGTCCTCCATCACTTCCATTGTCTCCGCCACCACGATACGACAACACTTCACAAAAGGCCACACTTCTCACAGCCGCGCCCCTCCGCCGTGGAACGCCGTGTTCGTCGCAGTTATTAATGAGTCCTAAACCTAAACTCGCATACCTCATGGGCTGAGTGACTGAAAGGCTGGCTGTTCATCTGCGTGATGGTTATACAAATGTTACTAAAAGTCAAAGTAAGTGTCACTGGCTGTGCTCTCTGTCTGCCGGGTTCTCTAACTAACTGGCTGAATAACTGGCTGACTGTGGGAGGTAGAAGTAAAGATATATCCATAAGTTTGAAAGTGTGTACGATGATGTACCACGACAGTCTTTGTTTGTGATGTGACTTAATGAGGGGTGTGTGTGTGTGTGTGTGATTGTGCGTGTGTGACTTGTGTGTAGGCTCTGTACTTTGTTTTGGCAAACCAGGGAGATGTCAAAATGTAGACTTAACAGCTCCTCTGGCTATTTTCTCAACAGCTATTTCTGACTCTCGCTGTGGGCATAAATACTATATGTCCATTTAGCTCCAGCAACACCCAGCTTCCAGATACACGCACACACACACACACACACACACACACACACACACACACACACACACACACACACACACACACACACACACACACACACACACACACACACACTCTTTGACAAGGCATGATTTCTTATTAATTCAAATACATTTGAAATAAAAGTACTTTTTTTGCTGCAACACCAAAAGGTCCAGCCAACCGTGTGATTTCCTAAGGACATAAATGCTTTTCTTGATGCCATTTTAAGTTTAAATTAAATCTGGATCAGCATAGTAGTTTACAAATGCCTTTTTGAGATGGCAGTCAAAAACAACACAACCGTAACGCAAAGCAACGTGAAAATATCATGTAAAAATATACAATGTCACTGCAAAACAGATCCCTTGAGGGTAACTACTCTCTCACAGGAATACAGTGTCGCACAACACTCCAGCCGTGCAGAGCCGATCTGACATGCAACATTTTGCCATGTTAGGTTTCAGCTGAGTCGTGTTTGATTGTGGACGTGTCGTGTTTCATACGTGGTTGTTTCTGTCTCGTGGTCTCAACTTCCCCTGTGCCGTTTCTTGTTCATCCAAACAAGCAGCTGTGTGCATCGTCTCATTATGTTCTGCAATGTGTAAATCTGCCAGTAGCTAATCTACTGTAATAAGAGCTCCCTCTTGCCAGTGAGAGTTGTGCATTAGCATGATGAGGACTTCATCTAAAAGCTAATGTTTTTGTTATTGTGCTTTTATCTACCCTATGCCACTTTGCTGCAGTAGTGAACTCATTGCTCCTCGGGGATCAATGCAGTTCATTTTGTCTCCAAACTCCTTACTAGAGCAACATATAGTGCATTTTTTACAAGAGAGAAATGAAACCACCATGTGGGATACATACAGTATCCGTCTTTGCTAAGCCCATAATTGGCCTTGCTGGAAATAAAACATGCACTACATTATAGAGTAAACTGGAGACAACATATACAAGCTTACACTTAATATTTTAAGACATCCATTAAACAGTGGGAAAAGTGAAGGGAGAAACAAGATTGTACACTGAGAGACTAGGCTGATTCCAGGAGGCGTAATCCATTCATCCATTCTAAACCACTATTTAGAGAAGCACTGACCGAGGTTTACAGACCGCAAATTGGTCAGGAATTGAACCTGGGTGAGCCGCTTGGGAGGCAGCAATGATAACAGCTACTATACCAATAATATGGACTGATGAATACTTTCACGCATACGTGCACTAATGCCCATGCACACGTGTCTATCTCTTACCTTTGTGGAATGACATCATCGTGGAACGATGGCATGAAAGAAAGAGGGAGAAAGACAAGAGAGAAATACGTTTACATAAGTATCACAATAACAGATGTTGATGCGATTCTTCTTTTATTTGTTAGTCAACAGGCCTCACTAACAAACACACACACAAACACACACACACACACAGACACACGCACACACACACACAGACACACGCACACACACACACATATACAACATTGTCACGTGAAACCAACACAGCTCAAGTGGGCATGATATTATAAGGTCAACAAGAGATTGTGGTCACCTCTAAAGAAAAAAAAATGCTGCTAACCCAACATACATAGTTGCTGTACCTCAACCATTTAGCCCTGCTTGACTCATATTCATGTGTGTGTATGCCCAGAAAATTGTAGGCATTGCATTTGAGAGATTGGATTCATTTGCGCCATCGATTTCTTCCTGCAGCCTGTAGTCAGTCAGTGCAAGGGAAAGAATCAACAGAATAATTGTTAATTTCCTGTTCTGCTCTATAGTTCAGTGATAAAGAGGAAATTCTGCAGACAGAAAGGGAAACAGCCGGACACAGACGGACTGACGGACAAGAGGGGTAATTGTTAATTTCCTTGTTTTAGTCGCAGCAGAGTTAGAGACATTCTGGTACACAGTTATTCATATTGTATTTTATTATTTTACTTATCTCAACTCACCGCAGAAACCTACAAGAAGAATACCATAACAGTAACTGCGACTAAATTAACTTACTAACTACTGTCTCTTCCCTCTCCATCCTCTGGTCCTTGTAGGCAAGTAGTCAAACCTGTCTGAGGCTTTAGATCATGGGAAATGTAATAACTATATACTAATAATTTTTATATACTCCTGTTCCTGCTGCGGGGAGCATGTTGCCTCACAGCTAAAAAGTTCCCACTACAAGTTCTTGTTCGGCCAGGGTCTGTATCTCTCTTGAGTCTCTATGTTCTCTCTCTGCGTGGGTTTCCTCCGACTTCTCTAAGATTCCTCTCACAGTCCAAAGAGACTGGGGTTAGGCTGATTGGAGACTAAATTGTGAATGTAGGTGTGAATGTGAGAGTGAATGTTTGTCTCTGGTGGCTCTGTGATGGACTGGCGACAAGTCCACGGTACAAATCAGCTGGCGGGGGCCTCTCGCCCAATGTCAGCTGAGATTGGCTTCAGTGACCCTCAAAAGGTTAAGCGGTACAGATAATGGATGTTACTGCTGCAGACTTTTGCCATCCTACAAATGGTAACTGGAGGGGTTCTTTCTTTCTTGTTTTCCTCTGACTTTTACTAATTTTGCTGAGTCTCTCGCTTTTCGTAAGTGTCTGGTGTTCTTGGATTCTCTTGTAAGGATATATGTGTTTAATAACATGCCCCCTAAAGAAAAAAGGGATTAAATGCATTCTTCCTGGTGTCCAAAACATCTCGCTTAAACTGCTGGAATAAATCACCCTGAATAAAATAAAATCTTTCATATGCAATACCCGAGCTCAAACCAACTGAGTCTCTTTCTCAAAGCCGGGGCATGACTGTCTCACCACAAGGGTCTTTGCCTCTCTTCTCCATTCCTCCTCTCTTTGCGCCAGACTCTGTTTTCTCTGGATGCACAACACGAGGAAGATTGAGTTTTTGTGGTTTGTTGTGTGGGGTGGCCGCAGTGTGTCCTTCACTGTGTGTCTGTGAACCGTTGTGGAGTGGCCATTAGGCGTGCGGATAAGAGGAGGGGCCGTTCCAAGTCTCATTTCCTGGTTGTAGCTGTGTGTCCAATTGCAAGGACTTGTGAGTGTCACTGCCAAATTCTAAGACTAGAAGGGGACCACTTAAGTGTAAAAATGATGAAGTCTAAGATGGGTACTGCTTGTGTCAGATTGTGTGTTAATGTAGTGTTGCTAACTGTGTTTGTTAAAAAACTGTGCAAACAGATCGATAAATTGTAAAAAAAAAAAAGTAAAAGCCTTTGCGAGTCAAGTAAGTGACTTTATTTTAAATCTATTACTGTCGGCATCAAAACACAGTGATCGACCTTTGAGAAGTAAAAGAGATGTTAACAACTTGAAGGGCAGGGGGGAAAAACGATTTAAAAAAAAAAAATTATATTTCAAAAACAGAAAGTTGAGAGTAAGTGGAAATTTCACTTTTTTTTTCTATCATTGAAGAGCTTTGAAGGGATGAAAACAGATTTAAAAAAAAGACGCTTTTCAAGTGAGAGGCAGCAGAATAGGGAGGAAAAAAAGAATACATATAGCAGCCTATATACCTCAGTGCATTGCATTTGGGTGGTCATTTGTTTCAGTCGTCCCTCTGGGGAAATCTACAGGTCCATATGGAGTCTGGAGTTTAACAAATGGCTTTAGCTAATAATGCTGAGCCAGCATCTTTCACAGAGGGACCTTTGAGGTTTTTGAACTGGTTTTTGTGTGTGTGTGTGTGTGTGTGTATGTGTGTGTGTGTGTGTGTGTGTGTGTGTGTGTGTGTGTGTGTGTGTGTGTGTGTGTGTGTGTGTGTGTGTGTGTGTGTGTGTGTGTGTGTGTGTGCGTGTGCGTGTGCGTACCGACGTGTGGTCAATCTATCCAGCATACAAAATGCACATTTGGGGTGTGTGTTTAATTTCAGTGTTTTGTGAGCATACCTTTTAGGCTGATTTTTGTTTGTGTGTAGACATCAAACCAAGGCTTTAAGGAGCTGATGTAACTTCTCCTGCTGCCCCTATAAACTCTCAAGCAAAGGACCCAATGCTCCTTCAACAGTGAACTCTATATATAAATCATTGCCCTGTTCTCCAGGGGGACAAGAGTCCAACAAGGATAAGTCCCCGGTTAAAAGTAGATGTTTCCAATTCTCCTTGTTTTCCTATTATATGAATAACTTATAGTCTCATAGGCTCACTCATCTCTCACACAGCCAAGTTTTGCAACTCTGCAGTGTTGCTTTCTCTGATCTCCCAATTTAAATAGTCATAAGGGTGCACTTAAAACTGCAGCATGTGTGCCACACACTGGGATTGCCCTTAGATGATGAAACCATGTGAAACTGTTCTTTCTTGGAACTAATGGTTCGGCAGAGTTCTTCTTCAGAACCGGTGGGTCCATACGATCCGGATGAGCACTTTAAAAATAGATTCATGAGCCCTTCAGCAACTTTAGCGGAAAATCCAACCATTTACCATCCACTGACGAGTCAGTGGATGGTAAACACTCAAAAACTAAGCCAAGAGGCAGAGTTTTAAGTATTTCCCAAAGCTAGTCTGTCTTACCATCCCTTACAGTATCAATAGCCCCTTCTTAAACGGAATTACATAAGCATCGACTGGCAGCTCGACCCACTTTAAGCTTCACTGAAAATGTATTCAAAGCGGAGGCACTTAAGGATTTAGGGGAGCCTGTAATGTATAGCATTGCTATTGGAATTCCATGAGAAGTGCTGCTAACGAGGGGTCGAGCATTTAGTCTATGAAACGGTAACAGTGACAGAGAGGGCAAATGGGTAAAGATACGATTCTCTCTAGTAGCTTGTCTGATGGAGTAATTCAAGTAAGTTGCTCGTTGCAGTGCTCAACGCAAATAAGATAGAAGGGAAAGTTCTTTATTTTTACTTTATTATATTTTTTGTGAGAAAATCTGCTGGAAGAAACAGTTTATCTTAATTAGGTCGGCAAGAACTCACAACATTTGGTTTGACAGAGCTGGGTGGTGTTGCTTACTACAGCATTAGCGGCACATGATAAACTAGAGATGTGGGATTTCCAAGTCCAGTGGCCATGATACGTCCAAGGGCATTTGTCTTCATCCTTTACTTATTAGCTGACTCTGCTTGCATTAATGCAGAGGTGTTTATTTACGGTATCGAGATCAATGTTTGCCGCAGATCAATAGCTTCCTGGGAACCTTTACGCTAGCCACTTATAGATTGGCTTACATCAATCTCTCTCATCCTTCTTTTCTTCTTGTTCTCTCATGAGTTCAATCACTTTTCTCTCACTGAGAAAGTGGTGGTCTGTGTTTTCTCCTCTGTAATCTTAGACGCCTTGTTTGTCTAGATGTCCATCTTCAGATGCTTCTCTATCATTCTCTTCTGACATGTTGTTTCCCTTTGGCTATTATTAGGTGGGTTTACAAAGCTTTACCTGCATTATGAAGACTTCTCGACATGTCATTTCCACTGACACATCCCCCCCCCCCCCACACACACACACATAGCCTAAGAAAAAGTAGTAGTATGTTGCACAAATACCAATTTCGGACCTTTTCTCAGCTAATGCGAGAAAATAGTATGAAATTCAAAACCATTTTGTCAAAGAGTAATCAGCTACCTGCAGGTTGGATGTGACAGGAAATCGTATTTCTACTGCCAGTTAACTTACTACTGTTGGAAATTTGAGTGCCAAGTAAGTGACAAGGAAAAATATCCACACGCAGTTCATGCTGAACAGCAAGGGTCCCATACACAGCTCTGAACATCGAGGGAAACAACTTGATGTTTTATATCCTTGTGATATCCGCGTCACAATAGACAAATCAGAACACTGATATTCATCCAACCACCGGGAGCGAACACAGAGCATCATGGTCTGAGCCCTGCTTGAAATTTAAGACAAGCACTCTCATCTATCAAGTCTGTATCGATCTGTGCCAGAGTCTTTGAAAAATGGCCACCAGGAAGTGATTGATCAGCCAGATGTAACTGTAATCAATTCGTCTGATTTCAGGGTAACAAGCTTAGGTTGCGCATGATGTATGGATGATAAAGCGGGTCAGTCCTAATGTGCATATAATATATATAATATGCATGGAGCATAATGTGGCTTCTTATTAACATGTTTAAAGTAAAAAGCAGTTGATGCAAACTCTGCACTTAAACAGAGCTCAGAACCAATTTTACAGACAAATACCTTGTTGAAACTATTTAACAATTGACAGAAATATGTATATTTGTCATCTAACTTAATATGCAATAATACACCTGTATATTACCTGTGTGCTATTAATATACTAATATATGTTCACCTTTATTTTTTGCAAATTCTGATGTTTAACCAGCTGCATCAGCAGATTACAAGAGCAGCAGCAAACACAATCAATTACATGTTATTATGTATCGTGACATAATGCTCATCAGCGGGAATACATTAGGACCCAAGGTCATGAAAAATGTACCCAACGACCAAGAGCATTATCTACTACACTTATCCTACAAACTGCAAAGTTGCTGCGTCATACAAGGTAGTTGTCAGTAGCCGCATCTGCTGGTTTACTGCTGCTCTTTTTGCCAAGTTGTTTTTAATGGAGTGGAAGCATTGAGCTTGTAACAGAACACTGAGTTGATGGGAACGATCCAGCGCCAATAACCTGTTCTTTGACTCAATACTCTCCGTCTCTCAGCTAAAGGGACGACACAAGAGCAACACATAGTTCTACAAGAGATCAAGGTATCCAGTTTGTCATTAGATCATTTATTTTCATTCTCAATTGTGATAGATGGAATATTACTGTGACGTGGGCCAGGACACATGTTGGCTTTCTATTCTGTAGACTTTCTATTAGGAGGAACCTTATCCATTTCTCCTGATTCTTTAGCGTTAAACTTGAGGATAGATTTCAACACATGAGACACATGTGTACTGCTTTGTCAAATTCATTGGACTCTTAAATCTGCAGATTTCACTTTATTGTGTAGAATGGGAAACTTAATTAAAATCAGTATATATGTTGGTGATAAATCAGGTACAATCTCTCCTTTTTCTTCCTGTGTTATGCTCTTCGGAGTGAATGGTTATGAGGCTACCCTGTCCTGTGTGCCCTCAGGTTCCTAATCATTATTTTACAATAAATATTGACATCAGTAATAATAAAATGCCAATATACATGGCAGATGCGCTATATCTGCAGTCAGCAGCACTTCGACATCTCTGGCTTCCTCTAATGGTCATCATGGGGGGCTTGCAGTTTCTTTGTTGTGGGTGCACAGATAACAGTAAATATATGTGTGTAAGTGACAGCTTTGGGCCACATATGTAATGACAAATGGAGGGATAATCGCTTGAAGGGGAGTAAAGGTTATGTCCAGAGAGAGAGTAGCAGAAAACTCTGTGAAATGAAGGTGCTAAGGAGAGGAAATAATCCCTGCACCATTTTCTCCGGCTATCTCTCTTTCACTTTGACAAAATCGTTTCTTTTCTAAACTACTCAATCTCTCAGGGGTTAATTTAAACAGTGCCAGCTCATGGTCTAAATCTCATGGCGCATACATTTAAGACGTGTCCAAATCCACTTTTGCTAATGAAATGGCTGAGAAAAGTTTGCAGGGCCAGAAGCACGGTTTTAAAAACTGTTATAAATTCATCATTGTGTGAGTGTAACATGTAAACCAATTAAATGACCATCTTCCCTTTTGATATAAGCAAAGTGCCCATGCACTTTGGAGGATTGTCATCATTATGACGGATTGTTGGGTAGTAAGAGAGTGAAGAGGAAAGGGATGTGCGTGTGCAGAAAAGGGAAAGCTACAAAAAGAACCCATCAATGCTCCCTGAGGTAAAGCTGACATGCAGGAGGCAGAGTGTGCGTGCACTGTAATCACTCACCTACGCAGCTACATATAACTATCCTGATAATGCACCCTTAAAAAAAACTGTGCCATTATCCTCATACTGGGTTTTTGTGCAATTCAATTGCTTTCCACTGCATCAAGACAGCAATGAGCCCAAAACGTGCCTCATTTTAAAACCATCATCTGCGCTCAAATAGGTACAAGTATATTTGCTATTGAAACCATGTAAGCACCGGATGGGAAGATAACAACTGCATTGTCTGAAACGAGCAAAGATCCTTGCTTCCGGTTTGGCACCATGCATACGTTAGGGCATTTTGTTCTCAACTTGTCTGGCTCTACATCTATATTCCTCCAAAACACCCAGCCTCTCTTCATTTTCAGTCTCTAGCCTGATAGCATTTCCATTAAACTGCTGCAACATAGCAATTCCACATTTCATACTTCTTTTAATCTCTTAAGGATCAACGGTCCCCTCTCCCCCCGGCCCAGGAACATTTATGAGTGTGACCATAAAAGCCCCAGTTGGGCCGAACAACTGTTCTCTCATGTGAGTCCAAATAATATGACACAGGCGAGGACAGCGAAGGAGAGAGAGGAGGATGGAGAGACAAAAGGGGAGAAGTGAATGAAGTAAGAGGTGGTGCTCTTTATATCAAGGATCTTTGGTGGAATGACCTTGTGCCATTTTGCCATTTTTAGTTTTACATTTATATAAATATTTTGATGAGGTCCCATTTTGTTTCTTTGTAATGTTGCATTATACTTTATTGTTGTTCTATTGTGATCACAATTTGGGCTCTTTACAAACTGGACAGTATTGATGTGGACTATATAAACTGAATTATACAATGATAAATACAGTGAATAGTAATGATTTGCAGTCGTTGTTACTAATTATTAAATGTGTGTTGGCAATAATTATGTTCACTGCTCAGGCATCCAAACTTGTAATCTTACAATCATAAGAGTCCCACAACCAATTTATTTATGAAAATTATTCAAATGAAGAATTCACAAAATAATGTAGAAGTGAAAAAAGCATGTTATACACACACATACCCAAACATGGGTCAGTAAATGACCCTGGCAGTAATTCAAACTACAGTGTTTATGTCACTTTAAAGTGGTGTCTCTAAATTTTATTTTCGTTTTGTAGTGTTTTCCATGAATTCTCGCTGATTGTTGATTAGCAATTCATTATAACTACAGCAAGGTAATACTTAAATTAATGATATTGTCACTGATTATACTACTTAGTCTACTATGTGTAATTATAATTAACACAACTTTATTAACAGAGGCGGGTTACTTACCAGTCTGTCATATTAATAATGCCATATACAGTAAACTGCATGATCCAGTTAGTTTCTGGGTATTTACACAGGCCAATGAAAAGTCTGTCATGTTACAAACTACACGGCGGATAGCAGAGTCTGTGATGAAGCGTGAAATGTGAAATGATCAACAAAAAAAACATTTCTATTAATATAATTAGTAGCACATGATTGATAAGAAAGAGAATAAAGTGGTTAATCAGTAAACTCTATTAGTTTAGAGGTCAAACTTAGTTACTGTGACCCACATACACCTTTATCATAATCTGACTTTATTCAAACAGGAAGTGATCTCTGTCCAGGTTTGTTCGCTCAATGAAGCACAGACGATGACGAAACACAACAGCCTTCTAGAGCTTGATTTTTATTATCTACATACTCTGTTACTATTTTCATCACTTAATAACATTAAAGGTTCAGTGTGTAGGACTTAGTGACACCAACTGAATGGCCCTCACTTACCTATTTCCAGGACGTTACAGAACCTACAATTGTTTTTAGGTGATGTAAAATTTTGGAAGGCCATCATTAGAGCCAGTGTTCAGTTTGTCTGTTGTCGACTCAATGCAGAAACATTGCAATATGTGGGATGCTGTGGAAAAAGACCCATTCCCAATGTAGATATAAAGAGTTCATTCTAAGATAACAGAAATACAACAATTCTTAGTTTTATTTAATACTATACACTAATGAAAACCTAATAATGAATATGTTATCCCATTTCTGCTAATAAATGTTACACAATGGACCATAAAATACATTATCCAGTTTTATAAAATTACATTTTGTAGCATGTACCAGCTGGACTGAAACTAATTCCTTATTATATATGCAGTTAATTAAAATTAAAGACCAAGCTACATGTTTCATGGGTAGAAAACAAATCACATTTTAGAAAGGTTTTGACATACAGATAATTAGTAAAAAGAGATATATAGGATAATAAAGTATCATGAGAAAAGTTTGGGTACTTTCCACCATGGAGACTGCACATCCGCTTTTACACGACAGAGGCCGAATATAAAAGTGTCACATCATGTCAAACTTTTTTCAGACGTGTGTTGTCTTCACCAGCTCTCTTTCTCTCAGCTGTCACACCTTCTGGGAATCTTGACATCTAGTCTGAGATATAAATCTGCACATTCTCTGTCAACACACACACACACACACACACACACACACACACACACACACACACACACACACACTCACATACGTTGCAATGGAGAAGGAGTCCACAGCTGCCACAGCCACCGATCTAACTAGTCATAAATAATTTGGCTTTCAATACCAGTGATGCCTGCGTGAACCTTTCACACCAGAACACGACGTCCCTGACACAAACCACTGAGAGGACGAGACACCCGATGAGAAAAGCAGGACATGAAAAGCAGATCTACTGCCTCATCTTATTACTGTAGTCTCTCTATTTCCGGAACTTCATCGTTTTGCTCCGTGTCTCTGCACACTGGAAAGTACGGCTATAAGGTTGAAGAAAATGTGCCACACACTCAAACTGGGGTTCAGCAAAGAAATTCTGAGCATGTGCGTGGCTTTAATGTTCAAAATGAAAATAATAATAATCCTAATATCCTATGTATTTAAATTTAAACAAACAAAATAAAACTGAAACCTATGTGTTGATTTAAATCCATTAAAGACCTGAGTTCTGAATTCAAGTGGCATCATGCTGTTTCTGTTAAACTCCTAGTGGGTTTGTTTTATCTCCATTTGGTTTTTATCCACGGACAACTACAGAGGCGGAGAATTATGGGCTAATTGTTGGGTTCAATGGGATGATAGGGTATGAGTGGTCTAAGATTTCATGTTCCCATGTAAAGCCAGTGAATCCAGCAGCTCTCTTAAGCAGCGTTTCATATTCATAGCATGTTTCCCATCTGGCTGCAGGGCGCTAACCGATTGAAATATCACACAGTCTACCCTAATCGCATTACTCTGCTCATAGAGCATTCACACTAGGCACTCAGTGTGAGGCTCCAACCTTTTGATGTTCTACACTCACTGACTGGAAGGCAGAGAGCTTCCTGACTGACAGTCCGACTCAAAGCATGAATGAGTAAGCCTGTTTGGTTGACCAACCCACCACCTAAATGTTTGACTTGCAGACCAAAAGTTCAAGTAGCTGTCTGACTCACTGACTGACGGATTGTCTTTTTAACCCAGAGGCGTGTTCTAAGCAACATAGGATGTGTCTGTATATTCTATGTGTAAACGTGTTAGTTCGCTATAGGAATGCAATTTCTAGATACGTTGATACATTTTCAAGTGTGGAGGTCATTGGTATAAAAGCTCTGGTTCAAATATACTGCCACCATTTGGTCTACTATATGAATTGAATTCAAAATGTTATAATTCAGTCCCTGATCTTTTGGTTTACTAACTGCTGACTTTTTTTAACATAAAAAAGCACACAAATTGTATTTCATGAATAATCGCATGCATATAAAATGTTAGACAACAATCAAATGAACATGAACAAGTAGAGCAACAATAAACCTCCGTTACACTTCTGTTGCACCGTTTTTTAAAAGGACAATCATAGTTAATATTTAATT
Source organism: Limanda limanda (assembly GCF_963576545.1). Lineage (NCBI taxonomy): Eukaryota > Metazoa > Chordata > Actinopteri > Pleuronectiformes > Pleuronectidae > Limanda > Limanda limanda. The sequence goes on along the minus strand of NC_083640.1, from coordinate 17,419,049 downwards.
AAAGTTTGCCCAAATAAAGGTTTATTGCTAACTCATATGATTCGGTGGTTATAAAATATCAGATAAAAAAATAAATATCTTTCAATTCAACATTCTCACCTTTTCACAGTAGTTCTAGGTCTCAAATAATATTGTGTGTTTTTGTACATTTACAAATAAAACATTACACTTATGTAACAAAGATATATGGAACCAATACTTGGTTCCTTATATCTTTGATTCCCTTCTATCAAGTAAAATTGTCACTTTTTTACAAATCACCTGATAAATAATAGTGTTAGGCTTGCGTCTCACCGCCCTGAAAATATCAGCACCAGCAGTTACAAGAGACTTTTCATTAAAATACGAAATGTCAGAATCCTAATTTCATATACAGTTGAATTTGATGGTATCCTGGTAACCATCAGAGCCTAATCAATCACAACTCTGCAGTAAATGCCAAAGCAAAACTATTGATGATTCAATTATGTTTCACTTCCACCAACACAGGAGAATATACTTCCCCTCATGATTAAAGTCAATATATACAAAACTTTATAAAAAAAAGGTCAGTGAATATGTGCCTTTGGTTTAATGCAGAGTAGATGGTGGGTTGATGAAAGCTGAAGATTGTTTAAACAATTTTCAGGCATTTCTCTGCCTTCCATCTCTGTTTGAGTATAGTATATCCACTAACAAAAGCGATACACATTTCTTCGAAACTGAAGGTAATTGTGTTTAATTATCCCAATCCTCAAAACACTGCACAAATTAGAATAGAATACAACAAAATATAAAAGTTTAATTTTAAGCTATAACATTTTAATGTTGAAAATCCAACTTTATATCCAACACTGTAGCACTGAAGCTGTGTTCCTGTTACATGATACTAACACCTCATTCACAAGCAGCACTCTGCGCTGTATTTATGTTTCTCCGGCTTGACGGACAAATCCCCATTTGGATACATCTCTACAAGATAGAATTAGACTAATCCTTAAATATCCCTCAGTGTAAGTGATACTACATGTAATCCAGAATTCCACTTTATCAGTGCCAAATGAAGTTATGTATCAACTTTCAACCGATGATTGGTACCTGGTGAAAGTCATTTCTAATCCAATTTGGGTGTCTATTTCTTTGTTATATTTTTAGACAGTCCCTTGAAAAAGATGCAAGTCTTGTCAAGAATGCAAAATTCTACTCTTTGGTCTCACCTCATGTAGCAGTTCTCATTCAGGGCAAGATTTGATCCGGTGAATCTCCTCATACATGGACTTCCACTAAAGTTGGTGGAAGCCTGGTGGAAGCCAGTGGCTCTTGCTCTGTGTACTTGTCATTGTTTGTTGTGCTGTTTTCAGTTGTCATGACACATTTTCCTCCCTTTCACTTCACTTGACTCCAATGCAGTATTAAACGACTGCAAAGGCTTTCCTTGGTTCCTCTGATGCTTACTTCAGTCTCTGAACAGGAAAACCATGTCTGTGGCTATGGAGGTATAGTTCACACTCCAGTGATCATGTCGGACAAACTGGCTCTCTTACCCAAAGCTAAGCCTCATACCTGGAGGAGGTGAAGATGCTTTAACACAGATGCCAGGTAGGAAGAAAGAGGCAGGGGCTGACCCTTACCTCTACTACCATGGGGAATGTCGTTACAGACATACATTCAGCCTGTATGACAGGTCAGTGAACCATTGTCCCTTTAATCAAGACGTGACTGTGGGGGATGGGCCATTCTGGGGCCATATAAATGGTTTGAAAACTAGCTGATCATATTTGCTGGTACCCTTGTTCACGTTTTGACAACCACTGAGCTTGTATATTTACCTTTAAATACATATTAGTGTCAACAATAATTACCAGACTGTGGCAGCCCACTGTGTAAAGCTTTGTCTCTCTGTCACTCTGAAAAATTGACCCATATGTCATCGTCAGACTGGTTTCTGACAGCACTGGAGGGGATCGCGCTGCACCGGTGGGCAGTCAAACATCCATAAAATTTTTACCATCCTCTGCAGGCAGAGGGGCATAATCATCGTTTGCTTTGATTTAGACTCGTCAGATAGCTGGGATGGAATTTTTGTAACTGCCTGGATCTGTGCTAGTAACTAAGGGCATGCCACACAGCTCCATTCTTGGGGCCTTCTACATCAATGTCAAATAAATCTTTACACATTCTGCTGCTCATCCATTCTTGATGCTTCGACAAAACATGTAAAGATAGAGGGATAAATACTCTCTTCATACAAAAAAATTCATGTTATCTAAATACAGAGGGCAAAGCTAATTTAGATAATTTTAACTTAGACTTAGGCATCTTCCCTCTTATAAGAAGATTATATACAATTACTGTTATGCAACTGCTTTCACACCTATACCGTTTAAATCTAGTGGACACTATACCTTTAATACTGGCGGTAATTACAATGCTCATAACTGCATACAATTTTACTTTTGCTAGTCTTTTACAGCCAATCTAGACACGAAATGGCCCTCATATATCTCATATTTGGCCGCTGAGAACCACATAACCCTTATTTATGATGTACCAACACACGACTGATGCTTCATGTACCCTATATTTGAATTAAGACTTAAGCCGTAAAAAGTTCATGGTAGAATGGGAAACATACTTATACAAAAAAGAGCATTACACAAATCTGTCAGTTTCACTTGTAGATGTAATTTTCTGCAGCAAATTAAATCTATTGTTTCCACAGATTGACCCGAGTGACCCCAATCTGAATTGTCATGGCTATTGCACACAATAATAATCCCTATTTAATCAACTCTCTGGAATAAGGAGAGGGGGTAGATTTTGTGTGCATGTGTGTGTGCATGGTCAAGCTATTTTCTTCCTCAGTGATTTGGTCTCAGAACACTAATCAAACTATTACATCACTAGTGTTTGCATGTGAACTTTAATGTGCAGGGATGTTTGAGTGTTCATGTGAATGTGTGTTTGCATCCCTCCTGTCTGCCCATCCTAGACCACAGACCCGGGCTCAAGCAACAGCAACAAGGTTAAATGCATAAGAAACCATTCGGGCCACTGACAATGTTTAAGTGCAGGTGTGCCTGTGTGTGTGCGCGTGCGTGTGCATGTGTGTATTATTATTTTGAAAAAAAGATTATTAATATAGTGTCTGTTTGCCTAAAGGCTTAAGTACATAATTTAAATGTGACTGAGGGGTAGAGCAGTTGTCCTTCAGCCAGAAGGTCAGTGGTTCATTCCTAAGTCTTCCCTATCTGCATGCCTAGGTGTCTTTAGCCAAGATACTGAACCGCGAAAAATCTCCCCTGATAGATGTCGAATCCACTAATTGTAAGCTGCTTTGGATAAAAGTGTCGGCTAGATGACATGTAATGTAAAAATGGTTGCTCTTTCTTACAAACTAATAATGATTATTAAGTCAGTCTAGTAAAAACTCTAGTAAGATGTTCTCTACATGTGGTACACAAGGTATAATGTAAGTAACGAAAATGAACACACAATTTATACAGATTAGTAGGTGAAAATCTGTCATGCTGACATTCCCAGCCTTAGAAGTATTATATTGCCAAAAAAAAAGAAGAAAAGCGAAATACCATATCAGTAAATGGGCAGTTACGATTCTGCTTTCATTCTATTTCGAACCATGGGAAATTAGCTTTGATTCCACAGGAGCACCATGTATGACACATATCAATACTCACTCAGGAAACTGGGAATGGAAGGGATTCCTTACTTGAACATAAATGGGGTCTTTAACAATGACAGTTTTACCTCAGATGGAGCTGATTCATTTTGTCCCTATCCCCATAACTGTATATAAGCGAGAACTGCTCGCCTCATTGACTTTTACTACTTTGTAGAAATTACATGGCTATTTCTTTAATCAAATTCACAACCATCTTTTACAGTAAAAATATGGCATGTGCACTGGGCTGTACTGGTAGTTCAGTCGTCCAGCTTGTACATTAGAGAGCGCTAAAGCCATCCAGCCAAATCAACAGCACTTTATTAAACACTGTAGCTGTGGTATAATTCATTCTGCATTCTATTCAGTATTATCCCTATCACTGTACTCCAAACTACTCAAATATTAAACATTAAAACCCTTCACCAATACATAGTAATGTAACTGGCATCAATGAAAATAATATCTTTTTCTAATATATTTTTGTTGTTTATTATTTTAGTTTTTGTCATGAACAGAAAATGTCAAATGCTTATTTCTACAGTCGCTTTTAAATGTTGCAGAAAAGTCAAAATCCCTAATGCTGCTTTGCAATGCTGCTGAGAGATATTTTTCTTTTTCTTTCCAAGTCTTACTTGGACCTTCATTGCAGATCTGTCACTTTGCAGTGGATACACAGGGACCACTCACTGAGCATATCCCACAGATCTGAAACAAAGGAGGAGAACCACAGGCAGCTTGCAAATGTGACAACGCTCACACACACACACACACACACACTCACAGAGAGTGAGGGAGCCGATCCAAAGAAGGAGAAAAACCACAGGAAGTGTCCTGGTAATTCAGTGAAGATGAGAAATACCGTCCAAACTTTTTATTCCCCCGCTGTCTTTTTGCAGGGTAAAAGAAATGACTTAAAGAAACCCGCCAAACACAATTCAGACTTGACAACTCCATAGACCTTCTTCTGCACAAACATATGCGCTCACACTTGAAACATTTATGTCTACACAATTTTTCACAAACTTGAGAGAGGAGTAACTCTTTAATAATACGTGTGTGTTCCCAAGAGAGCCTTAAAGTCAGTGTGTGTGTGTGTGCACATGTATTGATTCAGACTCCTCCAGTCTAACGGGGTAATTGCCTTTTAACCATAACTCATGACTGACACTATGGGACCTGTCATAAACGGAGTGAGCAGAAGACGAGAGTGGAAAAGAAAGAAAGCCTGAACGAAAGTGAATGATAGAGAGAGAGAGAGAGAGAGAGAGAGAGAGAGAGAGAGAGAGAGAGAGAGAGAGAGAGAGAGAGAGAGAGAGAGAGAGAGAGAGAGAGAGAGAGAGAGAGAGAGAGAGAGAGAGAGAGAGAGAGAGAGAGAGAGAGAGAGAGAGAGAGAGAGAGAGAGAGAGAGAGAGAGAGAGAGAGAGAGAGAGAGAGAGAGAGAGAGAAAAAATAAGCTATGGTCTGTCTTTCACTCTAACTCTGGTTTTATTTTAGCATTCAAAAAAACGAGAGGGGGAAATAATCAGAAGTGAGAGGGATGACATTGAGGACGTGTTCTCAACTCACTTTGCTCCATTTAAACATTTTATCTCAAATGAACTTTTCTTTTAAATTCCCAGAGTCTGTTGCTGCGTCCTGGGAATGTCACACCATGTTGTCCGGCCCCATTTTAATACATTCACACTTTGTCGGCGTCGGCTTTAGAAGAGGTCTGAGACATGTTCTGAGAGCTCAACGGTCCATCAGATGAGGACGGTGAGAAAAGCCTTTCACGGATTCATAGCCGTCCTTACTCGCTGGCCCCACTCTGCACTGATGGGCCGGATGTAATGATGTACGGAGGGAGCGGGATAAAAAAACAAATGTGACCTTGAAGCCTCCCTCCACAAAAATACACTGACTCTGAGGTCGTTGCTAAAGCTATTTGTTCAATGCAAAAAATTAGTTAAAATAATTTATTTTGGGATTCAAATCTACTCAGACATTGGATTATCTTGTGCTGCATATGCAAGGTGCAGCTTAATTTGAGTTAATGTCACTTGTCTTGTACTAACAAGCCATTTTCATATATTTTTGGTTATGCTCAACGAGATTAACACAGCATATTTATCACAGGACCTCCAGTAGACTTTGGCACTTATTTTTGCAAATATGTTGTTTCAACCTGTCACATTCCACAAAATTATAAAAATAGATGCAAATGTTTTTTTTTCCTTTAATATGACAAACAACTGCTCTTAATTCTAACTTTAGCATAAATGAAAGCTAAGACACAACCACTGGGGTGAGAAAGACAGACAGCGTCAGAATTGATAATCTGCCAGTGACAGTGAGCTCCACCGGCGAACATGTGATGCACCATGACTAATCGACTTATGATAAAGCAGCTGACATACTTCTAAACCGTAAAAATCACTTCGGCTTTAGCTAGTGCGCACACACACACACACACACACACACACACACACACACACACACACACACACACACACAAAAGAGTTTATTCAGTTCAGTATAATGTAATGCAAAGCTAACTTTTTGCCGTTGATAAAACAGTACAACACTTTTATCAACCAATTCAGTGTTGAAACTTTCCCCAACAACACGTCTTCATAATCAGACCTATGCGTAAATAATGGGTAATATTTAATATTAAGAAATTATTCATTTAACTATTAACTCCCATGTAAGTCTGATGGTATTTTTCCTTTTGAATTTGAATCATACATGTAATCACCATATATAATTGGAACAGATTAAAGACTTCACTGGTGGGCTGTAAATTATCAAGGTCACGTCGCCCCATTGGAGGACAATCTAGAGTAATGTTCAAAAATGTGCATATTACCTGTGAGAATTCCTTGTTATAAAAAGATAAAAGATTTTAATTGACTCTTTCATTTGAGCTTTGTGACTTTGGTTCACAAGTAGCCTCATCCTCTTATAGAGTATCAGATAGTGGGAAAAATCATTAAAAAAGAACTTGGTCCATTTGCGGATGTCAAAGACAGAAACGCTGCAGCTTGGTGGGAGGAAAAGAAAAGGGAGCCAGGGAGCTCAGGGCTGGAGCTGTGGGTTTAACGTTAAACACTTTCTCTCTGCTTAAACAACACTCAGTTTGGGCTGATCTTTGACCTCTTAGAATTTTAAATGATCCGACAGCATTCAGAAAAAAGCATAACAAGCCATGAGAATTAGAAATAAAGTAATTTATACGGAACTATATCAATTATATACTACAAGAGGGGTTTTGATAAAAAGCACTGTCAACTCAACCAGAAGTTTCTGCGTGAATTCAAACCCCAGTTTGACTTCTGTGTGGAGTTGGCATGTTGTCCCAATGTCTTCCAGGGTTTCCTCTGGGTACTGCGGCTTCCTCCCACAGTCCAAAGGCATGCTGCTTAGGTTAATTGGTGACAATCAATTTTCCCAGTGGTGTGAATGTGAGAGGGAATGGTTGTTTCTCAGCCCTGTGGAACGCTGGGGACCGGTTCAGCCAATGTCCCCCAGGAATTCTAAAAGGATAAACTGTAAAGTCGATAGATGGATGGGCGGAAGCTTGAGATGAAACAGAATGTTTCCAGCTATTTCCCTTTAATTGTTTGTCACAGGGATTAAAGCAAAAACAATATTCTGATGGAAAGGTGGTGTTTTGGGGGGGTTGATATATACTCACTTCTCCAAGCTACTTTCCTTTACCCTTTCATGTTAACACACATGAACTAACTTGGTCATGAGGGCCAGTAGGCCCAGTCCTGTCTGCCTGCAGCATGCTATCATGCACTCAGTCCCCAAGCTCACAAGGACATATCCCAGTTAGCTTACACAGAAGCCCTGTACAAGCACTGTCTGTACACACTCTCTGGCATTGCATTGTTTAACTATCCTTACAAGTTCACAAGCTCAAGTTGACCCAAGCTTGGTCCTTACAGCTCATTCTGCAAACAGACATTCTGCACAAATAGAAACTAGCATTAGTTCCTGCTAGGGTGATACGATGGCAGAAAGTGGTGTATTTGGTTTTAAACCCGATGAACAACAGTGCAGAGGTGTAATGTCTTAGCAAACAGCTGGTTGACATTTTGAAATCCTTTTACTGGGTCAATGTCATTTTAAATAAAATACTTCAATTAATCAATGAGGGTTAAGGGTAACCTCCCTCACAGAAAACTCTCTGGTACGGAAGTCCCCAAATCACCTTATTTGATTTAATGGCTTGTTTCCTGGAAATCATCTTTATCAACAAGTAAATTGGAACATACTGGCCTACTTACATTTATTTTGGTAGAGGGCTAAAATGGAGGGTTTCAGTCAGAGAGTGGACAGAGATGCTGCATTAATGTATGTTATGAGACAAAAGACAACAGTATTTTTAACTATTCAGCATGGAAACTTATTCTAGGAAATCCCTGAATTAAATTCCGAATCTATATATGGTATTTATGTGGACATGTTCAGACCATGGGGAGACATTGTCCCCAGGTAAAATATCCACCTTTCCACTGTTTGTGAGAGGCAGTGATCGAGATCGCCACCTCTGCGCGAAGGTGTGTGATTACTTCAATCTCCCACAGCTTCAGATCTGTGTCCACGTTAGATGAAATGTGCATAGAGGGGGGCGTTATTTCTGACTGTCTGTTGATGGTGCTTCTGTGTTCAGGGCAGAGGCCTGCAGTGGCATGAATGATCCCATTCTACCAGCAATTGTGTTGTGGAAATCAGTGATGCATTTTTGTGGAGCCAAAACAAGACTGGACATGGAGCCCTAGGAAGAGGTAGGGGACGGGGGGGAATAAGAGGAGGTTTGCTAGATCGATCTGGCTTCTGCAACTCCCTTTGTGTCTGCATGACTCATAAAAACACAACTTGCACAGTTGAGCACGACATATTTTATGATGTTAAGTCAAAAGCTGTCTTGCCAACGTTTATGTACAAAAATAATTGGACACGTTATGTAAATTAGAGACAAGTTCATTATGTTTCAGTTGAGCACAAGTCAGCAGAACACAAAGCAGCACTTAATTGCGCCGCCCAGCACTGCATTGGAAGTATATCTGTCATTCACCCTCAGCACTTGTGGAAGTGGAAATCTGGATACTTTCAGGTAATTACAAGTCAGGTTCATGGCATCAAAAGTAAAGCAGCAGCTCCTGAAAGGTTCCACGGGTTAATGTACTGTTTTAATGAACCCTGAAGGAGCAAGGGGTAATGATGTTTTTGTAAAAGGCTCCCGCTCTCTACAGCAGCAAAAGAAACTACTTTTTAGTTTTCTGTGCGAGGAGCAAACTGTTTACTCTAGCTCCACCATCGGACCCGGTCTCATTAAAACACACCAGTAGTCATAAAGGGGGGCACTGTAAAGAGCCGGGAGATCTCGACTCACAGTCAGAGAGATGCAGGTCAAATATGTTTCAATATACCAGAACGTTTACAACAGGAAGGTTATCTTTGTCCTGTCTCTCAGGAGGGAGGTTAAAACTAAAGAGCACGGCCTCCGGGATAAATTGAGTGTCTTGCTCAAGGACACTTCAGTAGGGCAAATGTGGCAGCGCTTAGTTCCACTCGCTAGCTTATAATTATCGCAACACCTGACAGAGCATTGGAACTCTCAGGTAATTAAATAAGTCTTTTTCATTATCTCCTTAACACATGCTCTCTGTCACCTCCCCCCCACACATGTCTCTCAGCAGAGTCATTACACCAAATGATCTCTTTAGGTGTTATATCAGCTTCAGTGTTTACAGTATACAGTGTTCTCGTTGGAAGTGGTGAATATTCTTTTAAAATAAAGGCACAGATTCTTCCTATAAGTCACCAAACCTCAAACTCAACTCTCTTCATCATCATAACTCTTTCTCTGACTTTTAAACAGAGCAGCTATGTTTTTTACTTGGAACTAGATGGTGTGAAGTAGGGACACACATGCTGACATGAAGAAAATAAAATCAGATTTAGGGTTTTTTGACCGCAAACAATTGGAGGAGGAAACAGAAAATGTCACGCAATTACATTGCATAATATAAAATTAAAATGTATCAAATGTCAGTAGATTATATTGCATATATTGTATATTATATAACATGTTAGCTTAAAAATGTGAAATATGTTGCCCCCTCAGTTTATTATATAGTATGTGATATATATACGTATATATGTACAGTATACAGTATATATAGACAGCAACACTTATACAGAAATAAATTTGAACAAATATTGAAGAGCTAGTGCAACAACAGAGTATGAATTCATGCATTTATTCATTACTTGTATAAAGAGTCGTTATGGGGTTTTAATCACAGTAGTTCTTACTCTGGGTCAAGCAGTTGTTTCAGGGCCCAACATATCAGCAAAGGTATTTTTCACTTGTCCTGGCTGATTACACCTCTGCTCAGGTTGATGCTGGGCAGAGCGACACTGGCCATTACATGAGCTCATTGAACTCAGTGCACCTATAAGAGTGATGAAGGTGCAATATGTTCCACCCTGGCAGGTGCAGCAAAGCTACCAGGAGTCAGACAAAGACTCCTGAGAAGAAATGCTGTGGGTCTGGAACACCTTAAGAGACAATAAGCACTATGAATATAGATAGATAACTTTGATGAAAATAAAACCAAATGGTATTTCTAACAGAGTATAATAACTGAGGAGTAACATCCATGTAACTGAGCAAGTGAATAACCCTACAAACTAAATAATAGATGTTTTTTAATTAAGTAATGCTTTGTAATCAGCCTTTTGTATCTTACAACCTCTGGGTATGTCCGTTGTTTTACGAGTGGATATTCTTTTCTGGCTTAGAAAGAATATGTTTCTCCTAAAATAGAAATGTTTAAAGATGCCACATTATTCCGAATAGACTTTAAGTGTGCATGTGTTTGTGTGTGTCCCCAAAAGTGTGTGTGCATGGACTTGTTTGTCCGTGTCTAATATGTCAAGGTGCACTTCAGCGAATCCATGAGTCAGACGTGTAAGTCAACACATTCCCTTGTTGACCGGTTCACCCCTCAATGAGAGGACTCTAATTTCTAAATGGCTCCTGCATGAAATGAGATGCAAACACATTTACAAGGTGTATTCAAATGACTCAAGGTGTGTATGTGTGTGTGTGTGTGTGTGTGTGTGTGTGTGTGTGTGTGTGTGTGTGTGTGTGTGTGTGTGTGTGTGTGTGTGTGTGCCCAGTGGCGAGAAACAAAATGGGATAGTGGGTATGGGTGAGTGCATGTGGGCCACTTTGTCTGTGTGTTAAGGAGAACCAGCGCTCGCCCTGTTTACCAATGCATGAGGTCAGAACCCAGTGAGAGCAATCATCAGGCTCCTTACTTCAGAGCGCCGCCATCTCAGCTCCATTGGCCACTAGCTCTGCTTCCCTCCCCTTCTTTACCTCTTTTTCTCTCTTTCATGCTCACACCTCTCAGTGAGAACTTGACAAAGGTGCCTTACCTCGCTCTAAAGGCATACATGTTATTTATTGCATTGTATCAATCTTTATCTTCATATAACCTCATTAAAAACATTGGCACGCACGTCAACCGTAAGTACACAGAGTCAAAGTTTACATGCAGCTCAGGTGTTTTTGTCAGTTTTCCTTCAGGCTGTGTGAATTAAAAACTGTCAACAACATATGCTGCATTAGTTCACGTTTAATTGATTGGATGAATAATGAAGTTTGACTCTACTTGAATTGGAGGGATTACGAGCCCTGTTTACTAAAACCATTTTTGTTGGAAGACATTTATTCGGTTTAATTATACTAGTGCAGTTCCCATTCGAAATATGCCTGTAAGGAATGGACTGATTGCTTGACCTGTTGGTTATGCTGGTTGCAGCTTTTCTTTCCGAAACTGCAAAAGAGCTGTTGACCGTGTCAGAATTGCACGGAATGCATCCTAGGGCCCTGAACAATATACATGCGTGTGAAGCTGAGACGAGTTTCAGAATACGCTTTCCACATGCAGGCAGAGATTTCTGGAATCCGTAGTAGATAGATTAACCACATGTCTCTAACAAGCCAGTATACACAGTGCACAAAAGAAACTATAGACAGTTCAAATACCCTAAACAAACACTGCGATTTAAATTTTATGGATTCCTATACATGCAAAGGCCCTTAGGAATTAGTTAAATAGACAGCCGCTACTGTATGCAGGAAAGCCTTTGAGCTTGTTGGCCAGGACAGCTTACTTCATAGAAGTAAAACCTGATGTGCAGCAGAACACTCACCTTTAGTTTGCTCAGAAAACCCTCCGAGTGTTCTCCTAATTATCCCTGTCAATGGATTCTCAGTGGAGATGTGCTCTGATGTACGGACGCATAAGAAGGACAAATACTGCTCCCTTTCATTTTGTTGCAATTCCCTAAAAGAGATTAAACGATACCAGCAGCTGTAGCTCAGGTGGTAGTGTGTGCTGATCGCATTAAATGGCATGCTCTACAGAACATTAAAAAATAGAAAACGGTTCCACATCCCATGGTGACATTTTAAAATGTTTTGTTTTTACCCAGCCGGGCCAAGGCCACGACAAACTGAGAATAACCTGATGTAGGAGATTTAATCAAAACATTTTCTCCAAATGCAGTATTTAATAGGTACACTGTATGTTTACATATACATAACTTGAGTAATGCTCAGATCCTAATCATTTCAGATTACTGTTGGTGTTTATTGTTAATGTGTAAAATGTATGTAAATTCGACTGGCACACAGCCGGTTAACTGAGACCGGTCACGGGTCCAGGTCGATCAGGCTGAAAACCAGCCCACTCCGATCACTGGTCTATTGATCTGTACATCCCTTCCTTTCTCATCATCTTACAACCGTCTTGCACCGAGCTAAAGCCCTGTCACCAGCCAGAGGAAGGATGTTTGCCAAAAGTGAAGAAAAAAGAGAAAATGAAACAGCGCTGAATCAGCCTCCAAATCATATTATCTTCCTCCCTCAAGTTTTCTCCCCAGCCTCTGTGGAAACCCCATCACCTAAAGTTCAAAGCCTAATCCTTTAATAGGTTTAACCAGTGCTTCATCAATAGTGAATACATACAAGCCCTCAGTGTCCTCTGGATAGCCTGCACGTATAAAGTTGTCAAACAAAATGGGATTTTAGATCATAAAAAATGAGTCGTAAGGCACCTCTGCAGGGTGTCTGAGAGGAGAGGTGCAAGATTGATGCAAGTTTCTAGTTATGGACAGAAGCTGTGTGTGGTGTGTGTGTGGGTGTGTGTGTGTGTGTGTGTGTGTGTGTGTGTGTGTGTGTGTGTGTGTGTGTGTGTGTTTGTGTGTGTGTGTGTGGTATGTGCATTCACGGTCTCATCTCGGTGTCTGTAGGTCTACTTATGTTTGGCTCCTCGATTGATCTCATGTAAGGTCCCATACTCAAGGCTGCCAAGGCAGTTGCCATGGTTTTAGCTTCTGAAGGCTGTTGTTTCACAGCAGAGGGAGGGAAACAAACACTGTATGGAGTGACTCATCCTGAAAACAACTATCTTCCTCATAAAGCCACACAGTATGACAGTCTTTATGTATGTGTGAATTGTCTGTTTGTGTGTGTGTCTGTCTGTGTGTGTGGGTGAGTGTATAAAATTATGAATCTTCTCTGTGCACAATTTCTAAGTTTATTACCCATTGGGAGAATTTCCGTGCCGTGGCATCTCCAGGGTTGGAGTAAGGGTTAAGGGTAGAAATGCAGTATGTCGTTGTCATCGCAAAAAAGCAAGTGTGCGTATGTGCACGTTTGTGTTTAAATGATTGTTTCAACATGCAGCGTGTGTGTGTGTGTGCCCCCATGTGTGTCTGTGTCTCTGTCAGCCCACCATGTCGACAGCTCAGATAAAAGAAGATCAGGAAGCACCAAAGACAAAAAGGCAGAAATGACAGTGGGGAAGAGAGTGGGAGTGAATAAACAGGGCGACAGATGAAGAATGGAGGAGCAGGGGAGAGAAATCAAGGGGGATGGAAACAGAGGGGACGGGACAGAGGAAAGGAAAACAGGGAAAGAAAACAAGGATGACAAGAGAAAAGGAGATAAACGGAAAAGGAGGCCAGGAGTGCTTATAGAAGACACGGGGAGAGCACACTGAGCCATGAATACTGAGAGAGGAAGCAAACTAAAGAGAATGGGAGAGCTGGAGGTAACAGCTCTCCACTCACCGATCCTCCTGGGCACAGAAGCACATACAGACTGCCTTGGACAAATCACTGCTCAACCACTGACTCACAGACAGAGAGCTGCCAAACCCGCCGACCTGCAGGGCATCATCCGCAGCAGAGGGCACTCTGGCACATAGAGGGAGAGAGGTGTAGCATCGCCAATGTGTAAGACAGAACAGGCTGCTGAAACACGGCCAAGATAATGCCATTTGTATTACAAGCCAATCTCCCACAAGCCAGGTCAATGACTCAAAGACCAACTTGGCGAACCAGGTGTCTTGGCGTGTGAGCGATATTAAGCGTGGGTTGAATAACTATATGGAATTATGAAGTTTCCTTCCCTACTCAACATTTAACATGACGTTGCAAAGGCCACATGTATTTCAGTAAAATGACATCAGAGTTCATGTTTCCATTTAAAAATGCCCTCGCCACAAACTGCATCTTGCAACCCCCTGTGTCACAGTTATTCCCGAGCTGATAAGCAATGTACACGGCCAGAGAGCGATGTGCAGAGGACGTGGGGTTTGAACGAGTGATTTTCTGCCAGAGAGGAAGAAAAACAGATGTGTTGGTGCACACTGCTCCAACTTTGTGCTGAACAAGAGCCCCAGTGGGCAGGGAGATCTCATGTGCCAGCGTCGCAGAGGGCAAGGGCAGCGCTGCGCAGAGACGAGAAACACCATATCTCAACATGGTATAAACAGCTTAACCTCTGCCAGAGAGGTGCTGCTCCATGCCAAGCTGACACAGAGTGAGGGCACAGAGACACAGAGGTGAAAACCTCCCTGCGTCTGTCTGCGGGTACTGTAAAGATGCCACAGGGCAGAGACAGACAGGCCAGAGCCCGCTCAACCTCGGCCTGGGAGATGCTCAGTGAGGTGGCAACTTTGTTGGCCTGCAGATACAACACAATACTGTCAGGGGACATGAGGGTGCGAGACTACAAATCACAATCTGGAGCACGTTCTGTTGTGTATGCCTTGATGAGAAAAATTTCAAAAGAAACATGAACTAAACTAACCTGAAGGATTTAAAATGCACAGTCTATTTCTCTTAGTCTCTCTGTAACACTGGCCAAGCACGTTCAAATTTGAGCCTGTGTAACCCGATTTTTGAGACGCACAACTCATTTCAGTTTCAGACCACATTTCTGCTTCATAGTGTGACTATGGTTGTTCACTGAAAAGTCGGAAAGCGTAGAGCGATCAGATGCAACTGTTGAACGGTCGTATGAATTTGTGTTCAGGGTTTTTCCCAAAGAAACAAAGCTGGGAGTCAGTTCCCAAAACTCAGCGCCTATTCGCACTGGCTCTGTGCAAAATAAACCCAGGACATGGCAACACAAAGCAGGTGATATTGATAAACGACAGCGAGGCCAGACTCTGACAACAGCATCTGTGCCTGTTGTATGTTTACTCCTATTTCAACCGTGACCAAAATACCACAGAGAAATGTCAGCTCTTTTTTTTTTTTTTTTTTTACTATTCGGCACACAGAATAGCACAATGTTGTCAGGGCAACCTGTTTCTTCCATGTTACCATTGTGACTGCAAACAACAGTATGACAGATACAAACAGTGTAAGCAGTCAGGTTGGGGTTAGGGAATCAGACCGAACAGTGTGAGAACATAAATTCTGAGCCTTCTATCGCAGATTATTCACTCTTGCGGTGCAAGATGGAATTTAACAACACTTCTTCAATCACAGAGTGTACCCAGCTTATCCCACTAACAATCAAATCATAAAAGAACAGGTTAGATACAAATTGCAAGCGAAAAAACAGGTTGTTTTCAGCCACACATTGCCACAGAGGACAGCGTCTGGTGTCACAACAGTATGGTATCACAATTTAACAGAGACACTGAGCTGGGCAGAAAGAGGGTCCCTCTGAGATTTGGCCTTTCTGCTGTGAATAACTGCCAACTGCAAGGAGGCGCAGTATTCAGCAGCACAATAGAGGGAGGGGTTGCTGTTCCTGAGAGCCTTAAAATGAAAAGCTTCGGCATAAAGAACATTTTGACACAAATGTTGCAACCTAATTGCACTGGTCTCATTCCAACACGTCTCAGGGTAAAGATTAAATACCGTTTTTAAATGTTTTTTCTTCCATGATATTCTGATTTAATTTGGCTCAATTCACATTAAGGCAGACTTACATGTAGGTGCTAAAGGCGAGTCTGTTGCAATGGTTTAGACCAGAAAGTATGAGTCAATGTCAAACCTCACAAAGGATACAGGCATGCAGTTCTGCATAGAGCATACAATATTTACATTTCAGTTCATTAAGCCATAAAAAAAAAGCTTTCCCTGTACAATTCAGTTAAGTTAATCTAAATTCTCATTATCTGGGTTTGTTGACAGGAAAAAAAAAACTGAAAAAAAGAAAGTACACTTTGGAACAGAAGATTCTACAAATCCTCAGTTCAGACAGATAAAGATGAAAGTGGACAATTAGTCACTGGGCTTCTGCTGACTCATGGAGACTGTGGTGAGTATTTAATACTCAAGATACGGATCTCTGGCTCCATTAATATGTTGGAACCCTGTCAATTTCCTGGGGAAGGACGGAAAGAGTAATGATTAACATTTCTGGAGAGATTCACAGGGATCCATGATGCGATTCGGAGTGGAAAGCAGACTTAACGCAAATGCAAATGGCTTTGGCGCGTTTAGAGTATGAAGATCGAATTTCCTCCTACTCTTCGCAATGAAATACTGATCTTTGCATTGGATAATGAAAAAATGTTTTTAATGAGGCTGACTGGATCGGTCTGTGGTGGTGAGAGAAACTGTTTCCAGTACAGCCATTGAATAATGTGATCCATCAATGGTTTCTGTGTTCGCCCCAATGTTTTCATGCATTATGTAACAGCCTCGTAGTTTAATGCCAGCCAAAGCAAAAGGGCAACCGGGCGCAGGCTTAAAAACAGGCAAAAATATGCGAGGAAAGGCACGCTGACTTGTGACTACAACCTGGCATGAATGGGGGCACCACAGGGCAAATGTATTGACCCATCTGTACAGCATGGAGGGTGTTGAAATGATGGCAGAGGTAGTGAGAACGAGCATGAGTACACCCTGAGTAGGTGGCAGCCTGCTACTAAACACTGCAGCTAGGTGGTGGGGAAAGGTCAGAGAGCTCCACTCAGGCTGGAGTCTGGAGACCACTCAGTTCCTGCTCCAGCCTGGCATTAACAGGATCCTCTGTGCCAGTCGTACATTAGCAGAGGAAACTCAGGGTCAGAATAACAAAGCCTTCTCCACTTTGAGTAATTTGTATTCTGCACATAGAGATACACATGTTTTTTAGGAATCAGATGCACCAGACTGGAAGAGCAGGTTGCCTGTCGTCTGAAGTGCAGCAGCAAAGTCTTTCCTTCTTCTTAAACCATACGCATTTAATGGAGAAACAGGAAATGACGGGAGGAGATGCGATAAGTGGTTCACCACACACTTTGTCAGAGTGGAACTTTCGAACATATTTTCATATTCAGTTTGGCAAAAAGAAAAGAAGAAAAAAAACGCTTTCAAAGAGCAGGTGAAACTAATGCAGGGAATGTGTCGCGGGAAAGAGCAAACTTAATTAACCTGTATTCTAAAGAGATCTAAAGGATAGATGAGTAAGTATGAAAAGTACAGCTTATAAATGTTATCAATGTAATACCTTTATAGAAGCAGTTTCTTAGAAAACAAGAATAGAAATAGTATGTGGCAATTTGGGTTTAAAGGTGAACAGTGTTGAAACTAAAAACATCAGTTACCTAAGAGGAAATTCCAAAATCAAATAAAGGCAGCGTGTTAATGAACCATTTATCAGCTAACCTGCTAAGTCAAAGAAGCAATTTCATCAATTAATCTATAAAATACATTTAACCAACAAAGATTATGATTGCAAAAAGTGATATAATCATGTGGCTGATTGAAAATGCATTGCTGATACAATAACATAGTTTGCTTGAGGTCATTTCGTAAAGACCCTGAAACTGTGCCGCTCTAAAATACGATAAAACTGAGTCCATATTTTATACCTTAATACAGGTCTCCCATGCCTAATGCTTGTGATATTATTTTTTAAATATGTTTAAAAAGTGAGTTTGTGATATTTTATTTCCGTCCTTTGAGTTTTGTCATGGCAGTCAAATTAACAACGACAAAGTGCGATGAGGAGGCAGATCCCCACACAGAGGCCTTCTTCATCAGCCTTCACACACAGGCACACTGAGCTGTGATCCCGCTAATGAGACACATATGGACCTCTGATCACCGAGGGTGTCTGCGACATCCGTCTGCCCCAACACTCACGAAACATGTCAAAACTATCAAGCACAGCGACAAGCAGTCAGTCCGAGAATGTAAGAGAAAGATGGAGAAACGCTGTGTTTGTTATGTGCATCCATTACAGGACTAAACAGCACGGTTTCTGGCCTATGCCAATCTTTGTCTTGCACCACTGGACAGCCCTCATTACAAAATGTATTAAAATGGCTTTCAAAGAGACAGAAGATAAATATTGAAACACAAAAAAAAGAAGCAGAGAAAGAAAACAAACGTTGATTATAAAGCTGGGTCAGGTCTGTTGCTGCAACTTTTAAAATAAAGGTTCAGGAAAGAAGGAAATTAGACTAAGACAAGAATTGATCGTCCGCAGAGAAACAAATACGCATGTATCGGAAAAAAGAAGAGAAGCAGGGAAACTGGGATCTAAAGGTAGGGATACGTCCGTGATATAAAGAAATAAATAGAGTGCAAGTTAAAAGCGGGGTTATTGACATAGAATTCCATCAGGGGAATAGAGCTCAAGAGGCAGTGAGGAGGAAAGGTAACAGGATGGAAAACACACACGACGCATGGAAAAGCAGGCTCTGTGTAACTGAGAGGTTTCATTGATATTGATTTGTGAATTAGCTAATGAGTTGAATGAGAAATGGGGAATTTATAAGGGGAGACAGAGAGAGGGGGTTAGGGAGCAACACATCTGTCAGACCCACTCCGGGGGAAACCGGGGAAGTGCAAATAGGCATGTTGTGCACGCCTGCATGTGCTTGTCCCATTTAATGCAATTTCCTGGTGGTGTGTGCTGGTAAGTTTGTCTGTGAAGATCAGGTACGGACAGGGGGCTGATAATGTGTATGTTTGCCACAGGAACACTGCCATCTTGCCCATTAGTCTGCACATTAGCAGTCAAGAAACAGAGGTACGGGAGCAAAGTCCTGCCGCCGAGACATGAACTAGATCAATCACGATCCAGGCTCAGCCCTCATTCATGACATTAGTTAAAAAAAATGAGCACTTGGAAATACATAAGCGTGATAGTCATACAAATGAAAGAGATCATCTCGGAGAAACGTTTGTTTAATGTGTTTATTGACTTTTTAGTTTGGGCCGTGTCCCAGCCACTAACAAGGAAGGGGCAGGATTTGATGACCTATATTGCAGCCTTCCACCAGGTGGTGATGGAGATGCTTTGGCTTCACTTTCGGCTGAGCAGTCATGTTGTTCATCTTTATATCCAGTCTATGGCGTATGTGTGCATGCACCAACAGAATGTGTGCTGTGGCCTGCTGAGCTCTGCACCTTCATCACAAGCCATTTCTCCATCTGACCGTCCATCTGCCCACTTGTGTCTCTGGCTGCTCATCCGTGAATCTAATCATGAGGTGGTTAGATATTGTGATGGTCCAATTACAAACCAGCCTGACCAATCCAGGGTTTTGTATTGGAAGACCCAAGTATCCTGCTATAGCACAAGCTCCTGATAAACCTCAAGGCCACTAAGCCTATGGAGTCAGGATTTCTCTTCCGTTAGGTGCTTCTCACTTACACTATCAGGGAGTCTAATAGCAAGATTCCCATTGTGTTGCAAAAGGCTCAGTTGGACGAGTGAACACATCATCAGCTTGAGTCCCAGTGGGAATAAGACTCTTAACCCTGGAAACATTATCATATTCCCCTTCTGACCCACCCATTATTAATCCTATTTGAAAAAAAAAGGTGCATGCATCTTAAAATTTCATCAGCCTCATCATCAACAGAATCTACAATACATCTGCCCGGTTGTTTCTGTAACATAACGGGAATGTGACAAGTCCTCACCATCCTTCATCAGTAACTACAGGCTGTCATCTACCAGCAAATGCATTCGATCTGTCAAGCACCGCGTTTCTAAAGGTAAGGCAAGTATTCTGTCAACAGTTTTATCTCTTCAATGTAATTTGTCTATACTCTTTTTCTCTCCCCTGTCTTTGTTAGTGACTAATCGTTTAACGGATTGTGTGTGTGTGTGTGTCTGTGTGTGTGTGTGTGTGTGTGTGTGTGTGGTGGAAAACAATATTGTGTGCCCTCCAAGGTTTGTGTACAAGACAGATGGAGACACAAAGCAGGAAAGTATAATTTTGTGTGTGTGTTGAGGGGGAGCTTTGTGTACTTGTAATAGAGGTTTCACAGAATGCTCATAATAAGACAGCAGAGGTGCAAATTTTGAAAAGGTACCTATCACTCCAACTGTCACAGTGTCAACTCTTTTCCAAATCTCTACAGCTGGGTATCATTTTCACTCATAAAAAGACAGCAAGTTACAGATAAGAGAACACATAAAACACACACAAAACACACACACACACACACACACACACACACACACACACACACACACACACACACGCACACACACACACACACACACACCAATGCAGTCTTGTGCTGTGGTTATTCCAAGGCCAATCTCCTCACTTGATCATTTGTGCGAGTATAAAAAACACATTTCCAGTTCCCACCCAGGACCTATCTCTTCCTCCCACACAAAAGTAATCATCCACTAGTTCCACACAGAACAATTTACACAGCCTCTTTCCAATAAACTAAAGACATTAGGTGGAAATACAACCTAACAACCTAATCAGAAAATGTTCTCTCGCTAATTATTAGTTATTACTATATATTTTAATTTTGAAATGAACAAATCAGTATTAATGGGTGGGGAGGGAGCATCTCACGTATAACATATTTTTAACAAATAAATTCTGACCCTAAAACAATAATCCGCTGCTGTCACACTATCACAGGTTTGTTACAAATGGCTCAGTGAGGGAAAGATAACCGATTTTTATCTAGCTACATATTGTACCCACGTAAATCCCCCAGCTGAATGAAGGCGCCACACGTGAACACATATACACTACATGCGCGTCCATGTACATTTATGTGCAGGTCACAACCTGAGGGCTCTGCAGCACATAAATCAACTTCTGCCACTCCAACGTTTAAATGGTATTGGAAACTGAAAACACAGACACAATAAAACAGTGGCTTCAGGGGATGGTTTGTAAAGCCGGGCATTTTTTCATACATTGTCTTTTTCTAAGGCAGCTTGAATTGATTCCAACCAAGGGGAACACATTCGCAGATGTACAATATGTAAACAAACAGCCCATTTGTTAGGTACATGACGACTAAGGTCTTGCATCACTGAGAAAAGGGCATTTTTTTCAGGCATCTTGAAGAGGTAACCACAAAACAGTCAAAACAACTTATAAATATGAAACAGAAAGAGAAACACACATCAGACCAAAGCAGCACAAATGTGTGTAGCCTTCTGGTCGTAAGAGAGACAGTGAGAGAGGCGTCTCTTTTATGGATCGATATGAACTCATCAGTCATCGATTAGTTCAGGGGTCAGAAACCTTTTTCCTACCAAAGGCAATTACAATTTTTACACCACTTTCGAGGATTATTCTCAATTATGGACCACTCATATCCCAGTGTCCTCTCTAATGCAATAATTGGAACTGCCAATCTTTGGAAAGACTTGTGATGTCAGATAATAGTGATGCTTAAGTTGCTGCTCAAACCTGGTTTTAGCCAAAACAACAAATCCTCACCTTTCATGGTTTACAAAGACAGAAATGATCCCACGTATAAAACTAGGCAGTAATTCCAAAGTATTTGCTATGTCTGTTTCTTTGCTTGCCAGAGAGAAAAACTACAATTTCTCAGTGTCCTTGAGTGTTTTTTTTACTTTTTTACTTTGTCTGGTTATTGCAGCTCTGCAGCAGCAGGAAGGCGACTTGCTGCAGAGCTTTAACGTTATCAGCGGGTTTCTGTCCTTTCAAACTCATACAGTTTCGTCACATTTCCAGCTGTAGTGAGGCTTGAGATTAACCTTTTCCCTAACCCTTTTTCTTTTAAAAAACTCTAGATTCTGCATCTTCTTCTCTTGACAGTCATCACAAGTCTAAGTAGTGACAGGGAACAGCCACGTGTTACCTTCACCATGAGGGGGTCCATCATGAAGGACATATAAGTCTACTAATTATTTTTATTTTCTGTCAATCACAGTGAATTTGGCTTGCAGTCCATGTAGGCTGGAGGCCCCGTTTAGTTGTATAATGGGAGGGATAAACTGGTAGAAGAAGAGTTTTATAGAGAAAATTAGAAGAAAAGAGAGAAGGGAAAATTAGCAGAACGATGGAGGGTATGTCTGTCAGAGAACTGTTGGAAGTTGGAACCTGTTAAAGCCATGTTTTAACTGGAAAGTCACACAATTTGACCTTGTTCCAACAGGGCTACACAGCAAATAGATTTACAGTTTCCATGTAGCCCTGTTTGAGCCTGATGATCAAGCTCTTGAATGAAACCTTGGTTGCCTCTGTCCAGGAGGGGAATGAGGCAGTGAGTCACTTCCCATTTTAGGGCCAAATAATGAATATGTGGCTCGCTTTGCTCAGAAATGTGGCAGAAATCAGCCTCATGCTTAGATGCCAGGAATCTCTCTGGTGGAAACTAGCCTAATGAGTGTTACTTAGTCCTATTTGAATCCTAAGCAGCAATCTGTACAAAAGCTGTGAACACCCTGCAGGACCCACCTTTATTAGAAACTAATTGAGTTAGGAGTCAAACTCAGTCCTGGCTCACAGTGCCATGTGTTGGGGATAATGAGGGTTCTTTTGTTGCTAATTTTCTGGGACACAAAAAGTTACTTTTATTATTAATCTCAGAAAAATCTAAATTAAATGGTGCAGATAATGCAGTTGATCGGTTTACCTATTAATAGTGGCAGTGCTGGTTGAAGATAAACTGCAGAGCATGAACATAAAGGACTGAATAAAGGATCAGGATAATGGAAACCATTAGTGCAATAATACAAAATACACTTAACACGGATACCAAGCCAACCAAACTCTGAACAGCTTTGTAAGTGGTGTGAATGGCACTTGGTTTCCTGTTTCCTGTATCCACAGCAGGGAATTGGACAAGCACCATCCGATCACAAATGTTACTAACAAAACAAGATGTAATTGTTAAAAGCATAACCCACTTGAGTCCCACTAGCTCATCTGGTAGAGTGTGTACCACATACAGGGACTTTACTACAGGGAGTGAGATGTAGATTCAGCTGCACCTCATCCCCTGCTCCTGGTGATGAGGAGACTCTCTATCAAATAAAGAGTCAATAAATTGGATAAAAAAGTATTTATTTCACCGTATACCTGTTAATGGACGCTTTGATCAAAGCTGAGAAAAGAAGAGCCCATTAGCGCATATTTTTCTTCATTGTTGGTCTCTCATCTTTAAGATTCCGTTACTCGCTGGTGGGTGTGTTTCACCATTTGCTCTTAAAATCCAACAGCAGCTCAACAGTGGTAGCTCCCTTATGTAATTTACTCTTATTATCTATGATGGTAATTGAACAACGTTGCATTTTTCAATTTTTTGCACCTGCCCACACAGGCACATCCTGACACAAACGCACATACACACAGTGTCTAGCCATGTTAACAGTGATGGGCTCTGAGGGACCATTTATCACAGGCTGACAGAGGACAGTAATGACTGAGTGATGGAAAGAGATGAGGAAATGGAATGATGTAAAGAGATCAAAAAAATCCAACAGACACAGAGCATTGAGGGGTTCTCCAAGGCCGCCATCGGGACTTCAATCCTCCCAACTAGGTCCTCTGCCCACACGAGATGAGGGGAGGGGAGAAAGAGAGAAAGAGACTAGAGTCGGGGGACAAGAGAGGATGAAAGAAAGAAGTGCTGTGAAATGAATCGTGTCTGCGGAAAAAAAAAACAGGGAGGAAAAGTGGAAAATGAAAGCGGGCGAAACAGAGGACAAGTTGGATGAAGATTAGGAGGAAGGGGGGGGGGGATAACAGGTGAAAAACACACAGAGAAAAACAAACACTGAAATGTGATGTATAGGCAGGGAGGAGAGAGAAGGTCCGGACTGAAAATCATCTGCGTCCGTGGCCCCAGTGATTCATGGCAATACTGTGGAGAAATAAATCACCACCCACAGTGTTTCACTGTTCAACTGTCACCATCCCCGCTTGATTGACAACTCCCTATACGAAAGGGAGGTGTGTGCACGTTTCACTGGCGCATTGATCGTGTGAGTTCACATCAGGATTCATCCTCTGGCTCCAAAGAAGAAAAGAAGCAAATGGGACGGAGAGAGAGAAAAGAAAATAAGAGCAGCGGGAAGTATTTAAAAGCTATAGCCTAACAAAGCAGTCTCACTGTCCCAGTATATGTTTAATGCAAACAATTCACCTAGCTAATCATAGATACACTAGGTTCACTGCTCAGCAGAAAATAGAAAGGAAAGCAGCTTATAATAGGAGATTCTGTGCTTTGTCACATCTCTGTGGGAAGAGGAGTGACAGGTTTTGTATGAGAAGTGCTGACTCCAGCTAGTACAGTCCACTCAGTTACACGCTCTCCTGAATATCAAATATTCCTCTGTGGTCTAAACAAATACTCGGGAGGTGTTGTTGATTTACCACATTGTTCTGAGGAAGTGATCGGATCTCAACAAATGCACCGTGTGAATTTGACATATCACTTGATGTATTCAGCAAACTGTAAAATAGGCCAACTGTGAATTTCCCGCTGCAATATCACAGTAAGCCTGTTATGTGTACATGGCACAGTCTTGATTACTGCCAATTAGTTGATGTGTAAGACACCATTAGCCAACTGTGGGAACATGATGAGCTGATATTTACCTCCACCAAGGATGTTGTGTTTTTTCCTGTGTCTGTGGATTTATTTGTTAAGAGGATTACGCAAAAAACTATAAAACCGTTTTCTACCAAACTTGAGGCCTTTTCATTTTGACTCCGGAGAATATTACTCTATGGTCACGATCATACATCAGGTCCAAGACACAGATTTTGGAGAGAAGAGATTTTGCAAGAGGCTCCACTTAACACATCTTGACAACAGTGTCCATTAGGGCATGCAACATTAGCCTTGACCCTGTCATACAGCAGAGGCATAAACGCTCAGGTGCACAGGTGAGACGGTGAACATGACTTTCCACTCTGTAATACACAGGTCTGTTGGAACAGGCTGTCTGGCAGGACATGTTGCCTTCCTGCACATGCCTCCTGTGACCTTCTGTTCTTGTTAACTTGGTTTGCTTCTTCATTTGTGTACTCAGGTTCAAATTAACATGGGTGGACTGTAACATAAATACCCATGAATGATTCAGCTGGAGATCTGGTTGATGGTATTCGTTGATTTGTCTGTATTAATGGTGGCTGTGGCTGAGGGGGTGGAGTGGTCGTCTTCTAACCAGAAGTAGGGCGGTTCGACCCTAGGCTTTACAAAGATACTGAACTCTAACATTGCCCCTTCTCACAGAGAAAATGATGCATATAGATGCACTGTATGAATGTATGAATATGTCAATGGGAAAACTGCACTTTAGAGCGTTTTAAGTAATCATCAAGACTCGGTGTATATAACTACAACCATTTACCAATTATATCTAACCTGTACGTCAGTGAGGACCGAACCTTGTTTCAAAATAGTTCAACTTATCAATAATCAAAGGACATTTTGCCTTAAATAATTGATTTGCAAAGAACCAAACTTGGGCATTCCAACCATGTCTTGAAAATAAGCCCAATTAACTCCTAACGTTTGATATTATTCCTCTTCTGGCTGAATGGAGTGGGGCGTCCTCACCAATCCTCCTTTCTCAGCATTGCAAGCTTGCACATTAATTTCCTGAGATCAAAGAATTGCCAAACTGCAGACGGGTTTTTCCCACCTGCTGTGGAAAGAAAACGTATTTTATTGTCTGTATCAGACAGCTTCACTGATCTCCATTCATGCACCAAAGGAATGAGGTCTCTTCGATAGTGCGCTGACAGGAGACCTCCTAGGAACCTGTGACCCATTTCTGTTCAGATGACTAACAAGGCTCATTTTAAGCTTAAAAAAGAAGAAGCTTATGACAAAGTAGCGTAATTATCACGGTAATAACCTGCTTACAGCACACTAATATTGGCTTTTACTTACGAAGGATAAAGGTTGTTGGTTTAGTTTAGTCTTTTGAATTGCTACTGGTAAATGGTAGAGGTCATTAAAGGTTATCACTTCATGAATGCCCTTTAACGGGACCATGAAGCTATAATGCGATTGGAAGATACTGAAAGAATTGAATCTGTTTGTATTCATCGTGCACGGCACTAGCAAAACAATAATGGAAACACTGATTTGTCTAGGAGGAGGAAGAAAATTATCTGAAAAATATCTGCATTTTATATTCATATGTTTTCTGCAACTCTTGGGGTACTTGTTTGTTTCTTTCCTGTGGTGATGTGAATTCCATTTTACAGTCTGGTATGTTGCATTGTGCTATGTGCCGCGCTAAGTCCTACTCTTTTCTTCTTTCTCTTTTAGAAGTCTTAGGTCTGAAAGGCACAGAGGAAGCGTCTGGAAATTGGAATCCATGCCGACTAAGCCCCTTGCGTTGGAGAGGGTGTGAGGTCTCTCACACACATCTCCCTAATAGACATATACAAGGAGGGGCACACGCAAATACATGACGACAAGAGTTGCGTGAACATACACGAAGGGAGAATAATTCAAATAAACAGATTAAGGCCACAACACCCACAAACATACATTAAGACACACAAACTGATTACAAAGGAACCACTTCAGCCATTTGGGTTTGGATGCAGCCAACAGCTAAATCATTCATAAATCAAAACACGTTCCCTGAATATTAAACTGACACGAACACAAAAGGGAGGCCGATAGAAGATGAGTGTACGAACCAGGGTTAGCTGTTAACCCAGAATAAAAAGTTAAAGAGATGGAGGAAGGATGGATGGCGGTAGGAGGTAAAGGGACAGGGGCGCAGTGAGGGCACAGAGAGTGGAAAGAGAGCCACGGGGCCACGCCAAGAATGAATGAGAAATCAAGAGTGAGAATGAAACACAGGGGAAGAGGAAGAGATATATTGGCTTTCACTCACAAAACATACACATACACACACATAGACAAACACACAACGCGCACACACACACACACAAACGCCTTATTGTGTGTTAATGCAGTTTAATGGGGCCCAGTCTCCAGGCTTGGGCTAGGGAAACCAATTCATTACTATGCTGTACACACCATCTTTCAGAGCTGAGGCAAGGGATTGAGAGGGATACGGCAAGAGCAAAAGAGCAAGAGAGAGAGAGAGAGAGAGAGAGAGAGAGAAAGAGAGAGAGAGAGAGAGAGAGAGAGAGTGAGAGAAAGAGAGAGTGAGAGAGAGAGAGGGAGAGAAGGAGAGAGGGAGAGAGAGGGATTCGGTGCATCAATTCTTTCTTCAACCTTGACTTATATTATAGGCATGGCTCTATTTCTCCTTGTTTCTCATTTGGCCTTTATTACTCAGTCAGGGCTCTTCATGTCTCCACTTAAAGGACTATACTGGTATTTTTGCCGATTTACCTCTTGTGCTACAAATGCAGAAATTTTTTACTGAATTTGGATTCTAATGGGGCAAATAAAGACATCTTCACCCACATACTCTTACTTAATTACCGCTGGGAACTGGCCCTTAGCAATGTCTCCTCTGTCTTCAACTCATCATCTTTTCCTTGGTGACCAGCATGACAACAATGAAATCCAAGGTTGGCTTCACACTTCACTCCCCCCCCCCCCCCCAGTCCCTGCATAATCACCACCAGACAGGTTTTATCTATCTTGGCACTGAGCATGCTGTTATCAGCACAAAAAATCAACCTGCATGCCTAGATCTGATTTTCCAGCCATCCAAGGGTAAACACTTATGGGATCTCGTTCAGGTCCATCCCCTCTCATGGTGATGCATTTGGATGATGGCATGAAGAGAATGATGATGGTTGTGCTGATCTCTTTATCCCTGACCAGTAAATTGACTCACCATTATTCCATGCCAGCAGACGGTGGCCCAAGGTTTATTTCGATGAAGAGCAAAAGTTACCTCTGACTTTTCAATCCGAAAACCACTAGGTGCAAGATCAAAAAAAGCCTCTAGACAATAATTAACATCTCTGTTCGATTCCAGCTCCTCAGATTGGAATGAAGCCTGTCATCCAAACTCCCTTGGACCATCTCTGCACTGAAAGGGTTTCAAGTAGTTGCAAGGTTTGGTTTCGTTTTACTTTTATTCAAACAGCTGCATGGTACTTGTAGAGCTCAAGCAGCCTCTAGGCTGCTTTATCATTTCGCTAACATCCCATCTCTCCCTAGAGAGATTTGTAAAGTGTCATGGAAAGATCTAATTGGAAGCAGACACTGTTCTATTGACATTTAGATCGTATTTAATGGTCGTCATGGAAGACCTCTCCTTAGTGTTTGAACACCCCATAATCCAGATACGCTGTAAATTATAATTAGTTAACCTCATTAAAGTTAACCATCAAACAGATTCATTTGAAGAATTGCACTGATTAATGTTTATTTAGTGCAATACACTTACATTTGAAAAAAAAGCAATTCATACATTTTCCATAGCACTTGATTAATTCAAATATCCACTTATCTAGAATAGTCTACTGAGAGTTATTAAAACAACATCAATTCAAGTGTAGGAATTCACCCTAACCCGCAAGCAAGAAAGCAACACTGACATCTAAAACAAACTGTAGAAAATTGTCTCTAATGTGAACGCTCAGTAACAATGATCATCTTTAGCATCTGGATATATTTGTTCTTTAAATATCAATTTTGTAAATATGATTTATACACATATCATTTTAGTTTCCTTACACTTGTTAAAATGAGCTAATTTGTGTTGCCTTTTCCAAACAAAGCCATCCATCTATAAGCAATCTGTCTAGCCTACTGCACCGCAAACATCTGCCAGGAGAACATAACAGCACGTAACTAGAAAAAAATTGTAGAAGCAGCACACATACCCACTGAAGGACAACAGCAAATCTAGAATTACCAAATGCACAGTATAGGTCATAATAAGTTGTGTTGCTAGGGTTTGTAGATACTTCCTCATGATAGAGGTCGAACTGATCAAGGTCACAGAGATGCAATGTGTACTGAGCTTTACGAAGGATTTTCTGAATGAGGAACACACCCTGGGGACGAATCTATCCGCCCACTCAGGGAAAGCACCGTGTTTGCCAGGCAAGATTAGCTTACTGAAAAGCCATCACGACTGGGACTATCCATTAAAATGGTCCTTTTTTATTCAGGGGGAATTAAAGTGATGTCTTGCAGTGGTTTGTACCCCCACATGTGTCAAAACGTGGAAATGAAATTACCTTGAGCTTGAATCAAAGTGTGTATGAAAAAGCTGTAAGGCTTTTTATTGCAACAAATTGAGCGAAAAAAGCATAAAAAAAAGAGAGAGAAAATAAGAATGTTTTTTGGCACAAATGCTGTGTAGACTGGAATCCAATATATTTGTGCAATGGGTTTGTGTGGGAGTTTTACATTATTTGCCACATGCAAACCACTGATTGTTTAACACTCTCACACACAGTGACGTTCGAAGGCGACACAAACCCGCTGGTGGCCAACACACTGCACTGAAGTCTATATGGAATGCACTTTAATATACTCAGTACACAGAAGCTGTGCATATTACTGCCTGAGGGATACAAACACCCTCATATTCTCTCCCTCACCTCTAATGCCTCCCTACCATCTCAAACTCCCCTCGACTTACACACTCAGTGCACCAAGCAGAGTAAAGGGGGGGGTTCAATTAAGCTATGTAAATTGTGACAGTTGGCTGGTGGCTTTTTATGTCCTATCATTTTAGGCATTCATCTAGGGTTAGGGTTGGTAGGCTTTTTCATTTTCTTAAATACTGGGGCTCCCTGAAGACAAAGCAAAGGCAACTTCCCCATCACCTTTCCAACCAAATCCCCTTTAAAGCTTGCCATGGCAAAATTGCTAATATCTGTATATCAGCAGTGTTGTTCACTATCTGTAGAGCACTTACTTTTGAATGTAAGCAGCCTGACTGTGTAGATGAACTTGAACTTGTGTGGATTTCCTCTCTCTCTCTCACTCTCATTCACTCTCTCACTCTCTCACAAACCCACACACACACACATTTGTCATAGTCCGATTGGCGATCAGTAGAAGAGAAATCCTGATGCATTGATGTGCTGGTGGACAATCAGAAAATCCATAAAGTTCGTTCTGTCCTCTGCAGACAGAGACCAATACAACACATGGCATTTGTGTGTGTGCTGTATGGATGCAGCTATTTTAATCAGACAAGATTTGTAGATTTATTTCTTCAGGTTCACTTTTGGCTTTCAGGTAATTCATGATATTACATAATCTGCACTTTGGCTTTTAGCTTTGACATCCCTCTGATTATGTGATAAAGCGCTGGGGATTTGCTCTGGTATTGTAGGAATGTTTCAGTTGGTCTTTGAACATTAACATAGATATTTTGAGTTTTTTATTTGATGAAAGTGAGACGGTGAACTACACTGGTAACAAAGAATAGCAATGCAAATGAAGCTTTATTTAAAATATCAATATATTAATGATGGGCAAAGGGAAAATGCAGAAAGTGTAAATGCTATCTGACTGCATGTCACTAATGAGGCACCCTATTGGGTTTTTACTATAGGTTTTCTAGCTTCATGCTTGCAGAACATTTTCATATTTTTGTATCAGTGGCAAAACTCCTGTGTCAATGTATTCAACTGAAAGATAGGACCACTTGTTCAACTGTTTTGTATTCTGTATATGCCGAACCAGAGGTTACAGGATATCTGGTAGAAAAAAAGTCTCCCTTCCATACATCAAGGAGCTGGGACCTGCCAGCAGAAAGCCAGCAGACTTGTAGTGTGTGCACTGTCTTGATGTGTACCTATTTCCACATTGCCGAAGTCCATGGACCACATTTGAAATTGAAAGAAGATAGATTTGTTGAGGATGTATCACAGGGCTCTTCTGGCATTCTGGGTTCAAACAGTAAACTCAAACACTGCTGAGTCACCTCTTGCACCAAAATAACTTGCTGCTGTTTGTCACCGATTTCTCACCATCGCTATATAATCCCTTAAAACAAACAAAAACAACCTCCGGTGAATGTCCGTATCTCTATGTGTGGTAAACATACAGTCAGCTTGGCCACATAACTGGATTTGTGTGTCTGCATCACAACAAAGGGCATTTTCTGAATGCGGTCCAGAACTTGTTTGTTTACATTTAGAGCCAAATCTGAGCCCACCGTGGTGGGCTTACCCATTGCTGTTATTGTTATTTTTTTGAAAAACAAGTTGATCAAAGCTCCTCCCTACATGATGCTGGGGTTTGCTTTCACAAAGGAAATCAAACTCTCAAACCAAAGTGCAAAGACTTGTGCAAGTCCGGGTCAAAATCAATTCGCTGAGATGAGCGAATGGTTATTTACCCGGTTTAATGTGTTTCCAGTTGGCTATCCACCGCTTATACAGTATGTGCAAGAGGAACTTCTAATTGTGCCACTTATAGGATTCAATTGCTGTTTTTATGGCCTGGGTCAGTGAAAGAGTGGTGTCTGTCTTTGGGAATCTGTGAGCATTAACATCCTGGAAATATTAGCTAGACATAAAATCTGCAGGTGCTCGAATGTAAAGGAATAATGACAGCGACTGAAGGTGACTGACATCCTCTGAGGGCAGAATTCTAACAAGCAGCATGGGTGCAAAAACGTCCTCCCCCTTCAGTGCTTGTGGTCTCTGCAGGACAATTTTAAATAGTGAAAGGATAAGTGGCTGCACTTGGTAATTTCAAATGGTTGTGTTGCCTTTTAGGCTTTACACAAGGCAAAATTCTCCCGCAGGAAATTTATGATACTATCGCAGCTTGATGGATGCCAAGGATATGCACATGCATGCAGAGAAACTAGAAAGCCATTATTGCTCAGCAGACGCCACATCAAAATGCTCTGACTATTGTCACGACGCTCATGGTAAGACATGTCGCACACTTTCCTACACGTCACTTCTCTTTGGGCTCATCTCCCTTCCCAATCTTTCTATCCTCATCATTCACTCCGATCTGCCTCCTCACAGCCAATTTGTCCACCGACTCATCTCCTCTAGCACTCCTCACCCCCTGGGCAACCTGCGCTGGTTGGGTATTCTATGCATTCTTGCTCAAAGCTCCTACATCACATACAGAGTCATCATCCTGCCAAGAAAACAGAAATAGTAAGTTTCACTGTTCCTCTATATGCGCCTGCCTCTGTACACTCATCTTTGTACTTAAAATGTTCTTCCTTCCTTGCACCTCCAGTGTGACATTGGCAGGGAAACACACAGGGGACCAGGACGAGGGGAAAAACTCTTTCCTCAGATTCCGATAAATCATACAGGGAATCAGCAAGAGCATCGGGGGTCATATATGAGAAATCTACACTGGGAAGAACACGAGAATGAAGAAGTGCACAAGAGGGTAACCGTGACAATCTGGCCAGGGACCAGGACCTCAACAGACAGGACGTGTTAGGAATGAACCAAACTAAAACAGGAAGTAGTGAATGGCATGGAAATGATCAGTATGCTATATCCAAACCTTTCTTTCAACAACCAACTCCTTCATTCTTCTTTTTTTACAGTATTTATTTTCTCATCCTAATCTTTTAAATATATGACTGTACTTTGTGTCGACCTTGAGCTCCACAGCTTTCTTTCCTCCTCTTCTTCTTCCTCCTGACCTGCTACTTAGCTTCTGCAGTAGATGGGATACGATGCCCCCTGCCCATGAGTCAACTTGAACCTCACCGTCCTTAACTCCCCCTTCTTTTGTCTCCACTCCTCATGCCTCATTCCCCTTCTCCTTTTACGCTTCCCATCAATCCTCTCCTCCTGTCTAGTTTCCATCATTTTCTTTTCCTTTTTTGTCTCCCTTTTTCTTGTCTTGGGAAATTAGCACCCTGTTTTTTGCACCACTCACCTTCTACAACCTCTTAACCTCAGTGTTTTTCTACTCTGTCTTGTCTTGTCTTTCTGTCTCTCTCCTTCTCTCTATGACTCTCAGAAGACCTTCCAGCTAAAAGGTGTGAAGGAGGAACTAAGTGCTTTCCCCTGTCTATAAACAATGTCCTTTATGCCCGTGTGGCTCTGGGCCTGTCTGGCTGTGGGAGAGAGAGAGGGAAGGAAGTCGTCTGCAGAAATTTAGCCATTGCTTAATGTTTTTGTCTCAAATTATCTCTCTCTCTCTCTCTTGTCGCCCTCAAGTCAAAGAATGGCCTGCAGCAGATTTGAAGAAAGAAGGGAAACAAGAACGCCAGCAGCTTTTCATTGTCTGGGGATGAGTGTGCAGCACCAACTACTTACAGTGCACAGATATATCAGAGATACACTGACTTGTTGGTCCTTGAAATAACGATGGTAACCGTGACTTGTGGAACAACAGACATGTATTCATGAAAACTTTTTTGTTCTTCTGAAAACATGTCAAATGGCTGGTCTATAATTCAATAGTGGGGATTTAAACCGTGCAAGCAATCCAGTTATAACCTGATAACTGGTGAGAAGAGTTATTTCCACCTCGCAAGGGGAATTTAGCAATTTTCTTTGGACTTCAGGGCCCTAGGTTTATGCTGCAGGTTAGGACCACAAAAATATAGTCAGTGTGGGTAAATACAGGATAAAGATAAAAATGTCTTTTTTCAAGTTGAGGGGATCTCCTGAGGTCTGCTTCAGGCAAACTGGAGGCTTGGACCTCAAATTGAAAGACTGTAAGTGCTTTACAAGAATCCAGAAGCAAAAGGAGCGAATGACTAAAGAGCTCTTAAAAGTGTTAAATGCCTTTGGTGTAAAAGGGCTGAACCTGGAAATGAAACATTTCTTGTGAAAACAAAATGTAAATGAAGATCGCGGCAAACGGGACAGAAAAGAGGACATTTTGGATTAAATATTGAATCTTTGCAATCATGTATACATATTAAACAAAACCCCACACTATTTTTCTAGTAACAGAATCGTGAATGGGATAATTAATCAATTTTCCAGTTTTTCTGTGCTCCCTTTGTTAACCCCCCAAAAATGTACATGGGAATCTGTTAAGTCATCTTTAGCGTCATCTTAATTGAGTCAATGAAAACATATAAGAAAAATGGAAAAGTGGATGTAGAAGTGTTACATGTTAATGTGAGTACACAATATGTTAATGTTATCCTGACACTTCAGTCACAGCTTAATCCCCTCTTCACCTTCTCCTTCCCCAATTCCCTTTTCCAAATCACAGGCTTATATTATTTCCATTGTATTTTTATTTGTACATCTCATTCTCTTTCTTGTTCCATACTTTTGCATCTCTCTCTCTCTCTCTCTCTCTCTCTCTCTCTCTTTATCGCTCTATTTATATGCTTGACTAAGGTCAAGCATATAAAGCTTGACCTTAGTTGACCTTAGAGTGCCACTGCATTGGCTCTCGCAAGAGTTTCATTAGAGTGCTTCTTGTAGCTCACTCCTCTTCACGTTCACTTGCCTGACCCTGAAACTTGGTGTGTGTGTGTGTGTGTGTGTGTGTGTGTGTGTGTGTGTGTGTGTGTGTGTGTGTGTGTGTGTGTGTGTGTGTGTGTGTGTGTGTGTGTGTGTGTGTGTGTGTGTGTGTGTGTGTGTGTGTGTGTGTGTGTTTATGTGCATGCACGGTAGAGGCATGTATACAACTATGCCCTTGGGAACTGCCAGTAACAGTTCCAATAATGGCCCAAAAACAGAAGAAATACCCTGGATAACCCTCTCCTCCTCTCATCTCTCCTCTCCTGTTTTAGTCTCTCTGTCCACCAGTCTTACCCAAGTGATATACACACGTCACCCATTTGTCAAGGAAGAAGAGTAGCTTGAGATATCACTATGGTAACTCAGTGGTCTGACTGACAGCCTGTCAACTGGGCGTCAGCCATCGACCAAAGGGAAGCCTGTAATCATTTCCCTGCTGATAGATGAAGTGTAAAACTCAGAGGAGAGAGATCGCCATAGGTGAAATAAGTGGCATCACATTTTTTCCTACAAGTCCAACCGGTCGATTGAGATTCAAAGTCTTATCTCATAATGAATTGAAGAAAAGTCCCCCTGCTTCCTTCCTTCCTGCTGTTTCACCTCCATCTCACCATGTCTGTTTACTTCCTCTGCTCCTCTGTGCGTGAGTTGGGAGCAACAGTAAATGAAATTGCTTTAAAAAACGGAGAGCCAAAATCCGGACAATAGAGGCCACAGTGGGGGAGGAGGCCGAGGTGTTTGTGAGCTTGTTGGCTTGTCTGGCAGAGGGCAAAACAATTATCATCTCTCTATGGGATAAAAAGGGTATGAACACACGAGCACACGTTAAATCGTGCTGTTCCTGGACAAAGCATTTCCTTTTCAGTTTTTGGAACTGAAGGCAACTCCTGTTGTGTTTGTGCGTCCATCTATGCGTATGTTTCTGACATTGACAGGTGTAATGGGGATACAATCCATAAAACATGTTGATTATTTGTGTCGGATTTTCTGTCCGCAGTCAGCTCTCATGCCAGCACAACCTTGAATTCAATTGCACTGTATAAAAGCAGCGAGACCACAGGAGAGCACTTTATATCCAAAAAGCATCAAATCAAATCAGGTAGAAGTTTTTTGGCTGCTCTCTGCCTGTGTAGTTTATGACTGTAATAAAAGGCAGGCGTTAGAGTGGGATGCCTTTCTACCCGTACTCTGTGTAGGCGTGTTGTGTGAAGACTTGCAGTGTCACAGTGCTGTTTATTAATTTATTGAGTGTTTGGTACACTGGTTGGACAGTGCTCCACCAAGCCAAATGCTCTTAAGGGGAACTTACTTTCACTTTTTATCCTCCAGTGAGAAAAATGCTATATCCTACTCTCAATGTGACATTAACAAAACTCACAGACTGATTTGAGCCCCACCTGAGATCATGTAATACACCTGAACAGAACTAAGACAAGGATTCAGATGTAATATGGTTTGCTGTACTGATGAATAACCAATTTGCTGTATATGCAAATAGAAGTGAGACTGTTTATATATCAACCAGGTGATGGACTGGCAACATGACCCGGGTGTACACCACATCTCGCCCAATGTCAGCTGCATGGTGTTAGCTTCAGCCCCTACATAACACTCAGGATAAACAGGGCAGATAATGGATCGGTGGATTTTTTAGTTGTAGAAATTGCATGAATTTCATAAATAATAATCATACACAACACAAGATTAGATGAGAATGAAAATAACTTTCCATGATGAATTATAGGCTACTCACGTGACACACGGACATCACACTGCAATCCCATTTTCATATATCATGTAAAAAGAACGAATATGAGTATTTCTCATTATTATGCAAGCTATTAACAGTACTGTAAGATTCCTAAAAGCATCGACTATATCAATGATTGACGATGTGTCTCCACCTCCTCCCACCGTACAGAAATGAAGCAGAAATATTACGAATATAAATGCTGCCAAATTGTACATTTGGAGCCAGAGTCTGCAGAGTAGTGATCGGATGATGGAGCCATGGAAGCAATGTCCCACTGATACAAGTATTGGTCCAATCGTGAGTCATTCTCAGCCATCAAGCATGACATTTCCCTGGGTTTTTATAGCTTAATAAAACAAATTTAAACCAAACGTATATATAAAATATGAACATTTGAGAATAGATGATAATGACAGAAATGATCTCTGAAAAAAATTCTTAGTTCATGTTTTGTCCATGTTCTATTCATTAACATGGAGGAGGCAGGACTGATGACCTTAACTACAGCAAGCCAATAAGTGGTGATGAACAAACGTTGGCTTCCCTTTTTGGGAGCTGTCACGTCATCCATCTTTATATAGTCCATGCTTATAGTCTAAACACATTAAAGTTCTATGTAAAGCTGTCATCATGCATGCACAGTTTAGTGAGGTGGATTGTTATACAGATCAACACCACCTCATGCCTCTTCATCATCCCTGCAGTATTTTGACACCAGAGCAAGAATCACCTCTCTCCAGGACGTCTGTGTGCTTCATCACCTGGTCTAATCGTTTGTGAATGGGAATTTGAGGAGACACTTTTTTTCATGTGCAGTCTTAAAGGCAAAAAATACCATTAAAACACGTTTTCAGTAGAAGGACATTCATGCTGTAAAGAGAGAAGCCACAGCAAAAACCATTTGTGGGCGATCCTTTTCCATCTGCAGTGAAGGACGGTCTTTGTTTACTTAGAGAGGGGAAGCTGGCTGTCAAGCAGCCATACACACTGAAACAAAGACAGAGACACAGAAGGAGACAGAAAGACAGAGAGAGCGGGGGAAGCCAGAGAGCAGAGTGTGCAGCGGCCAGCGCTCAGTAGGGGCAGGAAGGAAACCTTTCAATAGAGATGCACTTCTGACATCTATTCAAATGAGACTTTCTATCTACCAACCGATCAACAGAAGTACCACGGATTGAGGACACACACACACACACACACACACACACACACACACACACACACACACACACACACACACAAATGCACAAACGTATATTATCCAAAGCCCCAAAAGTCTGGTTGGATCTGGTTTGGTTTGGCTTTCAGCTGCTGGACTCCACACATGCACACTTACACACACAAAATACCATCATATTGCCTTGTGAAATGTCAGTGTTGCCATGGATACCCAACCCCACTCGATTAGTAGAGAGGTTAATTGAATTGTTGCAATTCATCCCTGAATTAGGACAAAGAGTGATGAGGGAAAAAAAGTTAAATTTGAGTAGGAAAGAAAAAACGAGAAAAAAACCGGAATGGTAGTGTATCAAGCTGAAAGAACAGAGACCTTAACAAGTTTGCAATTCAGCCATGACGGCTGAGAAGGGGAAAGGCTAAATCCAGTGGAGAAAGATGAGCAGAGGAATTTTAATGTATCAGGAAAGCCACCGTGTTCACAATGTGTGTGTGTGTGTGTGTGTGTGTGTGCGTGTCTGTGTGTTTGTGTGTGTCTGTATACAGTTGTTTGTTAGATAGATGTTAGATAAATGGACAAATGAAGGGAGGGTGGCAGCAGGAGGAGGGCTCGCAGGCCCTGAGTGATGTAACGGCCTCACAGCATTAGATGTCTTTGGTCTCTATGGCAGCTAACGAGACTTTTCTGTGCATTCACATTAGAGAGGACGAAGACGTAAAGATGCCGAGGAGGGATAGAGACATAGTGGGAGGCAGGGGATGGAGAAATGCTTATTAAGGAGCAAGGCTAAATATGAAAGAGAGGAGCTTTTAGCTTTAAGGTTGATTTTTGTAGATACAGTTAATAACATGGCAGCACATTAATACAGCTAAGTGCAGCTATGAGTGGCTGCATGGTATCGATTTGCAGGTGAAGGCTGATATATAAAAATAACTGTTCACATGGATGAAAATGTCCACCAGGTTTAAACTGCAATTACTGCTGTGAATCATAGTTCTGGTAAAAAACGTCACGATGCATTTAAGGAACTCACCAACTACCAGCCAAAGTCTGAACATGGACAAGAAAATATAAAAGATCAGATTCAGCCAATTAGATTTTTCTGTGAAGCTAATACAGTGGAAGATTTTTTTCTGTGAGGCTGCGCTTTGATTTGCAAACCTGGTCATTCTGCCATGTCAAGTGAAGAAATGACGAGGACATTTTACTTTGCAATACTGTAAAAAAGTGCACTTTGGAGTTTGGTGGAACTGTCTTGTGTTAGTGGGGTGAACGCAGGCACAGTTTCCAAAAAAATAACCCTTTTGTATTTCAATGTAGAGTAAAGCTTTGCAGAAATGGACGGGAGAAAAGGTTGCCTAACTTTTTTGCCACTTTGCCGTCCATCCTCAATGACTTACTTCCACTGTCCTCCTCATAATCAGGACCAGTAAACAGCAGAATATTTCATGTCTTCACAGATAATAAGTTTCCTCTGAGTCATGTCACTGGAGGACACTGAATCCTCGTTGCGCTACTAACAATAAATGAAACGATGCTGACGAAACACTCAGGATGGAGGTCACACCTTCAGCGGGGGGAAGTGGCTGAAAATACCACAGTATTAAAATAAGGAATTTGGTTTAAAATAAGAGAAATTGGTTTATTCAAACCCAGCAAAGAACACAACATGGTTTATATTGTAACTATTTATCTGGAGCTACATTGCTTTGTATTTTCTGCTGCTACGGACACTCCTGTTTATATTAAGCTTACGGACTGAGGCTCCAACAGAGAAAGGGTTTGTCTTATTCTTTTAAAAAGCACATTAATGTTGCAGGAGAAATAAAGTTCATTCAACATTGCAATATTCCTGAGAAAACTTCAAAACGCCCTGATTGCAAAACTGAAATCTTCAGTTTGTTTGTGTTAGTTGCTGCGAGAGAAGACGAGAATGCAGAGTGACACAGAAACATTAACGCAGATGAAAAACGTATTCAGGATGAGGAAAAAATACGAAAATTAAGGAAAGTGTTGCCCTTCAAGGATAAAGTGTTGTTTTTGTTAATGTGTTTACATTATCACAGCGTGCTCACTAACATGACAAAGTCTGGCATCACGCTCATGCAGTCAAGTGTTTCTCACCCCCTAAAGGCTTTTGCTTCATGCTGACTTTAGCACTTTACCACATTGTTCCTGTGAATCACAACGAGTTCCACTGT
Organism: Limanda limanda; assembly: GCF_963576545.1. Lineage (NCBI taxonomy): Eukaryota > Metazoa > Chordata > Actinopteri > Pleuronectiformes > Pleuronectidae > Limanda > Limanda limanda. The sequence goes on along the minus strand of NC_083640.1, from coordinate 17,379,358 downwards.
GTCCGAACAGATCACATGGAAAGATGACAACCCGTCTAAATATAAAGATCACTCAGTCTGATCCACTGAAACTTTAATTAATAACTTTAAAAAGACAAAGCATTTTATCATCATCTTTATACACACCTTCCATCTTACATTAACCGGCCCTATAATTAATCTTCATTGCCATTGACACATTGTTCAGCTCTGTTCTTTGCATCACATTCACACTGGTAAGAGGAAAAAAAAGAATTAATTAAAAAATGTTGTTTTTACATATGTTGAACACTTGGATTGCAGATTACCTACGAGCTAAATCCCTGTCTTCATGCTTCTATGTCCCTTATTTTGAATCTAATTACTTATGTAATTTCCCTTCAATTTTAAATAAAGGTTAAAAAGGAAACGTGCCTCACCACATTATGATTTTTGCTTTAACTCTGGCTATTAACCATCAGTTATTGTGACAATGCCTCCCAGTGCCGACAAAACTCCCCGAGGGCTGAATGTAAGATTAAAGAGGGAGGTTATAAACACGAGCAACACAGAGGCACAGCATTTGCGGTTTAATGACTTTTCACTGAGAGTCATCTCTTTTCAAATATAAGCAGTTGTCAAATGAAAAATAAGAGGGTTTCAAAGTAGAGTTGGAACTATTCATCATCTAACCCTCGCAGGACCACACACATATGATCAAATTACTCATACATGTCCATTTTATCCCAATTATTACTTCTGTCCAACAACAAATAATCAGCTTCTTAATGCGATGGGGACGGCCACATCCTTGCTTTGCGGGACATGAACATCGTGCTACAAAGATAATAAGAAACTTCTGTTTTCAGTGCTCACACCTGCGAGTGAAGTGTTTCCTGTGTGTGTGGTAATGTGCTGCGCGCCCTGTGTGTCACGACTAAGCGGAGATGAAAAATAAACCGAGACAACTATTGAGTTCCCTCCCTCCTGTGATCACCCCCCTGCTCTCCACTCCTCACCCCACCACCCCCACCTTTCCATAGACTGTTATCCAATTAGGTGATTCTCATTGCTTTAATTGATCGAGACATGAACGGGCACACACAGACATGAATGCAGATGCAGAGACTCACACACGCACACACACGCACACACACACACGCACACACACACACACCTCCATCCAATCCCTAAGTAACGTCTAGCCTGATTACTGTGGTGATATGGGGATAGTGTGTAGGGAGTGAAATGTGAGTATAAGTGACAGGAGCAGACCCACAATTAAGTAACATGCAGCAGGAGGAAAGAGAAGGAGGGAGAGGGCACGTGATTTAATCCAAGCTTCATAGGCTCGTGAGACAATACTGTACACACACACACTTGTACTTTTATCTTTGTGAGAACACACTGATGCATATATTACTTATTGTTCGCCACCTCCAAACCATTGGGTGTTTGAGTGTATTGTCTCCAAACATAAGTCTTAAACCCATCGAAGGTCTGTCAGACAGCATGGACCAAACTAAATGTCCTCACTTTTCTAAAAATGTCCTCACTGCGATGGTCCAAAACTGGTCTTCACGGTATCATGTATGACCCTTTAAAGCGAGATCACAGTACATCATCTGGATACGTTTTTAATAATTCTTCTTGGACAGCTCCTTTATAATATCGTCTGGATTGTTTTCAGAGCAGTGACATTATTTAATACTCGCTCAGTACATTGGTTCTATTACGTCATGTCTAAGATACTTTTTTGGGGGAAAACAGAGGGCAGCCCAAATGCAGTCCGGCGGTGATTTACAGCAGACATGTTGGGATAAGATGGCTTCACCTTTGGGTTGTTGTTTTATGTCTCTGTGAGTCAGACCCCGAACTGAGCAAAAAAAAACATTTTTATGTTAAATTAAGTCAGCATTATGACTTCAACCTTAAGTAAATGACCTCAAGTAAATAATTTATTCTAATGGAAGGTCATATGGCTTTTACACAAGGATAACAAGTACTGAGAGTTACTATGACAAGTGTGACTGCTTGTACACTTCACTGGATTTACTGAGGTTAGCAGACGGGTGAGGGTCAATTCTGAGTGGAACATCCTGCACCTGAAAAAATAACTCAACGCACCTTCAAACATTTCAGATATATCGTTTTTTAAAAGGTCACTGTAAGAAAAAAAGAGAGAGAACTGTATACATTTGTCTGGAGCTGCAGTTTATAAGTTAACCTGTAATAATAATAATAATAATAATAATAATAATTTTGGTCATTTTAAATAACATTTTGAGCATAATATGAGCAGGTAATAAAAGTCCACAGCTAACAAGTGAACTTTAATGTTCAATATGAATAAATCATGTCGGTGAATAATGTGAATAATTATCGAGTCCTACGCCCTCTTTTGATATATTTCATCAAAACCTTTTGTGAAAAGCCACAATATTCCAGCTTTCATCAAAAACAGCTCAATCACAATCAGCAAACATCAACGTTCATGACTGTGAGTGCAATTGAGCAAAATGATACCCTGCCTCATTGTGCTACTTCCCCTCCACAATCATCCATTTAATATGAACTCAGCACATAGGTTTTAAGTAATAACAATAATAACTATAATTGAATAAACTTGAAAAACGAATCCAACACTGATTCTGACACGTTGAACTCAAGTACTTTTTACATTTCAACACATTTATATTCAGTGTTCTATTTAGATGTTAAAAATAAACATTATGTTCAATAAATGCAAAGCACTTAGCGCTGGAAGATCATACATTTGGCTGCATTTATCTCTGTATTCTACTGGGACAACATTAGTCCACCCTCTCCTCTGAGCCTCTTCTGGACCTGCTTCTCTCTCTCTCTCTCTCTCTCTCTCTCTCTCTCTCTCTCTCTCTCTCTCTCTCTCTCTCTCTCTCTCTCTCTCTCTCTCTCTCTCTCTCTCTCTCTCTCTCTCTCTCTCTCTCTCTCTCTCTCTCTCTCTCTCTCTCTCTCTCTCTCTCTCTCTCTCTCTCGCTCCTCTTCTCTTTCTCCTTCACATACATTCTCTCTCTCTCTCTCTCTGTCTCTCTCTCTCTCTCTCACACGTACCCACTCCAGTGGAGAATGCTTCATGTACAGTAGCACTCATTTACACTTTTTCCTTTGAACGAACGGTACTGCATAAGTCAGTATCTCTATGCAGACTTAATAAATTATTTGTTTCCAGCTCAATGGCCTCTTCCTAATTCAACCACTGAATAACACCTACACAGCTGTAAATAGATCTGGTGTAAACACTTCTCTCCATATTCTTACATGCACGTCAATCTAGCCCTTAGAGAGGACATGCAGTTCATCCATAACTTCTTAAACACATGCACAAGCGAGAAGCTATTTAAGGTCATTAAAAAGTAATTAAAGACTATTGGAACTGTATAAATTGGCGTAACTTACTGTCTATTGTTCACAGGGAATGCCGACTGGAACCATTGTACACGAGAGACAGGCAGATACAATTGATTTGCCAGCCAGGTTACCAGCGTGCAAGACAAATACACAGATAGACAGGCAGATAGGGAGACAGGCAATCAATTCATCAGCCAGCTAACGACACAAGCAGACGGACGAGCAGACTGGCAGGGAAATGAGTTAGGCGGTGTGCTCAGTGCCGGGCAGACAGAAAGACATTGTACCACCCACTAATTTGGACAGGGCGTTTAATCAGTCAAAGATGGAATAGACAAAGCAGAAATTAGAAGTGAAGACAGTTTGTCATTCAAAACGTATTAATTGAAAATGGAAACAAAATTAAGATAAAAAATAATAAGTGGTGTTTCATTTGTCCATAATACATCCACTATAGCCAAAAGATGGGGTAGTTTAGACTCAACCTCTGTGCTTTCTGTGGTAGTAGTTGTGTATCTGCCAGTTCCAAGTTGTGATTGTGTCTATATTTATGGAGGGGATGTTTGAGATTGTTAAAAAAAGCTGTGTGCATCAGCAAAAAAGCCCGACATAAACCAAACTTTCAAACAAGACGCTGCAGAATAATCTGGTACATACTGCCACTGAAAAATACACAACAATGTAAGAAATGCTTTAAATGTGAGGAACGCAAAAAAATCGACGCACACTGCAAGATCCCAGCTTCAGGCTGTGGGCCCAGTCTGTTTGGTCCAAGAGCAAATGTTCAAATGCTGCCTCCCCCTGTTCTGTCACATCTCTCTTTACTCACTGTCTTTGTTTCACTCAATGCAGATATTCTAAATGAGACACTTGAGATGCAGCTTGCTCCGGCGTCCTTACAATAAAACTGAAGAAGAAGAAGAAACAAACACAGACATATAACCTGTACACACACACACACACACACACACACACACACACACACACACACACACACACACACACACACACACACACACACACACACAGCCAGTCTACCAGAAAAACTCAGGTTGGGACTTCAAAGAATTACAGCCTGACTACCCAACACAACTGCAGAGCCCTTATATCAAAGCAACAGCCCTAACAAGGCACTTAGAGATGCACAAACAACACACATCCACCCATGCTCATACAGTGCATCCATACAAGCTCCTCCAAGCTAATCCCTGAAAAAGAAACATACACAGTTTGGCCATTGTTTGCAGTCGGCTGTCTGTTCGACTGAAAGACAAAACAAGCTCGCAGATATTGTTCTCTGTTCTTCCCTTCTCTGTCTCGCTCAGCCAAGGCCAGTGCAATGTTACTTTTTCAGGATGCATTTTCAAACCCATTGGTTTGGGTTCATCTGTGGAACGGTAAAAAAAAAAGAAAAAACCTAATCTTTTTAGACTTTTTGCAGAATTGCAATTCAGAGCATCTGTGCATCTTGGAAATGGACTCAATGGGATTTCAGGACTGAGGGCCACTCAGTACCAGAGGGAATCCACATTTGATTTCACTAGATCTGCATGTTTATTTGGAATTTTTGCCCAGGGGAAAAGTTAAAATAATTCCTGGATCAACCCCTTGATTCGGATCAACACCAACATTTAGTGGGTTCATCTCTGACCAATAACGCATCCTTCCACCAACTCCTGTGGTAATCTGTGAAGTAGTTGTTTTTGTAATACTGCTTATAAACAAGCAAACATACAGCTGCAGGTTAAATCATAGCATCTCATTGGCTAAGGTAATACAAAACTTTACAAACTTACACATTTATCCGTTTTTTATTTATTATTATCGTTAAAGTGTCTTTAGATTGTATTGTATGTTTGTTCTTTTATTCTATTCTAATGGGCATATATGAGAAGGTTTCCAGCTTAATTTGATTGGAGCATACTGGTGCGGTGACAATAAATTGATTGTATCTAATTGTATCTAATATATACAATACAAGTATGAGTCATGGCTCAACAGTTACCATTTCTCAAAGCATCAAGGGGAATATATTCTGGGTTTCCGCTTCCTCCTCCTCATGAGCTTCTGGGTGATTATTAACCACTAAACAAATGCCCTGAATAGTTGCTCGCACACTGAAGTTGAAAAGAATGTGTGTGACACATCCTCTGTATTGTCAGATGAGTCATTAGCTGTGCAGGCAATGCCCATATGAGTGCTGTTCCCATTTCTTGCCGCATTTTGTAATTTGCAATATTTCAGGATGGAAATCGTTACAGTGAAAATGTGAGTCCGTCATGGAAAGTTGCTCGGCTGTCAGATGTGCTCAGGATTTATTGTTCGCTCGGCTTGAAAGTAGGAGAGGAAACGAGCTCTTGTTCTGTTTGCGACTGATCCACGAAACTTCTGAGCATCTTTGTCCACATAAACTTCACATGTATAATGAAGTGCGTTGTTATCCGGTGGTAGAAAATAGATAACATAATACATCGATTTTTTTGGTTTGATGTGGAAATTAATTTATTCTTCAAACAACTTATGCTCTTTTTTCTTTTGTTACAAAAAATCATGAATTTAAAGAAGTGGGCCACTTGATGGAGCCAGCCTAAATGTGCTTATAGTTTCTATTTGATGGAATGCTACTACTGTATGTTGTATGGTTGAGTGGCAGTGTGTGTTCGAGCCTTAAATCAGATGACTAATGCCACGGCAGCACCAAGCACCACCTTACCACTCATCATCTCTTCTACCCACTTTAAAGACTTCAGTAGGTTTTCATTTTTAATGCAACACTTCATTTAACCTGCCCACAGTGTGTTGTCAACAAATAAGAATGTCACCAGCAGCACGTTGTGTACAGAGCGAACATCTTGCAGGTCTTAAAACCTTAAACTGAATGTCAGATTTATTTTGAGATGCACTGAAAGATTCTTATTATGTGGTAGTTCTTTTTAAAGCTCTGTTTTTAAATCACTGTCTTAGACAAAGATTTAACAACAACCTTACTGTTACAAATTACATTTGCTGAAATAAATACAGGTTAATATAGATTTAACTGTGTCTGTCATTTTCTTATAAATGTATTTTATGTGAATGAAAAAAGGAATTAAAGAAGTAAAAGGCTTGTGTGCTCCTTGTTTGCACTGTTAACCTTTTTACATGTTTCCTGTCTAATGCTACAGTTTGATATCTGTGGCTCTTAGGTAGAAATAGTCAGATGAGGATAAAAGAGATTTGTTGAATTGGAATATGACTGTAATGTTTTTGACATCAGCATGTCTTGTACCATTGGATTCTTTCACAGTAAGTGTTCAATTTAGGACAAAGCCTGTTGGTTTGATACGGAGTGTGTGTACTATTTGATTAACATTCTGTGTATCAATATTCCAGAGTCAATTTGTTGCCCAAACTGCATTTAGATTAAATAAATTGACTGCCAACGTCAATGTCAACTAAATCATAAAGGGAGAAAAAAATAATTAATAGACTGCCCCATCCTCAGCTGAATGTGTGTGTGTGAGGTCAGCTCAGAGGACACGCAGTCGATCAATGGAGAATTACTGAACATGTAAGACCGAGGCTAATTTTGTGACATGTTTTAAATGCCGTGTTCCAACAATAATTAGTTTCCCATGCCTCATTGTTCTCAATTAAATGCAGAATTCAAAAGAAATAGAGAAATGACTACTGTGCTACTGGAAGAACCCACGGCATATAAAGTGTTCAGTGGACAATTGGAAAAAAATCTTTCCAATCGCATGATTCAGGCAAAGTGAAATTTAAAGATGTGCGTGAGAATCAATAATCACAGAGGCCTGTGAACATCCTCTTTGTTGAAATTACACTTTTATATCAACACATAATAATTAGACTGTGTGACTGTTGTATCTGTTGACGGGGCAAGGTGACATATTATTTCAGTCCTACCTTCTTGTACGGCTTGAAAGGGGTTGTTTCCATCGACAAACTCCACTGAAACGGTGATCTTCTCTGTCTGCAAGATCTCATTGTTCAAATTGAGATCGGCCACGGCCAGACGGAACACCTCGTCATCTTTCCGTGCTGACTCATCAAAGATGGCACCTGTTAAATAAAAGATAGACAACACAAAGGCAAAGATTGAGTTAGTATTAGAACGACTTTAGGCATAGCAAAGCCAGTAGAGATAGGAATATAGTTATACTGTGGCTAGAGTATTCAGCCCATAAAGTTCTTCAGAGAATCAAGGGTCAGGCAACCTTTTACTCTTTCACAGTTGGTTTATCTTTATGGCGTCCATAAAATTGTGAGACAGCAGGAGTCCAAAAACAATGACACCAGAGTTTGACATATCACGATTCAGATTTCAACCCATCAAACATGCTTTCTCTTGTTCCAGCTGATAACAAGATCAAAGGCAGGTTTTATGCACAGCTTTGTCTGTAACCTCGAGAAAACATTTGTGCTTACTAACTTGTTCAGACCGGCTTCAAATATCAATCGATCTCAAGTTATAAGCTCTAAGTTTGGGTCTGAAAGCATCCTCATGTGTCTTGAGACCCTGTGATTTAGAGTCTGACTTTCGGGATCAGGTCTGTGTTGCAAGCTGCCTTGTTCCTTTTTCGCTTTGTGAACGCATCGGTGTCCTGGGCCACATATGAAGGACCACCTCATCAACTAATGTCCTCTGACCCACTGGAATGAATCAAACATGTAATGCTTCTCAGTGTCCACACATTGATTTGCATGTGGTCACCACCACAACATCAACACTGGCCACCACATAATGACTGATCCTTTTTGTAAACTGGTTGAACCTTTCAATAGCTGTGTTCATTCATTCTCTCTCTCTCTCTCTCTCTCTCTCTTCTCTCTCTCTCTCTCTCTCTCTCTCTCTCTCTCTCTCTCTCTCTCTCTCTCATGCCAACACAGACACACACACAACCGTTGTCATCGGACACGTGTGTGCACAAGCTGGGTTCAAACAACAGGATTCGCAAACATTAATGATGGTTGTTTTTTGACGTGAGAATCAATAACAAATGGTCACAAGAGACACATTCGGGCCACATTTTATTGGCAGGTGTGAAGAGACATAGTTGGAGCTGTCCTCTTGTGATCAGATCTCTTAACACCAGGTCTGAACAGTGATGGATGACCACATGAACACAACATCTGGTACACATGAGTCCCTAGAAACATCTGGACTGGAGAACATTAGCTTGAACGCTCCTTTCAGCATCTGACCAGCTTGTGGGAGTAGTAGTGGTATACTGAGGGTTACACCCGTTGGGTTCTTTGAATGTGAGAGAGAAAAGGCCTCATTGAAGAGGAGCTATCGCTGGGTTGACATCCGTGCGTGTTCGAAGGTCAGACTCGGCCTGAAGGCGAGCTAACTCAAATGATTACCGCACAAAAGAGAAACGGAAGAAGAAAGGACCGGTGTGTGCCAGCATGGACGATAATGTTCCCACTAGTTAATACTAAATTATTCATTGGAATAAATGTCAGCCTGTAGTGTTGTTGGTGAGACGGCAGAACGAGGCACCACTGGGATGTTGACTGGCTGGTGGAGATCTGGTCTTTGCTCTGGTCTGTTACACACAATTTACCATGTGTTATTTTTTTTTTCTCCCTTTCTTCCCTTTTAGCCTCTCATTTCAACCCAGTTTATCCCCGGAATCCACTGGACTACTAATTGTGTAAGCCAGCACAATGAAGCACCACTAACTGTATTTCACTGACCAGAAAATAGGCCTCACATTGTAAAGTGTGTAACGTGTGTGTGTGTTAGACACAGGTTGCGAATTCCATTAATGACCAGGCAGACTACATTGGCTGAGGGCTGTTTTGTACCACATTTAGAAGACTGTTGCTATAATTGGCCTTGTATAGTTCAATGGGCAGAGTCTGCTGCTAATACCACAAAGGCTATGATCTGAATTCCCACAGTGGCCCAAGCTATCGAGGAAATTATGTTTCCTGGTGTAGCAAAAATATATATGCATCACTTTAATATGATAATATTGGTCCTCAAATGTGAATCCGAGAAACCCACTTCCCGTGTCCGGTGCAGGTTACTGTGGTGTAATTAAACTGCATTAAATGGTGCATTGCACTGACACAGAACATTGTGGACATCATTAATCTGAAGAACACAGATCCTACTTTACCCCCACTCAAATTAACTGTTGATGAAATTCAACTTCTGGAAGAAAAATGATTTCCGCACATGCAACAGATTCAAAAGCAGCTGCTGCTAGACGGCATTCGGGACCAGTGTAGCGCACTAGCTGCCTCTTTGTCATAGGGCCTCATGAAATATGTATCCTTCAATAATTTGATCCATCAGCATTTGGCAACTATAAATAACCACCCACTGATTGATCCCTGGTTGTTTTTTTATCATCATGCAGTATAGATGAGGTGAAACAAACAAGTCTGGACAAAGTGATACAGAACGAAATCCAGAGACTAATTAACTATTCCAGGGGAGATAAATCATGAATGATACAATGAGTTTGGATATGCCGCTGCTGGGGAAGGGTTTGTACTCGGCAGGATGATGTTAGGTGGTTTATGTCTAGAGGACAAATGCATGGAAGAGAAGAGATGATTGTGTTTACAGCTTTAAACGAAACGCTTAGAAGAGGGCGTTCAGACGAAAGCTGGAGGACGTTTTCTTCACTTGTTGGTCACATCACTTGAGTTCAGCTTTTTTTGCAAAAATGATAATCACTATATGAATTTAATATTCATAAATACTCCCGAATCATCATGGAACATTTCGCTCCATTTACAAGCTCTAGAGATTCTGAATGAGTACGTATATAAGGACTATGTTCATTGGAATTCTGCTATTTTTATTTCAAGAAATCAATATGTAATGAATGTTTGTTGTGAGAAAGAAAAGTGAATTGGAGAGAGAAGGACGGTGGATATATGTCTGCTGCTTCCTGCCAGTTATAGCAACATCACTGCATGCTGATTCACCAACAGGGATGTACGCACACACACACACACACACACACACACACACACACGCCCACACACACGCACCCACACTCACACACACACACACACGCGCCCACACACACTCCTGGCTCTGCGTACTTTCCAGTAATGTGATTGTGAGCGCAAAGGCAAACGTCACTACATAAATCAAGCAGGAAATAAAAGCAGTGAATCTTGTTTTTACACAAACGCCTCAAGGGCGGGCACGCACACACACATACACACACACACACACACACACACTGCATGTTGGCAGGAGCCTCTAAATCTGTTTCAAAACCATCATCAACAACAGTGGTCAATTTGAATGGATGCAGCATCCAAAGGTAGACACCCCAGATTGTTAGGTCAAGAGGTATTGATCAAATGTCTGCCACTGGTCAAGTGCTCGGTATTCATTTCCCAGTTTGTTTACATAGATAAAGAGGCAATAAATAACCTGTTTGTCTACCTGATGCCAAATAACAGCACAGGGAGGATCAGGGATGCTACCGGTGGAAAATGAATGAGGAAGAGACAAATAATTGATAAGTCTGTCATTGACATTTTCTTCCACAGTATTTCATTTCACTCAAACGGTTTTAGAATATCAGTAATCACAGCTCTGACATGTTCTCTGCCTTTTATTGACAACCTTTGCTTTTGATTAGGTAAAATTATTACCTTCACGTTTTAAACTTTGAAGGCAAGATGATATTAATATATAGAGAGCTGTATCTACACTACATGAACTCAGCCCTTTCTGAGTGATTTTTTAAATGTTGCCGTACATTACCTTAAATAAAATAATTTACAGAAAAGGCTCTTTGATATTTCCCGATGAGACAAGGGATGTAAGGGATGAACAAACACTGCGAATGACAAAACTCGGAACAAAGGATGATTACGGTCATTTAGAGGCCGAGCAGCTCAGGTGCTTTCATATATATTTCATATATTTATGATGGTCATGCTCAAGTTTCCCAAAAATTTGTCAAACAACAGGTTGACTAACAATTACACAACTTTGGCTGTAGATTAAGGCTAACACCAGGCTAGAAGCTCTGTGTGGCTGTGTTAACGCACAGTTATACCTTTCGCTATTAAACATCAGCATGCTATGTTTAATAATTTGATGATAACATGCTGAAGGTGTGTTTACCACTGTATTTATTGTGTCGCATGATCAAATGAGCTTATTATCCTTGAAAATAAAGTTCAGCAGAGGTGAAAATGGATTTGTCTTTTTTTAGGGCGGAATAATTCATGCAGATCATCCATCCCAATAACAATACAAAATTAGATAATGTCATTCATGCAGAGAAAGGCAGATTGTTGAATGTACAAAACACGGCTCAATTTCCTTCTTAAATGAACAAATTAGGATGGTGATCATCCACTGCAGTTATTATGTTCCCACATTTCGTAAAGACCCGATAATTAAGCCAGCTCCTTCTCAGATAATCTTTCAGCACGAGAAATGAAGGAATGGATTTACGAGCGATTGACTAAGGGGGAGGGCAACATGGTCACATGAGGTCACGACAAATGATAGAAGTTAAATAGTTATAGCAAAATTATTTGTTTTCATGGTTTTTTTTTAAAGGTATAACAGCTGATTGCTGAAAAAAGTTTCCCCATCGAACTGTACACCTGCCTCCTGATCTTTCACCCTCATTCACTCCAGCTCCTCTCTTTTGTTGACACCCTCCTCTTCTCCACCTCCACATGTGGCTGCTGTCTCTCTAAACAGGGCTCTCAAGGTTTCTGAAATCTGGCTCCATGCCTCGATCGCTCCAACAAACTCACACACCTGTTAGGGAGGTTGCAGCTGATGACAGTAATGTGACAGGAACAGTGACAGACAAAGATAATGACTGGAAGGACACACACACACACACACACACACACACTGGTGATGTATCGCTGATCTGTGGCAAGGTTGGACCGAGTGGTGCTGTCTCAATGTGATGATGAAAGCATGGTGGCGGCTGCGCTGAGTGATGAATGGATGAACAGGGGAGGTTATCGTCTTACAGTGTCAAGTGTCCACACACACACACACACAAACAAACACACACACACACACACACACACACACACACACACACACACACACACACACACACAGATGCTAGGACACAGAAGCAGGATGTTATTTACAGCAGTGACGTGAGAGCTGGAAGGGAGTGCGTTTTGACACTTGGGAGGACAGTGTAGAATTAATGTGCGCGTTTCTCTGTATAGTTTGTGTGTGTGTGTGTGTGTGTGTGTGTGTATGTGTGTGTGTGCGTGTGTAAGAGAGGTAGAAGACAAAATAATTAATGGTCAGAGAAGAACAGAGGATGCCAGTGGCATATAACACAGACAGATATGAAAACCCCTCTAATATTTATCATCTGGGCTCATACACACAGTTTTTGGAAGGAAAAGGAAGTAGTAATCCATTTTTGTCCGTCTGTGTATAAATATAGGTCAGCGGAAGAATAATGTGTGTTTTCACTGCATCAGGGACACTGTGTAGCAGAAATGTTGATACAAAAGCAGATATACCCTCGATACTGACTCATCCCTGACAATCTCTGCTCATATACGGTGCCTTGGTGTATTGCATTGTTCTATCTGCAAGCTCACAATCAGCAGATTTAGCATATACGGATATGTGTTAAAAACAAGTGTGTGTGTGTGTGTGTGTGTGTGTGTGTGTGAGAGAGAGAGAGAGAGAGAGAGAGATGCATGAGATTCTAGTTCATCCCTCCGCGTATTAATGGACAAATCTCCAAGGTAACCTGATTTGTGCAAGAAAAATCTCTCTTCCTCTCACACTTTTGTCATACTCCCCTCTCCCCCCCACCCTCCTCCCTCCACTGTCTTCTTTTATTATAGGTGTGTAAATTAATTTGCTCCATCATTAGGGAGGCGAGCAGCCAGGAGAATTTGCAGCCATAGTTTAGCAGCACTTCAGTCCTTTGTCAACTGTCACACAAAGCTGTGCCAAGGTCGTTTCTATATCTCCACCATGGCTTTCTCCCTGCTTTACCTTTTCCTCTCGCCGCATGTTGACGGCATTCAACCTGTTTCCCTGCTTTGAAAAGACCCGCTGGAGAGATCCAGGGCTTTCCTCCAACACAAATGAACCTATTTGGAGGTTATGTATTGTGTCTCCATTCTTTAGCGAGCAAGTTGAACATAATTTGGAAATAACTATTCAACTAAGGCACATTTCCTCGGCCCCTAAGTTTTGCATTCAGTGAAGAAAAGGGCTGACAATTGATAAGAGCATTTCTGTTTCCATTTCTCTTCATGTCAGCTCTCTGCCAGGTTTGGCCAAGTCCAGCTCATTTGCAAACCACAGCTGACTCAGCTGCCGTCCGGCCAGGCTTGCCTGGGATCTTAAAACAGTAAAATTGGTGGCTGAGCGCCAGTTATTACAGTATATCTAAGCCTTAGCCAAGTTATAAGTAAATGATAATTAGGGTGATAGCAATATACCTTCGAAATGAGCCAAGCTGTACATTCTGTGTGCCTGTGTTTGAAGCATGTTCCTGCTCCTTCGAACCATATTGCTTTAAAACAGGTTTTTCTTGTGCAGCTCTACACGTTCAAGTGATCATTCCGTCTTTATCGACTTCCTACCCTCACATTCTCATCCATCCTGTCTCTCACTTTTATCCCCTTATTCCTGATTTATTTCTCCATCTGCCTATTTGCTCCTCTCTCCTTTAATAACCACCGTACCCAATTTCCTTTGTTCTGCTGTTCTGCTTTATAGTTTTTTCCACCTATTCATTGCTCCCCTCTTCTTCATCACTCCATTTTCATACCCCTGATTCCTTTCTACCCATTTTCCCTTTTCTCTTAACACATCTCCACCTCTCACCCTTTCTCCTCCTTAATTCTGCCCATCTTCATGCAGCCATTCCTCTTCTGTATATCCTTCTTTTCACTCTTTCCTTTCCCCGAGCCAGGCGCTCACTGTTCCTGTTCTCTTTCCCTCCACCTCCCTCCATCATTGCACAATGTAACGCCCTGTGTGACACACAATCATAGAAAACCTGCCATAGCTTTCAAAGCCTTGATGTCCTTGAAGACGTATGTATATACATGTGTGTGTAAGTGAAAGACCCGGGGACATGAAGATAGAGATTTAATTAAGAAGGAGCTGACATTTGCTTTAGGAATCAAACAGATGCTTTGGCATTTTCAAAGCTTTCAAAACAAACCAAGAACATTGCCAAGCATTTTCAAAAGGCCCGTTCTTTGTTGCTGTAAGAGAAATGCGTTTTATCCCTCCACCCATCAAGCAGCCAGTGTTTACAGATATGCCAGAACACTGAAAAGCAGATTGCACAGACAGGTAATCTGGCACAAGAAACATGATTTTATCTCTCCTTTCTTTTACAAAAGACACAGTGTAATTGTATGGCAATGCAGTTAAAAGCCGTAATACTTTGAAGGCTGTTCGCCGCCGGTACATTTTCCGTGAGTGTTGGGTTCCAACATCTGAGGGTCACCTTTTTCAACAGCATCACATTCCCGTTATATAGTCGGAAGGATAAAACCTTGAGGGTGGACAACAAACAAACTTTGATGTAATGAATAGCAGTACTTGAATGTACAGATTCAACCCTGTTCAGCTGAATAACCATACAACTACAATGCACTTTCACTGGCTTAAAAAGTGACTCATTACTTCTGTCAAGGAGGTTTTAAGTTTGCAGGTTTTTGGATGCAAACATTGGGAAAAGTGTGAAAATGTTACCAAAATGTTACTGGGCCAATAGGTGGATATAACGTAAACCAGGCTTTGAAGTTCCTCAATGGAAATTCTGGTGTTTGCCTTTAGCAATGTTGGAGAAGATAATCAACTAGAGAGATGAGACCAAATAGGAAAAGATTAAGGATGCTCTGATTGATTGTCCACATATTGGTATCGGCCAATATTTCCTCTGATTAGTTGATCACCGATCAGAGGAGTTGAACAAAACAAGAAGAAGAAGAAGAAGTTGAAAGAATCAAAAACAGGAAAAAAAAGTCTCATGTAATTTAAAGTGCTAACATCCTCGACTGTACGGAACGAAGCGTCAAATCTGCTTTTCAAGCAAGAAACCGGTCTCTTTAAACACCTTAAGTCTTTAAGCTCGCTCTCCTGATTAATGCCGAACATTTGGAAGGATTTTGCCTGAAGCGATGGTAAGAGGCTTCGGATTTGTACACATCATAAATGTAATTTTATATTTCAGGGATGGGGAGGATTTTGTAGGAGCTCCCCTCTATTGCCCTCCTTCCCCCCTGTCAAGCTGCATGTCTTCAGCATCTTCACACTCCGAGACTTCCCATGTCGTCTTCTTCTACCCTGTGTGATCGAATCCCGTGCTCCTCTCCATTTTCGACATTTATAGCTGCAAAACTTCTGAATGCTCCACCCCTTTGTCCAATCCATCAAACTGCTCTCTGTCATACTTTTCTCTAAGTCCATCACACAGTCCCTCTCCTCCTCTTTACCCTTCCATAGCAGACTTGTTCTCTACCCCCTGCTCAGATCCACAACCATTTTTTCCCCTCCTCACCTGCTATTCCCCGGCACTTTTATCCTCTCATCCCAAATCTTTCTGCTCCTGATTTCACACCCACCCACCTCCTTCCACCGTTGTTTCCTTCATCCCCTTCTCCATTCTGTCTCCTTATCTACTGTTTTTTTTCCCCATCAAAGTTTGCTCTACCTCCCCTGTCCTCCTTGCCCTCTAAAGCCAGTGCAAATTCTGGAGGGTTTTCAATTCATCATTACTCAAGCAGTTCAGCAGCTATAGTCATCTTTCCTGTCCTTGGTGATGCTGCTGCGGTACGTGCGGCCTCTGCTACACTCAAAAAAAGGATTTTGGCTGGCTGTCCTTTTTACTTGAATTAAAAGTGTATTTTGAACTAAATAATTTCATGTTTGCCAGTTGAACGTGATAAAATTGCGTTGGATTTACTTAATATTCAACAACTTCGCTTTAATACGATTCAATCACGTTGATACGAATTGATATGTTCGAGTTTCTGCGCGAGAATCACTGCAATCGTCGCGAGAACACACCTCGGTGAGACATCGCGAGAAGAAAGATACCGGAAGTCTGGTCCGTGACCGGTGGGGTTCATCAGTCACAGGGAGAAGGTAAGGAAAAATCAATTTCCATCCAATCATATGCGAGCGAAATATTGTTCAGAAATCTCATCAGCGGTTAGTCTGTTCATTCCCCACGCTATTAGAACCCAGCAGTGTATTTGTTACTCGGTGTTAGCGGGTTTTTATCAAACTTAGCAAGTCGTCCATCACACATGGTGAGTTAACACGGTGTTTTGTGTTGCTAGTTGTGCTTCTATAGCTTTAGAAATAGTTCCTCAAATACTTTTATATAAGCATTGAACTGATGATTTACGTTACATCGTGTGAGAAGGAAACAGAGGATATGTGATGAATCGGCGGGTACATCAGAGAAGACGCGGCGTGTCTGAACGCCGGTTCAGGGGAGCAGAGCTCCATGGCGGCCTCACTCGGCTTACTTTTACACGTAGGAAGACTCGCTGGCAGAAATAGTGAGTAAGGTTAGCGCATGGGGACAGTGTGACTAGTTAACGAGTTGAAGTAAATACGAGTCGAGCATGGCGTAGCACGTGACTCATTCATGCAGACACGTGAAACGGGAGGTCCACAAACGCTGCGTATCCTAACAACATTGTGTTCTATTTACTGTAATTTGTCTACATCTGTATAATGTCCCGTTTCCCCGTGTTTTTTATTTCCAGCCTCCATGGTCCATTAGCAAAAAAAATTAACTAATGCATCTGTACACGTTTAACCAGAGAATATGACATTGTAAAATGTTGTCAGCAAAACTAAACATCAGCTCTTCTCTGATTTAATGAGAATCAGATTGATCATTGTTGCCAGCTCCTGCTGTGTTATTCAACCTGCTGATAGAATTATAATAACTATACATGAACAGTTACTTGCCTGGTAAAATAAAATGTCTATATAGTATGTTTAAGTATTTTTATTTTGTTCTGCTTTGCATTAGCCTTTCTGTCTCTCTCTTCCTCCCTTAGTCTGCTTCCATTTCTCCCTATCTCCTTACACTCACCCTTTTCTACCTCTGCAACTAGCTCTCGCCTGTGTGTGTGTGTGTGTGTGTTTGCGCGTGTGGATGAGCTTTTCCAATTATTTAATAATAACTTCATGTTAACTAATCAATCTGTCTAAATTTATTACAGAAATTTGTGAATGCCAAAGCGTGCTTTGACTGCTGTCCAACCACAAGAGCGTCCTATCTGACTGCACCTGGGTCTGTTGTCCAACCTGTCTGTGAATACAGGTAAAGGGGGCCATTATAAAGTTTCTTTATATAAGTATATCTGCCAAGTGCCTTGTGTTTTTTTTGTTAGCTAGAGCAGCAGAAACCTTAGTCCATTTGTAAATCATTTAGACTGCAGATCCATCGTCAAAAATGTAATGTGTGTTTTAGGGGGGTGGGGCAAATGTGGAATTGTAAGCTGTGTAGCAAATCTATTTGTGTTTTGCAGGAGAAACTGTGTTTCATCGTAAGAAGGCTTTTTGGATGGTACAGGGAACATTTCAGAGCCTTTGAGCTGAGTGCATGTCCAGCCAGAGAAACAGTTTTGATCGAGTTTGATGAACTGGCTGATGACTACCCTTGAATCGATTACTTTGTTGGACCTCTCAGAATGGTGACATTAAAAATACATATTATCACATAAGGTATGTTAATCTTTATATAATAAATGTCAAATTGCTTTGTTCTAGCATTGTTTTTTGAAGCTCTGACCAATTTTTGTTTAAGCATTTTAGCCTAATCTTCTCTTTCCTCATTTGCAGACTTCGGTGAAATGACTGATCAAGTGAAGCTCCGAATCATTCTGGGAGAAAATAATTCCCAGAGATTGATCCTTCCAGGCGGGATACCAGAGTCCATCAGTGACCTTGCACACCAAATAAAGCAGCAGTGTGGAGTAGAAGGGGACTTCAGACTTCAATTCATGGACTATGAGTTTGGGAATGAATTCACCAACTTGCTGTCGATGTCAGATGTTCAGGACAAAAGTACCATCAAGGTCATATTTAATTCCATTACATCTGTCCAGCATGATGGCTGTCTGCCCTCTCCCTACCCAGCTGCTGCTGCCACCATTCGATCTCCAGATGACACAAGAAGGACTCAGAGTGGCCCTCCTCTCAGAAGTGAAGAAAAGAAACAATGAGGAGAATGTGGCGAAAATGATGGACAAGACCTTTTCTTACAGGAGGCAAGAAGTAGTTCGGGAGGCACCAATGATTGCTGATTTCAAAACGAGGTGGTCGGCTCTCTTCCATCTGCATGAGGTAAATGACTGAGTGAAGGAACATCCCCTTTTACTTTTTACAGTGTGAGCTATATAGAGACACCTATTTTCAGACTGATGTTATTCATGAACTGGTAAGGATTCACTGGCACTGACAGTGCAATTTGTATGGAGAAAACTAATATTGATAAACACGTGTTTTCAGTTTGACCTGCTAAATCAAACATGTACCACTGAAATCAAAATAGCCAAACTAAAACTTTTTTTTTGTTTTTTTTGTCAATTTGTAGGTGTGTGTGGAATTCAAGAGAATCACAACTATCCATTTAGAGTCAAAGTTCTTCTCTGAGCTGGATGCTCACTCCTAGACCTAATCAAGGTGTTTTCCAAGAAAGGCGGAGTTCAAGGGAGACGGATCAGAAGCATCATGGTACCCATGACTCAGGTATGATAATAGAAAAGTGACTCATGTTATATACTCATATTTATAATAATTACTGCATACACATCTACTCTAGCTTCTAAAGGCTTTTCATGTTGTGATGACCTGTGAATCTTGCATCAGGTGTGTGAAAACAACTCTGCTGGTTGGTCAAGATGGTTTTCCTAATGTTATTTTTCTCATATTCTCTCTAATCTGAATTATTAGACTGACAGCATTGATGTCAAAAGAGAATGCATACTGAAAAGTCTTTGCGTCTACTTGAATGAAGATCCAGAGATGCTGGTGAAAGAGTACCTGGTATGTTGATTTAACTTCATCTTCACTGGGGATGATCATGGTTAATATTCCTTTGAATTCACATTGCCCTTAAAACTTTCAAAATATCAGCTCCAAAAACATTTGGAATGTAACATGATTATTTAAAGATAGTTGGTCATAGCTGTTTTACATTAATAGTGTAAAAATGACACGTGCTATAAGTTATGGAATATAATGCACATAAATGAAACATTATTTCTCTTATTTAATTAATTTTGTTCTTATTTGCAGAGCGATGATGAAAGCAGTCTGGCGGCTATGGCAGAGACGGTCTTTGGAGTCTTTGTCATTCGACACCACGGTGCAGGGCCCAGTGAGAACCCAGAGGATGTCGGAATTCTTCTGGAGGGTGTAACGGTGTTGCATGAGTTAAGGTATGTGCCTTTTGCAGTGGTAATGTTGCTTGCGCTTGTGTGTGCATTAAACCTGAGCTACCCCAGAGAGCTAAAATACACCTTTGAAGCTCTGCAGAAGGTCATTATGAATCTAGACGGAAATAAACTTTCCGCAAAAGTGCAAGCGCTCAAAACAATGCTTTCCCGTTAATAACGACACAAGATACATGACTGAATTTTTTTTTCTTTGACAATGTTTAAGGTTGCCCATTGTTGGCTTTTATGTCAAACTGTGAAATGTTTCGTTATTTTACCAAGGTAAAGTTGTACTTGTTCACTGTTAACATTCCAAATGTGTGTGTAAATATGTTGTACTGATGTTGAAGTGGATTGTGAAATGTTCCAAGGGAAATGACAGTCTAATGCTGGCCTCACACTGCAAGGTTCACATCAAATTTATGCCCTGGCCCCTCCCAACAATCGACAGAAAAATCTGGTCTGTGACAGTCAGTTCTGACAATGCGTTCCCGTTAATAACGACACAAGGTACATGAATGAAAATGTTTTTCTTTGACAATGTTTGAGGTTGCCCACTGTTGGCTTTTATGTCAAACTGTGAAATGTTTTGTTATTTTACCAAGGTAAAGTTGTAATTTTACCTGTAATTGTTCACTGGTAACATTCCAAATGTGTGTGTAAATATGTTGTACTGGTATTGAAGTGGAATGTGGAATGTTTCAAGGGAAATGTGAGTCTAATCCTGGCCTCACACTGCAAGGTTCATATCAAATTTATGCCCTGGCCCCTCCCAACAATCGACAGAAAAATCTGGTCTGCGACATTGTCTGTCCTGATTGACAGGGGTACAGCTCAATCGTAAGCCTTGATCATCTCATATAGTGTCGGGGGTTACCCGATCATTTTAAAACAATTTAGAAATTTGTTGAATCACATCTTTCAAAAACTTTCTATCTGTGACCATTCCCTTGGCCACGATAATTCTAACGGAATCCTGTGATATGTGATGGCAAAGACAGTACCCTATTTCTTAAAACCACTAGTTACTGTTCACTAAATAACTCTACTTTTATGTTTTTTTCAAGCACCTGAAAGGTAAACTTTGTGTTTTTGATGTAATACAATTACCTCATCCACAGTTTGTCTTGTCTTGTTTCCAGCCTTTTAAACATTTAATTTGGTTTTGTTACAAGTCAAGTTGTTTGCACTTAAAAGCTATGGTTTGAATTTACTTAATTAAATCATGGAAAGTATTTCCATGTGATTGAATGGCTTTCTTTTAGCTCTAAGCAATTATGTTGGGCCAATTTAATTTTTTTGGGTTAGATTAACTTCATTTAATAGTTTAAATGTAATAATTTGAAATGAGTTGGATCAACTCTATCAAATCAAGTTGGATCTACTTCAACTAACTAAATTGGATCAACTTAAAGAAATTAAACTAACCCAACCTAAGAAAATTATGTTAGACCAACATAATTGCTTAATGTTGAAAGAAACCCATTTAATAATGTGGAAATACTTTCCATGATTTTTTTAAGTAAATCCAAAGAATTCTTTTTTTGAGTGTAAAGCTGCAGACTTAAAAATAAATGCACCTTCCCTATTGTTTTTTTATGTAGTAATGCAACAAAAACCACATTAATTTGCATTAACACGCACACATATGTATATGCCAGTAAAGCAGCTTAGGGTAAATTACCTTGATAGAAAAGCAACATTGAATCTGGTATCCTGTAAAGATATAGTGGCTTTAACTAACAAATAAACAGATGATCAATAAAGTCATGTGTCATCAACAGCGCACTCATTGTGTGCGTCTTATCTACTTCTTTCTCTTTCATCAGCTCTATCTTGCCAATTTGCTGTTTTTAATCATCAATCCATCTGCCCACAGGGTTGGTGCCACTCCCGTTGTCCTCATTTTCCCTCAATCACTTCCTCTCTCCTCCTGTCTCCATCTCTTTCTGTCTTCCTCTACCAGCCTCACTATCCTTCTATCATATTCTTACAACCCCTTTTCTGTATCTCCCCAGCCCTCTTTGCCTCAAGGACTCTCCTCTGTACACCTTACAAAAATATTACTAGAACAAATAGGCGCACGCACGCACACACACACACACACACACACACACCCACACACACATACCCACCCACACACCATGTTCATTACCAGCAGTGAGTCAGTTAAAAAGTCATAAAGAGCATAATAAAGCTCCTCCATCTGCAAACCTACTAGAAATGGTCAATCCTGTGGGGGTCACACAAGCCAGTACAAACGCACTGACAAGTGCACATTCTCTTGCATGCATGTAGGTAAGCGCGCACACACACACACACACACACACACACACACACGAGGACACTCATTGACATAATGCCTTCCCATTCATCATCCACCTAACCTTGCTTGGACACAGCTCTGGCAGCCAGATTGAAATAAACAAGGGGTATTGACAGCTTGTTTAAAACAAGAATTAAGTTGCAATTTGAGAGCACTTAAAAACATTAAAGCAACAGTGTTGCAGAATCTTAATAAATGTTATTATAAATTTGAAAATTTAAAGAAAGAACCCTCCATTCCTCCACTAAGCTCCAAGTAATGAAAGTTATTCAAAATTAACTTGAAATGAATGACCTGGTCAAATGTGAGGAGAAATCATATTTTGACTATTGGTACAGCCCATTTGATCACAGCTCCCAAGGCATTGGGAAGATAAATAATATCATGTTGGGGAGTCTAGCTTTCTATTGACAGTAATCATTCACCACTGCCGCTGTTTTTTTTCATGTTATCATGCATGCATGCAGACACGATTGCAAGCAGAGACGTTTCCATCTGCCACCACCAGAAGCTGCCATACTGCCAGCCAAACAGCCACCCAGAGGAGTTCATTTAAAAGCCACCATGTCAGCAGAACTTCCACACACACACACACACACACACACACACACACACACACACACACGCACAGCTCCAAGTGGCTGTTGTTTTATTCATCACAGCAGTAAGGTAGGTTGCCTCGAGGATCCAACACCTACAGAGTGCGGTACATGAAGTATTGGTGGCGAGGGACAAGTCTCTGTGTTTAGGTGTGTTCACCATATATTTACAGTGGGTAACAGTTGGTGAGCATGACCAATCAACACAATTAACCAAATTTTGTCCTTATGAAATGACTTATTTGGATATGTATTGGACAAAGCGGTGCAGGTTCACACAATGGCAGCTGTATTTTGTTGTTCATCTGTACATAACCAACCAATGTCTGGTTAAGCATCACAAACACGTATAGTTACACATGAAAACCTCACAAAGCAATGAAAGCTGCATTGTATTATTTCTTATATCAGACATATACCTGATATACTCCTTAGTGGGAGATCAAATAACAAATTCCATCAATAATTTTGCACACTTTAGAGTGATGAATAGTAGTACCAGTAATACCAGTGTACTTTCATATCAAAAGACAACTTCATAGGGATTCTCTGAAGGCAAACCCCATGTTGATTACTAAGGTATGACCTGGTCATCTGTATGTCTAAATTAACATTTGTATGAGATGTAATGAATTTCCCCATTGAGCATTCCTCATGTATCATGCTCACAGGACAGGAGGGTGATTGGTGTCGACTGTCGAATCAGTGCATTATGGGGTTTGTTTCAAGTTTAAACAGATTCCCTACAACTGTTCCTAAAATATCACGATCAGCACAAACTGGCCAAAAAACGTCTTTCCAAGGTCATAATGACATGGACCTTCACATTAAACCACCAACATGATATTAGTTCATTCTTAAGTGCAAATGAACATTTGTACCAAATTTGAACAAATTCTCTCAAAGGCTTTACTGAGAAGTAGTGTTCAAGAGGGTTGGCTTGACAACCAGTTTATTTAGGAGACAACCAGGTGACACACATCAGTGTTTTTGAAACTCCCTCCTAAAAATAGCCACTGGGAGCTGTACACAGAGAGAAAAAAACAAGCGCTAGGTTCTGCAACAATTGACAGCTGAATAATGTTGGAGGCAAATTCATTTTGAGATTAGTGGAATTCAAAAGCAATCTGCTATGCACCACATGCAAATTAGTCCAGGAGGTTTGCATCTGAAATTCCAATCTGCTTTACCAATCTGTTTCGAGCCCAGATCTTCCATCATATTCAGATTTAGTCTTTTTGGGGGGCTTTGATAAATTCCTTGACATATTACCCAGAGGAAATTCAGATTGGAGTGCAAATGATGCCCCTTGAACTTGTCTTGTAAAAAGATCTGAGCTTGGCAAAGATGGCCAGTAGAGTTGGACATGCTGATGGGAAGCTGTGGAATCTTGTACTCATTGCATGGTGCAGAGAAGTATAGGTTTATATGAAATTCTAGTCTGTTTGATATTGTTTTTTGTTTTTACCATTATGAATTATGCATGGGGCTGCTCAATACAACCACTGTTGCGTATTGTCACCTCTTAAACTACCTTGTAGTACTGCTCCCAGTTTAAAGTACAACTGTTGATTTCATGCAATCTCATTTAACCCTGAGGGAAAAGACCGCCTTATCTTGTCTTTTCAATTCCTGGAAGTCCTGAAGCGACCAATCATTATTCCTGAGCTACAGGATACTTTCTTTATCAAATGTAAGATTGGGAGCCCAGTTTCCTGGAGCATTTCATCAACAAGAACAAGCTTCTTTCCAGACCAGCGGTTATAGTCTTGCATATATTATATTTCACAATATGCATTAAGGCAACTTAATGGTTTGGTTTGTGGCCAAACTGAAACCGACCTGATGGGCTGCTCTTCGTCTGTTTCACACCGGTAAGACAATGAGACAATGTTGATGTGTTTTCTAATGCTAAAGAAAAAACTGACAAAGCTGTATCTATACAGCTTTGTCAGGAAGATGAACCAGGTCTGACAGGTATCTGTGTACATAGGTACCTGGACTTCCTTGTGTTTCTTGAAGACATTTCATCCAAACAGATTCCTCAGCAGTGAACTAAAGAAGCCTTCTCCAGTATGTATGCTTACATCTGAATAAGTCTGAGGGTTCCTCCAGCCCAATGGTTACAAGGAGCAACTGATATGTGAAGAGCAGTGCAGATGCTGTTAAATCGACATGGACCTCCAGAAGGATAACATTGGGACTCTCATATGTGCCTTTGCTGTGAGGAACAAGAAGTCAGAATTGTTGAGTCTCAAGGAATAAGCAGTCGTCATAAGAAGGGAAACACCCTGAAGATGTCACCCTGGTGTAGCATCATGTGCAACAACTGCAGGGAAAGCCACATAGGTGAAAATGAAAATGTGAGTAAATCAAAAGTTAATCAAATATTAGATGTCGTTGAGCACCAGGCTAATACCGATGACATCCAATGACTATGGACATCTTTGAAATTTTTGACAAGTCCCTCTAAATCACTTGTACTTTATGACATGACCTAAAGCCATCATCTTTCAAGAATAGCTACTGGATGGAAACTTCCCTATGATTCACTGATATTTATCAATACCAATAAACACCTCTGTAAAATTAAGTTATTGGGGGTCTCCCAATACTCTCCTCCTGAGTTCTTCCTTATATCTAGATCCTCAAAACACTGAATCTGTCTCGTGATTATTCCAGAGGAGAAAGCTCTGTGAGAGCCGGCCCTCAAAAGATCAAAACAAATACACATTTACATCACGTTAAGTTAAGTCTTTCAATTGACAGTTTCTGCCTTAATAAGGGTTACGCACACACTTTGGGTTCTTGTAGGCAGCTTTGCTTGGCGTTGGGAATGTATATTCTTCCCAGGACTGATCAACAGGCGTTAACAAAATAACAATGAAAGCAAAAAATCCACTTTTAACCTCAGAACCCCATACCCCCCCCACAATCACCACCCCACCCCTCTCCTCCTCTCTCCAGCTCCGTATATGAAATGTATTTCCAATTAGTGACTAATTGGAGGATTAGAAAACCGTGGCATGAGTATCAAATATTTAATTAACAAAATCGAAGGAACAAAGTGTTCAAGTCTATCTACCTAAGGTCGCTCTGAACACAGCTACGATAAGAGGAAATTAGATACATCTCCATTTTTGTGTGGGTAGAGTTTATCAGAACAGTAAGTAGGAGACCTGCGATGTAATAAACTCACACGTGTTTCACAAGTTCCTTCAGCTCCTTCCTCAAACATCCACTTTTTTCATTGTTTAATACAATTCAAAGAGCTTTTGGAGGGAATTAAAGCTAACACTGGATGTCTCATATTCACATTTTACATTGGCCTACAGCTGCGGTGCAGAGGCGGATTAAAAAGTCTAAATATCTACAATCTGTTTTGTTTCCCGCTGTATTTCTCAACAATAAGCCATCGTGGAACATTGACTATGGCTCAATAATTGCATTCCTTTGGTGCATTCTCTGGTTAAAGGGACTCTTACCTTTGTTGCATTTTTACACTTTTTTTGGATAAGGTTAAATTGGTATTAATAAGGTAATGACACTCTAAAATGCAAGACAGACCCACCAGGAGTAAAAACAAACAATTATTTCACTCTCATAATATTTAGTGAAAACTTCAACCAATAAAATTCTTCGGACCGAAGGACCTTATTGGCCAACAGACCTGTCTGTTTGCTGCATGGACATGCAGGTTTTCCGTCTGCTTCTTGTGGAGCATTCGGGCCCGCGTCATCAAGGTATGTGAATGTAAATGTATATAACTTACCGAATCCATTGCTTTGGTAAACAAAAACTCACGTGCGTGCGCGGAGGCAGTATTGTAAGTCTGCTTGTAAATAAAGTTTCTTCAAAAAAGCACCGCGGATGGGAACGAGGGGGTGGGGCATTGGAGGAAGGCGGGATGATTTGAATGTGCTGTAATTCTCAAATGCAACAAAGGTAAGAGTCGCTTTAAGAGAAACTTTTAAATATTAGATTACAAATGTTCACAGAATAAGTGCTTACTGCACTTTGGGTTAGTGCTGACTGATGAATTGTCTTTTATGTTCATTACTATGTGAAGCACTAAACACATGTGATTTCTTTGTTTGTTGCATTTTGAGATGTACCAACATCTCTGAACAACACACAATGGTACTAACAACAATTGAGTGCAAATACAGTGCAAATAGTAATTTGCTGATGCTGGTCATCGGTTTGTTTTTTCGAGTCCTCCCCTCAAAGGAGAAACTGACTTACTTGGTGTCTGCAGGACTATTTGCCACATGCTAACTATCACTATCATAGTGCCATGTCTGTCACCTTGTCTGTGTTTGGTCTACTTGTCGCTCTATATCTGCTGCGTGTGAGAGTTACCTCAGCGTGCGTGCACATGCACCCCAGTTAGACTGAATACATTTTGTGGACAAAGCTGGTTTTATCATCTCTTTCATTGAAAACTTCAAATACAGACAGTCGTGCTGGGCTGGACAAATATTCTTAAAGTCTCTATTATATTACACATATCTATATTTTTATTATAAGGAGGCTGTTTGTGTGTAGTCTCTTACAGTGTACCAAGGGCGGTCATGCTTTGTACAATTTCTTGAGTATGGAAAAACACTTGGTCTGAATCAGAGAGAGGGGCAGATTGCTCTGTAGAGATTTACTTGTGTGCCTGTTTCCTGAAGGACAAGAAATTGCAACTCATGTTCAAGGAAACACACGGCTCAGGGTAGACGTAATACAAAGTTGTTTTTAGACTTCCTTTCTCTCCATATACAACCTGTCAAATATCGGGGGCTGTAGAAGTTGAAGTGGCGTAAGGAAAAGGTAAAGAGGAGGCAAGGATGAAGCAGAAACAAGAAAATTCATGAAAGGTATGATATGAAAAAAAAAACTATAGAGAGGGGAAAGCAGAGTAGAGAGTGAGAGGAGGGTATGTGTGTTTTCATGTGGTATTAAATCCAATCCTTTGGTGGGTGATATACAATATATATCTGAAAAATCATTAATAGCTTATATAAGATGGCTCAAAGGGAGACGCTATTATTATTTCAATCAGGTATTGTATAACTTTACGGTTTCAGTAATTGGTAATGAAGCCTTTAAGGCCAGAACTAGACAATATTTAAGCTCTCGCACAGAAGTGTAATAATGACATTCCCCACAGAAATACGGTTTAATCTCATTATTGATCGCCTGTACAAACCTGGCAGACTAGGACACAATATCCGCTGTTGAGCTTTAGTTCTTGTGAAGGGAGCATCATCGTCCCCGTGCAGTAAAAGTGTCATCTTGTTTCTCCAGTAGGGATTTTTAAAACATTATCATTCAAAGCAAGAAAAATATATTCGTATATAAAAGTAAAATGTAGAAAACATTCTGTCAGCTCTGAACAAACATATGCAGCAGAGACAGTGTAAATACTGTGGGTCTGATAAGCTCCAGCACCGAAGCTGCAGAATGTATCTGTAAAGATTGGTCTGCTGTTGATTTAGCCTGCAGCAGACGCACTTAATTGACACTTCAGCGGAGACAGAAAATCATACAGTACAGCTCAAAGCTAATTCAAAATATGAAATATATATATATACGTCAGGAAGGAAAGAGACTGACTCTGACTGCACACCTGTAGCCTAAATGTATAGTCTGTTCGTTATTGAGAGCATATTTGATAAATTCAAAAAATCACACCCTTCAAACGCAGTGCTTTTTGCAATGATAACCAATCTGTAATAGAATCTGAAACAGATCCAGGTGAGGGAACTGTGTTTACATCTGAAACCAGCACAACGTGTGTTGATCACCAACCAACCCCTATATGCCATTCAGCTGTGTATGTTAATGGCTGAAAGTGCTCATGTGGAAATGTGAAAGGGGAGTGTCAGTGTTATAATGATCAAGCTGTGTGTGTGTGTGTTTGTTTGTGCGGTTGGATAGGATGTGTGTGTGTGGGGGGGGGGTGTACATGTTACTGTGGTGTGTAAGAGATGGTACATGGCTATAATCTTCATGCATGTTTAATATGATCTGGAGACAAGGCAGGTATGGGAATTTTTGTGTGTGTGTCATGAACCTGACATGTATACTAAGTAGTTCCCACGTGTGTGTGTGTGTGTTGTGTGTGTGTGTGTGTGTGTGTGTGTGTGTGTGTGTGTGTGTGTGTGTGTCTGTGTGTGTGCGTCAAACAAGTCAGAGTTCTCATTTCTCTGGGGCCTCTTTTCAAAGCCCAGCAAGGGTGAAAGCAGTCAGGCTTTGTCTGGAAAACAGGCATGTACGCCCAAACATGGGCTCAGTTCTTGAAAGCATTAACATTACCACAGCCTCCCACCCCCGAAGAACCCTTAAGAACATGCAAGGTATAAATTATTATCAAAGCTCTATTATTTTGAACAGGCACAATGGTGGCACTCTAAAAACATGGTCAGAGTGCATGACTGCAGTATGTTGGACTTCTGTTCTTTACTTCTCAGCATGTGTGTGTTTTGCTGGGCTTGTGTATGAGATGGTGTTTGACGGCCTTTCAGTACTTGACAGTACAGGGAGTGGGAGAGCACAGGGAGCAGCGTATAGGGAATGTGACTAAATGGAAGTCATGTGCAGCTTTTGCTTGGTGTCGGTGCAGTCTAGGAACATTTTACTTGAAATAGTTGGTAAGGTTTTACAAGTCACTGTGTGAGCTCTCTTTATTTTCAAGATTTGGGGTTTTTCCCTCCTTATAATCGTCTGCTCTTTTTACTTTATCAGTTCCTCCTCAGTCCCTATTTAACCTCCTTCTCTGACAGTTTCCTCCTTTCAATCTCTTCCCCCTCTGTGTCTAGTTTGCCCTCTTCTGTCACTGTCCTCCACCATCTCATTTTTAACGCAAAGGATGAGACAAGACTGTGCCGAGACGCAGGTGGGGGTGAATGCTAAATTAAGATTAGAACTTTTTCGATTTGTATCACCAAGGCAGAGGAAAGGTGAAAAGAGAGCCGACCCAGCATGACACCAGCAGACAGATTTATGTCAGACACATCCTCTGCTCTACCCTTCACTCTCTTTCTCTAACCTTTGACATTCTTTCATGCGTATTCTTATTCACTTCACACTGTCTTTGGCTAACTCCTTGTCTGCATTTCACCTTCTCTTGATATCCCTCCATTCATTTGCCGACACTTCTCAGTTCAGAACAACTGACTACAGTGTTAGCTGTGCGTCTTGTAATGTGAATCCAGACAAAGGCATGGAAAAAATGAATGTATACAGTATGTAACCTATACATAATCCTCAGTTTCAATATGCAATGCAAATCGTGTCATCACTGTGTTATTGTGCAAGCAATGCGGCATTCTTCTGCTTTAAAAAACCTCCATAACACCATAATTAAAAAAACTGGGAAGCCTTGAGAAACTAACATTGCTAGACACGCAGCGAATACCTGCAATGTCTGAATTTTCCTTAAAACATCCAGTCACCTTATACCAATAATGTTGACATTGATTTACACTGTATAAGGGAGCTGGGTGTCATGCAATTGGTTCTGTGAATGCAAAATGGAAGTGCTGACAATCACAGTGTCATTTTTAGGTAAAGAGGAGGGACATTTTTTACGAAAAAGGTGTGGAGACAACTAACGAATTAACATTCCCAGTGCGGCATAGAGTGAACTCTCTCTGGGTGACTTCACTTAACATACGAAGAATTGTGTGGACCCAAGTTTTCAGGGGTTTTGCGACCGAGTAGGCAAAGCGGGCTATTGCATGGGACTCCAAAGCTGGGAGGTAGACCCCACGACAACAGCTGACCCACAGCAACAAAAACATGGGAGAGAGCCCCGTTAAATACTATGATCTGCCATGAACGGAAAACTGCAACAACCCCATGGTCAGAAACCTCCAGGACCCCAGGCCACTAGCTTCCTGCCAAAAGCTTTGTAATGTAGAGGTTTGGTTCTAGATGAGAACATCTATCATGTATCATGTGTATTCAATGAAGCCCTGTTTTACTGGTGCCTAAACATGTCTGTGTGTGATTCCTGGAGACTAATTATTGTTTTCTTGTATTGTATCAACACAGCATCTCACGCACAATGCCCCCTGCTTTCCTTTTTCAAACATGGCCAACCCCTGGCCAGTGGGCTGAGCCTCATCTGGGCCTGGAGGTAGGATGAATAAAAGAACGATAGGAGGGTAGAGAGAAATTGTGAGCAGCGGAGAAATGAAAGGAATAAGGCAGGTTGGGTGAAGGTGGGTCTTCTAGTGGTGCAAAGTTAACATGAAAGCAGAGAGATGCACCATGGAGACTGGACCATAAAAAATGGGCTGATGGAGGCAATGGGTGAAATAGATTTTCACAAGGGTATCATCAAACTGCTTGAAGAGTGAGATGGTGAAAACAGCAGATTGAGAAAGAGACAGGGAGACTGGGTGGAGGGCTGAAGGAGCAGTGTGTTATCCATCCAGTAAAGGGTCCAGCTTCCAGTTGCACACTGGATCTCCCTGTCGCTATGGCCCACAGAGCTATTTTTAGCATCACACCCACCCTCAGGCACAAGATCACACACACACACACACACACACACACACACACACACACACACACACACACACACACACACACACACACACACACACACACACATACATTCATACTCCAACCCAGATGCATACACAGTTATACACAAGCAATCAAGCACGCTGGATTTCTGCTGCCAAAAAACAGATTGAAGTCACAGATTGCCAGACACAGAGAAAGAGATTGAAAGAGACATGAAGATTGATAGAAAAACAGACAGGAAGTGAACCACACAGAGATGAAAAGCTAAAATGCAGAGACAGACAGACAAAACAGCGTGTGTGACTCAGGACGGGAAAGCCCAAGTTCACCAAATCCTCTGGGGATTACACGACAGTTGTGACTCTGTACGGCAGCAGGAAAGACAAAGAAAGTGAAGCAGGGCGCCATAATTACTCTGATTGCTTAACTGCACTGTAAAGTAAAGAGGGAGGGGGTCAAAGAGAGGGCAAAACCAGCTGATCTAATGACAACAGAGATAAAACGGAGATCTAATTAGCTGGGGTGACGCACATAGACAAGACACGCCAAACGATATCACAGTAAAAATGTGAATTAAAAAGTAAAATACTGCATTTTGGACGAATCACAATTTCCGATATGAGTAAAACGTTTAATACAAAAGGTGAATATAGTCCAAGAAGAGAATGTGTGAACCGTGAGCACTGAAGGATGCAGAGATCTGATTGTGTGCACTTTACAGAGTTCCATTCTACTTAAACCTTCTGCATTCACAACTTAAAGGAAAGAGATCGCGTGCCTCCGTCAAGGCTGATAGGCCAGTTTATCACTGTGTTGAATCTATACATGTAATGAGATCAATTTCATCCAGTTCATTATACAGATAAGCACTCCCTTTCACTCCACACATGCCTGTTTTTATTTTTATTTTTTTAATCAAAGTGAAAAAAAAATCTGAATCCACCTCCTTAATTGAATCATCATTAAATAGGTTCTGCCTTGTCAAACACACCACACGTCCACCGAGATACAAAAATCAGCTGAGGAGTTTTTGTGTAGGAGCCAAACAATCAAACAGCAATGAAAACATAACTTAACTTGCAGAGGTAGCAAACATTTTGACAGAATAGCACACCACACACCACACGACATGACTCCTGTGGTTTGGACCTGTAGGAGTTTCATTCTCCCACATAACATTGTGTTTTATTCAATCCGAACTTTCATTGAATTCCATGAAAAATGTCAAATGACTGTGATTTACATGCATTTTGCACAATCTACTGCACATGTAACAGAGTTAAGAATGTACTGTATTTATTTTTATTTATAATTTGTATTTGTGAATTTTATTATGTTATTATTTTATTTTGTTAACTCTACCTGTGGAAGTGATGTTGCTGTGTACCACTTTTTGTGTTCCCCAAAAGTTTGTTCCTTCCTGTCGGCCCCTCAGTGTAGTTTCTCATCACTGAGGGTAAGTCACCTGTGGAAGAGCTCCACGCTGTTTTATAGTTTTCCTTGATAAATGACCGGTGTAAATTTCATGTTGTATATATAAGTACCTTGCGCTGTTGTTTTGAGTGTTTATATGTTTTGGCAATGTGTAATTTAACGTCCACGGAGATGTATTTCACGGAATGCGGCCGCCATTTTGTTTTTCGCGCCAAAGCTGTCGGCAGCCTTTGATGTGGATGTGTTTTATTTTGTAGGTTTTGGAACAGAGAAAAAGGAGGGTTTTTACAGCAAAACTATGTTGATTTCTGCAGGGTAAATAAAGACCTCAAAAACCAAGTCCTGGGTCCGTCTGCATCCGTTACACACACATAGCATGTACTGCTGCCAAGTTCATAGGCGTTCCCATACTTAACTTCTTAACTGCTAGGCCACTTGCATGGCAGCCTCAATAGCACACTCATACCTGCCACTTCTCTGTTAAGTCTTCAGGACGTAGGTACAGCTACGTCCACAAGACGAAACAGGCCTAGTGCTGCCAGATAGGAAATGCTGAAGTATCGTACCAGAAGCTTAGCATTCTATTACTTTGAGGGAAATGATCAAAGGCGAGCAGAGTAGGAATAGAACGCTCGATGTGTTGAGATTCCAAAGCGATTCGGTGAACAGAAACATGACTGTATATAAGGTGTCACATGAGAATAGATGGGTAAATACAGACAAAGGGTCCATATTCACGTTCATCATCACAACAGAAGAGATGTGAAGAGACAGACGTGATCCATATTTTACTATCCAGATTACAACTGATAATACTAAGTGTCACAAAATTATAAAATAATCGTACATCATGCACATTGATCGTACAGAGGGCGAAATTATTGTACAAATACAATAATTATCGTACATCTGGCCACTCTGAACAGGCCCCACTTCAACATAAGCTTAATACCTGCAACCATAGAAGCACTTAATGAGACATCCCATGCCTAACAGAGCACCAGAGTCTGGTGATCTTTTTGACTGTCCGTCAATGTCTATGAGACGTCCTTGTTTATTATGCATTTACATTGTTGCTGTTTAATGATGTGTGCTGTTTGCTAAGCGTTGCTCTGTTAATCGTTTCCATAGGATATCATTTGTGAAGGTGAATGAACAGTGCGGTAGACAAACTAACCAAGGACAATAACAGTAACTCACTTTTTTGATCACCCCAAAAACACTTAAGTGACCAATGATCCAACAGAATTTCTCCCACATTAATGAACATTGTGAAGTTACACTTGACCCAACAAAAGTTTTCACAGCTGCTTTTCCATCTTTTATTTTAACTGAATATGATTATCATATTATAAACACAAGCTAAGA
Organism: Limanda limanda; assembly: GCF_963576545.1. Taxonomy (NCBI): domain Eukaryota; kingdom Metazoa; phylum Chordata; class Actinopteri; order Pleuronectiformes; family Pleuronectidae; genus Limanda; species Limanda limanda. The sequence goes on along the minus strand of NC_083640.1, from coordinate 17,345,332 downwards.
CTTCCTTCAAAGATCAATATGTGTTTATCCAATCTGAACCTTAACAAGCTAAATGGGAATCTAATCAAAATTAAGGAAAACACGCCACAGTCTGTAACTGCTTACTCAGTCATAATAAACCCGACTGCTAACAGCTCCCTCCAGTTTTTGATTTAATAGGCTAAATCTGTCAACCAAATCAAGTTCAAAGAAGTTCCCAATTCCACTTCATTCACATTCATACGAGGGTTACATGGAAAATCTGTCAAAACTTTATTTCAGACTGTGTGCGTGTGCATGTGTGTGTCTGTGTGTGTGAATGTGCGTGAGAGTGTGCGTATGTGTGCATGCTTTTGGGAGACCTCAGGCAAGACATCCCAGATGATGTTTCAGAAACCCTAAAAACCATTTAAAAGTAGAAGGCAGCTCATTTTCTTCCTTACTGCACCACAGAGAGGGGGGGGGGGTGGGGGGAGAGAGGAAGAAGAGGAGTGAGAAAGAGAGTGACCCAGTTAGAGAAAATTTAAATAGGGATTCCATTTAGAGGGCCATATTAATTGGAGCAGATGCCTTCTCAATTATTAAGAGGCCTCCAAGGGTGTTAGCACGAGCTAAATTTATCCCGCACGGCTTTGACTAGGCTTGTCCAATATCGTACAGCATCTGCAGACAGAGGAGAGAAACATCCATGGTGTTTCACACACCAGTGTACACGCACCATTGGAACATAAGCACACACACAAACACACATAAGAGAGACACAACTGGCTTTGGTGGGACTCTCTTTGTGGCTAGTGTAGGTAGATACACACACAAATAGCTGTAAAGCAAAGGGAATGACTGAATGTAGACATATGCACAACAGCTGTCTTTAACACAGGTACACAGAGTCACACACACACACTTCCCTATAAGTATTCCTTAGAGAGGAGACTCATTTAAAATAATCTCCTGGTGAGTCAATGGCCCATCTCCTTGGCTCCATCTCTTCCAGTTTGAGCCATAATGGCTTCTTTGTTTCCAGCAACCTGTGCTGTAATGAACCAGCAGGCAGGAACTAGTCCCATGTGAGTAACACCGGAGTCCTTATAGAGTGTCAGACTAAATGAGATAGGAAGAGAGAGGGAGAGGAACAGCGAGACGTAGTTCTGCACCATTTCATGCATTTATTAATGACCTCTCTCTTCTCCTGGGTCGTTGAAAAAGAAAATCTTGCGAGATTCAGAAAATGACAGACTCAAGTCTGACATGTAGATGATGAGGGAATGTATTTTTCTGACTGATGATAAGAAGAAGCGTCAGTTTTTGATTAATTCATTGTCTCTGTGACGTCAGCTGGAGGGCGCGAGCTGGTGAAAGGAGCTGTAAATAGCAATCCTCCATGAGAAGCCGTCTAACCAAACCAGAGGTCTCACCCCAGAGAAAAAACCTGGAGGAACTCAAATTAAATTGTTTTGTTTTTCCACTTTCTGCGTTTGCCCTTTCTAGCACGTGTCTGCATAATAAACAACCAGTCTTGAACCTGCAACCATTAATGTACATGTGAATAACTTGAAATATACTCATGTGCAACAACAACGATTTCTGTCCAGTTTATGGTGGAAACTTTTATTTGTCTCCATGGTGATGTGGAGGACATCCAGCTGTGTCACATAGAATGTACTCGGGACCCCGAACGTCACTGCAGCATGGAGCGGTACCAGGGTTACAAACTAGTGTCATTCATGAAACCATGTCAACTCTACAAGTATTCCACAACCAAGATATCCAGGGAATGGATATAAAAAACAGATGCAAGTGTCATGATTAAAAACGCACAAAAAAGTACACAACCTGTGTCCTCAGTGCATTTCTCGAAAGGCATCATGAAATTCAGACAGAGCGTCTGGAAAAACCGCAGCTAATCTAACAGCAAAAATATTTGACTAGCATGTCAATGACTAAAATTGTGTTCTTTGCTAATAACACACCACGGGGAGTTCAGTCAAGGTTGTTAGAGGCCCTTTGTCGTTAATAAGAAGAAAATAGGAATTCGAAATATTTCCCGAGACGAGATGAAACACCTGTGCCTCATGCTGCTGTAGATCAGAACACAGAACGAATCGAGCCTCCGCGCACGCAGGGCAGTTTAATGCAAATGTTTCGCCTATTCACTCCACGCAGCTCATTACATCGAAATAAAAAAACGGATTTTCCTTGATTTATAGAAGCCAATTAATCGGTGTGTCAGGGAGGTGACCACAGAGGCAGCGGGGGGGGGAGACGGACAGGCTGCTGCACCCACACGTAAACACGCAAACGTACACAGAAGAGTTGGCCGCAGACGGGAGATTAAGAGAGTTGTGCGGGTAATGAGGCCGGTGTGAGTCACTGTCTACATGTGGGAATCAAAGTTTTTTCTCGGTTCTCTCTGGTGGCCATTAAAGGTAGGATGGGAAGGAAATGAAAGTCTTTCACTGTGACTTCCTTTAATCTAGTGCACTTTTATTCTACCCCCCACCCCCCCACCCCTCCACACCTCAGCCATTTTTAGTCCTTTCTGTCTCCTGCAGTCCCTCGCTTCCTCCGCCGTGTAGGAGGCGTCCAGCCGAGTGGAGAACGAGGACGAGGTCAACAAATATCTGGGACGTTCGCTGCCTCAGCTTTAACATCCACTGTCCATTTCATCTCTCGTAGCTCCTCCTCGCCTCCTCTAGACCTTGACCCATTCCCCTCTGTCCCCACTCCGCTCCCACTCATTCCAACACTCCCCCTCACTCCAATACTCCCCCCTTCCCATTTTGGAATGACTGATGACTATGATGCTTTGCTCTCGGGCGGTTTATTAACTTCATTGAGCAGTGCTAGAATGGCACCTTCCGCTTTTGCAGTGTCCCGCTTTCTTTCCCTCTCTCTCTCTCTCTCTCTCTCTCTCTCTCTCTCTCTCTCTCTCTCTCTCTCTCTCTCTCTCTCTCTCTCTCTCTCTCTCTCTCTCTCTCTTGTCATCTGCCCACTCTCTTCCTCTGTCCATCAACTTCTCCTCCACAACTCTTCCTCACTCCGATTTGATCTGCCCAAAAAAACTCCTGGTACGAAAAAACTCGGCAGATGATCAGTGTTTAGCTTTGTGACAAATTCAGTATCTCAGCACATCGGTGTGTGTGTGTGTGTGTGCGTGTGCATGCTCCCCTTCCCGTTTGGGAGTGGCATGGCCGTAAATCTGCTTTATGTTGTCATTACTTACTGGGGAGCAGCAGGCACCCTTCATGGGGAGCGCCAGTTTCGTTCAGGACATGTGAGTTACGACGAGGCATGGGATCACATCTCTTGACAAATAAATGCTGCACATACGGACACGGATAGAAGTACACGCCTGTGCATCTACACAGAGCTACATGCACGCCGACTCACCCACACCAGCTACTATACATGTGGTCATGCTAACACGCCATTGGCCAGGTAATTCCATGCTAAGGGAGGCAGAGGGCAGGTTGACAGGCTCTACTGTAACTAAACAGTATTAGTTATTGTGTCCATTACTGTTTGTCCTTGAAACTACCAACCCATTTGATGATGTGTGTGTGTGTGTGCACTTGTGTGTGTGTGTGTATACACATGTTTTAGGCTTTTGATGAATCTCTCTTACAAACACTGGAACATTTTGGTATATATGTGATATTTACATAAATAGGCTGCAAAAACATAAGATATTTAACCAAAAAGAGAAATTTGCTTTTACTTTTAATAATATGACTATGTTATTTAAAGCAAAAGCAATTTTTTCTGAAACAAGGGTTATGTTTTTAACCCTGTCCATCTGGTTGTTGGTATGTTTGTTTGATTGTCAACAAAATTACACAAAAAACACTGAATGGTTTACCACAAAACTTGGTGTCAGAGAAGAAACCGTTACATTTTTGATTTGGGTCTGGATCAGCAAGTGGGAACTGTAATATTTCACTTTCTTAACATTGAGGTGTGTTTATTATTTGGGCCTAGGCTGAGACATGTGCCATTCTAGTTACTATTTCAACATGTCACACTGCATGTGTTTGCTGTACACCAAAATCGGGCTTTGCAGGATAGAAAAGACTGTGAGAGAAGGGATAACAAAAATATGCTTGAATAGAAGACAGGTTGAAAGACCTACAATGAAATTGTCCTTGATAAGTTTCACTGACTATCCATAGTATCCGGAGTATTTTATCGTTTGCGTCGCGTAATGCACAGCAAATTAAATACCATTTTTTAAATTCCATTTTCAGGTCATCTGCTGGCTTGCACAGCCATCGCCATGCACTGCCAGTTATTGTAAAAACTTCTGTAGAATAATACATTTTTACTTAAATGTCCTAAACTTAAAACTCTTATTGTTCAATAACTGAAACCAGCATCAATAATCAGACCACATTTTAAAGTCCATTATCTTAACTCCACTCAAGTTCAGATTACATGGAATAAATCCCACATACTGTATTCATGATTTGTTTGTATGATACAGGGCAGATATCGTCCCTGGCACTCAGACAACTGAATGCAAATTTCTATTTGTCTGAAGCAACTCTTCTCGCTTTTTTCCCCCTAAAGAGGGTCTGATGTATCACCTCTGGGCTCTGTGGATAAAAGCTTTTGTCAAACAGCATAAATATAATTATATAATTTTCATACATTACAATTTTCATGCAAGACAGGCTTGCATTTTCTTTTTTCATTCCCCAGACAGAGGTAAAAGGTTCTATTGAAAAATACAGCACATCTCTGAGGCTTCGCTTTTCTTTGCTTGGTCGGCAGGGGAAGAGAAAAAATCATAGAAGCAGGGAAGAGAGCAAAGGGAAAAAAATAAAAAGAGGACAATTCAAGGAGGATGAGGTGGAGTGAGACTGAAATTCATTTCAAGACTCTGAGTCAATGACAGGGCCCCATGCTGGTGATCTCTTACACCCACAGCCATCCTCTTCCCTGCCTCCTTGATTGGTTAAGACTTCATCCCTTTGCTCAGTCAATAGATCAGCGATTCACTCTGAGTCACTCATTTCACCTTGTTTGTCCGGACCTTCCAAATCTTCTTCGCTTCCATCCCTCTGTCCAAACCCCTCATTATCCCTCTCCCTCCCTTTAAGTGGCCTTCCAAGCCCATATTTTCTTTATTTCCATCTACTCTCTCCCTCTATACATTATAAAAAATTACTGTTATTTCTCTGTATCTCCTTTTCACTCTGTGTTCCATCTATCTAGACCTAGTTTTGTCCTCCCTCTCCTCTGAAGCTCTCATTTTCTAACTCATCCTTGAGCCTCTTCCCTCCCTCCATATAACCGATCCAAAATGAAGAACAGTTGCACTCAAGTGTGCGCACAAACACACACACACACACATTATTGCTATAGATGTTCAGTATAATTAAATCAATTAAAATGAGCAGAGTCGTTAAATTGATGCACTGTTCATGTCCTAAATCCACCAATTAAAGTAAACAAGATGCAAATGGGTGTGCTTCCATTGTTACATTGTTTGTCTTTAAAACTCCCTGTCTTAACAACATAACAACACACTCCAATGTATTTTTTATATACGGACACTCTGGGCAAGGTTTTGTGATGATGTGGGTTGAATGCTGAAGTCTTGGCATGAAGTTATGAATCTGTATCTGCCTGCAAACCACCTATACAGTAGGCACGAGCAACTATCTGTGTGCATGCAGAAGGGAATAACTGATCATGTGTGTCAGGATGTTTTTTTTGTTTGTTTTGAAAGATTCTACTTTATCCAGGCACAGTTATCTTTACAACAGATAGAGTTTAGCTGCATGTTTCCACCTGTAATCAAAATAATGTAATACTCCTAATTCACACTTAATACAACCACAATAACAATTGGCATTCATCAATTCTTTAAAGAGGCTGTGAGAAAGGAGCACACATGGGGTTTGTAAAGCCATATTTCTACATTTTATTGAGAATAATATATAATGATACCTATTTTTTAAACAAGTTGCCAAATGTATCTGATGAAATTTTTGGAGTAAATCAATAAAACTCATCTCCACCTGACTCAGACAATAGACAAACACTTTTGTCTCCAGCGCAGAGTCATTATAAGTGAGGCGGAAAATGCCGAGTAGATCGAGATCATTGTAGAATGATGATCATGCATTTCCTTAACATGTTATTCCTACCCGACCTATTTCTGGTAAAACCGTGTTATAATTATTCAGTTGAACTGTGCTTTCATCTAACTCTGCCTCTTAGTTCCATGTAGCACTTCAATGAATACACAGGATCAGTGTGGGAGCATTTGATTGTGCTTCACCTGTTTAATAAGAAATGTGTTCACCAGATGGCTACTTCATAATGTCCAAGGCAGACGCAGGGCCAGAGAGACCTGCGCTCTGTGAGTTAATGAGTACTTCCTCCATGTCCCTGTTACTCAACACTGTAGCATGGCTCCTCTAATTGATTTTGACAGTTGGAGCAGTTTTTAAAAAATTGAATGCAGAAACAATTAACACTGGCAAAGGCACAATGAGGTGGTGTACCGTTACCACCTGACCCCTAGAGAGCCAAGGCAAATTTAAATATATTTTTTAGCAGCTCGAGCTTTATTTGTACATCTCGGAATGTTCTGTTGAGCAAAACTGATCTTCTGCAACCGCTTCTTCTTCAGGGTCAGTAACAGTTGCCCACATTCAAACTTGGGATCAACCCAGTCTCTTACTGTGGGCCACTGAGCCGCTCCAGTAGAGCTGCAGAAAGTTAAGTGCCTTACTTACTCAGGGGCACTGCTGCAGCAGAGGAGAGCATGATTCATTCACTCTCCCACACCCTAGATATTTCCCTTAGAGTTTCAAGGCTTTGATATGAAAACCTTTAAATTACAGGCACGCTTGATGTAAAATGTATTTCACAACACTGTTGAATAAGGACGGGACATTGATAATGTATTAAATTATGTTCTAAAATTGTAAATCGCAGTGAAGAGAGCATGGGAGCTGCTTGACTTTGACCCATCGCCGGTGGGTCAGCTCCTGGGACTAAATGATAGTCTTTAATTTAAAAAACAGTATCTTATCAAATATGTTACACTGATGAAAGGTTAAACATATTATTTCTACACAGTACATCATGAAGGGGGGTTGCAAGGTTGAAATTTGCAGTTGAATGTTGGCATGATTCATGTGCTTCATAATCGACAAAACCAACAATAGAAGATATGCAGGTGAACTCTGTCTCTTCTTTCTTTGGGGGTTTCTTTGAGGATTCATTGAACCAAAGTCTTGTTCAGCTTTGAGGAAAATACTGCTGAGCTCTAGTTCTCTGCAGCAAAGGCCCTGATGAGTAATGAGGTTTGAAATTGTGATGAAAGAAAAACCAAGTCGGATGCCTTTACTTGTCAAAAATTGAAATGTCTTCATCCCTGTAGCAGTTCTCAGTTCTCATAAAGGGTACGCAGCAATTCCAAAGTTAAACTATTAAACTGACTGCTTATAATGTCATAACACTAAAGACATGTATAGCTTTCATGAAGAAAGGAGATGTTTCCCAGCTCAGCCCTTTACGTTCTATGCCCTTTTTCTTTTTTTATGTCTAATGCAGAAAATTATCTAGATCTTTCAGACTTATTTTTCCTTTTACAGCACTTTGACTTTGCCATGAGTCCAAGGCCCAGTGAGGTCTTTGAACACCGCAGGCTATATCTGACCATGTGAAGGAAGAGCGAGGTTTAAATGTTTAACGAAGATGCCGCGGAGTTATCTCATTTAATTCATTTCACAGCTTAAAAGTTGATGAGTCATAGAGCTCTGCCCTGATTAAAGACTCATGAACGAGACAGGTGTTTAGAGACAATCCAAGAGAGCTGAAAATTAGGCAATAAAAGATTTGGGTTTCAGTTTGACACTGACTCATTGGCCTGATCTGTTGATGTATTTAGTCATTTTAGGTAAATAGAGTGAGAATGCACTTTCTACAAACTCAGAACTATCAGCTCCATCTCCCTGTCCTTCAGACAATCTACAGAAGCATCTTTATAAAACTTTTAAAGGCAATAATTCATTTGAAGTGGAAACTTGTCCTGTCGACAGCTTTGTATAATCCCCCAATCCACTTGCTTGCTGTACTGTGAAAAGGCCTGTTTCTGCTGGAGATTGCCGGAGCCCCCATCCACAGAGAGCTTAACCGCAGCTTTTCAGACCACTCTCTCTCTCTCTCTTTCTCGCTGTTTTCTCCCTTTCTACCTCGCTACCGCAAACAAATGCAACAACACACGTGCTTAATAAAACATGTCCCTTTTTCCCAGGCTCATACCTCCACGCTTCTGCCTTCTGCTCTGTCCACTCCGGCCAGTTTTTTTGTTTCTTCCACCTAGTATCACTTGGTCAAACTGATCTAATAAAAGATTCACAGGCCGTTTACATGCACCAAATCACACCACATGCATTATGCAGTGCAGCTCGTGGTGTAGCTCTCCCCCCCGTTTCTGCTCTTTGCTATTTTCCTACTTCCTCCCCTGAACCTTCTGCCTGAAAAAAACTCTTCTGTGTCTTTGCCCCTTACCCTCTTTTACACTTTCTCTCATTGAAAACCTTCTCACCCCTCTACTCTCTGACCCTCCTCTTTCTAATGTCGTGTTTAACTCCCTCTCTTTTTGCAATTATGCTTCAAATGACACCCACACCCCTTCATATTCCCTTCCCTCTCTTCCTAAAGCGGGGGGTGAAAGTTTGACTTCTGATACTGCTGCATCATGAAAAGCTCCCGGCACAGAGCTAGACCACCCCCTGAGCTTCATCTGCGATTCCATTTTCTCTCGTTCGCATTCTCTGTTCGTCGCCCTTTCAGATCCTGATTCTCTTCATCTCTTTTTCTGTTTCCCTCTCTCACCAGCATCGTGATTCGAGCCTCTTCATTTGTTACACCCTCATTGACTCAAACTGTTGCTCCCTGAACACAATGTGAGGTGGCGGATCACTACATTTAACTTGATTTTACTTTTGATTATTTTGCTTGAACCCCTTCAGTTCTTCCTGTTCCGTAGAGACTTTGTTAACGTGCACATCAGGAAACAGTCATTATTCATGTTGGAAATGTTATTCTAATCATTTGTTTGCCAAGGCTACATCGTACGAAAACATATGCAAATCAATGAAATGTCCTTAACCTGACGCGCCAGATGGTTGGTACAGAACCATCTGGGAAGCTTCGTCTGAGACTGTTCGGAAAAGGGCAGGTGCTTTCAAAAAACACTTGGCAGGTGATTCGGTGAACCATCTGTCTATCAACATCTATCACAGTTGCAGAAGCTGGCCGTGGGAACAGCGAAAAATGATTTCCCATTGCTAAAAGTGTTACCGTTCTTTTCTCTTCTCTACATGAGGAAATATTCTCCAGTCTGGATATAACAGCATCTTTACTATCGCCTTAAGATGACAGCAGTGTGGTTAACAAACATGCACTTATCACTGCTTTCACACCCGAGACACAAGCCCAGTTGCCAGGGGTTCATTCCTCCTAGGATGCTGATTGGTCTGAACCACCGTGGTTTGGCCACCAGCTCAAAAAATTATGTAGTCTGGATTCTAACTCCAGCTGCCTCACAAGGTTAAAATGTCCTGTTGTCGTAAAAGATCCAAGAAACCGACATTAATGTGGGCGAGCAAATTCAATTTGGGATTAGAGCAAGGAGAATAAGGAGAAATGAAAAGCTGATATGATTGGTTGATATTCATGTCCACTGACAAGTTGTCATCATTACTTAGACATTGAATATGTCTGTTTCTGTTAAATGTTTCTATAGGTGAAGAATTATTAGACAGATATTAAAGCCATCAAAGCCATATTAACGCAACAATATTATAACAAATGGGATTTTCGGAGAATATATTTTTTACAATTGTAGCCATCAGACAATGTTGATATTTCAATCTTATTTCATTTGTGAACATGACATGTAGGAGATCATTTAACTAAAAGATGACTATCAGATAGCTCAAACTCAAGCCAAAACTTTTTTCTTTGAGGAAATGGAACACATTCCAAGTGTTTTTGGTATAAAATAGTTTTAATTAAAAATACATTGAATAATGGATTAGTTGTCGCTGCTGAAATTGGAGATGGCAATGGCGACTGTGCTCCCCGCTGCTTCCTTTCCTTATTTCCTGTCATTGACATAAGCTTGTAATGAAAAATCTAACTGGAGCAGTAATTACTCTGGCCTCCTTTGACCCGGAGAAACGGCAGAGACAGAGAGTGGAAGACTGGAGTGGAAGTGTTGAAACATTGAATTGTGTTATTTTTCCCTCCTTATGCTGGACTATGGCCTTTCTCTGAGGTGACATCAATTATTTCCATGCATAGGCAGATAGATATACACAAACATGCCTATTTGTTTCTGCACATACATACTCACACTTTGTGGTTTGTTTGAAACACATATATACAGTTACTGAGTGCAACTGGCCTGAAGTCACACATATGCGCACACATTTATACACACACACGTGCAGCCAAACTGGCCCCTTCATTTCAGATAGAGACATGGGAGCCCCAGATAAACGCAAACGGCTAATCAGGCCAACCAAAATAGAGCTCATCATCTCTAGGTTGGAAAGAGACTCAGGTTATCTTTAGCTGTCTGCTGGGCAATCATGGACAAATCCATTCGCATTGGAGAAGTATGGATGGTGTCAGTTGGTAGTAAGTTATACAGTGTGTACTGTGGCAGGTAATTACATGATCTGTATCCAGCTGACAATATAGCTCAAGCCCGCGGGTAGTTAACGTTGTACACCGGGGGAGAACGGCTAAATTACTTTAAATTGACAAACTGCGCCAATAAGACAGAAAAATGGGAATACAGCAAACAATAAGGGCAAATTGATTGCTAAGCATTTTACTTAGGTCTGCGGCATATGAGCAGGTGTAAATAAAATGCCAGATAAATGTATCGTAGCCTTTAAATAGTTGAAGGCATTTTGAAGTTTAGAACTATTTTGTTGCAAAAGATAATCCACTTAAACCAGGAAATTTGCCTTTTTCCTCTAACACAAAATAGACTGAATACAAATCATTGATAAATGTTGCATATGTGGGTGATAATGAAAGCAATTTCTCCATTATTCTTAAAGTTGTTTGTGCTGTAAATACCTCCAAGATTTGGTTGGATAGGTTTGTAAACTTCTTTTTTTGTTGATGTTGAATATTTGTGGTGCAGCTCTTTCTGAGCTTTTTTAATGACTTCAGACAATCTTGTGTTATTTCCACTCAATTGCACTAGCTGGAAAATGTGAAGAGCAAAATGCGACTTAGCACTTTACAGCAACAAAAGGCTAATATTATAATACACAACATATACTGTAAGCCTTTTTCAACAAAGTACTAATTTAACCATTAAATCTGTGACCTTTCATGTGACAGCATCTCCAAACACATTGAAACAATGACCTTAATGTGGTGAATGAAACCACCTTTACAGCCGCTAACAAACGCAAGCGACAGCAAACAAATTGGAAATGAATTACATTTCCAGACAAATGTCCCCACTCATATTGTATATATATATTTAATTCATATCTTTGAAGGAGAGCATAAAATGTACTTTTCAATTTATTTATTGCTTAAAACTATTGTTGTTTGTGCCCTTTGTGTGATTAAAAGCAACGTCCATCATGATAAAAAAAGGCAGGTATATACGTACGGTATAAAGGCAAGAATGCATTTCCATTTAAAATATGTGTACAAGATGAGGTAAATTAAACTACACAAATTTACTCCATTTACTATTATAAGAGGCATAATATTTTTTATCCCTGTTCCATTTTAAATGGACTTTACAGCCAAATTCGAAATCCTGTGCCCAAATCTGAAAAAAACACATGTTGACTCAAATCTTCTTGTGCATCTAAACACTGAAAATACCAATGTGGTTAATTCACCTCATTTCCTAATGATTAGAGTCTTTAACTCAGTGGCGCTGTCTATACTACCTAAACACGAGTGTATGTCCGTGAATCAGTCCTGAATCCAGCCAGTCTCCTGTTTATCTAATCTCATTTCAGAGAATATTGGCTCGGTTAGATTTACAGCAGGGCCGTACATCTTCTTTATGTTCTCTCTATAAGGAGAAGTGTCTCGGAATGACATATGTAAATGAAGGATAGGAGGTTGATGGTGAAGAATGGAGAAACAGAGGGCGGGAACACAAGCGGGAAAGGGAAGCACTGATGGAAGGGAAGTAGATGTCCGTAACGGTCGGGAGCTCTGAGGTGACGCCTCTACTTACAACCACCAACAGTCTCATCAAGACTCTAAAAGACCTTTTACTGCTTCCACACTCTCTTTCTCTCGCTTCCAGACTTTGACTTTCCTCATCCTCTCTTCCTCGTACCCCCCCCCACCCCACCCCACCCCACCCACATTAGCAAATCATCCATTACGATTATTGATCAAAACAATCAGAGAGCAACAGGGAGAACGAGAGAAAAGAGAGAAAGAACTGAAGCCTGCTACCAAAGCCTGCTAATCTCCCGCTGATATGCACAGCCTGCGTCCTGCACTAAGTGCCTGTCGGAGCTCAGCTGGAACCAAACCTATGAGTATTCTCCAACACCTTGGAGTGATGAAGAGCCATTTTGCGACAGAAAATACCAAATAACATGGATTTGGAAATGTGAGAAAGACAATTGTGCAGTTACTGATCCACTTTTGTTTAGAGTTTTTATCTTTTAATCCTTTTTGGTGAATGAAGTAAGAATTGTTCCAATTTTATTATGCATTGTAGGTGAATTTTATGGAAGGTCGAGGAAATGCTGATATTTTGCTCTGTGTTTGAGCACCAACTTCCAAAGACTTCCATGGTCAAAGTGCAGATTTATAACAACTATGGTTTCTGTGGCTGTAAGTGTTAAACGGAGCGTTTGGGACACAATGACGTATGCCCGCTGTTGCTTTATAATTTATAATTATAATGAGCACGTGCCAGAAAACACAAAAAGAATGGCAGCTATATACCAGTTTCACCAGGTTTAGTTTGCACCGCTTGGTCTGAGTTGAAAGCAACATTTTGTATTTCTGCACCACATTACTGGGATTCACAGGCGTCTTCTGCACCAATATATATTGCATGAACCACCGTGTTTTTTTCTGGTATTTGATGGATTGTTGATGTAGACTTCATCATCAACAACTGGCCCGGCAAGCTTGTTTGAGAATTTTCCTTTGTACTGAGATATTTGTAAAATGAAGGTCGTGTGGACAGAGATGTTCTTTGTAAAATAGAGGGGGAAATATCTGTTGTATCCACAGTATAATAAAAAATTCAGAACCTTTTGTGTGCTATCTGTGTGTGTGTGTGTGTTTGTATATCACCATAAAGAGATAGTACACCAACAGGGGACATGCTCAGACAATATATATCCCAGTTTGACTGAGTGATAAACCTCTCAACAGGCTTCCGTGAATAATCCATTCCATTAATGTTCCCTCTCTGAGCCCAACAATGGGCCTCCTCAACTATGACCAATAGAACTTCATTACTTCCCATTGTGAGAGAGCCAGGCTTCCTATAACATTACAGCGGCGTGACCTTGACATCTTGTTAGAGCCAACATTAAACTTTATGGGCACCGCCTATGGCGTTTAACTATGTCTGAGATATATATGGAGTCTGTTCATATGGATATGGACTGGAAGGGGGAAGGAGGAGCGTGGGGGTGAGTCGTGACATCACAGATGGACTGTTTGGTTAAGCACGTGCAAAAGGCAGAATAAATGCGCCGTTGTGTGAACAGAAATCCAATTTGTTTTAAAGACGTCGGAACCACAGGGAAGCTGAGAAGTAAACGCTGCAATAAGACGCTGTCAGCTGGTCCACGGTGTTTGCTTTCATCCGCAGCCACTGGTAGTAGAGGGGAGTGGAGATCCACAATTTGCATTGCGATCTTTCTTCAGGTAGAACCAATGTTGAACCAGACTACTTACTGCACTTATCCACTTGGCACCGTTTGAAATACAAGATCACATTAATGACACTTGACATATTGCGAAGTGCATATGAATCCAATTTTGTCCATAGCTCTGAACGGCACCATCACCTTAGTGAGATAGAACGTGAGTCATTCACCTCTTTCCGCCGTTTCCTGCTTCCCATCATATTTTCTCGACTGCTCTATGGCATCTGTCAGTGATATCAGGGTTGCACAGACCTAGAGTGAAACCCTCTCAGCATGGTCCATTAGATGTGTCCTTTAAAGGTGATAGAATACAGCAGATTTGTTGTATTACCTCTAGAAGTGCTGACCGCTGCCTGACAGTGTTTACAGGGCCGGTGCTTTGAGAAATATCTGACAGTGCATAGCCGAGACCGCTGCTGCACGACTGATGCTGTGCCCCTTTATGGCACCAGCTCCTCATCGCCCATGCTGCTCGTTCACGCTGAATTGTTTTATCAAATATGTCACACATGAAAGAGATCCTATGATAGGCGCATGCAATATCATTTGGCCAATCAGCACAGACATCTCGCGGGGGAGATATTCTGCTCAGTGGCCGTTGAGTGGCCGCCTCATTCTCCTCTTTCCACCATTTGCTGCTGTTATTGTGTTTTTCACCCGCTCTAATGCGTCGGTCAGTGATAACAGTTTATGTTTCGGGAACATTTGTGAACATAGTGTGGATCTTTGTTATTAGGGTAGACTGTAAATGTCTTGTCGACGGTGAAGAAAACTGAAGAATCTTAACTGAAACCAGGTTCAGGTGCATTGTTATAGCAGCATAACTGAGGGATGGTCCAGGGATCATCTGAGCAAGCACTTACTGTACGCTTTATTGAAGAGAGCTCCCAGTAGAGGAGCCTGGTTGCTGCTCTGCCTCCTGTCCTTTTTTTGGAAAAATCTAGGAAGCACAAATTGGACTGCATGTTGAGAGCAAATTGATCTTTTGGGATAATACCAACTATGAGCTCTTTAAGATACAATATAGCAGACAATTAAGGCTTCAAAAGTGAGGAGAATGATTTTGAAATCTATTACAGATTATAGAGAGGGCAGAAAGAACAAATATTAAATAAATATGATCTTTTCTTTCTAGTTCCCGTCACAACGCGTCACCCCGCCCTTTAGATCACCTCGAGTCGTTTCACAGACTTGTGGAGAAATCCAGATAAAGAATTACAGTCGTCCAGTTAAGAAGTAATACATGCATGAACTCATTTCCAGCATCCTTTTCACACAGACTGTTTCTTTCATTTTCCTGCAGCTCGCTTCTTAAATCATCAGGCTTCTGCCACATTGCGTAACGTGCGGCGAACACAAGCCTTTATTATTCTCTGCGCCTCAGTCCCACTCGTTCACAGCAATTACAATGAAATGTTGGCCTGTGATTAGGGACTTACGCCCGGCAAATTAAAATGCCAGCACTGCAAACCAGTAAGAAGACTTAGCTATCGTTAAGTTGACACCCAATGCTATATTAAATTTATATCACAATGGGTATGGCTTTATTAATATTGGATGTATGCACTCACAGAGAGAGGGAAACCTGATTGCACTTTCATAACCTGTCTGCATTAGAAGTGAAAAACTACCTGTGGAAATGGAAGTGGGCAGAGTTGCGGGTGGTGTGTGCTGAAAGACCCTCAGCAGCTACGGATTGCTAACTGCACCGATAAAGACCCCATTCAGGCCCCCAGTCACAGAGGTTTATGCCTGAATATTTCAAGGCATAAACCATCAGTGAGTCGGTTTGTATTTCAGCGAATCCGAGGGTAACACTTGCACAGCTTGTGTGTTTAAGTAAAAATAACATGTAGGCAGCAGAGCTCTCATCAAATGAGGCTGAGATCAAAGCCCGTGGAGCCCGGTGTTTACAGAAAAAGAAAGCAAATGTCAAGAAATGTCACAGTTTTATTACCCAGACAGAGCAGTGGCGTTTCTGTTTAGAGATGTTTAGAGAATTCTGTCAGTGTTGTAAATGATTGTGAAATGAATTCAGAAATCACATCCTTAAGTAGTGCAGTGTTGAATATTGTCCGATGTAAATTGCGGTACATTTTATTGTTGTGAGTAAACAGGAACTGTAATTTAAACTAAATTTAAATATAATTTCCATGAATAGCTCTATGATGATGTTATGCTACTGTTTGTGTGTTCACCCTTGCTCTGACGCTTCACACTCCAAGGTTGTAGGTCTTCCTCTGTCTGTGTGTGTGTGTGTCTATCCCTTTTAATGTTTTCTAAAGCAGGTCACATAGCTGAGAGGAAGCCCCTGAAGGACAGTAAAACCTGCATACATTTCACCATCTAAAGAGACAAATAAAAAAGTGCAAAGCATCATCATAACAAAGGGTGGAACGGTAGCATTGTCTCAACTCTACCGAGACAACAAGAGAACGTGAGTGAGTGTGTGAGGCAGCACCGTCCTGCACTCTGCAGCAAATGCAAATTGTCGGAAACGTTAATTGTTGGCTGGATTATGTTCAGAGGCAACATAGAGAGTGGGACATTTATTGACGGCGTGAGGAGATCACTGCATTCGATGTGAACGAGCCACACTTCGGTTGAAGCCTCCAACGTATTCTTGATTCCAGTGTGAGTGAGCATTTCATGGAGGAGCAGGGCATTAATTAAACAGGGGCCAAAAAAGAAAGAAAAAAGAATCATGCTGCTGCTACTTGTCAGGGAGATGCGTGTGTGGATTTGAGTCCCTTTCAGCATGGCCTCACTCAAGTCATCACTCTCTAAATATGGAATCTTGTTCTACTGAACCTGCCTTACCAGTCTGACAATGCATGGCTAACAATGCACACACAAATGCGCATAAACACGCAAGCATGCACACACGCACTCGCAGCACAACTCCACTCTGAATAGCAAGAAGCTCTGAAAAAGCCCCAAGTCTTATTGAATTAGATTAAAGGGAATGTAAAATTTGATATATTTGGATTTGGTGGGGCTGCAACAACAAAAGTGCACATTCCGCTAAGGCATTCTCTGTATTCAAATAGGATGTGGAGACTGAATTAAAATTAGGAGCAGAATCTTCTCAATAAATTTCAAAGGGCACAGAAGAGGGGGCCCGCTGTCGTCTTAGTTTTTGGATTCCAGTCACTTATGTTTAGACTCCCAACTGTGTCATCTGGGACTGGCACACAGAGATTGGAGATTCTCTGCTGTTTAACCATTTATCGCGTCTCTTTGAAGATGAGATTCTGTTAATTGCCTCATAATTATTGTAAATGATGTATCCACTTGACTTTATGACCCTGAAAACTTTTGATTGATATGTTTGGTGCAAATGTGGATTGTCTGTTTTAAAGGAGAATAACATTTATCTCTTTTCGACATGTAAATTCCAATTTACAAGTTCAACCAAATGTCAACGTCGGCTCTGTTCTGTTATAAGGAATGTACATTTATGAGCATGCAAGCTTCTAATTTGAGCCGGTAAAATCTGCCTCATATTCCTCGTTGATGCAGCATTCCAGAGTGCAAAAGTGCAAAAGAAAAATGACAGTTTTTCATGAGTGCAACATTTAATGGGGGATATGATATCCTTGCCTCATTTCAGACTGGAGGCAATTTTGAAGATTTGTGTTGTAGCATATTGCCTGGGGACGGGATTTATAGCTGAGCAACACAGAAATATGCAAATCCAACGGTCTCAAATTCATACTCTGACTCAATATGTTGGTTAAATTTGCTATATAGTGTCAGCTGTTGTTTACACAGCCTATATACTAAGCTTATGACAAGGTACTTAACAGCCAATGGGCCATTAAAAGGGAAAAGTTTTGAATACTTAAATCCATACAATTTTAATTATTCCATAAAAACACAGCGATGCACTTGACTTGTTGAACAGGTTAATTACTTACTACTCTCGGCCTCTGTAAGCATACAGACACGATGGCAGATTCAAAGGCACTAAAAAATGTCACTGCATCAAATCAAGGTGCAATTGAAGGCGAGGTAATTATAGCCTACTAGCAGGAGTAAATTGCTGGCATGATTTTACCAGAAGGGAAAACGCTGTGTTCCAAGGAAATAAGTACTTCTACTTTCATAACACTGCTCAGTGAAATTCAGAGAAGATATTTTGTTTGCTTGAATACTCTCTTGATGTGCACTGATTACATAAAACAATATCCAGCATACAAGGCTCTCACCGTGCGCGTTTATTGGGTTTGTCAGTTCTTTTTTGCTTTAGGCCTCATCTCTGGTGTGTGTGTGTGTGTGTGTGTGTGTGTGTGTGTGTGTGTGTGTGTGTGTGTGTGTGTGTGTGTGTGTGTGTGTGTGTGTGTGTGTGTGTGTGTGTGTGTGTGTGTGTGTGAGTGTGTGTCTGTGCGTGTGTGTGTGTTTTTGGTTAAGTGAGAGAGAGCAGGAGTGTGTTCCCCTGTTTTTAAGTTTGCTGAAATAATAATACTGTTTTGTCATAAGTGCAAACCAATTTACTGAAAATCAATATGGATTTACTGTGTGTTTTGTTTTTCTTTGTTGTACCACTGACACTTGAGACAGAGCCAGAGGGTACACACGCAAACCAGTACTTCTGCCTTTGTGGGGACCCCCCCCCCCCCCCCTCCCGGCATTTCTGGCCCCTTAACCTATACCTGAATCTTAAAACCAAGCAGTCACACTTCCACAGCAGATATCCAACCACGTTCCCAAAATATTCTCACTTCGTAAGGTCTATAACTGAAACCGCTCTTCACAATACACACACACACACGCGCGTACACACACACACATACACACACTTCAGCAACTTTGCAGGCCCCATCACTATTTGCATATTTGATATTGATATAAATGATAATTGAAATAATTGCCATTTTCGCCTTTCAAACTTTGTGCAATAACCCATGAAAAGGAAAAATGTGTAATTTTTTGAAAAAGTTAGTAAGCTATTAAAAATCCAACTAAAACCAAAAATGTATCTAGGAAATATTCAGAACATCATGGAAGCCCCTTGGGCAGCAATTACAGCTTTGTGTCTGGGCTCTGGCTGGGGACTCGTCCAGTCATAGACCTGTCCTGAAGCCCCTCCAGCATTGTCCTGGCTTTATGCTTTGGGCCATTGTTGTGCTGAAAGGTGTCGTCCTCCAGCTCCTGGTCATGTGCACTCTGAGGGTTTCCTAAAGGACTTATCTGTATTTAGCCGCATTAATCCTTCCCTTAAGTCTGACCAGTCTCTCTCTGGTACTAGCCAGGTCAGGAGCAGTGCCTGATGTTTGTCAGGCTCTGTGCTTGGAGTTAGGCAATAACAGTAAACTATTTTGTCTCAATCCACCAGAGAACGTTTTTCCTCATGCTTTCAAACTTCTCTAAATGTCATTTAACAAACCCTGAACCTATTATTTAAGTGTCTCGCCACTCTACCTGAAGGCCTGACTGATAGAGTGCTGCAGAGATGGTTGCCCTTCCAGCAGTCTCTCAGGGGACTTGGCTTGGTTAGAGTAGCTGTTGTGATCTTGTCACCTTCCTGACTTAGGAGCTTCTGGCACTGTTTCTCAGTATGGATGGAGGAGTCCTGGCGGTTACTAAATTCTTTCATTTCACAATTCTTAAGGCCATCGTGCTCCTGGGAGCAGTTAGAACTTCGGAATTGGTTTTATACCCTTGCTCTGATCTATACCTAGCCGTGTTTTTGTTGCAGAAGTTTACAGAGATTTTTCATATCTTGCCTCATCTCTCTATGACCAGTCAATTGAATTTGCCACAGATAGTTTCCGATACAGTTCTAAACACAGCTCAAGGATAAATAAAGAAAACAAGATCTGACTCTTTCAAGTGCTCCACAATCCTGCAACCCTTAATGGATAAGCAGCAATATATATGTCTCATGTGACAACAAGCTATAACAAGTTTTACAGGATAGTGTGATATATATGATAGTGTTGTTCTTTATTTATCTTTTTCTCTCTTCTAACTTTGACTGAGGTAAATGCTTGATTTTACCCAAAGACATATATGTGGGAACCTCAAATCCACAACTCAGCCCAAACAATTATATCCAGTCAACTTGCAAAGACAGTACTGTGTTCCTCTAACAAAGTTATACGGATTTAGTCTTCACAGTTTTTTTATGTTAATTTTTTTTTTTAATTATTATTATTATTATTTATTTTGTTTCATTGCCTTTTAGACAGAAACATTTGTGAAATATTAACAAGACCTTAAAGCAGGTCTCAGTTTAATCTCTACACCAGGATCCCAGGATGACACTGGCTATTAAGTCCCAAGATGGATATGTTTAAAGGACTCGTGATATGAATGATAAATCCACAGTTTTATTGCTTCTAATGCGGACTGCAAGATGAAAGGAGAAATTATACTGTTGCTGTTAGTCTGGTAGCGACACATAACAGCTCCAGACAATCTGTCTTGGATTCAATGTGTTGCTCGGAACAGAACAGGAAGCAATGGCCAGATAAAGGGCTTTTCCCCCTGTACTCCATCTCTCTTTTGGCCTTCACTACATCTGTTGCCTGGCACTCATGTATCTCTCAGTGGACGTGTATTATTAAGCTGCTGGCGCGGTTGTTGGTGCAGAACACGTCCTGGCAACACTGGCCACAAGGATTACCTGTCACTTAAGTGCAGCTACAGAAGAAAATCAGTCAAAAGTCTTAGTGCAAAGATGTATAATGCTGCATTAGAAGTTCGGGCTAAAATCAGTTTCTGTTGTGTGTCTGAGATTGGAATGCCATTTCCCTCATAGCTGGTCATGTTGAATTTGCTGTTCTGCACTTAAGAAACCGAGCATTCGTCCTAGCTAGCAATTATTTTTGAGAACTTGATTATAATGTAGGTTTATAGTTAATCAAACCTCCTCCACAGTTGTTGTAGAATGTTTCCTCGATAATTTTCAGGTTATATTTACACAAGACTAACACTGACTCAAAGGAGAAGTACAAATGAACCAGGTAATCCGATTTACACCCTCATTCATGCTAATCAAACATCAGTTTTAAATCTGCAGTTATAGTCATCTCTAACTGGGGATACAAAGACTTCCAACATAATTCGCAGATAAACTGCTGTCAAATAAACTGAATCAACTATCTTCAAGTATTCCACTTTTAAGATTTGATTACACATACTCTGCAACTCTGTTGTAAATAAGAAAGTATCACGATTACTGTCTGAGGGTAGTTTACGTTTTCATCCCAGCTCAACTGGGTGTTACCATAGAACCGTGATAAATATATTAGCAGTGATTTGATATTGTGTCAGTGCTAATTCGAAGTTGAATCAATAATTGAATATACCTGATTGAAATACCATCAAACATTGACGGTGGATCAATATTACTTTGGGACGCAAAAAATTGATGTTTAATGGAAGTCTTGATGCATTTACAACTTCTTCATGCTCCTGGATTACGTGTTAGCATACATGTTACCTTATTCAACTGTCGGAGGAGAAATGTGACCCTAGTGAAGCAAATTATAGAAATGGTTTAGCTTTTATTTATCTTGTAAAACATAATAACGTATTTTTGATCAACTATAATTAAAGATTCTTTCACACAAACTGACATTTTCTTTGTAACAGATAAACGATTGGTTCACAGTCAAGAGTGTATTTCATCAATCATCATAATGTTGAACGTTTGTTAAAGTCTGCATCAGGGCCAACAGGTAGATTTATCCAATAATCCTAAAAGTGACAGAAGCGGAAAACACACACAAAAATAAAACAAAAAAACACCTGTGGGTTGAAGTGATGACAATATCTCAAATTCAGCCAAAAAAGCATATTCACGATAGTCATCCATTATTTTACACGTGGCTCAAATCAAGCCACGTGTAAAATAAGACCATTCTAGCCAATATTTACTGATATGAAAAGTTTTTCAACTATGCCTGTGCTTCCTTATTTCATTCATATATACATATATACATATATGTGTCTCCTCCCAGTATACCCTATATTTTCCATGTTCCACTCTCCATACCTGCTTCCACCAGTCCTCTGCAATTATGCTATACCTATCTGTATCCACCAACCTGTCTCCTTTCATATTTCTCTTGAGCCGTCCATCAAACTCACACTGTTGTGTTTCCCTGTGGTTGAAGCATATTTTAGTATAACAACTTGGCTTCAACAATTTGACAATTTCCATTCATCCTCCATACCGCTTATCCTTTCCCAGCAGACATTGGGCAAACAGCTGGGTACGCCAGAGGTCACCAGTCCATCACAGGGCCGATATAAAGAGACAAACAAACACTTACATTCACATCTATGGTCAATTTAGAGTCTCCAGCGTTTATGGACTCTGGGAGGAAGAATATGAAAACTCCAAACAGGAAGACCCCAGCCAAACCAGGATTCTTCTGTCTGTGACCACCGCACCATTGTGTTGCCCCAATGTAACATTTTAATCTTTAAGATTATTTGAACTGCTTCATTATCGTCTCCCATTAGACTTTGTTATTACTGACATTGCCATGTTCCCACACAGTCACATTACAACAATGTTACCAGAAATGACTGCAGAATTATCCCTCAGATATAGCATTTGGGGAAATGTGGATGTGTGCACGTTCAGTACTTCTGCGGTACAATCTGACTGTCAATTCAAAAAAACATGAAAGTAGGCCAATAACATTAGTCACAGGGATAAAAACAGCTTTAAAAACACAAGTCTGTATCTGATGTGACCTGCAGAGGAGGACTTACCTTCCCTCAACCGCTCAAGTCACATCAGCACATATGAGCTACAACAGCTTCGCATAAGAGAAGATATATAAACACACTGAAGTGGTTATTCAAACCCTTTTTAGCCAACATCCACATTAAATGCAGTTTCTCTTTCATCGCCTTGCACGCTTTCTTGCATCCTCTGTCCCATTTGGTTTCTCTACTGAAATCAAAAGCTGTTATAAGTTGAAGATGCTGCCAACTCCAGTTATCACTCTGACTCTGACAAGCAGAGAGACTGGGAGGCTTGCACCCAGGAAATTTCATTCCCAAGCATAAGTCTATTTAATACACAACGACGCACTACATATGCAAACACCTAGCAACATATATATTCATATGTTTTAGATAAATATTTGCAGAAGTAAAGCAATACAAGTATATCAATAAAACCAAATATGCATTAATACTACTCAAAAATCCACTCCATCACTTTTTTGTCTCTAAATATTGGGCCTGGCTAAATTTACCTTAAAATTGGCTCATAAACACTAATTCACATTGCTCATTCACAAATGAGGACAAACACTTAGACATAGTCCAGCAGAGTAAGAGTCGTCTTCCTCTAATCTGAAGTTGAGACAACCTTGATGTGACAGTTTCAGTAAACACTTTGTACTGTTGGGACACTGGATAGTCTGAGAAGTTTGTTTCATGATGGTTTAAAGTAAAAACACATACATCGATAAGGATGATGAAGTGATTCTATGAATCCTAACAAGGTTGCGACAACTGTCAAAATTATTATTGTAAAACTTTCTAGACTTTGTGTGTTTGTTGGCATGGCACCACATACACTATACAATTACTTGTGTTATTGTGTGATTATGTGTAGTGTTTGTACATGTGAATGTGTCTTCATCAAAACTATGTGATGGGAGTAGAACGTGTGCTTTACTGTCAAATCTCCTCAAAGTTACACTCGAAACTTTTGGTCTAATGGGACCATGAAGACAGAATCAGGGACAGTTCGGTTGCCAACTTGAAAATCAAAGAAGTACGCTTAGAGTGTCGCAACAGATGGACAAGATGTCAATGAAATATAGAAATAAAGGGAGTTGATTAAAAATAATAAAGCATGGAGCAAATAAAGGAGCTGTGGTAGATTTCTACAACAGTGTCCACTGTCTCCTCACAAACCTGTTCCTGTTGTGCCTGATGAGCACAGATGAATGACAGCGATAGACCCACACTTGTCACAGAATGTGCTGACAGTTCATGGATGGATGGCTGGAGACAAAACTTCATAACAACTATCAAGAGAAAAGACTTAATAATAGCAGTGCTGCCACTGATGGATGGAATCAAATCCTTCCCCAGGTGGACGAGACACATGAATATGTACAAACTCACATTTGCCTCTTCGCAAACATCCCATTCCCACAGAGAAGTACCTTGAACAGCACTCAATATTATATTCATTGCTAACAACTGTGACCTGAATATGTCGCTACCTATTCTCAAATTGCTACAATGCTGCCCACAGAATGATGAGCTGCATTCTCAGCCACAAGCTTAAATCATACTATGGATGATGCAGCAACTGCTACCCTCAGCCACTCTGTGAGAGAACAGTGTTCACTATGCAGTTTTCGAGGCGGTTATTATCCCAGAAGGGGAAACTTGGCTTGTAATCAGGTGCATAAGATAAAAGATAGTTAAAAGTACAGTATAAAACATATTGCGGGGCATAAAGGTATAGCTACACATTTTGTAAAGATGAAACAGGAGGCAAAGATCATTCTGGGGACACATTTGTTACAAAACACACTCCTACTACTAGTAAATTTAGTGCTTTCCTGATTTGGCTTCAAAGTCAAATTCCTGGGCATTCAAAACCTACACAAAATGTTGTGATGTGTGGAAAAAATAATCAGTTTAATTCTACCTGATGCTGTTTGTAAATATGATACCGAGATTTTACCAAATCCTCAGGTTTAGTGGATATATCAACTGCTTCACAGCTAAAATATTTGATAGAAATACATGTCTTCTTTCTTCAGGCTGATTCACTTTACTTTACTTTAGAGTTAAAATGCTCACATTGAAGTTTCCTTTCACAGTCCAACTGACCCAAAGACTTAAAGTTGCCCAGGGTGGGACTTTGATAATTCCCCAGGATTGAAGACCTGGCGGGAGTCGTACCCTAACTTTAATCCTGTCTCTGAATGTTTTTCCCAGGAGGCTTCAGACCCCCGTGAACAGCAATGAGGTGGTTGCCTACTGCTAGATATCTCAAAAAGTCTTAGCAATTATAAAAGTATCTAACAAAGTCCGACCAAAGTGCAACTTCAAGACTGATAAATTGAAAGAAATGTGGAGAGGTGGCAGTCTGAATAATGATGGGATATGATGTAGGTTCAATGCAGACCAGCTGGGGTTTTCTGAGCGTTGTGTAACAGGGTGTCTATTTGATGACTATATTTAGTCCCCAACCCCCTCCCAAAGCTGTGATGAGGTTTGATTCCTCTGTGCTTTACTTTAAATGAACTATTCTAAAAGAATTATCTGCCGTCACTACAATTCTCTATGGACACTGAAGACCGTATAAAACAATTCATCACCCCTACAGGCGAGCACACACACACACACACACACACAAACTTGAGGTTGTCACAGAAACCACTTGATTTGCACAGGGACGGCAAAGACACACACATCCAGTACATAAACAACATGTAGAACTTCATCTTCTCTATTATATCACCAGAGATGATAACCTCATAACAATGCTAAGGTTACTGCAGAGTATCAAGGCAATACAAAAATAATCTCTTTAGACACTCAGAACCCGATCAGCAGAGGGAAATTGTGTATAGAAACAACTCGTATCAATTCCTTGCGTCGGCAAAATATGCTCACAATGATATAAGATTTAGGCAGGTCTATATTATTGCAGCTCCGCAGCCAGTTTTCTCAACCACCGCTGCTCTGTTGTGATAAACGTTAAATCAATCTTTTCTGTATCATGTTGTTTGTTATGACACGTTGTCTGAACTCACACACAGCTTGCCTGGACCTCGGACACCTCAAGAATAGAACTTTATACTGAGAAAGATAAGCGGGTAAGAGACAGAGGGAGAAAGGATACGGGGAAAAATTGCAACAGAGACTTAAGAACAGGGCGAGGAGAGAGATATGACAGAGACAGAAAGGAAATAATGCAGAGAGAGAGAGAGAGAGAGAGAGAGAGAGAGAGAGAGAGAGAGAGAGAGAGAGAGAGAGAGAGAGAGAGAGAGAGAGAGAGAGAGAGAGAGAGAGAGAGAGAGAGAGAGAGAGAGAGAGAGAGAGAGAGAGAGAGAGAGAGAGAGAGAGAGAGAGAGAGAGAGAGAGAGAGAGAGAGAGAAAAAAAATCACAACAGAAGACAAATAGCTGATACTGTGCTTACAATTCCGTCTCTCCATTTATCAACCCGTGGCATTCTCCCACAGTGATTAACTTTGTTCTCTAATGCTTTGTAGTTCCTCCTGTCAAAGATTCCCTTTTCAAATTTAGGGAAAAAGAGAAGAGAGAGAGAAAAAAGGTTATTTTGATGTTGCTTTCCATTGCTGTATGCCCCATAGCTGGTGACCTTGCCTTTGAAAATTATGCTGCAGAAAATCTTTGGAAAGTAAACAAGGGAGACGAACAGAGGAGGGGAATCGAAAACAGATGCCAGGACATGACAGAGGTGCTGAGTTTGGCTTCAGGAAGCGAAAAAGAAAAGAAAACATTTACACATTGGGTTTGCTGCCAGCACATGGTTGATATCATATAATTGATATCAACATTTTACTGTTGATATCTTTTACTGGCTGTTCCACATGAATTCATACAGTGGGGTCTGAAAGTGTGTTGGAACCATTTGTATATCTGCTTAATCCCACCAAAGACATGTGAAGACACTGGCTAGATGTTATAAAACACCTCGAAATTTAAAAATATCTCTCTGCTATCAATATTAATCACTTTATTCTAAACCCAGACACGCTTTTGTTCACACACATGCATAAACAGAGCACACAGAGCTGAATCTTGAATAGGAATGTGATCCCGTATTAGTGAAGAGCTATAGCTACTTGGAAAATTGCCACTGACAGCGAGAGAAAGGAAAAGAGAAACAAGAGAGCAGACATGAGGATTAAAAATAGAGGGGGAAATAGAGGGGCGCCACATTTACATGCACAAAAGAAACCAGATTAGAGGGAGAAATCAGGTTGAAGCAGAAAATGGAAAATGCTATTACGTGCTCTCCAATAACCAGATTACCGTCAAACTTGTCTTGACATGCAACTGGTCTGTAATAAAATGTATCCTCTATGACTAGGAATGGGCGATGTCTGAAATAAACCAAATGTATTGCTGCTGGTTTTCCAGGGAATCTAGTAAATGACTACATTGCAAACTTCAAGTACAGGTTGACAGACATACACACACACAAAAAATACTCATATAGAAGTCACAAATACTCGCCTACCCACCTAGTCCACTCTCTTGGGCAAGTGTGTGTAAGATATCTTAGTGTGATGTGTATTTTTGTACATGGAGCTAAAATGAAAACAGCCCTGAGAGAGTCAAAGAAATAAAGCTCCAACATGAGTGATGAGTTCATACGAATTGGGTCTGAAAAGAAAACAGCAGCACTGGGGGTCACGACGGTGAGAGTTGAACACACATACAGCAAGCTCTCATTTCCACCCTGAAGGAAAATTACATGAGAGGGCTGGTGATATGCTGAGTTCTGCCCTCCTGCCGAGGATGGTAAAAACGTTATGATTTGTTTGCTCCCAATGGCCACTACAAGTGGGAGAGGTCTGTTGTCAATGTTTTTGTGAGAGAGGAAGAGTCCAAGAGGGGGGTATAGAGGGGCTGAGCGAATAAATATGCGGCACATATCTTTGCAATGAAGCAACAGCTCAAAACACACAATGTTCACCCCTATGATGTGCACACACTTGTGGTATGAGTGGGTGTTTTACTTCTCTGCCAAACTAAAACCAAGTTTTATGACATTTGACAGAGGTGTTCAAATGAAGAGGTGTGAGAAAAGAGGTTTGTGAAAATGTCCCCACAGCCTCACAAAGCAAAATAAAAAAAAAGAAGCTATTTATACTTGTATACACACAGAGCTATTCCTGATATATATTCTCTCCTCCCTCTATCACATCGAGTTTCAAGCCTTTAAATTATAGTTGTAATATGAGCTGAAATCAGTACTCATGAATTACTCATCCTTCTCTTTCAGTAGTTTATGATTTATCAAATGCAGCAGGGAGCACATCATAAAGCCCACGACAAACCCTTTATAACGTCGCTAAACTTGCTGAACTCACATCCAACTTCAGAGCACTTCTATATTTAAATTTTAATTAGCTCATTTATAACGAGACTCTGCGTTACTCTGGCCCTGTTGATTGCTGTTGACTCTGTCACTGATTGCCATGGAGAAGAAAAGCGAAGCTATTTGTGATGCTGCTTTCTGTTACTAAATTAACATGTCAATGTAGTTTCTGATATGTAAATTGCTTTTGGACCACGCTTGCATCCTTGGTTTTTTGTTTAAAATTTTAAAATGTCACAAACAAACAAACACACACACAAACAGACACACTTGAAACAGCTCATCTCCACACATGCCAATAGAAATGTACTCTCAAATCCCTCACACATTCAAATCAAATATCATTCCCCTCTCAGGGCCAATTGAGAAGTTTGCTGAAAGCCTTTGACATTTCAACACAGGAACAGTCTTGAACAAATTGTGTACACTGCGGCAGAGGCCTCCTTGTAAACACATGCACAAAATAGATTTACCCGTTGAGCACTCAAAGAGCAGGGGGTGAGAAACACAGCCTCAAAAAATGGTATTGGAATATTCAGGCTGACCCAACAACACTAAGCTGTCCAAAAATTGTAGGAGGGGTAAAGGACAAATATCGCCCCAGGGTATATGTGCTTGGTGATTTTAAATAGCTAGAAATGCCAGCTTACAACAGCAACAAAGGCCACTGTAGTAGGTAGGACTGCTAATGGGCATATCACAAACTTAACACTGACATTTCAGACACTATTACGCGACAGACATTGATCGCGACTGTGTGCTCACCAGCAAGCAGAGATTTAACTTAACTTGAGGTTCTATATTCTTGTATTAACCACATTTCGCCTGGACATGCCACTACTGGATTATAAATGTTTTATGCAAATAAGCATGTGTAACTAAGCAGAACATGTTCAGTCACTCAATGGATCGTCATTTCAATGTGGTGGATGGGTTCGCAGTTATCCTTGGATCTGTGTGTCAGGGTAACAGCCCCTGGAAGGATCGTCAAACTAGGTGGTCTGGCAGTTTTCATCCAAGAGTGAAGATGCTGGGACGAGAATCAGCACTTACATGTCTGACGTCATGGTTGTCTGCTGGAAAATGGTTGATTTCTAGTCAAGTGGGGGAGGGGGGTTAATGGGGGTGTTTTTCGTTAGTGAGGGTAAAACGGAGCGTGACATTGACAGGCAGATTAGTGCTGTGTCAGCAGTAATGCAGGTGTTTCATCACACTGTTGTGAAGAGGGAACCAAGCTGACAGGGAAAGCTTTGGGTTTTAACAGTCGCTCTGCGTTCCAACACTGATCTGTGGACGTGAGCTTTGGGTAAGGGTTTGACATGAGGCTGAGGAACTAAAACACGTGGTGAGAGTCTGGAGTAGATCTGTTGCTCCTTCCCATTGAGGAGAGCGGGTTGAGGCGGGTTGAGGCATGTGATCATGATGTCTCCTGGGCTTCTTCTATTGGAGAATATCCGGACACATCTAATAGTTATTTTATTTCCAAGGGTAGACCCTTGGAAATAAAATTCATAACAACACTACTGATCAATTCACATTGACCATTTAGTTCCATTAGGAGTAATTTACCCATTAAGAACCGTGGTGCCTTCTAAAAAGCTTTATAAAGCCGAGGAAATGTTTGGAAACAGCCTCTTAAAGGGTTTTATTAAATTACGCACATCGACTAAAACTATTTATTTCTCAGCCTTAGAGGCAGATTAAAAATATGGCATTGAACCATTTGAGAGCTTAAACCTGTGGCTTTTATTGTAAAATTTACTCTGCAAGCATTCTCGTAGCACAACCAATAAAAATACTAATGTTTCTGGTTTAAGAAAGCTAAAACTTCTCTATGTCACTGGCTGCCTCTTCTCTTTTTCAAACCGTTTGTCTTCTGTTCCAACTTGCTGTAAATAGGTTAATGACTATTTGCATGTTGGAGTCTTATACAGTAAAAGTACTGTGAAAATATTTTCTGGGTAAATCGTGGCTCATCTCTGCCGAGCTTTCTTTTTTGGCAAATGATAGAGCAGACACAGTATATTCACATAGCTTATCATTTTAAAATTAATTCATCCATTTTAATATTAATCTGTTAATGACTTATTCATTCTAATTGCCTTTAGTCCTCTTCAGATCTTTTTAACTTTCCTTTTCATTTCCTCGTTTCTCACTCCGAGTTCCTCTCTGTATCGTACCTCTGTATTCAAACCCCTCACATTCCCCGACTTCATCTCCTTTAGGTTTCCCATCCTCGTCTGCCTCTCATCTCTCTTCTTTTCTCTCGCATTTTAAATCACTGTAGACTTCGGTTGAGTCAAAGAGCAGAAATGTTCTTGTTCTTGTACAGATTTCTAACAAATTCACTTATCTCAAATGTGATCAACTATTTTTACCAGGTGTTTCCCACTTAGATCCCAGTGAGGCCTAAACTTGTTTACACCCAGCGGTCAGTAGACAAAGGAAAGGAAAAAAAAAAACTTCAGAGGGAACTACAGTTTAATCCAAACATGTTTATCAAACACTGAGTTATCAACAAAGATAGGGATTGTTAACAAATTAGAACTTTTTTGGAGCTTCCTCCTGAGACCCCTTTTTTCCCCTCCCATATACTTCTCTGCAGACGTGGTTAATCATTTCATTTTAGTGTATATTCATTATGATGTAATAAAGTCTAGATTTATTCATGTCGTGAAATTAAGTCGGTTTGACACATGGTTAACACAGTTTCATCAGGTTTTAATTAGCAAACACAGAAATTTGCAGTCATTTGGAAAATGGTAAATGGACCCCTATAGCGATTTACACTAAAAGCCGTATTCAACCTTTCACACAGCGCTGATGTGCTGCACTCTTTCTATCACACACCATTTACGCACTGAACGGTAAGTTTCCTGACAGCTGCTGGCAGTCTCTTGTCCAAGTTTACTTCGACATGAGGACGAAGGACCAGGACATCGAACAAACCTTCTGGTAACTGGACGACCTAATCAACCTTCAACTGAAGCAATTGAGCCACCAGACCGTCTCGATCTCTCTTCTTAAAATTGACATGTCTTACTGATCCAAAGAATATCCGCATTATAGGATCGAGACCTTAAGCGAAATTTCCATTTCACATATAAAAAACATGGCAGGATATTCTCTGAGTTTTGAATAGGGGTCTATCCTTACCACCTGGGCCTTTTTCTGCAAATTCCAATCCTCTTTCCTTGTACTTATTGTTTCCAGTATCTCAACCCTTTCCCTATGCACAAATCATTTCAAGAAGCACTCCTGTTGCTTGGTTACTTATGAGAGAACCAGATTGCGAAATCATCTGGAGCGTCTGCTTTGAGCTATTGGAAAAATTTGGCATGGTTAACAGAAGCAGGAAATCCGTAATTACAATTTTACCAGTTTTCAAAGCATAACAGCAGTTCTCTTTTATAGCCACTGACAATGTTATTAGATTGTAAACAATTTGTGGAAGTGTGGGATGAAAAGATTGTTTCTTGGCATCACTCATTCAGGCACAGGATTTAAGTGGAGTGAGGTGAGACGACTGTGTAAAGAGGTTTGACAAACCTAAGAGTGTGCACATCACACATGGACAAAGAGGTGAACAGTAAAAGCTTTTATTAGTGTCTCTGTGAAGCAATCTGCTGAGTCACATTCTAATTTCCATGTCGGGTAGCTTTTCTTGTTCATGTTCACAGAAATGAAATTCGATGCCAACTCAGAATGCTGTGTGAAACTTCTGGCAAGTGGCTTGATGTGAGTTGAGATAAAAATCCGTTTGACATTAAAAGACATTTCCCAAAGTTAACATTTACAAATGTTATCAGCTGGAAAGCACAACTAATTTAAGTCGTGACGTGATCCAACTGACTCATCCTTGTTGTTTCTCTTTTCGTGTTCTTCCTTGTAGTTTTTGACAGATGCCAGCGGAACATGTTTTCAGTCTGTTATAATCAATGTCCCAGTCTCTCTCTCTCTCTCTCTCTCTCTCTCTCTCTCTCTCTCTCTCTCTCTGCCATTTCTTTAACAGTCCCTCTGTTTCTTTCTTATTTTCCCCTCAGCTCCTTTTAGGGTTCCATTTCTTTATTTATTAATGTAACCATATAATTATTTTGTGCAAGTGTCCATGTGGGTATTACAAAATACATGGTCGAAGTTTTCAATTAAAAAAAGAGAAACATATATTATTTTGAAGATAATAAAACTCAGAACTCTCAAGTTTATTTGAAAAACAGAGCTCATAAATGGCTTATGAGCATTTACTTAATCTCAGCCAGGCCTAAATGAGAACTGAAGAAGCTACTAAATTATATCTGATGTCTTCATGAAGAAAAGAGAGACCATGTAGCTGCATGAAGCAAATTAGGGCTGTGTCACAACATTGTTCCACTTCAATACCTCGGATCACACTATAATAATTTATTTTAACACTGCTTTAAGTCTACGGAAGGTGCAGAATGTTGCACAGTTGCTTTAAACTGACACAATCACATTTTAATCCAGGTTAAGGATGCGTTTTTAACCTGAACCAGTCCCAGCCCAAGAGAACTAACCGAGTCCAACCTGAACCACACAGGGATTCTGTATATGTGTCTGATACAGTTGATGCACTGATGGATCCCGATGGACCTGATCAGGCTGACATAACTTGTTGACTTGTTTTACTTTGGTGACCTGCAGTATAAACATCACTGAATACGCACTAAATGACAGAAACAGAAGAGTATTGCATATGACAGTACCACTCACGCAGTGCAGAGTTCAGTTTTGGTTTACCTGGCTTTGTACTGTAAAAACGTTTTCCTGTCGACTCAAACCTCGTCAAAAGCACAGGGCACAATGTGCAGTCAAAGCCGGCGCTGCCTCCGTGGCTCTGTCAGCCAATGCACGCAAAGACAGACCACTCAAAAACTAACCTGTCTGTTTTTTGCGAGATATCAGATTTCCTCAGGGAAAGCATTCTGTGCTGGACCTGCTCCGAAGACATTTCATTCCATGAAACTTTCAAGAGAGCTGTGATGGAAAAATGCGTCTTCTCGGGAGAATGAAAAAGGCAATTGGATTGGCCATAGCCACTAAACAGTTTTCTGTCTAACTTTATTCAACTATGGTATCAATGTTTCTGTCAATCTTTAATATTAAACATATTTTCCTTTACCACAAGCTGTGAACTGTCACCGTGCAATGCATAATGCCCCATTGGTTCATGGACCACAAAATGTCCTGTTCACAAATGGAGGAAGGGACGTTTAACTATATAAAAGTTTGGAAATCAAAATATACCATTGTGCAGTTGATGAAGTTCTTTATTTTTCTGTCTAGACTATGACACAAGGAACCAGACATTACTTTATGTCAATCATTTTGTTCTGTTTCTGAATGAGAGCCTAAAGACATTTTCCATCAAAGCCTGATGGGAAAGAAAAAGAGAGAAAACGGACAAAGAACTGGAGAAATGTTAGAAAAAGAAATAGCAAAGTAACAGACAGGTACACAGATAATTACATTCCTGGTCATGTTCATCTGTTAGCTCACATTGACCCTATCAGAGACACTTTCAGAGACACACGTATGATGAAAAAGTCAAGGAGAGATTTCTGAAAAACTGGCCTCAATGTTCTTTGTTTCCTCCATTTTCTTATTTTCTCTTTTTACCTGTTTCCTTTTCCTATTGTTCCTGTTTCTTCCTTTTCTTTTTCAATCTCTTTCATATGTCAGAGAGAGGATAAAGACACATGGTAAATTATGTTTACTTAGCATCTTATATCACAGAGAAATGCTGGGGGAGGACAAAGCCAAGTTTTCTCACACGGATAATGAGCCTATATTTAAAAGGAACACAGATTCTTGTACGTGTCACTTTAGCATTATGAATGTACAAAAGATAGTACAGTTAATTAAGAGCTGAAAACTTTCTTTGCAACCCATTTCAATGCTCTTGTAAATGTGACTGATACAGGCAGATGTCTGCAGTATTTCCCTTGAGAGAGGGCGATTTTACTGTAGCGTGCCTGACATTTCATATTAGTAGTAAGCTATTTGCCTCAAAATAATATCACAATCTATTCAACATAATCATAATCCACAATCTGAACCCTTTATTCCCAATCTTGAAATGTACTGTTGGGCAAATCCTGATTCTATTCAGACTTTTGATGCATCTATTTTTGAAACACAATATTCCATTAAAAACAATGGGAAGTCATGCCATGCCTCTATAGTGTCCATCAGTATCCTGATGCTAGTTCACTGTGATGGGTGTGAGTCATGGCAATGGGAACCTGAAAACCAGGATTCAACCCTGAGCCGTTTGTACCATTTACCATCAATAGTCAAGTGAGGCAGATCAAGCTGGCACTTGTCATGGCCATCTCTATTCATGCCAGTTAGACGTGCCAGCATCACCTTGCCTGTGTGTTGGCAAACCAGGTAGTTGACAACACCTCATCTAGGCCCATTAGTGTCCTGCCAAGTCAGATGAAGGGGGAGATTTACCGGCCTCAGAAAATCCCAGTAACTGCCACTGGTGAAATCACTGCTGGTTACGTTTACCGAACAATTTATATGAGGTCAGTCAGGATAATCCACGGTGATATTATCAGAAACGTACCTAGGATTATAGATAAATGGATTACATTCAAGATATCAATTTAACAGGATAAAAAAAAAAAAAAATAGGCAAATAGGCGAAATTGGCATCTGCCTTAAGTAGGTTCGCTTTGATTGTAACTGTTGGCAAAGTTGATATTATTAACAGAAAGACAAAAAGATGGAGAATTATGTGAAAGGGGAGGAGAGCAGGGGGGATTTTCTTTTACATGAGGAATGAATCTTAATTAATTTGCCCTCCGAAACATCTCTGGATCCCTACGACTCTGAAAGTAACATACAAAATCACCGTTGACCCATTAAATGAACAATAACTATCACCAGCAACTGTCCAAATCTTTCAGCATAGCCAGGTGCAGAGCTGGACCTCACAAAGGTTTACATTGTGGGGGAGAGGGACGGCTTATCGTTCCTATGCTGAGTATTGCTACCCAAGGCAGCTGGCAAAGGCAGGAGCCCCTCAGCTGATAGAGATAGAGATAGTGAAGGCGCTGAAAGAACATGTTCCCCCTAAAACTTCTGTCTCGGTGTGCCAGAGGCATTTCCCTCAGACCAGACTCTGTTTGTTGCATAACAAGCTAGAAAAAAACTGCCCAGGAACCAGAAACATCCGCACATATGACTTAAGGCCACAGCACAAACTGTTGCTCCTTAAAAAAACAGTGAACACCACATATTCATTGTTGGTTGTCAATACCTCATCTTCCTCGGAGTTTAATGACTACAGGGTGACAACAGGAAATCAACAAACTGAATATCATCTGCTATGTCAGCTGTTACTATGTTTGGGGTTTCACTGACTCATTTTCTTCCTTTTGTCACAAATATTCTATCTGCAATTTAAAGTGTGTGATAGTATTAAAGTTTTTTTTTTTTTTTTTTTAACATCTTAACTGTGCATTCTGCTGCCACATAAAAAAATGCAAAAAACTATATATATACTTTTTGTACATTTCATTAGGAACGCCACTAAAACCCGATGTTCTAAAAAACAGTTTCAATTTTTGGTGGCATGGATTCTACATTTCTTTTGAGATTCTGGTCCATGTCGAAACGATTGCTTCTGCAGATTTGTCAGCTGCTCATTCACACTGCAAATCTGCAGGTTTACCAAATCCCGAAGAGATCGGATTTGGATCTGGTGACTCATGTTCATGAAACCAGTTTGAGGGGATAAGTTCTTTGACATGATGCCTTATCAAGCTGACAGTTGGCATTAGGAGGATAGAGGATGGTAGATGGTGATTGTGAAGGGAAGCGCGTCGTCAGCAACGATACTCAGTATCTCGGTGAGGCTTCCAAACTGGGATTGATTGGTATTAAGAAGCTAAGAGTGTGCCAAGAAGACATTCCTCACAACATTTCAACACTGCCACCGCCTGCCTGGACTGGACACGAGGCAGGCTTGGTTCATGGATTCATGCTGTTAGCAACTGTTTAACAATTCAACGATTTATCAGAGCTGGTGCCATTTCTTCTGGTCTTCAGACTGTTCAGTTTGAGTGAGCAAATGACCCCTGCAGCCTTAGATTTGTGTCCTTGATTGACACTCAGGGTTCGACATTTTGTTCATTCCCAGATGACTCTCTGTTCACCACATTTGTAAAGGGTGGTTATCTGAGTAACCATAGACTTTCTGTCAGCTCCAACCAGTCTGACCTCCCTCTATAAGCTCTCTCATCAACAATGCGGTTCTGTCCTCAAGACTGCTGCTCACTGGATGTTTTTGTTTTCTGCACCATTCGGAGTAAACCATGGAGAATACTGTTCAGGAAAATCCCAGATCAGCAGTTTCAGAAGTACCCAAAGCAGCGGGTGGGACACAGTCAAAGTCACTGAGATCACATTTTCCCTTATTCTGCTGTTTGATGTGAACGAGATCCCAACCTGCATCGTCATTATTCTGTGTGTTGTACTGGGGCTAGTGATTAAGTGATTGGACAATTGAGTTATTAGGGAGGTGTATGTGGTCCTAATAAAGTGCCTTGTGAGAGGACATCCCACTTGGGCGTAGTGAGATGTTTCATGTGCAGATGTTTCATGCTGGGGAGTCATTACTGAGGGTCCAAGTGTAGGTCATCTCATGTGGTGCGGTGACCTACACCAGCGTGGTCGGACACATCCGTCCGAGTTGTCGATGCCAACGAAGACTACAGCGACAAAATAATACCACTGAACATTTGGGCTTTTCACACATCACATCAAATTCACCTTGTGTGTAACCCTTGGCAAATGGAAAAATAAGACTGTCTGTATTCATATTCTGCTTTTCTGCTGAGCCGCACAGCCAGACAGGACAGCCCTTGATAGGAGTGCAGTGTCTGTGCATTTTGTGTTTGTGGGTGTGTGTGTGTGTGTGTGTGTGTGTGTGTGTTGTGCATAAACACCTGACTGCCAAGGTGTACCACTTTGAATGTGTGCATCCGATATGTAATTTTATACAAAAAGGTAGACTGCCAGCAAATGCACCCAATTTTACACTCTCATCGGTGTCCGCCGCCTGAATGTGCATATTTTTTTCAAAGATCCAAATCTTATCCAATGGAATATTGGTGTGAAAAAACAACAACACCCTATCCTATCTAGATCCAACCCTTTGTCAAGATCTACAGCAAAATTCAAGTTGTTCTTTCCTGGCCCATGTCCCACCCTTCCACCATGTGTCATAGGAAACCGTTCAGTAGCTGTGTGTAATCCTGAAGACAAACAAACAAACCCACAGAGACATGTGCTTCCTGGCGGAGGCAATTCATTTGAATTTGTTTTAAATAATTAATTCCCACACGTATGCGATCCACAGCATGATTCCTCTCAGAGACTGCATGTGTACATTTTTCCATGATGCCGCAGTGAGCCTCAAATTGGTTTGCTCTGGTCTGTTCTGTCTCACCTTGATGTTCCACTAAATCTGCAAAACACTTTGTTGACATAATGTAGTAATCCCCCTGGAGCACTCTAACCTGCACATACAGTACATGCATGTAAACAGAAAACAGATCTATGACACAGAATAAATGAATTTGTACATAGCGCCAATATGACCAGCAGCTAAAGGAGCTCGAATGTGCACATGCATTCATTTCACAGCTCGACTTTGTTGTCTAAAGTCAATTTCACTTTAGTGCTGTATGTTGACTTTGGACTCCTGCTGCCCTGTAGCCACAATACAAACTAATCCACTCTTCCCCTCACCACTAAACCTTTCCTGAATTACAGCATTGTCCTATTGTGCATGTCCTCTTCTAAGCTCTGCTAACTCCCTTGGGTGTGTGTGTGTGATTGTATTTTTTTCTCTGAGTGTGCACGTGTTAGCGTGAAAGTGTTTTTGACATATAGACAACTTGGAAATGGAACGCAAATAGAGTCCCATTTCCTTGCCCGAATTTATACCTGCGCACAGAATATAATCACACATTCTCCCCCATGCACGCACACACACGCACACACACACATGCACAGGTCACCAGAAATCAGTAAAATAAATAGGACCAAAAACAACAATATCCTGATGATTAGAGCTGGGACCTTCAGACTAAAGAGGATTTGTAGCTTAACTTTTTAAGATTTAGCTACAAGACTTATGCTCAGGACCACAGTGTAATTGAATAAGACATTTGCATAAGGATTACCAGTAGCCAGTATTAATTCTTTTTTACCCCAAAGAGATATTTTCAGTCAAGTGAATAATGGTTATATTAAAAAAAAACAAAGATGAAGTAAGCAGCAGTAATGAAGAGATTTAACTTATTGCCATTGCTTTATGACTTGTATTAAAATGCCTGAAATACAACTTCATTGATGTGTGAAGTTTATAAGAGTCCCTACTCTTCTTCAAGACACACAGCTTCCCCAAAAGCTACAAGCACAGAGGCGGAGCTAAACTACAGAAGTGTCTTATAACTTCTCATTTTATTGGGACTATCTGCATGGAGAATGATGGGCTGGAGGGAGGTAGAGACATGGAAATAAATAAAGAAGATAAATATAGATTTGAGAAAGGCAAGAAGGGAAACTGATCAAACCCTTATATATGTAGCTACCAGTCAACAAAGTCAACTGATAAATAATACAACACTTTTTAACAGTGCTACAAAGGACTTCTTTTATTCCCCATACCCATTAAATTGTTCCTTATTGTTTGTTGACTCCAAGTCTGGACAAAGATAAAGAGGCTGATAAACATTTCTGCTGAAAGACGCACTGCTGTGCGACAAAGAGAGAGAGAGAGGTAAATCTTCTCGTAATTCCTCCATGCAGTCTGGCATGAATGAAACGGAAGTTAAAAATCAGATTTATCTCATAGGATGGAGCCAGATGTGATTTTCAGGATAGATTAGTGGCTGTGGTCTTACAGAGCTCAAGAAATACACATCTTGCAGAAACAAACAGCAACATTACTTCCATAGAACTGAAGTAGCAGTGAAGTGGGTGCAATGAGCTGCACATGTGTGAATAATCAACTCCAATAAAACTGTTTAATCTACGTGATTAAATGTGTGCATTTCCTACTTTAACTTTTATCTTTAACTTTTGCATTTACACTTGACTCATACTGCCCGACATCTGATGCCTGCGTGATCATCTTGAAGACAACAATCACAGTTTAATGCGTGGGACACACAACACAGCAATGACCACGAGAACACACAGACACTGTCCACCCGCTTACAGGTTCACCAGAGTGTTTGTTTCAACACAATCTGATTGGTTTGCTGAATGAAAATCTGAATTCAGCTAAACGTCTCTCATACGCAGCCCATGTGACACAACGGAATCACAATTTAAAATGGCAACGCATGATGTCACCACCTCAGAGCCTGCCCCGACCTTTATGGGGCCCAAAGTAGAATTTGATTTAGGGGACCCCCACCGCCTCGTTGCCACAAAAACTATTGACCATTGGAAGTGCTTTTGCCGGGCAGTGCGCACTCTGGCTGAGCCTGGAATGGAGTCAAAGTTATAATTATTATTATTATTACCCCAGTCCGCCCCTGATCGACTGCATATCGTCACACTGTGCATCCCAGCATGAGCGTGACCCCAGCTCTGACAGCGGTAGCAGGAATTGATTAAACCAGTAGTATCAACTTGCCAGTCCTTAAACATTTTATTGGGTTTTTGAAGGGTTGCCTCGATTGACTTACTATATCCTGATATATAAAAAAAAAAAATCAATCTCTGGCGTGAGGGATTTAAAGGGCTCTCGGGGGCCCTCTCGTAGCCAAGGGGCCCGGAGCAGACGCTTAGTTCCCTTATGCTTCGGGCCAGTTCTGCACCACATTAAAGGAGAGTGAGCAGGGTTTCTATTGAAGCATCCAACATATCGGGGATTCTGATTTAGTGATTGTTTTAGATAGGGGTAGGCTCTTGTTACTGAAATTGTATGCCCAGTATATCTTTTACTTACTTTTTCCTGGCAGACATTTTGACAGGTCACAACAGAAACCGCACAGGTGCAATAATAAAAAAAATGGCAGCATCCCATCACTAGGCTGTGGTATTGTGCACAATGGCTCACTGGTGGTTTCCTGGACACTTAAATAAATATGAGGCATTGTTAATGTTATTAGTTCCATCTGGGCTTTTACTGCTGTGACTTGTCATCGGTCTGCACACAGCAGGCGAATACGAAGCGTGAGCAAAGAGGAAAAGGTAAAGTCAGTGTTAAAAATAGATGCAGTAAAAAAATAGAGATGATGGCCAAGAAAGCCTCCATATTGACTCCATCAAAGACAGCTGGGCCAGATGAAGACAGACGGGGGAGAAGTGGACTGACACAGCAAGTTCAGCAGTGTAATTCTTCCACTGAACCAGGTGAGAGAAGAATCCAATAGACCTGAGCCATTCCTAGTGTATAGATTTTTTATAGAGAGATAAGTAGAAACTAAACTCTCTCATTGCAGTGTCGGCCTCTTATTCGAGGGGCACATGTCTGGCTGTTTATCTAGTTGAACTATACATTATTGTATTGTCTGTGGTATTGTCTGCAGTTTCCTTGGCAGCACTCCTGAATAGGAATTAGGTACTAGTGCTGATGCTGGAGTCCTCCACACATAATACAGGGCCAGGTAATAACTCCTGACTCGACTTGCAGTACAGACTCTCCTCCTCCCATGTCGTATAAATAAGTGCAGCTTTGAAATGTTCTGTCTGAGAGATGCAAGCACTGTGCATTCATGAAGCCGGTAACAAGTGGAATGCACTTCAGACATTCGATGACGAAAAGGACGAGCAAAGAAGTTGCAGGATATGAGCCTGATGAAGAGGGAAACAGATGGGATTTTTTTTCCGTTTGATTGTAGGTCAGTTGGTGTGGTGATAGTGTGTGGGCAAGAGGGTGAAGGGTTAGGAGAGTGAGAGTGAGAGTGTGTAGCAAAGAGAAAAACAAGTGAGGGGGGGAATGAGAAAAAGTGCGCCCAGAGGGTTGTCCACAGCCAGACAGTTTCTAATGAAGCTGTCTCAATAACAGATACCACTGTGCGAGAAGAACTAGCTGTGCCTGAGTGTTCTCCGACATAAGATATTCCTTTAGGGGTTCAAGAGGGGAACACATTATCATATTAATTACAGTTAAGAATTCACGTCAGATGGTTTGAAAATGAATTCATAAATGTTAAGACCTGAAGGAAGCATCTCTCGATATGAGCTCTAGGAATATCAATAATCAACAACAGGACCTCGTCTGAGGCGGGAAACAAACGGCGATGACGTTGAGACGTCACATCTACGCCACAGAGCGTTTGAAAAGGGTCAAAGTTCAACTCGTCAACAGCGAATATTTCATCAAAGCTCCGTTGAGAGGAGCTACGGTTTGCTGACCTCCATTTTTGTCTTTATCCTCATCGCTTAAGCACCATTTTTCTGATCCTTGGTGTGTGTGCATTTACTTTGAAAAAAGATCAAGGCACGTAAAGCAGCTAAACATTTCCCAGGACCTACCTTCCCCTTTAATCTGGATGCTGTAACTATTACAGAGTCTGTGTAATCAGGAAAAAAAATGCAGTATAATCAATATGCCAGCCTCCTTTCTACCGGTCCCTATGGCATTTGGTGCTGTAAATAACAATGAAGTTTTTATTCGACCTGCTTCAGGATACAAATTTGTAAGCTATTATGAAGCTGTGAATTATGTTACATTATGAGCAGCTGAGAGACAAGCACTTAAGAGTCAAACACATACCAGGTCCTGTACAAGTGCAGTTCGGAGTGAACAAA
Organism: Limanda limanda; assembly: GCF_963576545.1. Taxonomy (NCBI): domain Eukaryota; kingdom Metazoa; phylum Chordata; class Actinopteri; order Pleuronectiformes; family Pleuronectidae; genus Limanda; species Limanda limanda. Next base: position 17,303,550 of record NC_083640.1, on the reverse strand, counting down.
ACAGGCATTATTAAGGTCTCATTTTCGGCTCTGGTGTTCCTGTTTTCTGTGAACCCGAACAATCATTTTAAAAACAGAGAAACCAAACAGCAATGAAAGGGATCTAAATACTTTAAAGTTGGCTTCATCTGAAGGAATCTCGAGGCCCCTACGGCTATCGTCTCATTACAAATGAGCCTCTGGGGGCAATAGCCAATATTTTTGGGCTTTCAGTGACAGTGGATATCTGGGCCAAGACTATCTTCTATTCACTGTTTACAGTCAGACTAGTTTCTTTTATCACATGAATTCAATGTTTCTTGGCACAAAACACAGTGATGCTCTATTGTTTTTATTGATTTGAGTCCAGACAACATTTTGACTAATGTCTATGAACAGCTTTCTGCATATGAATTTGTATTCATTATTTTCTTCTCCCCACACAGACTGTTTACCTGCAGGTAACCAAAGCCTGCTCAAACATGATTGGTCAAACCAGACACATAAACCAGAAGGCTTCTGGCCTCAAAACCTACAGACTGCCTGTGAAAATGCAGAATCTGTTGGCAGAGATCATGTTAGGTAAGTAGAACAATAAAATGCTGCTTTGGTTCATTAACATTGCATAACATTACGACACGACTACTTTTTTTCCTACATTAGACACATTTTGTAGCTTGTTCTTGCATTTTCTCTCTTTTTTTGTGCAGGACATTTACTTGTAATGTAGAATTTCAAACTGTTGTACACTTTATCCTACTGAATTTTGGAGAGTAAAAGCTTCTTCCCTTCCTAAGCTTGTATTGGCACAACTCCATGACGTCTGACTGGGCGAGCGAGTGTTAATAACAGGACCTGTGAACGAAACACTTGCTTTGGTCCCCAGGGAAGAATCCTGCTAACTGCTATTGACCACCATAACCACAGGGTTGGAGAGCGAGACACATGGAGTCACGTGGGGATGAGTGTGTGAGATGTGATGTGTCATGTATTGATGTCAGCATTACAGGCAGAGAAAGTAGCTCTGCTTTGTTAGGAAACAGGACGAGGTCACAGGGTTAACTAGTGAAGATTCTTTGGATGACATCTCTGGGTGTTTGAGGTCACAGGTACAAGGAGTAAGGAGTTAACGGATGAAAGTGTTCATCTTTGGCTAAACCTAAACCAAGTCAGCACTTTTTTCTATTCATCCTGAGTTTTCAAAAACCGACATTCTGGAACAGTTTTTTGGGGGGCGAACAACCACCGAGTCCTTCGCTCCATGCTGCATGATTTGAAATATAGATGATTCATCACGCGCTGAGTTTTTGATTCTAAAGCGAAGTGGCCACTTGCATTCAAGAAGAAATCCCATTAGAAAGCCCGTATGTGATTTATTTTTTACGGACATTTAAAGTAAGCTACACTTTTGAGACATACGGCTGTGCAAGCATACTACACTGCAGAAGGAACAAGCATGCACCTAGGGGAGGATCTAAAGCAATTCAGCTTGAAAGACCTATATCACATTCTCATCACGTAGTGTTGTTTGAATGGCCAACACAGCCAACTCTAGCTACCTACTGTTGCTGTCTAACACATTTATTATTACCTAATGTTGTTTGCGCTGCATGCAGTGTCTGCATAAATCATTTCACAGTACAGCTTTTTAGCCTCAGGAGCTGTGTTTCTGCAATCTACTGTGTGTTGATCTGCATGGATGCACAAAGGCGTCGTTTGGCTGCAGGAAACATGTGGAACAATATACAGTCCTCTCACCAGGAGTGCACAGAGCGGGTTGTTATAATGCAAAGATGGGCGACAAAACTAGGGAACAAATGAAAAACGATGCAGTATATTTTTATTTAATGTATTTGGGCTGTATACTATTTTATGTCTTGGAAGTGTGCACCACTAATGGTTTCTCTACGGTAATAAAATTGTAAAAAAAAAATATATATATATATAAGTTTGATCACCTTTTGTACTTGCAAAGGCCCGCATGCACATTCCAACTGCAGATCTCATGGATGTAACAAAAACAAGAGAAAAAGACGATAGCCACAAGGTGACGTGAGCTACGTGCATATTCCACATGTTTTGTAAAACCTAAAGAAATGTATTTCAATTAATTTGAACCAAACAGTGTTTGTAACTATGTTCATGCTCCCCTTCAAGTGATGGAGGTTATATAATCAAGAGGGACTTGGCATCAAAGCTTTCAACCCCATCACACAGGTTTTCATTCAGTAAATAGCACTGACTGAGGCATGTGATATTTAACATGCATGACATTGACTCACTCAGACAAGTAATAAAAACGGTTGTAAACGGGGAGCGGGTCGTAAACAGTGTTTGTTTTCAATAAAACAACTTCATTGATGCACTGCGGCTCATTCGATTTGTTTGCCTCACACATGCATGTGATGTGTGCACATATGACCTGTAGATAAACATTCATTACAGAGAGGTTTATGACAACACAAAGGTGTGAGTGTGTCTCAGAGACTCAGTTAAACTTAATGAGGGTTATGGCTGCGGAGGAAGGATGCAGACTGCGACTTAGGCATTTCACCCATGAAGGACGTACAATTGGTTTATTTGAATCTGATGTGTGATACAACAAAGTATACTAAGGTGACCATCAACCATTTATTTGATTTACTTTTCACTTTTTCTGTATATTGTTGGCATGATAAGCAGAGGTAGCCTGTCATTTCCAAAATATGTACAAAAAAACTATGCTAAGGGCTCAGGTTTAACTCAGGTTTAACTCACGCAAATGTGCAATACTCAAGTCTATCTGTGCAATTCAACAGCTCATGTGCAACTCAGTTACACTGTATGTATTCTGCTCAAAATGTACATATTCTCTATATATTCTGTTTGCCGATGCCACTAAGCAAATGTCCCTGTTGTGGGACTAATAAAGGATTATCTTGTCCTATCTTATCTAATCTCCAAATTGGTCAATTCCCCCTTATCTGCACATGTAAGACTTTCAAATCACAAGTAATCAAACTCGTGCGAAATGGCCAATCAGTGTGTATATTTCTCTGTTTCAGACCCTAAGGGAACATGAGATTGAAAGCTCCGATCCAGATGGGCACATGCAGGCAGCTTTGTGACGTGTTGCCAAGTGTGTCAGGCAAAACAACAAACGGCACAATACGATTCCACGACAGTGATTAGCAAAGTGTTTAACACCTCTCAGTTCTGATGCCGGTTTCTCTAATCACTGACAGCATATTCAACATCAAGGGGGAGGTGCAGACGAAAGAGGGAGAGAAGCGCTATGCAGGGGTGGGGGGGTGGGTGCTGGGGTGAGAGAAAATATAAGGGCAGATGGAGCACAGGCACACAGAAACAAACAGAAGAATCCAGGTCATAAAAAGTAGAGAATAAAATGACAAAGAGAAAAAGTTGGAAATTGGGCCAGAAATGCTGAGAGAGGAGGGAAGATGGAGAATGAATAAGGAAGGGAATGTACAAATAGCTACAATAAAACCACAGAAGAAAAGATGGTTTGACCTCGGAGGGAAGAGACCAACACTGTGGAAGTTCATTTGGTTTTGTGATAAGAGGAAATGAAACAACCACTATTCAACAGGACCGAGAGCATGTGGGCATAAATACTCACACCATGGATTTACAGTAACAAATGTGATCGCAGTAAATCTCAACCCACACAAGAAGAGATTAGCTTCAGCAGCAGCAGCGGCTGCATAAGGTCTGAGCTCAGAGAGGCACAGGCAGCAAGATGTGGAAGAATATCCAAATAGATTTTGTATTTTAACATCATGTCAACGGCACAACTGTTGCTTAAAGGTCACATTAAAAATAACTGAAGAAAAGTTAGCATTAAGTTTACGCTTATGTCCTCATTATTCTGAATAATTCTGAAAACTGAAATTGTTGATTTTCACAAAACGGTGACATGAATAGAGTGAGGCTGCAGCTAAAATTAAATGAAGGTGATAATATAATTTTCAGTGTTGCCTCAAATTTTTCATTCTTATCCTTGTGTGTCTATATTAGAGGTTATTATACAGGTATATATATCATCTGAAATACAGGCTTCACTTCACAACTGTTCCATAAATAACGTATTTTTAAGTTCATTTCTGTATTTAGTTGAAAAAAAAAAAAGTGAGGACCTATTTCTCCGTGTGTTGCTGTGGGTCTTGAAGCAAAACTGGAAGTCGGTTTCAAAAGCATTGCATCACAAGGGACATATGTTTGAAAGGCTGTAGAACAACCAAGTTCTAGGCTGACTATCTGCATGCTTTACTGTTAGATGAATAATTTACGAATGAGTGGAGCAATGACGACTGTAAAGGGAATGATGCTTGGATTTTAAAACGTTGTGCATGTGTGTGTTCCTTCCGCATGTGTTTATGTGTGTTAACGTGGCGGCATATTTGCACATTGTAGAAGAAACTTGCCAATGCCCCGCTTTCAGTTTTTTTTATAGAGCAATGAAATGCAGCCTGCCCATGATTGGTTGTCAAGAGAAATAATTCAGAGGAGAGAGAGAGAGGGGTAGTGCCAGGAAATTACACTGGCAACTCACATAAACTCATGTGCATGAAGGCGCATAAGTAAACACACACGCAGGCTGGTATGTGCCCGTACACACAACCCATGGCCCAGGGATACAGGCACAAAACAGCACTATCACTATGCATGCAAATTCAGTACAGTATTCACGCTATGAAAATGTTAACACACACATGGAGGCCTGGCGTGCTTCTTCAAATACAGTATGTTCACAAAAACCCATTTTCTGCATATTGAGGACAGCCTCTGCCCCAGTGAGACAGATATACAGAGAACAAGAGCACGGAAACCAAAGCAGAGCGAGCGACGACAGTGCCGCTGCAAGCATCTACTGCAAGAGTGAGGGAAGTACAAAATGGATGAACAGAAGACAAAGACACTTACACCCAAATACAGTGTGTGTATCCTGCACATGCAATAGAAATGTACAGCCGCGCACACATACACACAGAAAACAGGCACTAATGCCAGCACTTAGTGATAAGCAAGGAATCTTTTGTCTTTTAAAGTTTCTCTCATCATTAGCCTGATACACAGACCTGCAGCAAACCAAGCATTTCTCCTGAAGAAGATTGATTTCACTCTTGTCAGTCTTACTATTTAATCTACATATTTGTATTTTTGATGGTCTCTATAGTGTGATAAATTCCTCAATTGGATTGGTCGCATAGTATAATGTGTCCCCATTTCTGGTTGTATATCATTTTAAATGCATGCATGTCTCATGAAATGCACAACCACAGTAAACATATTATGAGCAGCTGCAGAACTATGTTAGATGAAAATATTCCAATTCTATAACATGGACGGCTTTCAGGGCTATAAACCCATGTAACTTGTGGCCTGAAATACCTCTTTGCTGATTGAAGAGCAAACTTCCAACCGCTGCACGGCCCTTTACTACCAGCTTTTCTGTGCTAAAACTAATCACTGACCAGAAACGGTGAAATGGTCCCCATGTAAAAAAAGAGAGCGGTTATATAAAACGATTGACAAAGTATTAAAATGTAAACACACACTGTTGCTTTGGGTCTGTACTCTTCAATAAAAAGATAAAGGTCAGTTTTAACCTTTAGTCTAACAGATGTTATTTCGTTCCACTATTTGATGTCATTGTTAAACTTTGACCCAAAGTAGTCTATGAAAAATAGCACAGTATATCACATCTGATCATTTGTTGTGGTCAAAATAAGGTGGAATTTTTTTTTTTACTGAAAGACGAGTTGCATGAGCTCAGTTTTTTGAGGCCAAAAGGACATGAATAGCAGATAAAGGATCAAAAATGTTCACAGGGAATTAAGTTGGGTAAAAACATTAGGTGCTACTATATGTATTATTATGGATTTTTATTCAGACAAGATGTGGCGACCATTATTCTTGTTTGTTCCATATAAATTCATATGAAACAAACACAACAAGAGGGGAATGATTCTGTGCTCACAGAAGCGATTTAAATCAATCTCCACAATAAGCAGCCTGACACCTGTTTTAGCGAACAACAAAGGTTCCTGTCCTCCGATGACGTTAAGCACGTGTGACTGTGTGGGTCGGATGAGCACAAACACACAATACAATCATCCGGGAACACGGGCTTGCGTAGTACAAGACCTTGCCGGGCCATCTGGTCTGTTCTACCTGCAAAACTGACTTCTGCCGTGAGATGAAACAACTTCAGCTGGGCTGGACTGTCTCACTTCAGACACACACACACACACACACACACACACACACACACACACACACACACACACACACACACACACAGACACACACATATTCCCTCTGTCTCTGTGGCCTTGTTAAAGGTTCTGCCTCAGTGACCAGGTACAAACGTCAGAGCTACTGTCTGTCTCCTCCACAACAGGACACCCAACAGTCTCAAATATCTCAAAAACGTACACAAACCAGGCACAAGGTTTACATCTGCGTGAACCATAACTCTCTCCTGTGCGCACACACACACACACACACACACACACACACACACACACACACACACACACACACACACACACACACACACACACACACACACACACACACATACACACACACACACACACACACACCACATATATATGAAATCCTATAAAACACAGAATTGCGAGGTGCTAAATCTTCCCAGTCAAAAATAGCATAGACCAGCACAACAGTCAACTCTCGTAGATACATAACTCAAAAGATATGACGCATTTAATGCACACTGCCGAGCCCCCACCCTTCAGGATGGGTGCATAACCGCAGATTAAAGTACATGTGCGCACGCGCTCGCGCACACACAGAAGTTGATAGTTCTGAAGAGGAAGTGCTGTTGACAGCTGTGAAACTCATAGACAAAACCAGGCAGATCAGCCATTCACACACACAACACACACACTGGGATGTTCAGAAATCCTTCTCCATGGAAAAGACCAGAATAGCACTACGGTGAAAGAAAAACCAGGCCATGCCAGGACAAATCTCCCTCTTTGTTTGGCCCCTTCATCACCTCACACCACAAATGATAAAATGACACAAGTTTCCCAATGCTTACAGTGTGAGATGCAGTATACAGATTGAAAAACACGTCCAAAACAGCTGGTTAGATGATGATCGAAGAGACATTTCCATTATGTGTCAATGCGTAGTTTGGTCTTGACAGACACAGACTGCACATAGATTGGTGCCAAGTTATCATTTAAAATGTTTGTAAAAACGAATTGCTGCTCTAATTAAAGAAAGTATTTTGGATTTGTGCATCATTAATGGAGTGCCCCATGCAAATGTTGAACTATCCTGTTTAATGTGCATCCCAAGAGTGAATCATGCAACTCTAAAACATCTACAGTTTGAAATTTGAGTATCAAAAGGCAAAATCGGTGTCATCTAACATAAGTCATCATTCACGCTCACACAGACATTGTGGGTCAAAATGTGCAAACAAAATGATAAAGACTTCTGGAATTAGTCTGTAATGTCACACTCATTGGCCGTTTTGGAGCCACAGATACATATCTATACAAACTTGATAGTGAAACACAGAAGTGGAGACATAAACTGAGTTATCTAGCACACACACATACGACTGTCCTCCTTTCTGCACAGCATCAAGCCAGTTATGTTTCGTGAAGTCCTTGAATGAAATGCCAACAATTTTTAAAAAATGACTGCAGAGGCAACACGGTCTGTTAGACCAAATCCCTGCAGAGTTGGATTTTCTGTGTTTCCTCCTCAGCTCAGTATCACTCCCGGTAGCCCTGCTTCCTCACAGCGAGGAAGTGCTCGAGAAGTGTTCCACAGGGGCTTCTAAAATGAGCTGACAGTGATGAATTAAATTTTTCAATGATTCAACAAAGTTCCTGGCCAGATATCTTTAAGTAAAACCGCCTGCCAAATGGCCAAAAACCACTCAATGGCTCATTTACAAGTGTAGTGTTCTTCAATGCATCTACTCACACATGCATTAAGCCCACTGATTCTTCTGCTGAGATTTCTCTGCTTAATGTAGGAGATTATGAGCTGAACAGATTTCTGCAGCCCGTAATGCACGGAACTGACATGACATAGATCTTGGCAAAAAAGCTTTTGAATATTTCATTGATCAATAATTAGCAGAGAATGGCTCCCATGATTAACTGCACAAAGTGTTGGTGCTTGCAGGAAAACATAGCATGGCAAACCGTGTTATCCTCCCGTCTTCAGTTCATTCAGTTTTCTATCGGGCTGTGATCTAGCCAGGAGCAATGAATGCAGAAAAGAACAATAACCATAGAAGCAGATGTAATATGGGACAGACATGCAGCAGTGCATTGAGACATTGTGTCACATAAACCCATTTTGTATTAATTTCGAAAAAATCGTGCCCCTGGTATTTGAAATGTGTTGACATCTCTGACTGGTATTAATCTGTAGGCTCCGACCAGGCACCTTCTCATTAGGAGAAATCTAATATACTGTATTTCAGTGATGGGTATCAGAACGGTGCCTGTGAGTGCATCAGAGAGAGAGAGAGGGAGAGAGAGAGAGAGAGAGAGAGCTGAGCCGATGCATTATTTGAACGAGGGTGAGCCAGCGGATGCACTCTGACACAGCATGGCTAAAAAAAAACAGTGTGACTCGGAAGCGGTGACTTAATCTAGCTGCATAAATCACAGTGACTTTCTGAGTGTAGCTAATCAAGAGCACACACACACATGCGTGCTCCCTCACCCTCTCTCTCTCTCTCTCTCTTTCTGTTAGAGAATCCATACGAGGCGCCCTCATAAAGCAGAGGGCCATTGCCATGCAGTACACGATGCGGTGATAGCCAAGAGGCAAGCAAACCCCCCCCCCCTTCCTGCTGCATGCTGATCATTAGAGAGAGAAAGAAGGATGGGGACAGAGGGAGGCAGGGGGAGAGAGGGAGAGAGAGAGGGGTGAGGCAGTGGTGCCAGCTCCCCAACAGCTCAATAACATTTAATGCCTGGACAGAGCAAGATGAAAACGTCTGATGGGCACGACTCTTCGTATCTCAAGAATAATGGCAGCTCTGTTACAGGATGCCACAGGTTTTTCCGTAATGGCAGCTAAAGAATGGAAGATGATGATGATGGCACTTTCTCTTCTGCTTTCCATTCTCCATCTTTTTTTCTCTTTGATACACATCTTTCTTCGCCTGTCGATCTCTCCCTCTCTTTCCTTGTTCCATCTTTAGCGGCAACTTAGAGATTAAAGGGGGATTACTCCTGACATGCCAATGTGACACGCCTGCCGCCTGCTGAAGGAGAATCTTCATGGATATCAATTATCTCCAATTCCGACAAAGGGGAAATCACTATGTTGTTTGTGTGGCTTCTACGTCTGAGAAGCATCAACGCAAATTAGAATAGCAAATCACAAAACCCGCTCATGTACTCGTTTCCAGCTGTTTTATGTGTTGTTTCCCGAGGTCTGCTGAGGAAGCGGGGATGAGGATGGATGGGCGAGCGAAAGGAGAGTGAGAGATGGGCAGAATGAGAAAAGAGAAGTATTGTTTTTGGGGTGATAACCTTTTGTTGTGATTCAAAGTACTTGCGGCTAGCAGGGAAATGAACTATTGATTAGAAATAAGGTGGAGGAGAGAGGGAGCGGAAAAAAAGACACAGTGACTGAAATCACACCAGCCACACAACCGCCCACACTGCTGCTTTGTCCTCGAGCACACACACACACACACACACACACACACACACACACACACACACACACACACACACACACACACACACACACACACACACACACACACATAGACTCACAGACACACACACTCACATGTGCTTGTTTATGCAAAAAAAACACCTCTAATACACTCCTTAAAGGGAGCTGGAACTAACCAGGAACCAGTAAACTATATGCATATAGCCTTCGCTGTCTATTCTACTAATTGGACACCACTCACTGGCCTGGTTTCCACAACAGGGTCAAGGAGGAATCGCTGTTTTTTTCTCATTATCCATGTCACTAAATTTGCTCCTCAAACATATATCTGGGATTTGTATGGATTATGTTGCAAACTGGAGGTGATTTGAGGGCCTCTACATCTGTAAATCCTGTGTCTGTACGGCTTAATTTGCCCCCCTTACTCTTGAAATACTGTGTGGTACGATATATCTATCCATTTTTATGTCTACTATTCCCTTTGTATATAGGCAGATAGATAAACCTTAACACTGAGGATGATCAGGAGCCGTGTGTATTTATGTTTGCTATTGAGACCTGTACAATTTGCTGGTGTTGTATTCTTGGGTTAGGGTTAGCTTGATGAACAATCACAATGAAGGAGACTTAGAGCAAAGCTCAATATCAGCATGTTTCTGTAATAGATTCTTGTTAAAAAAAAACCTTGGCTAAGCTTATATGTAGCCTGGAGCGAGTGAGACACCATGTTTGAAAACAATAGAGTCTCAGTAAGCAGAGATGTACAGAACAGAGAGCAGGCGGCGCACATCCAGGGAACCTTGACCCACTTTCAGCAGCTGACAACAACCTTGGTGCAGTTAGCCTACATAGCTGCAGATCCCTGAGCCTAAAAACGTCTCACAACCGAGGGGGGGTTTTTAGTCACGTTGCGAACACTCTTATCTAACTTACAGTCAGTGAGCAGGTGAAGTTTGTATGTGTCCTGCTGCGGGACTATTGCTGAACATGTGGCTGCTGCTGGGATCAAACCATTCAGTCACAGGGTGATCTGTCTAAACAGTGGATTACTGTGCCACCCCCGTCGGGCCCACAGCCCCGGCCTGCGGGCTTCTGCGCATGTGTGGCTTTACTAACACACCAGCAGCCTCCCTGCTGCTCTGCGCCAGAATTTCTGCATAACCCAATTTTTCGAAATCTCAAAATAAAATCCACAACAATCGAGTTCAACTATCACTTCCTCACTCGCATATTCTGTGGAGGATGTTTGGTTCATCCGCGAGATTTCAAGCTGGGTTGATTGACAGGCCCGCAAACAAGATGATATGCATTCTCTGCCAACTTGACCCGTGTACATCTCATTCATTTGGTAATGCTGCTGCTGCTGCTGTTGTGAGCCTGATATGAAGCCTCAGCTTGGTCTACAGCCCAGTGAAGACATTGGACTGATCCAGCTCTTGGCCAGTTGGACTCAGGTAGCCACTAAATTGGCCGGAGGTGTGTTCTGCAAATCCAGCAAGCCGGGGTCTAAACGGATCCAACAGGTCAGTTCCTTGCTCACTGGCAGCATAAGTGGGTTAGATTGATGGTTTATAATGTGTCACATACATGTGCTTTGAAGTGCATGCGTGTCTTTTAAAATATGGATGACCCTTTAACTATGCAACATGGTGAAAAACAGTCAAGTGGATGGGTGGTCAGCTTCCTGCATGTGGGTGTGTATGTGTGTCTCACTGTCACTGTCAGTCCTGCACCCCCCCAACGCTCTCTCTCTTGTCTTTGCCCACCATTGAGTGGTGCAATTATTGTGTCTGCAAACACGACACAATGCATTATCTGCCAACTTAACCTGTGTAAATCTCATTCATTTGGTAATGTGTCTGCTGGGAGCCTGATATGAAGCATCAGCTTGGTCTGCAGCCCAGAGAAGACACTGGCCTCTGTCTGTCGGCTACAGTCAGAGTCTAACTGGATCCAACAGGTCAGGCCTCTCTGGCTGGCAGCATAATGTACTGGGTTACGTTGGTGGTTCATAATGTCTTACATATTGTACATGCTTTAGAGTGCCTGTTGAAATATGGATGAGACCTAGGCTATACCAGGTTGTAAAAAAACATTTCAGCGTGGAGAGTTGCTCATCCTGCTGCATGTGTGTGTGTGTGTTTGTGTGTCTGCCCATCACTGTCAGTCATGCACCTACACAATGCCCCCCTCTATTTTGCATGCCCACACCAAGCCACAGAGTTGTGCAATGACTGTGTGTGCCCACCACCACCACCTCGCGTCCTCATCCTGCAAGACACGCAGTCCAGCGTCATCCCCCTCTCTCTCTCCCTCTCTCTCTCTCTAACCTATAGCTGGAACCGGGGGCGCTCCTACATCGCTCCCTGATGTCGACATCACACTCAACACAACAGTGCCACACTTTGCCGGTGGTGGTGGAAGGCACACAAAAAAAGACGTTAAAGGGCATTAAACGGGTTTTTCCTTTCTCTCCTCCTGGCACTGCAGTGGCTCACGATGTTAGACGGTAATGGCATTATGCTTCAGGAAAAACCCATTTGCAGAAAATGTCCCTCCATGCTGGGCAGCATCACGCCATCCCCAAACCACCTGTTTTTCGTACATGCTGTGCACATATAGCCATTATTGTGCAGCCTCCTGTAAAGGATTCTGTGGAAGTGCAGTCCCTTCCCTTGACATTGCCAAACCTCAGATCCACATTTACAAACACACTGACTAAAAGACAATTACATTACTCCACTGATGCTCGATAATCCCCTAAACTTAAAGGGAAACTTCACTTGACATCATGCCCACGATGGCGCAAAGGATTCTATCAATTTGTGGATGTGCCAAAGACGCATCTACATCCTTCACCCGGAGAAACAAGCCCCGGTAATAAGCACAGGGTGTCATAGGAATCGCCATCAGAGCTGTGATTGAAGCGTCGCAGATCGAGGCTGAGACCTCCAGTCTGTTTTGCTGAGAGACGCGCACACAGCCTCATTGTGCCCCGGAGAGGAAAGCGCAGGAACTCACCGATGTGGATGATTGAATCCGAGAGCACCGACTTCCACTCCTGGCTCCAAAACACGGCGGCGAGCAGCACCACAGCGGAGGTAACTTTCATGATGTCCACATGTAGGTCCCCCTCACCCAGAATCAAGAGAAATAAAAGGAAACCACGGCTCTGGGAGTGAGAGCGAGTTAAAATCCCGAAAAAACCGGAGCTTCTGTTTTTGGTATTAGTCCATCAAGGAAATTCCCTGTAATCTGGCTCCTTGATGTGCTCCTCACTGGACGATGAGGGGGGGAATCAGCAGAGATCCCCGGGTACTCTCTCTCTCACACACACACACTCACACACACTCACTGGCACCCTGTTGAAATGCTCACCAGCATGAAATCATAGTGTGGGGCGAGCGTAGAGAGAGAGAGAGAGAGAGGCGCGGAGCCGCAGAGGAAACAGAAGCTGCATCCAAACGCCGACGCGTCGAGGCGAAGTGAAGGGAGCTGGGAGATGTGTGGCCGCTCGTTTGGAGAAATAAAATCTGAGCCCCTCTTCAATATCGTCAGGAGGGGGGGGGGGGTGGAGGTGGAGAAACCCTAGTTATCTTGAGAAGCGGGTCCTGCTGTAATGACCCCGAGAATCCCAGGCTCTCAGATCTGGCGACGCAGTTTTCCCCCTGCACCAATCACCAAATCACCAGCAGCAGCAGCAGCAGCCGCAGCAGCGGACCAAGCCAACGCCAAAACTTCCATATTTCCCCAGGGGCTTTTTTTTATCTTTCCTCCACTTGGCCCCGCTTTGGATGTATCAGGCTCCAGATTACGCAGACAGCGACTTTAGTTAGAGAGGAGAGAGACGTGCCACATGATGGAACAGCCTTGTCACATGGCACCAGCCACACAGAGAGAGGACCCGTATTCCCGAAATTGTCTCTAGTTTCCACTGGAGATGAGAGAGACAGAGCCGGATGGAGGGTATGGATGGGGAGCTCCGAAACACACGCGTGTTATTCTCTGCGTCAGGATGGAGGAGGAACAGATGAGAGAGAGGAAGGGTGAAGAAGAAGAAGGAAAAAAAAGAATCGAGGATGCGCGCAACGACTCTCGGGCGGTCCGCACTCCGTCTGCGGGTACTCGCGTCAGCCTCGGCTCGCACGTTGGCTGGTGAAGAGGAGGTATGCCGCTTGCATGTGGGAGAGAGAGAGAGAGAGAGAGAGAGAGAGAGAGAGAGAGAGAGAGAGAGAGAGAGAGAGAGAGAGAGAGAGAGAGAGGAGGAAGAGGAGGAGGAGGGACAGAGACAGATAGGGAGGAGACCCAGGAGAGAGAGAGAGAGAGAGAGAGAGAGAGAGAGAGAGAGAGAGAGAGAGAGAGAGAGAGAGAGAGAGAGAGAGAGAGAGAGAGAGAGAGAGAGAGAGAGAGAGAGAGAGAGAGAGAGAGAGAGAGAGAGAGAGAGAGAGAGAGAGAAGAGGAAGAGGCAGCAACTATGAGCAGCAGTTGCCAGCCGGGGCGTGCATCTACCGTCTGGAATTACCTTGGAGAAGGAGAGATGAGATGTGTCTCTGTGGGCAGCGGAGGAGGAGGAGAGGGGGGGGCTAACAGAGAGGTAGATAGAGGTAATCTGCCCCACCGCAGCTCTGCCACGGGCTGTTCAGACCTCTTATTTCAACAAGAGCTGCCGGTCATCATGGTTGCCAGCAACACATGTCCACGAACGACTTGACTCTGTCGTTGTGAGCTTCGAAGGAGAATCCTCGTCCTCCCTTCAAACACATTGTTGACATAGTTCGCCTCAAATATTGGGACAGGATCCTTTCATCTGTCAAACCCTTCCCTGTATCCATCCATCACACGTCCACTCGTCTCTCCATCCTCCACACACAGGCCTGTTCTCTCTCCCTGTAACTATCCTCCCATCCTTTTGTCCGTCAATTTTATCCACATCCCCCCCCTGCGCTCTCCTCCGTTTATCCTCCCCTGCCTCCCTGAAGGGCTCCAGTCCCCAGGGTTCCTTTTAATCTGCCCCAGACCTTGGATTAGGGATTAGGAGGGTTGAGAGCCTCCGGCTACCATTGGAAGGACTGTTTTGTATGCATTCAAGGAACGGGAGATTAAACTGACAGTGATACTGATGCTGTGAAAGCTGCTCTCACTTCTGTTTTTTTTCTTCTTTTTTTTTGACGCTATTGATTTATTATTAAATGTTTATATAACCACTCACACTGAAGGGGAACATCTCGTTCAGCGAGTGAGCTGTAACTGAAAATACAGAGATAAGAGAAAGCAAAGGTAATCTAAACCAAAAGAAAAATATTTCAGGAGATCAAGATAGGATAAAATTCTTTAATGATGTAATGTTTACTGTTTGCATCTGAACAAAATGAAAATACTTGGTCTGGATACCAGTGACATACAATGATGTACGTTTTCTTTTTCATCTCATAAAGGATAAAGATTAACAAGTGACACATTTCTGATTCTCTCTAGGCCCGTGATTGTCATGGATGTGTTTTTAACCTTTAACTCGTACGGTAAACACACACAAACATACTCACACTTTGAATTTATGGCTCTCTGACATAGTCCTACTCTAACGCTGGCATATAAATCAATGTGTAAGCGAAATCTTTAATTCACGTCCTGGCAGAAATACAACTTCATAAAACCCATTTAGAGGTTTGCATAATTTGATACGACAAATTTATAAAACCCATCAATAGAAAGGGCTCGACCTTCCGTTAAATTTAGCAGAGTTTAGTGTCGTGAAATAATCGGTGCACAAAAAAAATTGGATTCAAAACTGGATTCATCTGTTGCTCTTGAAGGCTCCAGTAAAGGAAGACCTTGGTTTAACTGGTAAAAATTTCGGACATGTTATATCTGGACTGCTGCTGAGCAAAAAGACTGATAAAGTGTAACCTTGAACAGCACTCAGATGATTGCATCCCCCATACAACACAGTTCATGCATTTCTGGATATCACCTATTTGAAAGAGGGAGAATCCTGCACCAGATGGGCAATGGGCTCGCCGGCCTCCGTATCTCCATTGTGTGTTTGTCTGAAGATTGATCCTTCACTGTAATCCCTTTTTCAGTGGTGCACAGGGAGCTGAGGACGGTGCGGATCCTGATGAGTGGGTGTGTATGCTCTGACCCAGCGATACACATGTAGTGTCTGGCAGTGTGGTACAGACAGCTCAGGCCTACACTGTGTAACTGTGGGCGTTAATGCTGTCAGTTTACTACCACCGATTTCTAAAATGTCATTTCAGGACGTAGAGGATTTGCAGGATTATATCATTCATGAAAAGTGGATGGATTTTCATGAGAATAGGAAAAAAACGTAAAGCCGACTTCAAGTTGTAGCAAGCGTTTTGTCTACTGTACATGCCAATACCCCTGATTATTTACCTCGCTGTTAACTTCCTTTTGGACTGCCACTGCATTAGATATCTAAGGGAATCATTTGAGAATATTAATGCCTTTCCATAATCCTTAGAAACTCATCCTCCTGTACCTGAGATAATTCAGGGAAATCAAGTTTTGAACTCTGTAAATGCCTTCCAGCAATGTTTTACTTTGAGTGAGCGGTTTCAATGTCTGGTACACCCTCACCTGGGGAGCCATTGTCACCACCAGAAGGGAAAGTTTGTCCCTGTTTAACTTTACACAAGATTAAAATGACAAAATGTTCTTTATTAAAAAAATAGAGCCACAGACACTGAATACAAACTGATGACGTTCAGCCACACCAGATAGATAGATAGACATTGTTTTAGCTTAATTAATTGATATTTCTGACAATCAGTCTACATTTGATAAGCCATAATGACGCTTAAATACATTTGTAAACATTATTGCAATTTGATTTACAATGAAAAGCAAAAACAACACATTTACAAAAGTGTAAACTATGAACCCCTGATTCAGGGGAAGCAATTACAGTTTGGGTCACTCAATGAATTGTCTCCTAAGTGAATCCAGAGTTGTGTTGGTCATGCTGACTGGTGAACTGTTGCCTCATAGTAAACGCTAAGGAGGTTTTCTTAAAGAACTTCTCTGCTGGCTACATTAATCCTTCCTTCAATTCTGACCAGATTTGCAGTTTCCGCTGCTGCATAGCATGATGCTGCAATCCCCATGTTTCGCTGCAGGGACGGTATTAGCCAAGTGAGGAGCAGTGCCTGCGGTTTGTCAAGCATTGGATTTTGTTCTCATGCTGTCAGAGTCTTATGAATGTCATTTGGCAAACTGCAATCAGGCTGGCATACACCTTTTATTCAAAGTGGCTTCAGTCTGGCGGCATTAACATAAAGTCCTGACTGATAAAACGCTGCTGAGATCAACGTCCTCCTGACAGGTTCTCCCTCTCTACGGAGGTTTTCTGAAGCTTGTTCAGAGTGACTGTTGGATTATCGGTCCCCTCTCTTAACAAAGCAAGGTCCAGGAGAGTCCTGGTGTTTCCTAACATCTTCTATTCCACAACAGTTGAAGCCACTGTGCCCTGGGAACAGTAAAATGTGTAGAAATTATTCCATTTCATACCCTTTCCCTGATATATACCGAGTCATAATAATATTGCAGTAATTCTATCCTTGGATTTCATGGCTTGGATTTTGTTCTGACGTGCAGTGTGAATTATGGGACCTCATATACACAGGCGTGTGCATTTCATAACTATGAAAAATCCATTTAATTTGTCACAGGTAGATTCAATCAAGCTCTGGACACATGTCAAGGATAAATAAAGCAAACAGTTTTTTTGCAGTGTCACAGAAAAGGGTCGGAATTTTCATGTTAATACATTTGCAAAAACCTCCAGAGACATGTTTTCACTTTGTCATCATTGGGTACGGAGTGTGGATATAAAATTTCCAATGAAGGTAGCAGAAAGAGAAGGGGTCTGAATACTACCTGAAGCCATTTATCTAATTAAGCCAAGTCATTAATGTGACATATTTGTTAATTAATAGTTTTAATTAGAGGTGTGAGCAAGTAAAAGATCAGCGTTCACAGAAAGCCTTTATAGGTTAACTACTGCACAATTCCAATAGTTTACAATGTCATTAAGTATTATATGAGTACCATGTTAGTATTTAATATTTACAGTTAACATCCATTGAATAACAAATGAATACCACAAATAATAAATATATTTGTTTGTGAAATTAAAAAGGTATAAGCTTGTTTGTTCATAAAAAAATCTCCCCTTGGAAATGTTTAGGGGTGCCCTTACATGACATTTTTATTTAGATGCTATAAAGGATTTACATCAAACCCTTTGGATGAGCTTACAAACCTAAAAGTACACACAGGCCAAAGCAGACAGACATCATATGCCTCAGGGAGGAGAAGAGTAATTCAGGTGTGAGCCGGTCGGCTTTTAGTATGAATTACCGTCACCATCTCTCAAGGACATCGTCTGTCACGGCGAGGTAAAAGTAGATGCAGGTCTGCATCTGTATATTCATGTGGGCATGGATGTGTATGTGAGTTAATGTCAAGATATTTTTCACTTTGCATAAAGTAACCATGTCTCTCTTTCCGAATGGCCGCTGAAGCCATTAAATGAGAAGCCGTAAACGCCAGCATTCCTGAGCTGAGAGCAAAACCTGTTATCATGAGTGTGTGTTCTCTGTCTGAGTCTGTTTGTGTATGTGTGTTTGTGTGTTTGTTTGTGCCTCCAAACAAAAGAGCAGACAGAGATTGTTAAGGCTGAGTACCAGGAGGCACTTTTAAATGGCCACTAACTACCGGCAGAGATGATTTCACACAGAAAACAAAACAGAATAATAATTCAACACAACACAAGCTAACATTTGTTTGTTTACAGGCAAAACCAAAGCAGTCTTCTTTGTTTCAAGATGATCCAAAGTTGACATGTGAAAAACACTCAGATTCAAACAATAATTATATTGGTTTAATTTAGGGTACTTTGACATTTTGTTCCTGGAATTTCAGACTGTTCAGTTTCATCTGAACCAAATAACAGGTGTGTAATGCTCCTCCAACCATGATCCAGACCGACGGACCAAAGTTTAGTCAGAACCAGGGAGCTGGTCTCGGTCAGGATCAAACAAACCATGGTTTGTTCTCACACTGTGAAAAAGGTTTCTTTGATAGTTCAGACTTCCACACGAGTTGCGGAGTCAGCATTAAACAATACAAGAAGACAATAAGTGTAAGCGGCTCGGGGGGGTGCGAGTTGTCTTTGCCTCTGATGATAGAAGGTTTGAATGAGATGGATGTTAGTTTTGCTGGTATTAATACAATAAAGATATTGCAACGAAAACAAAATTATGAATTTATTAGTTTATCATTTTATTACTTTTCTCCCTTCAAACAGAAATACTACTTTTTAAACAAACACTTTATGTTAGAGAACATATCTGCTCAATTGATAAAACACAGACATCAGATTCAAGCCTGTCTACAAATCAATCAATGTCAATTACAGGTAGACACAGAACGTGTATAGGAGAAGATGACAGGACGTACAAATCATACAAAAAAAATGTTCTGCCTTAGTCCTTAGTCACCAAATGCTGATTACCCCCCCCCCCTTTTCCTTCTGTTTGGTAGCTTCAGTATTACAAGTAGTTATTTTTTGCAAACTAATTACACTGGTCTTTTTGCAGCTTAAGTTTAATTTGTTGTATTGGTGAAAAGCCCTTTGGTGCTTTGTAGAGTTCAAGGGGGGCAACACACAAAAAAGAGAAATATTACTAAAGCCTGTAATGCTCGGCTATCTATCACTACCCTTGCCAAGAATGCAATACATTACCGCTGTTGTGCTAATAATTGGATGCAACTTCTTATTTATTTTTACTTTGTTTATCTGGCAATAATTTAGAAGCGCTTCACCTGTCCACCTACTCAGGGCTGCTGCCCACTAATGGCTGCCTAATGTGGCAGAGAGGGATATGTTTCGGGGCATCACGAGGCCCAATCTGCTCCTGAGCACACCCAAGCATCATGGCACAGACCTCTCAATGAGAAACTTATTCCCAGCCACCATAAATCTAACTGGCATTAAAATCACACAAACACACCATTATCCTCCTTCCCTGCTTACATTCAAACGCAATCTAATTCTAAAGTGAATAATTGATACACTCACAGAGTTTTCCTTATCTGCGCGTGGTTAGACTTGTAGAGAAATGGAGACAGGCAAGGAGAGAGAACAAAGCACGAGGCGAAAAGAGCAGCAGATAGCGAGAGCTGTTGGTTTTTATCATTCTTTAAATAAGTGGGGGTTTTGGGATATTTCTTACGAGGCCAGAAAAGGTGTGAATTTAGGAAATGTGAGAAAGAGAAGGCTTTTTTTTGTTCTCCTCATTTTGTCTGGAGAATTTACATATTAGATCAGTTGGTTTAAATCTTGACTCCCCACCAGTTTGCCAATTCTAAATGGGTAATACATTCCCCGCCATCAAATGTTTGGACTTAAACGGAGTCTTCTGAAGTGAGACGCAAAATGAAATCCCTTTATTCCCCTTTGATTCCCCTTATCCCAGGGGATAAAGAGAAAGGGTAGGGTGGGAAGAGCTGGGGGTGGGTGGTGGGGGGGAAGCGGGGTCAGACTGGATGGGTATTGGCAAGCGGAGATTGAAAGATTCAGCAAACATGATCATTATTCTGAGTGAACATTATTCCAGCTGTTGTAGATTTTACCAGGAAGCAGCAGATGCATGTTGGGGAGCTGTCCATTTGCAGTGGTGCTGAACCTCTTAGCCAGACTAGTGCTTAATGGAGCTGTCCACTGAAAGGGTCCTGAAATGAAACTGAAGAAGATGAGCACGTTTTCTCTTATTTCAAATGAGCAAAATCTCCTGTATACTGCAACACATCGTGCAGCACACTGAATAATAAAATATATCACTAATGAACATGTTATTGTTACTGGTTTTTTTAATGTTTTTAATTAACCCATTACGACTTAAGGTGCCGAATAGACATGAATAGAAAGTTTTGCTGAAAACAGCCACCTAAGACCTGAGAAGTTTCTGAAGAGCTGACAAAATTGCCATTTTGAAAAAAAATCTTTCGATTTCTCAGCCTATGAAGCAGATAGAGACATACATATGACAGCTTAAACGTTTGGGTTTCAGCGCTGTTTCCCTTTCCTTCGGGAATGTTTATTTAAAGACAAAAAAAGCTGGCAAAATCGTAGATATACTTATACATGTCTCTTACTGACTGAGCCTTCGTCAGTGGATCAGCAGACACATCATCTAGGTCTTAAACTTCTTCATTTTTATTTACATTGATATTTTTTTCAATGAAACACTACTGTTATCTCTGTAAATATCATTCTGTCACAAATGTTCTTAAAGATGTAAGCAGGCATATGTAACTCCCAATCTTCATGGTATATTGGCTGTGAAATCCAGTTTGTGGGTACCATAAGTCAAACTAAAATCCTCCAACTGGATTGTTGAAGTCTTACCCTTACACAGAGACAAACATGTAAGAGGGATTGGCAACACACATGAGACACCTGAGTTTTTATGGTGGATTTGAATTAAATCACAATATCAAATGAAGTGGACACACTCTGTTACTACCAAGAGTGTACATCATATTTAATTTCAAAGGTCCACTGTTGTGCAGCATTTGAAAATTGAAAAAGAAACAGAACATGATATCATGGAAAAGCTGGTGACGAGACAGCGTCTATCAGTATCACTGTGACACACGTTTCCCATTTATAGGTGAGAAGGTGAGTGTGTCCCACATTTAACCTTTTTATTTATACCCTCTTCTTAAGTCCTCAATCTCTGCAAGTGTGACTTTATGTGAAGTGACACTCCACAGTATAGTGCTGGTGAGGAGGGAATGATAACAGAACAGGCCTCAAAGCAACTTACAAAGTTGTGCTGGCACTGAAATGATGTGTTGTCTTTCTTATCTCCACATTCAGAAAGGCTTTTCAAAGACAACAACAGTACATAATTAAAAACACTACCAAGTCTGGCCCAAATTACAACGTGCTGTATAATTACTGAAACAAAAAACAAATTTTCTGTGGTAATGATGGCTTTAGGATTAATCGTGGTAAAATTGTAATGAATTCTCTACCTGATCTGACAATGATTCTGGCACATTTCCAATGGGGACATCAGGTGCATCAAAACAAGCGCTTTGAACTCAAGACATATCAATGTGGTGTTAAACAATGTGATGCAGAGCAGCAGAGCCCAGCAATGAAGAAAATAAACCAAGCAAGATACATTGAGAACCATTAGTGAACTACAAGGCCACTCAGTAGAGCACAGAGCCCAACAGTCTCCTTATGAGACACATTTAGATTCACTAGATCCAGAATTTTATTTGGATTTTCACCAACTTGCACCCACTCATCAGCCCTCTAAAGCAGGGGTTCCCAAACTTTTCAGCCTGGGACCCCCAATATAACTGTGCCAGAGACTGGGGACCCCCAACGACACTGAAGGTGGTTTATAATGTTGCGCACAGCCACGCACATGCACTATGCGTGCGTGCGTGCGTGCGTGCATGCTTGTGCATGTCTGCTCAGGTAACCTCTCCTTCTCCGCTAGCCTGTCCTGTTCCTGTGGCCTCCTCGATTTGTTTGGTATTAACCAACGTTTCATTGTGACTGTCAATAATTTTCAGCTGCTTTCCAAAAGAGTTTTGGCCAGCTACCGTGTGACTGGTGCTGCTGTAAATTGAACTGTCGCTAACCTGTGTCGTAAGATAAAAAAAGGAAATGTTTTTTTTTGTGGAGGACAAAAAGGGGAGAAAAAAGAAAAAAACTGATGGGAAATGTGTAAGCTATTTTATTTAGTGACTCTTATTTTGAAGAGGGGTTTTACCGGAAGGATGTGCTGTACTAAACGGCTGCTATGTCTCCTGTGTCTTCTTTAGGCTGAGGCTTTATTCAATACAACAACTAAACACTAACCCTAACGCTTTTTTTATAAAAAAAAAAATATATATTGTATTTTTTTTTTGGAATGCATTTCGCGACCCCGCCTCTGTGTCTCGCCACTTTGGGAACCCCTGCTCTAAAGATGTTGATTTCTTTTTAATTATCAAGAAATCAACAATACGTATAAAAATTGCCCTTTGTCACACCAAAATTGAATGGGTTCATCCCTGAGCCATACCGCATCTGTCCACCAGGTAATCTTGCTTACAAACAAACAGACAAACAAACAGCCAGGGTAGAAAACAATGATGTTGTTGTGAGAAAAAATGTAAGGTAGAATAAAGACAACAAATCAATCAATCCAGAAGAAACTGAAAGTGGTAAGTAAAGGATGTATTTATATACATGATTTGGTTAAAACATGTGCTTTATGTTTTAAGAAATATACCTACATCATAAAAACAAGTAAGGGAATACAAGAACCTGATCGTGAAGTTGATCGTTTAGTGTCACATTCATGAAGCTGTTGCACTGAGTATTGTGAACTCAATTCTGAGCAAGAAAATTGTGATCCTGCATTTTATCCAGAACTGTGCACCACTAGTGGTAAAGATATTTTCTCAGTCAGTACATGACATTGGTTGAATTGAGTTGGCTCTCAGCTATAGGATATAGGATTGATGTACACAGTTTGGATTCTCTGTCTCACTGTGAGCCATCATCTCTGCCATAAGCCTATTATTAGGCTTAAGCAGTTAACAGTGTGGGACACTTCCAATATAGTGTTAAAACTGAGAAGTGTTAACTCTGCAGTGTTGAAAAGTGGAACTTTTCTTTTCCCATCAGACAACCCACAATGTTGGATAATTCCTGGACACTGCTAAGGTCGGGAGTAAAACATTTCATAATTTGATGTGACGCCCACCACCATACGTGCATAAATTTAACAAATGGCACCCAGTGGAAAAGCATACGATAAACAGTCACTTAGTTTTACGGGTGGAGTTACAACCACTTGAGGGTTGTCTGCATGTTATCTATCAAAACAAGTGGCCATAAGATACTGTCAGGAATCAATCAATCAATCAAATTTTATTTGTATAGCCCATATTCGCAAATCACAATTTGTCTCATAGGGCTTTAACATTGTGAGACATCCTCTGTCCTTAACCCTGAACAAGAGTAAGGAGAAACTACTAAAAAACCCTTTTAACAGGTAAAAATACGTAGAAACCTCAGAGAGAGACACATGTGAGGGATCCCTCTCCCAGGACGGACAGAAGTGCAACAGATGTCAAGTGTAGGAAAACATCATCAAGAAAAAGGTTTTAGATTGAGGAATCTATTTAGTATATACAGAGACAATGTTAGGGAGAAATGCGACTGCTAACATTCAGCTCTACTGTCTTCAATGAACAGCTCAGATTCTATTGTACCATGTGATGGCGAACTCATATTCCATGTAGCTATCCAGCGAGAGTGGAAATCTGAATTCACATAGAAAGACCACATAGGAAGCTCTGCTCACTCCATGGAGCTAAAATATGGAGATATAGGCCATTAACATATAGGATTTTGGGTTTGATGTTTTCAAGCTAAGTGGCTTATAATGTGAATCTTTTTTAGCATGAGTGACCCCAGTGGGAGTTGAAACCCTGATACTATCTACGCTTTTCTGTAACATTCACGATTATCTGTCTCTAGTTGTCATGCCAAACGTTGTCAGGTTATTTTCAGCACTGTATGTAGTGTGAGTAGAAACTAAACAGTTCTGTTCATACAGAAACATGTATTCAAATAAATTAGAAACTGATAGTCAATTGATGAGAAAATGCAGAAAAAAAAAGCCTCAACATCAAATGGTTATATGTGAGAATTAGCTTGTTCATCTCCTTTGCAAATGGAAATTCTTGAAGTGGAAATAAGAGCTACAGTTATTTGTGTAACCATCACAGGTTATAAAAAAGTGTTTCATATGTGCATGAATCCAACTAACAAAACAGCTGACTCTAAATGAAAAGAGATGACCTTTGAAGTTAAATAAAACATTCCCTCAGAAAATGATCGCAAAGAAAGAACATGTCGCCCTGTACACTTATTATGAACCATTTCACCCATATTTCATGTATTTAAATTTGTGGTTTAAACATCTTAATTTCCTTTGAAAAGGTTTCGGTTGAAATGCTGGTTAAATATGAGTAGCCATGATAATGCATCATGTTATTCTGTCTCATTTTTGTTCTCTAAAATGTTGTCAACATGTCAAGTAAAACAGTTGAGGAGCTTTTATGTATGAGATGTGTTATCACATGATGAACTCTAACTATTGTAACATGTTGCTCAGCAACAACAATGGATTCTAGGGTGAAGAACTACACCGGAAGTCTCCAATTGAAAAGAAAGGTCGACATTACTTGTAATAATAAATTGACTGGAAATTTAGATTTCTTGACATTAGGTGGTTTGATGGCAGATAGTCAGATGTGGTCTTATATGTGCAAGGACCCTCCAGATGCCGATGGAGAATGTCCCCAGTTGGAAAAAAATTTGCACTATTACCACTTACAAAATCATTTTCTTATTTAAACGCACACAGTGCATAGCTCTGAGCAAAAATTATATTTGAGCATGACAGTCTGAGCAACGGTGTTAGATTTAAGCTGACACAGTGGTGGCGATGGTAAGATCCAACTTTCTGCAGCGTACAGCAGACAGAGTCCCTGTGAAATGTTCCACAGCCCTGTGGGGTTTGGGCAGGATTTCTGCAAATATTATTAAGTTAGTTTTGATCATAACGTAACGTGTGGGATAGACACACAAAATACAATAGAAAAGTTATTTTCACCCCAGTTTGTGACGGCTACTTGTATTTTATGAGTAATATGTTACAGGATAAGTTCATGTATTTATAAAATGCATTTTATTTAGCTCAGGTATTTCAGACAAAGGAAACCATTGAATGAATAATTCAATAATTCTAGTTAGGATAGACAGCACTGCACCTCATCCTGTATAGTCACACAGCAATCTGCTGTGCTGCACAAGCCAGAGTGGGAAGCTCTAATGCTATGTACTGGCAGAGAGTGAAGCTTTTTTCCCATGCAGGACAGTTCATACATTTAGATGTTTAAAACCAGTCGTCCACAGAACACAAAGGGTGAACAACTGATGCTTTGCACAGGCTACTTGGACAAAATAAGGCTGTGATCTGTTGTAACACTTGAAGATCACTATCTTGCAGCATCTGCTGATCTTTTGGCTTTCTCAGTTTAGTGAATGTGAGCAGTGCCAGGATACTACCAGTGCTTTCCATATTCAATAGGGTGGGCAGTGGAAAAATGCTAACTGCAGGAGGTTTGCATAACAAATAACTGCAATGATGTGGCATGATGGGAGAGAGGGTAATACAAGGCTGTGTCCGTATTGTTTTGCATGCATCATAAAAGGCGGGTTTTCTTGTATGTTCCATGCAGTGCTTTAAACTAAAGGTTATTCTGACTGAGCTGACTGAGCATGCACTGAGATTTCAGATAGAGGGTATTTTATCTCTATAGGTTCTGCCTGTGCAGTGAGCTGTTTTAATTTAATAATGGGCTTCGGACCAGATAATGTTACACAACAGACCCAAGGAATGCCACAGAGCAATGATAGAGAGCTGCGAGGGAGTTTTAATGCTTCTGAGTGTAAGAGTGCTGATATAAAATGGTTTATCAGACAGCATGTCTGAGTAACAAAGACACAAATCAGTTTCATTGTGGAACTCTTGTTTGCCGATGCTGTAGTTAATGCATCCTGCGCGAAGATACAACAACTACAAAGAAGTTATGGTAATTTCCATTATAGTTAATCTGCGCGGTTTAAATAAATGTTACTTTTATGGATGAAGAATTGGTGATAATTGTACTAGGTAATTCAAAGCCAGGATAAGAAAGTCAGCCTTATACTGTGGTTGTATGGATCAAAGTGCTTAAAATATAATCACTGAACTCTTTTCTGAGCCTCCACAACATTCTAACCAGATACCAGTTATAATGTTCTGGGTGATCGTTGAAATCTGACATTTGGTCAAAGGTTCCTTGTGCTTGGAGAACACTCTGATTAGTAAATTTAGAAGTAATCAGGACAGCCTGCTATTTCACCTGTCAATCGCTTTGCTGCTTAAATGCAACTGGTTTCTCTTCATATGAAACTCAGCTAAGAAGCTAATAATGAACTAAACAAAACAAGGATGGTTTCCTGACTCTCTTAGAGTGAAAGACTGTATTTGGTCAATAATATAGAACTGGAAATAATTTTTCAATTAAAGCCTTTGTGAACCCCCATAGTTCTAATAGCTGAGGTATTTGTATGATAGTATCTGTAGAAAATTTACAAGCTTGCCTAATTCACCGTCTTCTTCATCACTTCTTAATCTGCCTCGCCATCTATTCTCTACTGATGCAATTATAAAGAGTTCAATAGATATGGTATATTTAAAACTCCCTCACGGTAAAACATGAAATTCATCCCTATGATCACAATAAGTGTTCCTCTTCAGGAACAATATTTGTTATTGCAATGAGAAGAAGATGTTACTTTAGAAATTTGATCCATGTCAAATAACACCAGGCGGCTCAGATGTGATGTTATAGCAGAGATAAGGTGATGTATGTCGGGAGTGATGAGCACAGGTTGCATGAAACCAGGACACACAGAGTGAAGCCTACTTTTCTGTCCCTGCTCCACAGCGTTGCACTCTGTTAATAGCAGGCTGCCCCAGCTTTAGGCCAGCTGCGGCGGACTCCCACTTTCATGTTGCTCAGCTACACAGTCCCACACCCCACATCGATGCATCTCCCTTCCATCCCTCCCCCTTTTCTCTCATCTTTCATCCGTCTTTCCCCATCTCGCTCGCCCCATCTACTCCTTCTCCGCTGACCAGAGAGCCATTAGTTGATCTCTGGGTGGTTCTGAGACAAGGTTGTCAGAAGGAGCTACAGAAGGAGAAGAAAGAAAAAAAAAATCACGGTATTGGAAATAGCTAATATGGCTGATATAACGACGCTACAGAGACACAAGAGCATAGATTTTGAACCCCGCTGCACAAATGTGTAACAGCAGACTGGAGCAAACATCCTTTGCTTTCGTTGCTTTATTGCAAATGGCTTGGGCTGAACTCGCTGATGTGATAGTGACCCACACAAAAGGAAATCATGCCTGTAATGACAATGTGCAGCTACACAAAACTGAACATGATATGAGATGATAAATGATTCTCCTGATATTATTATTACACATGTCAAGGGAGAGCAAGCTGATATTAAACTGATATCAAGCGAGAAATGCAGGTTACTTTTGTGAAATACATAGAAATCTCATATATAAATACACCCACACATATAAGCATAAACATATGTATTTCTTTTTAATGGGGCTAAAAATATAACCATTATGACTAAAGATTTTCTGAGAGCATTTTTTCCCCTTCCTGATACCGATCCCAATTCGTGGATATTTATTGGCCGATACAGACACGATACCAGTGAATAGTAGAATTAAAAGATAACTTGTTTTTTAATTGCTGTAAGCTAATTAACTCTGAATGGTAGCGATGACTCAAATTGCGTTTTTATCCTGGGAAAACTAACCCACTTTAAAGACGTGGTATCCAATAGATGCGAGTAGAATCCTGACCTCATAATAAGCATGATATATATACGTAAATTAAAAATGACCCACGTTCCAACCTTTTAGACTGAGGTGGAACACAGAGGAGGAAGCAAAAACAGCTCACTGACTCATTGTGTTCCATAACGGCTGCCAAGAAAAGAGGTGGGAGGGAGGGAATACATGATCAAAGACCCGGTATATTCACCTGCATCACAGCACAATTTGTTCACATTTAACTACATGAGCTGGTGGGATGGTGTTGAAATCATCTATTCTGGGTTTTTAATCCAGCACATACATACAAAGTATCTTAGTGCGGATCAAAACAAAAAAAAAACAAATAATCCACAAGAAATGATTGTTCTTACATGTATTTATGTTTAATGATTCGATTTTTAATTGGCATTTTCTATAAACTATTTGATATGACAAAATTGCAAAATGTACAAGGCTTGAAATGATGCCTGATTATCCTCCATGACTATAGTGGTGGAACAGGTGACAACATAATACAGCCACTATTTATTTCAAGTATTGTTCATGAACCTTCGACACATAACCTCATTCTTGGAAATCATTTGAAGGCAAAGGCTTCTTCAGCTGAGGGAATAGGATGTATTCAGAGCTCTTCCCTGCATCATCTTTCAAGGATTTCTTATAACCATTGGCAAGTGTCCAAGGACCTGTTCTTACAGAATAAACCTGCAGGAACATGTGACTGACTCACGACTGCCTTGTTCTCTTTGTGCCCGTGTCATAGCCTCTGTGTCTCTGAGGAGCTGACATCTCACTCTGACATACAATACACCTGCCATCAGTCGCAGTGTGAACACCAGTCACTTGGTTGCAGATTTATTTATTTTTAACCAATTTTCAAGTGATTTAAACTATTGAAACAAACCACTGATTTTCTTTCGGCCCAGGTGTTATGTCTTTGATTTGAAGTTTAAATCTAAAATTTCTCTGAACATTTAGATTTTAGCCTAATGCTTCACCTGAAAACTGCATTTGTTGTGGAAAAGGAAAACCAACATGAAGAGCATAGAGGGTTATCTATGGGACAAAATCAAGCCATTTTGAAGCTGAGAAAAAAGGGGAAATCCATCAGAGCCAAACCACAAACATTGGCCATAGCCAAAGTTTGAGGTATATGCAGATAGGTTTGTCAATGCTGTCGCTGCCTGTTGCTCTAACTCAACATGCATATGTTCTGCATTAGCCTGTAGTACATTGCGCCAACAGCAGAGGACTCTGCTCCTGCTGTGTCCCTGACTTACAGTAAATCCTTGGTTCTGGTCATAAAGTGTTGATGCATGTAGATGAGGAAGGTGGGGGGCGGGGGGGCTGCTATGTAAAAATCTGTGAAGGACATTTCTTATGGCTTTCACCTCAGCATAACCTGAAAATGTATTTCTCTCTTTTCCGTCTCACCTGAAAACATCTGGACGAAAAAATATACTTTCTATATTTATTTAAAAAATGACAAATTACCACCTGGCTACATTTATGAAAAGAGTTTGGGGCAAAAAAGACAACAAACCCTAACCACAGGAGCATAAACAGGCTTTGTGATATTATCTAAACCTCTGGCCTGTCTGTAAGCACTTCAGATGAATTTAGCTGACAAAAGAGGGGGCCACATGGCGCACCCTAAGGAGAGCAGGAAGTGTTAAGCTGCTTCAAAGCCAATATAAAGCCTACATGACAGTATTGTGCCCCCCATCCCTTCTTTCTTTAGGGTTGTGAGGATTAGAGACATCTAACGATTTTTTTTTTCTAAAGGCCAGCAAGTCTTGACTTTCAGTTGACAAGACTCGCATACAGAGAATTATAACACAAGAATAGAGAACAACAGGAATCAAAGATAGAAATAAAACCTTTATAACAAAAAGATGGTTTATCCTGAAAGCTGTGGCGTAAACAGCAATAGATCTGTTGTGGTAAATCCGGCACTAAAACTATTTCAATACAATATAAAATGTGTTCCTTGATCATAAATCCGATACAATCCATTCATGAAAACACAGTATCACATTTGGCTTCATTGTGTTTCCATCACAGAACAGATATTCTGAGAATAAAAAAAATGTAAGCCATCTTGTATCTCATCCATTTTTTTGTTAGGAGATTGCTGGAAAAAAGAAAACATTCATGGCAATATGAGGCAGAGTTTGGCAGGAAGGCTCTTATGTATGGTCTCCACTGTGATGGTCACAGCAAAGGACCAATATTACATCTGTGCACCCTGGTTTTGTGCAGTATCGCTTGTTAGAACAAAATGCTTTACATAAAGAGGAGTTGGATTTACATCGTTGTTGATACTTGGTAATATGGGATGGAATCCTATCCTGCTTTTATGTATTTTTGACTGTGCACTACATGCACACTGCTCACAGAGAAGAGAGGTCACATAATGTTTGGATGCAGCTACACAGTGACTGTAATTACTGAATATAATTGGATTGGTCCAGTGCACCATGAGGATGTTAAGCTGAATGGAAACTATTGCACGCACAGAAACTATTCTGCAAATGTGTCGTGTCATGAACTGTATGTGAAGCACCCTTGATTGTTTATATACCTCAGACTAGGAGAGAGAAAAAGTAGAGCAGAAATTCAGTTGAAATCAATTGTGACAAAAGCAAGACTTACTGTAATTGTTCTTGGTCAGGAGTCCAGATTTTGGGGATTTAAAGGCAGTTTTGAGCAGGATGGAAATATAAGGTCAAGGCTTTTGGGAGAAAGCTTTAGAGAAGATTATTGGTCTTAGTGAAGTGATGTGAGCCATTTGTGGGCTGAATGTTTTCACAACATATGGCAACTTTGATAATACACAGTGAACGAGATTCATCTCAATGGGTCAATTTGAAAGTTTGATCTATGGTGGCATGTCCAAAAGCGATGGCTTCATTCATTAAACAGCACGTTGCTTTCAATTACAAATTTCTTTGGAAGGTTAAAATTCACGTCATGGTTTTAAGAACAGAACATTTGTTAGTTACCATTACTTTATTTAAATCCTAATCAATTGTTTGTACCCCAGATACCAATGTTGCTATAGCAGGCCCGCTGCATAGATCATGAGTCAACTGGTATTAGACTCCAAAGCTGTAGGATGCAAATCTGACACTTCTCTATTATTAAGAATTATTATAAATATTTACTGTTGTTGCTATTATTAATAACCTCATCCATTAGTCACTCTTATTGTAACAACCAGTCTAAACAAGCTAACCCTCGTTCTCCGATCTCCCCACTGTCCACCCACATCTCGTCTCTCTCCCATTTCTCTGCGCTCAGCTCAGCCGGTCGAGGCAGATGGTCGCCCACTCCCAGTCTGGTTGTGCTACACGTTTCTTTATATTTAAAGGGAGAGGGGGGTTCTCTCTGCAGTCACCAAGTGCTAATTGCTCATTGTGGGAACTGTTGGATTCCTCTAATATTGTAATCCATTTCATATTATCTGTGTCTGCTCTTTGACAGGTTGACAAGCACTGTGTATGACTCCCTTGTTTCGTGTGTGTGTGCGTGTGCGTGTGTGTGTGTGCATGTGTGTGTGTGTGTGTGTGTGTGTGTGTGTGTGTGTGTGTGTGTGTGTGTGTGTGTGTGTGTGTGTGTGTGTGTGTGTGTGTGTGGTAAGTTCACAGAGAGGGGCGGAAGTATACAATCGTATAAGGAAAGTAGTATTGTCTGTCATTTCACTGATTCTATCCAAAATCAGTGTGAAGCACATGTCAATTTTTCTTCATGGGAAAATATGGTGAAATAAAAAAGAAAAGCAATTTACATTTATGTTGCTCAACCATCTGTGCATCCCCGGCCGACCTACACGCCAATTTCAAGGCAGGAGGCTCAGCTGTCGTATCTCCTTACTGCTGCTGAAACTGACGTGTTCGAAAATAAACTGGGTATGATGTGAAATATAGGTGCAAGTGCAGGGATGGAATGGTGATCGGCAGGTATAGTGTGAGAGACAGTCATTATGTAATACGTGTAGGTATTGAGAGTGGTTGTTTGTGGGAGGACAGATATATATTTATATACAAGCTACTGTGTGGTTACAAGAAGGAGCATCATTGCATTATAAGAGGAACATTTAAAGTACATAAAAGAAAAAAGTAGGATTGGTGACAGACTTCATCATAGAGAATGTGACCAATGTTATACAACTTGTCCACTTGGATAAAGGTGCTGGAAGCTGCAACATTATTTGTATCCAGCTCATGATGCAGATTAAAATGTGCTAGACCATAATTGATTGAATGAAGAAACACAAAAACTCTTTTCTGAAATTTGTTCAGTTGTGATCACAGATGTTTGAGTCACAAACACAATTGATTGAATTGACAATACAAATGACGTTCTCATAAAAGTAAAATTGTTCTGAATAAAAATGGTAAATCAACAGCATTCTCTTTTTATAAATCAAATTTCAACTCTAACTTGTTTCAATTTCAGGAGTATTGGAATCTTACATGGGAAAAAAATCATGAGACTTTTAGAAGCTTTCACAGGATTTGGCAAAACATATGGACATCTAACTGCTTGATGACAACTGTCGTTGGCTTCTCCTCTCATGTAGCAGCATAAAAAGACCATCTCTAATTAGTATGTTTGCCAATTTATCCCAGAGACAGTGAAAAGATACTTTAGTACAACATGATAGTAAGATTATATCGAAAGAACCTCCTTATTAAAGTCAATTAATCAATCGATGATCAATAACAAATAAACAAGAAATAATGAAGCAGCTTTTGGGATAACCACATCTCTTATCTAGAATCCAGCCCTTGTACCAGCGTTTTCCATTTATTCTCTTTCTAGAGATATCCTATTAATATTACATTATTTGTTTACCCAAAATAAAAAGAAAATGATTCTTATTTCTGTTGGCATACAGAGCTCTGAGATATTTTTCACTGCTGACCTCTTCAGAAACACCTTGTATTTTACGTCTGAGACAATCCAGGATTAAAGTGCAATAGTTCTTTAACAATGAGTTTGCGCTTATATCTATGAAAGCAAAGTTTGAAAAAAAAAGATCTAGTCTCTGCCAACATGTCCAAATGCACTTTTTACTTCCTAACATTCTCCATTCAAAATTTCCCTCCACTAAAATTTTGTGTGCTGTTATTTCAGGGGAGTACACATCTAGGATAGCTACTTACTTTGTAAGTGCTGCCTCTCAGAGGAGCTCACGTTCAGCCGGCACGCACACAGGCAAACACACTCAATCATACTCACAACTGCAATTGTCTGACCAAGCCAGGGGAAGGAACCTACTTCCTATTTAATGTTTCTGTGCTTTCTGTCCCCTCATTGGCGTGACATGATTAATGAGGTTTCCCTACTTCACAATCACGCAGGTGACTGTGGAATGACGCTGTGTGTGTCTGTTTGGATCTGTCTCTGGGATGTTTTTCCTCTCACTGAATATCTGCAGCATTGAACAGTAGACTGAGATTTAAGACGAAATATTATCTACATATTATCTAATACCAATCATCTTCCCCTTCTCTTAGTGTTTCTACCCCACAATTAATTTGTCTTCTTTTGTTTTTGATGAAGACTATTCTTTACCAGCTTTTCCTACTTTACATATAAAATCTTCTGAGACCCCTGAGAGTTTTACTTCCCACCCTAACATACCAAACCTGTTTCTATGCAAAAGTACAGACAATTTACAGCCTCTTCTTCCGCATAACTGTTCATTTTCATCCAGTTTCATGCCAGGCTTGATCGCTGGTTCTTCCTCCTCCCAAGTCTTCTTCCTTACCCCCTACGTCTTTTGCCCCGGGTCAGAGTTGGCTCGGGTATTTGGCCCACTTTATTGATTGCAGAGAGGAAATGCAAGTCAGCCAGAACAGACCAAATCACCAGCTACTGGCAGTAGAGAGGAAATTGGGTACCCTTAATTTGCTTATGGTTTGCAAATGAAGGGCTCCCCCCCCCCCCCCCCCCCGCAATACCTCCTCCCCCTTGACGCCTTTCTCCCCTTCCACCTCTGTTATCTTTAAGAATTGTGAGGAAAGTAGGCTATTAAATATTTGGATATGTGAGGCAGAGAGCGTATCAAGCTCTCATGTAAATTATCCCAATATTTGCATCTGGGCTTCACTGTAAAAAGGTCCCCACCACTTCTGCAACCCAATTCTAATTTCATCTAGTGGATAATTCTCAATTCAGCCAGGAGTGTAAATTCGAGCAATGCCCCTCATCAATCCTCCCTCTCACATATACGCTAATATTCTCTCCCTCTCGTATGTTTGCCTCAATGACTTGTTTCGGAGGGGAGGGGGGAGGTGATCCGTTTACTATTCTCACTGCTGCCCCTGATATTGTTCCCTCGCCTTACTTACTGATGAGATGAGCTTTGTTCCTCTGAGTTGATAGCTGAGGGGAGGAGGAAAGAGAGGGATAGCGGATGTGATGGGGAATCTGGGCTGCTGCTAAAATGTGTGCATTGGGTTCATAAAACAACACAGTATAACAGTATCAAAAGGGCAGGCAGCATATTAATACGTTTGCCATCAAGCTTTTCATCCCTTTCATCTCATCTGGTTGTTAAAACAGCTTCAAGCGTACAGACATACAGCTTGACAGGTAAAAGCCTGAAACAGATATCCCCATTGTGTTCGCTGCCTCGGTAACACTGACGATGACTTACGCCCCCCCCCCCCCCCCCCCCCCACAGGTATATACAAACAGGGACGGTATTCCTCAGGTGATGGGGCGGCGGCCTAATTGTCGGTCTAGCCGGCTGACCCTGAAAGTTGAAGAGAAATCGAGTGGCAGGAATGGAGTGAGGAGAGCAGAGAGATCAAATTGAAGTCTAGGCGTTAGGTCTCTGTCACATGGACACACTGGGATATGCAAAGGTCACGGACACATTGACAGGAGTCCCCACCACCAACCAAGGCTGTGTCTATTGTGAGAGTATGTGGCTGAACGTAAGGTGGAGGTGAAATGGCACTTTGTGGGTTTGACAAATGTGCTACAGTATCAAGTGAAACGGGAAATCGTTATTAAAATCATTTCCCTCCACAGGAGGTTTAGATCCTGGTTCTGCTGCAAAAAAACAGCAGATGAAGAAGCTAAAAATAACATTGCTTGAGGACATACTACATTTTTGTTGTTGTAGCTTGAACCTTGATGTATTGATCCCGGTATACACTGAAGTGGGATGTGGACAAGGTTAACATGGTGGTTTCAAAGTAAAGGGACGGTACAGTAAACTCGAGGTATAAAAGTTCAGAGACCTTTTCCTGCTGCATGAAAAGTACACGGCCTGGTAATGCACGTGTAACAGGTGTGAACACCAACTGGATTGTACTCAGTAGCCCTGAGATTAACATTGGGACCTTGGCACACCATGACCAAGATGGCACCTCAAATTTTAAGAGAAAGACATTTAAATCCTATATCGGAAATGTCAAGGATAATCTCTGGTGATAGAAGCTGGGTGTACGAAGGCTACGACCCGGGACCAGAAGAAGGATGTCGGGTCAGGAGTGTTCCCAAGAGCATGCTCGTAGTTTTCCTCGACACTCACAGGGTTGTGCATGATGAATTCTCGTCTTGTAGAGCAACACGTCCTAGAATACAGAGCAGGACCTCCAGGGAGGATTCCATGGGAGGTAGGAGAACTGGGAGCAGTGCAATGCTGTGAACTACTTTGAAGACCTGGTGGCCATATTTGAATAAGGTTTCTGCATGTTGTTTTGTCCCCTCACTTTGTATTAATGCTGCAACAGGACCTTGTTTATTGTACGTTAGTTATTTATATTGGTTATTCCAGTGATTAGTTCCTTCTCCTTCTTGAGTAAAAATAACTCCACGCTGTTTATTCACAGAATATCACATTTCATCCATCAAGCCATTATATGGTGTTCAATGAACATCAGACCAAGCATGAAAACAAACCTTGTTCCTTGACATAACGGTAAGACCAGAGGGATACATTTTCAGTGAAAGGTTGGTTTGGTGGTCAGAGAAAGACAATTAGAAAAAAGGGCAAAAAACCTGCAAAGTCCAAATATTGAGCATCAGCAGCAGGGCCTTTTAAACACACACACACACACACACACACACACACACACACACACACACACACACACACACACACACACACACACACACACACACACACACAGAGAGATACACACACACACAACACTAATTCACTCACATACATCAGAATTCTGGAGCCACGGGCTGTAAAGCCACAAACAGCAGGAACTTAATTGAAGCAGGCAGGAACCAAAGAATGTCCTGGGTGTGTCAAATGTTCTCCTGCGCCACAGAGATTTTGACACTCACCTCTGAACCAGTGGGTCATCATTACCAAATAGATACATGACTCATTCTCTTCTCTCGCTCTCTCCCTCACACACACACACACACACACACCTTCTCTAAAACCCTCTCCATCCCTCTCTCCCTGTGTTTCCCCGTTCTTTCATTATCAGCGCAACACATGACTGCTCACAGCTGCAATGCATCGAGGGAGCCATGAAACCGGTCAAAATAAATATTCTCCAGACGCACGCTGTCGACTCAGAACAGGAGGGAATGAGTGAGTGAGTGAGTGAGTGAGTGAGTGAGTGAGTGAGTGAGTGAGTTAGTGAGTGAGTGAGTGAGTGAGTGAGTGAGTTAGTGAGTGAGTGAGTGAGTGAGTGAGTGAGTGAATGAGTGAGTGAGTGAGTGAGTCTTATGCAAGCATTACTGACAGCAGCAGAAAAGTGATGTGTGACGACTCACTCTGCCCAGGTGCATGCAAAGTACACATCATTCATAGCATCATCATTGGACAACAATATCGACTCATCATTTTACACACAGTGGATGGGCAAGTTGCCATGGTATCCTGGCATTGTGCCCCATTATGCCACCCTCTACCACAACAACTACATTTAAGGAAAGGACATAGAAATCATACAACTTTTGTAAAGCCCAATGAGAGAAATTGTGATTTGTGATTGTGAATATGAGCTATACAAATAAAATGTTATTGATTGAGAATTGATTGACTTGTATTCATTAATCAAGTGCTTGCATGATATTACACAGTTTTTTTGGTATACCGCCACAGATCTACAACACTGCTGCTGTTGTCAGTGAGTCACTAATGTGCTGTTGTCAACAGAGTCCTCCAAATCACAACAATTATGTCTTTTGACTTGTTTATTGACTCACTCAAAATTGCAACTCGATTCGTCAGTCCATGTCCCAGCAGAAGACGTCCACACCAAACAGTTACGCAGATGTTTCTCAGATAAAAGATCTTTTTAAAGCAGACAATTAATAAACAAACCTTTTGGTAATCATACAAACGTTTTTCTGTGGAGATCTATTATGAGGCTGATAACAGCGTGAAACCAAATTCATGTGGTTCCCATCAGGGGAGAATACCAAAGCATCACAACCAAAATTAATGTCAAAAAGTATATATTTTTTAAAACAATTATGACAAAAATACACTGCATTTAAACAGTTGCTTACGGGTAATGACTCACTGGGAAGCCATGCAGAAGCCCTGTAGTGCTCAGTTTTAACTGAGTTAAAGCTACACCCAGCTGGAAATACTGAAATAAACTGCAGGAGGAAAGCATAGACAGTTTATTTCTGGATTTCAAGTGATCAGTGATAAAGAATGGCTTTCCTTTATGAAGCAGTGAATGAGAACAAAATAATAAGAAATAACAGAATGAGGTTGAATTTTTCCTCTCAAAACAGCAACTTAAACACACAAGTGAATCAGAACGAATTGATTGCCCCACCATTAACAAGCAGCAGATTGATCAATCATCATAAAGTAATTATAGTTACTTTAGTTTAAGCATTAGCAGAGGCACTAGCACAGTAACATGCACTCTCATCATTTGGCAGCAAGTGAGCCTTCACTCTGGGTAGGGACAATTTCAGGTCGTTGGAAAAGTGGCCGGGCCATGTCCGGACCAGAGCTACCTCAAATTACAGAGCTGATTGCAGCCAGTGGGGTAGAGGGTAGATGAAGCAAGCCGAGGAAGGTAGGCGGTAGTAAAGAATGTGTATCACCGTGCACATTTTTCTAACGGCTCAGCAGGGATTTTCACAGCGGCACTTCTCACAGAACTCTTGCACTAAATGCACAAAAACACTGGTCTCTCCTCTCAGAAGTCGAAACTCAAGAACAGCACAAACTAGAATTGCTCACAAGAGCATATTCCTCCACCCAAACCCAACTGTGCCCTTCAGATACCAGATGCAAATCTGTAAGATCCAATATATTTTTTTGGAGCTGCACCAAATTGCACGGACTCATAGATATAAGACTCCAAAATGTGCCTTAATTATTTCATTAAGATCCATGCGTGCCTCTTTGTTCGGAACCATGCCAGAATGTAATGGGTTCTCTCTTGGCCCATCTCCCATCATTCCCCTAAGTTTTGTGGAAATCTGTTCAGTAGTTTTTGCATAATCCTGCTGGCAAACAAACACATGGACGGGGGTGTAGTTCTGCACCTCAGCCATACAAGTTTGTTTAGTTGAAT
Organism: Limanda limanda; assembly: GCF_963576545.1. Lineage (NCBI taxonomy): Eukaryota > Metazoa > Chordata > Actinopteri > Pleuronectiformes > Pleuronectidae > Limanda > Limanda limanda. Next base: position 17,264,814 of record NC_083640.1, on the reverse strand, counting down.
TCTGCAGAAGATGCTCTTCGTAGGGCTTTGGCCAAAGAAATGACGCAGATGAACGTCTGCATTTAAACAATAACATTTGTGTGGATTGAAGTGGCAGTGAGTGATTTAGTCTGTTGCTCCCGGACCAGCGGCTGCCTCTATCAAGGATATTTTGGAAGGAGAGTAAATGAAAATATCAAAAGTAAATAATGAAAATCAATTTGATTCCCAAAAGAAAGAGAGAAGGTAGCAAAAATTATAACTCTAAAATAAGTGAACAAGTAATGAAGGGAAAGATATAACAGGAGCAATATTCTATGACAGAATTGATTTATAAGTCAGCCGGTCGACAGGTTAGATGAAGTCTGTGTCGTCCTGTTTATTTTTACCCTCTTATGTAACATTTTGGCAGAACCGAGCTAAGTGGGAAGCCATAGACTGATGCACAGCAAATAGTGTATCTTCACAAGCCTGCCTACAACTCTGCTTAAATGTATCTTCATCATCTTCAGCCATGCATGGAATCAACTGTAATGTTATTCTAATATTATCATCTCCTTTACTTGCAAACATTTCACTCCTCATATTCATGAATCACATCAGTTCAGTGTGTGCTCTGGGTTCCTGCGTGATGTTTCGTGCTGCAGTGCAATAGTGTGTCTGTGTGTGCTTGTGTGTAGGGGGGACTTGGTTGCATGATCTTGCCTGGAGCACAAACATCACTGGTACCACAGCATGGAAGGTGCAACAGGTATGCTGGTTTCGTGGCAGTGTCTGCTGAGGTTTCATCTTGCTCCAGTTTTCAGAAATTCTGTCTCCGACTGCAGACCAGACTCTTCCAAAAAAAACTACTGTATATCAGATCGGTTCCGGTACGAACCGGTACTTGTTTGTATTTGTTTGTATTGTGATGCTTTCAAACTTGGGTGTAATGTGACTCGTCATGTTTTATGAAGTGTTAAGAACGTAGACAAAGGGCACTTTCACACCTACCCTGTTTGTTTCGGACCTTCAGACTTTTCCGCTTAGTCTGAAACGAAAGAACAGGTGTGAAAGGTGCCCTAGTTTGCATCATTAGCTGTGGGGAAAGGTTTTCTTTGGATAGTTCAGACGTTGCATTAAGTTGACACAGCATGAAAACTATAGAAGAAGAAAAAGAAGCAGAAGCGGTCGCAGGATTGCTTGCAGTCTGGTTTGTAATTCTTCCACGTCCATGTTGGGACGGATACTGGTGGTAATACCATAAGATTACATTGACAATGGAATTAACAAAGTCAACATGTTTATTGATTAACTCTGTTCGAGCAGAAAGACTTTAATTTCTTTGCAATTTGTAAAAAAAAAAAAACGTTAGCTTATATAATTGCCAAATTGAAAACACACTGAGACACACTGCCCTCTACAAGCAAATCAATGTGAGGCATAGGGAGATGCAGCGGGCAGAGGTGATGATGAGAGGACGTGAGCATGTCATACTAAAGTCTTCAGTCCTCTCCCTGAAGAACAGTGTGAAACCAAAACTAACAGGATCAAATGTAACAAGACCACAACCTTGGTTTCAGGTTTAAAAACATCATTACACTGCTGCATCAGTTATAGATCTCTGATTGTCTTAGTTGGCAGAAAATGGATGTCTGAGGCTACATTAGCATTTCCCTGTGCTACCTCGAGGCACGTTGCAGAAACACTGGCTCATTCTCTGATTCAGATAAAGGCCCCTAATCACAATCATCGTCCAAAATCACACAGATATCTGAACCAATGTTACACTTTGTTGAGCAACAATTTAGCAGCTGAGCGATCGCTTCACCTGCTTGATTTCCCTTGTTGTGCAGGTTTGTCTTGGTACAGATCAGCTGGTTGTCACAGTGGTTACATTTCCAAAGCAGAGGAACAGTTTGACGATACAATACATTTACTTATGTTACAGCCTTATGCTGTACCTTTTGAGAATTACCTTTAAATTTTCTAATATTTATTAAATGATAAAAGGATATAAGGAATGATAGAAGGATGAATTGTGACAGTATTTAGATGTATATAACTGTGGAAACAGCTCATTGCCTTTACAAACTGAATGTATATCATTGAGAGGGGGGGATAATGTTTTTATATTGTTGTCTAATGTGGAACAATGAATCACTTTGTGATTCATTGTTCCACACAGACACACTGGATGTAATTGTGGCTGATTATCTTCAAGCTTCACTTTCTCAAAAGATGCAAGACCGTGAGACCACATACACACATTCATGCTCAGAAGAACATTCCTGTTTTATTTACTTTAATCCCAGACTTCTTAAGCTTTGTGCGTGAGTCTTCGTGCGTACAAGTGTGTGCATTTCTGTGTGCATGTGTGTGTGTGTGTGTGTGTGTGTGTGTGTGTGTGTGTAGTAGTAGTAGTAGTAGCAGGTGCCAGGGACTGTCTCATCTCTGGTTACTCTTTTCAGCACTCAAAAAAAAAGGTGGGCAGTCTATCAGGTTTTGAAATATCATGGATTATCCTGAGAGTCCAAAAGAACAAATAATGTCTCCTCATGTTATTCACACAGTATTCTGTTTAGTTAATTTTAGTTATATTATGTCAGATTTTATATTTAAAACAGATAAATTAATAACGAAACACTTATTATTGGGAAATTTTATTTTTTGCATAAACAACTGATTCATTCACAACTTTCAGATTTCCTTGACAACAAATCAGAAAAAAAGTAAATGGTGCTTAAGTGTCACATTGTGACTTTGCAGCAACAGTGATCTTTCCAATCCATCATCCATGATGGATTAAAGTGGTGGTGGCAATGACATCATTACCCTCGACTCCATCCACCTTATTCACGTCTGTCTGTAGGAATTGATGCTTCATCCAAAAGATAGATATCTCTTCACTGTATGACTGACATTCAAGATCATGAATTAGTAATTTACAGGACATTTCTTTGATCCATCTTGAACATGTCGCTCAGACAGTTGCCTCGCCAGTGCCGGCCTGTTTGTACTGGTTAAGATTCTCTTTCTTTGTCATCTGCTCTGTGGCCTTAGGCTTGAACTGTCTGTGTTATAATGACACCATCCACACACACACACACACACACACACACACGGACACACACGCACGCACACACAACACAAATACAGATTCTGAACTAGCGGAACCATATGGCAGGTTACTGGCCTGCATAATTGGCTTAAACAAGAAACAGTGTGGTGTGTCTATGTGTGTGTGTGTGTGTGTGTGTGTGTGTGTGTGTGTCTCTGTGTGTAACAGAAAGTGTGTGACTGTGTACGTAGGCGGCCTTTCCTCTCAGTCGCAACAACCCCGTCGATAATCATGCAGCAAATGAGCCTGCTGTCACTGCTGTGGTCCCTTGTCAGAACTGCTGCAGCCGCAGAGCACGCGGCACAGGCACAAACACACACACACACACACACACAACACACACAACACTGACAACAGTGTACACACACACACTCTTCCTCAAAGAGGAAGCTGCACTGCGGTAGACACACACCAAAAGAGCACATGCAGTACTGACAGAATCTCCTTGTATGAATGGATCTGCTGCCACTCAGTAACCTTTGTTGAAGTCCAAATACAATCTTGTTTTCCTTCCGGTTGTACCTATCCTTTCTCAAATGTCCGTCCTGTCCTCTAACATTATCTCTCAATGTGAGGTTCACTCACACCACCCTCTTCTGTCAGTGGTGTCTCTCGGCCTCTTCCTCTGATCCTTATATCCCGTGGGAATGAACCACGAAAGCCACAGTAGGAATGATTTAAGAAAGTTATTTTAAGAAAGCCCCCTGCAGATTGAAACTGCCCAACCATGGGAGCAAAAGCAATCCCGGTCTCTTGGTCTCTACAATGATGGGTTCATATTTACCAACTTGAGATAAGAAAGAGAGCTGGGGGGGGCTGATGGAGGAGAGGATGGGAAGGAAGTGATGAAAGATGAATGGCAGCAAAATTAAGCTCTTCAGTGTGCCAGATTCCTCTTATAAGCCAAAAATGGGCTATTATGTTTAATATTTTGAGTCTCAGTGGAGGAGGAAAAAGGCAGAGATGCTGAGTGGGCTGACTAAAGAGTCAACAGTGGATAACAGTATCGTCCACATAATACCCCACCATCTGCTTCTGTAAAAGCCGAGGCTAAATGTGTCTCGTGTTGTACGCATGGTAGTCCAGTGGCAAAGAGCAGAAAGACACTGAGTGGGCAACATGAGCACTGCAGAGTACGTTCACATAAAACTATGCCAACTGTTACGCCAACTGCCGGAATTCAAGCACAAGAACAACATTCTAAAAATGTCAGGCGGAATCTGTTCCCGTGTATTCGGGAGCGGTGCAGCGGAGAGTCACACAACGCCTCTGTGTTCAGGAGTCGAGCCGTATCGGGGAAATCTCTGGCTTCACACACGGCGGTATAGAGGGAGAGTGCAGGAGTGAAAGAACACACTGTGGGCTGACAGGGCCAACAAATGTGAATCACCATTATGAGGATGATGCAAACAAGCACACTGAACCGAGTGCTGAGGGTGGGGGAGTGTTGGTGAGGAAGCCACACGGCTGGAGAGCACTTTTGAGCAAGGCAGAGAGCCCCCAGCACTATCTTTTTGTGGATGGCAGTTAAATCTCTTATGCACATTTACTGTGTAGTTGTAACATCAAAAGCATATATGTGGTCATTAATGTCCTGCCAATATCAATAAAATATCTCTGTGGGAAGCTCCGGAGCTCAGTGGCCCGGGAGCAAAGCACTCAGCTTCCAGCAGTGCAAGTACTTCCAGTCTGGTCCTGTATGAGTAGGGAACCGATGAGGGAACATGTCCCTGTCACTTCCCTCCTGTCTCCTCCTGATTGGTTGGGGCTCCTGTACAAATGACTGTTTGATGTTGATCGCATGCACCTCAGCATGCGATGTACGCTCCAGGTGAAGTTGCCCACTGCACAGTGAAAAGAAGCGGCTGGCGACCCCATGTGCTTCCATCCCCAAGCCAACAGTGAGGAGCATGATGGGACTGGATAATTGGTTTTAATTAGCCGTTACAAGTTAGGGGGAGAGGAGCAGAGAAACAAACTGGGAACAGTTCTTAATGTTTGTGCAATTGAGCATTCTTACATTTATAATTATGGCTCAATTAGACTCAATGTTAGATAAATGTACAGAAACGGACGGAGTTCTCTCTCTTTACTCTGTGTTCACTTCCTCAATATTTGTGCAAATCAGAAAGCTTATGAATACGGACAAAACAAGGTTGTAACTGGGAGGCCAGTGGAACCAATAGTTCAAGCGAGACGATCAGTGGAACACCAGGAAGAAATTTCAACAATGGCGGAAAGTTTTTGTAATACTTTTCAAGTCTTATTGAAAGTACACGCGTCTTTTTAATGATAATTTAGCATGGCATAGGTGCAAACTCAGACATACATTATCACAACTTTCTGTTTGTAGTTGTCAGAAACTCTTGACACTGCACTGCCCTCTAGTGGGTGTATTGCTTAACAATCGTGCCAAAGTCAGGAACGCATGGAAGTTTCTAAGCAGTGATGGCTACATCATTGGAAATGGCTTCATCTCTTTTCGTACAGAATAAATAAGCCTTTAGATTAATGCTCTACAGATTGAGTGGGCGCGATGCTTCAACATTCAACTGGAAAAAAAGAAAATCAAAGCAGACACTACAATGTTTGTGCAGCTAACGTACGTAAATTAGATTGTGAAAGTCTCAAACTAATTTGAACAAAGACTGGAGGTGGAAAGCTTTCAACAATCTTGTCTCTTCTTCAGTATCTGTCAAAGCACCTTCGAGGCGGCCGGAGGGGGAACACCTCATCCTGACAGGTCTCGTTTTTTAACTCATCAATGATTGTGAAGTTTGGAGCAGCTTTATTAAAAGGGGACTGTTGGACCTTGGCAGGAGAACGCACTCTCCTGAGAGCCATTCAATGTTTTTTAAGCCATTATCCTTGAATGTTGTGACTCCTTTGTATCTAATGCACTTCACTTAAAACAGAATTACTTTTACAGGATATGCTACATGTTAGGGCTGCGTGTCAAAGGAATACTGCAAATGAAGTTTCAGACTTCATCATTGCCCACTAAAGCTGCCTCTTGCATCATCAAGCCGGCAGTGATGCGTCTTTGTTGTTTAGTAATGTGTAGTGACTAATACACCGAGGCCTGCTGAGAGCTACAAAGTTATATGAGAGCAAAATACAGAACTACAAAGAAAGACAGAGACTGACTTAGTTCCTGTGAAACCACAGGTGGTAAATTAGAAGCTTGGTGGTTCACTCAAATACTGATCAACACAACACATCTACACGTGACTTTGTCTTTCAATAGTTTGGTGTCTCCTCCAGGGGGTGAGTCTGTTTGATGCTGGCAGACTTGGGCAACATTTAATGTAGATACATTTGATTTTCATTTTTTCCTTTTAAGGACTTATTGATTTTGTTTATTGAGTTTAGACAAGCTACTCTCAACAGTTAAGTGGCAATATGCTGGACTTACTGGACTAAAAAGTAAATCACATATACAATTGAGCAGCTTCACCTTCACTGCATGGCCAACTTTACTAAGGAATTGGGATTTTGCTTCAAATAAAAACAAACACCTTACAGGTTGAGATTTTCTAGTAACATACCGAAGATAAAACACATATATAATAAAAAATAGACCCGCCTTTGTCTAGAATCATGCCAAAATTGAATGGGTTCTTTATTGACTCATGTCCTTTGTAGAAAAACATTCAGTAGTGATTTGCATAATGTGGCTGACAAACAAACTAACAAAATGGACAGGGGAGCGCACAACCTCCTTGGCAGAGGTAATCATTTATTAAATAAGTAAATAAGTATTACATCTAGAAGTCCATTAAAACACTAACCATCTTATGTTGTCCTGTTACATTGTCTTCACATTCCTACAACTGAGAGATGTAATTGGAGATGAAGAAAGATTTCCTTTGAGAAATGTTTCTTGGACCCGTCATTATATCCAAAATGAAAGGAGGACAGCTCCAATAATCACCTTTATATTTAGATAGCCGTCTTTTGCGTATAACATGAACATAAGTGGGATCTTGGCTCGGTGTAGTACACTTATCCATCCCTCCAAATGGATTTACTGTTTTGGGTTTCCGTGTGTGAAACAGCCAAGATTACTCATGTGGTCTGCAATCATCTCACAGTCCACCACAGGCAAGTTGTGGGAAAATTATCATTCTTGCTTCTTGTTCACATCTTGCAACTTGGCAAGAGCACTCAGACATACTCTCTCTCTTTCAGTCACTGTTAGGAGACTCTGACAACCAGAGGTCTAGTAAAAAGTTAAGCTAAGGAAATTACATTTGACACCGTTTGTATCTTTGAGACTGAGAAGAGCAGATTCCATTACAGTCCCCTCAAAACGACTGGAATAGCAGGGCCAGTTCCTTTCTTTGTTAACTGAAGACATTCTGTTTTAAGATCAGAGGATGAACATGAGACAAGAACCAAGAATTGACATTCAGCAACAGAGATGCATCAGAGCTCCCTGTGTTCAGATGAATGACATTTAAAAAAGTGTGTTTTTAATGTTAGATTAAATAAAACATGTAATATTTGGTTGCGCAAGATACCCTGACATGCAATAACTTTATCAAGTGTGTAACTAGCTGACTTCACCAAACTGGTCCATCCCTTTACCTCTTTCAGTCCTTGTTTGTTTCAGGCAGTTGCTCCCTTCAGTCTAAAATCTCTCTTTTGTTGTGTTGGCAGTTTAGTTTGGGTCACTGTCTCGCTGCATGATGGATTTGGATGCATTTCTCTATAAATTGGCAGAAACAAATATTTCTCTAGGCTTCTCAATCCTAATGTTGCCATCATGACTTGCATGGTTAATACAGATCAGTGATCCTGTGCAGCTCACAGCCATGACATCATCCCATGATCCCACAATGGGCCGTTCCATCCCTTTGTTGTAGATTAATCTGAGTCTCATTTGTCCATCACACATTCGAGCTCATCTCTGTTGTTCAACCTTTATTCCAGTCTGGTATCTGAGTTTTACTGTTGAGCATCTGCACCTCATCTTCTCCTTCTTTAGTCTTCTTAGAATAGTGGATTGTGATACCTTGCAGAGGCTGGTGGTGATGTCACTGACAGCTGCTGTACTGTCTCAACAGTTTGATTTTCTGTCTGTTACTCAGTGCATCAGTTGTTCCTTTAATTGCCAGGACCTAATTGCTATTAGGATGCATTGGCAATCCCCAATATTTGTGCAATTGTTCTCATTGATTTTCACTTTAGCTTCTCAGCTTTAAATTGGTTTAATTTCGTACAATAGACAAAACAATGTTTGCTCATTGGAAAGATGGGAGGCTAAAACCTGAAAGTGATTTGCCATAAGTCATTTAACCAATCTAGAAAGAAATGACAGAAAATAAAAGCTTGTATGCTCTTGTCTTATATTCATTCTGTTTTTCATTACCACACATATCTTCAGTGTACAACAACAACAAAGGATTTAGCTGTACCAGCAGGTGGAGGAGTGTTGTACAGCTTACCCACCAACTCTCCAGTACCAGTGGGAAACAGGCACCGTTTCAGACTTGATATATCAACATCTGTGCTGAGAGATCTGATCCGAAGGGGACTGAGTTGAATTCAAACCTTTTCACATCTGCTATTAAAATATAAAAAAACTCTGACAACATCACTAATCATCAGTGTTTTCACATGCCAGCACATCTGCTCCAGATCCTCTCAGTGACAGACAATGTTACCAATTCATTGACAGTCAAAATATGATCAGCTCCATCCAAAGAAAGAGCAACACTTGTGCATGTTACTTATTTCCAGTGAAGCTTTTAATAGTCCAAAAGGATGTTGAGCGTCTCCATTAGCTCGACTTGTGTCTGATTTTGATCCCTTGTTTTAGGGCTGTGAATTATACCACATGGAGAAATGAGCCTGATTCCAGGGAGCTGGCAGCGAGTGTTTGTGGGTGTAATCTCACTAACTTCAGCCGAGAGAGAATTTTGCAGCTCTGTACCAAAAGTGAGCGACTGCCTGCTGCGCTGAGTGTAAATGTGTCTGCCTTGAGCTATTTAATAGGCTTTTGGTAATGCATTACAATAATAAGGTTCTCTTTGCTAGGTTGGGGGGAGAGGGCAAGAATGGTGTGCTCCGAGAGAGGGGGAGTGAGAGAGAGAGAGAAAGAGAGAGAGAGAGAGAGAGACAATGTATGTGAAGGAGAAAGAGAAGAGGAGCGAGCAAGAGACAGATAAGGGATAAAGCTAAATGGATCCAACACAATCACACTGATTTACAGAGAGAGAGGACTATGACACACAAACACACGGACCCACACACACACACATGCACACACGCAAACACACACACACACACACACACACACTTCACCCCTTCACTCAAGGCTTGCAGACATAAGGGAAGCGTGCCTGTCACAGCACACTAAGCCAGCAGCCAGCAGCGACAGGCTGACTGAGTGGTCTGGCAGCACTTCAAAAACTGTTATTGATTTGTCTAGAAGTCAAGTTGTAGTGAGAAAAGTACAAAACTCGACCAGTTAACCTCTGATGCGACTGCTAATCCACCACGATCCTGTATGAACACTTGATACCATACAGTCTATGCTTGATACATATAAATATGGAGCCAGATATAAAATATGTAAGCTTATTCATTCATTTGTACTTTGTTGACAGCAGTGTTGACAGTTCAGGGTCCAGGGACCCGTTTCACAAAGCAGGTTTAGTGAAAACTCTGAGTTAGTTAACCCTGAGATGAGGGAAACTCTGGTTTTTCAGTTTCACAAAGCCAGTTCAGCTTTACTCTGAGTCAGTTACCCTGGCAACATACTCCGTGAACCTAACCTGCTCGCTGGCAGGTTTTCTTCAACTAACCCCGAGTTTCTCCTGCTCTTAAGTTGAAGCCTGCAGACTGAAGGCAGTGGCAGACATGGCGTGTCCTTTTATTGAAGAGCCAGTTGATGTCGAGGCGCAGATACTCCGCAGACATCTCCACCGGGAGAGGATTATTAGACCCCGATTGGATGTTTTATCATTCCCTGATGAGTATCTGTTTGAGCGTTTCCGTTTCTCTGCATCATCTATAATTTATATAAACGATATTCTCAGCCCTCACATTGCTCACATGACGCATCGTGGACATGCTCTCAGTTCCGAGCAAATTCTTTGTATTGCACTTCGTTTTTTTTGCCAACGGCAGTTTTTTGTATAACGTCGGTGATGCAGAGCATGTGTCCAAGGCAACTGTCTGTCGGGCTGTCCGAAATGTGACACTTGCACTGAAACGGCTACTATGCACGTTTGTAGTGTTCCCAAGTCACAGACCCACCAGACTTCTCAAAGAAGAGTTCCACAGAATTGCAGGTATCAGTCTAAGCAGTAATTCATTTATGTCATAAAGCTTTGAGACTTGAAGCACTAATCAGTCAATTTGATATATTTTAGGGTTTCCAGGTGTGATTGGCTGCATAGATGGCACTCACATTCCTATCATCGCTCCTTCAATAAATGAAGGAGATTATGTGAATAGGAAATCTGTCCACAGCATTAATGTGCAGGTAGGCCTAAATAGTAGCCTTTAACATTCCAAATTAAATACACTACACCATACAGCTAATTACTGTTCTCCACTGTGAAGATCATATGTGATGGAGCCCACATGATTAACAATGTGGAAGCGAAGTGGCCTGGGTCTGTGCATGACTCACGAATGTTTCGTGAGTCGACACTGAGTGCCAGATTTGCCGGTGGTGAGTTTATATATATAATTTATATACAGTATATAGTTATATCCTATGATCAAATATTTTGTTTCCTCCTATTGCAACTGAAACAAACTGTATCTTGTATTATCATAGTAGAGTTCGATGGTTACCTACTCGGAGACAGAGGGTACCCCTGCCAGCGCTATCTGCTGACCCCTTACCCTGACCCTGAGCCTGGCCCACAGCGACACTACAACTTGGCTCACTGCAGGACACGAGCCAGAGTGGAGATGACCATCGGGATACTCAAGGCCCGGTTCCAGTGCCTTCGTAGGCTCAGGGTCACCCCAGAGAGAGCTTGTGACATTATAGTGGCATGTGTGGTTCTCCACAACATTGCCACTATTAGAGGAGAACAATGTCCTACTCTTTCCCCCTGTGATCCAGGTATTAATCATACCCCCCCTGCTGATACACGAGATGGAAGAGCTGTTAGAGACATGATATGTGTCAATCATTTCTAACTGACCCATCACCTCCCCAATGTTCAAGAACGACAATATGCATCTCATTTTATGAGGTCTTCTTTATTTCCTAGAAGGACAAATTTTGTACAGTTGTTAATCCTTTGTTGTTGAAACAATTAAAAAACATCCACCTGTGGGCACGTCACCCACCTTTAACTGATGGTCCAGCAGTTGTATTTCCTTTTCTGTTTTGGTGATCTGCAGCCTTATGTGCTCCATTTCTAGGTGTGATTTGTTTATTTGAGATTCTAAATATACCTTGTAAAGTTGTTTCACAGGGAGCTATAGGAACATAAATGACATTGAATTTCAGTGCCATGTCTATTTAGTGTCATTGTAAGTTGTGGGTCAATGCTGAACAACATCTTACTGAGGTAAGCTGTGCTGTGGAGGTTGATGGACCTTCTTCCCCATTGTAATTTCCAGCATGGCTCTGTTAGAGAGAAAGAAGTTGCAAGTTGTATTGTGGAACAACACTATTAACTGAGCCAAAGTTATTTTAAAAAAAAAAGGTGTATACTTCAGCAGGCCTCTCTGCATCTTCCCTCTCTGTGGCAGCTGATAAGGTTTCTTCATCATCCTCCTGTAATGAAACAGAATGTGTGTGTTAAATTCTACCAATTATGAAAAATCTGTGGAATATTAAGAGTACTTACAACAGCATGGAGGTCTGTTATGGCAGAAGGCTCAACGAGACAGATTACACCATCAGTAACTGGTAGAAAATGAAGATTAGACAGTTGATGATTACCCAGAAAAGTGCCCCACCTAATTTAAACACAATTTTTCAAACTCTGAGTCACCTTAAAATAGATTGATATCTGAAAGCAAAAGCAGCCAATTGCAAAGAACTGTAGCTTACTGCTACAAGAAAAATCAGTGTGCCAACTAAGTTGTGTCTAAGATGAATGGGTGGCCATTACTGAGCGAACACTAGAAAAAGGATTAACGTACATGCCATTCATTTGAATAACTTACCTCTTATGTAGGCCCCTGTGACCTGGGGCGTGGGTGGGTCCGATGAACTCCCCCCAGAGATGCCCTCAGCAATGGGTCGTCCACTGTTCTGACTGAGGGCCATCTTTTCAGCCTCTGTGAGAGGTGGTGGTGGTGGACCGCCACCTGTTTTGCGGGCCTCAGCCTTTTTTCTGTTGGCTATAATGGAGGTCAAATTTAAATACATACAGAAAACACAACTTTGGAGACTTGTATGTATAAAAGGCATTTAGGTGTTGCTTTCATAGAGACAATATTAAATACTGGCAGTGTTGGGATTTCTCTTTTTTTTGCAGATTTCCCTAATTACTTAAATATATCCATCACATGTTGAATGTAGCCACTAAATGCTGTTTAATGAGGGCAGGCTAAACAACATCACAATTGCTTGTACTTTATTATACCTTACCTGTTTGAACTACATTTTTATATTTCATCTTTAGCTGCTGCCAAGTCCGTTTGGTGCCTGTTGGGTTGCACCTGTGCTCACAGACACACATATGGAATATAATTGTTGAATAAGTGGAACATTCAAGACAAAACATTTCTTTTTTTTCTCAAATTAATACTGACGCATTGACTCGGTCAGCAATTTCCTGCCACGCAAGATCCCGCGCTTTTGCTGCTGCCACAGTATTGCTTCTTTTTAAAAATATATGCTCACTTTCTGCATACGCAGTCATTAATATTTCCAACTCCACTGGGGAGAAGTAGGAGGATCGAGGCTGTTTACCACTTGTTGCCATGGTGAATCATGTTATCTGTGTTCCATTGATGAAGGCTTTTTATATCCTCATGCACAAGCTTCACTCAGGGTTACCTTGACTCTGAGTTGATTGAACTAAGTGTTATCACCTGTTCTGAAACCGAAAACTTAGAGTTTGACAGCTCAGAGTTGCTCAACCCAGAGTTAAGGTTTTAACTCAGAGTTTGTTGAACCTGCTTTGTGAAACGGGCCCCTGGTCTGTCATCAGAGTTTGATGTCCCAATAAAATATGCCGTGAAATGTCACCCTGGCACAGGGGGGGGTGCAGGTTACATTGAATAATGTGTAACTTACAAACTGGACAGGTTCTACACAGAAGACAAATTATGAGTATATGCAAAATGAAGTTAATCGAGGATTAAAGACTTCGTCACCTTTGGGCAACAGATCTTAATAAAATCTGTCATGCTGTTTTTTGTTCAAATGAGAAACCTATGGAAACTAAATCTAATGCGGCTGCTAATTAAATGAACTCTGCATCTTTGACTGGTCACATCTCCCTTGATTTGAGCCGCAGAGAAATGGGTCTCATAATGTTTTGAAGCTCCTGCCAGCTCCATTTTTACCAAATGAACACCAGCGCTTTGTGAGAAACGCAGAAGCCAAATGAGCCAAAGGTCAAAATACTGTCAGGTAAAAATCCATTTAGATTACAAATCGAAATAGTATAGATGCAGATACAGAGAAATGACTGCAGTCCTCAACACATAATGCCGTTGAATTCAGAAAACAAGAACTGTATCAAATACACAACTTACTCCAATCTTCTCTACTCTAATTGTAGAAACATTTGCCTATTGATTGTAAATTAAGTGGCCTAACACAACCTCAGAGCAAATAATCAGGATGAGCAATTGCCACCAAAAAACAGCAGGAACTGGACCGTGTCTTACAGCAGACATCTTGAATCCAACAGGAAAAACAGACGTAGTTCATCACAATAGTTGGCGGAGATGAAGCTTAGCGCAAGTTCAGTGAGGAAGACTGAAGCTGCAGACGATCAGGTGATCGTACGGAGCACTTAACCTGCAAAGTGATCAGCTGATTGTGGGTTTTTCTAAATGTCCAATCAGGTCTGGCGCGGGCTTTTCAGCCAATCATTCAGCACCTGTCAAACTTTAAAAATCCCTTCTCTTCTCTTCCGCAGTCAGGCGTCCTTCAGTGACGCGCATAACCCCTCCTCCACCCCAATCTCCTCCAGTCTCCAGTAAAATATTCATCGACCTCAACTGATTATATGCCTTATCTCACATCATGCTGGCAGCGATCATGGACCTTGATGACGGATCCAATAGTGTCAGTGGATCGTGATTACGGCGGCACCCGATCACGGTGGGAGCTGATCGCGGACTAAAAAAAGCAACAACCTGCCTGACAATATACCCATTACTCATGGCATCCATTGCACTTCTGTCCGTCCTGGAAGAGGGATCCCTCGCATGCGGCTCTTCCTGAGGTTTCTACGTTTTTCCTTTTTAAGAAGGTTTTGTAGTTTTTCCTTTCTCTTGTTGAGGGTTAAGGGCAGAGGATGTCACAATTGGCGAAGTCCAATAGGACAATTCTTACGAATATGGGCCATCCAAAACTATCGTTTGACTGATGAACCACCACCAGTGTCTAGACCCGGGGGGGTATTCCTGTTCGATGCTCTGCTCCACCCCCTTCTAATCCTGATGACATCTCACAGGGGTCTAAAATGCCACAGACTGTAAACATTCATATTCTTGTGTGTTTGCAAAATAAATATTGTAAATTGGAAATAAAGTCTCTCCTAATTGAACTGTGGTTGTCATGTAAATAACCAGATTACCACCATTGTGACAAGTGAATGTATCTGCAGTGGAAACAAACGTAAGTTGACCACATAAAAACCTGCTGCACTTAAATATAAGAAACAGTAAAAGCACATTATATAATAATCAGAGTGAGGTGAAGGTTTCACCTGCAGGGACTCAACCAGACAGAAGAAGTGTTTTTCTCACCTGGAGTCTGAAAAAAAAAAAAAGAGTCCAGTTTCTTCTCACTTCTTCAAGTGAAAACATTAAATTCAGTGCACAGCTTTACTTCTAAATAACTCACTATTTATTTCGATTTATTTTATCCAAATAACTTTATTTGATACATTTGTATCAACATTGCATTACAATAATACGTTTGGAGCACAGCTCTACAGTCTTAAATAAGTGACTCACTGACATTTACCCACAGGACACATTTGAACCAACCAAATATGAGCTGGAGAAAAGCAACAGCTGAGGATAAATAAGAAATTCATGTTCAATGTCAGGTTTACAACAAAACTACATAATGTGATCACAGCTTTTAAAATTAAATCAAAAACCCGATTTAAAATTAAACTAAATATACTACATGATTAACTCAAAAATAAAACACAAACATATATAAAAATAAATAGGAAATAGATAAGGCAACATTGGCTCCAGAGCTGCACCTCCTCTCGGAGCGACCCTCAAAACGGATGAGCAGAATGAATAAATATATAAATTTGAAAAAAAAATTGTCATAGACTTCTTGGATACTATATTTAAGTGTGCGTGTGTGTGTCAGGCATAGACATAACGTCACCAACACTTATTGAGTGAGTCCAGAATTTAGGAGTATGCAGAGGTCCTCGCCAAGGGGTAAACAGTCAAGTTTTCATCCTACAAACACACACACACACACGAAAACTCGCTTTTGTGCACAAACTCATTTGCACCTAATTGATTTTCTAAACACTTCCGTACTTTATGGCCTCCGCCACATGAAAACTCACTCAAACACTGTAGGTTGGAGGCTAAATGTCAAATGAGGTAAAACTCACTTGTCTGTACTCTCTGCTGTGAACAACCTTTTAAAGTCCACTTGAACGTTGAAGCAGAGAGAAAAGTTTTCTCTTTTCAAGCGATGGCTCCAAAGATTCTTTATACTGTGCTTAATTCTAATCTTCTTTCCCTCTTTGATTTCCTTCATGCTTTTCTTTACAGATTTGTGAAGCCAAATCTACGCAGCCTGAGAGACGGAGCCAACGTTAGATTCAGCATCGCAGGCTCTTTTTTTAAGGTGACAGCAGAATCCATCTTTCTTTCTCGGCTTCAATATGTCCCAGTTATCTCATACACACACCTTGTTTTAGGAGGGAAACTCTGACGTTAGTAATGGCAAAAAAATCCAAAATCACAATCTCCACAAGATATTTTCATCTATTTTATTTGTATTAAATATTAACAATAAGCAGACAGTGGACAGGAATCTTTTGATAGGACATTTCTCATGTGAACAAACAACTGTGAGTGACAAAAACAATCCCGGACAGAAACAGAAGAGAAATACTTTGGGTGAACACACAGTGAAAGTTTCTTTTTTTTTTGGGACCATAAATAAGCCCATCAGACATTTTTTTGTTTGGGATGGATTATCCCTAATGAATGTGTGAGCTGGTTATGAGCTTATCGCTGGTCAGGGGCTCACAGTATAAATCTATACCCAACAGTTTCATAGACTTAGAAGCAGAAGAAAAAGAACAGCTTTAATAGATTATCATCAATCATCATAATTCTGGCACAGTTCGGCAAAAGTTTGGAAAGTCAAGTCTTTCAAAGTCATAGTGCAAAGGCTGGATTTTAAGGGGGACGGGCACGGCGGGATAAAATCAGGGGACTCGGAGTCAACTGGCCTTTACATGTTAATTTAGCATGGGAACTGAGTTCATTATTAGAGTCTTTCAGTTTGTCACATTTGTTTTGTGATGTGTAACTACAGCCTGAGACGCTTTGGTTATAGCCCAGACCTCCGACTGCATTTCACATGAATCAATGAAAAACATATCTTAAACCTTTTCTTGTCAAGTTTTAATCTCTTAAGTGCCAAACGAACCAAGTCAACCCTAATTATTCAGTGTCAACATCAACATTTTCAATAAGTTATGTACAGTTATACAATTCATTGTTTATTACAGAAAAAAAATCCTAGTTACAGTAAACACATAAAAAACAGTAGAGTATCAGTGATTCATTAAAATCATAGTAATATCATAAGAATTTGTTATATAATTTCCATCATGATTATTATCATGACAACTAGCTTCATTAGTTAGTGCCAAGATACTTTTAGGAAACTTGTTTATGTTCAAAATATAAATAAGGCAGAAACAATAAATAACAGTGAATGTAAAACAGGTGGCTAAGTAAACACAAGAAGTGAGGTTTGTTGACCCTTGTTTTCCCAGCAGGGAAATTCAATATCGTTCCACTGCAACGGTTACAAAGGGAAACACGTCTCAGGAAGACGACAGCTCCCACATTGGATCTGCCCTTTCAGAAGTGGCCCTTTCCTCTCATGATGTCTGAGAGAAGCTGAAGCAAACACAGCGGAGAAATAAAGAGTGAGCGAGCAGTGCAAACAGAGCCGAACGCTCCCTTATGACATTTCACCTGCGACACAGGCCTTGATGAAGGATGTAAATAGATTTTCTTTAGAGGTCGGCCGGCAGAACGAGAGCGGTTCCTTCCACCTGTAAACAAACCTAACTGAGGGTATTTAGTTCACATTACAGTGGCTGCTCGGAGGCCGGGTCCTCGGGAGCCACATCGCTGCCGGCCCTCTCCTCCACCAGGGAGCTCATTGCATTCAGCAGGTGTAAAATTACTCTCTAATTAGAAAACTGGAATGGGAATCGTCAGCGCTGCTGGTCCCAGCGCCCGGGACCGAGAGCTGCTCCAGCAGAGTCTGTGACTGACACCGTATATAGGAGAATACAGGC
Source organism: Limanda limanda (assembly GCF_963576545.1). NCBI lineage: Eukaryota > Metazoa > Chordata > Actinopteri > Pleuronectiformes > Pleuronectidae > Limanda > Limanda limanda. Next base: position 17,247,042 of record NC_083640.1, on the reverse strand, counting down.
TCTGGGTCTAAGTAGGCTAAGCAGGGGGGAGAGAGACGGAGTGAGGGAGAGACCTGGGACACGATGCAGGGGGGAAGCAGGATGACAGGATGAAAAGGAGGAAAAGAAGAAAAGTTTGACTGCAGCAAAGAAAGATGCTGGGGAGACAGGAGGGAAATGAACGGGGAGAGATTGAAGGAGGATAGAGACGGAATAAAATTGGGGTGGAGAAAAAATAAGGACAAAAAGAGAAAAGGTGAAGAAAAAGACCAGATGGAGACTGGGTAGCTCTCACCAGTGGGATCAGGGTCGGCTTCCTCAGGGCTTTTCTTCACCTCTTCCAGCTCTTCACCTCATGAGGTTTGCTTTAAAACACACACCCCCCCCCCCACTCACAGTTTATTCAACTCCCCCACAGCCAGGTACTGCTTAGAGACAGTCAAGGTCAACAGCTTCTCCCAAACCTAACATTTTGTGTGGATGCCCGAGAGCAGTGAACGTCTGGCCTGCACCCGGCCGCGGGGCAGGACACCCCCCCCCCCCCCCCCTCCCTCCCGCTCAGCATTATCAGATTTGACCGAAAGCCAGTGGGTGAAAGAAAGGAGCGTTTGACGGTTTGCTCAGTTCAGCAGCGTGTGTACACTCACCAATCACTGTATAAGGAACCCCTATACACCTCATGCGATAATGCAATTGGCCAATCGTGTGGCACCATGAAGTGCAATGTATGCAATCATGCAGGTACAGGTCAGGAGCTTCAAATTGATCAGGTCAGAGGGAAATGGGATGTTCGGGACTTTGGCCGTGTCATGAATGGTTGGAATAAAGCATGTTGCATGTTTGAGTATTTCTAAAACTGTTGATCGAGTTTATTTTAAATGTTGCAGGAAACAGAAACAGTCCCGTCTCCAGAAACGCCTTGTTAATGAGAGTTCAGAAGAAAAGGCCAGACTGGTTGGAGCTGGCAGAGCAGCAGGGGTTACTCAGAGAATCCTCTCAGAATGAACATGTGAAACATTAAGGTGGATGGGTTCCAACACTATGTTGGATCCCACTGCCGGCAGCCAAGAAATATGGACTAGGCACAGACTCACAAACACAGTTGAGCTGAAGAGCAGAAAATGTCCCCTTTTCTGATAAATCTCAATTTCTGCCGAGCCATGCAGATGGAGTGGTCAGAATTTGGCGTGAAGCAAGAATCCGTGGACCCAGCCTGCCTCATGTCAACCGTCATGAATCTTCATACCAATCAATCATCGTTTGAGATCCACAGCCTGGCAACTGAGTGTCGTTGCTGACCACAAGCATTTATTTATGACCACAATTTAGCATCTTCTAACGGCTGCTTCCAGCTTGATGATGCACCAATTCACAGAGCAGGTTGTTTCAAACTCTTTTCACATCCAGACAATCACGTACTTTAATCACCTCCTGAATCAATATGACTGGATTAGGCAGAACACCTTTGGGATGTGGTTGAGCAGGAGATTGGCAGCACAAATGTGCAGTTGGCAAATCCGCAGGAACGACGTGATGCAACATGAACTCAGTGTTTCCAACATCTTGTGGCAAAAGACGGCAATATCCAACATTAGCATGGCGCTGCTTATGAAGTGATTGGTGAGTGTATAATCATTGCTCAGACTGAAGAGGTCCTGGTGGATTTTCTCACATGTTAAATTGTGAAACGTGTAGCGTGAACAGCGTTGTACGACTCAGCAGGTCATGGCAGTTACAGCGTATGTAAATCTTACTCAAAAGATATGTCCCACTGTCCAGAACAACATTTCAGCCTTATTTTACCAAACACCATGTCGTTAGGTCAGTTTTCAAACACATCTGAGATCAGGAGGATAAAAGAAGATCCTTTAGGTACCGGGTATCAGTGAAAAACTCAGGGCTGGTGCTTTTTCAAAACGGGATATATATAAAATGACGTCTTCAGTTTATTTTCTTTTCGAGCATTCAATAGAGATCAGTTTTCTGTCGTCTTTCTTCGCCAAACAGAATCAGACTCTTCGCAATTGATTCCAATAATAACTTGATCATGGGAAATCTGTCAAGGAACTATATCTCCCTGATTTGAGACACATTTGTTCCGTCTGGATTCCTAAAAATTAGTATTGACATTTAACAAAGCACAGATGTGTGTCCCTGTTCGATACCCAGCCCTAAAAGAAGAGTTTGAAGAGCTTCCTTCCAAAACCTGGCACACACACACACACACACACACACACACACACACACACACACACACACACACACACACACACACACACACGTACATTTTGGAAAAACATACACAATGCTGGTTGTTCCAGATTTCATATCCTTTTTCTCTTCACACATGTGTTTTGATCTTGTTCGCCAAGTCTGCAGGGATAATAATTCAGAATAATGTTTCTAATCATAAGGGTGAATTGATAATTTTGTACTGTACTATTCTAACATTGCAAACACATCTTCATTCTTGTATATAAGGGGGTAATATTGCAACATTGCTTTCTTTTAAAAACAGTGGTCCAGTTACTCTGAGAGAATAAGTGATCTCTTCGTTATGTGGGATCGACAACTTCTCAAAGCACATTTCTTCGAGGTCGTAGCATGTTTTCGATTCCCTTCTTGAAACACTGAGGTGAGAGTTGATACTGAAACATTATCAAAAGACCCCGGACCCCGGTGTTGTTGCAGTAGAAAAGGCCCACCTGTATTTCCCTTACATTTTAAAAAGCATGCAGTACGAGGGTAGTGGATGCAGATGACTCCTAAGTGGACGTTAAGGAATGTGGAGTGGATCTGACGTAGGGTTTTGGCCATGTGAGAATAAATCCTTACCAGCACACACTACGGTCATTTCCCATAGTTCCTTCAGCAGCCCATGGTTTAAACTGGTAAAAAGTATTAACCTCAAGGAATAAAAAAAAAAAAATATCACCGACAAAAGCACAAACAAATAGAAACCTCACGTCTCTGTCCTGGTTTGAAAACCCTGTTTGTACAGATTGCGAAGCAGAGATACAAGTGGAGATATCTGCCTGAGAGTGTAAGTGTGTGTCTCTGTGGAAGGGTTGTGAGTCTCTGCGCTGCACTTTGTGTGTCTCTGTGGGCGTAAGCACATCTAAATTGTCAGCATGACACTACGTGGGAGTTCTGACAGACGGGTGTGTGCCTTTTTCACACTCGCAGCCTGCGCTTGTGCACCTGCGAATGATCATGTGTTTAAGCGAGCGAGCCTTCGAACAGAATGTCAGCCGAGGGGTTGGTGAGCAAAGTGAAGAGAAACCGGTGGGATTGGAACTACGTGCTGTTCATGTGTCGGAGAAACGGAGACGGTGAAATTCAAGAGACTTGTTCCGAAGGAGCAGCAGTGTTTCTCTAAAGTCACACATTTTGTCACTCGAGTCAATAATATGGCTGCTTGTGGTTGATCCCTCTCAACTGTCTCGCTGTGTCAGAGCTTGCAGTTCGGCAGTATGTAGGGAATGCTGGAGGAAGACGTTTTTACGACTGTAGCTGTGCAGGGACAGAGGGCCTCGGGGGGGCTGTCCTAAACGACCCGTGAATGTGGCGGACGAGGAGGAGGACGAGGACGAGGAGGCGGAGGAAGGTGTGGGAGGGGGAGGGGAGGCCTGGTCGGACGACGAGACGCTGGGAGAGGGGCTCCCCCGGCCCGCCAGGCTGTGGAGGCTGGAGGAGGCGCTGGCCATGACTGCGCGGGGAATATGGCTGGGGGGGTAGTGCTCTCCTCCTGCTCTCCTCACTCCACCTGACAGACTCACTCCTCCTCCTCCTCCTCCTCCTCCTCCTCCTCCTCCTCCTCCTCCTACAGTTAGGGACTCAGAGGAGGAGGACACCCCCTCTGGCTGCCTGGAGGATAGACACGGGATCACGGTGAGATTAGCGGCCGCCGACCCGGAGCCCGGGCAGTGATTCGGATCGGGCCCCGGGTGCGACACTAGAAGCTGAGCTGGAGTACAAGGTGAGGCCGGGGCTGACCCAGCGGTGGCGGCAGGGGACAGGCTGGAGGAGCCCGGAGCCAGATGGGATGCTGGGTAACGGGCTGAAGACTGGCCCAGGGCCCCATGACAGTGGCGCTCTTCCCTGGCAGCGTGTCGCTCGGAGGCAGGAGGGTGGCCGTGCAGAGGTGGATGGTGATGGAGGACGTGCTGGTTACACAGGTCCCCTGCGGGCGCTGCCCCCACAACCCGCACTACCCTTCGGTCCCTTGGGGCCAGACTGCTGCTGCTGCTGCTGCCTAGTCCTGACCACCGGCCTGGATGATTGGTCTAAGAGGGAGAGAGAGACAGAGAGGGAGAGAGAGAAAGACAGATGTTAAAGAGACTTTCCTCTGCACTTCTGCCGGTGTCTCTGTGAGTGTGTGACGTGTACCTGCTGTTTTTCAAGAATAAATCACTAAACACGTCCCGGGGGGAAACACTCGGGAGAGAGAGACAGGAGGACACCGACAGGCAGAGAGAAATAGAGAGACGGGCAGCATGAGCAAAGTTGTGTGTTCACTATAGACTGTTAATTGGGTGACATTTGGAGAATGATCTCTGTGGGCTCCTGCAGCTTGTTCTAATTGATTCTAAACCAACCGGAACCCAGCTCACTGAAGAACACGCACACACACACAAACACACAAACACACACGCACGCCAATTAGGAGACAAACAGGACAAGGTAACATCTGCATGTATGGAGGTGTGCACTCAGCGTATGCAAAATCCCCCCTCAAAAAGAAATGGGATCTCACTCTCTCCCCCTACTCTTTCTCACACACACTCACACACACACACTCACACTCACACTCACACTCACACTCACACTCACACACACACACACACACACACACACACACACACACACACACACACACACACACACACACACACACACACACACACGCTATGGGGAGGATGGCACATAAAGCTCGATGGCAGAAACAAGAGCCACCTGTTCTCTTTCACACTCCACTGCACCCCCTTATGCAACATATCTCATCACTGTCCCCCTTTCCTCTCTCTCTCCCCATCTCTCCCTCTAACTGCCTTTCTCTCTCTCTCTTTCTCTCTCTCTCTCTCACACACACAAACACACACACACAGTGCCATTGGGACAGAGTGTGCATTGTACAATAAAGTAACACAATCTCATCCGACACTGAAGAACCTCACGGGAGAATAAGCCGAGTTGACATTTGCCAACACAATGGCTGTGTGTTTCCCTGTGTGTGTGGCGTGCATACGGATAAGCATGTGCTGGGTAATTGCATGCGCGCACATGCTTTTTATGTGCGCAACATGTGAGTTAATACGTTTACTTGCAAATACATGCATGCATTTATTTAGAATCCCGGCTGCTTTCATGTATCATGTATGAATGTGATCATGTTTCCTTCCATTTTTGTGTGGAAATCAATATAACACGTAACGCAATTACTGTGTTGAGGCCGTTGACGGCAGTTGCATGTGAGAAGTAGAAATGTAATTAGAACAGAACGCAGCTGACTGAATGGGTGCAGCACAATGGTGCAACCACAAATTCAATGAAACGGTTTCACGAGCGAATACTGTCAACCTGAAATCGAAATAATAATAAAAGGGGGAAAGGGAGGAGGAAGTGGGGGATGACAAACTGGAAATGAGACGGTGTCTGTTACAAATGATGCTTATTGGACAGAGAAACTTAAGCTGCGGTGTTTTTGTGATTTTTACAACTGCCAGCATATTGCTGATCCTTCTAAATAGAACTCAATAAAACCTACATTTAATATGTTAACCCAGTAACTCAGTGGTGTAAGAAGTGTATTTGTATTTATATATATGAGCTCACCAGCTTTTTTTACACATATTATTGTAAATAGGGATCAGTCGTTTCAACATATACCAGAAAAGAAGATTATTTATCTTATTCTCTTGTCAAACTGTCCTATCATGGCTACTGTAATGTCACTACTTCTTCTGACTGTTAAACAAGTCCAGTGTGTGCTACGGGCGCTGATTTACATTCATCAAATGATGTAATGCGGCCGGTGTGTGTTGCACTTAACACTTTCATTTTGTGGATCCTTTTTTAAACCTCCACACTTGCATTAGTCATTATTCAGCAGCTTAACTCTCAAACAGAAGGAAAGATTGTGACAATATTTCCTATTTCCGTTTGATGTTGAATTTGTGATTCCCACCTGGAAGCTGTGGAAATTGTAATTTTTTGTGTTGCTGGATCATCAACATATTAGAAATTGTACAGATTTACAGACCAGGGTCTCAATTATCGATTAATATTAAGAAGGAAGAAGGGAGGAAACCCTGTCAGATACCATGTGATAGATGTGGAAATACTGGCTTTTCTATTCTGACAGTATTGGAATAGTACAAGTATAAATTTATACTAGCCACTAATGCCGACAAATAAATAATGATGCCAATAATGAATTGATCTTGATAAAGGACGGTCGTGGCATATTTAGGGGACTGCTCTCTATAAGTGTGAGAGAGAAGGTGCAGCTTGATTGAATTTAGGACACTGTTAGCCCTTGGTGATATAGGATGCTTCCCTGGTTTTACTAAGACTTAAGTAATGGTGTGCTCCAGGGTTTCAGGTTAGTAGTAGGTTCAAATGGAATAAATGAGCAGGAGTAGAAGAGGGTCTATTAATTTATCAGTTTTGAAGACATTTATTGAAAAACGATCAGGCCCTGAAGCCTTTCCCAATCGTCTGTTCCCGATACTGATCTCCATGATTAGACTTTACTGCTTTTCTTTAATTGCGTTCACATTCATGTGTAAGCCATTTCATGAAGAAATATACGTAAATTTGTAAGAAAAAATCTGAATCTGTGTCCATGTCTCTGGTTGTGTAACCGCTCACTGACACTACACAGAAGCATGGAAACATCCTCTGACCTGCTCGTTTGATATGGCTTTTAAAAGATCTGAATTGCAGCCAAACAAGCTGCACTCGCAGAGCCCAGTCTTTGTGTCCTTTCATGTCCAAATGGAACAAAAAGAAGAAACTACCCCAAAAAAAAGCAAAAAAGCCAAACACAACAACTCTCTGCCAAAACAACAAACAGTGTGTCGTCTTTGCAGTTTGCTTAAAGAGCTGAGGGAGTGTGCCTCTGCTGTCTAATGGGCTTTAATGTGTGGATAAACACTACAAGACTTCTTGCAGATTCCTTGATCTAATTATGAGGAGAGAAAATTTCCATTCGAGCCAAATTTTCGACATAGGGGCTCCGTAAAAAAAAATGAGGGAATAACCACTGTGTGGAACATCCATTATGGCAGTGCTGACTTATGGGGGACGTCTTCATTAGGGCTAAATTGCTAATCATACAAAAAAAAATCGGTGCTGTTTTTCCACCTTCAGATACTTGGGAAAAAACAACAGAAGGTAAAGCGAGAACAGCAACATACAAATTGGCCGACAAGTCTGAAAGAAATAATTACCAGGCACAGTACAAAGAGTTGGTTGAAGAGACATATGCTCTGTATTAAAGAGGGACAGCTCGGATCCAAGCTTTTGAAGGAACAAAAAATGAACATAGTGAATCAAATGCAACTAGAAACTGTGGCAAACACAGGGAGATAAACAGGGAGAGAAAAAGGTCAGGCACGATATCGGCGAGGAGTCAACCAATATCGGAGGAGAGGTGACAAGACAGGAGTAAATGAACGAGAGGATTGTGTGGATGTGATTACAACAGAGATAAACAAAAATGACAACAACAGAAGACCAGACAGCGAGCCACACACACACAAAAAGAGAGAGAGCGGGACTGATTTACAAACTCGGGCGTCCTTTCTCAAGTACACGCTCTGCGGCAAGCGGGCTGCCTCATTGCCACTGACAGGACGGCCTGTGTGTGTGAACGCTCTGGAGAGTCACTCACACACAGTCCTATAAAGACACAGACACACACACACACCTAGGTAAGTCAGAGTGATTTAAGAAGGCGCTTTCCTGCAGCCGCAGTTTTTATTGGGCAGTGAAGAAAACAGTGATGTGGTAATGGCCAAGTTTGCATAGAAGAGATCTTTAAAACCCTAAAACATCCTTCTAAAAGTTGGCTGTTTACCTGTCTCAGTCATTTTTAAACAGGGAAGAAGAGTGTGGCGGAAAATGTTTGTTTCCCTTTAATAAAGTAATCATAGAAAAAACACCACCAGCCTGATGTAAAGAAAGAATTCCTGCCCTCAGGTACACAGCATGGCTCTATATTCATGCTCCTACACAACGGATTCTAGTGGAGGCCATTGGGTATTGATACCCAAAAGTTTCCTGTTTCTTCACAGTGGCAATCATAGATCTAATAGTTTGTGAATGTGAATTCTTTGTATTTTGTGACTCCCATGTCGTCTGTGCAAATCATATGGTTATTATGATTATCCTATGAGGTGTGAAATGATGGGTTGCTTTTTTTCTTAATTGCTAAAACCTATTTCCTGAAACTTCCTTTTCAGTTTCTCAAGACAGTGAACACAAAGCCACAAAATTCAAGCAACTCACAAAACCCTTTTACTTGCCTCGCAAAGATCCAAAAATGATTCCAAAACCATTTTATCTTAGCTAAAAGACAAAAGCTGCCGTCACTAACACAACAAGCAAACCAGTGCATTGACTGTGAATTAGAATGTGTTTATATTTCTGTAAAATGGGGGTTTCAGATTTGAAAAGTGTCCAACAGTGTGATTGATTCGGTAAATCAGTTTTTCCAGTTGACAGTTCATAATTCATATTTAATTCATAAAAACTGTAACACAGATTCAATAACAGGAGAGTTAACCCACCCACATGGTTTTCTAAATCCTATTTGAATGACAACTGAAAACATTTTCACTCTCTGATGTGGCTACCTTTAAATCTATGTTCAGTCTCTTTTTCATTTGTTTACATATTTACACTGTTGGCTGTACATGAAGATAAACATGACCTTTCCTCAAAAGTGAAGCCAAAGAGACTTGATTGCCCCCTTGTGGCTGGCTTACGAGTCAAAGCACACGTCAAATAATGTTTTTTTTGTCAAAGATTGTTTCTGACATTGTAGGTATTGTCATCACACTGATTTGTGATGTGAATGCTCTTTTTTCCAGTAGGTTTGGTCTTAGTATTAGTTATTTGTTGTTATAAAAATGATTGACAGCTGAGATTGGCTTGCGATAGCGTGAGCCCATGTATCGACCTCACTGCTGCAGCTCCACCCCCCCTCATCACTACCGTGCAGACTCTGGCTCCAATTGTTATAAACAATGCCAGACGGCAGCGTACATATCCAGGATATTGTAAATACTGTATATATTTTGGCTTCATTTCTGGATAGTGGGAGGAAATGGAGATGCGTCGTCCATCTTCATTTACAGTCTGCGATTTACGCCCGATGTGACAGAGAGTTGTGACGGAGCACTTACCCTCCTCGCACAAATTTGATCTCACATATTCAATCATAATTATAACCATGAATGTTCTCTTTGAGTTCTGAGGCAGTATTGGCAATACATCATGACTTTAGATCACGGCTTTACGCTGGTTTGCATTCGGTTCTGAATTTGAAGGTGTGATAAAAAGAGTCAAAAACAGGCTGAGAAACATGATGCCCACACTCAGAAATCCCTCAAAGCTCGATCTATCATTTCCTCTGCTCTTGCCCAGAAAGCATCATTGAATATTTACAGACGCGGTGTGCAGTGCTGAGTCTCCCACATCAACAAAAGGCACTTTGCTGGATAAATCGCCAACAAACAACCAAACAAAGGGTGAAACTGCAGTCTGGGCCTGGTGTCTCAAAAGCCATAACATACTGTATCCTGACTTGGAACTCGCTGGATTTCATCAATACACAATCCCCTTTGGAAGTGAGTCTCTTGTAAAGCCTGTAGCAACATCCTCACTTCCCACTTCCTCTCTTCATCACTTTTTGTGGTAGTCTTCCATCTTTATCTCGCCCCTCTCCCCCTGCCTCTCCTTTTCCCCACACAACTCTCCCAATTTCTAGCTGCTGTCTCACTCCGCACCTCATCTTCCTACCTTGGTTTTTATGAGAAATGGAACTTACAATATATCGTACAGGAAGCACATTAAAATGCAAAAGAATACAGTAGCAGTAAATTTCATATAAATCAGGAGAGTAATTCCGCCAAAGTGAGAACAGTAGAGGACAGGAAAAGTCAAGAAAAAGTAAACAACGTCAGAGGTGAAAATGAATACTGTGACTTGACAGTATAGGAAAGACCACAAAAAACTGGACGGAGACATTAAACAGCATTGTGCATTGCTTACAGTAGTCATGGTGACATACTTTCTGTGTCATGACAGTTGTTGTTACAGTAACTGAATCATATAAACCATATGAAAGGATCTAGAGAAAACGGGATGGGCTTTAGTTGTCATAATGGGCATTGTCTCGTTTATGTAAATTCAGTAGGTTTAGCCAATATTCAAATGTGTGTTCTTAGTCCTGACAATTCAGGTTTTATTCTTTTAATGCACGCTGGATAAAATTGCTTTCAACTGTGAGGGTAATGGAATTTAAGAGTAGGCAAGTTTATATCCAGGCAAAATTGATCGATGAAAAAGTGGAGGAAAGTGTAGTCAGTGTAGTCACTAAGCTTGGTTCTCCCCTGGCATCGCACCCTCTTGACCTCGCCTCTCTCATCCCTCACCTTCTCCTCCGCTCTGTCCTTGCTTTTGTCCCTTCCTCTCTCTTCTTTAGTTATGTAACTTGGTGCTTGCCAGCAGCAAGCAGGGCTGAATAGACCCTGACAGCCAGAGGATTGATGGCACACTACTGCAGTCTGGAGACCACACATAGAGATGGAGAGAGAGAAAGAGAAGGAAGGATTTTTTTTTTTACTGTTTTCAGTGGAGGCAGTTATGGTGCGGTTGGGCCTGAGATGATGAAAATAGATGGAGATGGAATAAGAGAAGACCACAGTTGTTAAGTTTCTAAAGCTGTCAATCCACGCCACACGGCAGTGAACGGCCAACCAGCTGGCAGGGTGTCACATCCCAGACCTTTTCACTGGAGGCACACGCCACGAGGCAGGACGCTAATGTGACGCACTGCACAGCTAATCGGCTCACAGCGTTACCAATCTTCAGCCCTGTCACTGAACTACTGGGAAATTATCCACATTAGGCCGACGTTATATTGAGTAACAGCAGCCGAACACAGAAACTTGCTGCAACCCACAAGTATGAGGCAGGGTTGTGTTCCTCTGTAGCTCTATAAATATTTAGACTTACAATATCTCAGTCAGGGTAACTCCACTGCATATCAATGTGGCCGAAGGCTTGAATACATTACAATGTCTGAGACTGAGACGTCTCTTGCCTTTTTCCCTACAAAGAAAAGTCCCAAAAGAAAACAAACTTATTTACAGCAAACGCCTTTAGGAATAGTTTGAATATAATCAAATTGACAGCGGATAAACCAGCACATGCACCCCCATATGCACTTCAGAACGGAGACTCAGCTCAACCTGGTGACTGCTGGAGGGAAACATTGACTTGATGCCACTGTCATGTTCCAGATCTTCCATCAACTTTAGTGTGCCAGAGCAAACAAACATAATCATGTGCTATCTATAGGATTCGGATTCACAGCACTATAGTCACACAGGGTAGCTCCAACCTCTGCCTAGCACCTGTGGTGAGCAGGATCAATGTGGCAAATACCGTATAATCATAATGCAAATGTGTCCACAAAGTCCTCCATTGACTTCCAGTGACTTTCTGGGCAGCAGGTAACTACTGTTCCTCTAAAGACGACTACAGACACTGGTACAAATGTCAATAAGGGAAACGCTGATGTTTTTTTTCTTCTCGAGGAATCAAACTTTGAGTTAAATTTTAAAATGTTCTGTTGTTGACTGTGTGGATTTAACTACTGTCTTGAGTGTGTCTTACAGACTCAGCAACTAATTGGCAGCTGACAACATGCTGCCTAGCAACAGCACGATGCCTTCCACTGATAAAACACCTCAGTTAAATGCGGATCACAGCTGCAGGCGACAAAAGCACCAGGTCTCACCTCGATTTTGAGGTGTCCAATGAGATCACGTCTCAAGACAGCATGTGCTGAACGTTTGTGTCATTGTTGGTTCATAGTTACTATTTGTGATTGTCTATGTTGAGCAGTGTATAGCCCCGGGACTTCAAATTCTGCCCAGAGAGAAAGGCAGACTGGTAAGTATTGAAGCCAGTGCCATTCTGTAGCCAGGAGGCCTAATGAGGTTGCTTGAGCAGCTCAGCTGGGCATGTATGCTGAGAGCCTGCATTGCTCATCAACCGCCATCGCCAACAGGTTTGGGTGTGCACACGTGTACGCTTGTGTCTTTGTGTGTGTGTGTGAGCGTGTGTGCGCACGCGTGTGTAATCATGGTGAAATTCATCGATCACCAGCCTGTGCCAATATGCTTGGTGAACATTGCCCAGAACCACAAGCAGAGGGAGTGGGAAGGAGAAAAAAGCTAGACGAGTGACTGAGTAAAGATGTTGGAAAGAAATAAGAGCGACTGAAGTAGTGGAGGGTTGTGTGGAAAATGGCGAAGTAGAAAAAAGCAGAGGAGGAGAACTACAGGAAAAAGGAGAGGAAAGATGTTAGAGGAGGAGAAGAGATGAAAGAGAAAAGACAAACAGCGTAACAGGGAAAAAGATTGGTTCAAAGAAATAAGGTGAGGGGATGACCCACAGGTAACAGAGAAGTAAAACAACAAAGGAGGAGGGGATAGCAAGAGGGTAGAAACATGGCTGCATGGGCACATATTTAGTCAAAGGTAACTTACAGCAAATGAAAGAAAGACATAATTAAACAGTTAGAGTCGAAGATATAGAGAAAGAGAGGTAGCACCAATGCAAGGGAGGTGAGCAAGACCCTTAGTTGGATGGTGGAGAGGCAGGGCCACATTAGCTGCTGTGGGAGCCAACAATATAAAATTAAAGCGTTGCAGTGGTATCCAAAGAAATCCCTATTTTCCTTCCCAATAGAATCCATGAGCACCCTTAGCATTGGGTATAATTGTACACAGTTTACTCAGTCAGACTGAAGAGAAGGTTTGTCAGGGACTCATAAAAGCTAGAACCCACACCACACCCAGGACATAAAATCTCCAAAAGTGATTAAATATCTATCTTTAAAATTGAATCCACCAACAACAAGACACACATCCATACCACATGAGTTCTACAATTTTTTTTGTCACTCTTCTTTTCATGTTCGAAAATTGAATTTGAGTTTTCTTCTCTATGGGAGTGCTGCTAATCTGATTTCCTACCTTAAGACATGCAGGTCAGGTGAAGAGGTGAAACAGAGACTCTTCACGGCCTGTAGGTGTGAACGTGTTTGCCTGTCAATGTGTATTAGCCCTGTGATAGAAAGGTACGTAGTCCAGGTGGAACCTACATCTAACCCTCAATCTGCCAGGACATGTGTTGATGAATAGATGGATGTTTAGCCTGTTCTGCTAAGACACAAACACAAATTTGTGTACACACTAACACGTGAGACAACCTATCTTTCCTTGTGCACTTCATCTAGAACCGGAGTGACTCCTGCACCTGGCTGCTCCCCCTGGTGTCCACACAGTCCCTGATGGTGCTGTTTAATTATTGTCGAAGCTGTGATATATGCTCAGCATTGCTCTCTGCCTGAAATGCTCCTATAAGCTGTCATTACCACCCATCATCTATGTGCCAACAGCGAGATCTCTGAATTACAAACTGCTGCTCCATCAGTGCTGCATTACTCCACCATTCCCACACTGTGCTTCACAGTCACCAAACACTAAATCATCTATTTGGCTCTTGACTTGTATCGACAGAGTTGCTTTACCAATGGTTATCCTCACAATAAGAAACCCTGGCCACACCTAGTTGGACTCTTGTCAGCACCATTCCCTTGGCTTGGCTTTCCTTGCCCAGATGGCAGTAGACCTTGGATTGTACCACCTTCGTCAGGCTACCACTGTTGGCTTCTCCATCTTCCAACAGTCTCACCCTCCAAGCTGCAGGGGCAGGGAAGCTGTGCTGTCCAACTCTATTTCCAAGGCTTTCACTGTCACCTCAGATTGCCTGCACGCATGCTTATTAATCACTAACTACTGCACTCCTCTGCAACTTCTCTCAACTTTTAAACTCTGGCAATACAATGATGTCCGTCTGTGTGCACTTTGTGGTCATACTGCAAACTTGGTGATGAGTGCTCTATCCTTCCATCTCCACATAAAAAGCACTGCAAAAGATACCCTCAAAACAAACATCTTCTGGCTAGAATACATGCCAGAACATCCTCTTTGGACTTCTGGCAACACTAAAAAAAAATTGCAAAACTCGCCCCAAACTCTGCTGACTGACTTTTTACTTGAATCATTTCAAATGGACACAACACCCATCTCCCCCAGAAACACTCGACAGTGGTTCAAAAGCATGAAAACTCTGGGAATTAACTCGTATACAATATTAACTGAACCCCTGTATTTTCCTCCTCCATGGCTACAAGCCTATGAATTGATTAACACTTTTACAGGTAGCAAAAACAACAATAATTTTTTATCAGTACTTGAAGTTTTGTTTTATAAGGTATGTATTGCTTTCTGTATGAGTTATATGCTTTTATAAATACAATATTGGGAGAAGTTTATATTCCTAAAGGCTTTTTCCAAAGTCATCCATATAATGATATATAAGGCAAGAGTTGAGACTAGCTTTAAAATTCCTGATTGTATAACAACAGGCTAATTGGGATGTTGAGCAGATCTGAAGACCAGGCAGCTGTGTGAGATCTTTTTGTGAGCTGGAGCAATCTGAAAATTGTCAGTCGTGTTTTTTTCAGTGGTTTATGGTATTTTTGTGTTATAAACAACAATGTTTGGATCATGGGGTTAATGCAGATAATAATAGGTCTAAAAGACAACATATAAATTATAGGGATGGCTTGACAGCTTGAGTTAGATAAGACAGGTTGACTTACAGTGAGGAAAACAATAAAGATTGTGGCTATGGCTGTGTCAGCGTGATACATCATGTGGAAGGGATCAGGAAGTGTTGCATGAATGGTGGCTGAGTGTGATGATAACATTTTTATGATGATGTGTACATTTACATATACAGGCAACGTGTGTGAGTTTGTGTGTGTGTGTGTGAGACAGACAGTGTAGTGGGGCATATGACACAATTGTGTGCACTGATGAAGCACGAAGCCGATGGTCGCCAAAAATATTTTCCGCTGTCTGGGTATATAAAAGCCTTCCTCAACACCATCAGTGCACTGACGACGATTACACACACTCATGCAGTTATGTGCTTATAGTGCAGCAAGTGTGCACGCATACCCCCCCCCCCCACACACACACACACACACGCACACAAGTATGCACCAAGCCCTATTACCAACATACAATTTCACTAAAAAATACACACACGCACGCACGCACGCACACACACACACACGTACACATCTACCCTCATGTCAGTCGTTGCAGATGATAACCTATTTTTCCCGGTTTCTCATCATGTTCTATGTATCAGCTTAGGAGAGCTAAATAAATTCAGAAGAGAAGAAGAGAGGAGAGAAGAGGAGAGGAGAAAAGGCCTAAGGAGGAAGAAGAAATACGATTTTTTCCCATCAGATGTCTGGGAGGCCTGTTGGTAATGCTGCAGTTGCCACCTGTGTCATCACACTGGAAATAACTGACTGCCCTGCTGCACCTACACCCCACTAAACAAGACCAAGAGAAGATGGGCGAGAAGAAAGTTACCCCATGATGCCTCCATAAAGATAATTAACACCATCTGCTCTGATGGATCAACTCGGTGCTATGGAGGTGTTGCTGAAAATGTGTTTCCAGGTTATCACAGTTCTTCTGAATTGTTTCGCTGTACCTGCTGTGTTTTAGAGTTAGTGGTTTTTTAAGCCATCTCTGGGAACCGACCCTGTATTACATTTGTTTCTCTGTTCCTTTCTTTGTGTGTGCGATGACAGGGAACACACTGCTGCTGCTTTTACTGAGAGTGGCATGAGCTGATTTGTGAGTGAGCCTGTCTTGTGGGCTCGCATTGTGCAGCAGCAGGGGGCCATTTGGTCAGTTAGCTCCAGACAAGTGACTATTTGTAGAGCCAGTAAACAGAGGACAATGTCAACAGTTGTAAAGGGACCATTTGACCAGGGAGAGAGTAGCTTCTATTTAAACTGGTTACTGATATCGCTGGAAATCGTGTTATAATGGAATCATTTTACCAAGCTGTGAGCACTAATAACAAAATTCCATTCACCTCCATTATAACTGAGTGGGAGCTAAAACAGAAGTCACAAAACCTTTTGTAAATCAGAACCCAGAATATCTGTGTAGATGCCCTTAAAGAAAGGAGCTATTTCAACAGGAAAATAAGCTTTTAAGTGATAGACTTCAAATAAAGATGGACGACATGACAACTCCTCATAAGTTAAGCCAAACCAGCTTGATCACTTCCTGGTGGCTGGCTCCAGTATTGGTCATAAATAAAAAGAAAAGAAAATAGTAGTAAGTTCTTATCACGTAGATGTTTGTCCAAGTTAATTTTTCTTTTGACATGGTTGACAGCTGAAACGGACTCGTGGTTGGTCCAGTGCATGTAGTGGCAGGACTTGGCTCACACGGCTCCATCACCCGATAAGTACTGTGCGGACTCCAAACAACATCATCAACTCAATATGGAAGCGTTAATATCTAGGATATCTTGGCTTTATTCCTGGATAATGGCAGGAAGTGGAGATGCATCGTCCATCTTAATATTCAGTAATATCACTTTAGACAAGAGAATAATCTTAAGTTATGTGCATTTAATCATAACTAACTTTTATCAAATACAGCCCAAAATATATTCTCACATTGAAATTGAAATAGTATATTTTTATTTCTCTGCATTGATATATCTCACAGTTCTGGCTCTCCAAGCAAAGACACTGACAGTTTCACTGTGTTGCAATCAGGCAAACATGACAACTGCAAATATGTATTCATGCACTGCAGTGAAACACAGTATAATTGCCTGAGCATTAAAACAGACTTATTGAACTACTGACTGACACAGTCTATACACAAGTCTGCTCATGTGTGGATGCTTGACAAACCATTTCCTTTAAGAAACAAATTGTTTGGGCCAACATTCCCTTCTCTGCTTCTTTGTGTGGGTGGACAAAACAAAAAAAAATTCAGTAGTAAAGGTGCAGCCTCATTATTTAGGCAGCCCATCACACTATCTGTGTAAACAGAAACAGCAGAGCAGTTAAAGCAGTTGACAGGTAAACCAGCTGTGCAGCTGTCATCACTAACTGTTGGTGGTTCAGAGGATGCTTGGCTGGGAGGAATGTCTCAATTTGCAAAAGTAGACACAGTTTCCTCCCATAAGTATAAAGGGGAGGAGAAAATGGAGACCTTATGAGAAACCACAGGGGCTTTATTACTCCGAACCTCACACATACACACTTACCCATGATGCCTCTGTTGCTAAGACAGATGCTGCAGATTGGCATTATGTCTCAGAATGAAGAGCAGCTCAACAGTGACACACAAGCAACAATCTATTCACCGAAGAAGGAACGAGCATAGCCGCAGCATCATAAGCGAAACTTATTATATGCAACCGTCTTTTTGAGATTTGAGATTCATGGTCGAATTTTGTGTCTGTAAACGGGAACTCTGAGCTGAGCAAGTGGCTGTCGTTCAGATCCTGGAAGGAATCCAGAAAGACATAATTTCTTTCCAAATGAGGCACATTTTCCAAATGAGGTTGGCCACGGAAAATGAGTTTGTGAAAGTTAGTTTGTTCTAATTATGTTTTAATGAACTATTTTACTTGTGAATAATTGAATCTTTTCTCATAGAAAAAAAGCCACAGAGATCATTAGCCTACATTCTACATTGGTATTGTCATTGTTGCTGCACTGTGTCCTATTTTTAGCCTCGTTATCAGCAGATACATTGAATGGTAGCATTTAAATCATTGAACATTGTGTGGCAGTTAGGTTGACCGCAGACAGAGCAACCAGCCAACGCCACTGGGAATCTGCAGAGAGCCACAGCACAGCAAAAATAAATCTGCGCAAAACAAGAGTTTATTCATATTTCTCATCATCCCAAAAGCAATTTATCCAAATGTGACAATAAGTGTGTAAAATCAAGACAGGGTATCTGCTGGGTGCAGGCAAATGTCTTGGTTTAGAAATATAACAGAACTTAATTTAAGCAGAAATCAGAAGAGAGCATTTAAATAATATCTGTGAAGTTGTCAGCTGCACTCCGGGTAGTCCTGTCGAATGTGCTGCATGCGTGCACAAGTGGGTTTGTGTCTGTTATCAGTGAGTGTAAGTGCATCCACCAGAAAGTGACTGTCTCGTATCTCAGAGTAGCTGAAGGCGCTTTCTGCCCGTCTGTTCCCCAAAACTTATCAAACATGAGGAGAAAGAGAGGAGAGAACCCAGGATGAGGAAAGAGGCAGACGGACAACACAAAGAGAAAACAGTCAAAGAACATGAAAGAGAACAAATGTGCTTCTATGAAAGAGAAACAACGAAAGAGGGTTGGAAAGACCCGTACAAAAAAAAAGATTAATTCTGTGATTAATTATCTTCATTGTATCCTATAAAAAGCGCTGAGGAAACGGAACCGTAGGAAGCGGAGGATTACAAAAGAACCCTGATTCACATGCGTTCATTCATACAGACACATACATACACAATCAAGCAAAGCTGAAAAGGTTTCTAAAAGTTGGAGCAGCAGCGAATCTGAGAGTTAATTTATTTCCCTGGAAGTTGCGAGCACAGGGCCAGAATAACAGACTTTCTACAGAGGTCGACCGCCTCTCGGGTCACAAGGTCACTAAATACACACTGTGCGTGGAAACACTTTCACTTGGCACATTGAGTTTTGTTTTTTATCTTTCATGAAAATAAATTAGGACCATATTTGATTTTTGATGAGACTGCCCTGGAGTTTATAAAAGCTTTACACATTTGGTATGTGAAGGGAAAAAATAGCCCCTAGCACAGAAAAACAATTTCCTATAGTGACAACCGTGCTCAAACAAAACACACACAAACACATGAAACACTCAGACACACACGCACGTTTCTCTAATAAACAGTGTGAGTGCCATTGTGCCTGATTATCCCCGGGAGTATTACCAAATTGACTTTGCAATGGAAACTGTTAATCATCACGTAGGGTTGCATGTCCACATGCACAAAGACAAGTGAGACGGGTGCATCAGGATGGGCGCACACCAGCGATAAGAATAAAGGTGTGATTATTAAAGGAACAGTTCATTACTTGGGGGAATTATGATTAACTGAATTCGATGACAAGGTAGAGGAGACATCTAATGGTTGCCTGGCAACCTCATGCATGGAGTCCACAGCTAAAAACAAGATAAATTTAAGTCTTTCTATGAACGTTTTAATAATTGGAATCAAACAACAAACCTATGATGGAATTACACACAACTGAAAATAAACACGTTATGTCCATTATACTTCACCGAATGAGTTTGAGCACACAGCCCTGTTTGCTTCATGAGCACGTCCAGGCAACAACTTTGAACAAAATAAGTACTTGTAACTTTCAAGCCACTAATTGTTAAACTTGCCCCCATATTACTATTATTCTTATATATACTGTTGCTGCCATTATTACTATATACTGTACTATTTTTATATACTGTCTAACAATAACATTACCATCATATCATCAGCACTATTACCATCATCTTGCCACTGCACCTTATCTACCTATTTTATTTTATTTTATCTTGTGCTTCTGTTTTTTATTCTTTCTACCTCAATATTTTTTATTTTATTCTATGGTATTGTATTTTATTGTATTCAAATATACCGGCTGCTATGACAACTTAATTTCCCTTTGGGGATGAATAAAGTACTCTATCTATCTATCTATCTATCTATGTTCCTGAACTAGCTAGCAGTGTTAGTCTAATGCATCAACTTAACCAGAAACAGACTAACAACCAAACAGAACCAATGATTCTTCTTCTTCTTCTGTGACATGCATTTAAATAATTAAGACCCATCCAATTAGCATTTAAGACAATTCAATACTTCTTCAGGCCTTGTATTTGTAAACTTGAACTTAAGATGTTTCATAACCACCACAAAACCGCAAAATGTCTTTTTTTTACACTTCTGTTTTTGTTCTAATTAAGAAAACAGGAGTATGTGAATTAAAGAGCTTGTGAGGCTCTGGAAGGCAGGTTTACCTTTTTATAAAGTCGATTCCCTGTGCTGAGCTAAACAGCTGCTGGGGATAACTTCATGTTTAGAATTAAAGTTGTATAGATCTTTACATCTAACTCACGGCAAGAGAACCACACACACACACACACACACACACACACACAATTACACAAATGAAGAGACTTATCCACATTCATAAAAACATTTTTCTGTTGACAAGTGAGAACAACACAAAGAAACAAACACTGTAACCAAAGCATGAGTGTGAGTGTGTGTGAGTGTGTGTGAGTGTGTGTGTGTGTGTGTGTGTCTGTGTGTGTGTGTCAGTGTGTGTGTGTGTGTGTGTGTGTGTGTGTGTGTGTGCCTTGCTTAGAGGAAGAAAACATGAGAAACCCTAACAATATCAAATTTTATGTTCTCACTAAATATTCATCTGCAATATTTGTCCCTGAAATATTCCATCTTAGTGTTGGGTTTGAGTTTGCGTGTGTGTGTATGTGTGTGCGCGTGCATGCCTGGTGGTTACTATTTTGCCTCTAGGCCAAACCGGAATTTGCAGATTCCAAAAGAATAGCTCATCAATATTCATGCAAGTTTATGCTTTCATTAAAGTTGCAGCAAATTGTCTCAGATCAAACTCACAGCTTGTATCTGTGTCCACGCTGGTGTATCACACAGACAGAGAGAGAGGGGGAGGAAAAGCGAGTGAGAGAAAGAGAGGGAGGGAGGGAGAATTATCAGAAGAGGATAGAGAGAACAAAGAGAGGGCTATAACTGCTACAGATGGCCCTATGGCCCTATGTTTCCAACAGATGAAAAGGAGACTTTGAAAAAAAAAAAAAAGAAAGAAGGGAAAAGATCATACAGAAGAGGGGAGGAGACGAATAAAGGAGGAGGTCAAGAGACAAAAGAGAAGAGTTTGATAAACAGAGAAGAAGAGAGACTGAGCAAGGATGAAGTACAGAAGAGAGGAGAAGAGAGGAGAGTTAAGTTCTAAAGGTATCTGTCCTACTTTGGTTTGACTAATGAACCCAAAATGTCCTGAATCTGTCCTGAATCACCGGAGGCCCAGTTAGACCACCCTGCGCTCAGTGCGAATGTGTGTGTGTGTGTGTGTGTGTGTGTGTGTGTGTGTGTGTTCCCTCTGGCATGTGTGTGAGAGTGTCTATACTGAAAGTGTGATTGATTTAATATGCTGTCTGCTGTTTATTGAAGTTGTGTGTATGTGATCTCAGTGCCCTGCAAGTGTGTATTATGAAACACTGTCCCTTCAAGACATTTAGCACCATACCAACATGTGTTAGAAAGCAACAGACACACACACACACGCACACGCACACGCACAGACTTTGCAGGACCATGTATCACCTGACATCACGTTGTTGTACGACCTACAAGGGTATATTTATGCCTGGAGTGCCAGGCAGACACTCACTCACTCAAACACACACTCACACTCACTAACACACACAGCACAGTAGCAGGATCATAGAATTTCCGAGAAAAAGAACAATACAAACACACTTGCACACAACACAAATAAGGAGCTATGTTGTTTTTTCCCTTGCATAATAGTGATAATACAACTAGGGCTTCCAGCTTCCCAGTCAAATCTCTCATCAGCATTTATATGTACATGCTCTGAATCCTCTAAATAAACCATCCCCAGCGCCTTGACGTGTTTCTGCATGTGTGCGTTCATGCCTCCTAATCTCTATCCTCCTGGCACTCCAAGCATGATTAGCCATGTTCAAAGGGGATGACTATGAGTTAATGAGAGTCATGTAATTGGCTTCCATGTGCGAGATGAGGATGTGCAGCTCAGAGTCAGAGTCAAGTTTTGCATCTCATTTGAAACAAGATGCCAAACTAAGACTATGGTGGAAGAAGCTTGTGTTATTGGCCTGGTTTCCACAGTTCGTGCTGTGAACCAAGTCAACATAATAAACTGATATCATCTCTGACATGCTGTTGCTATATTTTCTTCCAGCTCTGCTTCTTGTTTGTTGGGGAAAATGGTAAATCTGTGTATGGTTTGTAGAAGATCTGTTTTTCTGTTTTGCCAGGAGAAAGCAACACAAGGAAAAACTCATTTAAAAAATCCAATAACGGAACAAGGTGTAAGCCCCGGTATTATATTTACTCTTCAAAAACAGGGTTTGTTATTTGCTGGTCTAATTAGGGAAGTGTTTTCAGAATAAAGGATATTTAGGTTTTACCGTAATAAAGATTAAATGACTACTTGAAAAAAAAATCCATGTCTACGAGCTTTAAAAATAAATTCCAGGACGTAATAATGGATTAAATTTTATACCCATCCGCATTTCAGCTGTACAAGGAGAGGTAGATGAGCAGACAGATAACTAATTATTTAGTATTTACGAATTTACTATTCAAATTACTATATTTTAAATCAAATAAAGCTAATGCTGGGAAGTGTCTGAAGTTGACCTGCATTTCAACTTTCTATCAAGCACAATTTTGAACATGTAGGCCTTGTGTATGGATGAATTATTTTTAAACTGATATTTTCCCTTCGGTTTTATGAAGGAATTTCAGTCAACAACGACCTTAGTTTTACAAAATATCTCCATCCAGACAAGAACACAAAAACAATGACAAACGCCAACACAATTAAGCTGTGATGTCATAGTTTCATTAATTCCCCCGTTTCACATGTACACAAAGATGCACAGAAAGAGGAGTGTTTGAAAACCTGCACTTCAGTGACTCAGAACATCGCTTGCGTGTAGACGAGAGAATCGAACACAGAGGTAAAAGATTGTTTTGCTAAATATCCACATTAGTGTGGACAAGGCGTCCAGCATCTCTAAATGGAACCTCGGGCACCAAAGTCTAATAAAGGAAAAAATATTTCCGAACTCTATTATTTGCTGTATTTTAACAACCGTCTAATTACCAGAGCAACATTGAGAAAGAATACAGTTTTCTTGTTTCTTAATCAAATCCATGTTTTTGCTGTTTTAGCAATAATAGTCAATTTGTCTCCTTTTGTGTCTATTTGCTGTGTTTTTCACGTGGATTAAATAAATGTCTTCGGCGTCCAACTACTTCTCTCCACCGACTCAAGCACACCTGTTTTGATCGTCTCCCCTCTGGCTTCACACACACAAACACTTGAATACACATGTAGATGCAACAGGAATTCAAAAGCACCAAGCCTATTTTCTTTGCTCTTCTCCTCTCCTCCATACTTCTCTTTCCAATGCTAATATGTAACTCCCATGGCCTTTATTCCAACTCGCTCAAGCTAATTGCTTTTTTAATAGCGTGGAACATGGTTTATTGTGAGTGTGTCCCTCCCATGTGTATTTGGTTTTATGTGTGTTCAAACTGTGAAGCTATAGACTGATATGATTACAGGGACTTGTGCAAAAGGCTGTTGGAGTTGGATGTTTTCTCATTTAGTTTTTTTTATATAGTCAACATGCTATTTGAAGTTGCTGTAAAGCTCCATTGTGATATTCGCTAGATTTATTTAAATGCTTGCCACAGAGTGAAAGAGGGCAAAATATAATTTTTGTTTCCCTCTTCCAATTTGTTTGTAATTGTTGAATATAACTCTTGGGGATGTCTGTGTGGCAGAGGAGAATGAAGAGAATAATAATCTGAATGGTTTTCTGGGTTCTTACAACTCTTTAGGGCGATATAAAGTCAGTTAGTAGTCTTAACGGACCTGCCCACAAAAAGGGGAATAATAGGCAAACTCGAGAACTCAAACCTTAGCAGAGACATTTCAGAGTAAAGCATAAAGTATTAATGCGGGTTTCAAGATAAAACTTAAAACGACAAAAAAAGACTGGTTTGTAGCAGCATGTAGTGCGATGCAGAGCTCTGATACAGGCCTCTCTTCAAAGGCAAATGGCCTTTCATCTCAGCACACTGACTCTCACAAGCACTTGTTCACATGCCTGTGCAGTGCCTATAACAAGTATTCATCCCCCTTCGGACTTTTTCCCCCTATTGTTTACAAAATTGAAATCACCGAAGATTTAATTAGGCCATTTTTTGAACACTGCTTTAACCAAATGGTGTTTTCATGCGCTGAAAACTAATCCATACAAATTATTCTAATTTCAGAACAAATATAAATCAAGTCACAGAATTAATTTTCTCACTTTGCCACAGTTCAAGTTTTTGTACAGGCTCAAATAATGGAGAGGCTTTTTCAAAACCTAATAGGTGTAACACAGCTAAAAGAAGAAAAGTTAATATGAAAATGTAAGTTAACTTTAGTATATAAACACACAACAAGTCAGAATAAGGGCATAATATTGCATTAAATAACCTCTGTGTGTGTATGTGTGTGCTGCGGATGTGCAACACCTTCACATATAAGTTACAGAGAGGATAACTGAATTTTGCTGCATCACACTACCCGATTGCTATCAGTTATTTCTGACAGTTGTATACCATCAGTTTCACACACTCACACACACACACACACACACACACACACACACACACACACACACACACACACACACACACACACACACACACACACACACACACACACACACACTTGCTACCTTTCTGTCACTCTACTCCGTTCTTCGATTACGAGCGATCTACAACCAGACTGGCTGCTTTAATCGTTTTGGATGGTGAAAAGATTAAATTCCATTTTGCCAAGCGATACACAGTTACAGTGATATATGGACCTGAGATAAAGATACCCCCTCTCAGGCAAAGATGTGCAAATGTGAACAAACATGTAACATTCAAAGCAAACGGCTACTCGAAGCAGGAAGGTTCTCATCAAGACTTTCACCATGATCAAAGTCATGCCACATTCAGCTAACTGCTGATAAAGTCTGCTCAGGTTTTACATTGAAATGAGGAAGCCAATTCAGATGCTTGACAGCTGAGTGGCTCAGCATTAAGGAAATGAAGCCCAGATCACGGCTTCTTTTAATGGCGTCTAACTGCTTTTCAGTTTCCTCCAGAGTCTTGTATAGTGTCCCTACTGCGAAAAGTTTCGGTTTAACTGTTGTTGCTTAAATTGGTTTGGCCTCTCTTCAGTTGCAACATGAATAGATGTAACAACAAAAAAAAAGTTTTTAGGCCAACAGCCAGTTCATCAGAGGCGAGGTAACGACTCGAAATGTTAAAGGTGCTGAGAAACTCAAGCTCCCGGTTATGCCCAACAACATAATTGTGGGTAAACGGTCACAGCTACTTGTTTGTTTGGGTTTCTCTGCTGCATTTGCAAATGTGTGACACAGCCAACGGTAATCAATGAAAACATGCTCTGCTGCCTCTGAAATCATTACTGACACGGACCGGGAAGAATATTCCATTTTCTGGTAATTTTGCAATCTTTGAACAGATCGAGAAAGTAACAGAGCCAACATTTAAAGTGATAAACACATCTAATTAACAATGAATTCCTTAGGGATCTGCAAAGTACTGTAACAGCACATTCCGTAAGTTCTGCCACTGTCTCTTTCGCTGTGAACGGACACAAAAATAGTGCCTTCCAGTGCCTGTTGGAAAAAGTCTTTCTCCGGGCCTTCAGATTAAATGCCTCAGAGAATTTTACAAGCAGCATGTGCTCTTACTAAAGAGACTCCACTTTCCTTTCTGCTGGCACCCATGGCAACTCTGAGATTTCCAGACTCTGTCCTAGTTATCCTGCTCTTTCTAAATACGTGTCCTAAATTCTCTCCCTTCCAGACAAACTGTGTGTCCTAAATTACCTGCATCGCACTTATGTTATATCTAATGAGAATAACCAGCTCAGTGTGTGTACGCCTTTGCCAACCAGTCAAGCTGAAGTTGTTTGTGGTGAAGTCTTAAAAGAAATTCAACAAACAGTATTAAGTGTTTTTGCAGAATTTTATAATGTCACAGTGAATCTGATTATTGATTGTCTGGATAATAAAATGTCATCACTTTATAATTGTATCCTGTTAAATGTATGTGTTGAATTGTTATTATTTGTACTATTATCTGTAAAGTAAGTAAAGTGTGTAGTAGCAGAAATGCATCAGTTATGTTAAATGTGTCATGTTTTTTTTTTTTTTTTTTAGAACTTTGTTGAAGAGAAACACAAACATTCCTTGACAACATCACAAATTATATATGACAGACTGATTAGTGAAAAATAATAAATAAATAAATGGACAGTTAAGACAATCCATCGTACCACAGGATTCCCCTCACTTAGAGAGGTACCCTGCAATAGGTAGCCACCTCCTCACAAAAACATCAGACCTTAATTGTAATTGAGCAGTTAAAGCCTCCATTCCATACACCTCCCTCAGCTTCTGTTTCCACTGTGCCACTGTAGGTGGCTGTGGATTCAACCATTTTATTGTCACCATTTTCCTAGCAGTCATCAAGAATATATGTAACAAGTGCTCTCTCTCTCTTGTGTACATGCCTTCAGGAGTTAGATCGAAAAGAAACTTGACTTGGGTTGAATAGTATATTAATTCCCAAAACTTTATCTATCTCGCTCTTTATCCCCTTCCAGAAAGGAAGCATCATTGGGCAATCCCACAATATGTGTGAGTGGTCGCCAACCATACCACATCGTCTCCAGCAGTATATTGCCGCTGGATTATCTGCAAATTTAGAGACCACGGAGGGCGTCTTAAAGAACCTAGTCTTCATCTTCCAATCAAACTCCTTCCACATGTTACTATTGATACCTTTATGACATCCAATGCACATTGTTTCCCACTCCCCATCCTCAATTATAATAATTAACTCCAGCTCCCATTTGTTTTTAATATAAAAAGTGTTGTCTGATGTATCCAGTAATGTGTCATGTTTTTAAAGGTGGATTCATTTATTGTTTGGTCTAAAAAATATCAGATCACCATCATGACAAAAGAAAATGAAAAAAGCAAGAGATCTTGAAAGTGAAGCTGGAAGAAGAGGATCTTAGGCATTCACTCACCTTAAATAACTACTCCTGGCAATTTCGTGTCCATCAAATAATCAATTAATCGAGTGGTTAACGGGATAAGGCATGGCTCTTTAGCTCCAAGTCAGTATTTATGCAACTGGAATAGATTTATGCAAATAGCGATAATCATCGCTTCATGCAAAATCATAAAAGCCAATTTGGTATTACACGCACGCCGGACCAAAAAAATAAAAACACCTGGATGTTTAACAGCACAACAGGCTCTTGCAGATTTACAGCTCAAAGGTGTGCAACGTGTCAGCGTCTCGTGCCCACACCTCTGCCCCCCCTCACCACGACCTTGCTCATAAACGCTAGCCTGTTTGTCTTTCTGTGGTCTGCTCTCACTCTAATCCATCTATCATTCTCTTTAGCCTCACCCTAATTAATACCCTCTTCCTGCCTGCTTCGTTTCTCGCTCTCTCTTCACCCTCATCCGTCCATCCATCACCCACGCTGGCCTGCCCAGGTCATTACCCACTGTGATGATGGTTTTGTTACTCTAATTAGCCTAATTATAGCTGCCAGTTATAACCTGGTACTCTGCGGGGACCTTGTGATCCTACTGTGACACTACCTGACCTTGGCCATGGAGCGTGAGCACATGGGTGACCTGAACACAGCACTACGCTCACATGGTTCCTTTCTTCACTTGATTATTACTTTATTTGTTAAGTCTTTTGTTTTTTTTCTCCTCTTCAAACCTAAACTGTTCTTAACTCTGATCCTTTTCTTTTCTACTAAGTTTTACTTTGTTCGTCATTGCAGTTGTTTCATATTTAATAGGCTTTCTAGCCTAATGTGTTTCATTCTTTCTATTTCTATGACTACAGTGGGTGTAAATTGTGAATGATCCACTTGATTCCCTTTCGTTTCACTTAAAAAAACTATATTTTTAAACTTCACACAGCCTCTGCAGTTGCAGAGGAGGCTCCTGAGTGACAATAGGTGTGAACAACTTATCCCATTTAGTCAAGTACAAACTTTGCTTTATCGAAAACAATTCAGGTGATGATAATTGTTCTCTTCTTGTTGTCTCTATTTTTGGACATACTGGTAAATGTGTCTGGCTGTACTATCTATTTAAACCGCTGGCAAAGTGAAAATTACAACAATTACAATATTCAAACTAAACCTCATTGATCAGAAAGGTAAAAATAAGACAGGGCAGTGTGTCATGTTTTACTTTCCATGCCTGCTAAATGCACAAGGATTTGTTTGGTGTTTGAAAGCGAATAGAAGAGGGGGCTGTTGGTAATTTGGTGAAAATTGGGTCTTTGGCTTTGTGCTAAAATCTCCTGACTCTGCAGCTGGTCAGTTCTGTGACACAAATGTGCAGCGATTATATAATAAAGCTGAATGAGAGTAAATACTTTGATTAAACATTCTCTAACTAACCGACATAATTATATCACACTAAAGTGTAATGCAATTATAGCAGGAATGACGGTAATTCGGTATTTTAGACTGTATGAAAGCCTCATCTTTCAGTCTAACAGCCATGGTAGTAGCAGGCCAGATATGTGAGTTGCATACACAGGCTCGTCATTATCTTTTGGCTGCACATTTGTCGCCCTGAATTTACAATGTACAACACTACACTTCTCACACTTGAATGTTAGTTTGTTCTGCAGAAAAAATTGTCATTCGCTGAGCTGGGTTATACCTCCGCAGCAGGTTTTTTTCAGTGCAGCTATTCAAAATGTATGAGGGGAGTAATGTGACCGGCTGAGAGGCTAATAACTAATCAGCTCAGCCCGTATTTACAGTAAATCTATAAGATGCACAAAGCACAGGGCTCTGCATCAAGTAGAACACTCAGACACACCCTCGTTGTCCTTGTGCACATGAGTGAGAGCTTCGGCTGATCTTTGTGATTGAGAGCCTTGAATATATATTTATCACTCAAACAGGGTTTTCCAGACACGTCTATATTATCCTGTCTGGATTTTAAAGCTTGAATTCTAATTTCTGAACAACCAGTTCAGAAATGTTGTCTTTTTGTTCTATTATTTTCTATTCTACTCACTTTCTATTCATTTGCTGGCTCTCTTCTCTTTAGTTCATTGTGCTTCACGCTATAATTATGATTGATTGAATGTTTTATTACCTAACATTGGCTCAGATTTGTGTGCTTGTGAGGTAATTCTTTTTGAGGTAGTATTTTATGTAAATGTATGCGTGATCTGTGCGCCTGACTGTATGCATGTGAGACCTGGGCCCATCTCTTCCCCAAATCAGTCTTTATCGAGGAGCTGTCTTTGTAAATGTCCGTCATCTGTCCCCCTTTCACTTTGCCTTTATTTTTTCCACTCATCCTCAAACCCATGGCAAACACCCACCGACTCGCTGGCCCTCCTTCCTTCTTGCTCTTTGCATGTGCCCCTTAAGAGCCCCCCTCCATCCATCCCTCTCTCCCAGGCATCTTTCTGCTTTAATGAAACAGATGTCCCTTCATTAATAAAGACCTGATCGAGCACAGTAACCGAGTAATGAACAAGGCTGCGCGAGAGAGAGGGAGATGGATATTTCGCAGAGGTATTATGTGATGTGTACAGTATGTGTGTGTGGTATTAAACTAACCAGAACATATTGCACTACATCACATATCCACCCCCCACACACACACACCATTTCTCCCCCAAAGCAAACATACAAACATGACTAGTGAAATAGAAACAAATGGCTTCATTACTCAAATGTTCAAACCCAACTTTGAATCTCTGAATTTAGGATGTTGTGAAACTTGTTGACTTTACTGTAATATCTTGGCAAACATTCATCAATGTTTAAGCCAAAGACCATGTCTAATTATTGCATGCACTGAATTGAGTTCAGTGCATGCAGAGTGAAGGCAGCTTTATAGATTGGCTGTCTATTCATGTATTTAACTTGCCTTCCAATCCCTCCTGTGACCCTTAAAGTTTAAGCTACATAGCTAATAGATCGATTCAGATATCCTGCTATGGATGGCAGAAGAAATGTCTGAAAAGGTTTTTAGCTGCACAGCCATACAAAAATGTCCACAACGGGAACAAGAAAACAAATAGAGCATCTACCTGAGGCTGAAGCACGGCTTGAATCCCTCATGCCCAGGAAAGTGTACTGTAACTAAAGGAGGTGCTTGGTTAGTTTCAAGGAGAGTTTAAGTGGTTTCCTGTTGCGCTCTAAAGATAATCTCATTTCTTGTCCCCCTGAGATCCCCACACGCTGAGAGATACCAGCTGTTTTCTCACACACCAACAAAAGTTATTCTCATGTATGGACACAATACCCACCTGCAAAGACAATTATAACACATGCACACACAATATTAAATAACTGACTTCTGCTTAGAGCTCCAAGTTCTATCAATCATTGACCAATAAATATTTGTACGACAGTAACTGATCTTCATGTGGTCAGAACAAATTAATTATCCAATAATAGAGGGTGGGGCCTCGGCTATGTGGACGACGTGTCTCCACTCTCTCCCTCTATCCAGAAATTTAAATATCCCAGATACACCATTATGTGTGTATGGAGCCAGATTCTACACAGTAACGATCAGGGGGTTGATCCCAGGTAGCGAGTTCCCATTGATACACCTGCTTGACCAACTGTAAGTTGTCCTCCGCTGTCATTAATGAGGCAACACCCTGTTTTAACACGTCCAATAAATGACAGAAACCACCATTTGAGAAAGATTTATCTAACTTTTATTTAGAGTTTTAAATGTCTCATCCACTTACATAAAGGACACCTTCTTTGGATTCATTTTTGGGCTGCAGTAATGTTGTTAAATATTGTCTATGGTTGGAGGTCGGTATTCAGAGGAAACTAAGGACTTTGGAGGCCAAGGAAGCCTGAACTTTATAGTTTGAGCCGAGGACGCCTCTGTAGCTCACCTGGTGGAGCATGTGCAATGTGTCACAACTGAGTCCTGACTGCAGCAGCCTGGGTGATAATGCAGCCCAGGCCATTTGTTGTATATCCTCCAGTCTCTCTACTGTGTCCCAATAAATAATAATAAAGGCAAATCCTCAATTTTCTACTCCCACTCTAATTTCAAAAAGTGACTTACAGGCTTTGTTGTCGATTGAACACTAACTACCATTGTCTGTGTGATGGTGCCTCCCATTGTTCTGTTGTTTTTTTAGCTTTTTTAGATTTGCCATTCAGCAGCACATCTTTTATCTAATCACCAGCAGTGCAAAAACATGTCACATCATTAGCTGAGTGCCATTGAGGCTTTCCCCCTCTTGTTAACATCCATCCTGCCAAACACAGTGGTGACAAACTGGGTGACAAGGCATTCCTTTAAATAGTGAAATATTTCTATTAGAGGCAGACTCTCGCAGCTTCCAACCGATTATTCTAACAATCCCCCGCACTCTCTCTGCATTAGATCCTTTGCCAGGGATTGTTCTGTGTCTTGACTGGCCAATTAAAAAAAACAAAATCTGAGAATTTAGTCAACGACAGGCTAATGTACAGAGAGAACTCTGTTATCTAACCAAACATGTTGTCAAACACTGTCTCGTTCAGCTGATGATTAGATATATGGCGTATGACAAACAGATGCTGACCTACAGTAAGTGTTTAGTGGGTTAAAATTGCTGCTTTATACGCAAGTCACACAATACCCTTTGCACTTCTGCTACATTCATTACAAACAGAACGTCGTAAAGTGACTTCAGCCCAAACAACAACAGATACAGTAGAGGGTACAACAGCTGAGTCACGCTGGAAGGGATAAACAAAAGATATCCGTGTCCACTCCTCCAGGAGCAAAACATATTTCTCTCCATTAATTCTTGTCTTAAGTTACATCTGATAAGCCCATTAAAGCTGCGTGACGTGTTAAGTACACTTCAGCAACAGATTTAGATTTAGATACACTGACAAATTTGGCTTGAAATGAGATACGACACCCAACTCTGCCAGCAGGCCAATGTAATCACAGCTATGCAAATCAGCTGCCATCACTCAAAATGGCCAACCTGTGGCTTCACTCAGTATGAATCACCTGTAGACGGGAAGTTAGGGCATGCAAATCACCGCTGAGTAAAACAAATTGATTTTTATAAATCAAAAGAGAAGCATGCACAACGGACCACAAATAACAAATGCTGATTGGACTCGAACGGAACATGATGAATACTGATTATTTTTGCTATTTTGAGGACATCTAAACAAACAAATTAAGATTCCCAAAATTCTGTTTTCATTATGAGAGACAGACGATGAAGCTGGAGTCAAAGTAAGTATTTTAAGCCAGAAAAGAGCATTTTCCAATGGACATGTATTGGTATAGAGCATGTCAGACATGAAATGAGCATCTGAAATTAAATCAGCTACTTCTTTTATTCTGTTACGGTTGGAAACCACCCACTTAAATTAATCGCTCGAGTCAATGAATACTGAAAATAGTGTCTCAATAGTCTAAAGTGGCTGTCTTGCTTTAATCCATCACTGTCTCCTTTCTTTTTCTTTCCCTTACCCATGTTGTTACACTTGGAAGATGGAATTTGATTTTCATCTTTGGGAGAGGAGAAGAGAGGAGAGGAGAGGGGAAGAGAGAGGGGAGGAGGGAAGAGCTGGCAGGGATAAGAGAGCCACTTGAGAGCGCTGAGACCTACATAGAATGAGATTGCTTTGGAAAGCACCCATGAGGTCACATTTACCATAATGAAGGTAAATCAAATGTTCAGCTGTCTTGATTGGAGAGAGAAACAGGCTTAGCAAAGAGCGGTTAGATAAATGATGGATAGATGGCAGATGGCACATACAAACCTGGGCCAGTTGTCAGCTTATCCGTGCCTAGAGGGCAAACCCACTATTACATATTCTATGGCAGGGGTTGGGGAAGTCCAGCCTCTGGGCTGTATACTGCTAACGTGACAGTATGATCAGGGCCGTAAGGGAATTAATATATATAGAAAAAATACAAATTGGAAAAAATTATTCTCATGACAGAAATTACGTTTTATCACGATATAAAATGGTGGGGGGTCCTTTCTAGCTGTGAGATCACGCCAGGCTGAAAACATAAAATGCATCTTGTTAAAATGTATGATCAGCCAGTGTTCTTTCTTCTTCTTCGAATTTACAGTGAAGCGCTTGTGGTGATGAAAGAGGCCAATCTGTGACCTTGTTTTTTTTTGCTTTTAAAGTATTAATAATGAATCAAAAGTGGACCATACCAAAGCATCTTGAACTTTGAGCTCACAAGTTTTGTGGTGAGCGAGCTAATAGCTTATAAAGCTGAAACCTAATTTAGGAGTTGAACTATGAGCTGCGGTAACTGGGAGAAGTGAAATTGTCCCAAAGTCTCATTTCGTCTCATTAAACTGTCACAAAGGAGTCAAGTGATAGCACGAGATATTGGAAAAACATTGGGAGACGCCACAAAAATATTCAGTTTTTCTCTCTGGCTTGTGATTAAAAATAACGGACGCAACTTCCCGTTTTTGTGCATGGAGTCACTATCGGCTTTGTTATGAGGTAGGAAATACTGTCTAAGCATTATTTGAGTGATGATGATTTTCTTCGAGCAGGTTGTTTCGGTTAAAACCAACTGTGAGTAGTGTCATCATCACTACTCTCTGACATCTGATGTCTTGCCAAAGAGAAGCTGTGTAGGCCATCACATTCGAGAGGTCAGAGTGATTCAATAATGCAGCACGGACCTGGTCCTGGTCCCCCCCCGGTCTAAGGCCTGCCAGAATATATATATTAATTACAAAATAATTGAAAGCTGAAAAAATAGAGCAAGACACTCATATGGATTTCATGGTTTTTTGTGTCTTTGATGGTTCCCGTAATACTAGATATGATATCAAAATGAAATATATGGCTGGAAAGCAATAACAGGAAATAGCATTGGCTGAAAGCAATTTTCTGGCCCAGATTTGTAGTATGACCCAACCCAGACTCATACCTGTTCCACTCCTGCGTCATACCATGCTGGTTACTGCATCCGGACAAATGGAGGTTGACATGTGTGGATGGAAACAATATGAGAGAAGACACAAAAGAGATGTGAGATGAGTACAGGAGCGAATGGTGGAACATGAGCATGGAATAAATATTAAACACAAATTAATAACAAATAATGATGAACACAGATGAGGAGACACACAAGGAGCATGGAGATGTGTTAGTGGAAAGGAAACAACATGGGTAAATGTATTTATGAACACATGCACAAAAATGAGCACCACAATCTTGTGCATGGACCGAAGCATGACATAAAATGAACAAACAGGACAGGAAGGAGGGGAATGTGTGTGTCATTCAACTATATGATGGATGTATATAGCAGAATAGAAATAGAAAGTCATTTTAGTTAAATATTTGGTACCAGAATACAATCAGCTGTATGCACACTACCATTTACAAATAAGCACAAACAAAGTGTATACAAAAAATAGGCACAAAGAAGCAAGCTTTATCCTTTTAGGATAATTCTCGCAGGAGTGCTCAAGAGACTAAGTGTCCTTAACTTGTTTACGATGTGTAGAGTCAACATCATGAAGAGATTGCATGTGACAGTAAGAGAGTCGTTAGAGATCTGAGTGGCTGCTTGTGTGCATACGAGCTTATGCTTTATATGCACAGAGATGTACAGCAGTGGAGGAAATGTGTTGTTTGAGGGAGATAGCACAGATCTTTTTCAGTCCCAATTCCGATGTGGATGCACAGGCTGTGGATATCGGCCGATATCAAGTCAAGATCCGATACATTCATTTATAAGCTGTATGCTTGTGTGGATTGGACTGGCATCATTCTTTTATATGTAATGCATAATCAGCTATAAGTTAAATGTTGCTGCACATATAACTTTGCAAAAATGAACAGGAAATACAATTCCAGAGTAAAGCTTTTTGCTGTCTTCCTTGATACAGCACAGCTTGGCCATTCACACTTTCAGACACACATTCATACAGAGCAATGTGCGGTTCAATATCTTGCCCAAGGACACTTTGGCATGCGGACTGGAGGAGCCGGGGATCAAACCCCTGACCTCCTGGTAAGTGGACGAACTGCTCTACCTCCTAAACCACAGTCAAATGTTTGCACTCATAGCAAAAAGCCACAGGTCATACACATACAGTGACATAGAATTGAAATGAATAGATTTGCACCGTTGTCAATAATTTCTGACGTTATCACTGGCGAATAACATCCCTATAGTTCAAGGGCTTACATCAGATACACTATACGATTCTGTCAACAGTGTTTCAGTCTTCTTGAAATGAGCTAGGAGAAGAAAATTGTAGATAGTCATTAAAGTAAAGGTTATCTCAAAAAGGAAGTGTTGAAGGAGAGGTAAGACTGATAAAGAGAGAGAGAGAGAGAGAGAGAGAGAGAGAGAGAGAGAGAGAGAGAGAGAGAGAGAGAGAGAGAGAGAGAGAGAGAGAGAGAGAGAGAGAGAGAGAGAGAGAGAGAGAGAGAGAGAGAGAGAGAGAGAGAGAGAGAGAGAGAGAGAGAGAGAGAGAGAGAGAGAGTGTAGGCAGGAAGTCAGAACTTGGAGAAGGTGCCAGGACAGTCGGGGGTCTGGAAAAAGGACAGAGGAGAACGGAGGCAGATGATAGGAGGATCAAAGACTGGGACAACAGGATGAGAAGAGAAGACGCCAGTTGAATATAGAATTTAGTTGTGTCCTCAAACTCTTTCTATTGGCGATGAGACAAAGTCATTGTTTAAAACCAAGTATGATGCTTACAAGAGATGAAGCACACAAACTACTGCATGTCTGTCTGAGTATAACAGCAAACTGATTTTGTTACAAAACACAGAATGTAGACAAACTTTGGCGAAGAACAAAGTGTTAACAAATCACACACACTCTATACACAGCCCTTTTTTCCATCACACACTTTTTCTTTAATACACGCTCATCAGTATACTGCTCAAGAACAATTTGGAATTTACACTGTCGACGCTAAGGATCAGACCACCGCCCTTGTCTACCTCCTGAGTCACAGCCCCCACCATCGAACCATTTTGAGCACACAGCAGAGAAATTAATTATACAGCAGTAGTGGTTTCTCCGGACATTTCGGAACCTGTTGTTGCTGCGGAACCCAAGCAGGCCAGACTGCAGCTACCATCCTTCAACAAGGAAAAAGCTACAATCTCTTCTGAGCAACATTCGACTTTACAGTAGTAGTAAATCTTTGTGCTAAACTTAATAGCATCATTATAAGGCAATAAGGCCCTTAGTGATGCTGTATTCTACATGACAAATCCACACATTGAACAGACCATTTGTGAGTGTTTTTAAGATACCCTGGGTCTCCAGCTGTAGAATATCCAATTTTGAATCCATCATTCAAGGTGAACGCAGGGAAGGTTGCACAGATAGCAGCATATAGTAAAAAGCAAAATGGTGATATTCAGAGTTTGAATATTCTATGTTCTATTCTTCTTTATGCTTTAACAATCTGACTGTGTCTAACTCATCAAAGAATCCTGCTTCTGGATTTGTTGTCGTAGGACAAACAAGCTGTGCCTGCAGAGGTACATGGATTGGTATTTATTTCACTTCGGGGTTTTCCTTTATTCTCTGATAGGCCTTTCCATGAATAACTGTAATTGGTAGAATAAGGCTGTGATATTGGATAGTCTTTATAAGTTAACTTCTTTTAAACTGTATACTTCAGATTTCAAGAGATGACACAAATTGTTTTGCAGAAAGGAGTAAAACGGAGAAAGACAAAACAAAAATACTAAAGAGAAGATACAACAAAATGAAGGAAAAGGCAAAGAGAAACAGACAATGGGGTTTGACGTCAGTCTGTGTGATACTTTGATAAGATAAACCCATAAGTTGAGGGATAATTATTATAAGTGCTGTGGCCTCGGGCAAGATACTAAACCCCAACATTGATCTCTCTCAAAGAGAAGGTGAAGTCCATAGATGTTGACTGCAAAAGGGCTTTAAGTGGTCATCAAGACTAGAAAACTATATAATGACAGATTACTTACCACATTTGTAGCCTAGAATAAATAAGAGTATATACTTGTCATAGAAAATATTACAGAATATATTTGTGCAGAGAGATATTTGTATGGAAGAAAAACAAAGCAGTAAACAGCAAAAATTCGAAAATGCTAATTTCCTTTTCTGAGTAAATAAACAAACCCACATCACATAAATTACAGATTTCCAAAGGATAATACAACCCTGGATAAGCATCCAAGTATTGACAAAGCTAATGAGCAGATATATACAAATATGCAGCGAGATTTTAGAAGTGCTGGAAGCCAAGTTTCTAGTTTTTGACACAGATGATCCCTTCTCCGTTCATTAACCGCTTAGAAACACAATCTTCTTCCACATTGAAACTCTCTGCACCTGATGAGCATTCTCTGAGCGCAGCAGGTTTGTAGAAGGAATTTAGGGAGTTTGGACTATTTACAAAACCGACGATCCAAGCTGTCCAAGTAATGAGTGAAGCTGGATCCAAATCAATGGCTTTTCAGGAAATTCCACATGGAGGTATTAGAGGCAGAGCCAGAGGGAGGGGACGTCTCCCCTCTCTGTTTAGAGGCGTTAACCGACTCCAACAAAGAGGGAAAGGAGGAGGAAAATCAGATCGAGTATACAAACAGACAAGCAGGCAAGAGACTGCTGGCTATTAAAGGCAACAGGATAAGTGTCAAATTGTATCAAACCCATCTCATGGATCTGCAGTCATCTCCATACTGCTTTACAAACAAAACCCTTCTTAGAGCCTCCCGACAACTGTGGATAAGAAGCTCCCTACGCAACTGGAACTCAACCATCCAACTTTACATGGAGAAAACACAGAACAAGCAACAGAGGGACTCCGACAATTCTTTGACCTTTATATTTAATCTTCCACAATTTCACACATCTGCCACTCTGTGAGAATCACCGCAACTAAGCAGTAGAATCCCATGTTTGGTACAAACTGGAGAAATGATTGATAAAGCTGAGAGATTTAGTATGACCTTTAAATAAATGGACCGTCTGTCTTGGTGGCTGTCGCTCAGGAGGTAGAGCGGGTCATCTATGAACCAGAGAGTCAAAGTCAAAGTGTTCTCGGGTAAGATTGTGACGTTGTGTAACAGAACAAGCTCAGCATATAACCCCTGAACATGTCTGTAAATGGATGAATGTGACTGTCAACAGTGTTGGGAAGGATACTTTCAAAATGTATTTCGTTACAGAATACAGAATACATGCCCAAAAATGTAATCTGTAACGTATTCAATTACATTAACTAATCTGAGTAACGTATTCTGAATACTTGGAATACTTCCGGTTTGTATTGCATTTTTTTAAGTGTATGATTGCGGCGTTGTTATAGTCAGTGGAGCAGCAGCAGTTTAAACTCTCTCTCCGCCGATGCGGCGGGCCAGCTGGATGTCCGGCTCCCATCCACTCCCACCTCTGTGCCGGTCCCAACGGAGGCTGAAGTGCAGCGCCACAGCAAGGCTGCCTCGCGTCGTGCAGCGATCGTTTCGGCGTCGAGTCTATTTTTGTTTGCGCTTGACGCGACCGTATCGCTCCAGGAAACACACTGAAAAATGATTTTAAACGATATTGATGACATATTTTATATGATATAAATGATAAAGTATGGATCCCATAGTTTAAATTCCCCTTCTGTTGTCCTGGAGTTTTAATTTTACCAATATTACCAATCACATTATTACATGCCCCCCTCTGCCCCTCCATACAGACACACAAGCAGTCATAAAGATAAAAAGAGAGGGGGGGCCCTCCCCATTGGCTTGAGTGGAGAATACGTAATTTACCCTCGACACCCGACATTGAACGGAGCAAACAGCGGAGAAGTTCTTGAAGATGGATGACATTAAATTGGGACGCTGTTGCAGTTAATGTTGGAGCAACAAGTGAACATATGCTTTTATACTACTGGGTCAACGGGTGATATTATAAGCGCTGCCCGGTGCTTCAGCGTCCGGTGTGAACCCGGCGTGCCTCGCTGGTCTCCTGCTGAGCCATGACAGCGGAGCTCTGGGAGCGCAGGTCGGTCTTCTCTCACCAGGCGCTGGAAGGGCAGCTTGCGGATCAGCAGCTCCGTAGATTTCTGGTAGCGACGGAACTCTCTCAGAGCCTCGGTCCCGGGCCTGAAACGGTCCCGAGCCGGTCGCGGTGAGGCTTCTTCACGCCGCCGGGGGCCGGGCGCTCTTACGGCAGCCCTGGTCTCAAGCTGCTTCCTGGGGGCTTTGCCTCCGGTGGATTTACGAGAGAGTGAATAAACTCGTGAAACAGAGAAGTACCGTCATGTAATCCACTTATTTCAACAATGTAACTGTATTCTGAATACCATCTATTTAATTTGTAACTGTAACGGAATACAGTTACTCATAAAATACGTAACGCCGTTACATGTATTCCGTTACTCCCCAACACTGACTGTCAAGCACTTTAAGTTGAATAGTTAATTTACCATCTATCGAGTTAGGGGAGTTCCTTGAGTCGAACTATAGTCCCTCATTTTACAAGAATGACATGAAATTGAAGCAGCTGATGTTTTCGTAAGATCTGGTGTTCCAATGTCTTTATTGGGAGTTGATTTGTTACGTAAACTTAAAACTGAAAGTTCAAATAACAGTTTACAGATCACATCATTTATTTTCTAATTACATTAAAGCCTCTGTCTGATGTTGATTTGTGATTTTTTTTAAAATAATGAATGGCATCAATAAGAGAGCTACCTGCCAAGCAGCAGCAGCAAAGCTTTTTAAACCTGTGAATGCATAATTTTCAAACATCCAGAAGAACTGAAAGAAATAGATGCTGTTCATATGCATCAATTCCTGGGCTCCAACTTTAAGGGGAAATACTTTTGAAGAAACTGAACCTTATGCGTGCAGTAAAGACATAGTATAGTCAATGTCTTACTTGAGTCCACTTACCAACATTTTGAAATACCCCAGATAATTAATATCAGCATTAAAGTTATATCGTTTGGTCATATGGAAATGAGCCAACACATTTCTTTATTAAAGACTTACAGAATGATGTATAGCCACAAATTAATATAGATGAAGTCAGTGAATTCTAATTAGAGCCTTCTCCAGTATTAGCTCTGGCCCCATC
This sequence comes from Limanda limanda, assembly GCF_963576545.1. NCBI lineage: Eukaryota > Metazoa > Chordata > Actinopteri > Pleuronectiformes > Pleuronectidae > Limanda > Limanda limanda. The sequence goes on along the minus strand of NC_083640.1, from coordinate 17,206,809 downwards.
AGAGCTATGGGCACTACATGCTAATCATGCAGGATTATTAGATGTACCACCATATCAGGATGGGATTAAAACTCTGGTGGATGTTAAACAGTGCTCACGATTTAAAGAGAAAAAGGAATCGGAGGAGTAATTGATAGCGGGAGCCAAGTCAAGAAGGGATGTGCGAGCAAGATGCAACATGTGACCATTTTCAACTGCCATGTTTTGTTACCTTTGCCAAGGAGGTTATGTTTTTTCCCCCGTTTGTTTGTTGATTGTATGTTCGTTTGTTTGTGAGCAAGAATATGCCAAAAATACTGGATGGATGGAACTGTAAAACTAGGTTGAAGCATCAGGGGGCAGATCCAGGATTTATTTTATTCCTTTCTTTAAAACTGCGCCATAGGACATTTATTGGTATTTTCCACTGATTTCTCAGAAAAAAACTGCATAAAGCATATTTACGGGACTGATTTGGTGCTGCTTGCCTACATTTAAGTCATTTAACTTACCGAGCCCCATTCTATTTAGTCTTGTAATAATAGCCAGTACTGCTGCATGTGTTATGATGGTGCCTTTCCCTGCCTCACGACTCTGATATTACACCACCTGGAGGAGAAGGTTATGCAACTAAGATGATGTTCAGACTATATTGAAAGACAGAATAATTAATCAGACAGTGATTAAACACATGAACAGACTCATTAGAGGACGTTAAAAGATCCTCCACACCTATGTACACCCCCGCAGTCTGCATATAGTAACATATGGCAAATAGTTACCTTGCAACACAGTAATAAACAGTGTGACTGCAGGGCAACTCTATAGAGGAGTGAAATGGCTTCCCGAGGAAAAAACACAGGGAGTAGGAATGAGAGAGGCATGAAGAAGTGAGGGACGGGGAGACAGAGATGCTTCCCGACGCCTGAGTTAAAATGTTAATCTGGTCTCGACCTTTTTAGAGCATACTATATCTGAAGAGACTGAGCGCCGGCAGGCACAGGCGCAGGCATACACACACACACACACACACGTGCAGTCAAACTCTGGGCCTCTAATTATGATAACCAGCTACTCAAAGAAATGAATATGTGACCACAGACATGGTGCTTGGTTCTGAAATATTGGGTGCTTTGAGGAGCAAGAGGGAGAGAGAAAGCGATAGAGGGAAAGGAAACGAAAAACAGGTGGCAGATTTTTAAAAAAGAAGATGGACAGAGGGTGAAGATAGAGAGTTTGAGAGGGAGAGGCAAGGGAGCCAAGAGGCAGAGAGGACCTCTCCTCATTCATTACTGATAAGAGCAGTTATAGGTCAGCAACATGCTCCTCTCTCCTACGTCATCGTTTCCTGAATTTTGACTCCCACCTCATCTTTACCTCCTCCTCCGTATTAGTGAATTTGGAGGATTCACCTTCACCTTGTCTCTTTTATTCTGAACTTGATTCTCTTCCCTCCCACTTTCTTTACCCCTTATTTTCTTTTCATACTTTCCCTTTGATCTCTTCTGGGGCTATTTCTCCCACCGTTACACTGTCCAGTCTTTTGAACTAAAAAAAGAGCTCATGTGTTTGAGGTTGTGGTTTCCAAACTTTGGAACCCAACTGCTACTGGGCCCAATATCTGTGGAAACTTTAAAAAAGCAGCTCAACATCCAAGCGCTTGTTTGGCTTTAATATTCTTCTGTGATATCAGCAGCTGTTAATGTTTACAGGAGCTCGTAGCCTTTCACTTTATTCCCTCCTCAGACTGGACTTCTGTAATTTATTCTTTGTTTTCTTTGTCCTTGACCGTTTCTGCAACTTTTCTTTAGTTCATTTTTCTCCTCACATCTCCCCCCTTCCCCATCCTCCCATTCTGTCCCGTTCCTTTACCCTCTCTGTCACTCTCTATATCCTGGCCTTCTCAAACCTTGTCCTCATCTTTCTGTTACTCCCCCAATGTCCTCTCTCGCGGTCGCAGCCTCCTCCAATCCCCCCTCCCCCCCGGTGTGACCGGTGTCATTGTTCAGATAATTATTTATTAAAGTGTTTATGTCGCCAATGTCTCTGTCTGTCTGTCGCTGCCATCTGTACCCGGGTAGGTGCCTGCCTCCCTGTGCCGTTCTGCCCTGCCCGCGGGGGAGAGAGCCATACTTGGGGGCACAGATCAGAGACTCGGACACAAACACATACACATACACTCCTTCTTCCTCTGTTCTTCTTTCTTGGACACACAAACCCACATACACACACACACATACCTTCTGCTGACAGGCCCCCTCCCTCCTCTGCTCTGCCCCTGGGGCTAGGTGGGGTTAGCTGGGATGAGAGGCACGCAGCAGTAGCCACCACAGTCCCTTCTGTCCTGTCCTGTTTGCTTTGTTCTCTTCTGTCAGCGCTACGTATGGAGGAAAGTGGTGCTAGCAAGAGTGGTGTGACCTTGGTAAAGTTACTTAGAGGACAACCAAAGTATTGGAGTAGTGAGGGCACATAAGAAGGGGAATACAAATACTTCATCAAGCTTTGGGGATTGTAGAAGAAAACCTACTGCACTAAATTGTTGTTCCTGAGACTCGTGTTTCCTTTTTGGAGCATTTGAAAATAGACTTTCTCTCCTCTGTGCCAAACTGATCCATTGACCTCATAGCTGTTCAAAAGAAGATGCACTGTGAAGCTGTTAATAGTTTGTCAATGCATGAAATACGTGTGAATGTGAGAAGAAATGTTGTCTTAATTCAAACAAATCCAGATTGGAGCTTAAAGCAGGAAGTATTTAAGTAAGTGTTATTTGAAGGGATGTTTTTTATTGGATAGTATTGCAACGCAACGTATAACATGCTAATGAAACCTGAAGCTAATCCTAAAGGAATTAAGCACTTGACTGAGTGCCACTCGCACCGTGTTGGGATATGACAGAGGGAGGAGGACGGCGGTGGGAGGGCAAGCGAGAGGAAAATAAATAGAGAGATAAAGGATGAAACAAGGAGGGTCAGGTAGACAGGAAGATAGAGGAGGGCAGAGAAAACCTGTGGGACAGCGAGAGATGGGGGTTGTTATGATCGCGCATCCAGCATCCTGATAAGTAAACAGAACAAATATTCGCCATCTCCTCCTTCTCTATAGAGCTACTCCAAGTCCCCTGCCGTCCATTCCCTCATCGTGATCTCTATCTGTTGGCGTCTTCACTTCTTGGCAGTCGGTTGCTCTCTTCTCTTCCGCTACCCACAGCAGCTTTCTTTAATCCCCTCTTTGTTATTGTTAGGCGGCTTCCACCTTCTATTCCTTCCCTCTGTCGTAGCTTCTATTTTTTTTTACCCTCCTGCGTGTATCTTATTTGTCCCCAGTTTAGTCTCTCCCTGTCTGTGTGTTTGTCCTGCTTGGACGTGTTTACCTGGTTGCAGCTCCTGCCAATTCACCAGCATCCCATTACCTCGTCAACTCCACAGGCTGCTGTGGTATTTTGATCATTCAGTCTCCTCCTGTGGTAAAACTGCAGCCAAACTCCTTCTTACGCTCCAGTCACTGCAATCATTTACCACATCCAGCTACCTTCCCCTCATCTTGCCTGTTTGGTTTTCTGTTTGCCTGCCCTGCCCAGCGTGTCTGGCTATCCTTGCCTGTCCCTAAGAAGTGGTAACCCACAATAACTTCACCCATTTTTTCTTGAACTGCAGTTTTGGCCATCTTGGTTTTTTGAAAGCAGGAGTGGGGGAGCCTGAGAGAGAGATCAAGCATATTGCACGGCTTCAAACACCTGCAACCTGCTCAATGAAACTAGCTGTCATTCACACGGTATTCATGCTTTATTCTCTATTTGACTCTAACTAACACCATTATTTACTAAATGAGAATTACAGAATTGAAGAGGACTTGGAACTATAGTGATTGAGACCTTAATCTCTGTATGAATATATTTACCAACAAAATTAAGTGAAAAGTAGGTTAATTTTCTCATAGACTTTTAAAGAAACTTTTTATAGATGCCCTCTGTTGGTCATTCTAAGGAGAAAACAGGTTCAAGGCACATCCACATTGGTTTCACTCTCTGGACCTGAAATCTACATCTATTTGTCAACACAGTCTATGTCTCACACTGGTGGCTACTCACATGACCGTGCCCTTGCCTGTTATAGTAAAACAGCAGTAACCAATAGCTAGTGAGGTTTAGAACTAAAACTGAAAAATGCAACTCTCGGTTGTGCTCCTTTTCTCACTACATTTCTACATTTTTTTGTCCTTAAAATAATTCTATCCTATCCTGGTCGATTCATCTGTTCCTGCTTGGTGAGTGTAATTTTCATTCTGTGAGGAGAGGTCTACGATGAAGGCTGGCAGAGGAGGTGGTCCTGGTGCCCTCCGTCTAGAAGTGGAGAGAAGTGTGGATACTTCCATGGGGAGAGTGCCTCATTAGTGTGAAGGGTACACAAGAGAGCATGTAAAGAATGTGTTTATGAATATGTGTCTGTTTGAGTGGCTACGTATATAATTATGCACTTTGGATCAGAGTTGGATAAGTGCTCTGGCAGCTAGCCAGCAGTGGAGTTAGCCTCATATTCACACACACACACACACACACACACACACAAACACAAACACAAACACACACACACACACACACACACACACACACACACACACAGAGACACACACACACAGTCCCTACCTCTGTGGTTTCTGCAGATGGCAGGGGCCAGTTGGATGTATCCAATTTTACCTGGACAGTATCTGCCTCTAGCTAGAGACCACATCCACAGACGAACACGCCCACACACCTGTTCTTTCTCATCTGCCCGTCTCAGTCAGGCCACAAGGGAACCAAAATGGCAACCCAAAATAGCGGATCAAAGACATGACAAGGCTACACATGCGTGCAAACACAACAAAACACTCAAAGTAGGGAATTCGTTTTTGGCCTCATTCAATTCTAAAAGGAACGACTTACACACATAGGCAAAAACACACACACATACACACAGACACACAGACACACAGCTACACACACAGACATACAAACACACACTGGAATCTTTCATCTCGGCGTGACTGCCATTGGACAGGCTTGTAAACCCGTCCACACTCATGCACACTCTCTCCACCTGCTACCACTTCCCAGTAAGTCGATATCAGGGGACCGTTCCTCACCACACACAAGTACAGACTTTGCTTGTCAACCAACAAATGCAGATGTGTGTTTACAAGGTACTTAATCACAAAGAGTCAATGTATTTACAATTCAAATGAATTCAAAAAACTTCAGAAGCCTCTGGTCCACCTGGAGCCTCGTCTGTCAGCACTCGAAAGGGAACTGTACAAGGCTTCACCCTAACCTGACTGTTTACGACAGATGTCCTGTCTCTGGCCATAATCTCCATCTGTACGATGCCTAGACTTTAGATTTACTACACTATAGCATATTGTTGTGGGTTAGTGTGTGTTGTATTACGTGGTAAATGAAAACTATATTTGCTGCAGCTTGAGCAGAAACCACCCAAAAAAGATAGCTTTGGGCAAAAATGGCTCCAAGCATGCACCTGTTCAACCCTAATGATTTCTTAATGGAGCTACAATTTACCAAGTTACCACAAAGGTGCACCTAAAATGAGTATTCACAGTTGCTATGAGAAAAAAAATCATGAATTTGTATTTCTAAAAAAAAAAATTCAAGGTTCTTTTCCATTTCCATACATGTCGTAGACACAAGCATCTAGTGGACATTATTAAAACTCTATTCAAGGCTTCTCGTGCTTCAGTCATCATGGTTGCTACTTGGTTTCACCTTGTCCAATAAATGAGGTTCAGCTCATTAATGTTGTTTGATCTGCTACAGGTCCAGAGGTGACTAATAACTCAACAGCACCTTACAGAAGAATCACCAACAGACGCACACGCACACACACGACTATGATGATTTCTTGCGGCAAATTTGGATATTTGTGTAAAATAACTAAACTACAGACAAACACACTTATACACAAGCATGAAAGTGTGTAGGTGCCCTTGCGCAAATGGAGCAAACAAATAAAGCTCTTATGGCTCGAATTGTCTCTTTAAGGTTTAACCTTCACAAGGTTGTTTCCCTGATAAGCACGTATGGACGAACACACACACATATACACACACCACAGAAATAGGTCCTTTGTACGTCATGGTTAACATTGGAGGTTTCCATTTCAAGAGTGGAGTCAGGTCTTTGTGTGTATGTACTGTAGGATTGCCTGTGTCTATGAATGTGTGAGTGGCTGGGTGGAGGGTGGAAAGGAGGTCAAGCCTGTCTGGAGGAGGTCACAGGTCACACTGGTGAATAAAAGGTTCTATAGAGTTGTGACAGGTGGGGTTAGAGTTTATAGTGCAATGACAGGCAGGTTCAAAGTTCACACATGAACAGAAAGAGGAGAATGGCTGGGACACTGCATTCACACGTTGGTGCTCCGAATTCTAAAGCATGCTCGACTGCAGTACAGTCCGGTACAGAGTAGGTAGGTAGGCAGGGAACACATATGAAAAAAATACACTTTATTTATATTCCTCCTGGAGACGTTTTCACTTTGGGAAATTTTACTTTGTTCTCGCAATATTACTACATAATTCTCGAAATCTCCGATTTTCTTTTGTTCAAAAGGCCCTACTACTCAATAGAGTATTTGAGAGTTTTCTTTTGTTACTGTTCTTTTTTTTTTTTTTTAATCTTCCGAGGTAATTTTTTTCCAAGAGTGAAAACAATTCAGGAAAAGGAGGGTAAAATAAAGTACGCCTTTAAAACCACTGTGACCGCATCCTATATCCCATAAATCCCTGATTGGCTGAATACTACCACATACCATTCTTCTTTACTACTATCACACTGCAGATATAATGCTACAATACTGGGTAAAATATATCTTTTGGTTATTTGAGCAGAGCTAAAATCTTTTTGATGTGCTCCATCTGGCTTTTGAAACACTTGAACGCCCCCTGAGCTTTGAGAATATGCAGACAGGAGTGAGCTTCAGATTGTTCAGTATCTGAAACCACGTCATTTGTCAAGGTCATTGGCTTATAACAGAAATGATTCGCAACATCAAATTGCAATAGAAGAGATATTATCTGTATCACTGACTTATGCTGGAACACAGATTTTTTTTTCTTCCCCCCTCTGACTTACACCACAGAGAATATTACACTGGCTTTTATATCAACTTTCCACACACAGAGCTGCTCTGTAACACAGACTTAAACTCAATAAGAGACGATGCTGGAGCCTGAGATCCTTCGGTCACCATCACATTGGGAAGGATTGGTTCAGAAAGGTACAATATATAGGCAGCATTCTTGTCTACATTACAGGACAAGGCAGTGCAGGTGGCATTCCTCACACAGAAGGTCTCCATACCAGGACTTGATTTATATTTAAAACTTCATCTTAACCCATCCATCATTAATTCACTTCACAAAACCAGCAGTGAAACTATCCATTTTGTTTTCCCCTGTCAATCAGACTTTTTTTTTTGTTGTATTTTCCACTTAACTCCAGTGTTTAAATACAAAACATTACACTAAGGGTCTCAAAAACGTTAAAAACGTCAATTCCGATTGTAGTAAAACAAATGGAACGAGATCTATAATAGCTGATTTGTGAAAGAACACATTTGCAGATCAGGGTTGATTAATCAAGCCTCAGTACCAAGACCCCCTGTCCTCCAATCTAGTACGGTACATCAAGGTAGACCACTACAAGACACAAGTCACGTCTACTCAGGTGATATCAGAACAGAGACACTCACTCAGTTGTCTCCTTGACGACAAAGAGGCGCTCCCTTGCGCCTTGATGCCCTGGAAACAGAAGACATGTTGACACAAAGAGCGACCAATAACAGAAGAGAGGGGCGGAGACAGAGAGGGATTGTTGTTAGAGCAGAGGAGAGAAGCAACACTTAATTCTGGTTTACTTCACAGCAATCATAAATCAACCTCCGACACTGCATACCCCGCTAACAAACATTTATCAGTCATTTCTCATTACGTGTGAATAATAACAAACAGGTCTACTGAATAAATTTATAGAGTTTAATGCTGGTTCATTCTGACGCCTGTGGAAACTGCCATGCTCAAGCAAATACACATTTCAGGCAACTCACTCACATGATCAGTTCATTCATTCATTCATTGGTAAACTAAATGTGCGCTGCAGTCTTTTAAATGACCTGGCAATGTGCACTGACACACATTACCCTCCATCTCCAATAGCCTACTAATGGTCTGCGTAAAGGGCTTTGCATCAATCTAACTGGTTTCTACAAACAGATAAAAAAGTACAACTAGTTGGTGACACCACAGCAAAGTGCAAATTATAGAAACCATGGTAATTAGGGTTGGGTACCTGAATATTACCACTCCTACATTGCCTGTTCCAACAGGACTCAAAAATAACACATATGTACTGAAATAAACATCACCTCCAGATCGCTAGTTAACATGACATTTAACTCCGGTGGCAACACAGCTACTTCTAACTCAAGTAGACACGACAACAGAATACGTAGAGCTAAACCTTTTGAAAGAGTGGCTCCACTTCACGTGAAGGGATTCTGACTCCGGATGTCCTTAATACTATAGCAGTTCATATATATGCAACACAGCATCATCAAGATACCAGAGATGACAGTTAAACTTTCCATTTAGATTATCATTTGTTATCATGCTAGTGGAATAGAAATTCATTTAGAGGAATACAATGAGATGTCTGCATTTTACCCACCGTTATAAACAGACCAGCGGCATTACCTGTCCTTCTGCATCAATATGACAGACTGCCAAGGAGCTGCTAAGTGGGCATTGAATAATAAATCTTATCGGAGTGTAAGTGGAGGAATCTTCCTGAGTCAGTTTTTTGACTGTCTCAGCGACCAATCCAGTTTTTAATCATTCATTTAAAATACAACAGCAATGTTAAAGTGTCTCCAGCAGGAGAAAACCCCACAGATTACGAAACAAGACATTGACTTTTTGCCAATTGTTGAGTCTCTTTCTCATTTGTAGTCATGAAGTTAGTTCATAGAGTCATAGATGCAAAAGCAACACATAAGACAGATTTTGTTTGGGTGTATGGTTTGTTTTGAACCTTCTAACAATAATTAAACTACAGTATCGCTGTAATGGTGATGTTATAATGTTATAATGTTATACAAATAGCTATGTGTCAACTATCTTTATCCTTTGTATACCACATGAAGAGTACCTATTTTATATTCCAAAAAATGATTATTATTCTTATATCATCCCCATATTGCTGTTCTGAGATGGCTGGTATTAGGAGCTGTAATCTCTTTCCGTAATGATAAATCCAGTTTGGCCCAACAAGTAAAACCAGTAAAACACTATGTTTTAGCAAGGGAAAGACCATCTTTACCTAAAATAAACCCTCTCTTCCAGGAGAGTAGTAAGATAAGATGTTTGTATAACACAGCTAATGAAAAATGCAAAGGAAAGTTGTAGAGGCCATAGATTAGCACCAGAAATGTGTAACAGCAGAGTATAACAGTAACCTCGGGAGTAAAGAAACAATAAAAAAATACATGAATTACTAATGTTATTGAGAAAAAATAAATAAAGTGATACAAGGCTTATCCTTATGACATTTGGTTTAACTTTGCAAAGACTTGAAATTATGCATCAGAGCAATAAGTGTTTTGTTATTTTTGTGTTATGCACAGGGAGGTAGAAGACCGAGGCCAAGGTATGTCCTTCACTGGGTGGGCATTGTTGAAGGACTCATTTCTCTACTGTTGATGTGACCATGTAAACTGTAAAAGGATGTGTCACTTTAACAGCGGTACTTCCTGTGAAGCTAGTTTATATTATCCATAGACAGTGTATGAAGATTTACGACATGACAGGTCCCCAAAGGGAAGCCAAAGCGTCTTCACTCCACTCCACTTCCACCTTGTTAGTGGATGTTAATGGATGGATGTTAGATGGATGTTAATGGATCAAACTTCACAAACTCTCCCTACAAATAATGTCATCCTCAAAAGATTGCAGAGTTTATATATTGGAGTTTTAGAAATTGAGAGAAAGTAAAGACAAATCCTTAATTTATATTTACAGTCTATAATTTGATCTGTTGGGATATATTAGGTTTCCCATTATGTTTCATCTTGTTTACTTTTCTCTGCTCTGAACAGAAATCAAAACCTGCTGCAGGCGTGACGGCCCCGGGAGTCGACAGATCTGTAGCTCTCAAAGGAGGAAAGGAAATCCATAACCAATATACTGGTGTCCTGACTACTTCTTCATGTCCATGATCAAGATGATTAGCTTTGTTATTCAGTTTTGCGGAACCATGGAAAAGTTTGTTTGTTGTGTGAAAACACAGGAAGTTAAGACAGCATTTAACAGTCAAAGAAGAAAAAGAAGCAGAAGCCTTACTGGTCTCTCCAGAAACCGTGTTGCCCAGGATTAATGGAAGTCTTCCCCTCTGACAACATGATGTTTGAACAAAGAGACCATTCAATTGGCACATTCAAACTAATGTCGAGCACTAAATCTGAAGTTGGTGATGCTGGTAGCAACATCAAAATGATATCAACTTGGAACCAAATTGACCAAGTTAACCAGTTCCCTAATTTTCTTCTTTCAAACGGAAATACTTCTACAGACTGAACTGAAAACACACCAACATCAGACACAAACCCTTCTAAAAAAAAATCAATGTTAATGGAAATAGAACGCTGATATGTCACACAAAAGTCTTTAGTGTGCTGTCTAAATTGCAAAGCTCAACAAAAACTAACTGAATCCAATGGAAACAATGTAGCAAGACGTGAACCTTGGTCCAAACTTTCAGGTGTTAAAACGTCTTTGGTCATAATCCAAGTCTGATCTCAACCGTGAAGTGTTAGACTAATTAAAATAGCTCTGGATACCGACTGAGCTCAAGCAACATTTGTTTTAATTAGACTGAGTGACAGCACTCGTGTTTAAGATCTTCACCATAATTAGTTCCTTCTTTGAACTTTGAACTGTCTGAACTTGAGAGTTTACAAACAAACTAAAAAGGGGAGATTCTTTTTCTTTGGGAGATAAAAGGAGTGTTCACATGTCTATGAAGCATATTAGGAAAATGTCCACGTAAAAAACACAGACCGTCTCTCTTCAGTTCCAAACGACTTGTTCATACTGTGAAATTTCATCATATTGGAGAAACTGTAGGGAAACTGTCATAGAAGATGAGCAGTGACAGGGAGGGGCAAGGCGGGGTGAAAGAGTAACAGTAATAAAGGAGATGAGGGAAAGGAGGGAGGGAGGGAATGAGAAAGGAGAGGTGTACAGGTGACAGGCTGACCGTAAAGATGAGAGTGCAGGAAGGCAAAATAAAAGGATATCAAGGAATGGATGAGAAACATGCGAAAGAGACAGATGATGGAAGGAAATAGGACAAAGATGGGCGAGGAAAAAAAAGAAAATGTCTGAGAAAAATAACATACAGTCTAAAAGCAAGACAAATGATGGGGAAAAGGGAGGAGATGAAGATGGAGGACAGCAGAGGGGGTAAAAAAAGTTGTAAGGGGACGGGACAGAGAAAGGAGAAGCAATATGAAGATGGAGAGAGAGATCGGAGCGAGCAGGGAGATGGAGAAATCAAGGGCATTTTCATGGAAGGGCACATAAGGGGAAGAAAAGGGGGATTAATAGGAGAAAGATGGAGGGAAAAGAAGGACTGACAGACATAAAAAGAAGAATGTATCAAATCTCTAAGTAGGCCAGAAAAGTGCCTCTCTGGTGCTCCTCCTCTTTCTCTCCCCAACGTTCTTTGTTATTTCTGTCCCCATCAGCACCGTAACTCAGTCAGGACTGTGGCTGTACAAAATGATCTAGTTTACAGGAATAGGCATCAGAGACCTACATAGTCTCAATCAGCACTGGGCCCTATCGGCAAAGATGGGAGGAGGTAGAAAGCACTGATGACGCAGGTTCACATGAGCTATGTCATCATACATATTGATTCAGGGTTCCCCAGCTCCAGAGAGATACTTGAAAAAACCAACCAGTGGCATTCATAAGTGGCTCTCTCAACAGGGGGGTCTGCTGAACGTGATCCGTGTCAGCGCCATGCACAGCGATGGTGGGAGCACATAAATTAAAGCAGGCTAGACCAAAGCCCTCTTTTTCTCATGACCTACTGGATCGATCATTTCAGACAAAAGCTTCCCCCGTGCGAAGGCAGAGCACAAATAATCTATGGCTGTTTGCGCTACTTTATACAAGTGTTGGGACAAATTATTTTCACAGGGCTGAGAGGTGACACGAGTTAGAAAGTGACATTAATGCCACTGACTGGGGAAGTTTCAACAGCAGCAGCTCAGCTGAAATTGAATCCACTTTAAAAGCCTGAAGACACTGACCTTAGTTCATGTAAATCCCACTCAGTGCAGTTAGTCCTATTTATGGCTAGATACAAGATATATGACTTTTGTGTAACAGATACGTTTTTAAGTTACAGATTTTTTTCTCATGAGGAAAAGCAAATAAAGACTTTGCAGGTAGTTGCCGATGCACCTGCCATTTCTCTCACAGTTCCCAGACAAATTTTCCCGCAAGGATGAAAAACTAATAAAGTCTACTTTCCAGGCGAGGATGTATCAGATGTTGACCTAAGCAGATAAAAAAAAAGAACTGAGTGGAATCATCCAGAAACAACCCAGGCAATCCTTGGTACAGAGCTGCCTGTGTCAGATGAAAATAAACTGATAAGCTGTGTTTAAACTGTTGTTGGGCAGAGTCAATTTTAATGTGTAGGAACATCTCCATGTGCTTGTTTCCTTTGTTACGTCGTTTTCAATGAGATAACTTCAACAGAGCCAGTGTGATGTAATCCTTAATTTTGTGAACTGCAGTTTTGAAGACTTGAGTTGGCATATTGTCCAGCGCCATCATTTAGTTTTTGACACCAGAAATAAACAGATTTGGAAGAGCGTAGAGTGAGCATGCTCGATGACACTGCATGTCAGAACCTACACCCAAGTTTATTAGCCGAGTAAAATTGTATAAACTTAAAATATTCTCATCTCCTCCTCATGCTTTTGTCGTGTCACACACATACATTATATGAACATATATATATATATATATATATATATATTTCTATTTTTATTGTGCTGTCTGTTTATCATCTAATCGCAATAAATATTTTTATATTAATGATTTTGTTATACCAAAGAAAATGTTATATTTAATCTATGTTTTTAATCTATGTTTTATAATTGTTGAATTAAGAGTACTTCTTTCAGTAGTTATAGTAACTAAATATATCAAGTGTCATACTCCTTTTTTCTTAAATGTATTAGTCTGATGTATCATCCACTTCTTAAAATAATTATACACATGTTCGATTTTCATTATAAGGGCTTGTAATAGACGAACTTTCAGAAATGATGAGGCATGTCTTCCATTACGAGACAAATATACTTGATTGTCATTTTTCATATGCAATTAATTTTGTTGCGCAAAGAGATGATTCCTCTGCACATGAAAAAGTAGCATTATACCTGAGTACATTTCTCTAGAGATGAAGAGGAGAAACAGAGTGAGAGACAAAGGCGAGAGAAGATGGGAAGAAGCTGCATGATCGACTTAAATGTTTCTCCATTCAAATGTAATAGCCGAGAAACAGACGATAAACGATCCACAATATCCCTCTGCTCTTCTTATCCTTTTCAGAAGCTGCTAAGGAGAGACGGGATGAGGAGACGGATGGGGATGAAGCGAAGGGAGGAAAACTGGTGGGAGTATCACAAATCTGCGGAGAATAGAAATAGAATAGAAAACGACAGAGGAAGAGAGTGGGAAAGACGGAGTGAGAAAAGGGAACCAGAGTCAGCTAACCATCAGGAGCTTTTGATTCTCCCCATAAAGTTTTCCTTTTAAGAATGGCCATGAAATTAGCTCGCTGAAAGAAAGCAGTCTCAATCGATTCAATCCCCTCTAAAAAACTTTTAAACAGCCACCATACCTCCAGCTCTTAAGAGTCTCTGCGGGACATAAAATAGCGTTGTGCCTTTTTCTCTTTTACCCTCCTCTTTATTCCTCTCTATCTTACTCTTTCTCAGTTTCCCTTTCACCCTGGCTGCCATCTCTGTATCGGTGTGCTGACAGAAAAAAGAGAAGTCCTTAAGTGTAGAATTGAAAAATGGGGGTCGGTTCACATGTTTCAATTTCTATTTGGCTGCCTCTCTCTCTCTCTCTCTCTCTCTCTCTCTCTCTCTCTCTCTCTCTCTCTCTCTCTCTCTCTCTCTCTCTCTCTCTCTCTCTCTCTCTCTCTCTCTCTCTCTCTCTCTCTCTCTCTCTCTCTCTCTCTCTCTCTCTCTCTCTCTCTCTCTCTCTCTCTCTCTCTCTCTCTCTCTCTCTCTCTCTCTCTCTCTCTCTCTCTCTCTCTCTCTCTCTCTCTCTCTCTCTCTCTCTCTCTCTCTCTCTCTCTCTCTCTCTCTCTGCACTGCCACTTGTCAGCTTCAGGTAGATATCTGGGTCTTCCTCAGCAGCTCTCTCTGCCCAAGGCCATTGAATATCATATATTGCACAAATTGCACAGGTCATCTCTCTGTGACCTACACATGTATTGTGTTGCGATCCATATCAGCAGTGATGGAGAGACACTGTATCGGCTGGTCGATACATTAGAGGACTGTAAATCTAGTTCACAAAGCTTTATTCTGCAATCGCTTACTGCAGAGGTCTGACTCTTTTTTTTTTTACCGTCTCAATAATTTACTGCTAAAAATCTGCCTTTACACCAAAAATGAAAATTATTTGATCTACATTAACAGCCGAAGAAGGTCACAAGGACTGGATTGAAATAATAGATTGAGCGGTCCTGACGTTTTTTTTTACGATACTCTATATTAAAGTGGTTTAAGTAGGCAAAAATCAAAAGAAGAAATACTGTGATCGGAAGAGAGAATATAGGTGCATAATAAATGCAAAGGGTCCATTATTCATGAAAGCTTTGACAAAATGGAAATTTTCTTTCTATAGCTGTGAAACGTAGCAAGATGTAAAGGCTCCTGGCTTCATTTGAGAAATTATGAAATCATCACTGCCTTCACTCTTCCATGTGTTCTTCACATTGATGTGACTATTCGTTTTTTAGTGATACAACCATTAGAGGGGAGCTGAGAGTTGAGACAACAAATATGTTGACAGTGGCGGAGGTTGTGTTAATGTTCGTCTTAAGAAAGAGTTGGTCCCGGTGCCAAAGTATCAGACACGTTTATTTTATTAGCAACTCAAAAAGTCTCTCCACAAAAGTTCCTGTATTGTTGAATTTTTTTGCATTGTGTCCCACGTCTCACCTGAACTATTAGCTACAGTGCCTCTCCATGATTTCTATATGTGTACCTAATGTGTCTATGTTAAGCATAAATTAGTCTTTAGAAGTCACTTAATCTGAATCCAAAATGTATGCACACAAACATCTTGACTTGTCGGTGAAGAATGAAGGATGCACCCCTGGAATACCAGAACTTTTCCTTGTGTTGACCTTCCTAGAACTCAGCATAACTCAAGGTAACCCCGTTAAAGTAAATGTAAAGAGGAACTTTTATGGAAGTTGGCCTGAAGTTGGGGACGGAGAGTTGGGGGCCATGAGTTGTCCCTGGGACAAAGTGTACGATGGTGGGGAAAACCAGGGCAGGAGAATCCCTGATGGATACCTGGAGCCATGGAGAGGAGAGGAGAGAAGAGAAGAGGAGAGGAGAGGAGAGGAGAGGAGAGGAGAGAAGAGGAGAGATCCTGAAAAGCTTACTTCTTTACTTTCTGCGAGAGGGAAGCAAAAGAGGTGGGAGAGAAGGAGAAGTTAGGTAATGTAGGAGGATGTTCCAGAAAAGAGGGAGAGAGGATGAGTAAGATGGTCGAGCTAATGAAGTGGCATAGGCAGTAGAAATAGCTGCCCCACTTGTAGACACACTTTCTGTTGCTCGCCGACTGTCCTCAATGCACCGGGGTAGCTAACCTATTTAGGCCTGTTCCATGCCGCAGCATCTCCTAAACACACATGAACACACACTCAGCCCCCCCCCCCCTCTCTCTCTCTCTCTCTAACACACACAGGCATGCAAACATGGGGGGGGGGGGGGGGGGCACAAATCAGGCCACACATGCTCTGAGCTACTGCTGAGTTAAGTCACCTGTGCTGTTAGCCTAGCTTGCTAGCGGGCAGCCAGCTGCTCCTCTCATTAAGAGCCCATCTACTCAAGGGCCCTGAGCATATGGAGAACTCAATAGCTAGGTACTGGTCTTATAATAGACAGCATTGCAATACGGTGGCTGCATATTCAAAAGCTGGACTTACTGTATTAAGATGATAAGGTTACCGCACGTGGTCCCGACAAGACACCACCTAATACAGTTTAGAAACCGACCATCCCTCTGACAAACGGCCCAACACTCTCTATTGACCTACTTCTTCTTAACAGACCAGTACTGGATATATGGTGGGTTTGTGCTATAAGACCAAAAACTCTAATCCTGACAAAGGTCGTTTCCTATCCACAAATTTAAATATTGTTACTCAGAAGTAGTAATTTTTTTTTATTTTATCGGTGTAAATTGGGGCCATGTCTTCTGCAGATGTAAGCTGCAGCAACGGCAGCTGTTACCTCCTTCCATCTTCGTGATTTCTGGCCATATGGTGCGCCGCGGGCCAAAGTCTGAGTTTGGACTTTGTTCTGAGCACTCAACTGTACTTTTGTGACTCAACGGACTTCCTCCGTACTGTTTGACAAGATTGTTCTGTAGGTGGTCAGGGAGGTTAGACCAGTCTATGGCATTAGCTGCAATGTAGTTCTCTGGTCCATGTCAGATTATATCCACCTTAACCATGTCCAATGCAGCAGACCAGCCCCTCTTTTAGGTACAAGCCCCTTGTTTGTCTTGGCCGGTCCTCTAAATGACCCTGTGCTCCGCTCTAGTTTGCCTTTCGCAGTCAATGATCATTAGACAACATTCAGGCGTGGGGTGAAGTCTGGGTAGAGCACGCACAACGTAAAATATTGATTTTGCAGCGGAAAGCACGTCTTTTTGTTTACAGCACGTGGCACCGGGCATCGGCTCTAATCACCAGAAGCTTATGAATCTCGCTATCTCTCCAAGTTGAAATTTTGGTCGACGTCTACACGTATGGCATCTGATTTTCATCCTCAACGTACCATGTTGAAAATGGTACTGATGTGGAAACAAGGTGTGTGATCAATAATGACAAAATGTATTACCATATTGATTCATGACACAACTAAACAAACAATAGAGTATAATATAAAAAAATACTTTTTTGACTGTGGCAATAAAAAAATACTTTTTTGACTGTGGCACAATGTGTAATATGTGGAAATTGCCAAACAGCCCATATATATGGAAAATTAATATCACCTTTCCATGAGTAGATGAGACACATCAATTTAAATGATTAACTGCCAGTTAATCAAACCACTCCACAATGTACCATAAGAACAATAAATAGTGTCTGACTCACTACTCTCCTGGTGAGTGAAATCAGAATGATTGACTTAAATTACTTTTAATTAATTTAATTCACATTACTCAGAATGTCAGAAAAAAACCCACCATTACTGAGGTTATCAAACGAATTAAAATTATGGAATCTCTCAAAGCACATTTCATTTTGTTCAGAGAAAAATGACTGGACCATAATGTAAACGAACAATATCCTCTCCATAAGCAAAGCCAAAGAATCTGGATCGCTCCCTGGTGGCTGGCTGCGGCACGTTTTTATAACACGTGTTAGTTCAGGTTTGTTTTTTTTAAGTTATGTGATGTTATAATAACGTGGTGAAGCGTCATGATTGAAAGCTGATTGATTGGTCGAGCAGGCGTATTGGCAGGACCTTGTCGACGTGGCTCTACAGAGCAATAACCACTGCACAGACGATCCCAATGACATCAAAAAAGCAAGATGGCAGCACTCGTATCTGGGATATTTGGGCTTTATTCTTTGGTTAACTGGAGGAGGTGGAGACGTGTCGCCCATCTTAATACACAGTCTATGGTCTGGACAGAACGTAAGTAAGGAACTGATCAACCAAAGTAGAGCTCTGTTTAGGGCCTCATCACACAAATGTGCAAATTATGCCACATGAGGCATGACAACGAAAACACATAAACCATCACATTAATACGTTAATTAGACTGTCTGGGGCCTAAATGCAACCAGTTTGCCTGAAGTTACTTTGACACTTTCTCCAGCGTTTTTATTGGCTTTACTGTCCAAGGCCAGGACTAATGGCTGTTTCACATCACACACGTTCACACACACACACACACACACACACACACGTACACACACACAAACTTGCATAAGCAGACACTCAGACAAAGACAAACACATGGGCATGCATACAAATCTGCACAGCGACACACGCAAACCCACACCTTTGCTTGCTTTAGCCGACAGCACCAACCAAATTATGTGAGGCCATTAGGCTGCATTATGAGAAATGCATTAGTCACTGATGGCAAAAGGAGCAAGGCAGTCATATCTACAACTGTGTGTGTGTGCTTGTGTGTGTGTGTGTGCGTGCGTGCGTGCGTGCGTGCGTGCGTGTGTGTGTGTGCATGTGCGTGTTTGTGTTTATAATTGTGTGTGTTTGACAGTGGAAAACAAGAAAAAAACAGAGGGAGGGAAAAAGAAAGAAAATGGTGATAAAGGAAGGATGACGACAGATATGGTGACACAATATGTCATGGCTGTAACTTCATGTGGCCACGGTCGACAAGGTGAAATTATTCGGAGGCACAGAAAGTTTTATTTTCTTGCTAGCACCTGTTTTTAGTGACTCACTGTTCAGCGCAAAAAAACAAACACAAAAAAAATAGCCCAACAAATCACCAGAGTGTCGCTAACAATCCACCACAGCAATTTCTGTGTCCATTCAGTCCGTTTTCTTGCCGTCTACAGACTGTAGACCTGGACAGGAGAGCGGAAACTACATCTGTATTATTTTAGTTGCAGGGCACAAAATGTACACATACATTTTTGAAATCACATAAACCTACAACAACTACAACAACATGTACCTTTGTTTTTTCCTTGTCTGTTACACATTTGTGTTACAGTCTTTGAATATTACAAACATGCACATATTGCATGTGTGTAATATTAAAAGACTTAAAGATGCAAGTATTAATAAGCAAAATGTAGGTCTGTTTTTTAATAACAGTAAGTCGCTTGACGGCCGAGCCAGTCAGCAAGTTACCTCCTTTTTATTGCTGTAGCTCAGTGCAGCAGGTATGTGTCCATCTGTAGACTCTCACTGTTAAAGCATATTAATCCCAGATCCACTGTGAATAATAAGATCATCAAATAACCACACAAACTCTTTGATATTCTGCACACACTGCAAGATTAAAGAGTAAAAATCACGTTAGGAGCCAATGAAACGGTCAAGATAAACTGGACAAGTGAAGTTCACTTAGATGGGAGAGATAATAAAGAAGATAATAAAACCCTCTCTTTTTTCCCACTCTATGTCGAAGGAGACCCATGAGACAGTTGTTCATACTCTTGTTTCCTGACCTGTGACGTCAAAGTACAACATGACGTAGTGAAGCAAAAATCATTACTGGGATTATGAATAATCCCTCCTGCACAATAGAGGATAATCAGCCAGATTCCCGGTCTGATTCAGATCCAGGGAGCGTTGCCGATTTGAGACTGATCTGACCAGATTATCTGGTGGAATGGTCATGATAGTGTGAGGGATTTACAGACATAATCTTAATGTCACAGAAAGAATCAGAGCCTCCCTGATTTCGATTCATAAATCAGACACGTTTGTGTAGTATGAAAGGGACAGCGATTAAGCGAGTGAGCAGAGACCCACAATAGCCATTGAGAGCAAGCTGATTGGGAAGTGTAATGTGCACCTGTGTTAGGATCCTTTATTTGTATTTACCGTACCACGTGACAAAAGCAGAGGACAACAAACTTGAGGTATTGAGTTTTGTTTTTTGTGTAAAACATTACCCAACCAGCTGACGCCTCCATGTTTGTGTCTATTCTGAAGTCACGTTTAATCACACTGGTTTGTGTGAGCTCACAAGTCTCATAACTCGTCACTCAGAAATCAAGTGTGAGGTCCTGCGTGTCGACAGGATTGTCCAGTGTGTGAATTCGGACAATTCAAAGATTCCAAATGTGTGTGGTTTCCCCACGTTTCAAAAATCAGATTAGAATATCCTCTTGTGTGCAACAGGCATAATTGTGTCCGGTTAATCTTACAGTTGCAGCATGTGAGTTCACACAGGAAATTATACATTTTAACAAGGAGAGCACTCTGATGGGAACAAGTCAATGTGATTGGCCGTAATTGTACCAGGTTCTATAATATCAATGATTAATATGTGCACCCACTGTTTAATGTGCACCTCCAGACACAGAACCAAAAGTGGATAACTTTGGTGCATGGAGCACTTCACTGTTCTCTGCCCTAAATGGTTTTCTCTATGGGTATGAAATGGTTATTAGACTTGAATAATAATCACCTAAAATGTAATTCTTTGTCTAAATCTCTGCAAGTGAAAAATGTTTTACAAAATATCAAAATGAAAGTTCTCTGTGAAGCCTACAACTAAAGTTCCGAGAAGTTAACTTATCAGATGCTCTGCAGCATATACGTGAAAATCAAGGGAAAGTTATGTTTTTGTTAAGTCAAGCATTAATTATGCAGTTGACATTGTACGAGTAAAGTCAGACATTATCTGTTGTGTGTGTATTTTACGTGTTGGTGTGGGTTATGTGCGCCCACTCGCTCACACAATGACACAGCTTTCCCCCCTCCGACAATAATTCGTGCCAACTTTACGTGCGGCGGGATTAAAGGTATGAAAGAAACTCAGGAGCGAAAGAGGAGATGAAAAGAAGTGTTTTGAAAGAGTGAAAAAGAGAAACAAAGAACCAGACCGCAGAACTCTGCTCCTGTTTCCGTTACAGGCAGCCATTTATAGACAGTCATCCATTAAGTCTGCCTCGCTCCCATACTGTCAGCCCCTCGGTGAAGCCAAAGAGGCCATGTCAACCGAGGGCGTTCGGCAGCAGACAGGTAGGAAGCAGCGCAGCGCTCTCTCCGAGCAGGTAGTGGACGGAAATATCAACGTTACTGCAGTACACAATCTTTAGAGAGAATAAGAAGGATTATTTAAGTGAGAGATGGCTGCTGCGGCTCGGCATAAAATGTATAATCACAAAGCAGAAGGACAGAAAGGGAAGGAGTGAAAGTCTTGCATTAAAACTGAGCCTCATCTCTATACGATATTCACTCTTACAGCTTCAGCCATCATTAAATCAAGTCTATTTTCAGTGCTTAGAAATGTAGCGCAGGTTTTTTTGTGCGTTTGTGTCCGACAGAGCAAAAGAAAGCGTTTGCGTGGTCTGTGTGTTTCTCACCTCTGGCCCCATGTGCTCGGTCTGTGTTACGCGGTCAGTCATTTGGCGGTCTTTCATCTTCAGGGCAGCTTTGGCATTCTCCTGCATACAAAACAAACAAACAAAGACACACACACAGACACACACACACACATCAGCTGTGTCCGGAATCTCAGAAAAAAAGGACTTCAAACACAAAAACTAAAAAGAACAACTAAATACTCTCCCGGCAGACTCATGCCTTGGCTCCCCTTGTAACACATTGTGTACAGTTGCCTTCCATGCTCAGCTATCCAGCCAGAACAAAAAAAAACAAAACTAAACAACCTCAACAGATCCGAAATCCGTTTTTTCCCCCCTTCACCCTGTCGCTCCTTGAAATCAGAGAGGTCATAAAACGGGGCTGAATTGCAGGAGAACTTTTCTCCGGCCAAATCCTGGAGCAGCGGAACATCCTCAAAGTGCACCAGTAGAGAAGAATTCATGAAAAGTGACAGCTAGTGCTGGCCAGCCTCCTAGAAAGGTCCTTCTAGGAGATAATTAATAGCTTCCCTCTGGCAGATTTACAGACCGAGGTGTAGAGAGAAAAGCGTCGGCCCTTTCCTTTCAAAATACAGCACTTCTACCTTGACCAGGAAATGGCAGAGTTCTGCCTCTGTGATTATTTTGAAAATACAGGTTGCAAGTCCTCCGAACAAGAGGAACCCGTGGCGAGCATTTCCACCAGGAGCAATTTATGCAGTGTCACTAATCATTCTGACACGCTCACCCGACGCCACTCACGGCTCGGTGGGGGGGGAGACAGAGCGGATTGAAGGTTGCAGTGGCTATGAAATATTGAGAAATTCATTAACCTTGATTAAAATTAATCAACCAAATTAGGGAAGGGATGAAAGGTAGTTTATGATGCAGCTCGAGACTCAAAATATACACTGTCCTGCTCAAATCCAGCACGAGTGAGCCGACGGATCGGGTTGAGAATCTGTTTTCATTAGTCATGGCCGTGACTGCACAGAACGCAAGAGGAGGCTTTCCGCAGTTAAATGTTGCAGTTGGAGCACGCTTCTTCGACAAAATGCACCAGCAGAGAGAGGAGAGATCTCATAAAAAGTGACAGCTAGTGATGGCCGGCCAGCGAGCAGGTCCTTCTAGGAGATAATTAATAGGTTTTCACTGGCAGATTTACAGACGCAGGCAGAGCAGGAGAGCACCGGCTCCGAGCTGCCCTTTCCTTCAAAGTGCTGCACTTTAACTCAGCTGCAGCAGGCATCCTTTCCATCCCGGACTGGCACCGACAGAGACGCCTGTACACCTTCACCAGTGTTTATAAGAACAACATGCCCCCAAAATGCACATCTTCATAAATTTGAAAGAATGACCTTTGTTTCAAGGACACACAGTGCAGATAAAAAATAAGGTTAGGCAGCAGCAAGGATACAGCCTTGTCTTGGACAGTTTATTGATATACACACACAAGTAGATATATGCAGACTTTTTGCAGTTTAGAACAGGCACACACACAAAGACACACACACAAAGACTCACACACACAAAGACACAAAGACACACACACACACACACACACAAAGACACACACACACACACACACACACACACACACACACACACACACACACACACACACACACACACACACACACACACACACACACACACACACACACACACACACACACACACACACACACACACACACACACACACACACACACACACACACACACACACACAAGCGGTATATGTCTGGGAATCAGATCCAGCTGGCGGCAGGAACCAGAACATCCCTGTCAGAGAGATGTGACAAACAGACGAATATGCTCACACACACAGACACACACACACACACACTGTCAAAGCTTATCAGCATATGTGAGTGTTTGTTTATGCACAAGCAACCAAACGCCCTAAAGACTGATTGATGGAACCACGTGTGATGTGGCAGGAAAGAGAAAATGACAAAAATAAAATAAAATGAAAAAATTGCTCAGCCAGTTGGTGGCTTTACTGTGTCAACGTATGGGAGAAATCGAGAGAGAATGAGATATAGAAAGAAATAGAGAGAAAGAAAGAAAAGATGTGAAAGCTTAAAACACTAATTTAGGCAGAATATCTCTTGGTAGACATTTGATATAATATTCATAATTGCATTTTTCAATGTCACAGCAAATTTGAGCTTTGACTTGTTGGATATATAGTTATAATTTTAACTTTTGAGGTATTCTTGTGAACATTACCAAATACACAAAATAAAGAAAATTAAAATTGAGGTCAGTGACCTTTGACCAACCAATTCTTATCAGGTCATCCTTGAGTTAAATGGATGTTTGTGCCAGATATGGTGAAACACCCCCCCCCCGACCTCCCTGATCAATCACTTTCAAAAAGTTTGAACATCTTCATCTTGATCCAAATTAGAAGAAAGTCTCTCAGTGCGCTCCTGAGATTGAAGACAGACGCACGGACAACCTAAAAACAAAATGCCTCCGGCTACAGCCGTTGCAGAAGCAGAGGCATAAATATATTGCCTTAGGGAACTTTAGAGGCAGACAGACATGAATTTACCTTTACAAAGATGGTGATGTTCAGGTTTGACTGACACCGACATAGAAGAGCTGAGTAAGTGGTGGTGATGCATCTGACTGCGTTTATATTGAAATGTGTGTTTAAAACCCTTCCTCCCTCTTGAGTGAGCCAAACATGACTGTATAACACATTCGATTTTATGTAGATACAATTATAAAAGCTAATATAATTTAAGTGGTAAGTGAGATGTCCGTGTTAATTAACTCTCCTGATGTTTCTCCTGTTGCCCATCTCAGAAACAGAGAGAGGTTAACAGATAGCAAGAACTTCAGTGAGCGTACGTGCACACGGTGACACATTTCTGACAGACCTCAAACTGGAACAATAAAGTATATGTACAAACACTGCTATAAAGCTGTTTGTTTTAAATCAATCATTTAGTGCAACAGCCCAAGTACCTATCAAAGTCCCTGATGCAGTTATTTGAAATAAATTCTGCTCTGTAACCTTCTTGATCACAACACTATAATCTGTTGACAATCGTGAGCCTTTGTCACAGCTAAAAATATATAAACTCCAGCAGCCTCCAAACAAATCAATCAACCTTAGCCTCCGGCTGCCAGGATGAAATACAATCACCCTAAAAAGGCTCCGATCTCCTCTATAACTTTTAGTCTGCTCATTCGGATTTCTTCATTTCAAGTGTTTTTACTCCACTGAAAAGATAATTAAATGTAAAATTATTACATTGGGCTCTATCCAACTTTTAATAACATTAAATCTTCCAGATGTTTTCCTGCGGTTTACCGTATTGAAAGGGCCAGCTGATTTAAAATCACATTATAAGGCCGTCAATCAAGGCTTTGCTAGTTTTGTTGAGAGGCATTTTTAGCTTCGTTTAGATAAAGTTTATTATTTTCACACAGTTACACAAATATGACACAAGGTCCAGCTGTGTTCCTCACTTTTGCAACCATTAACAACTTTTGTTAACAAGAAATATAAAACTTGAGTGCAAGCGGCAACTCGTTCACGCTCGCCATCTGTTTTTTAAAATACTACCCTCCGATGGGGAGCTGTCAGGTGACGTATGAAACCGCCCCATGATGCGTGATTGTGATTGTTCCTAAGTATTTGTTGTTGTTTTTTTGACAGTTTATTTCTTTGACAAATAACCTTGTTTACAAAACCATCTGTCATCACTTTCACAGCCCCTTCAACCACACAGACGGCAGTGCTGGACAGGTGTTTAATATACTGTACATGTGCAAAATGGGGAACATTGTCTCATGTTGGTAATGAAACAAGACACCGACGCTATTTTCAAAACCCCAGGATACTGAGGTATTTATCACCGTCGAGCCTATTATGTCTTATTAGAAGCTGCTGTGTATATTAATTAAAACAAAAGACCGGGACGACAGAGAAAAGGGAGAGAAGACAAGAGAGGAGAGAAATGAGGAGTGATCAAACAAACAGATGCCAAATGAGACTCAAGCCAGTGGGTTACACTGAAATCTCCCTAACTGCTGCCACTAACACTGGCACATTATCCTGCTGAGGGCTCGAAGAATGTGTGCATAACTTCAATTTGATAGAACAGGTGACAAATACAAAATGTTATGAGTTTCCTAACCATAAAAAATGTTGCCATATCGAGCGTTTTTGCAGATGATGCTTTAAACGAGTTTCCAAAAGGGAGGAAACAAACACAAAGTATAAATCTATGTATTTTATGAGTATGTTGTGGCAGTTTCAAATATCAGAATATCGAACCATATTAGAGAAGATTTTCAAAACAATAATACTTCTCTCTTGGCTGGACTGGAGTCCCAATAATGTTGCTATCACATCAAGATTGAGGGAACAAGCAGTATTAAAAAAACAAAGATGGAAAAGATAGGCTCCATGGTGCTATGCCATGTGATATGGAACCATAAAACTATTCTCACATTTATTTCCTCTCTCTTTCTGATGTCAGTCATCACTTTCACTCCACTCTGTGCTGTTTGAAGCCTCAAATATCAGAAGTTCACAAGAGTGAAGAAAACTCACAAAGCTACTTCAACACAAAGTGAAACTTTGCAGCTCTTTGGTATGTTTTTCAACCTTTCTAAAGAAGAAGACATTTTAAGGCTTGAAAGGGAATGAAAAGATTCACGCTTCAAAGGCAATTAGTCTTTAATTCATATCCATAAAGCAAATAATTTAAAAACATTCAAGCTGCTTTAAATATTCATCTCAAATTGTAAAAGAACAGAGACCGAGGGAAAGAATCTGTGACAGATAAAATAAGATAAGCAGACACTCCATTTCTCAATGTAATGATATATATTGCTTCTCTTATGAGTTAAAAACACTTTGAATTATTTTGGGAAAAAGTTTTGCTCAACTCTAAATTTCCCATAACTTTTAAATCTTGTACACACGAAACTGAATCACGATCTTCATCTGAGCTTCAGGCTGGGAAAGCAGCGACGGGACCAGCTTTTTAATTGGAGTCAGAAGGTAGCTGTTAATTTCCACTGTTTTTATTATTATTTGCTATATTTATGATTTCCAGTCCTAGCATTCATTCAGAATTAACAATCATTTCTTTCTGACCAGACAACATGATCTATAATGTAATATGCCCCTGCCTGTCTGTAGGTCGAACCGTTCATCTTATTAACTTGCTTAAAGTGATGCAATATTTAATGAAAATTGAAAACAGGCGACCAGTGCTATTTAGCAGTCGGTAGGGTTTGACATGTCTCCTTCTAAATCATTCTTATTTACATATGAGTGACACACAAAAACAGTAAAAAAGCTAATTCAGTTTCATTTTAAAGAAAACATTGACTATAAAATCGTCATTGTAGATAAACCAGGTTGGATGAATGCAAAGTTTTCTAACATCACCCCATAGACTGAATATAAAAAGCTTTCCACATAACAATAAAGATGTGACAGTAGCAGAACTGTTTGAGTAGGACTTATTAATGACCATGAATAATTCTGAAGAGGCTTTAACACAGGCCAACTAACAGTTCCATACAGAAGGGCTTAGAACGGACACTGCACTCAATTTAATACCAGCTCTTATATAAGTAGGTTATACATTTTGCACATTACGTTCACATTTGAAGCCAAACCTGCCTATTGTTACATGGTGTGTGTGTAGTAAGTGGATCTTACCAGTTCACTCTGGAGTCGGAGAATCAGCTCGTCTTTCTCCCTCAGTTGTTGCAACAAGGCCTCCTCTCTGCCAGGATCCTGAACACAAGCAAGACACAGTGTCACGCATCACTCAGGACACTGCAGCCAGTTGGGATTTACCACAGAGACCATCACAAGGCTGTTTGAGTGTGTATGTGATTCCCTGGATCCTGGCTGTGTTTTCAAGTGTTTAATGTGCATTTAGGGGTGTTTATGTCACTGATCTCTCTGTGGTGTGTGTGTGTGTGTGTGTGTGTGTGTGTGTGTGTGTGTGTGTACGTGTACAGTAGTTGTTTATGGTGCATGCTGCAGGACTGTGATCTCCTCTCCTCTCTACATATCTGAGATAAACTTGGAGTGTCCTGTGGCAGAACCCTAGAGCGCAAAGCACTTTAAAATGACCTTGTGCTGTCAAGGGACATTATTGTGGCGAAGATGGAGAGGAGCAGCCGAGACAGAATGAGGGAGGAGAATAATAATACTCGTAAAAGTAACTTTATTCTCATAGCACCTTTCAAAAGAACCGTTACAAAGTGCTTCCCAGCTAAAGATAAAGAGTTCTAAAAATAAAATTCATTAAAATTTGATAGCTGTTTATGCCTGCAACATTTATCCACCAAACAAATTAAGTCGGATCAGTTGACATGAATTCTGTTCAGTAGTTACTGAAGCAAAAACTGCAAACATCTATGTCGGCCAACCTGATTTTCACTGTCAGGGTTGTTCCAAAACCTCGCCATCTTCAGACCTCATGGTTTAACTGTGCAACAGCCAAGCTGCCACAGGATCTCCACACACTGGCTCATGGGGAGCCGGGATATAATAAATATAGCTGGGCTCCAGACCGAGCAGCTTTAATTAAAATACTCAACTTAATTCTAAATTGGACAGAGAGTGACACAAGGAGGAGGAGGAGGAAAGAAAAGGAAAAGGAAAGAGAGGAAGGAAAATGACGGACATACAGATGGTCATTACCTCTTCAAGGGCATAAACGCAGGAAAGAAATAAAAAGAGGGGCAAGATAACAGGAGAAAAACGAGGAGGGGGGGGACACGTGAGAAAGGGGGGACAGTGATAGAGAGCAGGAGAGGACAGAGAGGGCCGGGGGCTGAGCGTGATGGTCTGAAACTGTGGGGAGCCATCGAGCTAAAAGACAGACAGAGAGTCAGGAGGAGAACACAGACCACAGGGAACCATAAAGTTACACCAGCGTCCTTTAAATGACCCGTCTGATGCAAACACAGACAGCTAACTTGACACTCTGCCTTAACTCAACATCAAAATCCGTGTGTGCGTGCGTGGGACCTGTTTGACCGTCTGACGAGCACTTCGACGGGAGCGTGCCTTAAATGCTTAAACTGTTTCTGAGAAAAAAATGCATATTTTACTGCACAATTACGGCAAACGCTTTCCAGTCAGACTCAGAGGCTGTGGCCATGAGTCACAACTTCCCGTTATTACAAAAAAATAAAAATCAAGACAATTTCCTCAATACTTAAAATGAGTCACCGGAAATAAATACATCTTGATGACATGGACGAAGCTAAAAGTTTTGTAAGTGCTTCCAGGCTGATAAAACCTACAGGAGAACACCTTCCCCTCGGAAGTTTTTTACAATAACAAAACCCAGTGGTGTTGAATGAGAGCCGTCTGGCATTACCTGCATTTAGAGGGGAGATATTTTTGGATAATGATATTTTTCCAACTGTGATAACACACATACTTGTGCAAGGGGAGAGAACAAAAATTACAAACAGGAGATTCGAATGGGACTGAAAATTGCTAACATGCTGTGACAATTATTACATTAGTCAGCCTCTAAAATTAATCTCACCCGAACAGGACTGAGGGCTGTTCCAAATGAGCTGGCTGGCTACAACCGGCACAGAGTGTATGCCTCTGTCCCCTGTGTGTGCGTGTGTGACATTGCATGTTTAACAGCAGTTGTGTTTCAAATGTTCAAAACAGGCTTATGACTAAATCCATGACTTGCGTGGTTCGTTTATGAGTATAAACAGAGGAAAGAAAGAGAAATAGATGGGTATAAGTTTTCAGAGAGATACAGAGGGATAAGATAACCCTTTTGACTTCGATGCCAAGGGACAGGACATGCTCATATGACCGCACAATTTGATGTGTCCTGGCTTGACTTTGTTGTTGTTTGGCTCACATACCCGTTGTTGAGCTGCCCTATATTGCATTACATATTAAATAAAGGCTTTAAAACGAGGGGAACATTACCATTACCTAAAACTAAATTGAAAAACTGTATTCCGATCGCTGAAAGAAGGAGCACAATATGCATTAAGTCACCCATCAGGTGGCATTCCAACCAATTTTTCAAGGCAGAATTGAATGGAAAGGGCTGAGGAAGAAAAGTGGGGCATGTGAATTTATTTCTAATGTGATTGGAATGGCTTCGGTGGGGATAAATCTGATCAAAATCATTGGAGTGCATCTACTTTATGTGATTTTGTATGGAGGCTGAGACCACTCTGTGCTTGCAATCAGCAGCCAGCTGAAGAGGGCATGGAGATGAATTACATTCCCCTTGTTAGCAGAAATTATTCAATTTCTCAACCTTTTATTTTTTTTTGCAAACACACATTTGACAAAATGTGAGGGTTGTTTACCGCATCTGTAATTTCAGTGACCCCCTCTACCCTCAGTTGGTCCAACAAATTGCCTGTTTCTTAAATTTGGACATGGGGTGTGAGGAATAACAGCCTAATCAAATGCATTCCCCTTGTTATCTTAATACCAGGGTACCAAACATCTTTCCATAACTTTGCAATTCTTAAAGTACAAGTGCTTGCTACTTGAACAGGCTGAGACGAATTTGAAGGGTATAATCCCCTCACCAGCTCTGTACATTCTTAGTATGACACGGCATTAAGCATGGACCACTGGACCCTATGTAGATGAAAGAGGACCTCCTCAATGGAGTGTGGCTTTGGCAACAATTTCTATCTCAAATCCGAGCCAGACCAATATGAACAAATCCAACAATTGTCCATACCGACAGTTTGAGACAAATGATTTATAATTCAATCGGTAGCATTTAGAATTAAGCACTTCAGAATTATTTGGGCAGATAATCGACATTGACCTCCACTAGTGATCACACCCGTTATTGTCAGAAGGGGCAAATCAGGTCTAAAATCATCCCAATTATCTCTAGTGTGCAGCAGCCATTACTACAAAAGTCTGTCCTTCACATGGTGATACGCTGTCTCATTGGGCTGCTCGGACACCCACTGGTAAAGCACTTGATATTCATGACTTGATTAAAAAACATGGGCAAGCTCAAAGACATATGCATAAACCTGCGCACGCTGACTGACAATAATTATGACTTTGATAGCGTTCTATTTATGCAGACTGACAGAGGAGGTCAAGAGGAGCGGCTGCGATGTAAAAATAAAAGAGAGGAGGTGATGAAAAAAAGAGTCATCTGCACATCGAGAACGCATACTAAGGAGGCGTGACCTCCGTCACCTGTCTTTACGAGTTAACTCAGCTGTCAGGAGAACTAAGGAGCAAGTCGCCAACACAGTCAACCGTGATTCAACAGTCGACTCTGATTTAACAGTTTTGAAACTAAAAGTTTTCAGTGCATCTGGACACGGGCTGCACACGGCAAACTAACCCTGCCTTATAAGCTGAAGGACAAGGTGTGCCTGGTGAACTAGCAGCAGTCAAGAGTGCTATAGGTGCTCAATCTGCTCCGAGGAGCTCAAAAAGGCAGTAAAGCTGGCAGGTCGCACGGAGACAGTTAGGTAAGCTGTCAAACCGCTTCTGTAATATTTACGCTGTTTGAAACAAGCGAGGTGTCACCTGCCGAGATATCCTGAAATGCAGCAGGAGCCACCGAGCTGCCTCATCGCTGCAGTTAGAGACTTTTTGAATATAATACAGTACAGTTAGAAAACATTAGGGCTGGTTAAATGCAATAAAATACTGTCCTTTGTACTTAACACAGACATCAATGATACTGTAAGAGGATGAGATATTAGGGAGACCCGAGGCTGGCTGCACAAAGACGAGCTTTAACGACCGCTCAGATCTAACAAACAGAAAAGCTTTGGATGCTTGAGTTGGATTAATTGTCTGTGTTCTCTGAGAGAGTTGAGACTCTTTCGAGACTGAGCGCAGCTGATCAAGCTTTTTCTCTTCTCTTTTCAATCTGCTCGACTCCATTCAAACCGGCAGAAAACATCTGTCTCCTGGAACAGTTTGAGTGCTTATTAAAGTGTTTTACTACCAATATTCAACAATATGTCAATATTCAAAGCTGAATGTTGTGCGAGTGTAAATAAAGCTCACACACAAATGTATTTCAGTAACCCAGCTGATTGGAAAGGAGATAGCCTGGGGTAGAGCAGTTAACATAACACTTTTTTGATTTACTTTTTATATAACTGACACAAAGTGGCATATGACAAGGCGGTGAAAATAAAACAATGCAGTAGATCAGTCTAAAATGCCCCAAAGTGAACTCACTCTCCAAGATGGTGGCATTTCTGCAGGTTTGAACACGTGGAATTTAAGACTTTTTAAGACTGAAATGAATGTAATTTAATACCTTTGTCAATATATTGTGACCGGGCTATTTTATCTTATTGATTTGTGTGTTTATAGTGTGTGAGCCAAGAAACATTTGTCTTGACGTATACTAATGCACATAGTTTTTAAACCTCTCCAACTGTTGCCTCAATTTGAAGCAAACAAACTATGATAACATATTAGCAGTCATTATTAATTATGCAGCAAATGACGCTGCATGCATGTTTCTTTCTTCTTCCGTCTTGAAAATACAGTAGAACACTTCAACTGGGACAAAATGTGGTAAAAATCATGTCACATGCTTTGGGTCTAAATCAAACTAGGGCGCACTGTGACTCTGCAGCCTCTCAGGTGGCTAGCGTAGATTATTTTTATACCCGCAGAGTCGTCATCTGGAGTGCCAGGACAAATTCTCTTCTTCTCCTTGCCCCTCCCCTCCCTCTCTCTTTGCTTCTCTCCCCCTTTCTCTACCACCATCCTCCTCAAACTCTTCACCTCCTTTTTGCTCCCTCACCTCTACCCCCGGCATGTCTAATGTAGATTCTCCTCTTTTACAGACTTATCTGACTTAATGTCATCAAACTGAATACATTACCTCAACTCAACTATTGCTGCCACACTTTCCCCCTTTGCACGACCTGTCTCCATCACCCCCTCTCCCCTCAATCTGTCTTACAGTGAAGTAGAACAATGTACTATTCTCAGAGTTGCACCTACTTCCTCTTATTCAGCTTCTCCTTGTGAGGCCTGCCCTCTCCATCTTGATGTTGTTTCTTTTCTGTGCCTCCAGCTCTGTCAAAAGGTTAGCCTTTGCCTCCCACCTTCTTACTCATTCTCTGTTTATATATATCTACATACACACAGACACCAATCTTATTTCTCTGTTTTTATCTCCTGTCAAACCTCAATTCCTCCAGCACTAGCTGCTTCCACCCTGCCCTTTATATCTATCTCTGTGCTGCTGTCACGTCCTCAGTCTCTCCCTGCATAGTCCTGGTTAGCCGAGGAGATGTTCAGGGTATTTAGGATGGGTGCTAGCTCCACACAGTTCAACAATGCTTACGCAAAAGTTGTATTTTACAATCAGAGTATAGAAACATAGTTTGCCTTGTGGTCTGATCATTTTGACGACAGCTGGTGTTGTTCAGTCTACAAACGTTTAAATGATCTGGTGCATATCTCGCTTAATATTCCAAGAGAAAAATTTTAATTCTTCACATGTTACTCCCACCACAAATTTTCTCATCAAGTAAGTGAAATGAAGCAGCTTTATACACCGCATGTGATACAAATATCAAATCTGCTCATTTCAAACCAGTTCATGAAGGAACCGGTTTTTAATATTTGCTTCGTGGATATATTTTATTTGTGTTTATTTATTTTCAAAGTTTTTAACCAATGTCAAGTGTCTTTGATCGTTGTGCTTTATAAATACAATATATTTGCGCAATAGTTTATAACTCAAAGATTCCTGATGGATCTGCAACAACAGGGAATTTAAATGTTTACCTATTGAATTATTTATTGATTATGGGTCAGGTGTTTGTGACCATTTCCCCTCCCTTTTTCTGGATGAAATGACCTCAACAAATCCCTCTATACATTGCATGAGAGGGTTTCATCCACAGCCGTTGTCTTCACGCTGTGTCCCACCCTCCATCTTTAATTTGTCCTTATCATCCAGCTGCTACTGATACTCCATGTAGGTCAATAAGGAGGGCACACGTACAAATGCACGCTGGTACACAGATTTAAGTGCATGCACAAACACACTCTTGGCACAGCAGTGCACTTTGCAGGCACCGTGTGAGACAGGCAGGTCTTGGATTTGGGCTGTGTTTTATTTGACAATATTTTAAGGGGTGAGTGGTTAGGGTTTGACCTTTGCACCTCTGTACCTCCAAGTGTGTCAACAGAATATTATATTCAACCTTTAGTGCAACAAAGTTTAATAAAAATCCGCCACCGGCAGTGAGAAGTTTCACAAAGTCCAGGAGACTTGTTCTTTCTGCTCCTCTCTCTCCTAACAGTCTAACTCGGTTGCAGACCAACGAAATCCCAGAGAAAAGATTTGACAAAAGCCCTTTCCTGGTAAACTTAAACCCTGCACACACACACACAATAGCACACGCTTGAGCCCTGACAGACACACACTCACACTGCCAGCAGAGAGTCATAAATCTCATCTAGATCGCACAGCTGTGATGGAATAGATGGACAGTGGGGGTCTAGGGCCCGTCACTACAGGCAAAGCACTTTGGTCCCCGTCTCTTTTTGCTTCGCTCATTTTTATATTTCCTTATACCTGCTCTCACTCTTTCTCATGGGATTTGATCTCTTCATGATTCATTAGACGCTGATGTGGAAAAAAAGGCTGGTGATTGTTCTGTATCACTGGAGGAGACACACAGATCAAAAGATGAGTCAGTCTTATATTCTTGATCACAGACGGACCGCTGTGTTATTTTGATTGAGGTAGGTGGCACTATGAAGTATCTGAGGGTTGTGTGAGTATAAGGCCTACGGCTACAGAGCAGGTCTAGACTGTTCTCATTGTAATATTATTTATAGATCCAACATAGACCGAGAGCAAGAACATGGTGACAGTGGTAAGGGGGAAAGAATTTATATTGTCCATTAGCAGTTCCGATGAAGTTTTATTGAAACAAGACAATGTGGTGTTCCTTGGTGCAATTCTATGATAAATCAAAAGTTGGAAAGAAAACTAGAATCCCTTCCCTTCAACTGTATGACCACCATTTATACAATATGTTCCATCTGCAGCGTAGCAAAGTTCAGTTTTGTATCACAGCAGTCTGGTGACCACAGCTTCAGCCACAATATGTAAAACCCTTCTTCGACATCATTAAACCACACTAGTCACTTCGGTTTCAAAATCCTCTGATGGCAGTCATGAGGGAATTTGGGCCAAAATGAAACCGGCAAAGCAAAATTTTTGGCATGCGAGAAACTGATCTTAACCTCTGAGAGCCAGTTCATTGATTGCCCAGGCAATTATTTCGGCGTTATGACCTCATTTGGGTCATAACGCCGACAATTGATTTGGCAGAAATTTAGCTCAATTCTAAATTTAGTGCCTGATTCAGTGCTAGAACGGGGCTGAACCCCAAAAAGGGTCGGACAAACTTATGCAATATTGTGCATTTACACGAAGCAACATAAAATAAGTTACCTTGAACGGAAGGGACTTTTCACTGCAAGGGCTGATGGGTAGAGACTGGAGGCTGCTGGCAGGACTCGTCTCTGCGCTCTGCAAAAAGCACAAATATGAAAATAACATCATGATTAAATGGGTTAAATACACTTAGTTCTAGTGTGATGTGCACAGGGCGATTCTTATAGAATGAATCTCAGTTAAAACTCTTCTCCCTGTAACAAAATTAAGACACCAAAGTATTATAATTTGTACTTCTTGCAACAGACTTGCTTTGTTCAGCATTCTGGCAAAATCATTACTCGCTCATTCATTTTAAGTAAAGCATAATAGACTAGGTCTTCAACATAAGTGGTCCTGAGGCTGCAGCATCCTGTAGTGGACCTTTATAATGATTATCTGCAGGGTGATATTATGTCTAGATTCAAAGCACATTTGATTGTAACAAGAAGGTAGAATAACTGGTTTGAATGAAATTGGTTGAACGACTATAGACACACATCCTAATGTGGTAATTTGTATTTTCTTGTGGTTTCTAACCAAGTATTTTTATTTTCTAACACCAGCTGTGACCAGACACCTCTTGGCTTGCTGTTCAGCACAGGTGTCTAGTGGGCAGAGAGCAAGGCCAGAGTGAGGGGCGTTCCAAAAAAAAAAAAACTCACACGCAAACGCACACACACACACACAGAGAGAGAGAAAGAACGACACATTCTTGTACTTCTATCTTATTGAGGACAGCCCCTTAGGCTAACCATGACAACCAAATGCCAATAACCCTGACCATAACCATAACCTGTCAGGTCCTCACCCTTTAAAGTCTACGCTCAAAATGATCCTCACAAAGATATAAGCTCACACACACACACACACACAAACAGTACAGCGCCTAGAGACAGTCATGTGACGCAGGGTGCAGACACCACACAGACATACACACTTAAATAAAGAGGAGAGGCTTATTTAAATGTCACCTGTGATGGCTCATAACAGGACAGAGGGGGAAGCAGGAGAGGATAAGGACGTGTCGGCTGATATTGATGTAATGCTTCATGGTAAAAACATGACAGCACAGACAAGGAGGATATGACAAGATACATGACAAAGACCTGACATGAAGAGAATTGAAAGATTGTGATGTATGAACTTGTTTTTCCCGTCAAGGTTTACTTCTTGCTGCCATCTAGTAGATTTATATGCAAGCTAACGTTTCTTAATTTTGAGCGAGACCATACTTGCAATCATGATGCCCGAAAAGCTTCTGGCTGAAATGCTAAAATCAGGCTTTGATTTGACTGTAGCTCAGACAAACAGCATTCTTCAATATGTCTCCTCTTTGCACGGCCTCCACGTGATTCTAAAAAAAGCATGCCTCCCTATCAGAATTATAGCTGCACAACAACAGTGTCATCAGTGATCAACACCTTTCCATATGTAGAGAGACAGGCACACTCTCACTGACACCCCCACACACTCTGGTTCTCTCCTCCTCTTCCCAACACATACCCATTCTCTTTAAGGTCACCTCTGTCCCACAGGCTTTAACACACAACTGTCCCCACAATTAGATGTGGCTCGGTAAAAGGAAAAAAAAAAGCCTTTTAGATTTAAAAATGTAGAAAGCTGCCTAAGAGCTCTGGATTTAATGACTTTGCACTACCCAGAAGCAAAATGTCTAAAGATGATGAATGGCCCGAGAAAGGAAAGCAGGTTTTATAGTTTGATACACCGCTTTAATCACATCCACACATCAGTTAAATGTATAAATAAAAACGTTCAGATAACTTCAGGTGCGCTCATGCCCTCTCTCTCTCTCTCTTTCATTGACATTTGGGTTTTATATTGGAAAGCAGAACCATTAACAACACACTGACATGCCATTTAGAGTTCTCTGGCAAAGCACAGGGTGAGGACTTTGTACTGGAAATACCAACTGTGCTTGGTTATAGCTGAGTTTTTAGAAGTCTGGGCCTCAGGAGGTCTTCATCTAACTAAAGCTGAGACAGCACGCTTCAGTGTTCACCCAAACTTTCACAGATGTTGATTGTGGAGCCGTTGTGTAACACAGAAATGACTGCAAAGGTGAATACCACGTCCCGCAGAGTAATGAATAACCGTTTTTGGAAATCAAATTTAGGATATCCACAGCTATCTTGTAACAACAGAGGAGCAGCTGCTGCCACAAGTCAAGCAGCTGCCTCAGGGCTGAGCAGAGGCACAAGCTAACAGGGCCTGGTGGTGCATGTGTAGATACTGCACAGCCGGGCCCAAAAAGACTGTGACTATTTGCTGTAACAAATGGGAGCATCGCTCTCTCGCTCGAGTCCAGGACTGACATTGACAAATGGGGATCATTCCGTTAGGCAACATTAATGCACACATGGAGGGTGGCATTAAAGAAATGTTTCTCTGTGCATTCGACGGGATAAACAGCTGAAAGAGAAATAAATCATGGGAAGGTAGAGTATCTATAGCTGGTCAAATAAATATTTTTTTATTTGTAATTCGACGCACAATAAATTACAAAACGTGATGTATTAGCTGGCCTGTTGGTCACAAATATAACTGCATCCATCCATCCATTATCTGTAACACTTATCCTGTGTGGGTTGCAGGAGGCGGCTGCAGAGAATCTTAGGGTCGACACATAGAGACAATCTCACACACACCTACAGTTGATTTAGAGTCTCCAACTAGCATATGCTATATGTCTTTCTGGATTGCTCTGACCAAGGGTCAGAGCACGTATACAACTCAATTCATCTGTGATTTTCGCAGAAGTTTTGACGGCAACTGAAAAAGTGGCAGAGTAGAAGACGAGAGGAGAGGAAAGTAGGAGGTTGAAGTTAAGGTAAGTTAAGGTAAACATGGCCACAGAACAGAAGATTAGGGCGTCAATACCAGAAGGTCAAGCAAATTAAATGCAAAGCATACAGACAGGCCCCCCCACTGCAGAATGGATTACATCTACTGATGGAAAGTAACAAAATTTGCAAGTTAATGACACAACACAGTCAGCAAAGAGGGCAAAGCATCTCCTCTTTTATATTCATGTTCTGGTGCCTTGTTCCACCTCTCCATTGTAGTCTCTCCTTCACTTCTCGTTTACGTCTCTCTCCACTAATTATTATTTTATCTTTTTCCTGCCTCGTGTCTCTGTTTGCGTGGTCCTTGGAGGAAAAACAAGAAAGATGAACAGCAGAGAGAGAGAGAAGAGAGAAAACATGTGGACTGTACTTCACAGAGAGGTGCTCAAAGCCAGCTTTGATCTTAGTTTACAGGGACTAATGGAGGGATGTGAGGGAAACTCTGGTCAGCCTTTTATACGTCTTTTTAAGTATTTATATTTGTGTATTTGTGTGACAGGTGTCAGTATAATGCCGCAGTGTTTGGTGAGGGTCAGTAACACATGCAGATTACAAGCCAGACGTTGCTAAGAGCTGAAGGTATTACTAATATCCCTCTTTGGTATGTAAATGTATCATACACTTTCAAAAACATAGTGACAAAGGGTGTAAGCGTCAACACGAGCACTTTCATTCCAAAGCACGGCATAAGAAAAGAAAGCAATACCAAACAGTTTCCAATTAAAGCTACAAGAGCGAACAAAACTTTTGTTTGGTTTATGCATCAGCCATTTTCAAAAGAAGAGTGGAGTACCATCCTGGCCTGGCATTGACTGTAAAACTAAAATTTACACTCTGCCCTTGATTGTGTGTTTTATCATTCTGGCTGGAAATCTGCAACAAGTCGAGCTCTCAGAAAATTGCAAATACTCTAAATAAACCTTGCAAATCCCATTTATAAAAATGTTATGTTCTTCAAAAAAAGTGTATTATTATTGCGTTCTGTTTATAATCTAGAGTTTAAGCGGTCCCCCACTCACAGCCATCAATATGCTTCCCTGATTTTTACAGTACAGCCTTGTTAAACCAGCTACTGCAACGTGTCAGTGCTTTGCTAAGTGACCATTACAGATAATCACGTCTTTAATGGTGTGGATGTAATTTTACTGGTTTCCCGCCATTTGCACTGCGATGGCCTCATAGCCTGAGGCAAAAACTTTGGCTTGAAGCATCCACACGCACTCAAAGAGCAGAGTGGTGCTCTACAGTAAGAGGATCAATGTGTGGACCGTGTTATGTGAGCATATGAACAATATGACACTCAGAGAAGCCGCCCAGTTCCCTCCTCCAGATGTGGTTTCTGATTAAATTAACAAAACAAAGTGATTACAGGAACCTTTTTAAAAGGCGGGAAAGCTTCCTCTTTGAGACGATTTCATGGAGCTGAAGTAGAGCTGATTAAAACAGGGGGTGAGGAATTTGTCAGTGGAGCGCCGCACTGTTTCGGTTCCACCTAAAATTGCTTCGCATTAGTTGCTAACCACTTGCACTTACTGGTTTAAAACAATTTAACGCATTTACAAGTTGATCAGAGAAGGGTTCTGTGAGTGTGGTGGAGGAGAAAAATGAATGCATGTCATCTTCTAGTTGTTTTGTGGGTCACTTGACAGTGTAGCTTTCTTTGATGTGATGATTATCCTCCGAGTTTAAGCCTTCTTCTGAGTACAGGCTCCTGTTAAGAGGAGCGTGCGTGCTTCTTTGTGTGCGTATATGTGTGTAACCCACCTCCTGCAGTGTGCGTCTCAGTCTTAAAAGCAGGGTTTTGACAGCCGTACAGTCCTGCTGCATCAGTCGCAGTGGAAGCGCTTCCAGCCCTGGGGGTAAGGACTCGTCTTCCCTCCCAAAACCCAGCCCCGAGCTCCAGTCAGCAGGCAGCAGGGTAGTCGGACGGCTGGGCTCCCTGGAGGAGAGGCAAGGTGGAGGGGGGTGAAGAGAGAAAAGAAGAGATTTAATGTTATCGAGAGTCAGTGTGAAAAGCTGAACATTGACCTGCCCTCACTGCTCCCTCTCCGCTCTTCACAGGAAACCAGCACAATCTCATCTCAGCCTTTGGTGGTTGCTAATGGTGTAGATGATGCATTACAAAGCAGTGTCAGGATATCAGCTGCTTTTGAATAACCCAACACTCCAGAATCCTAGGTGATACCAGCTTGAATGAGAATCTGGCACTGCAGCAAAGCCTGAATATTATAATGTTGCCAATACATGTGATTCCTCAAACAGCTTCACTTTCCATACACAGGGTGGCAGTACAGGCTACACATGGGATGGACCCTAGATCACTGGCCAATTTTGTTGGACCCTCTGTTGCACGTGTTGTTGGATGGGCTGTAGTAGGACACTGCAGCGGGGTCCAAAGGTAAGAGGTCTAAGACTTCTGGACCACACAGTAGATACAACACACTGCACCCTAGACATGTAACCTTCCCATGTGTTCTTGTGCTCTACAAAAATCCTAAATATTCCTAATACAAGTAATAGTTTCTCAATTTGGGGGTTAACCTGTCATGAACCTATAGCCACACTGCTGACCTGAGTAGATGCGTTATTAGTTTGGCTATTGCAGGGTCTCATGCTAGCAAACGATAAATATACATCAATTAATTTCTCATCAGGCAAATTCCTAGAGAAACAAGGCAGTGCAAATGGAGGCGGCAGACAAAAACTACTGCTATCAAACTTTTTTTGTTTAACGACCAAAGTTGTTGTTTTCAAGCAGAGGAAACTGGGAGCATCGTTTCCAGGACACAAAAGAAATCTAGTTTTTTTCACAGCAAAGTAGTTGACTGAGTCCTGCCAGTTTGGCTCCCATGGAAAAGAATAATTGAGAGGTCTAAACCGTGGCTTGTCAGTTAGATGCAACAAAGAAAATGATATATTCTATAAAGGAATGATAAAGATGTGTTGCGTCCCCCCCCCCCCAATAAGTCTGTTTTAAGCTGATTTAAAACAGACGACACAACTGCATAATAAAATCACATTCAAGTGCTCGCATGAGTAGAAACACATACACACAACTCTATTAAAGATGAAAGGGGCCAAAGCACACGGGTCCATCGTCTAATCCTGCGTCTCACCATCATTATCAACTCAAAAGGATACTTCATTGTCAAGAGCTTTGAATCATTATAGCTCAAAACAGCCGTGTGATCCTGTGTCTCTGTCCTTCGCATATTTTTTTTCCCCCAAGGTAAAGGAGCTTAATTTAGTGTTTTGTATAACTGAATGTCCACAATTATTCATTTGCAAAAACTGTTTACGTATGCATCTGATTTTCTGATTGTCAGTGTGTCCCTGTGTGTACGGGGCAGAGATCTCTCACGTTCGAGTGCTGCATATCAAACACCTTTCTTTAATAACAAAGCCTTCCAAGTTAACCACCGCTGACCTCTGGGCCACTCGACAGACGGAGGAGATGGGGAATATGAGTTCATAAGTCGTTGTTTAGGCCTGATTATTAACAAGCCTCTGAATCTATACGATACAGTATTCCTCCAGACAACTGTGACACTTTGGTGGAGATGTGCGGCTGGAATTTCAACTCACACGGTCGAAATCTGCA
This sequence comes from Limanda limanda, assembly GCF_963576545.1. NCBI lineage: Eukaryota > Metazoa > Chordata > Actinopteri > Pleuronectiformes > Pleuronectidae > Limanda > Limanda limanda. Next base: position 17,165,491 of record NC_083640.1, on the reverse strand, counting down.
GGGAGAGATTGACCAAAAGCACCATTTTAATTAACTGTCCCTTTTGAGAACACGGTCCATTAAACAATAATCAGGCCTGTGGAGCTGTACATCTTAAACTGGTGCACGGCCTCTGTTCTTTGTCTTATCTCTGACACCTTTGTATTTAGAGCAGCAGAGGACACACACACACCGAGAGGTATTTTCACCAGGAGTCAGGGTCGCTGCAGAGTCACAGCATTCGTCGTCTTCCTCTGCCTTCCGGCCGCCGCTATAAGACTCAATCCAAGTGCTTACACTACTTACGCTGACCTTATCTATAAAAGCTGCGTCTTCATAGTCATTCAGCGCTCCAGGCCCCACAGAACTTTTTTTCAGCCACTGTGACAGTTTAGGTTTCACCAGGAGCATATTTTACCTCAGCTGTTAATGATTCAAGGCTACTTTATATTCCAGCAGACATGTAACCCTAACCCTAACCGCCTCAAATCAAAGCTTAAACTCGCCCTCTGTTGATTCAGAAGAAGGATGTGACTGATGTTTTAATTCGGCCTGTTAAATCTCCTGAACACAAAATGTCAAATGAGAACCAATGCTACGGCTAACTTGATCATTTTCGTCATCCTTGTTTTACGATTAACCTTGGCCCTAGGTTAATAATCATCCACGGGAACATTGAGCACTCTTTTCACACAGCAATTTTTAGACAAGGACTGAAGTCTAGGCTGTAGAATTATGGTAATAAGTTCATGTGTACTACTATAAATAAACAAATGGCAAAGCGTTATCAGATGCAGCTAAAACGTCAAATGCATAAAATGCTGTATAACAACACTGGCAAGAGTGCGGAGAGACGTTTGAAACTCAAAAGCATTGTAATCATTTCAACCCTGAGTTTTGGTTCAGCTGAAAACAAAGTTTATAAAAGCAGAATTTAACATTCCCCCAATACACAAAAATTAGAATGCAGCTGAAGTCAGCTTTTCAATCAGTGACACTCCCATGGCCCAAAGAGATGTTTCAAATGTCAAACCTGTGGACGTAACAAAAGCCTGTTGAAGCTTTGCTTTCAAGGCCAGTGTGCTCTGATTCTGAATGAGCGAAACTATGAAAAGTGAAAAAAAAATTCTCTCACTTCTTTCTCTTTTCTGTCCTGTTCATTTTTAATTGGTTGTGAGACCTTACTGCAGATTATCTGATCACATTCTCTACTATGATATGAACTGTAGTACGAATAGCAAATATATCCTCCACTCCTATGCCAAATTTAAAAATGTTGGTTTAACTATAAAAATGGAATAATGCTGTAAATCTGATGTTTGATGCTTATAAGAATGTTTTTCCATGTAATGCGTTGCACAATATCAACATTCTATTATTTACAAAATTTCGATATTTATTTTATTGTACATTCACTTGCTGTCTTGTCCACATCATTTTGACCATCTTTATCACGTCGTCAAACCAGAAATATAGTCTGATAAAAATCTGCCAATATGAGCCTTTCACTGACATTTCAGTATCAGCGTTTTTGTTAGCTGAAGGGCGCCAAATGAAAACTTTTATTTTGTAGAAAACACAATGCAGAAAAGATGTGCATTTATATTAACATTTCACTTCAGGGTCGAACAATAACTGCCCAAGAGAAACTGAAAAAAAAAACCCTGATAAATAAATAAATAAATTGATGTGTTATTAAAATGTGTTCAGATCCGCTAAATTCCTGCCTCAATGTTCCCCCCTCCAGGTTGGGATATCCTGACTGAAGTACAGACTGTGTATTTCCCCCCCTTTTTGACATTTTCTAAAGGTGAACTCAGAAATATCAACCTCCTGTCTGAAGAGCACAAAGACATCCAGCTAGCTCACAGTCTGCATATTAAGAAAAGTAAGTGAGAGAGTGGGGGGGGGGCATAATCACAGAAACAAGGAGATCTTCATCATCAGGAGACTTGTGTCCGCTCTGACTGATTCAGCCATTTAGAGGAGAGGTGAGAGGAAATGAGATGCCTTTCGATCCAGGGAAATAGCCGAGGAAAACAGTGGCGGAGGAGCATTAAGTCCGACAGCAGATTCCAGAGGAAAAATGTTCACTGAGCAAAACAAGAGCATATCACTAAAATATCGATCAACATAAAACTCCTCACTGGAGGGCTTGTTCAGAATTGCTCCCTGGTTTGCCCTCGTACTTTCTTCTTCACTGGTTCACCACCCCTCTTTCTATTATACACCTCCTTTCCTCGCTCTGCTCATCCGTTTTCACCCCCTTCCCTTACCCCCCCCCTCTCTCTCCCTTTGCCCCTTGTTTTCCGTCTGCACCATTCTCCCCTCGCCCCTTCATCTCTTCTCTCCTCCTATCACTTTGACAACCACTACACTAAACTGATGCACTATCAAAGCCTGAGGTTTCCCCGCTGGGATTCTGCTGAGCACGTCAGACAGATGTCGATGGAGCCTGCTGTCTTTTGAGGACAGGTGAGCTCTGTCTGTCAAGCGGCTATGACTGCTTTAGAAAAAAGAAGAAAAAAAGATTTAACTGTATTTTTTTGTAGCTTTTCTTCCTGCTTGGCATATCAGGTTAGAATGAACTCTCACCATTTATTTCTCTTTTGCACCCCACTATCTCGATGGGATGAATTTAGCATAAATAAATGACATATGATCAATCATGCACTCTTCTCTCTGACAGCTTATGTCAAGTGGTACAGTGCAGAGCAAGTACTAGAAAGTTTTTCTCACTTAAAGTTGTATTTATTTATTTATTTTCTACTGTGTATCAGAGTCTGACACTCCAGCCCTTTCTCTAGGGTTCAGTTTAGGATTCTTGTGGTGCACAAGAAATACACAGAGCAAGAAGAGGATGAGTGGGAGCAGGGTTCAAACGCCACTCACCTCCCCTGAAACAATAATCCTAGAGGAGGTGCCTTATGGAAAACATTCACTGGAAGTGCAGTACTTCTGGTTAAATATTTCTGCTGTCAAGCAGCATCAGGCTTTAAATGTGTTACACTCTCTGCAACATTATTATAAAATAGAAATACCACTATAACCCTTACTTTTACGGTCATCTCTGGATCAAATGTTATGCTCTCTATACTGGTAAACATCCTAGTAAGTGATTATTTCCAATGAAAAACTGAAGAAAAAAATTGACAAACTATAGCCACTTTAAAACATGAACTCTAGGAAGGTCTGGACATTTTCCAAAGATTTGTGTTTCACATATGAAGCAGGAGATTGTCTCGGTTGGATGCGTTCAGAGCAACAGGAACATGTCCGGAGCATTTCGGCGAGGGGAAGCGTCTGGGTCAAGCTTGCAGGAGTTTGGTGCATGTCTGAAAGCAGCTTGTCTGCAATAGCATTTTATCATTTGTCCTAATACAGCAAGTAGCTCATGAGGTGTATACATATCAAAATTTAGGATGTGATGTTATATATTTTTGTAGAACTATATCAGCAATGGGTTATTTTTCTACACTTTCTTTGGTTTGATATTTTGTACCACAAATCTCCCTTCGGTAGTTTCAGAAGACTAAATTGTGCAGCATGACTGTTAAACTGAAACCTCCGTCATGAGGGAGGAACCAAACTTAGATCCGAGTGATGTCTCTGTGACAGCAGCACTGGCAAAGACCGGCTGAGGCTGAGCTGCCATTGCTGTGTAGGCAGTAATGTACAAGTGCGCGTGTGTAGGCGTGCGTGTGCACATGAGTGCGTCAAAGCATATATTTTTGACTGCAGTTACAGAATAGAAAAAGACATTTTCCAACTAAGCACTAGTCTCATCTGCTGGTAATTATGCCGCATATACGTGCACGAGCACATACACACACACACACATACACAGGCACACACAGGCACGCACGCAGCACAGTTGAAGACAAGTCTGTTCAGTGATGATAGATGTTATACATGCAGGGAGGCCTTTCTTATTCTCAGGGTCATCTGTCTTTTCACTGTCATGAGTCGATAGCCCGACACTCTCACTCTATTCTCTTTTTTACAGCTTGCTCGCTCGCTCTCTCTCTCTTCTCTCCCACACACACACACACACACACACACACACACACACACACACACACACACACACACACACACACACACACACACACACACACACACACACACACACACACACACACACACACACACACACACACACACACACACACACACACACACAAGACCTCTGAACAGGTTATATATGTATGTGAGTGCAGAGAATGGGAGACTGTGATAGGAGTGACAGTCAATTAGAAGGTGACTCAAGTGGAAAAGGTGCTAATTTGTGTTCATTTAGATGTATTATTACACCAGCTAGTGGCCAAAACCGATATTACATGACCGTGTCAGTGAGGAGCTAATTACAACTAAATACAAAGATTAAAGTGCAATTCAATATTTTCACAGAGATTTTCCTTCTACAGTTCTTTCAGACTCAATGCACAAAGGAAAGAAAAAATATAAAGGGGCAGAGTGTGAAAAATGCCCCCTCCCATAAGTGATTTTCTTTTTGCTCCTTCTCCTTCCTCTCTTTTTACCTGTTATTTCCTCTCCTTTCGAAGTGTAGTTTTTCACCCCCTTTTTTCCTTCTCTCCCCAACCCCCTGCATCCCTGTGACTCACTCGCCTCCTCTCAGGAGCCACTTCTCAACAGCACCATTAGAAGTGCTCCATTTCCTCAAAAAATGCCAATTATCTGCCTTTTTATGACTTTCATTATTTAAACCACTCATACAGTGTGGTATTACTGGACTCTTGGCTCCCAGCGATGAGGCATACCTGCAACACTTACACACACATGTATGCACATTCACACTGGTCATAAACAATGCACTTTGCAGAGCAAACAACAAAGACACACACACACAAACACACACACACACACACACACACACACACACACACACACACACACACACACACACACACACACACACACACACACACACACACACACACACACACACACACACACACACACACACACACACACACACACACACACACACACACACACACACACACACACACACACACACACACACACACACACACACACACAAGACCTCTGAACAGGTTATATATGTATGTGAGTGCAGAGAATGGGAGACTGTGATAGGAGTGACAGTCAATTAGAAGGTGACTCAAGTGGAAAAGGTGCTAATTTGTGTTCATTTAGATGTATTATTACACCAGCTAGTGGCCAAAACCGATATTACATGACCGTGTCAGTGAGGAGCTAATTACAACTAAATACAAAGATTAAAGTGCAATTCAATATTTTCACAGAGATTTTCCTTCTACAGTTCTTTCAGACTCAATGCACAAAGGAAAGAAAAAATATAAAGGGGCAGAGTGTGAAAAATGCCCCCTCCCATAAGTGATTTTCTTTTTGCTCCTTCTCCTTCCTCTCTTTTTACCTGTTATTTCCTCTCCTTTCGAAGTGTAGTTTTTCACCCCCTTTTTTCCTTCTCTCCCCAACCCCCTGCATCCCTGTGACTCACTCGCCTCCTCTCAGGAGCCACTTCTCAACAGCACCATTAGAAGTGCTCCATTTCCTCAAAAAATGCCAATTATCTGCCTTTTTATGACTTTCATTATTTAAACCACTCATACAGTGTGGTATTACTGGACTCTTGGCTCCCAGCGATGAGGCATACCTGCAACACTTACACACACATGTATGCACATTCACACTGGTCATAAACAATGCACTTTGCAGAGCAAACAACAAAGACACACACACACACACACACACACACACACACACACACACACACACACACACACACACACACACACACACACACACACACACACACACACACACACACACACACACACACACACACACACACACACACACACACACACACACACACACACACACACACAACTATGTGCACACTGGGTTTGAATCATGCTCAGTTCAGTGTGCGATGTGTCAAATGACGACAAGACAAATAAATGATGTGTGATTGAAGAGCATTATCTTTATCTTTTTTTATTAACGACAGCAGGGAGGAGTGGGTTGCACCCTTGTCAATCAGTGATATAACGGCTGCGTTGTCTCTGGAGGAATAATAATAATAATAGCGGACTCCGAGACATGATGAGAGAAAGGCAGTCAGTCCCCTATGTCAACTTTTCCCTTGTTCAATCTCTACTGACAACAACATATTCATGGGAGCAATCCATTATACAGCATGTGTGTCTCTGGCTGGGTGCGCGTGTGTTCTGTCAACGTCTGTGCGTCGTTTGGAGCGCTCAGCTAAAGTGCTACAGTAAACCGCAGCTATGGGAGAATGATTGTCCCCATTTGTCACTCCTTCTTTCCACCTGACAGGCACAGTGTACTCATTTGCATTCAGCACCTGAGGCTACGAATGTTTAATGCTGCCATTAAACTCATCTCAGACATAAAGTGCATCTGTGACTAAAGAGTAAGCCCAAGCCGAGCTCCAGGCAGTGAATCTAATGGTGAATTCAGGTCTTCAGACACAGAGAGGGAGAGAATATAAAACTAATGTAATATGGCAGGGGGGCAACTTTCTGATTAACCTAATTGTCCTTTTCTCTGCTCCCTGCACTTTGAATCTGTGCTTCGTTTCAGGAGAAATCTATACCTTTTCTTTAACCTTTACTCCCGTTCAACCCCTCACTCCATTTTTCTCTCGTTGACTGGAGTATCTGTTAACTTCTCCGACTCCCCACAGTCAACTTCCATTGTATCTGTGAGTATCACGATGTTATGTCATGCAGAAAGGCTGTGAACCACATGCTTTATGTGGGGGGTAGACACCACAGGGAATTACCAACATTTTTTTGAACCAATTTCTATCATAACTCTTTGTTGCAGAGATCCATTAAATTCTGGTCACAGGTGACGTATACAATTTTCCAGTAACAAAGAACATTGCCAGGGAAAACTGACCAAAGTTCTGTCCGGTGTAAAAACCCTGAAGCAATAATACACGGAAGTAGAACATTCTTGCTTTAAAACTCACACAGACTGCCGTAAAAAATCGGAGACATGTTAAATTTTTTTGTTTCAGAACAATATAACACTAAAACTATTTGACGAATTGCAACAAAACTTGGTAGAAGAATGCAAAATGGGTCAGGGAAGAACCCATTCAATTTTGGTGTAGATTCACATCAGAAGGCAGATCCAAGAAATTTTGTTTAAATTCAAGAATATTTTTTGATATTTTCTTTGATTTCTTAGAGATTTATTAATGAATCTGGATTTTGTATTAAAACCAGCATGTTTAGGGGACTGACATGTATGAGTGTATGTATTTTGGTGCAGATCCAATTAAAAATCTGGATCTAGTAAATGTAAGTAAGGTTTTATAAAGAGACTGTCTTGGCAGAGGTATTCACTCTACTAGCATTCTAGTTGTTATTACGAAATTGGTGTTTGTTGCTTTGCTAGCTTTTAATTTTCAATAACGAGAACTGACAGCAGATCACAAAAACAACCACCGGTTGACTGAGGCAGACTTATTTGAAACAAATCAACAAATCCATATTAAAAAGGTGCAAATTCCGAACCCGAAGGGGATTATTATGTTGAGGGCACATTAAGGTTTATCTATTCAGTTCATTATTTCTGAATATGATCATTTTGTGCAATTTGTTTTAAAGTTGTATTTGAGAAACATACTTGAATGAACCTGCAGCTTCAAGAGGCTAAAAGTGCAAAAGCTTAGGTGAGATTAGCAGAAGAAATATTAAAGTAACACCATGAAAAATCTACTTAATATAATAAGTGTAAGATAATGTGTTGCATTCTGAGCCTAAGCTGCAAATATGGATTTCAGTCAGGAGTGAATAGGATTATGCTGTCAATCCAACAGTGCTGTTGTCAACAGTGTGTGCTCACTTTGTTAGAAGATGCATTTAAATGTTTGTTTTTCTGTTTTCAGTTCAGAGAACAAACACAGGGGCGGATCTGTACTATATCTGTACTTAAGCTGCAAATTCCCATTCTAGGAAATGTTTTCTCTAAGTGGACAAACGCAGCATGTTGCTAATGTTTTAAAATGACATTCTGTGAGAACAACATCAACCACAATGGCACCAGAATAAATAAAAATGTCTCCCTCCTTTTCATCTCATTTCCTCTTGTTGCTGTCAGGCAGCCTAATTTCCTTTCACGCGGACAAATATATTGTGTAAGATGAGTCGTTTTATGATTTGTTGTTATTTTGGAGTAGCGCAGTTGACATCGCCGTGACAAAGTAACAACACAGATTCCAGTTGTAGGAAAGGTACAAGTGATTTACGAGACAGTGATCCAGTGCTGGCGCCTTCGTTGTAAAAAAACGCTGTACTCAGGTCAGAGAAAGTTTTCAAACTCTTTAAAACCTCATATTCCTGTTGACAGCTATACAAAATAAAAGTTTACAAATATCCCCTTATTCATTCTGGAACTTTTAGACTTTGTCATTAGTCATGTTTTTTTTTTTTTTTTTTTTTTTTTTTTAGTTGATGCACTCACACAGTATTTCTTGTTTACATCACCGCCATAAAGTCTGATTTGGATTAAGTGAAATGGAAATGTGCAAAGGTGCCAGGAAAAAGCTAATCCAGGATATTAAAGGCAAGTAGGCTCCTCGTCCGCATTTCTTTAAAAGCTGTTTCCGTGGCAATGCTGAACTCTGCTGTATATTTATGTGCTGAGGGAAATTGGTGACTAAGATATAAAGATGCAAATGGTTGCATATTATCAACATACCTGTGGGTTGTCTAATCAGGTATTATGCATGTAGGAGGCCACAATGATTGCTGTAATTGTGCACATCACATAGCACATTACTGTGTAATGTGCTATGTGAAAGTATGAAGTCTGTGTTTATGAAGCAGGCAACAGTGCTGGCAAAACAGTGATAGACTGATGTGAATTAGAAGCTAACAAACAAAAATGTACACTATTAAAAATGCATACAGTGATAAAAAATAAAAGCACCCACTCCAAAATAATGTCAGGAAAAGTTATCTTTCCAGGCTGATGTACAATGTAAAGAATGATTCTGAATTTGTGTTTAAAAAAGTGTATTTTATCATTATTTGCGTATTAATTAAATTGTTTGAGGTCACAGCAATATTGACCTTTGACCTCCACATTCTGATAAATTCATCCTTGAGAAATTACCTCACGATGTTTCGGAGATTCCGCGTTCACGAGAATGGAAACAGACGGACAACATGAAACATAATGCCTCCAGCACAGACATAAAAACAGCCACAAAAAAAAACAGATTTACACAAGACAGAGTTTCATGACTGCTTGTTAGATTAACAAATTTAGGACCATCGCATACCAGAAAATTGAGAGAGGGAGGGGAATCGACTCTGCGCTCATTCCAAATCCTACTATATGCTGTGTGTGTGTATGTGTCTGAAAATCATGCTGCAGTGCATTTTATCTGTCCCCAGCTCCACTCCGAGGCTCAGCTGGATTTTTTATGCTCGTCTATTTTTATAAATGTGCATGGGTGCGTGCGAGTGAATGTCTGTAAGCATATGACTTACTGTAGGAGGAGATGTGCGTGTTATTTTTTGCTGACTATATCAAGTCAGGTGGGATTAGAGAACAACTTGGCTGATGTATTTTATGAATCATATTAACATTAAACAAATGTGCTCCCCTCTGTGTCTGGGTGCTTGTGAGCAAATTCTCTATAATCATGGATTACACGTCTCTGTGGGAGATTACAGGGTGAACTGAGAGTGGATCACCGTGCACCATATCGACCCAAATTGGAGAGGAAGTTGTATTTTTTAAAACGCAAGAGGCCCATCGGCATTTTCTTTTTGTCTTAATGCCAAACTGACTTGAGAAGAACTATTGTGATCATTCAATCTTTCTCCCACTTGCTGTCTATTCTTGGTTCAGGTGACAAGACCCGAGTGATTCTGTTTCAGTCGTTCATCTTTTCTTGCATTCAAACACAAATCAAGTTAAAACAGTAAGAGTAACACACGAAAAGCAGAAACTGAAAAATGAAGGTGAGAAGGACTGACTGACTAACTGACCCTGTAGCTCAAGGTCAGAAGTCATCTTTAATTAAATTGTCAGAGGGAAGAATTGAAGCCTGGTAACAAACTCTGACGAGTCCTATCACACCGAAGTGAGAGCATGCAAATGTTTGAGCCACACGTTAATCCTCAAATCAGAAGCGAAGAAATAGGGACCGCACATTTAATGACACGGACACCCATGAGTGTTTGCATGTCCTCTCCTTGGACTACCTGACTTAAGTAGTAATAAACAGCGATGAAAAGCGAAGAAGGAGAAGAAAAGAAAAGGAGGCAAGGGAAGGAAAAGGGCACATTCAATATGGAGACTGCCGTTACCATAACAACAGGCAAGCCATATCCCTACTGTCAAAATTTAATTTCCTCTCTGTGTTTTCCTATAGGAGTGACAAGGGAGAAGTCTTCGCAGAAAACAGACATTAGGATGCAGCACAAACAAATATTGAGAATTCACCGGTCTAATACGTCCTCCACCCACTTCCTCAACCAATCAAAAGGCACAGAGGCATAGGCAATGTTGTTGTGCAGGAGTGTTGAAACTGGAAAAAGTGAAAAAAACCCTGAAGAGGGCTTCATGTAACAAAGAACACAAACAAAATGAAATGCTCATCTTTCAACTCAGGGCAAAAAAATACATTTTTGGCACATCTACATTCTGGCTGTTATGTAATTAATGAATTTGGAGTTTTTCAGCATTTTAATATCTAATTCAAACATGAAGGAACAGCAAAAAAAGCAGAATCTGACCTATAACTGACCCAATGTTTATTGTTGTTTTAAAGCACCAAAACACTGAGGAACATTTAATCAGTTACCATTTCGATAATTGTCTTGGTTAAGCCAGAATACTGAATATTAGTTTCAGATATTAAAATATGATTTTTTTTTCTGCTACTAATCGACAGTATTTTAAGGGCTTCATGCGGCTGGCCTGAAAAAATGTAACATTTGAAAATGTCACCTTAGATTGCAATGAACGTGTGAAAACACCCACATTTCACACTGTATTTGTCAATGATTACATGAGTACACTGTGTCTCTATTGATAGATACTTGTTCAACAGCTACTGTGCAGCATGTTAGGTGATGGGGAATAACGTGACTCCATACTTTGTGAAGTGAAAATCTAATTCTCTGCTCTCATCTTTTTTTATTTTACGCCACGTCTGACTTTCAGCCGCAATACAAAACACATGGCTGTTTTGCTATAGGTGTGTGTGTGTGTGTGTGTGTGTGTGTGTGTGTGTGTGTGTGTGTGTGTGTGTGTGTGTGTGTGTGTGTGTGTGTGTGTGTGTGTGTGTGTGTGTGTGTGTGTGTGTTTGTGTGTGTGTGTGTGTGTGTGTGTGTAGTCGTGTCTGTGTGTGGTCTAGGTATTAAATATTTAGTTGGGACCTCATTCAGTTTACACAGCCACATTATTGGGACCTATTAGGTTTAGGCAAGTGGCGGTTATGGTTAAGAAGCCAGAAAATGTATGTAAGTCAATGTTGTGTCCACTGAAATCCTGGAGACACGACTGTATGGGTGTGTGTTTGTTTGTGTTTTCCTGTGAGTGAGCAGAAGGGCGCCTGCTTTGCCTCCAGCAAATCAATGTCCCCTGGACGGAACGTGGAACCTGAGACAAAGAGCAAGAGAGACTGAGAGAGAAAGAACTCCAGTGAGGGAGCCCTGGGCAAACCCATTTTGCTCTCTTCCCTCTCGCCAATCTGAGCTTCTCACTCACAAACATTAGCATCGAGTGAAACCTGTGTAAAAATGTTGCTGAAAGAAGAAATCAGACACTTGACTCAAAATTAACAACTGCCAGACACTACATGTTGATAGGGGTTAGAAACCTAAACCTGGGTCAAAACATGTTTCACAGATTTACACTTCTTCTTTTCTTTGATCAAATAAAATATGATGTTCAAATTCACTTTGAAATCAAAAGAGAGGAGAGTATGAAAGCTTGTCTACGCATCAATGGTGTGATTTATCTTCTTTATTGAAATGTATAGCTGCACCTTCCATCTGTCTCCCTACTTACTCCGCACCTCAGCTACTGTAAAAAAAAGAACTGCTCCTTTGCTGTGAGTAAATGAACTGAACACCCACTTCTCCTTAAGCCCACGATGTCACTGTCAGCAGCGCACGCAATGTCAAATCTCTGTGTGGTGAGTCTACACATTTGGAGGCTGCATGAAGTCATTCTGGAGTACAAGGTTTAGGGTTTTAATGCAGACTAGTGAGTTGAAGGTGGCAGCTAATTGGGTCAACACAAGGGGATACCCTGATATGAATGCAAATTTACTGCTTAGCTATTTAGCAACGCCAGCAGCATGGCTCGAGGGATGGAAATGTCAGTCAGCCCAGCACTCCTGTCCGCACCAAAATATTGTATCCAAACAACTAAAACACGAAGTCCCCTATAGTATTAATATTTTATATTAATCTTTATAATGTGTTGAGTACTCATTAGCCAATCTTAGCTCGCTTATCATGGGTTCATAGAACTGACAGCATTTTCTTTTTGTGTTAATGAGACTATTTATATGAGGACCATTTGAAGCATAGACCTGACAGAATGAGGGTCTGTGTGTGTGTGTGTGTGTGTGTGTGTGTGTGTGTGTGTGTGTGTGTGTGTGTGTGTGTGTGTGTATGTCCAAAGCCAAGTGAAAAAGAATAAATAACTAAATAAACTATTAGAAAAAAACACCCTATTATAGGTTGAAAAGGTTGAATCCCGACTTGGGTGATTCACAGACACTGTCTCGCCACAGGAAAAGTCTCTGTTCAGAGAAACCTTCATTGAGTGATTGATGAATTATGTAAAAAAAATCATCGTCAAACAGTGTACTACAAACCTTCGACGACTACACAAAGAAGATAATAGCTGGTTAATTCAGGAGGAAACACGGATATACACACGCGTTTGCTCTTTAGGACTCTATAGGTGTAAGCAAAAATAAAATGAATTCCACCAAGGTGTGGAGAGCGGAGCACTGAAAGGTAAAGTAATAATCATCTGCCCGCTTGTCAGACACATCACCAGATGACACCACTGATGATACAACCTCTTTATTACCCACTGGCTCTATAAAACCAAATAAGCCCTATCCACAGAGCTGCTGAGAAAGTCGGTGCTGATGTACATGCATTTGAGTGTGCGTGTGTGTGTGTTAGTGTGTGTGTGTGGGTGAAGAACCATCCTGACTCCTGAGCGTGGGGAAGAAAAGGGCCAAATCAAATCAGATATGGTATGTGTGAGTCCCTCAGCTAGGGACAGCAGAGGGACTCGCACATACAAACAGAAACTCTAAATGTTCTTTTAGAGGAGAACAAAAAGACAGCCTGCTGCATATTTATTCTAACAGATTTTTATTTGTTTATGTGTCCTCTGTCTTTCTTGGCGAGAATCTTGTCTCATCTCCGAGGTAAGGAAAAGAACATGTCACGTGTTTGCAGGAAACGGATGGTTATTCCTCTCTCTTCGTCTCCTTGTGTCTCACGTGACCATTGGCCTTGTAGCGCATGGTGTAATAAGGCTATATTGCTGCTATGATTTTATGAAGACATACCGTACCGGGGATAAACACCCCCATGGCCAAGTGGGTAAGTGCATCACAACAGATCCTTGAGCACTTCATATGTTTAAATTCTAGGTGATTGAATCCTTTTTCAGTTTGGCCAATACCAGACCATGACACACATTTCTGTGTTCTCTGTCTGTGGCTCTGGCTTTATGATGTCCAGACATAAACATTTTTGTATATTAACACTTGGTGTTAAATTTGGTTTGTTTCAATGCAAAACAACTGTGCAGAAACGTTCCTGTGTTTCTCCCTGTAGATTTGTTTTCTCCCCAGCGGAGCATGTGAAAGCAAACACAGCATATTAATAAAAGAAACACGTAAATTTACCTCTGATTGTTTTCTTTCCCCAGGATGCGGTCTGCTGATGGGTCCATGGGAGAGGGCAGCAGGTTGAGACAAGAGGCCAGGGACTGACTGGAGTCTTCTCTGGACACTGTGCACACACACACAAATACACATATAGTCATTATATCAAGTTTATGTACGATAACACATACTCCTAGAACCTAACCTTACCACAAGATAAAGTTAAGTTATCACACCTATTTAAAGCTGTATAGCAACAGAGATGTCATAGTGATAGATTTAAGTAATAATTAGAGAGTGAGCAATGTATTTGTTGGCCGATAAAATCAGCAGATATAAGCTTTTTACAGATATATCAAAACTAGTGTTTGTTGATATGGTGATATGCACCGATATGAAAAACTTTATTTTACAGAATTAACAATGCATAAATTATGTGCAACTTTTGTACTCCCTAATGTCTGTATTGCAAACGTTTTAATCCCTAATATCAGGATTAGATTTTTTTTTACTTACGAACATCGGTTAGTAGTAATTTTACTATTCCCTAAAATCGGTATCAGAAATCTTTTACCCTATAATACTAATATCAGAATTTTTTAACTACTACTTAATATCAGTATAACAAAATGTTATACACCCTACTATTGTTATAAGAAATGCTTTAACCCCCCATCGGCTCTTCTAATGATGATACTATCTATCTTCTTTTAATGGTACATTTGACATAGCAGTGTGGAAGGGTGTGGAACAAAATGTGGTAATGAAGCCAGGTTTAGCATTTTTTCATGTCTTAGTAAAAGTCTCCGAGTGGCTCTCCCTTCCCCCGTCTGATTCGACAGGGCACGAGGTACAGTTGAAGCAGGAAGGGGCCTTGCAGCTGAACAATGTTGGCCATAAATTTCGGTGAAATTGCTTGCTTTTTAATAAAGGCTTCAACAAGCCACCTGAGAGAGATAAAACTGAGAAGTGCCGATGAGTCTGTGGGCGTGCGGGGTTGCCGGATCGGTGAGCGTTTGGTACAGTGACCCCCGCTCCACCTGTCTTTATATGAGACCGTGCCTGTATCCGAGTCTGCCTGAATGTGTGTGTCTTTGAATTAGTCCCTTAAATCTGAGAGTGTGGGAGAACCTTACTCGTCCATCACATCAGCACAAAGTCTTAGTCCCTTGACTTTATGAGAACAATTCATCAAACCTTTAATTTCATGCTACAGCATGCAAACCATTAGGTCGAATGACTAAGCACGCATGCTTCTGTGTTAGCCTGTGTGCCTCCTTTAGCTCTGCATCCGCCAGTGCCTTTAGAGATGTGTTAAATCTTTGTGTGAGTGTGTGTGTGTGTGTGTGCTCAAAACTCTCCAACCTCCAAGCAGAGGAAATGCAGTTTATTAGGACCGAAGCTCCTGTTACAGCCTTCATCCTTCATTCGCCTTCACAAGACTCTAATTTGACTGCATCTATAATATTCTGCGAGTCCATCAGGGACTTGCATTTTGCCAAGAGATATGTATATATATATATATATATATATATAACTATATGTATATTGCATATGATTTAATTCAGATATGTTTTAAGTTAGAGACGGAGCTAGACACGCTTACAGAGCATGATAAACAAGCTGTGGGTAAAAGCCTCCTGTCGGGTATAGTCAAACATGTAGACCTTATATCTGAGAAGCATGAAACGCAGAAATGGAGCGCCATCACTTATTAATGTCATGTTTACCCACTTATTATTTCATTAACTTCATTCATACTCAGCTAAACATCGAGTGGCCAAGTCCATGTGTAGATTTGGCGTCTTGGCAGTTTTATGTGCATTAATATGAAGCAAATTTAAACGCAGGCATTACTGACAGGATTTGCAGAGCCGCACAGTTTTGCCTAATTACCATAATGTGACTGCAATGATTTCATAAAAATAGTGCCTGTGAATTCAATCAGTCAGTTCACTTCACTCCAGCTGCTCACAAAAGGGAAACAGTTAATTGCTTTTTTAGACATGAATGTGTTCAGACAGACTTTGTGTCCAACAAGTGACCGACACAAACAGTGGAAGGAAACATATCCGACTGGCCAACCGGCTGACTGGCTACCAGTGTGTTTTTCCTTCGTCATACGTTGTTTGTCCCGGAGGTTACAGCAGAAATGGGGAAAGCAACAGGAAAAATGGATATGACCAAAAGGAGACGTCCCGTTACCTCGAATAAAATTGAGGGTTTCTCAGGGTTTGATATCTGTGGGTATTGACATTGTTGGAAAGATTTTAGATAATGCACGTACACAAGTTAACAAAATATTTTATGTAATGGTAAATCTACAAAGCACTTCACTAGTCTTGATGAACACTCAAAGCGCTTTAAAGCTTTCCAGTACAGTACACTTTACAGTACAGCGGCCCAACATAACATAGGTCCAATCTTTTTTAGACATTTTAATGAAGAGCAGTTGCATAGTCTCTTACAAATCCCTTTTGACACATTCACGTGCGCTCTTCTAAGAGCTGCTCAGCACCCTCATTTAATATAACAGTGTCCTGTAATGTGTTATATAAAAGGAAGCTGGGGTTACTGTTTTTGACTCTCTGCGCTGCACTGTGGCAGAGGATGAGCAATAATTCTCCTCTGACAGTCACTTTTCAACCATGAGGCATTTCAGCAGGAGTGTGACTGAAATGCCAAAACAACAAAGGATATAAATCGCTGTAAATGAGGCAGCTACATCAAAGTCGTGGCACATGTTGAAAGAACCAGGGAGAGCACTGGTTTTATGATTTAAGGTGATGGAATAGAGGTGGTCTAATGAGGAAAGAGACAGACGGGGAGTGAGGAGAAGCAGCAAAGAGGAGAGTGACGAGAAGAAAGCAAGGAAGGAGGGGAAATCGGTGACAATGAGAAAAATGTGAACAGACGTTCACTTGAAGAGAGGGAGGGACAGACACAGGCGAGAGTTTGTATGTGACAGATTCTCTTTTTTTCCTCTAATTTGAATGCTTGGTTTTTAAAAACGCAACAGCTTATTCGCAAGGATGAGTGAATCAGTGTCTCTGGGAATATCAACTTGAAAATTAGAAAAATATACCGCTGAAAACTGAAATTGACTTCAACCATATCCATATAAAATAGTCATAATGAAGAAGCAGTGCATAAGTAGAGATGATGCTCGGTACAGTTAAACGTGAGAAGGTGAGCTGCTGTATGATCTGCATCCTCTCACAGCCTGCTGTATGCTTCACCAACACACTTGCCATTAAGACCTCTGCGTGGAGGTACAGATGTTGTGCAGTGAGAGTTACCGTGGCGATGCCGCTGATCGTCAGAGAGGTCCAGATCTAACATCAGGTCATCTTCATCCAGCTCTGAGGAGCCCAGGTAGTTTAACACGTCCTGAGGAGAATAAAAAGGCAAAAACTCATTCACTTAAATTGAATCATTTTACATTAGACATCTGATCAATTAAAAATTAGCAATTATTATATTCTTAAAAACATGACTTATGTGCTACAATATGATTAATATATGCCTTTTTCCATTCCCACTTTAATAAATTCTTACGTAAAACTTTGGTCTAAACCAGTCACTGTGATGAACAGTTTTAATACCATAATAATGAAATACTCATTCCTCCAATTACTTGTATAAACCCTAAGGAGGAAAAACAATAATTGTTTATAAAAATATGGAAAAGATGTGACAATGTAACGGTTAATTTTCTTCAAAGCAATCCCAGTGGCACATAACGTTCTGAAAGATTCAGAAAAAAGACAACATTTTATGAACACTTTCAATAATTCAACAAAATTATCAGACTTTTTAACACTTTGCCTGCAGTTAATGAAATATTTAGTCCCTAATCACCTTCTTTTGGAGGATCTTTGCTTAAAAAGATGATAAATGCAACTGAATTTAAATATGTTATCTAATAACAAATGTATTGGTGTATTTGCAAAATAACAAAAGAAAAAACTAGATTATATCAGCATCAGGTGCAACTAGTACAAAACCAAAATGAAGTTTGGTGTAAGTTATGTCCACCACATAAATGTTCCTGTTACATTCTGACAATTAGTGGCAAAAACCAGCCTGCATCATGTGTTATGTAAAACAATTACTGTGATAACCACAATAAAAATATATATCAAACAAAAACACTGTGCAGTATGTTTGTGTAATAATGATTCAATAAAGCTTGTAGATCTAAGTTATGAACTCTCCTCACCCCCCGGGTGCCGCTGAATTATCAACAGTACCAACACAGTTAAAAACACTGTGGTGAGTGATGTGTCATTACTTAATATTGACTCTTGATGCTTCAGTAAATGTTCTCTGGTATTATCATGAGGTTGAAATGATGCAAGAAGCTGATGTTTCTTTTGCTTCAGTGGAGTTTCAAATGTCAAGGCTGCCATCTGATGGTGATAAATGGAAAATCCACTGCAGAAAAAAAAAATGCAACGAGAATAAAGAGCTGCAAATAAATTGATGAAATAATAAGTTAAGTATTTAGTCAAGCATGACAGAAAATATAATTACTGTAGCTATAAGTGAATAACTGTATCAAGGAACATAATTGGTTAAAAAAAGGACAAATTTGACAAAGTTGTATCAGAATACTGATATTTTTATCATATGTATATAATAAATTTAATTGTATATATAATTTCACACATATATACAAATACACACACACACACAGGTTGCAGGTTGCATATCGATAACTCTCCAGCCAAAAGAACAGGGCATATAACATTTGCAATAAGTATGTGGTGGAATATGTGAGAAAAATATTTAATGAGCATCACAAAGTTGATGGTTTTTTGGGGGGGTATATTCAATCTCATACACTACGGAATATTACTGATGCAGCAAATCTCAACATAACCCCACAAGGCCAAATAACTAATTATTCTCTATAAACACTGCTTAGAACTTTATTACCTGAAACAACCTTTTTTTCCAAAAGGAAATATTGCATATTTCAGTGCAAGGTCCGCAACTCATACCTTGCACTTAGAAATGAAACTTAAAGTGAGATATTAGGTGTGGAAAAGAACATTATGCCACTTTCATGGATACAATAAAATCCAAGTCTGTTCGGCTCTCATTACTGTTGTTTGGACATAAAGAACCTAACAGCCACACTCTGTATTGATCCTCTCTGATTAGAGTACAAAAGCCTCAATGCTTAATGACATGTCCACACGATTTAACCCCAGCTCTGTCTATGTATCTGTTTGTGTGTGTGTGTGAGTGTGTGTGTGTCTCCATTACATTGTTATTGCTACTTCTGTGTTACTGTGCTGTGCTGTGCTGTGCTGTGCTGTGCTGTGCTGTGCTGTGCTGTGCAGAAGACATCAGAAAAAGACCAGAATGCATTTCAGGGCAGGGCAATTGAAGACCAGGACTACATTTTAGGCATTAAAGTTAATAAGTAAAAGGTATTGGAAAAGAAATGAAGACCAATACGTGTGTGATACTAGTGCACACAGTCTTCATTCAAAGCCGAATTACCCATTTTAATGTGCCCCTCTAACCACAGATATGTGTTAATATGATTTTATCTTAACCGCCGAGCAGAGAGAAACACAAAGCAGTGGTAAGAGAAAGCAAAAGATTCTTTCTAACCATCAAAAGCCACTGGTCGCTGTGTACACCACAAACACAGTCTATGGAAATTACATTTATTCACTGCTTAAGGGTGGTAAATGTATTAAGGGACAGGGAATTGTTTTACTTTGCAGCAAGGTATTATTGCTTGGAGCAATGGGAAATATATGGACTAACAAATGACTTTCATCCTGTCTGAGCAGACACTTCACAGATAGTTGTGTTTACAATGTAACCTGAGGGAATCCAGGATTGAATGTCCAGTCAAGGCAGAAATCGGCTGTTGTTGAATTAAAAAGAATAAGATTTATCCCACAAAGGCTCAATTATATCAACTGCCTTTTTGTTTTTTTAACTGCTTGCCCTTGTCAATACAGAATCATCACTCATCCCAGAGCAAAGCAAACATCCTTTGCATAGTAGTCAACAAGCAATGTCATTTATTAAAGAGACAATAGAGAGATAAACACTGAATCAGAGTGCTTTAAACTGTCAACTTCTTGGTTACTGAATCAATACTTTCACCATTGCTATAAATTTGGGGAACATATTTCAGCACAAGATTCCTTTTATGTTTTTGACTGAGGCTGCTGAGTCAGAAAATATCACAAAATGTGAATCAAATATTGATGTTTATATTAATATCTATGTAAATATGTATGTCTTGACATGCTAGGCATTTTGATAATGGGAAAAGACCCTTCGGCTGTATGGCTGTCAGTTGAGAGTCAGTGTGAATGTAAGATAATCAATAGGCAACATGAAAAGCTGAGCATCATTCATGCTGCAAACATGACGCTAAACTGGATGAATTGCAAGAAAAAATGCTTGTTTATAAACTTAATGCATTTTGGCACAGTTAACAGACAGGACCCTTGGCCGGCAATAAAACATTCAACATACTGCTTGGGAATGTGATCACTACTGTATTTGATATGAGAATTGATGTCTTTGCCAGGAAGGCATGCATGGCAAAGGTAACAATTTGTAAGTTTGGCTAAAAACAAGCTATGACTAGCATCATCAGCAATACCATGATGACGCTTTGCCAGAAAGGAGAAGTGCCAGCCATTGCATTAGAGATGTGTTCAATAATTAAGAATGGCCCACCAAGGGTTATTTGTTTAAAAATTGAAACAGACCTTGGTAGAATAAATGTTTCCCACCCCCTCCCTGGAATAATTACATCATTAAGTTATGACTACATATTACCAGATGACTATTAAACTTGAGCTTGCTTAACAGGTTTTCCTTTTTTATATAAGACAAAGCAGAAAATATAACTTCATTAGGTAACCAAGACAGCCCAATATATTAACCACATAGTCGTTTAGCCCTTTAACTAAGGATGAAAAGAAGTTTTCGTGAAATATAAGAAACGTCCTCATTTCTACGGCAGCATCAGGAAATTCCATTCCTGGAGAAGCTCAGCAGACACCTGTTCCTCTCTGAAAGCTAATGAGCCGCTAAGTGCCTATCAACTCCATTATATCTAGGTACAATTACCATTTTATTAGCCTATACACGGCACGCTGTTCAATGTAGTAAAAAATCAACACACTTAGAGGTGTTGACATAATCACCATGGAATATTGATCACAACCAATTTAGATAATAAGGGAATTTACTTATTATAGAAGTATAATACTCAATATATGCATTTTAACATGGTATTATTACCATAAAATGTGACATATTGTACACATTTGTATTGCTCTTATTATATTGCTATTTATTCTATAGCATTTCTGGCTCATCTAGGCCACTGCTCCCAATAATAAATGTATACACATAAGTCATGAGATAATTAGATGGATTTTAAATTTGATTTCTTGAGGGGTTTTATTATTTTATTTTATTGTTAATGCTTTTATATGATATATTTGGCCACGGTGAGCAGTTAATACTCATATTTGCAAACCCCCTCATTGTTTTTCATTCTAAAACTGTCTGGCTGTGTTTATGAAAAATTGTGTCTGGGAGAAATAGACAATCCTTTTCTGCTGTATGAATACAAGTGTCATTTGTGATATCTAACATTAAGACGGAAGCAATCAGACGAGAGAGTAACAAGAGGCACCCTGCAGTACAACACTGTCTAGCAAGCAAGCTGACATGCAACTGTTGATATGCCTAAGTAACACAGTCAGAGTAAAGTGGATTGAAGTTTAACCAATTTGCCATGTAGGTCAGTCCGACTACAAACACAGCTTCACGTTCTGAAGTTGTTCGGCTCCTTTCTGAGAAGAGAGAGAATTTCTTCAAGTAATTTTTTTTTTCCAGCAGCCAGTATTAACTGTAATCACTGTTAGCCTGCCACAGTATTATCACAGCTGTCATTGAGACACTTATGAGCATCAACACTGAATATACTGATAAAATAAATGTGGCACAGCTTCCCAATGGGACATTAACACAACGACTGAGCACCGAACAGCTCAAGCAAAGACGGCCCTTTCTACGCTTCACAGAGATACGTCACAGTTTCACTCCTACTAAAGAAACAAGTGTCTGCAAACCACATTTTTAATTGCTTTATGATAATTGTGTTCGGTCTGGGCTGTAATGACACAGCAACAATAAAGCTTATTCACGTGGCACACTGTTTGTTATGGTGTTCTTTAGTCTGTCTCTGTTTTGCCCTCACACAGGCGCCTGGTCCCTCACGCACAGACACCACAGTCAGCTGGTGTATTAACATAAACAAGAAACAGACTACTCTGTTCCTTTTTCGTAATACCCTCAATAATTTTAGCTTTGTATTTACATTATAAATGTCATGGTTTACATATATTGGGATGGTGCATATAGCAAATACACTCCAGCAAGGGCACACTGAATGCTTAAGTGTCTCAATACTCTTTCATTAGCTACGAGCGCCCTGTTAACTTTTATTAAGTTCAAAGAAGGGCAGTCCATGATATAATATACACTCCAGGGCTGCTGCCTTTCCTCCATGAACCCCGGAAGGACCTTTTAGGCCAGAATAGAAGACATTATTCTATGTATGGTGAAGTGTGCAATATGTCACAGAGTATATGAAGTCTTTAAAGTACGTAGCAATGTGTTGTCTATGACCTTGCCCTTGTTAATAGCATCAGTAAAATCCTATAGTCCAATTTAAAAAGGGATTGAATCAAACTAGCTTTGTGTGTATGTTGGTGTTTGTTTCTGTAAGCATGTGGATTCAGGAGGGGCTGAATGAATCAATAAGCAGTGAAAAGATTTACAGTATTTTACCCATCAAAAACAAAAATATTATCCTTATGTTGGGGTGGTAAATAAGTTTGATTCATTTTGAAACCATAGTGGATCAGAGGACGTCTAGTGAGTTGGGTTAGGGGTTAGGGCTCCTTTGTATGTGGTACAGGACGTTCACACAGATAAAAGAATGTGGCCACATGCGTTCCAGGATTGCATTGAGGAGGCAGTCGGATGCCTTCAGACCTGAACTGAGCACTTACCACTTGTGATCAGACCACTGAGGGCGGATGCTAATAATACCAGGTCTGAATAAGTTCAAAATGATTTAAAGAGATGTCAGGACCAACTAATGTAATTCAAAGTTAATGAAAAATTACAGGCCTTATATTTGTAAGTTAAAAAGCCAGAGTAAGTTAAAAAGCCACAGTACACAGTGCGGTGAGTCCAGGACATGCTGGAACAACCTCAGCATTTTCAGGGCCAGAGGCGTGAAGCACAACAGCACACATGGGTATTAGGTGAGATCAGGAATCATACAGTGAATAATAAGGCAGCGTTTTAGAAGCTGGTTACACATTTGCGAATTCCCTGAGCAAGTAAGGCTCTTTTTAATGTGATAGAAGAGTAATACAGTGATTAATTTTTCATCTTGACCTGAATATGGAGAGTTTTAAAAGTTTCCTCGTCGACAAAGTTTTACATTTTTCTTGCATTCCTCGCACTTACATTTCCATAATAATGTGTGTGTGTCAGGTCTAGTTATAGCAAAACATCTGAATTAGAAATGTAAACTATTACCCACACATGTCACAACACAGTGTGTTTCACACACACTATTACCATTTGCTAACTGTTATGATGGTAATTGCGTATGATGCGTAAATATGTAAAAAACAAACAACACACATTCACATGAACACACCAACACACACACACACACACACACACACACACACACAGCTCAGCACCTACCAGACTTCCCAGCTTTGATGAGGAAGAGTTGTTTCGGTGTTTGAGCAGACCACATCCCTCCATGCCCCGGGCATCCCTGTGGTTGCCTGGGATACGAGGCCCACCTGCCCCCTCAGACGAGGAGCGAAGACGCCGTTCCATCCTCATCACCTCATGATAGGGGCTGACGCTGCTGCACATAGAGGCTGGAGGAGAGAGAGGAAGACAGAGGGGTCGGACGTCAGGTAGACGAAGGCAATGAATGAATTCAACAGTGTCTCCACAAGCTCATAATCATATATCTATTACATTTCCAATAAGCAGCAGTCAGCTCATAAGGAATACATATCTATTTTTTTTTCATAAAACCTATTCACTCTTATTCAATCAACATTTGTAATGAGATTCAATCTTCTTTTTATGAAGCCTTTCAGCCATATTACTATGGGTCAAATGGTGCCTTTTTGTAACAATCAAGTTTAGTCCGAGTGCCCACATGAAGATTGCTAGAAAACAATAAAACTAAATGGAGAATGACTGTGAGATTTCAGGGCCAATAGGCTGCTTGTGTATGTGTGAGTCGTGTGTCTTGTGAAGTCAGTCTATAAAATGAGCATGGATGTTTGCTGTTCGGGAAACTGGAACAATGCCAATATTCCCTATGAGCTGGAATGATCTCTCTCGTTTCCTGACATGAGGTAGAAAACTGAATGTGCTGCAGATTTACAGAGATGTTTTCATTTCTTGAATAGGCCTTGGCTGAATAATAACTGTCAGAGTGTTACAGCAGCAGAAGCAAGGAGCAGGGCAACAAATCATCTTTTTCAGCACGACACAACTGGCTCTGATTGATTAGACAGCAGATTAGCTGTCTTGAGGTGAATTAGCTGTAGTGGCAGCAGTAAGATTGAAAACCTTTGAAACTTTTATAAACACTTTGAGTCGGTACAAAATTGGTAAGTTAGAATAGCATTATTTTGACCATGCTCGTTCTCTAGTAGTTTTCAAACAAGTGGAAACAAAATGAGGGAATCAATTCGGACCAAACCAGTTTGCTCCATGTCCACTTACCAGTTTCCTGTGGGAGTCTCTCTGAAGGCTCGGTAACAAACTCTAAGATGTTTACTGAGTATGATGTTGTCACTTGCTCACTTGCTCCGTGGAGCATGAGGAAGTAATAAAAACCAGAGCAGAGGAGCAGGAGCACAGCATCGCTACAACCACCTAATAAAAGTGTAAACTCACTTTGATAGAGATAGTTCGATATTGTGGAATGTTGTGTTGTGTTTTGATGAATACGCAAATTCTGACTATATTGTGTGTCTTCATTTTTGTCTTTTTCTTATCATTTGCACAATTTGTACATTATGTACATGAGTATTTATTTGTATTTACATATCTTATGTAATTATTATCTTATAAGTAAATGAAATCAGGCAAATACTTACAAGTGAGCAAGACAATCTAAGGAGTGAATGGTATAAAAAGTATAGAAATGGTCCAAAAGGAAACCGTACGAGTGATAATATTAAACCTATAAACCTATAAACTGGCAAGAGGTTCCATGAAGTTCTGCTGCTGTTTTAGAGACAACAAACCTGGTCAATGATTTCAAACTGTGTAAAAAGTTCACTAGTGTCTGTGTGTCTAAACCAGTATGATGATCATCCTGGTTTTGTGACTCGTTGCTGGTGTTTGGGTGGGTGTCATACCTGTGTGTGGTTTCCTCAAGTGGGACGGCCTGGGTTCGTGGCAGCCGCAGAACTTTCCTCTTTCTTGCACCGAAAGCGTGTGTCTCACCCTCCGGTCCGAGGGATCTGGATTAGAGTGGCAACCCTCGCTGCGCCCCCCGCCTGCCTCGCTCTCACTCGTGGTCTCTGTGAGGTACCCCGCCTTCCTCACCTCCACCACCACCTCCTTCTTCTTCTTCTTCCTCTCCTCTGCTGACACCTCTTTCTTCGCTTCCTTTCTCTCCTCCTCCCTCTCCTTCCTCTCTTCCAGTGATTGTTCGGGCAGAGGAAGGCAGAGTACAGCTGTCTCGGGCTCGGAAAGGGAAACGGCAGTCTCATAGTCTGTGGTGTTGGCTGTGCTGGTGTCGGGGAGTAATGGCTTCTCAGTGCTGGACTGAGCCGGAGTGAAAAAAACCTAAGGGAGAGGACATATTGAATAAATGTAAAAACAAAACATGTCCCTAAAGGATGAAAGTTTAACAGTTTCCTAAGTCATTTAGTCAGTGTTTTTGTGTCCTCAGGCTGTAACGTGTACATAACTAGCACAGTCATACTTTATCTACTCTTCACTGGCATGAATCAAAAGAACTTTATCTGTTTTTACTGGTTAAATGGTTTCCTTTCTGGAGTTCATCCCTCTACCAGGAAATAAAATAAATAATTTGAAAGAAAAAAATGTTACAAAGGTGTCAAATGTGTGCAGAGCAGTTTGCAGACATGTGTAGATTTTCTTTTTCATGCATGAGCTTGTTCGATCTAAAGGACTTTTCATGGCCAGTGCTCAATTTGTATGCTGCATTTCACAGATTCCAACCAGGGGACATAAATATTCTTCTTTTATGTTTTTCCCATGCAAAGGCACTGGTGGTTGGTTTGTCATTCCTGCAAATTCCTGTTTGTATATGTACAAGCAAGTAGGTGTTGTTTGGGTGACTTTGCATGTTTGTCATGAATTTATAGAATGAATCTCATATCAAAATGAATACAAGCAACTTTTCATGATGAAACATGACTCAATTCAAAAAGCACCAGGAATGATTCAGAAAGAGAGTGAAGAGCGTGAAACGGGGGACACTACCTGGGAGGTGGAGACCGCCAGGCTGAAGCTCTCTGGAACAGATGGCAGGTCAGGTGGAGCTGGGTCAGTAGCCGGCCCAGGATCAGACACAGGTCCGGGGGCTAAAGCAGAGCCGGGGCTGGGAGCTGGCAGAGCATCCACCTCCGATACAGAATCCTCCGTGATTGGGACGAACTCTGAAGGGGTGATGGCTGTAGTCCGATCCTCTGATATCATAGGGGACTGGAGTGAGCTCTCGCCACTGGCTCCAAGCAGCTCGCCTGGCCATGACCCTGGCGTGAGTCCCCCTGCCCCCGGAGTGATGGTGGGAGTGGTGGTGGTGGTGGAGCTGGGAGGTTCCAGTTTCACCTCTGGCGGTCTGTGGTGATCGGAGTTGCGCGAGAAGCGGTGGTGAGCCGAGAAAGACTTGGGCAGCAGCGTCTTCTTCTGGCGTGACGAGCGTTTGTTATTACTGCCACCGCTGTAGTCATCGAGGAACCCGGAGTCATCGCCCTCATTGACCCCCGAGCCACTGATGCAGTTTATGAACACATTTCGATTGGTTGTGGAGGAGGAAGAGGATACTTTCTCAAAATCCTCGGTCTGGGAACGTGTGATTTTCTTCTGCTTGTGGCTGCCGAACCCAAACGAGTGGCGCGACTTGGGTCGTCCGCCGCCATCACTGAACCCTGTCGACACTGACGATGTTATCGACTGCTGGTTATTTCCATTAGCGTCAGTGCTCTGTGTCAGTGGAGGAGTGAGGTTAAGGTTGATTGGCTGCACACGGGGTTCACTGTTCCGTTTACTCGTAAAACTAAGAGACGGAGTGCGGAAGAGACTCCGGCGTTTCCCTGTGCTGCCAGAGCTGGAGTTAGTGCTGGAGGGCGAGGAAGTGTGGACACCATTTCCCACTCCACCTGAAGAGGGAGAGGAGGGGAGAGAATCCTGCCTCTTACTGTTGCTGCGGCGGAAGATCGGCAGGCGGGAAACAAGTGTGGAGCGACGAGAGCCGGATTCACCCATTTAGAAGCTGAGGCAGTGGAGTACGCTGAGGGAAACAGAGAAAAATACATTTAATGAAAATCGAAAAAGCTTCACAAAATGTAGCCAAAAGGAAAACCTGCAAATAGTTTGAGTTATAATCTGAAGTTATCACACATATCGGTGACATACACATCTTTTACAATGCAATATGCTCTCTACTGTGACACAACTCAAGGTTATGGAGTAAATTATGTTCAAACTTCTATCTTATGTTACATATTTATTCATCTGTCGATATTTCCAATTTACAAATATGCACAAGTTCTGTGAGTCCAAGGTGACTTCTTTAGGTGTCTTGTTTAATCAGGGCCGCAGTGGAAAAGAGTTTACCGTGACGGAAAATCATGAGAATTTGTCATTATCACATAAAAGAAGCTGCAACCACAGGGTTATTGTATAGAACTGAATTCATGAATCACCTTTTTTTTCTTATTCATTTAATTGTCTATTTATTTATTCAATTCTGTCAAATCCTAAATTACCAACTAAAAACAAGATTATTGACCAATGTTATATCGCAGATCTTGCAAACAGAACATGAACAAAAGAGAAGCACAACACATTTTACAATGAAATATTCATTAACAGCGAAGTATATTTTCACCCTGGTGCTTCTGTTGGTGTCATATTTTAAAGATTTTGTGTTCAAGTTCAGACTGATGTAAAGAAAGTCAGTTCATGGATGGTATAAAGGCTGCAGGGTTGACTCTTCTTTCTCAACGCCACATCTTACAATTAAAACTTTGTCTGACAGCTTAATCACAGCACACAGCCGGAGGGAACAAAACACAGTGAGGTAGAGAGAGAGGCAGTAACAGGCTCACTACAACTAGGAGGAGATACTCTGTGTGCTGTTGGAGTGGTGCTCACTCCTCTTAAGAATGAAGTATAGATGTGTCACTCCTACTCCTCTATGCTCAGAAGCATTTGTGATTTCATTGCTCAAATTGTAAACACACAGAAAGCAAACTGGGACCAATGTCTAATGTTTAATAAACTGAAATCATGAGCAAAGAAGAGTCACTGAGATATTTCAAGCCCCATAGTAGGAAATGTCAACAATCAACCCTCTCCCCTGCACTGTCTGAGAATAAGACTGGGTCATATGGCCAGTCAAAATAATAATGTTCATGTCAGCTTCTGTCTGTAATTATAAAGATTGATGTCACATTACTTGTTCTTTTGTTCCTGAGTGAAGGTTGTGGTTTGAAACTCTTTCGATGTGAACAAGACAAACACTTGATAAACAGCAAAACAATTTTACAAATCTGAGGTCGATCACTGGTGTGTTATGTGTCCTCACTGTGCCTACAGAATGTATAAACATTATATCCATATGTATTGGACTTTTCTTATATTACCTTAGATAAATGTAATATTGAAATAATTATTGATATTGTTGTTAAGGCCAGGCTGATCTGAGAATAGCGGTGGTCAGGTAGCAGGTCTGTGCCTCATGTAATCTGGATCAGACTCTACTGAAAAAAGCTGGAGTCAATAGATCTCTAAAACTTGTAGCAAGTCTCTTAGTCATTGCAGCCAGCAGGGTTAATGTCTTACTCACTGTATGAGCGGGACCAAAGTTCCACGTGTTGAGTCACAGATTCAAAAGCAGACGCTCACTGTGATAAGTCCTCACGTTTTCATTGTTTACTTTCACTAATGTGCCTCCTTGAGAGTCAATTTGATGAAGTTGTAAATACACACTGATGCAGCTCCTGTTTTTTTTAGTGCTGCAATACATAAAAAGGTACATAAACCTTGTCAAAGACAGAGGCCAGTAACATTTATGGTAATGACACAGTAAAAGAAAATGATGCACAGTCACAACAACATGCTGCTTCAATTTGCTCCCTCTGTCCTGGATGACTTCAAGCTGCCTGTGTAAATTTAAAACTGCAGGATGGACTTTAAAACCCTTTTGAGACTTGCTTCTCAGATGAGTCAGCAGCAGCTTAGTAACATTTAGTTTTCACATTACCCCCACACAGACATTTGACCAGGTCGTGCTTCTCTGACCTGGCTCATTTAGACCATACAAACCTCCTCCAACTAATTCAACAGAGATTAAAACCGATTGAGAACACCTCTGTTGTTTACTTCACCAATCTGGGCTAACGAGACAACTCTTTTAAGCTATAAGGCTTAGAGGTGGCGGGCCTTCTGAGTAGCAAAATGAGGCATGAAGACGCAAGAACAATTGTATTTGAGAAATACGGACAAATTATAATGCTACAGTATCGGCTCTATACTTATTCTACTGTACGTAAAAAACCTTGTGCAGCTACATGTTGTCCTAAAATCAAAAACCAATAAAGTGCAGCCAATTTCACATGAACTCTGCCCAGGTTAAAGTTTACAGAAAGAGGTAGAAGAAAAGTAGAACAGAATTAAAACAGGTGATAACTTCCCCTCCGGTCGCTCGGAAAACCGACTGTTGTTGTTAGAGAAGCAAAACTTCACCTCCTCTCACCTACTCTTCCCTTTTCTTTACAATAGAGTTAGTGATTGCCCTGCTGTATGGAATAATAATTTGATTCGCTCGGATCTTCATATGAATGTGGACTTAGAAAGTGACAGAAACAAATTAGGCCCACTCACAGTGGACTTCACTACAATTACCAGGCTTTAAAGGCAGATTTCTCCAGAGCTTCATTTCCTGAATATTTCAGCATCTACATTTCCAGCCACCGGCCACATTCACAGTCAGCCAACTGCTGCTAATGTCGACGGGCCAACAACACAATGCCAACCGGTGCCCCTTTGCTGGAAAGGCTGTGGAGCGTCAGAAACACCCCGACAGATTTCGGCCTGACATGGAAATGGTTTGTTATTAGTTAGCCTTAGCATGTATAAAGATATGACACAGTCAAGGTTCTTAAAGTACAGGGTGTTTTATTGACTGATCAACACCCTGCAATACTTTCCTAATAAACAGCAAAAATACTGCTGCGTTCCACTCTCGTCCCATTTTCAGTTCCAAAAATAAGACATTAATATTTATTCTCAGAATATACACAAACATATTTGTTGGTATTGCTCTGTTTTGAAATCAATAGCTCTTGGGAGTTCTGCAGGGCCCCCTGCCATGCTCCTAATGATCGCACCATATGCCAAATAAACCAGTTTAGCTTGAAGACTTTTAGTGCTGCTACACTGTGTAGTTTGTCTGTTATCTTATCAACACACCCCAGAGCCTGATTCTAAAATATTTATTTAGAGTAATATACCTGGAGGTGTGGGTCCGACCTCCCATCAAACTGTTAGATCAAAGAAGAAGAGGTGTGTGTACAGGGAGTGAATAACTGGGTGTTTCCTATAAAACAGGTTCTCAAAGGGATCCGTTTTACCACAGTAACCACACGCTACATGCAAACCACGACAGTCTTTAACAGGTAATAGAAGACATATAAGGAAACATTGTACTGCTTAGTAGGAACTCAAAACTCAAAACAACCCAGTTCCCAGAAGAAGTATCCTGGTCATTGATATTTCCTGTTTTTCGTTTTACAGATGTAACATGGTGCCACACAATAAGGTTAGAGATCTGTTTTAGCCTGGGGTCAGGGGTGACTACAGCCAATGTCCTTAAAGCAAAGTATCACAATAGTTTTGAGCAAACATATCTCTATTGAGACAATAATTATACTGTGGCAAGATATAAACCCATAGACTGCACATAAAGATGGACGACACGACAGCTCCCCGAAAGTGAAGCCAAATTGTATCGATAGCCCTCTGGTGGCTGGTTGCATTATAGGTCATTGTCCCAAACAGTCATTGCTACAACCTTATTTACACAATGAAAACAATGAGGAAGTTATGACAGACAGTGATATTCACTTCTTAGAAACAGTGTTGGCATCACAGCAAATGATTTAAAGACCAGGAAATGTAAACGTAGGCTATATGTTACAATAGGCAGAGTCCCAGGTATAACTTGTGATCATGTAATATATGTTACATAAACGCTTTGTTATGTTTGTATGCATGTCTGTACATTAGATAAAACATACAGAAAATATTTTCACTAATGGCAGTCATAATAAAACTGAAACCTTGTCTATGCAAGCCCGGGCACGTGGTCAAAACAACGCACAATCTTGAGCAAGAGGTTGCAAAATTAACCAGGGACTCCTCTTACTAATGTAATCTTTCACAGATACATGACAAACCTACACACATTACAACCACCAGTGCTGAACCACAGAAGAAGCATGAACATACCAATACCTCCCATTATCATATCATGTATCAACATCAGATTACGTAATGGACATTGTACGTGACGACAAGGAAAAACTATGGAGGCCGAGAGCTCAGTGTTCTGCACCGTGAGAAAACAAACGCAAAGAGACAAACACAAAAAGGAGGCATGTTGAGAGCACATGCTAATCACAGGCTAGACATAAAAACAACAGAAGCAGGCTGAGAAAATCATTAGCATACTTGTCATACCCAAGAGCGGCAGAGAAAACAAATAGGAAAAATAAGAAAAGACAAGCAGATACAGATGTGCTGAACCAAAAACCAACATATGAATAAACCAGTAACACGGGACACAAAGACAACACTGAGACAATGCTGGGAGGGAAAGTAGTTAAATGTTGTTTTACCAAACCTTCTTATTAGATGAAGTTCACACGATTAGTAATAAGAGCCGGAGTTCACAGTAGACGACAGGTCATAGTTCCTTCAGGAGTTGTGCAAGATTGTGTAGATTAACGTGCATGTGAATCGCTCTTTGTGAGACATTCACGCCGCCACAAGTACAACCTGAGAGTCACATGGATTTTTCTGTACTGTAAAAACAGAAACCTGATATGACGTCTGAACACGGTGCCTGGTTCGCAGAACGACCTCAGGCATTTGACGAGAGGTTTAGGGACATGAAAAGTAAAAAGAAGGAACTGAACATACAGTACAGTGGAAACTGCTCGTGTTCATTTGGGGACTTTTTAAACATGACAACATAAGGGGGGACAAAATCTCCGCTGTGGCCTTCTAGTGTGGCCTGTTGTGTACTTTCACTCTCTTCTTTGCACGAGGTTTTATGGAAAACAACAGTGAGCCACTACCAACCCTTCCTCCTTTCCAAACACAGCCCCAGTGTGTTTGTGTTTTATATTATCAGACGGTTATTTACTTTACAAATCAGGTGATGTATTGTTTGCCTATCATTAATACCTGAAGCCCATGTTGACATATTCAGATTATTTTCTTGTATCTCACCAAAAGTAAGTGTACAATCATGTAAAGGGGGAGAAGTATGTCATGATTTGTAATGTGAATATATAATGAAAAATGCTAACTATGAATATCATGTAATAAATGGTCAAATACACAGCCTTCTTTTGAATATATCTGCTGGTAATGATTTATCACAAACATGTTAAAACACAAGTTTGTATTGTGATATGTTAATTAAATTCTATGAACTGTCACACAACAGATGGAGAGTTGCACTGCAGCGTGTGCACGTGCTCAGGATGTGACGGATATGAGTTGGATCCATAATATTTGGCATCAGAAATATTGATAGTAGCATCGCATTTCAAACACTATAAACCAGAGCAGCTGGGATGCAGCTAATCACTATCTGCACCATTGATAAATCTTATTGTCCAGACTCTTCATTCATCTCATGTTTTACTTACTGGGTATTATTTCCAACCTATATTGCATGTATTTTTTATGATTATTGTATGTCTTCATGTAAATTAATTGTTGTAACACACTTTGAGCTGTAATTCATGTGTGGAAGGTATAAATAAACTCTGTCATAAACTGTCATTATTATTATTATGATTAAATATTGGACTAATCCATCAATGGTTTGGTCTAAAGAACATCATAACCATGCAGAGCTGAATATTTTATCCTCAAATCATCAGTTTAATGGGAATTCTTTTTAGCAAATTCTCACTTTGACACCTGAAATTAAATATTCCACAAACGAATAATCGATTATCAAAATGTTTCTCTTCCAATCAACCAAATCGACTGATGCACTAATTGTTCGAGCTCTAGGAATTAAAGCCTCGTTTACATTGATCACGTGTTTACTGCAGATCCAGTGGCACCTTGCACTGGCAGTGATGAGTTTACCATCACAAGCAAAGGGCCTTAGCGTGTTGTTCAGTGTTTATAAAGATGGTATGTGTGTTCAGAAGGTCTGCAGCTTTTTATTAAATGCACAAACGGACCCTAGCTGTTTATCAGGCCGATTTTAACCGTGGGGTGAGATGCAGGGATTTTAAATGTTCAGCCTGTGACCAGCAGCAGCGGGACGCCGACAACTGTCAACCCGAGCGAGCAGAGCTTAAACCCGGACAAGCTAGCTGAGGCAACCCGCTGGCACCGACCCGCCTCCGGTCAACACACCTCCGAGAACATGTCGATGAAACGCAGGGTTTCGCTTTCACTCGGCGTCAGAGGTCACCGGTGCCGGGAGGAAACCCGGTCCGGCTCCAGAGCTCCAGCCGGGGGGCTCGGTGGCTAGCAGTCGGGCAAACACACCGACGTTAGTCCGAGAAACGTACGTTACCTTCCCGCGGATTCCCAGAGAGTCTGCCGAGGCCGCTCGGTGCGAGAGGCGGCGGGATGCGGGTCTCCTCTCCGCGGACACGTCCGAGCTGTCAGCGGCCACACGAGGCTTCCTGTCCCGGTGCTAGAGTCCCGGAGCCGCGCAGAGGAAGCACCTTGTGGAGGCGATGACGACAATATCACACACCTCCGTGACGTGGAGCCTCCTCTTCCTCCTGCGTCTCCTCTTCCGCGTTGTTGCAGCTACGACAGGCCCAGAGCCTCCTCCTCTTCCTCCTCCTCCTCCTCTTCCTCCTCACAGCTCAGCATCCTCCAGCAGGTGCATGATGGATCCAGTCTCTGTCTGACCGATTATAGAATCAATGTAAATTGATTTGCATTGATTCTATTATTAAATAGAATATTTAAAGCAACTAAAGATGAATGTTTTGCAAAGTCTCCATTCCAGTGCTCACATCTGTAATTAAAGAGACAGTATTTCTGAGCTGGGAGAATTATCTGTGAGGGATAATGGAATAGAGCTGTGATTTCTGTCAAATGTCGTTTTGCATCGTGTGGACCGGCTTCCTGTGTATACCACAGATGTTTTTAAAGGGATAGTTCACCCAGAAATATAAGATTCACTCATGATCTACTCCCCACTATGTGATGGAGGGGTGGGGGAAGGGTTTGAGTCCACAAAGCTCTGATGGAGTCTCGGGGGTAAACAGTGTAGCAGCTGTCCGAGCCTCTGGAACAGTTTACCTTAAGGAATTCAGAAGAGAGTTCTCCAGACGTCCCTTCAAACTATACTTTAACATAATTGTTTTTTACCCTATTAGCCTACTTGTGTTTATCGTGTCCTTTTCTTTTACCATTTAGCTATAAGTTGAAATGATGTTCTATTATTACCTATGCCAAGAAGGCTATCTTTTTATCTGCATCAGTTTGTTTGTCTGCAGGATTTAGCAAAAACATGGTTAAATCAAACTCTGATATTTTGTGTAGGGGTGGGACATGGCCCAAGGAAGAAGCCATTCCATCTTAGAGCGGAGACCATGGGGCATTTCCAGGAATGCTTTTTAGCTTTTCTTTAACGTTGGGAGGTAGGACCTTTTTCAGCATATTTGTTGACCGGGCATGTTTGAGGGTCTGATGTGCAGTTTGGTGCCGATCCACATAAAAATGCTGATCTTGTGAATTTAAATGTGGTTTCATCAATGCACCCTAGTTTATTTTCTTTTGGTTCCCATCTATCCATGTTTACAGGAGGACGACTGTAAAGTGAACATGTGCTGCTCAGAGATAAAGTTGGGTGTCAGAGCTGCCATGTTAATGAATAGGATTATCTGTACCTCATGTTGCCTACAGCCTATAGGACATAACCCAGTCAGAGATAAGAGTTACAGCATCAAAGAGCAACTTCACACCTGCACAATTGTGAACCATATTATTAAAAGACACAAGATTGATTTAAAAACCCACCAGTTTTATTTGACGAAATTCCCACACGGCAAATTAAAAAGTGTAGCATTTCCAGGAATGAGAGCAAAGAACAGCATTTCCACATCTTTACATACTACACATACAGAAACCCACCATTTACACACCACATCCAAGTACCGTGGAGAGAAAGCACAGAGACAAATGCACTAATTTGAGTGAACAAAAAACGTTAAAGTTGGGTTCAAAATTCAATTTGCATTGAGGAAAAGTCAATTCCAAACCAAGAAGTCCTACAAACTAGTATCAGTGCAAATTGTCTTTCCAGGCAAATGTCTAACTACACTGTTCTGTTCTATAGCCTGCTTAATAATATTGCACACACATTATACAGACACCTGCAGCGCCACACAGTTGCTGACATGCTACAGATTTTTAAAGTGCTAGCTTGGAATTAGATTGACAGCCAGCCTGCAAAAAATATTTGGTTCTAAATCCATGACTGAAAGCAGTTGAGTCTTCTAACAGGTTCC
Source organism: Limanda limanda (assembly GCF_963576545.1). Classification (NCBI taxonomy): domain Eukaryota; kingdom Metazoa; phylum Chordata; class Actinopteri; order Pleuronectiformes; family Pleuronectidae; genus Limanda; species Limanda limanda. The sequence continues at coordinate 17,129,485 of NC_083640.1, read as the reverse complement.
TGTAACAACTTCACAACTGTGCTGTGACCCCAGGTGGAATAAAACAATGAAAGAAAAAAAAAGGAACATTCAGCCATTTGTACTGTAATTTTTGTGAATACATTCTGTGATTTAACTAAAACCTGTGAAACTGAAACCCAGACAGTGGAATCAAGGATCTGTGAACATTGGAGTGAAAATAATCGACAGCAAACACTAAATCTGAAAGCTGTCGCAGGAATCCCACGTTTCTATCCCTCAAAATGTAAGAACATAAATGTGTGAAGTGTTTGTAAACGAAAACAAAAAACCATAATGTGTTCCACCTGTCACAACTATCAAAATAAAACCAACACCACAAAAAAAAGGAATAGTCTGTTAGTACCATTTGAAACACACCCCCTTCACAAAAGCAGCAGAACAGGGTAACATCTGCTTACAGTAATTTCCACCAATAGTGATACACGTCTTTAAAACACCACTGAATAAACATGAACATTAAAGATGTATTTTGTTTCACTAAAATATTATACTCTGGATTAATATGTACATGGAAGTTAAAAAAATCAAAATTTTAGATTTGACATTAAACAGAAGGCGGACATGTTGAGCCAAGTGTTCCGGATGAAGCTGCAAATCAAATGAAGGTGTTTCTGCGAGGAGAAGGAACAGTAGTTAAGGTTTTCCAGGCCTGACAGATAGAGGTAGGTAGCATCGGGCCCAGAATCAGGGCCAGAAACCTGAGAAAACACACAAACACACCAGTTCCCCTAACCCTCCAGAAATCCAAAATATACATGAATGTACAAAGAAGCCCGTGTGCAGGCAAATACACGGGCTACAACATACGTCTACACAAAAGTGTTTGCTCAGCGAATAGTGTGCCCTCTTAGACTTAGATATCCCAGCTGCTTTAATCGAAGCCCAACTCACCAACGACATGCTGATACGCTACAGTTCACGAGTTTGCACTGTGTTACTACAGAAGAGTGTGTTGTGTGATAGCACTTGTTGAAAGAACCTGAATGTTATGGCATCTTTTGAAATGTTTAAAGGCTGTTAAGTGTTGCACTCGAGTCAGCACCAGAAACAACAAGATTTGGATATTAAGTGACTCTGCAGTCGTCAACGTGAAGTCGACTGCGAGTACGAGATATTCTGACGCCTACTAATGTTGACAAAGTCACATCAAGTGCAACAGATGAGTGTAAACAGTGAGAGGCTTGTAAAAGTGAGGGCTCGTTCATGTCAGTGAAAGTGAACGCTGTTCACAGTGTGACATCACTGAGTCACAGACTAGGTAGTGATCTTAATGTGATTGTAAAGGTGCGAGGCATCATTCATCGTATTGTGCAAAAACTGCTGAACAGAACTGGGACAAGGAGGAAACAGTAGTGTTTTCTGTGAGAAACGACGAGTAAAGAAGTGAATGACAAGACATGATGAATATTAACCGTTTTAACTCTGACACCAGTGTCTGTGATCAAACTATAGCTACAGTAAAACTCACACAGTATTTATGATAATTATTTCCATTATGCTTGTGCAGTGACACCAATATATGCTTGCTAGCGCAAACTAAATGACCCATTCTCTTTTAAAAAAGGCAGAAAGGCACTGGCTTCATAAAAGTAGCTACACGGCTCCCACAGGTCCACAACATCCAAACCTGCTACGTTCAGACAAACAGTTACAGAAATGAGCCGGAGAAACAAACATCACTCGATAATTAACACACACAAAATCGTATAAACACAAACCTGGCAAAAGAGGAAGTGTAAGTGTGAGCTCGAAGGCGTTTCATGTTTAAAACAAAGACTCCACCACTGTGACAGCTGATCGTAGCTGGCGACTAAAAGCAAGTCAAATACAGAGACTTTGGTATGTAGAGAAGACCTTTCACATATATATCAGCCTTTCAAGATGACTGGACACTGATATGCAGTGTCATGTATGTGTGGCTCATACATTATACATGCCAAAGCTAAATACGTCGGTCTCTAGCAGAGATCCCATTTCCACAACCAAAGGCCCTGATCACATCTGCCTCATCAGACCTTTAAAAAATAAACATGTTGGATCTTTCTCCATCATCATAAAAACCTGCTCTTCCTAGAACATGCCAAAGCTTAAACAGACTCAGGTCCTAACGCAGCGACATACTCCATCCCGACTCAGAAGGCCAGTCTCTTCGCCGTGATGAACTCCTCCAGTTGCACCTTGCTGCTGCCCATGAGGCCGAAGGCTGGATACATTGTTCCCGAACAATCCACCTGCCTCTCATAAAGGCACCTCATGGTGTCTGCGTCGTAGAAGAACACCCGGCACGCGTCGTAATCTAGGCACACCCCAATGCGTTGTGGCATGGGAAGCACGCGGTTGCCGGGGTCAGCGGACGGAGCGTTTGCTGAGGAAACAGAGGAGGATGAAGAGGCCTTGGGGATGAAGAGTTTGCCCATGCCCAGGGTGAGGAGGGTGAAGGGCTGCGAGAGCTCGTAGCACGTGTCCTCACTGCCACTGTCGTGCCCGCTGTCATGGTCGTATCTGGTGAAGGAAGGGGGAGACACAGAGGTAAGATGGGCAGAGACACACGTTGGTTTTTATTTATATCAAATTTTTTAAACATATGTCAAAGTCATAATCATGTGTAAAACAGAAGAGGGAAACTGCTGCATTTCAGTCCCAAGTATGTGAAGAATGAGTTTTGGCCAAAGTATTCAAGTTGCTATCGAGTTAAGCCAGCTGCTCTAAGGACATGATTCATTTATCTGTCGATTACTTTCTCAATTAACGGTATTACTTACTAGGCCCGTCACAATTTCCCAGAGCCTATAAAATGTTAAATATTTATTTTGAACAAAAGTCACACGAATAAATTCAGAGAAGTAACGATTTAAACAAGGTTTAAAATGCAATTCATTATGAACTGATTGTTCAAATTGAAACTGAATTATTACTGTCAACAACTTATTGACTAATATTTCATCTCTATTGTCAATATTTAGTCAACTTCCGAGGTATAGGAAATTGGAGAGCAATATTACCCATTTAAAAAAAGAAAACTAATACTCTTATTCCTCAAGGACTTGTGATTTTTCTGGCATTTTCTTTAGAAGCACAAACACATTCTTTAACCTCCTTCTAAGTGGTTTAACGCTGCATGATGTGTAACACCTCACATGCATTATGTAATGACCACAGAATTAAAACATATTTGTTTAAATAATGTTGCCTTACATACTTTTACATGAGGTCTGGTGAAAAACACAGGCTGTGTGTTTGTGTGTGTGTGTGTGTGTGTAAGCTCTTTAGGAGCGCTTACATCACAGGATTAACTGTGACACACACATGTATTGCTGTAATAGGATTGTTTGCCTTTGTTTACGTCTGTGTGTTGCATTTAGGTACGAAAAAAGGTACCCGGTTTCTCAACAAGTCTCCTGATTATAGACAAGCGGTACATGACAGCCGTTGTTGTCATGTGTTTGTGTTCGGGTGTTCGCTCACCTTGGGCTGCTGGTATCTCTGGGATTGTGAAACCATTCAAGCAGCTTCGAGTCAGAAGCCACTCCAACTTTAACCATGTAGGAGTGCGGCTCCACCTTGAAGGCCCAATAATGTCTGCAGAAAAACAATTTCCATGAATGCTACAGGATTAGAAATTTAACTGACCCATTTATTGCCTAATGAATCATTTCCTGATTTGTCCTCTGACATCCCTGCTGTCAAATTCTCCTCAGTGATTAGTGAAATATCACTCTTTCTGAAATGTGGCCGAAAAAATGACAATTTAATGATGCAAAAATGAAGTTCTTGAATATTTTATATTCTCATTTTGCCTAATGAATAAGGCAGGCTTCGCTTTGTGTGCCTGACTTCCTAGTTTGTCATTTTTGCTACCATTTAACTTCTTGGAGCACGGGCACACATACGCGAATGTGAAGCAAATACCGTGGATCAAAGTTGAACTCCACGTGAAACATCTGCCATCTGCCTCTCCAAAGGAAACAAATGCTTTATGTGTCCTCGCTCACACAGATTGAAAGTGAACGGGAGGCAAAGGTTCACAACTGAAACATTTGAATATCTGTGATCGAGCCCTAAATGTGAATACCTCACATCTTTTTTTCTCTTGGAAGAAATCAAGGTTTACATTTTCATAGAGCAAATAAATCATGCTACTGGAAGAAGCATTGGGAGTTTTTGGCATACCTTCCCTGAGAGATGCCAGTGTCCCCAATTATGTAATCTAGTCCAATGTAGCTGCCCGTCTGCACCCGCTCTGCTGCGAGGAGGAAGGCCATGCCCGCCACGCTCTCCACGGTGTCCCGTCGCTTGTTTAGGATGAGCCGCTCCGTGCTGAAGCCACACTTGTCGCTGAACAGGAAACCTAAAGCTGTGTGTAGAGAGGGGGGGGCAAATTGAGATTGACAAATGGACAGGAGACACAGGAAAGGTGGACAAGAAAATCAGTAGATAGTTGGAAGAGAAGTTGGAGAAAGCAAAGAAAAAAAAGACTTCAGAAAAGAATGTATTTTGTTGAGCATGATCATACTGAAGGAAATAGTTTTTCCCCTTTTTAAGGGTGAAACGTGGTAAGTGGCAAAGTCTGACACATGAGGGCGCTATAACACAATCTTACAAGCTACACAAAGACACACTTGCTTCATTATCACCACACTATGGAGAATAACATATTACTCAAACCTCATTTCTTTTATGCAGCTGCCGTTCTATAAATAGTTTGTAGGCCAAAGGCCCCGATTACCATAATCCAGGCAACATAAAGGATGACGTGATGCTTCCTGTTCACTCACCCGTCTCATATAATCTGAGGTTGACGCTAGGGAAGACCGTTAATTCACATGTGTCCAGGGAAGACCTCATACTAACTAGGGCATGATAATGAGAATAGTATGATCCCAACTCAAGGGTAAACAGCCATTAATGCTCCAGCTGTAATGTAGGGAGGCAGTGATACTGACAAACCATTCTGACAGGCTGGAGAGGAATCATAAAATAGAATTCAGTTTCATGTTTAAGATAACTGGGTTAAATTTTATGGATTTTTGGCTCATGCAAGTTTCAATAATGAGGAAATCTGGACTCGTACCAGTTTTCATCAAATATGACTGACGAGCTTAGCTGATCTTGTTCGACTCATCTTCAGAAGTGGTTCATTTTAAAATATGAAAATAGCTACAACCATGTTGCAAAAGAGGCAACATTTCCTCCCTAGTGCGGTTACCAGTGATTTAATTAAAAATAACCATCTGAGTAGCTCCCAAACAATTATATTTTAATTTCACATGAAGTTAAGGAGTAGATCTAGATATTTATTATAGAACTTATTAAAACAGTGAGTTAATGTTGACAAAGCAGCACATGAACAAAAAAACCTTGAGAAACCTTTGTTGTCTAAAACCACAACTGCGTTCCCTCGTACTCATGCAAGAGATACATGCAAATTGTTTTGTGTGTGTTTCGCACCAGCCTGAAATTCCACCTCATTACTGACGCACAGTGAATCCAATGCGCTGTCTTACACGAACCAGAGAACACAGGAATGTGGAAGGTCCAATCAAAACACAAATGACAAGGACACAAATTAAAGTGTGTGTGTGTGTGTGTAAGGCTGATTTTGTTGCAGGCCTCAGCTACCAGGGGGGAAATGCTGACACTGATACAAATACTCAGATTTCTGGGAAGTGACACAACCACAAAATGCTTCTGCATAACCTTTATGCTTGTAATACACAAGTATGTTCACGAGCAAACCAAAACAAAGAGTCTAATGGTTGCTAGGCAATGGCAATGGGAGAATGTGATATGATTTAAATTTCAGCAGATGGTCGGCAATGATGCTGGTTTTTTAATGAATTCCACCTTGTGTTTGTGATTAAATTTAAAAAGCCACCAACAGATGCATCTGCATGTTTCTTTATCCAAACCGTCACAGTGAACATGAGCCTTCACTCCCACTCACCCAGACTAGCGCTATACTGGTTTCAGCCACATGGAAAAAAATAAAAAGACGTAACCATGGTGACAATAACACCATTTGCGCCATTACCTCTAAAAATCATGCTACACGACAAATTTTAAAAACGTGAAGTGAGGCATATGTCGTGTCATAATCTTCCAAAAACCGAGACTCAGGTGCTCAGAGTATTAGGGACAGAGGAGCTCAGGGGGTCTCTTGGCCAAAAGAGGCCAAACAACAGGGGCTGGTTCCTCAATAGTAAGGAGCTTAATCTCCTAGTTAATTAACATTTTGTGGATGAATTAATGCACCAACAAGTACACAGCCTCCATTGATAGAGCATCAAAGAGAATTGCAGTAATTGAGTAGCAACTTCATTTAAATTATCAATATTTCGTCTTAAAAAAAAAAATGCTGCTCCAAACTCCATTCCTTTTTATGTCCGACTACAGACTCAGAAGACAAACAGAGAATACACACCCATCAAGGAAAGAGGGAATAGACATTATGCAAAAACTTTGCATCAATATGGAAAACTTTACAACATCCCTGAGTCTTACCGGGTGCAGGTGGTGTGTGGAGGGTGACCTCAGGGCTGTAGGGGCTGAACATGGAGTTCCTGCAGCTGCGAACCCTGAAGGAGTACAAGCTGTCGGCCTCCAGGTCGCACACAACACTGCTGGGACCATACACCCTGTCTGTCGGCCTCCACACGCCGCTGTCCTCGCCATCCTCTTGGGACGGGGACTGGCTCGGGCCTCCAAGTCTGGAGAAGAAGAAAACAGTTTAGAAATTTTAAAATAATTCTCAAATAGCTTTTTGATCTACTTAGTCCTCCAGATTTATTCCTTTACAGCTGCTTTTTAGACATGCACTGAATATGAAAATCTCTGGGCCCACTCCTGTGGACATCCTCCCAAAAATCACATCTTAAAAACTATTAACACCCACCTGCGGTACTCAACCACGTGGTGATCTGTTGGCAGGTGATCATCGGAAAGCCTCCAAGAGATTGAGGCCTCGTTATAGACTCTGCTATGGGACAGGTCAATCAGGGGGGGGTCTGGAACTGGAGGAAAAAGAAAGTGCATGAAGTTAAGAAAACCAGGGAAGGCAAGACTCAACAAAAGCGTAGCAAGTTAACAATCAGACCTGTGTGTGTTTTGTCCAGGGTTATAACACATGTCAGAGATTAATACTGAACAACTAATTTGTGGTAATACCCAAGTGTAACAGACCTCATGCATAATCGGAAAAACTACAACAAACAAGGGAATTTCAGTAAAAACTCTTGTGTCTCAATCATGCTAAGTTCAATGCTGCAGCTCATTACCTTGGGATTGAAGGAAATAATGCACAGTAAGTGTGATTCGATTCGTCAGGATCAGGACAATGGACAGGACTGTCTTGCATAATGGAGCCTGTTAAGAGGTTTTCACAGACTCTCTGCCAGGAAATGCACTTTGTAAAATCACCCGCAGCACCAGCACCACCTCTCTCCTCTTCTGTCCCACTTTCGCTTTCTTACACTGCACTTTTTCCAACACATTTGTCTTTTTCTTCTGCAGTTGTAAGTATTTCCCATGAAGCCTCAATCTGCTGAGCACTGACTTAACATTCATCTACTGTATCGTCATTCCTCTTACCTCATCAATTACTGGTCTCACAGCCTCAACTCGTTTTTTCTCCAGAAACACAAATCACATCACTGCAAACATTAGTCTATTTAAGATGAAGACATTTTTCTGCGCACATCTAACAACCCCCCTGTGATAATTCCTTCCCTCATCTCCTTCCTAACAATTTCCTCTCTTCATCTTTCTATATTCCCATTTCCTCCCACTTCTAAAGCTCTTTTCATTACTCATTTTCCTCTATAGACTCGTTCCTCCAGTGTATCCTCACTGCTGCAGAGTTTCCGAGCCTTCACAGTCACTTCACTAATCCTCAGTCTCCAAAGTCTGTTTCTCCAAAGAGCAGCCCTCTCCTTCACGTGTCCTTTGGCAGTCACGTTGGTAACATATTATAATGTGCAGATATATTACAGAGAGTATGTTATTCTATAATACATTACAAAATTACTTGGACTTGGGGTGACGAGAGCATTCTGAATAGCTGCCTCTTCCTCTGGACTTTCCACTTTCAAATCCCAAAACTCACCTCTTCAAAACGACTTTGTGTCACTCACAATGTTGTTTTTAATATAGTATTTCTCTTAGTCGTTCTTTTTAATCCCTTTTAATCCGTTGTCAAGTGTCTGAGTTATTTTTTAGCATTTTGCAAAGGGGGATTGTTGAAAAGGTGCCGTAAATCAATTCTATCTCCAACTTAATCTTTTTTATCTCTTGACCATTGACCTACGTAACTGTTCCTTACAAATAATCTATTAAATTAAATCTACAAGGCTTTTTATATTTCCTCCATCTCAACCTCTGCATCAAGAGAATTGAAACTTGAACAGCACACAGGAAAGTGCATCCCTCCGCAAAGGCCCAACAGTCACCTTAAATTAAATCAAACTGTACCAAATTTGTAAACTGTTAGCAGGATTATGCAAATACTACTGAACAAACTAGCAAATGTTGTGTTTGTCTCTGTTGCACAATGCACTTTTCTTATTAGTTTGTTAGGGAGGTATTTAGCATTTTTACAAGGGGAATGGATTAAGTCACCTTATGTGCTAAACAAGCTCTAGAATTAGATTTTCATCTCTTGACCATTAAAAACTCTGCTGAGCAAATAAACTACAAAATCTAATTTTCTGAGTAAAGACTTTCATTCCTTTCATCCTAATCCCTTCAACAACAGATTTAAGATCCTGTCGTCTGTTTCAGAGTGAAGTCATTCACGCCAGTTTCCAACAGATGGACCCAGAGGCCTGGACCAAGTGGAGCAGTCAGGCCTCCAGCACAGCAGGCCGCAGCCCCTCAAGGTTCAAGAAAAAACCCATCACTATTGAGCCCATACATACAGCACCAAGATCAAGTTACACTGCAGTGTACAGTCTCCTCTTGTGTTCATTTTCATCCCTCTGCCCCGTTTGGAACTGTGACAGAACAGAAACTACATCATGTGTTGTCGATATAATCTGCCCAAACTCATTGTATCCTGTGCGAGTGGAAAACGGATAACAGAAGAGCTTTTCTCAGCAGACTTTTTGGGGAACCTCCAACTTGAAAGTGAACCACAAATGGGCATTTACACTTGACAGCACAGCCTTTGAAAAAGCTCTTGAGAACAGAGCATTAGGGTCAGATCCCGCAGTAGGGCCACAGCTGGGGGAACATGGGAGAACACAATTGCAGTGTTGTCCGAGAGAGGAAGGGATTACGCACAAAAACATGGAGCAGCTGTAGCGACGAGTGAAATTCAATAAAGAAAGTATTATCAAAAAGATGGCTGGCATTGTTAAGACTTGGCGATGGAAAATTATGTTTTTTTTTCTATGACACTTGGGCAGGAGACATGGACAACAACAGAACGAGGTTTACATTCAGTTCAGACACTGGACAAAACATAAATGCGTTTCCAGTTTCCTGTATAATGGTTTTATCAGGGCTTAGGGGCACTATCGTAAAACTCTGTAGTGGTTCTTCACGGCTGCCAGGACTTCAATGAAATCACTGCAGTATATGAATGCCCCCCCCTGCTTCTCTTCTACTCTCTCTCTCTCTAAACTCATACTAAGAGCATCATTAATTCCCGCAGGCCACTTAGATTAAAGACACTTCAATATGGCTGCCACCCCACTCGACTGCTGCATACAGCACTTTCCCAAAAAGGAGGCCGCAGTGATTCACTTAGGATCTTTTTTACATGAAAAAAAAACATTTTCTCCAGGAAGGGCATTATGAGAGAATCAATATGCAAAGAAGCAAACATGGTGACTATTCAAGCACAAGATGAGGACTGACTAAATTCATTATTTGGGTTTTAATCATGATGGTCAATTCGGGATATTGTCAAATAGAATTAAGTAGCCTAAAGATTCGAACATGCAAATTTATTTTCACACATTCAATGTTTGACAAAAATGGACATGAGAATAAATGATATATCAGTTTCATATCATACACATAGCAATTAAGTAGTAAGACGATTTACTCCCTTTAAATCCGATAAGCAAGTTTTACACAATGTAAAGGCATCTTGTGTCCTTACTTATTATATCAAACTTTTATTCACGTGTCCCCTGAATATTTGATGCTTCAATGACTTCAATTCCCTTATAAAGATTTTAAAATCCTATTTTTTTCCCCCATCTTTTCTCTTCACTTTAAAATTTGGGCTCATAGCAGATTCACTTTCAATCCATTAAGAAATAACCTTTTTTCTTGAACATAGTTAAATTAAGGCAGCTCTTTCCTCAAACCATCAGCTCCCCTGTCACTTTGATATCATGATTTTGTTTTTGATGAGTCACTCAGAAGGAACAGACTCATGGAGCCTGTGAGATGAAGCTCACATCACTGATTTTAAACAAACTAACAGTGGGCTCTCCGGCGAAGCAACAAAAGGCCACAGCTCACGTTACTCTCAGCTTTGTTTGTCACCAACGGCAACAACTGTCAGTTCGGTTGCATCCACTGGGGGGGGTGGCTCTGAGCCAACAGAGACCTCAGGTTCATCTCAGACATTTAAACTCTCACATATTCACATGTTTTTGAAGGATAAAGTCTGGAAGCAAAGCTGCTGCTCGACACTTTACTTTGACACTGACCAGCTTATCACTCGCACTGATGAACTGAAAACAACCCTCAACTGTTATCGACTCGCTGCGACTGAAAGTGTCACAACCCACTGTTGGAGCAGTATTGACTATCATTGTGTCGCCACAGTCACATGAGCCACACTGAAGGGATTAGAGGTATGAAGATATGAAGTCACTGACAATGCATTGTTTTTTTTAAATAGGTCCAGTGGATCATCTTGCTCCGCTTTAACTAATATAATGAAAATAGATGTATATATTAAGTATATCTCCTAGTATGTAGAATTCTCCAGCTATAGTTTAGTATATACATTAAATTAGAGCCAAGTTAAAAACAGTGATCATCTGCATTTTGACCATCAATTGCAACATGTGCATCAGTCCAGCTGCTTCATGACTCGTATCAAAGATCCTCGCCTGTAGTGATGTTTCCTCTGATCGTTCAGCGACGCTCTGAGTTTATTGATTCTTTTTTTTGAAATCTAATCGATTATCTGCAAACCTTTGATATTTGCTCGCTGAAGCTTTTCATTGATTATTTGTTGTTGCATATGCTGTTACATTTTTTAACCCAACAAGAACTTTAGACTTCACAAATCAGAGCTTTTTCTTCAAAAATAATACAATTTAAAAGTAGATTCATTCAAGTAAAATTAAGAGTTCACAAAAGGAAACTATGTTCCATCACCTGACAAACTATTAAAATATACATAACCGTTTTTGGCTTTATAAGATTTCTGACATTTATGTAGTATGATGACTCATATCATCACATCATTGAGCACATGACGGTTGCTGCTCCTGAAACATCAGTTGGCTGCAAACTGCTCATTTTCCTAAGTCTAATATAGCGAGAAATTATTTCTGTATTTTATTTGAATGTAATATGGCAGTGTGCCAGAGCAATCAGAAACGTGTGCTTTGTGTCTTCCCTGGGAACCTTCTACCTGAGCAGACCTTTACACAACAAGCTTTGTAAATCAGCAGACCAGAACAAAGCTGCACAGAGCTTTAAAATCCACTTTGACTATATCCAGGATTCTACCCGTTTATCCAATTTAGCTGGTGACAAGACCTCTGACCTTTTAGCACAGCACAGTTCACACTTCACAGGGTTGTGAATGTGAAAAAAACTGCTTATTATAGTCATATTGTCACATGCTAAAGAGAAAGAATAACAGTTGTCAAACCTTTTGGAATGTCTGAGCTGTGTATGATACAGCCACATTTTACCATGGTCCAAAGGACATGTGAACAAAGGCTGCATCCTAATCTTCAGAGCTTCTTGTTCATTTTCATCTCGCACCATTTCTCTGAAATAAAAAGAAGTCATACCTCCACCAAAGCACATCTCTTTGAGCAGAGTCTCTTCTCTGGAGGTGTCCAGCACAAACTCATCGAAGCAGGGGTCGGCAGCAGCGTGGAAGGTCCTCAGAGACTCGGTGGCCTTCTGGATCCTGGAAACACACAAGTCCAACAAAACCTGATGAATCACTGAAAACTGAAAGTTATTTACCAAGGACACAAAAAAGGAGCATTATTCACTGCAGGCAGACTTTTTTCTTTCAAGCATATTAGTTATGTTCCATCATTATTCTAATCAGTCAACTTAATCTTTATTCATTTTGTCTTTCAGAAGTGAAAGAGGATTCAAATCTCTTGAAAGGAGAAAAATAAACGGGCCCCAGTATCATGTCCCGGAGTAAAAAGGCTCTCTGATAATCTAAAGCTGCTAATGGAGATCAATTAGTCAGCTTGGAGCAGAAGACTCTCCATTATGCAGCCCTGAGTGGACACGGCAGCACCAGCCCCTCTTTAACTGCCCTCGAGTTTAGTAACATCAGTGCACGTGGCTTGTTTTATGCTCTGACACACTCCACTTCCTCAAACACGTTATCAGATTGATGGTCAACACTCAAACTGAACAAATCCTAATGAGCAAATCCACTGAGACGCAAGAAGGTCCCACTAATCATGGATGTCATGCGTCACACTCACTCATTCTCTTGGGCCACACCCGTTTTTTCTAATAAATATTGTGATGCTGTTTCCTATTAATTGTCTTTAACTGACTGACTATAAAATGCTCTCAAATTTCAATAAACGTATCGATTTTTAAAGATAATAACGTCAAACGCCAAGCTGTACCTGAGGTGCAGCTGCTTTGCTGTCTGTACAAAGCAGGACTGGTCCGTCTCTTTCAGCACTTCCTGAGCGTAGCCCACCAGACCACTGTTCTCCAACATGCCTTGGTACTCCTCCACCTGGGGAATATCAATACAACACCATTGCATTATTTAATTCCATTCAACCTAACTGCATCTTCTATCCTAGTTACTGCTAAGGATGAGTGATGATGTGTGTATGTCGGAATCAATAGTAACTGAATTAAGTCCTGGTATTTTTATACCTGGGTCTTGAGATGGTTCAGGCGTCGGTTACGAGACTGTTCAATGGATCTGAGCATCTCGGATTTCCTCTCCTGCAGCGTCTCGAACAGACGCTCAAAGTGCTCATTGGCTTGACGCTCGGCTAGTTGGCCATTGTCCTACGAAGAGGAGAGAATAGTGTTATTCATTTGTGCAAAGCAAACAGTCTCTTCGTATATCTCTCCCTGTGTGAATATACTGTCTAAAGTCAGAAATTCTAAGGATGTCTGGAGTGAACTGCTCTGACGTCATTCCACAGAATCTCTATCGTCTCTGACTGGGTCATTTCAACAGATGGATTTTCTTTTGTTATTCTGTTGTTCTCTGCCCTTGCAAATAAAGAAAAGTGTGGATACAGTCAGGGTCAGCATCAAAGTTAAAAAGCAACATAAGCAAATTGAAACCCAAATATGTGTGGTGGAAACTAGTGAACAAAGCCTGTGTTCTTTCCTTTGTGTTTTGCATACGGTTTGTTTAATGCCCTTCCTCATTCGCACACACAGACAGACTGGTTTTTAGAAAGCTAGGTCAATATTTGTATCCAGTAAGAGGTGATCACAGTACAAGGATTAACACACGTTTGTATTCTGCTTTCAACAACCTACAACTGTGTTTTCACAAGGTTGGGTAATACTTCAATTAGAAATATTAATAGAAGTGCTGAGGATTGTCCTTAACAAGGAAGAATAGAGCCCTTTTGAGTGTAAAAGATTCCTTTTGAGTGTAAAATGAACCAGTTATATCTGGGATTTAATACAAGGAGTGTAAATAAAAAAACTAAAAAAGCTCATGACAATAAAAAAGGAACAAGGACACAAAATGAACCAATAAATGAAAAAAAAAATTGAAAATAAAACTCTAAACTCTTAGCATAAAACGTGTGGGATGTAGAGAAGAGGATGTTGGAATGTCGGCAACATGACTTAGCTCACTCACCTCGGTCTGACTGATGAGCAGATCAAGATCAGTAATCTGAGTCCTGACCTGGTCCTCTTTGCTGATGAGGTAATGGATACTCTTGGCCAGCTTCTCCTGGTGGGAGAACAGATGAGCAGCATTGAGAGTGCAGTTGGTTTCACATGGTCTTTATATCTGAAGCACGTGCACATGGACACAGCACCCAGATGACAATTATGTGACTTTTGTACACGATCGGGACTGGAGGGACATCTGTTAATAACAGTGCAAACATAGAAACACCTTTAAAATGTGTTAGTGTAATGAATAGAGAGGGATTTAACTGACCCCTACTTATGTGCTCACATTGCCCAGACATCTGCTCCTACATGACTTAGAAATGTTCCGATAAAATGTTCCCTTCTCAATACCAGGAGTTTGGATTGGCTAATACCAAGTACCAATCTGATACCAGTGCATTTGAAAAAAAAGTGTCACGAATACATACAAAAAAAATGCCATAGAACATCTTTGTTTATCTAGTGTGACAGTCAAAACAAAATAAATAAACTGAAATAAGTAAATCATATATAATAGCTCGAAACTGAAGCACGAGATTACACGCCCCTATTTGACTTGTGTGGCTTTCTAGTGTGAAATATTTCACCAAATTGCTCACATTTTAACTAGTTCATGCAAACTCTACACTACCAGGGATCACTTAGTCTTAGACACTCTAAAAGCAATACTCGCCAGTGGCAGTACATCGCTGCTGCTGTTTTGGAGAGGCGAAGAATATGTGATTTCCAGGGAAAGAATACTGCAGTTTAATCTGGGTTACACTCAGATACTTTAAACATGTGTCTTAGAATCGGTTCATAGGTTTAAGGACTCGCCGATGCATGACACAGCATTGGAGGTAACCAAGCTCGAGCATAAGTCACATGTTTATAATAGTTTTTCTTGGTTCCTTTCTCTCTTTAACTGATTTGTGTCTGATTTGTGTGAATCGTGACAGTGACAGTGCATTTCTGTTCAGAGCAACTGAAACTAAAGTACATTCTGAATGACGAAGGTTTCCAGAACAGTTTTGGACATCTGATACGTCTTCCAACTATTTGAAGATACGATGGCCACAAAATCAAGGGGAACAAATGGCCTCATTAAATATTAAGCTGCAAAGTGTTTAGGTCAACGCAGACCAGCAGCTTGAATTTCAAACACACTCGCTGAACCACCTTACATCAAGTCCACTGAGCTGGAAACGCTCATACAGGGAGATTAAATTACTATTCAACATATGTGACACAAAAACTTCTGTCTTGGATGTTTTTTTTGTGTTGCCAAGTAATGTTGTAGCAACAACAACATCTGACAAGTGCAGACATTAACACTCAACCTGATTGAAATCAATTCCACTGATTGGTTTACCACATGCAAGGCCAATCACTTTAAACCCAGTCATCAAGCCTGGGTTTCAGTTTGCAACAAAGACAGACAGATCCAGTCTTACTCTGTGTGTGTGTGTGTGTGTGTGTGTGTGTGTGTGTGTGTGTGTGTGTGTGTGTGTGTGTGTGTGTGTGTGTGTGTGTGTGTGTGTGTGTGTGTGTGTGTGTGTGTGTGTGTGTGTGTGTGTGTGTGTGTGTGTGTGTGTGTGTGTGTGTGTGTGTGTGTGTGTGTGTGTGTGTGTGTGTGTGTGTGTGTGTGTGTGTGTGTGTGTGTGTGTGTGTGTGTGTGTGTGTGTGTGTGTGTGTGTGTGTGTGTGTGTGTGTGTGTGTGTGTGTGTGTGTGTGTGTGTGTGTGTGTGTGTGTGTGTGTGTGTGTGTGTGTGTGTGTGTGTGTGTGTGTGTGTGTGTGTGTGTGTGCACCAGCACAGGTCAGGCATTAATATTACAGCAAGAGATCAGGGACCAGTCAGTGGGCGTACAGCACAACTACCCCCCTCCCCCCAAAAGGTGTTGTTAAATAGATTAAATATGATGCAACCCTAATCCCTTTGAAGGAAGATATTTAATCATCTCAAAGATCTTTTTTCACTTTCAGATTATTCGATGCACTTCTGCAAACCAATTAACGACTCAACTCCAGAGGATCAGTCTGACTTGAAGGATTCCGTGTGTACACTACAGATATTACTAATATACATAAAGAATGACAACACTTTGTTCTATTTAAAACCTACTTAGTAAAAATCTCAAAATAGTTGTTATTGGCTGTTTGACAAAGGCTGATTTGGCCACAACTCTATGTCAGGCCTTTGTTAACATTGTGTTCAAGCTCAGTTTAATCCTTGTTATCATAAGCCTGTAATGTGTTAGTCATCACAGATAACAAAACAAAGTCCAGTGCATTAAACCGACACCCCCAACACACACACACACACACACACACACACAGTATCTGATCTAAGAGTGTAGCAGTGTCTGATCGTTGCACCTTGAGGATCTTGTAGGCGCTGCTCATGGAGGTGACCTTGTGGTTGGCGTGGGATCCTCCCAGCTTGCAGAGGTGACACACGGGTCGTCTGCAGACCTCGCAGTACATGTTCACCTTCTCCATCTCGTGCTCCGGACACATGAGCACCTGGGATATGCAACAGACCAAGAGAGTTCGAATTAGACCAATAAATGCATAAGCACATCCGCTTGACCCCAATGTTTGACAGCACAGATCTACTGCATGTGAAACAGGAAGATGGTCACAACTTTAAAAGTTCCCAGACAGTTTTCTGTGAGCCATTTCCTTCCGTGTCTAATAATAGAATTTAAAATCAGCACTTTTTTTACTGCTGGACTTGAGACGGCCATTTGATCAACAAAGGAAATGAAACAGAAACGCAAAAGAAAGCAAGCAGGTCAAGTTTCCAACAAGACTTGGAAGTGGATCAATGAATCAGAGCTGCATGATCACTTGGACGGACAGAAGACGCAACATTATATTATAATATAATAATTCCGTTGATTTCTCAGAATAATTTGTGAGTCTTGTTGAAAAAACAATCTTGTATTTTTGGGAGACTGATATTTATAAGTGTATGAAATTAAAATCTCCATCTAGTGAATTTAAATGTAGGTTTCCTAAGCAGACTGTTGGGCTTGGCGGAGCTTTCTGCTCTATTGAGTATCATTCTAGTTAGATTATGTAAGGTGGGAACATTTGCCCTAATTTTCTACTGTCTTCTACAAATCTTTATCTTACTTTATTTAAGACTCATGTGACAACCTATCCCTGTAGAAGGTTCACAGTCCAACTTAATGAACATAATTAGTTAGAGATAACTATTGAAAAAGAAGTTCAGTAAGGATACTTGCCTTGGGCCTAAAGTTTGTGGTGGGGCCGACATACTCGTGCTGAGCTTTGGGTGTCCCCCAGGGGTGGTGCAGCTTGAAGCACTCGTTACAGTAGCTCGCCTTGCAGTCCATGCAGCTCTTCGTCGCCTCCTGCATCTGCGGAGGCTTGCAGATGTTACACATAATCGCCACTGCAGCACGGGCGGCCTGGCGGTAGCGCTCAACGATGCTCTCCAGGGTGAAGTTACGGAACAGCATGCTGATGCCGCGCTCGCCGAGTTCGATGTCATGCTGGCAGCCAGGGCATGGGATGGCGGTGACCCGGGGAGTCACTGACCCTCTGCGCCACCCTGGGGATGAGATAGAGCCTGGAGAAGAGCCAGCAGAAAGTGGAAAAAGTGAGAAAAGAGAAAGGGCAACATTTCATAGCCTTGAGTCACCCAGTTTCTAATCTTGCCTGAGGCTCTTTTGTGACACGTGAACAACAATGTTCTTTGACTTCAAATTAAAGTGAAGGAAAAAATTCTAAGAATCTAACATGGGCAGGGGAAAATATGTTCAACTGGGCCGAGTTTCACATAAGCAGCATTACATCATTGGCGTTCACTTAAGGAGAGAAAGCCTTTGATGGCCCGTTTTTAAAATGTCACGCTTTCACCAATAGAGCCTCAGCATGTCTCCCTTTGTGCTTTATTTCCATAATGACCACTACTCAATAAGAGACGTGGATGTATGGAGCAAAACACAAGTTCAGGCAACAGATCGAGCAGTCGTCATTCAGGGGTCCAGGAAGAGAGACAATCCAAGTACTGGGGAAGAATGAGGAGTGATGAGATACAGGGGTAGTCATGGGGAGGATAGCATCCTTGGAGCTAATAGGGACTTATGAGAAATCTATTTTACATTTCATGTCATTCAATGTTTTACACGAGTAGTACTAAGTGCTCACAATGATCTGGACAAATGAAATGAGTCTAGTTGGTTTTTTTAAATGGATAAGAAAATAAAAATATGACAAACAAGCATTTTTTTAAATCAAGCAAAATGAATGAACTTGAAGTAGAACTCAACCAAAAGTTTGAAAAAATAAAATTCAACTATTATCTCATGTCCAGTTCAATGCACAAACACTTATATTCACAAGACGACACAACTCCTCTTAAAGCAACGCTGCTTTAAAGAGTCTACCACATGATTGTGCTCGTTACTGATGCAGCAGCAGCATCTTAACAAGGCAGCAACATGGGGACACGAGGTGGTTACACAAGGTCACATCACAGACGCAAGCAGGGTCTGTAAAACACTGATCAGACATATAAAGCCAGCACACGCAGAAAGAAAAGGTAAATAATAAGGCTTCACGTTTTTGGGGGACAGGGGAACCGAGGAGTGCTGGATTTATCTCAGTTTTCAAGCCAGTATTTCCACTCCGTTTCCGAGGACCTGAAAATTAAATCAAACACTCCTCAGGTAAGCGAAGATACGTTACAGCTACTGCACTGCAAAACAGCACTTTGCAAAGGTGCAGCAGAAGGGAAAAGCAGTGGCAGAACAGCAAACACATAAACTGCGTGATGTGAGAAACCATGTGCATGCCGTGTGACGTGAGCAGAACTGAAGATTGTGACGGACAGCTTACGACCTGGAGGATGAATCCGTCTGATCTGAGAATAAACTGCACTACTGAGTTTGGTTTGCCCTTCCTGCCTGAAGGCGAATGTAAAAATTCAGGTGTAAGGTTATGATGAAATTAATCTGATGATGGTGATGAGGGTGACATGGTCTTGTTAAGACAAGTGAAGTCACTGGATGAGAAGAGAAGCCTCAGCATGTAAACCAATGGATGATGAAGCCAGTTTCTAACCTGGTGAAGACGCCTTCACTCATGTGCGTGTGGTGTTGGGACTCAGCACAGTGAATCAGACTCTGTGGTCAGAACGGCAGGTGTGAGCAAGGAAGAAGCAGACAGATGCCTGCAGCAAAACGTGTATGTGTGTGTTGAGTCGATTTTGTGGAGCTGCAGAGGGAGGCAGAGTCAAAGGCAGAAACTGACGAGTCATTGCAGAGCTGCTGCGCTCTGCCTGTGTAAAAAGGGCTTGGCCTCTCCCCTGCACACGTCTATAAAGACACAGTTTGATGATTCATCTGATGTAGCATTTAATTTTCAGTCATGACAGAACGAACACTACATTTACACCAATATTCAGACCATTGATCGTATTCTGAAGAAGACATTATTTTGATTATGATGTTTACCAGGTCTGTTAATAGAATAGGCCATTAATTTTGCTGTTTAGATGCCACAGGATATAGTCTGTGATTATGACTCAGGTCAGTACGTCCACTGCGTCATTCAAACTAAGGATATGTGTCATCAAGTAGATCACTGTCGACATGTCGATGTTGCAAAATGCTGTATAAAATTAAATAGGAGTTTATGATTCAATTAAGATGTGTACATGTCTACATAATGCAACTAACGAATAGTTAACGTGTCTTAATTTGAATATTGTTTATTCTGAGATTGATATTATTCTAAATTTAATTTACATGGTAAACCGTCATCATCGGGTTAATATCAGAATATTGGTGTCAATGTGCCTAATAGAGTTCCTACGTAAATGTGATTAGATGTCTGCACAACTAACTGAATATTTTTATCAATACTTAAACTGAATATTAAAAATACTTGTTGTCCACTTTATCATTGAATTATTTTTATTTCTAAAGCATAGATAATCTATGGCATGCGTTTGTTTAGGTGTGTTATTAGATGAAACATTTGTATTAACATTATCTTCTCCAGAAAATGGTTCCTTATTTCTAATACAAATATCAAATTTGAATCTAGCGTTAATTTAAATCGCTGAAAGGCTGGAGAATGATGAATCAGATACAGCTTAAAATTACAATGTGACTCATCTTATTTCATTGTTTGCTTTTATAGGTAATAGGTGGGTCCTAGAGCCAGGATTATTTCAGGAGATGCCACATAGACGCTCCTCTGTGCTTTAAAAATAGAAGATAATGAAAGTCTTTAAACATCCACTGAGCATGTCAAACACAAGTTGATGCATTCAGGGCAAAAAGAAGAAACTGTACTTAGTATTGTTTTAGTTGGACAGCAATCTGACACCTTCAATTCATCATGAGCAAAATGATTAAAGACGCTGAAACAGGTCTGAGCTCTTATAAACTGTTTCTCAAACAGCGATGATTGTTAAGTGAAGCGCAAACAGCAGCCTGAAGCCTCAAAGATACCAATCAGAAAAAGCCAGTTAAGAATCTTAGCAAGCCCGAACATATTGTAGGTTTTCCCTCAGAGTGTGTACGTGAGTGTAACTCCGAAACAGAGACCTTTAGTTCTCCGTCGCTATAAGGCTGCTTTAGTTGCCTTCATGTTTTACTAAATGAATGCAAAGCTTAGCTATAGTGTGCAAACACAAACACGTACCACTTCAACTCCTAGGAAACATCCACTTTGAAAAAAGAGTCCTTTCACTTGCTCCCTGTCGAGGACTCTAACTCCCATTAACTCTTGCTCGTCCTTCTTTCCTCCATCCAGCTCTTGTTGGCCTCCACATATGCTGACACATGCTTGAGGGTTTTTACTGTTCCTCCCTCTTCTTCTTTTACTGCTTTTATTTACCATCTTGAATGCCAAAGTTTTGCCAAGAAAATGGCAGATGAGAATTGCCTGAAGCATTTGCCTTCCCCCCCCCCACCACCATCTTTGGGAATCTGGATTTCGATCATTTTAATAAATCACTCAACTTTCATGCTCAGAGGATGTTTTTTGAAAGTGGCACATGCCATTCTGCTATAATTACCTAGAATTAAGTGTTTTACAAAAGCTTAGTCTTCTTTTCAACTTGAGATCCAGTAAAAACAATAACGCTCGTGAAAAGAAATCGTTTTATACCCAACAGGTGGTGTGAGTTTGTATGGTCGTGTTGAGAGGGCTAAAGTAGACTAGGTAGAGAAAAGGGTAGAACCAAACTAGGGTTTCACAGGGGTTCTGGTCACACTGTACTCACTACAGCTATTCAAAACACGGAGCCCGCGTCTACCTCGACTTCCAAGCGACCTTCGCACTGTGGCTGCAAGCAATGAACAGAGAAGTGAGGTGAGACCAACAAGAAAAATGAAACAATGCATAACGTGGAGTGAGGTGTGAAACCATTTTTTTTGAAAAACATCATGACACTGGAGAAAAAGAAAACTGAAAGGTAAAATAAGAAAACTTGCAGTTCCAAGTAAAATACACAACAGTGTGATTAAAATACATACAGTCAGTGATGAGTACAATTAACCCTTGACTTGTGCATTAACACAATCGATGTTGGAGCACAAAGCCATGAAACAAAAAACAGCAATTAACAGGTTTTAAAGAAAACTGGTTTGGAAAAATTATTGCAATAAAACATCAGTTTGTATTAAAGGAATAGTTTGGCATTTTGGAAATTCAGTTATGTGAGAGTTAGATGAGGACAAAACCACTCTGTCTGTACACTGCTGAAGCTAGACCCGGGAGATATTTGCTTAGTTTTTAAATTAGCATCAAGACTGGAACAGCAACTTTGGCTCAGTCTGAAGGTGAAAACATCCCAGCAGCACTGCTACCGGGCTTTTAGAGTTCAGTGTTGGATTCACTAAAGTGATCCTCTTGAACATGCAGCTTTAGCCTCAGGCTTTAATCATGATAATGTAGGTGTGGTCATCAAGTGCACATTTAAGGCTCCTATACATGTCTTGAAACAGTTCAACTGGAAATATTAAAGTTACAGGTGATAAACGGGTTGGATATCTAATGGAAATTTGGTTTGTTTTGAATAAAACTACATTCATGCTCATACATTTTAAATGGCATTTTAAAACTAAAACAACCATCATGCAGAAAAGCCTTTTAGCTACGTAGATATTCACTTGACCAAAGCTGAAGCTTTTAGGTGATTAATCAGTAGATGTTGTTACGTGTGCTGTGAATGACAACGATACGTACATGAGTGGTAACAATCTTTAAACGTTGAAAGCATAAGCATATTTGCGAAAATGCCAAACTGTTCCTTAATGAACTTTCACCAAATTAAAAGTGCACTGGTCAAGGATTAGCTGTACGTAAATGCACCATGCCCCGTTTGAGCCCCACTAACATAAAAGATGGAGTTAATGGAGTTTCAGTGTGCTTCCCCTGTCCCAGCACAGCAAGGCTGGTCCAAGCTGCACACTGATAAATATAGCCTTAAGTCTTTTCTGTCTCTCTCTTCACCTAATCCCTCATTCATTCCCAACAGTCAGGTTGTGTCACCATGACTACCAGTGATCCGATCTCCCAGTGTTATATATACAGTCTATGAGTGTTAAGGGCGGTCGGCAGAATTGCTTTGGCGTTGAGATAAGGTTAACAATGTCCTTCAAAAGCATCTTACATATTCTTGTGCTTTATAATCTGCTCAGTAAATGCACTTAACAAAAAGGAACAAATTTGCCTTATAATCCCAAAGGGAATTCCAGCTGTACATGATCCTTTATGAGTTCATGGTAAAGGACTGAGCCTGGAGACACTACATTAAAATCAAGTTCAAGTGACAGAAAAAGATTGGGCATCAATTTACATGAAGCCCGAGTACAGGAGCTGCCCTTGTGCACAAACTGGCGGGAGATTTGTTTACTCAAAAGCAGGATTTGATTATTTCCTGAGTCAACAGGCGCAGTCCTGCCAGTGAAGAATGAACTCATTCAGGTTGAAGGGGGGTGAGTCTGAATGAGAGAAGCTGTGTTTGAGAGCCCAGTCGCTGTGGTTCTGAACCCTGGCTGAATAGCTCCCGTCACTGTACTCTGGGGATCTTTTCAGCCTCTGGTTCACATTCTCAGTGTTGCTCCCAGGTTACTTGGCGTCCCAGTGAAATGATACCAGGTAGCACCAAATCACTTGCTGTGTCCCAAATCCATACTAAACAGTAGTGTATGTGCTAGTTTGAAGTAACACGATTTTTACTCACAAGAAATTATACAATGCTGGTTTAATTGTGCATACAGATTGCAGTAAGTATATATTGTTAGTTTCCCAGTATGAAAACACAAAGTCAAAATCTGCTAACAGTAAGTGTAGTATGGATTTGAGCACTTAGAACCTAAAAATGTTAAAAATAAAACATTTAAAGTCAGTGATATAGCAGCTATTTGTGTCCCACTTCCATTGGACAAAATTATATGCAGCATCTACAAGACTAAATACTAGTATTGCTTTTCCACAGAGAACAAAATGGTTTAGAAAAAAGTTGCTATGTGTGCAAATCACCAGCATAAAATGCCAGTAAGAGCTTTTGTGCATTGCAGTGCAGACTAACAGTAAACTCCAAATCATGTTTTTTAGCATGCACACTGTACATTATACATAATTTTTTTCCCTTTCCAGTAAACATAATCTTTTTAGGATTAGTACGTGGTATGGAAGTTGGACACAGCTCTGGGGCCTCGTGTATAATCTCTGCAATACATGGACACAAAGTTTGGATCTCTCAAAACAAACAGGAGAATGTTCACCTGTACAGAAACCCTGGCTAGTTCTAGTGAGAGGTAACTCTTTCAATTGTTATGGACGTGGTCAAAATCTCATATCAAATTCCATGCTCCTGACACCTATGGTCAGTTGTGGAGTGAACCGCAGCTGTGGAAATGCCACAATGTCCCAGGCTTCTGAAAGGATTGGCAACATGAATAAACTGGCTCCTTTTCCCCTCAACCATGTTAATGAGGCTAAATTATCACCATTGTTTGAACAAATCTGCAGAAACGTCAAAAAGCATCAATTAAAAAAGCATTATTGCAGAACAGAACAATTATACACTGCACTGGAGACACTGTGGTGGCTAATACAGACACACTTTCAGATCGTCACTACCTAAACATATGGATTGTGTAAATTAGCAAGTCTTTAAATAAATCAATGCACATTCAGAAACCTCCATGTTTGTGTCAGAAATATGAATATTCTTGCTTTTACTCTCAGTTGTTGCCACGGTTCACCCCAAGAAACATTGATCGGCCGACTCGCTCCTCTGCCTCAACATTGAAAAGGTGCTTTGCATCGACTATCTATCCTTGAACGTGGGCGTGAAGCAGGCCGAATGGGAGGCTAATCCATGGGCGCACGTTTCTAGGAGGACTGTTATTTATTACACTTTTAGAATTGATCCTATGCACCATTTTATAAATGAGGCCCCTTATAAAGAACATCTTTAGGGAAACGTCCTGTTAACCAAAGCTCTCAGAAGAGCAGCACTGTACCTACATGCTATTTAAGGTTAAGACATGAACCTGCTGAAGCTCGGCTGCAGCAGCGCCATACGCTTTGCTGATAACTTAAAAATAATGTGACAAGTTAATTTAGCAAACTGTCCACCAGACCAGACCAACCAGACTAAAGATCAAGTGGAAATGATAGACACTTCTCTCTCTTCTAAAAACATTTTCCGATGAATCCATAAGCCCCTGCATGATTGAGAGTGGTATTTGATGCCCCTGGGCCACAAGAGACAGACAATGGAGACAATCAGGCTTTGAGGGAGCTTGTGAATATGTCTTTTCTCCCGGTAGACAAAAGTACAGCTTGTCCAGTTTGTCTGCTGGCTCATTAATAAAGCCTGTAAAAACAGACGGGATTGAAAGAAAGTTACTGACTGACAATGTCATGCCTGAGAGGTAAAGTTATCAAATCATCTAATGTGTGCTGGAGTTTATCTAGGACAGGAGGGAGGAGGGGCGGCGTCTGCTCTGCAATAAAACCCAGACCTCATACAACAGTGCTTTTTTAGTCTTGCTCCATTTCCATGAGCTTAGTCATAGGCAACCCTACATTTGCATTAGCTATAGGTTCATGAAAATATATTTTTCACAGTGTCACTACCTATTACATTTCTGGGGGAACTGAGAATAGCCTTCAGTTCTTACAACATATTTTCTTATATGAGAGAATGTTTTTAAAGCTCCCTCTCTATAAAAGGTCATATCCAGGATCAGCCCACTGAAACCTGTTGAGAGCAGCAGCTGAGATGACATCAGAGCTAAAAAACTGAAGCTGCGGGAATTCAGAGGAAGACAATAAAACAGGAAGCTGACATTACTGACATAAAACTACAACTGCCTTTGTCTGAAGCGATCGCAAATGGCTACAGACCCGTTTGATAGATGCACTTCCTGTGACGCAATAGCCTGATTATTAGCTTCCATCACCTCATGTAACACACCTTAAGATAGTCGGGCTGACGGCCCACAGTTCCTGCTAATGCTTCAACACACCAGTGTGAAATGCTTTTAACCTTGGAGGATCCTGGTCCCTGCCTGCACCAATCTGTTCACAATAAAGCCCTGCCTGCAAAGACCACACTTTCAGAGGGAATAAATGTTTTGTGCTTCCTTACCCCGAGACCCACCTGATCTCACAAGCCTGTCCAGCCTCTCCATGGAGGGGGAGGGCACCCTGGACCTGGGGCTGCCCGGCATGGAGCACTCGGAGCCGGCATCGAAGGAGTCGTCATAGTTCAGCTGCAGCAGCTCCCTGACACACTTGTGGCAGACGCTGTGCTGACAAGGCAGGATCAGCGGGTGGGTGAACAGCTCCTTGCAGATCGGGCAGATCAGCTCCCTCTCGATGTTTTTGATCGGCACCTGGTGACGGAGATGTGGTTAGAGAAATGTGTTGCATACGCCCGGCTAGGTCTGGGCAATAAAGCAATATGAGCTAGAGTGGAAGTCAGGAGAGCACAAACCTCTGCTAAGGCCCAATAGCAAATTCAAATCAAGCTGCATTGCACTTGTCGATACCACCCCCCCTAACAATGTAAAAGAAAGTGCTCAAAATCCAATGCTGGATCCAAACCAAAATCCAAAGGGTTTTTCCCTGACTCATGCTGCATCCCTCCACCAGGTTGCAGCATAGAAAAACACAGGGCTGAAAACATTTTTAACATAACATATTACAGCATATTATCCAATATATGTTAAAACTACAACCTTCACTCAAAGATCAGTCAACTAAAATAATAAGACATTTATCCTGATGGTTATTGATATCGGCTTAACGTTTTGTCTTGATATCATTTTTGGCCTCATCGTCCAGCGACACTTGTTAAATTGCTTTAAATTGACCCGTCTCCTTTTAAAGAACACAAAGGAGCAGAAGGTGAACACGGGTTTCATTGTTTGGAGGAAGGACACAGCTTTCTTTGATCGTAAGAACAACAACCTATTATTAAATGATCTTTAGATGAAGCTAAAACAGACCTTTTGTCTTCACTTCCAGCTGTGAAACTACATTTTGCTGTGTCAGAGGAGGATAAAAATGGCCTATAACAAAAGAGATGTGTACATTCAGGTGCCACTTTTATTCATTCTGCATTCAATGCAAGTGAGAAAACCCACCGGTGGAGTCCCAACAACATCCATACACTGAGTCTTTACCATGTTTCTAATACATTACATAAGAGCGGATTATGTCGGGCTGAATATAGACTTTAACAGTGAAACAGCAGCTCCAGTCTGGAAACCGTTTGTCCACAGATCCAGGAACAGAACCTGTGGTCACATTATTCAAGGGGCTCATTCCTCTCAGGTGTGAATCCTGCCTGTGTTGGCAGTTTTTAAAACCAGGTTCAAACTTTTTTCCCCCCTTTGTACCACCATTATATTGTATTTTGACAAATTCCAACTTATTTTAAGAAAAATGTATACTGATTTTTTTTTAAAATATTTTGTCCAACACTTTTATTCTACTTTCTAAATCCATTTTATTTTGCTCGTCATTTATTTGAATGTGTCCTTTCTGATTTTAAATAGCTTTCTTTGACTTTTAAACTTAGTTTTCTTGACACCTTGTCTCTTTCTCTTGTGTCTCTGTAAAGTCCCTGCACAGCCCCCCCACTCCACCTGTGAGTGTAACCTGCTAAATGAATAAAAACGTGTCGCACTAATGTGAGAGAAGCGGCTGCACACGTGTTAAAGGACAATAAGCAGAGAGTTGGAGGAAGTTGAGACAGAAAGAGGCAGTTTGTCCTCAGACTGAAACAATGAGTGGACACAGCGAGGAGGACACACAACTCCACAACTCCACCGAACACACAGTCACTGCAACAATGTCCGCACGCAGCTGTGGCTCAACAATGACGAAACCAAACTTTTTGTGTTTTAAATCATCTTCCCCCCATGAGCTCCATGAATCCTCCCCGGCTCCCGCTTCACTTACCGCCGCGGAGCCGCCGCCGCTGCTTCGCCTCTTCTCCGCAGACATGCCGAGGGAGAGAAGTAAAACCTCCCGGGTCCTACACGGAGTTTTCCAAAGCTTATTTTTAGTTTCTGTGTTTTTATTTTGGTTCTCGTCCAAAAACACCAGCGCAACTTCTGTGGGAGCGGAGCCGGAGATACCGACGGGACGGCGGAGGGATTTTAAATAGAGAGACGCAGCTGCTGGGAGAGAGAGGGAGGGAGAGCGAGGGGGAGAGAGAGAGAGGAAGGGAGAGCGAGAGAGAGAGAGAGAGAGAGAGAGCTGTAGTGAATCAGCAGCCCATTCAACACTCACACACTGACAGTCACTCACACACACACACACAGGGGGTGGAAAGACAACAGGGAGAAGTGTGTGAAAGAGAGAGAGAGGAGGAGGAGGAGGAGGGGAGGGGAGGGGGGGTGGTATCCATAGGAACTGCTGCTGCTGCTTTCAAGTGCTCCACGTAAACTAAATTTACGTCTCTAATCCAAAGGGCTTTGCTTCCAACAGGCCCTGGTTTGAATTTGGTCTCTAGAGACGTCAATACGTAAGAAAAGATTGAAGCCTGGAGGGTATTTAAAGATGGACGACATAGCGTTTGCTGCACTAAAGTGGAGGCAAAGCGTCTGTATCGCCCCCTAGTGGCTGTCTGCGGTATGAGTCCTAAATCCCACCTCATGTATAAGAAACACAAACACTTAAACATACAGCAAGTTGACAACAGGCTTCTAATACGACATAATCCATCTTTGTGATACATTTTTTTGATGTGTACCTAAACATGTATATCCCAACCACTAATATGGAGGAGATCAAAACAGACACTGTATGTAAACATGTACACAAGACATGACATTTGCTCTCCTAAAGTGAAGCCAGAGCATCAAGATCGCCCCCTGGTGGCTGGCTGCAGAATGGGACATAAATCCAAATTGATATATGTTTACGTTTTCCCGTGTCAGATGAGTTTAGTTGTAATCAGGGGCAGATCTTGGATTTTTCTAAAACAGTGGCCTCAGAAGAGCCCAGATTTACACAGAGGGGCCAAACATGTGTCCAGCATTCAAGCCCAATTCTGGATTCAATAAAGTGCACGTTTAAGTCAAAGCAACACATCCTTAAATATATTTTGAAAATTGTTCCTAGCTCAAATACATTGTGTACTTCAATAAAAGCTAAGGAAGTAAACGTTTTCGGACAAACTGTCATATTTATTGTTTGTATTGTTAGTATGTGACTTGTTTAGATTTTTTTAAAGATCACAGACGGGACAGGGGAACTTCAGGGGAAACTCAGATTTCAGCCAGGGTTTAGTGCCCCCTGGAGGAGTGGGTATACCAGTGGCACTCTGTCTCCACAGCTCCGTCCCTTGATCGTGCGACTCCACGTGACTGAGTGTGATCAGACATCTGTCTCGACCGGTCGGGTTGAAAAGACAGAAATAATGGAGAGAGGAGAGGTGGGTGGAGAAGAGGAGGGGACAGGAATAGATGTGTAACTGTTGTTTTCGGTAGGTTCACTGGTTTAGGTTAGTGTTAGCCTGCTAACATTGCTAATCACCATAGCCTGTTAAGTATGCTGTTATAGTCATAGCGCAATCTATTGCAATTCACAGAGAGGACAGTCGCAAGGTTGTCCTCGATGAATTAGACTGAATGGAGAACACGTTTAAAAGCCATTCTGTGGTACCTCTCAACCACAAGGTCCGATGTCTTTGCTCAAGTCAAAATGGGAGGATTCTGAAAACACTGCTATGTCGTAGGTTGTTTCTCTTGATAAAAATAACAAACGTTGGTAAAAGATGGAATTTTTAACTCTTGTCTCTTGACCATCTTTTGATCTCAAACCTCAATGCCTTCAGAGTAGAACAATGACAATGGGCCTGATAGAACCGTATCAGTACTAAAACTATAAGGTTAAAACATATCGTCTGAAGTTTAACAATAAATCTTTCTTTATATTTATATAAAATGTGGTAGCAATAGGTTTTCAAGAGTCTCTGGTCCAACAGGGAGCATCCGTGCCCGCCCCTCACACAAGGTTTCTATACATAACAAAAGGAGCCTGTGAAAGCTACGACTTCTGCTCACTTTACATTCACCATTCTATTAATGTCTGATCCATTATTAAAGGAGATTTATTATCTATTAGTCACTTGCAGCAGTGGCCATGTAAAGGTCTGCAGTTCATTTAATTGCACACTGGGCCTCCCATCAGGTCAACCTGACAATGTTCGGGTTGAAGAACAAAATGGACCATTAAACGTCTTTTGGGGAGTTTTGGAAGGAAGCTGCAATTAATTTACTTTGTAAATTATAGCTTATAGCGCATAATGAAAGGAGGGAAATGTTTGATCTAACCTACTGGCCCAGACGCCACTGAGGGCACTGCAGACATCTTTCTGTTGAGTCATTTGTTGGCTAAAAACAATGTAAGGTTTCGGTCAATAACAGAGGTTCCATTTAGTTCTAGCTTTCTATCTTTTATCTACTTTCTGCAACTGTTTGCAAACAATCGCTAAACCATCCTTATTGCTCAGAAAAATGTAAGTGTTTGAGTAAAGATTAAACCTTGTTGCTGACTGTGGAATAGAGGCCTGATTCTAATTTTAAAATATCACTGAATTCAGCAACTGTGGCCAGGCCAGTGAATCAATCGTGTGCAAAGTCTGCTCCATTTCTTCATTACACACATGAAACACACACACACACACACACACACACACACACACACACACACACACACACACACACACACACACACACACACACACACACACACACACACACACACAAACACACACGCACACACACACACACAGCACATACAAGCTTGGCTGAATGGGAGCTTGTGCTAGCAGGGGAGCTGCATTTCAACACGTCATGTCAGACTGCAGTAGGTGAAAAGGGTAAAGACCTCCTCCCCATGGAGACACACACACACCTCCTTGGTAACCGGGTGCCCTGCCTCAACTACGCAGCTGCCTCCAAGTGTCCCACATACTGACAAGAGTCTGTGATCCAGCCTGCAGCGCTATCGAACTACCAACACACGCAGCAACCGAAGCCTCTAATTAAACTCTTTATGTTCACGTTTTCTCCTCTTCTAAGAATAGAAGGGAAGCTTATGCCTTAAAGCCATAAAGCCCCGACACAAAATAGAATGGAGAATGGATGAGTCTGTGTAAACCAAAAACCCCCAGATCCTCTTACCACATCGGAATACAGTTAAAGGACGCTAAGTACTTAATAATATCATGTTAAACAATATAACAGCTATAAATATATGCGATTACATCAATGCTGAGGCATAGTGTTGGCATTAATCGAGACCTGCAGCTGACAATAGATTAGAATAGAGCAGAATAGAATAGAAAATAATAGAATAAAATAGAATAGAATAGAATAGCATTGAATACAACAGAACAGAACAATATTACTATAGTATTATAGTATTACTTTATATTACAATGGCCTATGGTGTATAGGCTAAATGGTTGATAGAATTGAAATCCACCTAGTTTAATCATACAATTGAAATCATCTTATAGCATAGAAAAGAATAGAATAGAATAGAATAAAATATGATTTTTTTTGTAGGGTATATTTTTACTTTATATTACAATATAAGCTCATTTAAAATACAGGCTGAATTGTGAATATTTTTCAATGTATTAAATAGGTTTTAACATAATTACAACGGACGAGGCATGCACTTAACTGTTGGCCCTAATATGTTTATAGAATAGAATAGAATAGACTAGAACATAATAGAGTAGAGTAGAGCAGAGTAGAGTAGAGTAGAGTAGAGTAGAGTAGAGTAGAGCAGAGTAGAAAAGGTGTGGATATAGACTCATGGTCATTCAACTGAAAATGACCTCAGTCAGATGATGTTGCAATATCAGAATAAATGCATTAAAAATTCATGTATTAATCAAAGAAGAATACAATAGATTTTCTTAAATAGCCTTTTATGAATGTATATTGTAAATTGAAGCGTATTTAGGTGTAGTACTATCAGAGGCTTGTCCCTAAAACTGTGAGACTATAGACACGTCATTCAACAGAAAACACCCTCAGTCAGATCATGTGACAATATCACAATATATATAAATGTCTAAAGAATAGAATAGAATCAAATCGATTTTTTACATTGATATTGTAAATTCACAATATAAGTTGATGCTTTTTGAGGTGAAATGGAGCTCACTTGAATTGAATGGGTTTCAAAGGGGAATCAGCCTGTGAATCCGACTATAGACACATAGTCATTCAACAGAAAACACCCTCAGTCAGATCATGTGACAATATCACAATATATCTAGTAAATTATGTTTGAAGTATAGAATAGAATAGAATAGAATAGAACAGGCAGAGGTGTGGGTTTGTCAGCCTCCCTCTCTTCTCTTCTCCTCTCCTCTCCTCTCTTCTCTTCTCCTCTCCGTCCCCTGACAGCTCAGCAGGCCGACGCGGAGCTGCTGATCTCGGGCACATGTTGACACACAGACCGCTGCTGTCAAAAGAACCGTAAATCATCCGCTGATGTGTGTGGGGGGGGCGGACTCACTCACCTCGCCTCGCTCGATCCGCTCCACGATGCTGGCGAACTCCGTCATGTCCTCAGAGTCCGACATGGTGACAGATGATGATGATGCTGCCGATTATGGAGGTGATGGGGATGAAGATGCAGATATGAAAATGCAGAGGGACACAAGCAGGCAGCCTGGATCACAGCCTCACACAGGAAGGTGAGGGAACGTGAAGCGAGAGAAGCTGCTCCTCAGACCACATCCCCTCCTCTCCTCTCTCTCCTCTCTCCCCTCCCTCTCTGCTGTGTGTGTCTGTGTGTATCTGTGTGTGTGTGTTTGTGTGTGTGTGTGTGTGGAGTCTACGGTACATGCGCCGGCGACCAATTTTGTTTTAGTTGGCCTCGTCTTGGAGGGAGAACTCCTCCCTCCCTCGTCTCCTCGTCTCCTCGTTTCCTCTCTCCTCATCCCTCAGCGGGGATGTCTCCGTGCACACAGCCCTTTGTATCCTCGTCATCTGTCACCCACCAGCCCACAGAGGATGGAGCCTGGTTGTATCCATCGCTCTCTGCAGGAACAATTATAATCACGTCAGTCTGAAGATTAGAGGGAGGGGAGGGGAGGGGGGGGGGGGTCCTAAATCTAATAGTGACGCGTCCAGTGAAGTTTACGCACACACACACATGTGGCCTGTTTACGCATGGCTGGCGACGCGCTCACGTGCGCATATGGTACTGTACTATCTATCTATCTACCCGTGCCTCCCTCCCTCTATCCATCCATCCATCCATCCATCCATCCGTTTGTCTGTCTGGATGTCTGTCTGTTTGTCTGTCATCCATCCATCTAGCTATCCATCTGTCATCCATCTGTTTGTCTGTTTGTCTGTTTGTCTGTCATCCATCCATCCGTTTGTCTGTCTGTTTGTCTGTCATCCATCCATCCCTCTATACAACTATGCATCCATCCGTGTGTCTGTCTGTCTGTCTGTTTGTCTGTCATCCATCCATCTAGCTATCCATCTATCCATCCATCTGTTTGTCTGTTTGTCTGTCATCCATCTATCCGTTTGTCTGTCCCTCTATCTGTTTTTTTGTCTGTCATCCATCTATCTAGCTATCCATCTATCATCTATCCATCCATCCATCCGTTTGTCTGTCTGTCTGTCTGTCTGTTTGTCTGTCATCCATCCATCTAGCTATCCATCTATCCATACATCTATTTGTCTGTTTGTCTGTCATCCATCCATCCGTTTTTTTTCTGTCTGTCTGTTTGTTTGTCTGTCATCCATCCATCCATCTCCATCTATCATCTATCCATCTATCCATCCATCCGTTTGTCTGTCATCCATCCATCCCTCTATACAACCATCCATCCATCCGTTTGTCTGTCTGTCTGTCTGTTTGTCTGTCATCCATCCATCTAGCTATCCATCGATCATCTATCCATCTATCCATCCATCTGTTAGTCTGTCATCCATCCATCCCTCTATACAGCCATCCATCCATCCGTTTGTCTGTCTGTCTGTCTGTCTGTTTGTCTGTCATGCATCCATCTAGCTATCCATGTATCCATGTATCCATGTATCCATGTATCCATGTATCCATGTATCCATCTATCCGTCTATCCATCTATCCATCTATCCATCCATCCATCCGTTTGTCTGTCATCCATCCATCTATCAATCTTCCCATTTGTCCATCTATCTGTCTGACTGCCATTCATCCATCCATCCATCCATCCATCCATCCATCCATCCATCCATCCATCCATCCATCCATCCATCCATCCATCCATCCATCCATCCATCCATCCATCCATCCATCTATCTATCTATCTATCTATCTATCTATCTATCTATCTATCTATCTATCTATCTATCTATCTATCTATCTATCTATCTATCTATCTATCTATCTATCTATCTATCTATCTATTTCTATCTGTCTGTCTTTCTTTCTATCAAAGTGATTGTAACCTATTGTTTTTGTATGTAGTCTTACTCGTTGGTGTTGTATTACTTCTTGTTGTTTTATTTTTCATTGTGCTGTTGTTGTTGTTGTTGTTGTTGTTGTTGTTGTTGCTGCTGTTGAGGGAAGAGGTTTGGGAGCAGTTGCCTCTTGAATGTGACAGATTCTGATCTCCTTGTTTCAGGCCTGAGCCGGAATGTGAGGCGCGGCATGTGTGAGGCCGGATTAGGTTCCCTGTTTTTTAATTTTTTCTGGCAATGCCACTTGTTCCGCGTCACCAGATGGCCTCATGGCTTCATGCGGACATGTTCCAACCCATTGAGCACGTGGAGGGGCGGGAGGAGGGGGGGGGGGGGGGGGCGCACTGGCAGACTGACAAAACGAACTCATCTCAACAGCTGAGCAGTGTTTCCAAAAGCTCCAGAACACTGAGGCTATCATCACTGTTAACTGGCCCCAGCAGAACCACATGGTTTCATTTGGGAAAAGCTGTCATCACTTAAATTCAGAGCTGAACAGTAACGATAACTGGCACGATATAATTTCAATCAATGGCGACATCATCACATTACAACATGTCTTTTACAGTTTTTACTTTCCCATAGTTTGTGCAGAATTTACCTTTTATATAACAAAATGAGCTCCTCATGTCGTGAAAGAAAGGATCACCAAGTTCACAATTTACGATTCATTATCTGGGAACCATCAACGTCAGAGTCAGATTCAGTTGTGGCTTGTTTTAATTCTCCTACCTCATCAAGGAGAGAAAGTCCTCCTGGATTGTAAATGTTAGTCAATAATTAAGGAATTTAAATGTACTCTTGGGTAAAAGATGAACCGAGTGCTGCTGTGTAATATCTGCAATGACTCTTGCCTGTCCCATAAAAAAGCCACAGCAGTGAATCTCACTCCACTTCCCTGAATAATCAATAGAGTGCATTGATTAGTGAGTTTAGAAGAATTGATTCAAGTTAAATAAGAACAGCTCTAGAATCAGCATGATCAAGTTCATCCAAGAACCTGGTGATCTGGCAAAAAAGGAGTAATTCGTGCCACAAGCTTCAATTTGGTGAACACAGTATTTGTATTCTTGTGTGGTGAAATGAAATCCATTCAAGAAACATTAAAACAACAGAGGAGGGAAACACGGTGCTCTGTTTCGTTTGGATTTTAAAAACACTGGAAATGGACAACGAACGTAGCTGTAGTTTTTGGTGGCAGTGTAAGGTGACCTGTCTCTGGTGCACCACAGGTGTAAGCTGTCTGTTGAACTGGAGACTGTAGCCACACCCAGAACTACAGCGGCAGCCGGCCGTCGAGGGAGCATCTCCAGACAATCTGGGTTTGGTTCTATTCACAGGGGATGAAAATACATTCTGAAATCTTAGTTTACTCCTATAGTACAGCAGGATTACGCAAAAGCTACTCAAATGATCTCCATGGAATTGTGTGGAAGGGTGTGGCATGACCCAGAGAAGAAGACATAAAAATCTGGTTCCAGATAACTGGGTGGAACCAGGAAATATTTTTTTACCTTCTTTTACACATTGAGATGGGGCGTTGGCCTCGGTGGAACTCAGCCAACGAGGTTATGTTTTCGTTTGTGTTTGTTATTTAGCAGGATTACACAAAAAGTAGTGGACGAATCAAAATGGAAACTTGGTGGATGGATGCTGTGTGGGTCAGGGAATTTCAGTTCAATTTGGTGCAGGGCGATCTGAGGGGCCAGTTTGGCCTTGGCGCACGTATTACTCTCTAAATTTGAAAAATGATGAAATCTGTGTTCATGTGCTGTTGATTTTTTTTATCACCTCCACATCAGGACTGGATTTCTGAGAGTCACTGCTCCACATTTGTCAGGATCGCATTTCCTAATCAGTGCCAACAGTGAAGTCTGTGCTCTGCTGTAACTCCCAGGTGACTCTCTGTGTGTTTGGATGTGAGCTCTGCAGCCAGTGAACCCCCCCTCTTCCCCCAGGGCTCTAAATTATGTGTTAGTCACTGACCTAACAAAGAAAACAGGGAAAAAAATATGGTGTTGCTATAAAGCACAATTCATCCACGCTGCACAAATATGAGTGGCTGCTGTGGCAAATTAGGGAAAAGGGTGACCAGTTGTTATGTGCAAAGTTAAAAATAGATCAGTTTTGAGTCATACAGCTTCACAGAGCCGAGAAAACATGAGCGCGAATAAGGACTTGAGTCGTTTACGCATATATTCAGTTGTCATGGGAGATCACACATTAACCAAATTAGCGGTGACACGTTTTCTTTTCCCCCTTAAGCAAGATGCTACAACTGCAAATAGAAAAAACTAAAACCCAGTCTCAGGCTTTAAGAATTTAGAGCACGATGCAGGACGCACATGTTAGAGATGAATCTTTGGATTTATGTCATATCCCATTTCCAATAAACAGTCATTGCTGTCACTGAAGATTAAATGGTTGAGGAGGACATAGTGTCCAGTGTGTGTTTAATCATGACTCAGATCCAATGGGTCGATTTAATAAGTGATTTAATTTAATTTATAGGGATTTAATTACACGTGTTACAAAGCTGTGGGCTAAAGACTAGTGTATCATTTTTGATTTTATTGAATAGACCAAATTACCTTTTTTGTTCGGCATCATTCATTATATTTACAAGGACGATTGTATATTTCTAGTAAGATCTTATTCTGGTTAAGGTAATCAGAAAATACTTAACCGAGTTTAATATTGGCTAAACAAAAGTTAAATTTGATTCCTTTAACATCTACTTTATTCCTTGATAATGACTCTTAAATGTACCCGGTGACCAAAGGAGCATTTCTAAAGGGCAACATGTATGTAAAACTTTTTTATTGGATCTGTGGAGCCAGTCATGCTTATTCTGTGATAAATGCACCTTAATCCAGCAAGCACGGCCTTTAACTTTAAGTCTTGATACCAGAAGCAAATGTGAGATTTTTATGCACAAAATGTAAGTGACACACAAACAAACCCACAGACACCAAAACTACTGTAAAAGTTAGTTTGTGTTTTTATTCACCATAAATACATTATACACTGCCAAGCTAGAATCATTATTACCGTCCTCAAATTCAAAGCTGAAGAACTATCATTCATCACATACAAACGTTTTCATATCCAATTCCATTAACCACCGCACGGATTTCACTGTAAACATTTTCATTTTCACCTTGAGCACTTGCACAATAAAAGACACATATTTATACATTTACACGTGTATCTACACTGAATATTTCTACAAAGCATAGAAAAAATAAACTCCGTTACATTTCTTCTTTCATCGTTTCTTCTTACATTATGTATATTAGTTGGTGAAGGAGCAAAGGTTCATGTGGCGTTTTAGCTGAATCTCAATAGACTGAAAGGATCCTCTGCACTGCGGCCCCATGTAAAGCGCGGAGCATCAGTCCACATGTTTTCATGCTGTGGGGCCGTGAGCATCGACTGCAGCGTGACACAGCAAAAAAAGACGTAATACAAAACCTGCTGAGATGCAGCCTTCCTCTGCAGTAAGTGGCAGATCCATCCGTCCAATCTCTCATCCTTTTCAAAGTGGACTAAGCATTTATGGGTTCTGCCACAATGAATTCTTTCCATCTTCTGGAAATACGTTATCGATCAGACATGGGAGAGATAATGTGAGATTCTGGTAAAAAACAACTTCTACCAGTCAGCTTTGTGTAAGTCTGTCTCAGTAAGTAAAGCTGGCACTTTACAGAGTAGATGTTCCACTTCCTGAAGGTTTACAGTTTTCCTCCCTCCACCCTAAAGAGAACATGTATTTTCCAGACCTTTCAAGAAACCTAGTAAAGCTCAATTTAAGTAAGTTTAAGATGCACATGTAGTGAAATCAGAAGTCAGAGGTTATTCAGAGAGCAGAGACCCAGCACAATGCTACACGAGGCACATTTCAGAGTCAAGTCCGAGTCAGTGATCTCGCACTGTGATTTGGCCGAGGACAGAACTCCGCTGAAGGAGTTTGTACACGTAGTAAGAGTCACTTCAGAAGACGCACGAGAGACATGCTCACTCAATCTCAATAGATCTGGCTCCACAGTGGCACAGCAGGAGCAGCAGTTGTCTTTCAGTGCATTTGTTCATTCAGCACCACTCTTCAGATTTCAGACATCTCACAACAAAGTATTAAAAATAACAACAGAATAATAAATCATGAATAATTAAACGGCTAATCTTGTTGAACTTGTGTGTCAGAGGCTCAGTTCGGCAGCAGCACTGAAAGACATTTCTTACCGATCCCCGAGGGTAAAAGGTAATTTTGTGGTAAATAACAAAACGTCTGTAAAGAAATAAAGCAGCAGAGAAGTTGGCTTAATCTCCACAAGTAACTGCAGCAAAGCCTATTGTCGCCGGCAAAAGCCTTACTTAAAACATTACAGTGATACAAGACGTATTTGGCTAAAAAAGCAACTGTTTCTTCACAAAACTGGGGGCTATTTAACACTGGAGGTTTGTTTGGGGGTTCAGGGAGGAGGAGATTCCAGCCTCCGCCGGTTTACTCTCAATAATAGATGGAACAAATTATTTATTCATTCACTTCTCTGCTTTCCTCTGTCCACCCGGTCTGGTTTCTAAGTCTAAGAAAGAAAAAAAAAAGAGGGCACATTGGCAGCAAATGAGAAGAAGCGAGGTACAGCTGTATTTTAGATGGGGCAAAGAAAAGCACCAATGGCACAGTATCTTTATTCCAGTCCCACAAGGTAACATGCTGCAGACAGGCCAGTGTATTTCTGAGCTGCTGTGATATCGTCTCCTTGTCGCCCGTCGTGTCATGGAGCGGGTGTTTGCTTTGTCAGGGTTTTATAATGAAAGAGTTTAGCTTCACTGGGGTCTGGAGGAATCTGTGTAACTGGTTTAATAAGAAGAGGAACTGGTTGAGCTCAGATTAGAGTTTACGTGATCTAATTAAGATTCAAAGGTCATATGTATATATTTCATAATTACCGATGGAAAATGTTGAACTCTAGTAGCAACATCTCATATCAAAAACAAATATCTCATCGGCCATATCATACACAGTCTGTGGGTGTTGTGAAGCACAGTTAAATTGCTCTGTGAGATGAGAAAAAACAATCCATCATTTCATCTACTGACTGGTTGGTGCTCCTGTTAATGTTGTGGGAGATGCTTCGTCTGTAAATGTCAGTTTTTAATACATATTTCACTGCTGCGTTCCATCTTGCAGCTTGAACACAGCAGATCCTTAATGCCCCTGCATGGAAGCTAGTGAACACTACACACAGAGGGAGTGTCAGTTCTCTGCTAAGGACGCGTTTACTCCGAAATATCTTTACACAGAAAATAGTTATTGGCTTGTATTGTATATTTTATATATATACAACCTTTAAAAAAAATGTTTCTCATATGTGGATCAGTTCTAAGGCTTGTATGAACTTAAATTTAGTTTCAAATCTGAGGAAAGAATGGACCTTGGTCAACGGTTTAAAGATGTTAAAACGACCAGTTGTCCCGACTCTTGGTGGCACATTGTGCTCATGTACATTGTTCTCAGTTTTTGTTTGAATCCTTGTTGTTCAGAAAAATAAAAGGACTGCATCTCCAGTGCCTTTCAAAAGAACACATCTCCCCAAGTTACAACCCCACTGCCTCATCTTTCCTACAATTGATTTCAGGGCAGCTCGTGCCTCGAGTATGGAAGCTGCTGAAGGAGCAGAGATCAGATCTGGAGTCAAGGGGATGTTGGGCTTTGGATCTGTGCTAAAATTGACAGCTACAAGCTTGTAGGAGAGAAGGGGTTTTCCCCACTCCTAACTAAGTCCCTTAAGGCTAAATCCATTTTTGTTTTGCCTTTAGGAAAAATGTGAACAATAAACTAGATTTTCTGCCGCGTAGCTAAATATACTTTAATCTTATTTTGAGGGGGGTTTACATTTTCCCCTCCTCACTACAGTCACAGATTTGACCTCAGAGGAGTTGTGTTATCATTTAAATCTCTTGATCTCTGAGCAGAGCCTGAAGTGGTGAAACTGGAGGACCCCGAAGAGAGAAACTCAGGAGAGTAAACCTGCCAGGCGGGTATCACCTTTGGGAGTCGAGAGCTTAAGGGTTTTGAGAATTCAAGAGCAATGTAAGGATGGAGATGTTCCAAGGGCCGGTGAAGACAAAAAACACTATTATCTGTCTGGAGGACTGTGGTTTTTTCTTTTTGTATGAGAATGTAGGAACGTAAATCTAAAACTCTTTAAAGAATTCACTCCAGTATTACCACTGGGGTTTTACTGGTTTGTGAAGAAAAATTCAATTTGTCATGTAGAATATAAGGTCTTAATTCATTAACTATCTATCTAGTGCGTATTCACATTAAATCAGACCGGCCTGATCTACTAAAAAGATCATTTAGATGTTCCCTCCTTGGAAATACACTGACTTACAGGATTCTACTTTATGTCTATGAGAAATTGAATCAATTGTTAGTGAGAAGTGTACAGTAAACTTTGCTGTTGACCATGATGATGAGGATAAGGAACAGGAGACATTATAATCTAAAGACTTTGCAAAATTGAGGCATCTGGAATTTCTTTAAGTCTCCAATGGCTCTCATTGACTCTCTGGCACATATGTTAATTCCCACAAACCACAATGAGCATTATCATTTACTACGGTCTACTAAAAAAAAAAGGCAGCAAAAAAGTGCGGCGTAGATTGTGTAACGGAAATGTTTCTCCCCGAAGTTACAGCTGTGTAACCGGAGTGTCAAACAAGCGAAGAATGCGGCCTCTCAGATCGAGCGGCCAAACATCTTCAAGACACGCAGCAAACGTCCAGTTGCCTTTGACTGACCGCTGGTAGCTGCTCCTGACTGGAGCCGCGGCTCGTCCTGCTGTCAGTGCTGTCGGCCGCAGCTGCCGGTGCCGTCCCTCCATGTCTGCTGCAGCTGCTGGAGGTGCTGAAAGGCTCTCTGGGTGATGTTAAGAGCTGGATGGACCTTCCTCAGGCTGGGTTCTCCAATCAGAGACAGGCCACACAAGCCTAAGTAGGCATGGAGAGGATCTGGCGGACGGGAAATGGAGAGAAAGAGGTAGCGGGAAAGGAACGGGGAGAATAGTGAGGGATGAAAGAGTGAAGTGAAAGAAAGGAGGGTGAAAGGGAGAAACTAGGTCAGAGATCTTAATATGTATCAGAGCGGAAACACCTGCATGTGACAGGTCGGTTGCATCCAGGATGATCAGTTAATACACAAACATGACTCGTCAGCTCACTTTCCATTACTGAATCAATAAAACAATAACCAGAATTTACATAATAAGAAACCACTATGCAGAGGCACTGTTTTTGTTGTACTGCTCCTATAAGTAGATTATAAATAATGCACATTTGTTGGCCCCCCTCTCCCCCTGGGACCTGCGTAAAAGCCATACAGGCCAGTAAATGGGGCAGTAATTGAATTATAATGAAATAACAGATGATTGGACACAGATCTCAGAAACAATCAAAGAACCATTAGCTCCATCCATGGGGTTCCAGAAGGACTCAGACTCAAGGTTGAACATGTTTGGATCAATCTAAAGTCAAATGTGAGATTTAATCCATGAGGATTGTCAATATACGTATTTTTAGTTTTCAATTATCATTATAATTATTAACAATAAACTGTACAAATCTCCATAAGACTGAGTAAAGCTTCAGGTTCAGTTGAAAATCCATTGGGGGGACTAGCATCCGCTATGAGGATGCTAGTTGTGTTTCCATTGTCATTTCATTCACTGTCATATAGAAATATTGATTTTACTGTAAGATGATCATTTCAATTTAATGTGATATTCGCCATTGAAGAAGCATTTCACTGTGAGAACGAACGTGGTTGTTAATCACACCGAATACATTTT
Source organism: Limanda limanda (assembly GCF_963576545.1). Lineage (NCBI taxonomy): Eukaryota > Metazoa > Chordata > Actinopteri > Pleuronectiformes > Pleuronectidae > Limanda > Limanda limanda. The sequence continues at coordinate 17,087,561 of NC_083640.1, read as the reverse complement.
CAACACAAAAATGTGCCTGTCTAATAATTGATCGTTACTCTTAAACTATAATACCAACGACAAGTTCTAATTATATTTTGATTTGTGGTTCATCACTTGTTGAACCAAGATGCTTTTATATCTATGAAGTCCTGGAAATGAAAAGAGCTGTGGATCTGATTTTGGGATGAAATCTAATCTAGTCTGTGTCCACACTATAACAACTGCTCTTGTCACAGCACATTTGACTAATTTTGGTCCAGATCTGCTCGACGAATACCCAGCACCTTCTTTTGTTCTGTGGTATTGTTACCTTTCTATCTTCCTAGACCAGTTCCTGTGCATGACTCAGCTGTTTGAGTACAGACAAGTCCAATGTTATCTGTACCCATAATGTAGCAGTGTTCCTTTATTTCCTGAAACTCTTTTGTTGTGCATTAACGAGGCTTTGTCAATGCAGCATCTGCTTCGCCGCATTGTTTCCTCCCGACTATCTTCCCTGCCCTGTTCCTGTAACGTGAGGAGCTCCATCTCCTGTGTCCTCAGGCTGCCAATCCACAATCACCTCATCAATTACACATCACACAAACACACACACACAAGCATGGGCGCCATTGTAGTTTAGGGTTACCAGAGGTTTTCCATTCAAAGTCAAACTTTCAACACAACTCCGCCCTGTCCTCTCTGCACCTGTGGAGTGAAAACTGCTCATCTGACGTAGGGAAGAGACAAAGACACTGAAACTGCTCAGTTCCAAAGTCTTTTGATCTTGATGAAAGTTCTTTGAAGCTACTGAAAAATAAACAGCAGCAATATGTTTAACAACAACCTCCACATCGTCTATTTGTGCTTTTTGTTTACCCACGTTGCACCTGTTACTGCACTCCTGTGGCCTTAACGAGGGAAAGCCCCCTACAGATACAATAGAAGCAATTCATCCACAAAAGCACACGTATGACAGTGTCCTATTATTGTCCTTCTGCTGGTGTCTTCTTATTTGGATGTTCTCTGGTGATTTTGACCATTTACTAGTGGTGGGGGAAAAAATCGATTCTGTTCGGTATCGCGATATTTTGCGCCCGCGATTATATCGATACTGTAACACAAAGTATTGCAATATTTTTTTAATACTTTATTTACAATTATATATGTAACAGCCCCTGGCTGGCAAAGCATGACGAGGAGAGTTTCAGAGTTTAAAAGATACCTAGTGTGTATGCGGAAAGGATGTTCTCCACTGCAGGAGATATAGTAACGGCCCAGAGGAGCACTTTAACATCTGAGCATGTTGACCAACTCCTTTTTCTGATCAAAAATGCCAATATTCCCAAATGAATTTAACATTTTGGGTCATGACCTTGCAGCCAACTGGACTGGACTCTAGTAGTACACATTTGTTTATTTTTCTCAATTTGATTGAAGCTCTAGGTTACTCTTATTTATATGATTATTCTCAGGTTTATGTTACTCTATTATGTCTGCTTGATGTTACTGTATTGTATTTAAATAATTGTAAGTTATGTGCTGGGAGCTCAGCGTTCATGTGAGAGGTCTCCTATTCAGAAAATAATTACAAAGGTCCTGTGTCCTGAATGTTCAAGGACAAAGTTTTTGCACTACCCTTTCTTAGTTTTTGCACTTCAGTTAATGTGTAGAAAACAATGTTGTTCACAGAATTAAATGTGACATTTGAAGTGAGTTGAGCAGTCTTATTTTCCTCATTTTTTGTAATGCCTTTGAATAATATGGGGGACATGAATCGCAATATATCGCAGAATCGAATCGCAATACTTGCAATACTTGCAGTATCGCAATATATGTCAGTATCGCAATACTATTGAATCGTGGCCCACATATCACAATACTATTGAATCGTCACATTTTTGCCAATTCCCAACCCTAGAATTTACATCAAGATGTTGCGTAACCTTCCACATCTATTAGTCAAATCATTTACCTGGATGGCTGTCCGGCCATTTGGCGAATCCCCCCACAAGCCGATCCTGCGTGGACAGGATGAAGCTCCTGTTCTTGTCAAAGTTCGTGTACTGGAACACATCTAACAGCTGGGACCACAGCGTGTGAGAGAAGAGGGAGGAAATGAGGGAGAATGTAAATCTGAGAGCGGGTTATCATTTTGAATCAATTGTTTCCACAAATGAAAATACATTTTAACTTTAAAAATGCAGGGCATGTTGAAGGGGGCAGACATCACTGGATTCAATCTCATAAGTGTGTACTGCAATCGAATGATCTTCATATTCTGCATCTACACAGATACTAGTGACGTTAACCTTAATGTTTGCTATACTGCTCTTTTGCAGGACAAATATTTTTTTTAGTGTGTGCATTTGTCCTTCTGGCAGAGTTTTGACCCAGAAATTCACTGTTCCTGTGCGTACGAGTGTGTGTGTGTGTGTGTGTGTGTGTGTGTATATCCCTGGCTTACTCATATCTGTTTAGCTCAGTCTCTGGATCATGTGTGTGCATGTAAATACCCCTGGCATAGTTATGACCCACATGCTGAAAGGTTTGTTCACAGGTTTTTTGGGGTGAATGTACTGTTTATGGAAGAGGATTAAACAGATTTTGTGAATACATTTCTCTCATCAAAAAATGCTGCATATTATTCAGTGCTCATCTGCAGCTTTCTAAACCTCTCCCTTCTCCCATGAGAGAATTGTACAAAGGTGCCGAAAATCAGGGCTAAAACAATTAAATGAACTAAACAAGTTAACACATGCATAAGCGCATCTGTGAATACGTCTGTCTGTTCCACCGCTCTCTACCTCTAGCGTAGCTCCCACCCAGAAGGAGTAGCATGTGTCTACAGGCTTGTTTGGACGACCGTGGAAGCCGCTCTGCTGCCTCATGATGCACCAGCGCCGGATCCTGTCCAGCTCCCGCTGACTCAGCGCCTCCTCCAAGCGACCCATCAGACAAAGAGTGGCTATGGCGCAGTACGTCCAGCCGCCTGGGGACACACATAAGCAGGTGGATCACACACACTGCAGATGTGGATCATGCACACCACAAATTAATCCAATTAAAAGGAGCTGCTGATTTATGACGATGATTTAAAATTGAAAAGCGGTTCCAGTGGTTCATCCTGACATGTTTAGATGATAGACAACTAGATGATTACAGGGCGGTGCATTAAAGATGGAAGGTGTGTCGGCATGTCGGCCCTCTGACTGCCAAGAACTGGATCGCATGCTGCTACTCACATAACAACTTTCCTGAGAAACAATGAATCAAATTTTTCTTGTTAATATGCAGAAATGTGGATTTGAGGAAAACATAAGCTTTGGCTGCATAATAAATTTGGAGAGGTGTCTGTGGAGATTTGATTTAGGTGAATCACTAGAATCTTAAAGCAACATTAAAGCAACTTGTGTGTTAAAATAGCAGCTTCAACATTAGTTTGATGGTACATTGACCTGGCATGGGGAAGTTTGACTGATGTGCTGAACTGTATTTCAGTTACAAAGACTTAGAAGTAATTAAAAAACAGGTTAAATCTCCAAAATTCAGTGAGGAAACGATTAAAATATCAAGAAATCTCAACAGAGTTTGGTGCATTTGTGACAGCCTCCAGTTCAGTTGTGTTTCAGTTCAGTGAGAGGGACAAAGCAGTCAGAGCTAACCAAGAGATTGATAGGATTTTGTTTTTTTCTACATGAAAAACACTTGACACGGAGGCCAAAATAATGAATCACCATATATGGTTGCAGTGGATGCTGTTGCTAAGTAAATTTACATAGTGTTGCTTTAAATTTAAAGTTACGAACTGAAAGGTGTTCGTCTTCATAGTGAAAGACACACAAACATGAGTGTGTTTGTTGATTGATGACAACCTGTTATCAGTACAGGCACAAGAAGCATCTATCCATCACCTGCTACAACCCAACTGTCAACTTTACATTTAACCCTCAGCACTTCCACTCTGCCTGGCTGCTTATCGGCCTGTGTCCATGTGTGAGGGGTGGAAACAGACGAGGTGGGGTGAAGAGTGAGGGTCAGGGGTGTAAATCTACCAACATGTTACACTCTTCATTAATCAACCGTGTCTGTCTGTCTTTCTGCTGGAGGCACGGACGGGATGAATATAAATCTGAATACGACCAAAATTTGGGAAATCCAAAACCATTTACCTAAAATATACGTTTATGACATTTTATACGATTAAAAACTAAAACAAAACACATTGAGATATATGGAAAGAATAGATCAGTAAGGAGCTTAAGAGCCACTTTTGACAACCTTAACTGCCAATTCCTCATGGGCCCTGGTTGTAATTACCTCTGCCATGGAGGTTATGTTTTCACCCTTGTCTGTCTGTTTATTTGTTGGTAAGTTTTTTGTTTGTCAGCAAAATTTTGCAAAAACTACTTAACAGATTTTGACCAAACTTGGTGAAAGGATGGGACGTGGGCCAAGAAAGAACTCATTAAAATTTTGGCACGGATCTGGACAAAGGGACGATCCAGGATCCAGGATTTTGTGAGATGGGGTGTTTTTGGACGTTTTCACCAATTTTCCAGGGAATATTGCATGGATCTAGATAAAGAAAAAAAAACAACTCTGGCACATTTATGGGACTGATATCTGTGAATGTGTGCAATTTGGTGCAACTTGAATTTTGCTTAAGACTTTCCTGTTTGCCACTGCCTGTTATTAAATCAAATGTTAATAAGTAATACTTTCACCCATCCATTTCTCATTTAATGTTTTATTCTCTGTGTAACTTTGTAAATGTTTCTTTTTGTATCATCTTATGTTGCTGTTTTCACGTGGTTTAATGGGAAAAAACTAGATAACATAGACGACAGGAGAAGGACATACTGGGAATATACAGTATAGGGAACAACCACTCTTAGTGCATACACTCAGAGTAAGTTAATTTCTCACCCTTGGACTAAGTTTATACTACGTTTTATGTGATGAACTTCAGTCACTTAAACATAAGTACCTAGCAATTAACCTGTAAGAGTCTGTGCACATTTAAAGTGCAGAATGTGGGAGATTGGTGCTTGAGAATCACATACCAGGGTGGATAGCTAACTGGTATCTACTCTATATCTCTACTTATATGTAGTCAGCCCTCAGACTATGACTTTGCTGACAGTAAAGAGCTGAGTCTCACTGAAGCCCTTAATCACAGACGTAACACAAAGAGGAAAATTATCAGCTGCACTAGGATCAGCCTCAACTGAGCATTTAGAATTTCATATATTTACTTAATGCGCTCACAGTCGAAGTTAACAGGAAACGCTCCCTTTACCGCGTCAAACAGGTGCTTCAAGCTGAGACTTTTGTGTAAGAAAAATAAGGTTAAATTTGAGTGGGCTGGGATTAAAGAGGACAAAGCATCTACAGAGATGGATTTTAATGGTTAATCCTTTAAACCAGTTACTTCACGTCAGCCACTTTCATGCCCTCTACCATGACACTGCCGATGCAGCGAAAAACCATTTGATCCGATTTAACCTTTTAAAATTAAAAACTAAATCACTATTTATACATGAGACCTTAAATCTGTGCTCCCAGATGTGTTCATTTTTACTCTTACAGGGGGAAACTTACCAAACAATCCTGCTAATGTGCATGAAGGATTCACGTTCTTATTCCCGGCGAGCTGTAACCATGTTTAAACAATTAGAAAGTGACCAGACTCACCATGGGACTCTCTCCCGGCTCCCTGGCCGAACCCATTGTCATACGACTGTGAAGAGAACAAAGAAAAACATCCAATTAGAAGAAAAAGTTAAATTCAAGTCGCAACTGGATACCTCATCAACTGCCATGATAACTTGATATATTTTTTAAATCACATAACCTCATCCTGGGTATACAACGAAGATCTAAAGACCCAGCAGACTCCTGCTTTAAAATAATGGGTAATATGGTTCGAACAGAAGCGATAACTATCCACAGGTTTGGTTCTTAGTCTTTCCCCATTCTCTCCCCACATTTCAAGCTTATTGTCAACTGTTCTATCAATAAAATAAAGGTGAAAAATGCCCATAAAAATTTCTAAAATTCGTATCATTTAAAATAACCCATGTCTTCATTATTTTAAAGATTTCTATTCTAAAGCCAGATTTTCCATCATTCCCTGTTAAAAAGGATGTCGCACCTTGTTAAGCCCCAAGAGACAAATTTGAATTTGGGAATATGGGCTATACAAATAAAATTTGCCTGATAATTTGTTAGAGTACAGTCTTTGTTTATGCTCACCTCATTAGGTATATGCAAACATTGAGCTCCACTCTTTCATTAGACTACAAAATGTGAAATGTGAAATAAGGGGTAACGGCTCCAGAAAGGTTTTACTTGGAGGAGTGAGCTCTACAAGCGTATTTTGGCACATGGGAACGTGGTTATTTCTGTTTAAAGAAAGAAAATGACTAAAGGTTTCATAAACTTGCAAAAGTTAAACACTTAAATTAGAACAACCATTTTTTCCTGGAAACCATGACAAGATTAAAAGTAATGTCATGAGCACTGGTTCCTACAAAAATACACAAGCTGCAGAACGGATGGCAGTCACTTGGGAAAAAGTTAAGCCCTTTTCGGTCCATGTGTCAGGTTTGATCAGACTATAACTATAAGGTCAGTAAATGGACACTCTGCTCCATCCAAATGGAAGCGTGGCTCAAACTTTCCGACTGTGCCAGGTCTACAAATGTGAAACCTTCTGTATACTTATATTCACCAGCCACTAACTCACTTTACCGAAGACATTTTAAATCCACCCACTAGTAAGTGGCTGGTGGATGAAAATAGTTTTCAGTTATGAGTTACAGTTATATGTTAATTAATTAACAGACCTTTCTCTGTTTCTTAGTGTATGTGTGAAAACAGACAGAGGATATGTTGCATACACACCCATGCAAACGCCAAAGGAACTATGTAATGAAACACGCTTGTGTTAAATGTAAAGCTTAAAATAAGTTTAGTTAGTAGTTAGTAAACAGGAACTCTGCTCTGAAGAGTTGGCTTGTGCAAGATACTGAGATGATGAGCATGAAGACAACCCCAGCTTCCATGTGTCTAGCCCACGTCTGATAGAAAAACAAACACTGAGGATTAAGAATGGGTTGTGTTACACGTCATTCAACAATCTGACAAAAATATCACTTGAGTGCCACATCATTATCTTGCAGCTTGTTGTTTTTGCTTCCTGGTGCGGTGACTAAACCTCTGCCGCAGCTTTAAGATCGGGATGCACTGCTCAGTTTTTCTAGGCAGAGTGCCACCTCCTGAAGGTGGGGGGCCCATTGTCCCAATTCAAGTGTAGAGCCACTGCAGCTTTGACTGGTGCAGAAATAGTGGTGGTTTTCTAACGGATGGCGCTCTTGGCATGGAAAATAATTATTAAATCAACTCACCAGACTTCCTCTGATGTACTCAATGGCCTTCTGAATGTCCATGCCTGACCAGTCGTCCAGCATGTAACAGATACTGGCTGCACAGTAGATAAAGCGTATATCATTTTCACTTCCCTCTGGCACTGCGTAGAAACTGGAAGCAAGAAAGACACAATCACAAACAGACAGATAAACACAAAAGTTACACACACATCAGGCAACCAACTGACTGTTTATATTCAGGATTTAAGTTGCATCAGATATATTGTGTTTTTCTACCAGACATGATATACACTATGCCCACAGTTCACACAACTACTGATGAACAACTTGCAGTGAGTTGATGTCATTCTAAATTAAGACTGTTGGTGTTCATATCATATCTCTGGCATGTGTACCGACCTGCCATCCTCCAGCTGCAGCGCTCTGAGACCAGCCAGACAGGCCTGTTTGTTAACACGGCTCAGGTCGTCTCCCAGTATCAGCAGCGAGCACAGCCCAGTGTAGGTCATAGCTACATGGCCACTGTCGTATGGATGGAGGACACCTGGACCCTGAAAAATGTATCAAAAATGTTTCTATCATTCTTATAAATTAGGAGTAAAGACTAAAATTGACCAAATTGAAGAAAAAAATACCTTTATTATTTGCATTGCTGTAACATTCACAACCCTCTGTAGGGTAAACAACATATTCACACAACATCAACATGGTTCAAATTACAGCTGTTGGGATGGTACCTTAGTGCTGTAAGGAATTCCAATATGTGATGATCCTCGAAACCCACAACGACTTAGGTTTGATTCTAGAAAGACAAGAGGAAAGGGGTGATGATCACGAGAAACTGGAACATGAAAACAGCCATCTGTCTTCTTGTCTCACAAACTAGGTCTCGTGCTGTTTTTACTGACCTTCAAAAGGTGGCACAAAGACATAGAACTTAATTATCTACTAGCTCTGTATTAAGTCTTCTGCTGTCACCATGTGGCTGAAATAGGAACTACTCCACCAGCAGGATGCAATGTGTACAATGAGATGATACTGCAAACACAGCACAAACAACCCAGCACTCTTGTATACAATAAGTGTGCTGGGAAATATAATTCCAACACGTGACAAAGCATTGTAAGGTCAATATTGTGATAAGTGTAAAATAACATTTATTGCAGACTATGAGAGCTTCATTTGTACAATGCGTGTGATGCACTACGAAGTGTTGTTAATGATTTTGATCACGTTCAATTAAAAACATTTAAGATTATTGTTATTGAATGTAAATCATCTTTTTTTTGTTTCAAAATCCAATGTACAACACAATTAACATGGAAAAAAGAGAAGACAGCAACAACACAAATGTTAAAAGTCTCACCTCAACCTCATCCAACAAAAGCACACACACACACACACAAAGAAACATCAGGTGCCTCTGAAGCTGAGTTTTCACATCTGAAGACAAGAACCCAGCCAGACAACAGACATATGGCACCGGGAAAACTGAGACCCATCAAGCGTGACTATCCCACCATGATTTCTGTTGATGTCTTGAATAATTAACTAACTGGGCATCCAAGCAGATGGCACAGAGTGGCTTGTTAGGAGACGGGAAAAATATATAGTAATTAAATATTTAGACTCCAACTTTCCCTGATGAACACAGGCCCAGTTGGAACAGGTTTGGTGGAGAGGACACCTGGAGCCTAAAGTCTGCTTCAAAATCCAACCTGACGATAACGAATGCTTGAAGAAAATCTCATATTGGCAGTAACCTAATTGCCTGCCATCCAGCTCTACCCCCAACTGGTTCAGCTTCTGTTTTACTTACACGCAGAACACTTTAAAGTTAAGGTTTTTTGTATACACCTTAGACAACATAGAAACCACACCCATGAAAAACAAACATCACCATGCACCCAAACCAAACCTGAGCCTAAACACATGCACTCACTCAACAAAATGTTACTTCTGACCAGATATCAAGTCATAGCAGCACATGACATACACATATATTAGTGAAATGAAATCGACCAAGAATAATGGCACATGTGAGCCAAAATCTGACAAACAAATCCAGTCCACACATCCATACATCCGTTTCACTTCTTCTTGGCATTTTAAGGTGTTGAATTGCAGTTTCTTCATTTGGATAAAAAACACAAGCTCAAGCAACCACTTTCTAAAGCACAGTGGATTTATTGTCTTTCATTCTTTAAGAAAATGTTGTTCCTATATCATACCCATCAAAAGAGCTCTCTGAATATATGAAGGGAGAGTTAAAGACTCATTTGTAATGTGTCTCTTGATTTGACCATTCACATACCACTCGCCCAATTAAGCTTCCAGCCCAGGAAATGACAAACTGTGTGTGTCAGAGTGTGTGCGCCAAGTGTGATCATAAGAGCAACGTCATTGCTAACCCTAACCCTAACCCTATACTTGTCTCAATAATGGACATCTCAATTCCTCAAGTTTTTGTTATGACAGTGATTTTTTCTTATCTTCTTCAGTCTTTCTAAAAAACAATACCAGGATTTAATTTTCCATACACCGTGTCAGAAAAATCCACAATCCATGATTATGTTATTGATGCAGCTCCCTCGAGACCTTGACAGCGCTCGTTTTTGCAGCAGTGGATTTGTTATTAAAGTTGACAGGCTTCAAATGTGTTAAATTTGTTTTTTAGAGTAGTGTTATTTATGCGTTACACTGGAAAGAAAAGTAGTGCAGAGGGTAAATGAGACACAAAATATGCAAATTTCATTGACGGATATGTATGTGTGAGTGCGATTGGATGCAAATACAAATAAAAGTCTGTTTCTAGGGAATTCAAATAGGGTTTAAATTATAATGAGACTGTTTTTCTAAAAGATTCTTGCACTCACTCACTAATGATGTAGTTAGCATCTTCCAACCTTTTACTGCTTCATGTAAATATCTTTGTTATTGGCCATGAATACTTGTGGTGCAAACATCTTTATAGGTAAATGTTTAACGCAGCGTATTTAACTGTCAGGTTTGGAAAAAGTGAGAAGCTCTGAGACTTACGATCCTCTGCGGGTAAAACCTGTAGAGAGTAGATCCATTCAATCATGAGCTTCCTGTCGATCACATCAAGGGCATCCAGCACGTCCAGACCACTCAGGGCAAAGAATATGATGGTTAACCTGGAAAGAAGACAGAGAGCAATCATATACATTGTTTATATAATAGTGATGGAGCTGAAGTAACCATGGCTGCAGTGTCAGAGCTGTGCAACACAACAGAGTCAATGTAAACAATGCCACACCGGACAAGTGGATGATGAAACACAACTCAAAAACATCTTCAGAGTTAAATTAACCTGAGTAACTAAGTGTTAGCTGCTAGTTGAGGTCAGTGGGTGGAGGCAGCTGAGCTAACAGGAGTTAGCTTAAGTTTACAAATGAAGAACTTGACAAACTAAACCGTCCTTTTAGCTCTAAGTTACATTTTAATAACCCTCATTCTCTTGTTAATATAAAGCAGCCATTGCTACGCTTCATAGGACGCCGTGTACCCGCTGAACACCCGAGTTTCCTGTTTACCTCCAGTCGCTCTGTAGCAACTTCACCACCCTGACTGCTGTTAGCTAGCACGCTAAGCTAAAGTAGCACTAGCCTCCATCCATTCATAGGAGAGCCGCAGCTAGCTCGGATGCTAATCAAGTTCCCCAACAACCCATATGGAAACCAGAGCCTGGTTCATCATTCCAGTCCACTCGCCTGGTGGTTTCCAGCGAGGCGTATCTCTCCGGCAGCACCTGCAGTGTTCTCTGGAAGAAGCGGACATGTCGGTCCCGTAAAAAGTCTATTTGCTCAAATTCCTCACACTGACTCTCCTCCTCCGCCATCTTTGTATCCGCACCTATGAGGACCCTGTTCCGGAACGTTTGCTTTTCAAAATAAAATCTGACAGTAGAGTAAAGGACAGAGGCTCCTAGTCCTAATGAAAACGTTATTATTCATTGTTTAAAGAACTGCTGAAGCAACAGTAATAAGAAGAGGTCGTGCATAATCACCTGATAAAATGTAAACGGAACAATTAGGAAAATGTACTTTAATTAAAAAGTTTGTGTTATAATAATAAACTATAATACAATATGGATAGATTATTTGATTGTTTGGTTTGTAGCAATACAAAACAATACTTATAAATGACCCTTACAAATACCCAGTACCCCTAGTAACACCAAATATTCACAGGGTCAAAATAATTATATATAAATATCAACATATTTCAAAATAAATGTAAATGATTTAAAAGGCAATGCACCAAATTCTCACATTTGAGCAGCTGTTGTAAGGGTGGTTGATGTTTCTACATGAAAAGGGACTTAAATTATTATAAAGTAGATCCTGAGTCATATTGATAAATCAAATAAACAATAAGTAAAGTACTTGTAAATAGTTAGTTTAGGTGGTTTTATTTTTCACAAGGCATCATAGTTTATACACTTTAATAAAGTAGCTAGAAACTATGTTTGTCAAATAAATGTGGTGGAGCAAAAATTACAATATTACACAAAAGTATAAAAAGTAAAAAAAATAGAAAATGCTCAAATAAAGTACATGTATCTCAAATGTTCACATTAATACAGTACTTAAGTACATTAACTTAAATAAACTGGATCATATGTTGAGAATTTTACACAAATCTATAATAACAAGCTTTCATCGTTAATAATTAGTAAGAATAACAATTTAAAATAAAATAAATACACTGCATAAGATTTTAAACGGCAACAAACAGTAATTCAAATAAAATCAAAAGGCACAGAGATTTGCTCTGTTGGCTTTCACTGCTCCTTTTCACAGGCCTTGTCTCCAAGTGGGAACAGCTCTGCAGCAAAATGACAGCAGGTTTCAGTAATTCAGCAGAAGATCATCTTTATAACCGAAAAATCCAGCGACTGTAAAAACACAGAGTCATTAAGACCTCTGAGACATGTGCAGCACTGGTCCTTCTCCCGGAGGTCCAACGTGTTTCATTAGCTCCTCCCATCCCTTAGTGGGACACGTGAGCCTGGAGGGGTCTCTGCTGGCGTGACAATCAACCTAAGGGGGAAATAAACAACCATTTCTCAAATCCACAACACTGGGACAGACACAGGTCCTATTATGTTCTGTCTGTAATTTAATTGTTTCAAACATGTCTTGTATGTTTATTTTTTTTAAGCTGTTAATTGACATTCTTAGTTAGTAAAAGTTGTACTTTTTCTCTAAGATGTCATAGCTTTCATCTTTTGTTTGTTTCATCTTTTGTTTGTTTAAGAATTGTGAGATCTACATGTATGTGGCGAATTTGTTCACCTTACAACCTTTACCTTCTACTTCAACTAAACGGAGATTCTCCTCTGTCTTTCCTCTTCCTCTTTTTCCCTCAGCTGTTTCGTATGAAGCTTTTCCTCTAACTTGTGAATATCCTGCAGCAAAGGACCAAGGGACAAACCAAGAGACAAACTTTTAACATTTGTGGTAAAAGCCCACATCCCTAAAATACCTCATATCACAACCTCAGGCAACAAGAAGCTGTGCTCCCAACTACTGATCTCAGTGTGACAACTGCACCCATGTAAACACCAGGCGTGTGGGTGGATGTCTCTGCTCCGACTTCTTACCCTTTCATTAAAGCGTCTGATCCCCTTTGCCGCCTCCCTTCTCCTCTCATCCATCTCCCTCTGTTCCTCCTCTCTCCTCCTCCTCCCCTGCTCTTGCTCCTCCTCTCTCCTCAGTCGCAGCTGCTCCTCAACTGCCAACTTCACATCCGGCTGCCGGCGACGCTCCTCCTAATAACGAAAAATTGATTGGTGAACATAAATGGCACCGACCATACATCTGTTTACATCAACATTTATTTGAACTGATTTCCATGTAAAACACTATAAATCACACAATACTCCTACAATCAAAACACACAGACACACACAAATAAAAGCACCTTTTCCCGTGTCCTCTTTTGTATCTCCTCAGTCAGTCTCTGCTCCTCCTCCTGCTCCTCCTTCCATCTCTTCTTCTCCCTCCACTCCTCCAGTCGTTGTGCCTCCCTCTTTTCCTCCTCAGCCCTGAAACAGAGGAGAAGAGAACAAGATCAAATGAAGCCCACAAATGTATCTTTATCAATGTATGGTCTACCTCCTCTTTCAGTCTTTCATTTTCAGCTCACCTGTGTTGCTGGCTCTTGGCCTCCCTCTCCCTGCTCTCTGCCTCCACGGCCTCCTCCTGACTCTGTATCCGGCTCTGTAGTTCCCGATGTTTGCTGGCTTTCCACCGCTGAATAGTCTGAGTACAGAAAGACAAGTAAATCAGGGTGAGTTTAGGTCCAGCCCTCAAACTAAAAACGTCCACACAAATACAAAGGCTAGATGGCAATTTCAAGTAGCCATCCAATAACAACAAATTAGCATTGACAAGTGATTAAATATGTTAAAATTTGATATTTGACACAATAAAAATTGACTTAAATCCAATCCAATCCAAATCTTTTTTAATCTTAAATATGTTTGTATGGGTGTGGCTGAGTGGGTCGTCCACTAAAGAAAGGGACCACGGTTCGATCCTGGCTAGTTCAAATTGCCCCAGTGTGTGTATGGTGTGGGTTAAATAAAGTGCTATCTATAGAGGTATGTGAAATAAATATGTGTGTGAATGGGTGAATGGGACTCTAACATTACTATTTCACCGTGTAACTAACCAAGTGAGCTCTGCCTCCCTATTCAAAAATCAAACTGTCTGTTCATGTCAGCTTCTCTACCTCTCTCTTTCTGTCTTGCAGATTGATCAGCTCCTGATGCCAGTCCTCGTGTTGCTCTATCTCCTCCAGTGTTTTATCGGGGAGGTAAAGTTTTGCCTCTTTCCTGTATGATGGATGACCACGTTGCTTTGTCCAGGCCTGTGAATCAAACAGATGAGTCAGTCAGTCAAGAATCTTGCAGGAGTTCACCTCTGGCTCAGCATCTGTTGTCGCTGCCTGAGGCCAAACACTGAGCTATGAAAGCTGAAAGAGGGGTGACATGAGAAATGAGAATGTATATTACGACACACGTTAACGGGAAGGAATGACAGTAGTGTCTTACTTTAAGGAATGCTTGGTGGTCATATTGGTCCCAGCCGCCATAATGGCCACCCGTCTTCTGCAGGTAAGACTCCAGGGCTCTGACCTCTGCAGGGAGACCACAGTCTGGGGGTTTGATCTTCTAGAAAACATAAAGTGATGAATGATCCAGAATTATAGACATCTCTTGAAAAAAATCCACCAAGAAAAAGATAAATATCCTAGAGATTATAACGATTTTCATATGAATTTAGAAACACTGTTGTGTGTAGAGGACTACTGATAATCATTCAGAGACTGACTTTAACAGAGGGAGTTGTGGGTAGTTTGGGTTCTGATTTAAGAGGGAGGCTCCAGTTTTCAATCTTCTTCTCATAAGCAGCGATCTCCTGTCTGCACGTCCTCTCCTCCTTCAGAAGCTCCTCAAGGCTGACAGAAGCAGAGAAAGGCATGGAACAATCATATATAATATTTTTATTACAATGCGTGTAACTATTCCTGATATAAACACAAGTGTGGTTTATGCCTCCTTGTACTTTCTATTTACTTTTACCTTTTTGTTTATTCGGTGAAAGAACATTTTTTGATTTCTTGCTTATTGATTCAGGAAAAATATTACATGATCTCAATAGATATCAAATTAAAAATAAACTATAGTTAAAGATGCTATTTTTTTGAAGGGCTGTAGTGTTTAAATGCAAGAAGTCATATCTTTGTCTGTTTTCCCCTGATGATTAAGTTCAGGCTGGTGTTATTTGTTTCAGTGCTTCCTGTTACCATGAGCGCTGCTCCTCTTTCAGGGCATTGATGGTGATTTCCACCTCGGACATTATTTCCTTCAGTCTTTCAATCACTAAAACACAAGCAGAAATGCAGAATATTACAGAACATTCAATTACAGTAGAATAGTAAAAACAGAGTAAGAGTAGAGTGCTTTAACTTACACTCAGGAGTTGGTTTCACATCTATGAGCACTCTCTGAAACTTCTTCACACCGTTTTGAATCTTCACCAGTTCCTTTAGAAGACTCATCTCTAAAGGAAGAAAAAAGAAGTCAAGATAATGACTTGATGTATGTGTGACAGTGCATGTTAACATACTGTGTCATTGAACGTAAATAAAGGATGAGGAAAAAGGTGACTTTTTGTGTACATTCCAAAATAAATCTGTTTGCCGAAACCTACCATCAGCTCCCTCTTAATTGTAAAATTCTATGCTTCTGTAAAACCAATAAACACATACTGTCTGCAAGTCTCTCGTCCTCCAGCACCTTCTCGTTCTCTTCAAGGTCTCCACACACATCGGTCCAGCCGTTCTTCCTGCACTGGACACTCAGTGATATCTCTTTCTCCAACTTTTCAATCCTGTGACGAGGAAGCAGCAAAGCCAAAGGATGTTAACGTTTCAAGTATTGGCAGAGTTCAGCAATATTTGATACGTAACAATGGTTTAGTCATTGAGTACAGCATTAATTAGGACTGTGTCTAACTTGTTTTCATGTCATTTTGTCCACCCTCTGTATTACAGCATTGAACGTTAAGTGTTTGTAGATTAAAATAAAATGTAGTGGTAGAACTTACTGTCTCCTGTTCTTCTCGGCTTCCCTGAGGAACTGAGCAGCTTTCTGTCTGTGATCCACATCATCACTGCTGAGCGGGGGGGTCTTTCTGCAGGGCATTGGGACCCTGCCGGAGTCTCTGGTATCCCCCTGCTCACATTCAAACAGAGAAATTAAAGAACATCCAAGCTGATCATAAAGAAACACAAAACAACAAGTGAGGGTATATAAAGATTTACTACTGTCCTCTTCAGTCTGACACTACACCCTGGGTGTCCTAGTGTAAAGTGAGGGCTCGATGTGTGGTGGATGGATCACTCTATGAGAATTAACAGCACTATAGTGTTATACACCTTCACCTCACAACAACTCTGCTTCCTGTTTACACATCTGTCAGTTCAGGCTAAATTTCTTAAATTACATGACAGGGAAAAATGCCTTGAACCGTTTTCAGTTAGTGTTTTTTTCTTTCTTTTTGCTCACTACTGTTTCTACACTGATGTCCCCTTTGATACGTGATATACGTATAATATACCTTTGTCTGTGTAAGTATTTTCAATAAAAGGTTAATAAAAAAACTAAAAAACATTTCAGATCACATGTATCTGAACTAACCAATGAGAAGCCGGAAAGGACTAACTGAGGTAAAGGTGTGTGAGAAACACAGAGGCAGATTCATTAAAACATTTGAAAGATTCTGATGTGAATAATCAGACTTTTAAACATGTAAATAAAAACCGTATGAACATACATTTGTCAAATATCTTAAAACACACATAGTAAATGTATTTTATGAACTGAAATGTATGCATCTACTCTACTTGTAAAGGCACCCATTATCGGACAGAGTAAAATAAAGCACCTGCCCAGATCTCTGACAAATCACCAGACGAACATTATAAAACAGATCAAGTGAACAAAGGCTGAATGACATGATATTACCAGGTAGAGTGTGAATACGAGCTGCTAACACCTCATAACTCTGAGCATCAGCTAACCGACGTTAGCTCGTCTGTCGTCAAACAAAACCTGACACTTTACACACTGCAGAGAATCAAAATGTCCTCGACGGACTAACAAGTGTATTATTGTTATTATTCTAACACGTGTCGGTTCAGGAACAGATGCAGGAAAGGATCGTTACCGGGAGATGTTTGTCAGCGCGTCGTGCGGTTGCCATGGAAGCCATGTTTACCAGGAGAAAAAAAACTTTATTTATAAACTAGGATTGCGGAGAAGCACTGTGCATGTCCGAGCTCATCCGAACTCTGTGTAGCGTGCTTCACTTCCTGTGTCCCTCACGCATTACGGTCCACGCCATCAAGTGAAGACCACACGGTTAAAACATTTAATGTGAATCGAATTCAAGTTGTAATAAAAAACCTTACAGATTCAATAGGGCCTCTCACCATTCGGTGCTCGGGCCCTAAAAAAGGCTTTCTTCTTTTTGGCAGTAGGTGGTGCTATCAGGACACACAGACTGATTGATCTGTTCAGGTCAAAACACTGTATTGTTTCTCTTCAGATCATTTAAATATTTTACATTTGCAACAGTCTAAGACATCAAAGGAATCTATCACCACTGACAATGGCATTAAAGCAAACTGAAAGAATTCTTTGATTAATGATCCTTTGAAGTGTTATTTTAAATAAACAGTAACTCACAAACAATCATTATTCTTTAATCTTATATTATTCAGTGTATTAACCAGAAAAACTAAACTAAACTAAATGAGGAAAATACCATAATGGCACAACAGATGAATGACCAACAGCTCTGACACATTTTCCGCATGACTGTGTCTTCGTCCACATCAGACATGCTGGTCAACTAGACTTATTTTCACAAAATACTAATCTTCAGTGCACCCATATTTACAAGTTTACGTTTACCTAAAAAGTCACATAGCTATCTACGTTAGCTAGGCTAGCAGTACTTTATGTGACCGTGGCGAGTAGCAACTACATCTTAACTCAGTTGAGTTACTTTGCAATACAACTATAACCATTAAGGCAGAATTTAACAAGAAACAGTGAGTGGTGAAGACAAGAATCTTGTAAAAGCAGTAAACCATCGATAAAGCTAACTGCGGGGTAGCTAACAGGCTAACCGTGATCTGTGTTTACGATTGTTGCCATGGAAACTTAACTAGCAGGTGAGTTTACGCATGTGAGAGAATCAAATACATCTCAGTTTCAAAAAATGTGCTCTGATAATCGACTTCTACACCTCAAGATCCTGCATCAGAAACACAAACACCACGAGTCACATCATATTCCTCTTTTTTTTTATTTTGCAAAAACACAGAACTGTTAAGTCTAGCATATCTATTCAAGAGACTGATTTGTTTGTTATGAAAAGACACATGTCCCAATCAATTTTTGTACATGTCGGCCAATCGTATTGCCAGGGCTGCCCTTTAGGGGGCGCTAGTCGGTTATTTGACCACGCCCATTCCTTAAAACCATATAAATATCTGTGCGTCTGGTCATGATACACAGGTGTCCTGATTTTTGTGAAGATCGTTGAAAGCTAATTGAGGGGCTTTTCCTTAGATGGCGCTGTTGAGCCATTATGCCACGCCCATTTCAAATTACTCCAGATTTCAATTACTTTTTAAGCTATTTCTGCAAACTTTGGTGAGAATATGAGCATGTCAAGGCCCTGAAAAAGCCCAACAAGGGAAATAAAAATCCTTTGAAATACAACAGGCCACCGGAGATGCTCTGGCTCTAGAAAGGAAAAACAGAACACATACAAAGATCCTGTAGTTCACGACTGACACCAGCAGTGGTCGCTGTGCACCACGAATCAGTTGAATGAAACTACTCAGTCTGGATCATGAACTGAAGGTGAACTGCTGATTTGCCGATTAAATTATTTGACAGTAGATTTACTTCCTGATTTTACATGAATACATTTTACAAATATTTTTTCTGTATTTTAAAGTTTTTTTCAAATGAATATTGTCTTTTAATATTTGTGATTCCACAATTTGTGCTGTGCTCATGATTTTACGACCCATCTGTTTTATTTTGCTGCCCTTGTGAAGCACTTTGCAACTTCGATTTTGAAAAGTCCTCTATGAATAAAGTTATTATTATCAGTGGTAAATGATAAACAATCTATTTCTATGGCTCTACTCTAGTTTGGATTATCACTTCAAGGTACTGTTTTGCCATTCACACGTAGTGCATCTATGTGCAGCACTTTCTCATCAATGCCAGTGCTTTTTTTTATTTGGGGTTAACAATTCCGAAGAAATGGAGGAAGATAAGGGAGGGGATCAAACCGTTTACCCTCTGGTTAGTGGACAACCCACTCATCCTCCCCGATCATGTTCGAAATTCAACTTCAGAGGTTCAGAAACAAGGTCAAAATCACAAAACCAACTGTAACTGTCATGATCTTGAAAGTACAAGACTGAGTATGAAAGAAACATTGATAATATTATACTTGAAACTGTTAATAAATTCTCATTATGTTGACCCAGATATTATGAAGTTAAATTGCAACTTTCAGTGAATTTCACGCATTGGTAATCCAACCCCCGACAGATCTAATGTAAGTATGTAAGACTGCTTAACCTTGACAAAATGATTTCTTGTTTTGTATGAGATAAAAATACTGGAATCCTCCCATAAAATCCCCAATATGCATTTACAAAAGTAATTAACTGTTATCTCGTTCCAAATTGATTAACGCCCACATATCCTTAAAAAAAAGTCCCTACATGACCTTTCAGTGTCCTCGGAGGCAACCGTAGTTCAACAGCGCTGTGTGTTTTAAGCTGTTTCTACTTGCAAACGATACGTGATATACTTTGTGCAGCTGAGGCACAGAAACATCTCCCTGCGACTTGCGTCAACTCGGTGGTTAGAGTTACCTACGCATCTCACTCTCACATAACTGCCTATCTCCTCTGCAGAGGCCTTGGTTATTTCTGTAGCAGCCTTTTTTTTCTATCAAGAGCAGCAGCTATAATTATTGTGAGAGCTGGCCAAGTGACAGTCAGAGAGGATAAAAGGAGCGAGACAGAGAGGGAGTAAGAGGGAAGTATAAATAGAAAACCGAGTCCATTATTGAGAGCAGATATTGGGGATGGTCTTTCCCGTGGGTGCAGAGGCAGAGTTGTGGCGACGCAAATAGCAGCCGCTCTCCCTGATGAAGAGTGTCACAATTTCTGTCTTCAGCCAAGAGACTCACTTAATTTGATAAATGAGACGATCAGATGAGACACTGGTCGGTTGGCGAAACAGAGCTGAGAAACACGCTGCTACACAGAACAGCATTTCCACACCAGCCAGGAGTATATGGAAACAAAAGTATATTGACTTACTATGTGTAAAAAAACACTTTCACTTGTGTAGTAACACGAGTGTTGACAATTGTCAAGAATAATCAAATTAAAACTTAATTATGAAGATTTTTTTAAATATATATAAAAAAGATATATAATTAGAGTTGCGATTAAATTAAAGGCCAGGTCTCATTCGTATCTCTTGTATCTCATTGTCCATTTTACTTGAGGACATGAACAAGACTCAAGTTTAATCCACACAATGAAGCTCCAAAGACACTAGATAGAGTTCTGGAAATACTGTAACAAGAAAATGAATCTTGATTTTCAAATTTTGCGTAGAATTCATAATTGATTTGGTTCTTTTTGACATTTTCTCTCAACAGAGCCGAGTGTTTCCATAATAAAGAAAAGAGACTGAGAAGAGACGTCTGTTTCAGAATTGGACTTAAAGTGACGTTACAGTTTGTAGATTATGAGCTTTCATGCTTTTATTAAATCTTGAATTGAAACAGTACATCCTTGTTCAGATCAGTCAGATGGAAATTCACTTAAGCAAGCGAGAGAGAAAGAAAGTCGTGACCTTTGACCTCCTCCTAGCAGCTACTTAGAAATGTTATGAGACATGATCCCGGTAAACTGAGAGGTCAGTTTCACATTCATGGACAGTGGATGTCTGAGCTTCCCTTCTGCCAGTTCTATGAATTAGACATGTTGATTTATGGCACCTGCCATTTCTGTTTGTTTCAGTGTGTGTGTGCATGTGCATGTGCATGTGCACGTTTCCAGTGCGTCAGTGGTGTTCCCTATGTCACACCACAGGGAGTGTGTTTATGTGTGTAAACCTTGTGTCCTCTTGGCTGTTAATAAACGGGACTATTTTCAGTAAACCTGTCTTCTGTAACGAGGGTTAAAAAAGGGGAAGCCACACACACACACACGCTCACTTGTGCTGTAATTGTATATGGCAGAAAAAGCAACAGGATCTGGCTACGTCCTGCACATGTTGTGCACGCAAGGCGTTAGACACATGCATATGCATGTGCAACAGCGTGTGTGTGTGTGTGAGCGTGCAGAGGCCAGGGAAAGGGATCAGTTTAATGGCTCTTCCTGCTGTGCCTCAGATGGGAGATTGCTCTCTCTTTCTGTTTGTCTCTGTGAGATCAACACATCAACATTTCTCTGAACATCATTTTCTGTCTGACTGAACGTGTCTCGTGCAACTCATGCTTTGACTTTATTATCGTGGGCGCTGATGTTAGTGCCATGAGACAAAGATGTCTCTGTTTGACTTGGTTTCCTGGTAGGGGGGGAAATACGGAACTAGAAAGAAATAACTCTGTTGCGTTTGAACAGACTTCTGTGATTATTGGGCAGAAGGACTTTAATGGTGAGAGTTTGAATCCTGATTAGACGTCTTCTGTGATACTCTGACCTTTCATCTAACACCAGGTCACACACACACACACACACACACACACAGTCATGTCCCAATGAGGGCATTGCATTGACCTAACCCTAACGCTAACCATAAACATTCACATAAACCTTACCTTAACCTAAACCATAATCTTAACCTTAACCATACATTAACCTATCCTTAACCTAACCTAACACACACCCACACATTGCTATTTGGTAATGCTTATATAATTGAACATGTGATAAATCCACAATCTCAGCCTTGATGCCTCTTATCTTTCACATTGAAACTTAATTAAATATCTCTATATTGGATTATACATCTAAAGAAAGAGCTGTAACAGCACTTCAGCTAAATTAGTAGAAGCCTGAGAGGGTTAACAACCATGAATGTCACTGTTGTTGTGATAATCTGAGAGTAAGTCACATCTCCGGTCATATGATGTGTATTTGGTTGATTTGAGCAGGACGGCTATAGATTCAGCTTATCATGAGAAACATCATAAATCTGCCAGCAGCTCAGCAGCTCTTTCTCTTACTGTTGTATAAATGATATTTTCTGTCTGATGTTCTCCTCATACGACTGCTCCTCTTCTCACATGTCTACACGACAAGAGAGAGGCTGGGAGGCTGAGAGAGAGAGAGAGAGAGAGAGAGAGAGAGAGAGAGAGAGAGAGAGAGAGAGAGAGAGAGAGAGAGAGAGAAAATCAATAAATCCTGTCCTTACATTAATAGCCACATGGTATCAGTGTCACGTGAAATTGTTTGTCTGGCTGTGTGTGCTTTTGTGTGTGTGTGCTTTGTGTGTGTGTGTGTGTGTGTGTGTGTGTGTGTGTGTGTGTGTGTGTGTGTGTGTGTGTGTGTGTGTGTGTGTGTGTGTGTGTGTGTGTGTGTGTGCGTGTGTGTGTGTGTGTGTGCGTGCCTGTGTGCGTCTATGTGTGTGCGTGTGCGTGAGAGAGAGGGAGAGAAAGTGATAAAGTTACAGAAATGACCTGTGGGGGTTAGGTGAGGAGTCGACTGCAGTCGTGACTCTCACCCTGATGTTATAACAGAGCCCTTTTTCCTAGAGATTCCCAAGTTCACCAACTCTTCATGATAACTCTTCAAAGCAGCTGAGTATAAGACTATAACAACTTTTATATCTATGTTTTGAAATATAAAAAACCTTCCCTTCTCACCTTTATGTGTCTTTCGAACTCGACTGCTGGCAGCCGTTTGCTCCTGTCTCTGCTGTGTTTGTGGAGGAAGCTCTTTGGTAAGTTTGTTCTCTTCTCTTATGCCTCAAGGATTTTAACGCTAAGAGTATTTTCTGAAACATCGGCCGCAGAGAGAGTTCAACAGGAAAACATTTAAATCATTGGGAGGTGCTTTGACTGTCAGGAGCTTTGATTGGCAAACTGGGATTTCTGCTTTCTGACATGTAAGCAAATGAGCTCTTGTTTATTCCCCTCCCACTGCCAGGCCAGTGACTTTCCCTCTGACTTTCTGTGTCTGTGAGAAAAGGGATGGAGAACTTACCAATCATCAACGCTGCAGTTTAGTGCTTCACCCTTGATTATTGTGAATGGTGAAGAAAACCTCTGAGAAGCTCCCTACGTGTGATGTTACGTCAAATGGAAAAGTCTGCATGTAAAAGGCCTTGTTCTGTCAGTGGCCTGTCAACCTTAGATGATAGACTAACTTTTATACAGCAGATTTAAAAGATTGTGTTATCTAAAAATATCAACATGAGTAGAAAGTAGAATCAGATATTTGCTGTTATATAGTGGAGTAAAAGGGAAATATATCTAAAAATACATCTACTTAAGTAAAGAACGGACGTATGAACAATGGACAGTAACAAAGTAAATGTACTTTGTAACATCCTTGTACATAATCTAGAATTCTACTGGAGCAAGTCGGTGCTGGAGAAGCCTCAAGCAGAGATGAGGAGGCTGCAGAGGTGTGATAACCTCACTTCACTGTAACTGTAAAACCCAGAGAAAGACCTTACACAATTTTCTTTTTCACATATGTAGTAAAACATCCTAAAACCTGAAAACTTTGATGTGTTTGTCCATACAGATAAAATAAAAAATAAATAAAACAAAAGTATAATGAATAAAGAGTAATGCTAGACTAAGAAAAAGAGGCTTGAAGTGGGATATGGTCTATGTGAGTGGGACAGAACCACAAACACTGTTGTCGGTCTTTGCGTAAATTATCAACTGCTGATAGTGTGTGTGTGTCTGTGTGTGCGTGTGTGTGTGTGTGTGTGTGTGTGTGTGTGTGTGCTCTTGTACAGCTATCTTTGTGAGGACCAGCTTGAGCCTACAAACTTTTGAGACCTTTTGGCCGGTCCTCACTTTGTGACCCACCTTTAATGGACTGTTTGGGGGTTAAGACTTTGTTTTAGCGTTAGGGTTAGAATTAAGTTTAGGTTTAGATTAGGGTTAGGGTTAGGGTTAGGCATTTAGTTTGGATGGTTCAGGTTAGGATAAGCGGCTAGGGAATGCATCATGCCAAAAAGTGTCCTCATTAAGATAGAATTACAAACATGTGTGTGTGTGTGTTTGTGTTTGTGTGTGTGTGTGTGTGTGTGTGTGTGTGTGTGTGTGTGTGTGTGTGTGTGTGACATAAATATTCAAATTTATGGATGAGGAGAGGAGAGGAGAAGAGAGGACAGATGAGGAGACTAGACGAGACCAGAGGAGAGATAGTTTATCAATAAGCTTTGACAGAAATCTATATTATGTGTTTACACGTGTGTTGCAATGCCTCACTTTTGGCTGTGACTGCTCTTTTATCTGCACTAACACTTTGCGCCCCCGCTCTCAGGTCTGTGTTTGATTCAGCGCTGCAGAGCCACAGTGAGATACAGTGGAAGGTACAGTGCACGATGATTAGACAGAGAAGGAGGAACCTTGTGGAAATCATGGATTCTCAAAAGAGCGCAGGCGGGCCTGATGAGTCAGAGCTGCTTTGTGGCAGATGGTTTTGGCATTGGCAGCAAATGTGGGCACAAACATTCACAGTGATCAAGAGGAATTGTTGTTGCACCAGGCACATTTGGAGTTTGACAAAAGAGGAATCCAATCGTGTTTTTCTCTTCTTCACGACCTGAATGAATTTTATTTGACAGAAAGGGAAAAAAATATTTTAAAGAGAAAGAAATACAGATCGTATTCTGCACACAAAACGTATTACTGCAACAGATTCAATACGCTTTGGTCCTTCACACATGATTCTGTTTGATCTTTTATTATCTCAAGGGGGAGTTTTATATTTCAGTTTCCTTTCACGTTGCTAAGTTCCCTGAATTATGATAATTTACACTTTATAAATGGAACAAGTTCAACTATAGCAGCGGGTAGGGGAACTTTGTGGTGCAGTTGGTAATTTTTTGAATTGTGACATTGTGAAAGTCATTTGAAAGGAACTTTGAAAGGCATATTGGGGATAATGAACACTAGTCATCAATACATCAATACACAAATACTGATGTCAATACAAATCTCAGCACGCATTTGCTAATTCTTTGGCACATTTACAAATCTGATCATGCACTGATGGATTCAGATACAGTTACACAGCTCTCAACACGCACACACACACACACACACACACACACACACACACACACACGCACACACACACACACACACACACACACACACAAACACACTAACACACACACACTAACACACACACACACACACTGGATATCCTGTCACACTAGGTTCTCAGGCTGGTACGGCAGGGATGGTGAGCGGACCCGTATTTGAGGTCCATAGTTACAGTATTTGAATATTGGGGGTTGAGGAGATTGAACAGATATACTTGGGGGGCCAGGGCTTTGAGGGAAATGTAGGTTGAAGTTTGCCTCATGTAAACTCTCACTGTGTTTATGAGGCAAGTGGTATTTCACTTTAAATGTGTCAGGGAAACCACAGGTTGAGATAAATCCAAGAATCATCCTATGTGGGATTTATGTCTGACATAAAACCTCCGCTTTGATAGCCGTGGTTGACTCTAACAAGTCTGTGAGATACAAAACAGTCATGTCACAGTCGTAGATTATATAAAGTATCTCAATTTTAAACAGAAATCCTGAGCTTCACACACTGTAAATGAGCAGCACCTGTTTTCTGGATCATAAAGTAGCAAATTCCTGATTAATCCGGGTGTGAAACGGCCACCGTGGCTGCTGCCAACAGAGCAGACGGCCTCAGTCACAGGACAGCCACCCCGGTGTGAGTTCGTGTCTGGACCACGACCACGCACCAGCTGCCCAGGTTACCCTGAATGCCCCGTGTGGCTACAGAGCAGAAGAAGAAGAAGAGCCATCCTCGTTTATTATCGCCTGAGCTGACTGAGTTATCTTTAGGAGAGAGGTAGTGACACCCTGTTGATTTGCATTCATCAGTATGAAAAGTATCCACGGCTCATAGGAGATCAAATCAGGCTGCAGAGGTGTTAACTGTTGATCTGTCCTTACAGTTATAAATTCAGAAAAATTAACATTTTATTAAAACTTTGACTGTGGCTCATTAAGTTATTGATAAAGATAAATATACTAACAGACACGTTGTACAATAACCCAACTTTGATCCCGTTCTCTATATTGGACATTTTTTTAAACACAACCTATAGTGTAATTTCTACTTTGTCTATTTTATTTCTATATTCCCTCACATTTGTATCCTTACTATATTTTCCCCTTGTTCTGATACTTCCTTGTGCTGCTGTGTCATTTGAGAATTTCCTCTATGGAGGATCAATACAGGTACAATCTCAACTTATCTCAATATAAATTATAATCTTACTATCACATGTAATTATTCTTTTTTACAGTAAGGAAACAATAACATGGTAGGACTTGTCTGTCCGTCTGAATCATATTCCAGATTGTATTATTCAGCTCTGATGTCTGTCAAATCCACTGTAGAAGATGATCTGAGTGTGTGTGTTGTTGTTTGCGTGTGTGTGTGTGTGTTCAATGTGTGTATTTGTTGTCATAATCACCGCCATGCCAGCTAATTCTCCCTCTATTTATACGACTGTTGTTTAGACAGCTGACTGAAAGTGGAAAGTCTCTGGGCCAGCGTGTGTGTGTGTGTGTGTGTGTGTGTGTGTGTGTGTGTGTGTGTGTGTGTGTGTGTGTGTGTGTGTGTGTGTGTGTGTGTGTGTGTGTGTGTGTGTGTGTGTGTGTGTGTGTGTGTGTGTGTGTGTGTGTGTGTGTGTGTGTGTGTGTGTGTGTGTGTGTGTGTGTGTGTGTGTGTGTGTGTGTGTGTGTGTGTGTGTGTTTGTGTGTGTGTGTGTGTGTGACAGAATGAGTGAGGTGCGAGGCAGTGGCTGTGGTGTCCAGTCCCAACCAGTATCAGATTCGGACCACAGTGATCCCTGTGTTAATACCCTGCCTTATCTATTTTAGCCGCAGGGTCTCTTATGTAATCAGTCACGTTCTCCCAGCACCACTATCTCAGTCACCAGCTTCTTATTTCACATCCAGCAGGTGTTTCACACATCCAGAGCGATGCACTGTCCGGGCATCAAAGGGCCGGAGCGTCGTCCATGGAGCAAAGAGCACGGGCAACGGGTTCGGCCTGAGGAACACGGAGAAATGTATTCGAGCTGGAGAGTGGTGCGAACTGGATCCTCTTTCAAATTAAAGTGAGGTGAGAGTGTGGTTTTTCAGGAATAAGATCATTGTACAGTAAACAGCTGTATACTGTTCAGCTATCCAGGTATATATATAGCTCTTACTCCGATATAAGGAGACAGATGTTGACTTCTGACAGCTGTAGACGTTATTAATGCTTGGAGCGGCAACAAAAGGAAGATACAAGAAACCACTATCACAATGTAATTAGGAATGGAACTAATGTATGTTTGTGTATATGCTATCCTAAAATTCAATAAACTGTCAATCCCAATCGAACTATTGTTGTCATTATTGATTAATACGGCATTTTTTCTAAATCAGTCTAAATCATTGTTAAGCTTATGAAATAAATAAGAGACGATATTGAAACACAAAGGTCACAAAACTTATTTTGTGCAACCAACAGAGAACTCTAAAGAAATCAATCCAGTAAATAGTGATGTAACATTTGAATTGAAGAAACTAGAATCAGAGAATGGTAAACTTAAAAAAAGAAACATTTAATGTTATAGATTTTCATCAGATTCCGACTGTGCGATAAACTTAATTCATTTGCAGATTTCTCCAACCATAAATATCACGTCCAAAGGGAATTAGTTTGTTAAAGTGACATTTTGATGTACATCTGGTGAAACGACAAGGTCAGA
The DNA here is from genome assembly GCF_963576545.1 of Limanda limanda. Lineage (NCBI taxonomy): Eukaryota > Metazoa > Chordata > Actinopteri > Pleuronectiformes > Pleuronectidae > Limanda > Limanda limanda. The sequence goes on along the minus strand of NC_083640.1, from coordinate 17,059,572 downwards.
AATATCTTCCTTTCTTATAAAAACATTCCTCTCTTCTTCATCCCTGTAGGTTTGCTGCTGAATGTAAAAATAAAGAAAATTTAGTTAGTTTGTCGAGTCGTGAGCAAATTAATTCATCCATGAAGAGAAATCTAATTCTAAAGTGTTCGAGCTGATGACAGTTTCTGCTGCTGTCGAGGATGCAGAGAGAGAGAGAGAGGAAGACAGAAGAGGAGAAAAAAAATAGAGAGATTGAGGAGGTGGAGACTGGCAAGCAGCAGACAATAACAAGGAGATAAAGGTAGAGAGACAGAGTCATAAAACATTAAAGAAGACTGTGGGCCTAATGTCTTATTCATAATTGTTTACTTTCTCACCGGTCTTGGTCCTGTGCTGCAGCGTCTTTCTACTTGGCTGTGTGTCAGACATACTGATGTGGGCTGAGATGCACGTGGAGACAGACGGGGGGATGAGGAGAGGAGAAGGAGACTGAGACGAGTTCACCTGCAGATATTCAGAGGAGCTCACTTAATGTGGGACAGCTTTCCAACAGGGCATTATTCCGACCTAAATATAGACAGGGCCGAAGTAGGCTGAGCTGCACACGCTGCCAGAAGACCAGAAATATATAAGACATAAGGTTTGAGTAAAGACGATGTCAAGTGTGGTTTCATATTGTCCAGTAGAGATTGTGTCAGGTGTGGTTTCATCAGATGTTCATTGACCCTTTGACCTTTGTGTTTTGTTATTTCTACCTGCTCATTGTTAACATGAATACATTAGTGTATTTTTTTTAGGGCTGGGCAAGTTAACTCGTTTTAATCGAGTTAACTCAAGTGATGAGTTAACTCGATTGTTTATCCGCCAATTATTTTCTTTTTTCCTGTTCTGCAGCAGTCAGCAACAGTCTTTCACAAAATAAAAGCCTGACTTTCACAATAAAACAATAAATAATCAAACCTGAGTTAATGCGAGATAAAATAATTAATCGAGTTAACTCATCACTTGAGTTAACTCGATTGAAATTATTGTTGATTGTTAACTTGCCCAGCCCTAATTTTTTTATTGTTCTGAAGTGATTCAAATTCCAAAATGTAGAAAAATAGTAAGTTGGCCACTCTTTCCAGAAAGACCATGACCGTGTCAATACAAAATCAGAATCTAGTGAATTCAAATGTGGTTTCATAAGAGGACTCTTGGACATGTGTGCTCTGTTGAGTGACCACTAGTTCTATTTTGTTCCCATCACCTTCACTGAAATTGCTTTAGGAGGAGATGTGGGTGCAAAACTTTGCATCAGATATGTTCTTAGAGAATCCTAAACTTAACACTTGGGTTTGTTGGGTTCGCACACCTTCCCGCCTCTGTCCATTTTACAACACAACAATAACAAATAATTATGCACAGGAAACCCTATTGACTCACTACACCACTTCCCTGCTGAGCTGACTAGTGATTTTTTCAGGAAAATCAAGCTTTTGTTCACAAACTCTCCCTACAGACCCACCTTCCTCACGCGGCACAGATCTCCCTCCAGCCGTTCTCCCTTCTCTCTCTCTGCTCTACTTTTAGTCTCTGCCTCATTATGTCAGTATCTAGTCCGACACAGAGCTGACGTGCACCGTTAACCTCCAGTTTAAATGGAGCTGTGCCTCATGTACACTCACATGTTTTACACTGTGCCGTGACAAGCCCGGACTTGTTCCAGGTACGGAGACCCAGAAACACCTATGTTATACAAATCACAATCATCCTCCCTGAGAGACGCTACCGCTCCTGCCGGAGCAGATCTTGGTTAACTGAGCTGACAGAACATAACTGAGGCCGGAAAGAATGAAGCTTAAGACAAGAGGTCGTAGTTGGGTTGATTTTCCAAATGATATAGTTCCACCTTGTTAGTCAGTCCCCACACAATGAATAAATAAATAAATAACCACGTGTCCCATTTAACTTCATAAAACCTGTGCTATTTAGAGCAGGTATAATCCTGGGTGTGGTTATGATGAAGCCAAACAGCACAGGGCAATGACACTCCTCAAAGTGGCTCGGCCTGTAATTCGCAGTCTCGTTGTCTGTGGGAAACCCCCAAAAACATTTACACTCTTATATCTCTCTGGCTTTCTTTCCATCTAGTTGTCTCAGGTCTGAAGACGTCAGATCCCAAACTAGAGTGGCACTCAGCAGTGGAAGGAGGAGGTCATCAATGATGATCAAAACTGATTCACATTGTTACGTGTTTACAATGTAATCAAGACACTGTTGTGTTGCCAACGCGATCAATGAATTACACTCTGGCAAAACTGCGAAAATGCCAAAAACGATCTATCGCAATGTTAAGAAAATGAAAAAACATTCCTTGATCAAATCCCTGATCCATACCGAATCCTTGCACTAAGTTTCTTGATGACCAAATTAACCAACAAACTGATGGACGGGGGTGAAAACATAACCTCCTCTAAAGAGGTAACATATTCTTGTCCTGTTTCTGTTCTGTACTCTGAGAGTGACAGTAATGGTTTCAAATGGCTGCTTGTTGTACCTTATTGCGAGGGAGTGCTGGTTCAATGAGGTGACTAACTCCCTGTATACAGATCACAAAATTAATACTAGATTGTTGTTCTGATCGACACACGATCGTACATGCTTGAAAACGATCTCCCCAAACCTGCTCCTAAAGCGATGCTGACTCACTGAGAAATTCCCGCTCCCCGCTGGCGGTGACTCATCGCAGAACTTCCAGGTAAGGTGTGACATTCTGGGGCCGACTGCCGCTGTGAGGAGCAAACAGGTGGTGGGAGCCTCACTGTGAGCGAGGAAGGTGGAGGTCATCTTTTTTCTTTTAAACTCATTAATGATCAAAAGGTATTTCCATTATGTTTCATGAATTATATATTAATAAATAAATCCATTAGACCCCCTCCTTTTCAGGTACTGAAGCAGATAGAAATGGTTGATGTGATTTCTATGTTTAATAACAAAGCTTAGGCTTGTTACATGTTTGGCTCGTTCCTATGACTGAACATGTAAATAAGTCAATAAACCTGTCAAGACAAAACAGTCCCAGATCTCTGCAGAGCCTCAAGTCGGACACAGATGTTCCACTACTGCTTCAAGCAACAAGGATTGAGCAAAACAAGCCATAAAAAGGCAGGTTTTAAATTGGGACATGCAACTGTAAGGACAACATGAGTGAGGCCTCGTCAACGTCAAAAGTTTCTCTGGAGACATTCCAGTCCAGAGGCGTCCTCAGTGCACCCGCTGGCACTGCAGATATGGAGCAGAGGACTCCAGGGCTCAGTTTACTCTGCAGGAGTAAAGCGGCAAAACCAACTGGTAACTTTGTGGCAGCCAGTGAACATTGTCTTTAATTGCAATGTGAAATTGAATCAAATAAAACCAAAATGTGGATACCTACCCAGAACCATAAACAACTTTGTTAAAACTCCATCGACAAAACTAACAGGAATTGACAGAATAAGGAGGGAAAAAAAGACATTTGGACAAGGAGACAAGTGCAACATGGGTTTATTGTCAAATTGGTTATTAAGACATGAACTTGATTAATGCCATATCAAATCTTAAACTCCGCTGTAGTAAAGTGCAGATTCAAATCAAGTTGCCCTGGGAGTCCTCATTCATTTTCTATATCTGGTTTTAAACTGTCAGGTTAAATAAACTGCAATATGAAATCCTACGTGTTATGAAAAGCCCTTTTTTCTCTCAACCCACACATCTACAGCTAATGTGCAAACATGATAATTCACAAAGCTTTACTATTCTGTACGTGGACACATCCTCCCACTCATCCATGTCTTCAGTTCTCATACAATTGGACGACAGTTGTACAAAAGCAGAACAGGCCTTGCTCTAGTCGAGTTCGGCGTCTAGGAGTTCTCGTGAAAGGTTTTTCTGCAACGGTTGGTCGGTCGGTAATGCTGCACATGCACAGTGGGAAAACGTTGGTGACCTACCCAGATATTTTCCTTTTTGATTAAAAGAATAATGGCATTTAAAAAAGGTCGGCCATGTATGAACGAAGAGGTCACTTCTGTGTACAGGCCTGCACACTGTCCGCGGGTTGGAGACAGTTAGTTTGGCCGCAGCGGTGTCTAGTGGCAGTCGTGCATTATGGAATCTCCATGAGTGCCACTTCACCAAACTCTTGTCCTCAATAGTTTTTTGTAAGCTCAAAAACACTCCATCTACAAGACGCATGCCTTGTGGCACTCGCAGTCACACATACAGACACACAAAATCATTCGCTCTTCAACAATCAGTTCAATGGTTGTGTATCCCCGCCACTGAAGCGAGCGAGGGATACTGAAGGAAACGGCAGCAATGAGGTAAACACAAAAACTCATGAGAGATATTGCACAGACAAGTGCCGGCACAGAATACAACAGTCTCTCTTTCCAACAGCCTAGCCTGTGCATAGGAAGAATAAAGCACTTACGGTGTTCACACACACACATTAACCCTTCTCGTAAAGCTTTTTTATACACTGAGGTGGGAACAACAAGTCCAGAATCCACAACCCATCTTGGCAGAACCAGATTTGCATGACAATAAGTACAAAAAAAAATGAAAAAATTGAATCCCAATGATGACTGAGGGAGGGTCCATGACTGTTGGCAACAGTGATGGGACAAACCAAAAAAAAAAAAAATGTCTATAACCTGAAGTCCCAGCATATGAAGAAACGCCTCAATCTTGCTTTGAGAAACAGGCAAAGTTGAGGCTGGGTTTAGAGCCAGCATGGAGAAAAATCTCTCAAGTTTCATTCAATAAATAGCATTGTGGAATATGCAAAAAAAAAAAAAAATCCATGTTTTCTAAAGCAAAAATACATAAACCATTTGCTCAGTTCATCCAGATATACAACGATATTTGTCCATGTTGCAATCCAATCCCAACACACCTCCACAGATCAGGCTGTGGCCGGTCAGAGCTGGGGTTCCATGAAACAGCAGTGGAGGAAAGAGTCACTCACTCCGTCCGTTTACGCTAAACGCATTTTCTTTTTTTTTTTTAACAGATCGTCCCGGTTGAGTGAGGACGTCTCTGTTCACACGGACAGTGAAGTTCATACTCTCCCAAAGCCTTAACCTACAAAATTTAATTTCTCAGCTCCTCGAACACAGAGTGGATCGGGTGTTGAACCGTAACGCTCGTCCGTTTTGTCCTTTCCACTCGATGTTATCACAGCTCCTCTTCCCCCCCCACACCCCTTTCACGATCATTATCTGTGGAGCAAGACGAAGGCCTCTAGTTTCTCGGGGATGGTTCCCCGGTAGACCAGGCCGTGCTTGACAATGGCCCTGGCGGCTAGGCACTGCAGCGTGGTGTGGTTTATGGGCTGGATGACATTCCTGGCCAGCTCCTTCTCGTCCAGGAGGTCACAGGCCGTTTGCTGGAAGGCGTTGGTGCTGTCGAAGTGAGTCCCGCCGGAGACGAGCAGGTTCATGATGTCGGGGTGACCATTGGATGCAGCTATGTGGAGGGGGCTGGAGGGGGGCATAGATATTAGATGCTTATACTGCACAATGAATATGTCCTCATAGACTGATCTGGTCTGAGTGTTTTGATAGTAGGCTTAGGGTTGCAAAGGGGCGGAGAGTTTCCGGTAAATTTCCGGAAAGTTTCCATGGGAAGTTAAGCTCGGGAATTTTGGGAGTTTTGAAAAAAAAAAAAAATCCATCAATTGTAAAATATTTTTACAGACGATTCCAATTGTTTGGCTAACTATTTATATCTCTTGAATGGCATTAGTGTTTTTTTACAAACTTTTTTCTCATTTTATTCTACAGAACAACGCCACATGCACCATCTCATGTGTTGAGACATTTCACCTCATCCAATGTAGAAGGAAACGCTGTGTACATTAGCAAATACTGTGCAAAGACCTATGTTAACAATGACACCACGATGCAGAAGCATATAGTCAAGTGCCCAAAGTTTCCTCAGGGCTCAAATCAAAACTAAATGTTTATATTTATGTCTGTATATGACAAGGTAAATACAGTTAGTATAAATTACCTGCAACATTTCCAGTTTACCCGTTAATTCCCGTATATTCCCGTTAATTCCCATGGAAAGTTTCCAAGTTTGAATATTCCCGGAATTTTGCAACCCTAGGCTTCCTTTATTTTCATTTACCTTCTCGGTTTAAAAAGACATCAGAAATATACGACAACGTTCATGTTTTAACGATTAATTCAGCTAAAAACTAAAACCATGATTGAATTAAACAGCAGTGACACATATAAAGGATAAAAAAACAACGAAGACAGACCTGTTGTCATCCTCATCTCGGCTGTTTACATCAGCGCCGCACTCGAGCAGGATGGAGGCGACAGTGAGGGAGGGGAACTTGCAGACGGGGTAGCGGCCCACGCAGGTGGTGTTGCGGTCGACGGCCAGGTGAAGTGGACTGTAGCCGTTCTTACCACACGGCTGGAGCTTCAGGAATCTGAAGATACGGAGAGATGAGGTTTCATTTAGAAGAGTTAACAAGGCGACATCATGCAACAGCACAGGTGAGCGCAAGACAATTTTCCAGATGAGGAGGAGGACATCAGGTTTCGAAAAACTACGACACATTGAGACGGTCATTTTTACATTAGGGACGGGGGAAAAAAAATCGATTCAGTTACGAATCCAATTCTTGTGTATGACGATTTTAAATCGCCATGCTGCCTCCAAAATCGATTTTTAAAAATAAAAAAAAATATATATATTTTTTTAAAACTTATTTATTGGTTTATACAGGGGGGGATATATGAAGGGAGCAAGTTGACCAGCACTAGCATTGCATCGCCTACATGCCAACAACAATGAATCATAGCCTACTTTGTTTATTTCAAAGTTTATATTCTAAGTAAACTTTTATTCATTCTATTTAATTTACCTTTTATTTATGATTTTATGATTCAACTTTTTTCCATGGTCCAGTATTTAAAAAAAAAAAATAACCAAAAGAAATCGCTGAAAAGCGTAATATCGAATCGCAATACTTACAGAATCGCAATACATATCGTATCGCCACCTAAATATCGTGATAGTATCGTATCGGGAGGTCCCTGCCGATTCCCGTCCCTTATTTACATACAAGATTATTTGACACTCAAAAAGCTTGTGGCAGAGACCGGCAGTAGGGTTTGGTTAAATCTACTTCTGTAAATATGAGAGCTCGACTGGCACAGGTTCACATTACCAAAGAAGATACTAAGCATGTGACGTCAAAGATCACCAACATACTAGTTTACCCTCCCCCTCAACTTTTATATTGCACACATACATTTGCACAAAGATGGCTTCCACTAACATTTAAACATGGCAAGGTATATTTTGAATGCAAGTAATTTTAAAAAGAGAAACTCACTTATAGATAGTTTCCTTCTTGAAGTGGTCCTGCTCCGCACTACAAGGCACCTTCTCCAAAAGACAAATGAGGTGCAGGATGATTGACAGGGCCTTGCTGAGCTGGGCAGGGTCCGGAGGCATCGGTCCATTTTGTTTCACTGCCCGCTCAATTTCTAACACACTCTTGGACAGGATCCCCATTAAGTCCTCGAATGAGACCGAAGTGCCCAGCAGCCCCTTGGCCCGGTCCTGCAGCATGAAGGAGAAGAGCTCAGCGAACGACAGCAGGCTGGAGGCCGTCATGGGGCTGAGGGGGTCCAGGTTGCTCTGCTGCATGTCCAGCGCATATTTCCACAGATTGATGCAGCGCTCAAAGTTCCCAGAGTCAGCGTAGACAGCGCCTCGGTAACGGATGTAGTAGGACGTGTCTGGATGCTGTGGGCCAAGGATTCTCTCACGGATGAGCAGAGCCTGCATTCGCATCTCATCCGGGTCAGAGATCAGCCCGTCCAGCTCTTCTCCATTAGTGACCTAGAGAAGACGATTAAAGGATGGAGACATTCAGGGAGATTTCCCGTGTATATGCAATAGGGACGGGAATCGGCAGGGACCTCCCGATACTATCACGATACTTAGGTGGCGATATGATATGTATTGCGATTCTGTGGGTATTGCGATTCTGTAAGTATTGCGATTCATTATTACGATTTCCTGCGATTTCTTTTGGTTATTATTTTTTTTTTTTAAATACTGGACCATGGAAAAAAGTTGAATCATACCTTCAAATACAACAGTCAAATTCACTTAGACCTTTACAAGCTTTATTTCAAATATTAACATTAACTTAATGACTGCCGGGCAGCCAATAGAGAAAAGAAATAAAAATGTGCCCTATTATTGTGTAGCCCCTGTCAACTGCACACAAACTGACAGATTAAGAAATGTATGCCACTTAGGCTACTTTTAAACAATAAATAAAAGGTAAATTAAAAAGAATGAATAAAATTTTACTTAGAATATAAACTTTTAATTAAACAAAAAAGTAGGCTATGCTTCATTGTTGTTTGCATGTAGGCAATGCAATGCTAGTGCTTGGGTATGTTTAGATTCTTGTGCAAAAACAAGAGCTGGTCAACATGCTCCCTCCATATATCCCCCCCCGTATAAACCAATAAATAAGTTTAAAAATTGATTTGAGGCAGCATGGCAATTTAAAATCGTCATTCACAAGAATCGCCATATAAAACTGAATCGATTTTTCCCCCCGTCCCTAATATGCAAAGAAATCAGATTTTTCAGAAGCCAACAAAACCAAGCCATAAATTGGGAGGGCTGAGGTAATGTACGGTGTCCATTTTCTGTGCCTGAAATATCCGTCTTCAAAAGCAACAAGCCACTAAATGCATTCATCCTTGTTCTGTCCGTTCAAAGCAAAATGCACAATTTTGTGGCCCGTTTCTCAGTCGCTATAGATTGCGACTTCCGAGGTTTTCCCTGCAGTCACCCCATTGGAATCTGTCCTACTGTCTTTTTCTAGAGACTTAAATGGAGTGCAGAAAGAATGAAAAGACACACTCACCTCCCTGGCATAGTCGTACGCCATGATCAGCTGCTTCGGTTCTGGTTTATGGACAATGTTGTTACTGTCCGTGCACCTGAGGTCCATGGCTCTCTTCCAGTATTTCAAAGCCCCAAGCAGATCTCTCTTTTTGTCCACAAATGTGGCTCCCAAGAGCTCCAGGGCATCAATGCGTTCCGTGTGCTTTGTCTGCAGAGAGGGGAAAATTACTTCCTCATATTTCTCCTGGTGACATATTCAAGATTTTAAACATTATAGTAATCTAAGCAGAAGAATTCATTTTAAAAAGAGTCACAAAGCCTGACCTTCTGATGCGTTGTCAGGTAGTCTACGATGTTAGTGTGGCCTGTGACGCTGGCGGATAGAAGGGGGGTCATGCCGTAGCCATCCTGCTCCATAGAAGCTCCGAACTGAAGCAACATCTGCATGATCTCTAAACTGCCCGACTCTGCACAGTCATGAAGAGCTGTGTTGCCTGTGAACAGAGAGAACACACATCTTATAATAGTTTTCTTTTTTTTTTTAAAAAGTACAGATGATAGAGATAATCTGGAATTCAGGGGCAAAGAAAGTCATTAAATGCTGGGCCTATCTTTACCATTACCGTGATCAAATTCCCTTGGGGTAAATGTTATTTGCAACAGTTCAGCTACATGTGAAGCGAGCAGAAACAAGCAGAGAACACGTAAAGACAGCTCTAAAAGACGTGCAGATCATTTTTACTGACGTTTGACAGAGAAGGAGGTCGTTGAGGACTTTGCTTTCCGTCAAGAAACAAACTCACGGCCCTTTTATAAAGATGGAGAAAATAAAACTGTACTGGCTGTTGTGCAGGAGGTTTCGGGGCTTCTTCACACGCCATACAACATTTGAGAGTCTAATTAGAAGAATCTGAAGTTTCATAACCGTTTCTAAATAAAGCTGTACACAGGGTTACACAAGTGCAACTATTCACTGCCCTTTTACTTTGAAGATGATCAAAACGCAGATCAGCTGACACCAGGCTTACTGTGGATGAGCCCACCGAGCCACTTGTGTGCAGATCATGTTGAGGACATGTTGTATAGCTCCAGCTAAACTTTGAATAAGCCCAATGAAAGGAATCTTTCCAGTAGATCTTGGCTCAACTTCTGCAAACTGGGGCCAATGTAGTGCCAAAAAGCTTTACAATGATTTATAATTTCTGTTAATCTTTCCTCTCCACATAATCTGTTGCTTGTTTATGTATCCAGACAACGCACTGAGTAAACAATTCAATCGCAGATAGCTGAAGGACATGTATGTAACTTGAATGAATTCACAAGATCAAGCTTGTGTTGCTGATCCTACTTCTTGCACAGCCTCAGAACGCCATGTAAACAAAAGGTTTCCAGATCTGGTTCCTCCTGAAGTTAAAAGTGATTAAAAATATGTGCATGTTCCAGGAGAGCCCGAATTGATTTTATTAAAAACTAAATCAAAGTCAACGTGTCTTAACAATTCATGTCCATCCTGACCCACATATCAAGTGTATAAATAAATTCTCTAGTGATTTTTAAAAATGTTTGTCATGCTGCTTTGCCATTACTCTAGTCTGAGTTTGACTAGACAAGATAAGATAAGATGATTTAACATTGTGGAATTTTTATAGCAATGGTGTTTTGGGCTTTGTTTGGCTAAATAGTTCCAACTGGATACATGGTTATAAAGTTTGTTTCAATATTTATTACTTCTGCCAAGGAGGTTTTGTTCTTTAGTTGACACAAGATATTTAGCAGGACTACTCGAAATCTACAGAACCGATTTCCATGACATTTTGTGGAGGGGTGGAGCATGACCCAGTATAACCCATGACATCTAGGAACAGATCTGGATAAATGGGCAGATTTAGGAAATGTCCTTCCTCTTTAACAAGGTGAGATAGGTTGATAACAGAGATTAAAAAAAACCATTTCCAAGATAGAGATTAGACTCAATACTAAATATGTGTCTCTTAACTGAATTTAGGAGATGTTCAGCTCAAGAGAGCAGGGCACGTCACTGGTAGATCTTGTGCTGAAGAAATTGGGAAGTGTTGATTCATCTGGAGAGGAAAATAAGCTGACGCCAGCTTGTTTATTTATAAACATCTTATCAGCAGTGACTCTTCAGACGTGTATGTCTTCTGTCTTGCTTCTTTGTTTTTGGAAAATTGCCACCTCATAAATCATTTATCATTCTCTCCTTCCTGTTGTTAAAACAGATACTGGAATAGCAACAATTTTAAGGATGGGCTGGACAGAACCCTTCCCGCTAAAGCATCACACATGAGGCTGTCCAGTCTGCTTGCAGGCACGTGCATGGTTTGCTCGTCTAGTCAGGAGAACCATGTGTCTTGACTTAAGTGGTTTGGACATTGGTTAAGTGATTGTAGTCAACGGGGGTTTTCATGGCAATAAAAAGGAGAGAAAAAATAGTCTACGGTTCAATAAGTTCTTAAAAATGTTCACTTTAAAACTTATTTAAGCAAATCTGTGATCTGATAAGACAGTATTGTATAATATGATGGACAGTGATCTTTCAGACATTCAGGACTTCAACACCTTCCATTCATTCATTCCAAATGGAAATGGAGCATGCAAATGATTGAGTTATTATCTCATGGTGTACTTCCCTGCTGGTTAAAGCCAAGACTGCATTTGGATCTCAGTATGTAATCCCCTGTGATGTGTGTGGGTATTAGGCTGTTTACAATATAATCCTCATCCTTTGGTTTCTGCCATTTGTCTTACAACATTACTGCGTTTAAACTTTGATATGTACAAATCTACACCATCAATCAGTTTCTCTTGTGTCATGGTCAGAGCTCCTGTGGATGAAGGAGATCAGCCTGCCCACTCACCTTTTACACTTTTCCTGTTGACATCTGCACCCTTCTCCAGCAGGTACTGGGCGATCTCCCAGTGGCCCTTGTAGCAGGAGATCATGAGACACGTGTGGCCGTGTCTGTTGGCCACCTCCAGGTCGGCCTTGTGCTCCACCAGGTACTTCACAATGTCCAGGTGGCCGTCGAAGCAGGCCGCCCTCAGGGGGGTGGAGTTGGTCAGGGTGGTGCTGTTGACCGAAGCCCCGTGGCCCAGCAGGGACTGGACCACCTTCAGGTGCCCGGCCGCCGAGGCAGCCCACAGCGGCGGGGCCCCCTCGATGGTCTCCCCGTCAAAGTTGACGGAGCCGCCGGCCTCCACGGGGGCGCAGCAGCACTCCAGCAGGTACTCCACCAGGTCCAGGTGGCCGTAGCGGGACGCCATCAGGAGCGGCGTGGCCCCGTTCGTCTTCTCGCCCATCAACTTTGTCACCTCGTGTCCATCTTTGTTCTCCAGGAGTTTCTGGAGCAGCCGGAGCTTACCGTCCCGGGCTGCGTTGAACACCGCCGTCTTTAAATCCATGTCTGCGGGTTCGTCTCCCGGACAAAGGGACAGACAGCGAGGTCCCAGATGTCCTGGAGCGGTGCACGGAGCAGGTGGAGCTCGGGACCCTTTGTTTACACCGGGCTCAGACTGCCTAAGCTAGCCGTCACGTTTGGGTTAAAATCCAGCGGCAGTTCGCTACGTTTACATTTACACTCCAGCTTTTAAATAAAAGAATGACCCGAGCCACCTGTCGTGCGGATAAATCACTCACTCACTGCGGTGGTCGAGTGTCCGGTCACTCATTAGTCGCCGAGCTAGCAAGCTGGCTATTCAACTTCCTCGATCCTTGCGGCTAGCTGCCTAGCTCCGCTTAGCTCGAACTGCTGTTACACGTTCAACCGTTTTGAGAGAAACTCTTCCGCCGACACGTCTTCTCCTCCGCGGAGCTCTCCTCCATCACACCGGCCTCCTGCGCTTGTCATGGCTCCACCACATCCTCCTCGGACGCTTTTCACTGTTCACTCTCCGAGGGCCGACACGTCAGGAATCCACCCCCACCCGCTAGGCTGCTGCTAGCTTGTTAGCCTGGGAGACGAGGCTCGGTGCTCGGCTCGGGGATACCCCCCCTCTCCGTCGGGATCCGGGCGGCTCTTCCTTCGACCACCACGTCGACAACCACCGGACAGAGCACTGGGACAGACAGCCGGTCACTGGGGGCTGGCAGCGGGGGCTGGCGGCGGGTAGTCGCGGGGAAGAGGAAGGTAAACAGGGAAGGCTTCTCCACCCACGACTCCACCGGACGATCACGACTCGGTTTCTGTCAAATCACAAACGCAGCGCAGTCTGTTTTCTCCACCGCGGCGGGTGATTGACGGGTCAGCAGCCAATCACAGAGCGGGCCTACTGATACGTAACCAATTACAACACGCAAAAACATTAAAGGCTCCTCCCTGCCCCCGCAGGACTTTTCCTGTGTGGAAAATGTACTCACCACAAAATAAGATATTTAAATTAAAGTATTTAATATGTCCTATGTATCTCTAGGTAAAGTATAGTCTCAAATAGTGTATCTCCACAACATTCACTCTGTTGGCTTTGGTTATGTCACTCCCTACAGGTTAGAAGGGTGAAAAGCATCCGGACATTTGACCCCTCATTGGAATAAAATTGTTTATTGATGGTGGTTTAATAAATGCACATCCTGATGTTATAACAGCCATCCTTATAACTTATCAATTACACAGAATGCCTCAGAACTGATTTTGAGTCTAAAATGTCCCCAAAAAGTGCACAAGCCTGTTGTGAAATGAGCCATAACAGAGGAGAATCAGGACTAGAGGGAAAAGAAGAGGAAGCAAAGCCAATCTAGAAATGATAAATGGTTAATACTTATTTTAATCAGTTTGTGGTCTCTGGAATCAGTTCTGACCGAGATACATAGCTAGTTTAGGTTTAATAAAGTATTACGTCTTGGTATCTTTCAGTAGATTGGGCGTAGAAACATTTATATAACATTACAACTAGGATTTTGTCTTTTAGCTGTATTCTTCAAGAGGGGATCTGGACTCATACACATTCACAGATGCTGTGTAGTACATCAATACTTGCTGATCTTCCAAATGGCCGCATTAAACTCATGTTTCAGCCATGTCTGTGTCCAAGAACTAAATAATTGAATAGTGAGACAAAGTGGCAGCACCAGGCTGAAGTTGTCTACTAATATGTGTAGTATTTTCTACATGCTTAATTCTAAATGAAAATATTAAGAAACATGAAACTTGCATTTTCTGAATATTTAGTATTAATATTTGTAATTGAATCAGTTGACACAGAATAGACAAATAATAGTAGAAAAAGTAGGAACAAGACATGTTAGTTACATTAGACATTACATTTACTCCGTCCAAATCTCCCATCCTTTTTCTTTTGGAAATTATCTCAATAGTTGGTGAGTGTACATCTCGAAATACAACTACAACTCAAACGTACTAGAATTAATTTTAGTAGTACTGCATAAAAACCAGAGCCAACCAGCCCACAACATACAATAGTTGTTGCTCTTTAAACAGCAAAGGCAGTACTAGATATAACATTGGGAGGGAACCAGTGAAAGACAACGTTGGTGTTTTTAAAACTGTTGGAATAAAGAAAACATGTCCATCAGAACACAAAATGTTTAATTTTCAAACACAATAATTGTACTTGGGGTTTCCCCCCCACAAATGTCATAATGAGAACAGTGATGATTCACCAAAGTGAGGTCAAACTGAAGCATGACTTTACATTGATGTGTAAAAAAACCCAAATACAAACTGTTTTGTGCTTCAAGCTTGTATTAAATTAAAGGAGGACTTACGCTCTGTACAGCAAACTCCCTTCAAATAACTTACTTAAAATGCCAAAGCCGATAAAAGCAAACACAAAGAATAGTTTTTCTCACGTAATTCAGTGATCTTTAATGAACAATGAAAAAGTTTAACAATTTTTTTCCCCATAACCAAATGCAATCTTTGCTTTGCTGTGGTTTTAAAGACCCTATGTTTTGCAGATAAAGAAAGAAATCCACAACACCCCAACATTTTGAGTAAATTAAATTACGACAACTTCCACTCCCATGGTTATTTCAGTGCAAAGTTTGGGCTGAAAAATGGAACAGATCACCGTGAGAGATGGGTACAAGATAACAGGGGGCAAAAGGACACAAATAAAATAAAAACACATTTAGAAATAAATTCAAATATTCAAAGTATGTAATGTTTGCTTTAACTTTATGACCAGGTGCTTGAACTGCCTCAAATCCAGATATTTACAAGCAACACAATCATGCCTTTCTTCATGTTTAACCACATAGCCTTCTTGTTCAAGACTTACTTGCATAAAGTTGGTAAGGACAGCAGTGCTGAATGTGGATGACGTGTCAGATTGTATGACCTGGCAGTTTGATATGATCCAATCTCATATCAGCAATGCTATTCTAACCAACTCTATGCACACAAGCCCAGGTAAAGAAAGATGAATAGAATCCGAGAGCTCTGAGACACTGTTATGATCCGACGCGTGTTGTAGTGGTTTTCCTGTCGGAGAAGAAGCTTCTCAGCAGGACCACCTGGCTGATGCTGACCACCAGAAGGATAATGGCCTCTCCGATGGACCAGAATGCAACACGAGTGTTGAGGTCCTCCGCCCGACTGCGGCCCTGAGCCTCACGGAGGCGGAAATGTGTCTGGTAGTCGATGACTGACTTCAGGGCCTCGTGGATGGACACACACGCTGATTCCATCTAGAAATTATCAAAAAAGAGAAGACAAGACAAATGTATGATATTTAGACTGTGGCTAGAAATTATCAACATATTAAATGTTGTAGAGGTCACTATGATTCATAAAGTAGAGGGGATTTAATCAGAAAAATAACTTAAATCTTCAAACATCCCCCAACTTGTCAATTAATGAACTTTAAGTCTGGAATCATGTGTGTTATTAGATTATTGATCAAAAATATAAATGTATTGGTGGAAGTAGTTTCTTGCCCACAATATTTATGAGAAATGTGTTTTATCTGTTATTCCTTCAGCAGTAGAAAATCTTTGAGGATGTAATGGGCATCACAAAACAGTATAGATTGTGTTAAGCAAGAAAATCTAACAAATACAGGTAAATAAATTACTGACATATGTGGGCTCAAAATGTCTATCTCGGTTAAAACTCTGAATGCTAGAACAGTAGCTAACTAAAACTGAGAACAGCCAAGGGAGTGTTTTGAGTAATTGCAGCAGGTTAAACCTCTTTTAAAGTGAAAGTTGGTTGGAGCTATGCTGGGAATTTCCCGCAGTCTCCTGCCCTAACAGCTGCAATGAAATCCACAAAAAGAAAGATGTGGAGAGGTTTATCATCTCATGTTGCACCACATGCTGTCTAGAAAACAAGCCCATTCTTTCTATGTAATGTAAAATAAGAACAAATTTGGTGTTATGATAGTTTTGTGTGAAGTGCTAGATTCCCTCGCTTACACACAAACATACAAATAGATATGTATGCATGTCTGCAAACACACAAACTCACCTGGGTAAGAGCTGTGACTCTGTTCTCATTGGGGAACAGTGGGGGATCATCGCCGACCTGGAAGTCAAAGTAAACGGTCTTGTGCGTGAAGGTGGAGAACTCATTGCTGAAGCAGAACTTATAGGTCCCATTCTTGGATGCCGTGAAGGTAAAGCTGTCATATTGCTTCTTCATCTCCTTGTACATTGTGTTGCCCTCTGGGTCCTCCAAACGACAGTCCACATCATAGTGACCACCCGTCACCACCTGGGAAGAAATAATGACAGAGGGAACCATTTATTTAGTAACATAATAACACAATGTTTTTTTTTATATTTTACTCATAAACATACAAAGAAGAGGGGTGGACAAAATGGACAAAAAAAACCCCACAACCCTATGACGGTTCATCCGAATTTGTGTGAATGAAGGCATGAAACTGGATGAAGATATATCAATAGGAATACGCCAGAACATTTTAATCCTATCTTTTTTGGAGACTTTAAGATTTCTCATTATACTCACAATACATTTCTACATCGATGAAATAAAGACGCATCTCCAATGCAAAGCATGTGACACACATTTTACACTATCCTCAAATCTGATAATTTTTATTAAATTGGCGACATATAATTAAACATATGTATGCATTATATAGAATAAATAATATACCAATTCAATCGATCAAGTACCAGCAAGGTTTATCCTCACCCAACGGATATTTCAACACGCATACCATTCTTAACACTGTTACCACACAATTATAATGTGGCTTTGGTGAAATTATGCACCTCCCCTAGAGTATGATGACGTTCAATTATGAGAGCTACGATTTTCTAATGCTTGAATATAAACTTATTTAATAGAACTGTTTAAAATGAATAATCCAACTCAGTGTCACCGTGTTCCGGGAAATTTCCAATCAAAAGAATTAATTAGTTAAAGCCAAATGATGTATATTTAACCACAGATTGTCTTTATCAAAATATGTATGTGAATCTTCCACATTCCCTGCATCTGTAGTTCCACCTTTAAAGCGTTTACCCAATACATTTTGACGACATATGTTACCTTGATCTCTTGTACAGTGGGTTTTGTCTATCAATGGGACAATGTGGGCTGTATTCGAAGCCTTTAAACATGACTACGACACAGGGGGGCTAATGGTAAAGGGCTGCACAATGAGACCCACGCACCTGGAACTCCAGTGTGCACTTGGTGCCGATGATGATGTCCTCGTAGAAACACTGCTTGGCGTTATCCGGCAGCTCGAAGGTGAGCTCGGAGCCCAGCACCCAGCCCCACGGCAGCAGCAGGGCGACCAGCACCTGCAGCAGCACCCGGAAGGATCCGCACATCCTGGACACTCAGAGCCGACAGCTTCCAAAATAAAAAACCTACACGGACCTGCCGGGAGAAACGGACACGGAAATTGAATCAACACGTCAGCTGTCGAGCAGGCAACAATGGTGACATAGCCAACCCGGACATCGATAGCAGCGACATGTAATTAGCTTGATGCTAACTAGCTAGCTGGCTACTCTTCATATTCTAAAGTCAAAACGTCACTTGTGATTTCCAGCATGTGCTTATTTTCAGTGTATTCGTGTGTTATCGTCTCATTCGAGTTCATACGAGTTAGCGTAAAGTCAAACGTGTAGATGTATTAATTCATTGTTTCAGTCAGCGTTAGCCACTCACCTCAGAAATGCTCACCCGGATAATCCTACGCAACGCGTCGCAAGCGTGACACGGGATTGGCTGTCGTGTGACGAAGCCCGCCCCCTGTGCTCTTTCTCATTGGTCAGAAATGGACAGGAAGTGCGCGTATGAGATGACGTGTTCCACGTCGACATAGCAGGAAGTGTGTGTTCCTTTTTTTGTGTCAATATTCTCCAACGTGGCTGATACTGTAACACCACACTACAGTTATGTAAAAAGACCAACATAAATAAAACTATATGGTTAAATGTATGAATAAACCAGAATAATCGTAGTTGAGACTGTAGCAGAAGTCAAGAATGATTATTTTGTTTTGTTTATTTATTTTTGCCTGTGCTCCTTGAATGTTATGCTTTCTTTAGATTGTATTTTATTATGTTACATGTTTTTGGCCATGAGTATGTTCATGGATTGTTTATTCTCTATGTCTGACTTACATTATTATGAAGGATACTGATTAAAATAGCCTCAGGAAGTGTGTAGAACCATGATCTACACACATCAAACAATAAGGGGGCCTCAGATGCAGCCTCAGAGGGCCCTCCCTCACCTTTTTAATACACCTGTTGTCGAAGGAAAAAAAAGCAATTGACTCAACAACAACCCTGTATTGAAAGTCTGAACAATCTGAAATACAAGCATATTCAGTGGCAGAGAACCATCTTAATGTGATAAACCATATTTCATAAGGAAAACTATATGAAATTTCTCAAACTCTCTCATTAAATTTAGAAAATTGTTCCAGAACTGCTTCTCTACCTCTGGAATTCCTTTCTCTTTTGGTTTTGTGTAACCAACTATGTGGCCTTACCATGTATGTGATGTAATATTGTTGTAAATAAATGGAATTGTATGTTGAGAATGTAAGAGTTTATTTATAATGGTAACATTATACAGGGACCACCACTGTATCTCCTTCAAATAGTCTATCAAACACTGCCGGCTACATTCTGTTTGCACATGAGAAGCCTCTGGCTCAGCAGAGCAATGTGTAGATAGTGACCGGCTGCTTCCTTCACAAAATCACTGAAAATCTGATTCCTCCAGCTTGTTGTTTGTGTTGGTTGGCGACTTGTTTGTAAGAATGGAGTTTGCTCAGTATTACTTTTTTTTCCTACACCATAAAGTTCTGATACTACTAGTTCTTTACAAACCAATATCTTGTTGCATATAAGTTGTACAGCATCTCTGGACACTTCCTATGTCCTGAGCATAAAGCCATGGTGGTTGGTTAGAGATCAAACTATGACTTCAATCCAACCTTATTTGTTTCTGCTTGATTTCAAATATAAATGCACAATACTTCTATTCCGATTCCTCAATTAGTCATGGCAGCAGAGCACGTAGAGATGTTTTCATGTATTGTTCTCATCTCCATCCCTGCTCGATGTGTCCTGTGTGTGTGTGTGTGTGTGTGTGTCTACTGTCTACTTGACTGAAATCTCGCCCGCCTGACCCAAGGCAAAGTCTCGCGTGAACCAGCGGGATCTCAGAGGAAGGAGCGCTGCATGGAGCCGGAGAGACAAAACAAAAGCTGCACATTTCAACCAACAGGCGCTGGTCGCTTCTTTTCTTTTTTATGTAAAACAAAAACCAAATCGACTCCGTTTCCAATCTGACTTCTGCTCTACGGCGACATTTACACCAGTTCTGCACCATGCCCAGTAGCACGTCTTTGCTGGAGGCCGACGAGGGGGAGTCCGAGGTCCCACCGCCGCTAGGACACGCTTTCGCCGGCATGGGCCTCGACGAGCACCACGGTTCCCAGAGCCAGACCCCGGACCACGGGGACGAACCCCTCTCCTTCCACCACCACCACCACCACCAGCTGCCCCACTTCAGCCTCCTCGGCACGGTGCTGGACCTGAAGCCGCTGCCTCTGCACCGGCCGCCCTCGGGAGACACCCTGAAGACGGCGGCGCATGAGGACGAGGAGCCGGAGGTGGTCGACTCCTCCTCGGGCTCGTTGCTAGCTCAGGCCCACCGCCACCAGCACCTCCCGTCCTCGGGCCCGGCTGGCTCCATGGTGCCGGGCCGGATGGAGCACGTCGACCCGGTGCTGCTGTACAACGGAGCCGAGCACGATGACACGACGCTCGGCGGCAGCATGGAGAAGCTGCCGCCCGGCTTGTACGGCGGGGAGCCGGGCTACGAGTCCGAAGCCTCGCTGCTGGCCCGGAGGAAGAGTGTCAACACGACCGAGTGCGTGGCCGTGCCGAGCTCCGAGCACGTCGCGGAGATCGTGGGCCGGCAGGGTGAGTGGGTTCGGGGTCTGCCTGGTGGTGTTAGCCTCGGCCGCTAACGTTGCTAATGAAGGGAGTTGGGGCGAGAACTTGGAAGAGACAACAACACAGACAGCAGAAAAGTAGATTCAAGCCAGAGTTGAAAACTAATTCAACCATTAATCAACTGTAAAAACATTAGGAAAGTTGCTATAGAACGTGTTGCTGGATTGGAGCTCGTTCTGCGAGGACACACGTTAGCTCACTTGTCACATGCATTAGCATCGACGGGCGCCCGCTACCTTACATAAGTTTCCTTTAAGCTGCCATTGTCGTGAGTTCGAACACGTGTGTGTGTCTGAGTTGTGTGTGTGTTTGATTTGATGTACAGTGGTTTAGCACCCCGAGCTACAGCTGTTCCCCGTTAGCTGCAGCCCAGCTAGCTTAGCACGCTGCTATCTGGGTCAACACCGCCCTCGCCCAACACCCTCAACAAAAGTTTACATCACAACTTTGAAACGAAGGGAACGAAGCGCCTGGGTTTCCTCTGGGGTCGGCGGCTCGCCCCCTGTCGTGTGTGTGTGTTTGTGCCTGTGGGTTAGTCTGTCCCGAGCCGTTCCTGGCCGTGCTGAGCCGTGCTGAACCAGGCTGGGCTTTGTCTCCAGCAGCGGTGGTCACCATTGCTCTGCCACATCAGCTGTGTGGGTCACGGTTAGATCCGTGACACATCCCGGAGCTCCACCACACACCTCCGACTCCCCTCATGCATCCACCTCCTCCACCTGCTTGGACTGTTGATCAAAGGGGTGAAATGTGTTAATAGGGAGATGTCGCTTTTCAAAGGGTGGGGGGTGCACAGGCTGCTGTGTTGACAACAACAGGAAGTGGCTCTGCTGGTAATGACGCCGGACTCTCAACCGCTGCTGAAAGGAATATTTAATTTATACGCTTATGTAACTTTACAAATGGTATCAGCGAGTGGAAAGGGAAATTGCATGTGCAGTGATTTTCTGTTGAGCGGTTGAGAATCCGATTTTGTAATATTACGTACATGGAAATGTGGTAGATTGTATAAACAGGGACTCATCCCGCTCTCTCTCTCTTTCTGCTTTCCACAGGCTGTAAGATCAAGGCGCTCCGAGCCAAGACCAACACCTACATCAAGACGCCGGTGCGAGGGGACCAGCCCGTGTTTGTCGTGACCGGGCGGAAAGAAGACGTGGCCATGGCCAAGCGGGAGATCCTGTCTGCGGCCGAGCACTTCTCCCTCATCCGCGCCTCCAGGAACAAGACGGGACCCCCCTCCGTGGCGACCGGCCCCGGGGTGCCCACCCTTCCCGGACAGACGACCATTCAGGTCAGCAAGCACGTGATTATGAGTCCCAGTGGCGTTTAGAGTGAAAGACGGTTCAGACATTGTTATGAAGTGAATCCTAGTAAGTGTTGTGTATCTTAAACATCAAAGCACATTGACTTCTTAAAAATGTAACTCTGCCTCTGACATTTGTTTGTGTTTTTTTTATTTAAAGTGTATATACTTACTTGTTGTTGTTGCCACACTACAGGTGCGGGTGCCCTACCGTGTAGTCGGGCTGGTTGTGGGTCCCAAAGGTGAGTCTCCAATCCGTTCTATATTCAGATAAGTTGTGTGTGTTGTTTGAAAGTCTTCACACGATTTCTCATTGGGGAATTAGTTGTTTTCAGTCTGAGTTATAAAAATAACCATGTACAACACAAATGTGCACCAACAAAGCCGACTTGTAATGTAAGACACATGATGTGTTGCATGAAAGCAGAACAAGTCTCACTTCATCGGACTGATTTAAGGTGCTAGTGAAAAGGAAAACAGTTTTAAGTTGTTAAATTGTATTACTGAATGGAAGGAACAGTGAATATTGCTAATAAGGCAACCTGTTTATATATTTGAGTTGCCGTGGACAGGAACTTCCCAAAAGTAAAATTTCCTTCTCTTCTTTATGAGCATTTAAATGAAATTATAAATGGATTTTCTGCTCAGCCTGAGAAGGTTACATCTAGTACTCACAGAGTCTTTAACCCATCGCCCTGTAGACTTTCCCACCTCGGTGTCAGAAAGCCTTGGGGTTGGTTTGTAAATTGCACTGCAGCGGTTCTCAGCCATGTGTCATTAGACTGGAGGGGCTGAGGTAACAATTACAAATACTAGCACAAACAGAAGCTGAACCACTTAGAAACAACAGGCAGTGTGGAGCTTTCATATTCAGTGTTCATAAAATGTATCTAAGACTTAATATGTGTAGTTAACAAACCAGGC
The DNA here is from genome assembly GCF_963576545.1 of Limanda limanda. NCBI lineage: Eukaryota > Metazoa > Chordata > Actinopteri > Pleuronectiformes > Pleuronectidae > Limanda > Limanda limanda. Next base: position 17,037,004 of record NC_083640.1, on the reverse strand, counting down.
CAAATTGTCGATTATCTTCAGCTACTCTATTCAGGACGATTAATCTATAACTGTTCTTTTCTTCTCTCCCTCGTGTCATTTGTTTATGCTGGGATGTATATCTTTTCCAGTATGGTCACGCTGAATGTGTGTCAAACTAATTTCAGCGGTGCACATTGATGTTGCCGTGTGACCGTGTGTTAATGTATGAGAATCTCTGTCTGCTCATTTCTTTCAGGGGCCACCATCAAACGCATTCAGCAACAGACCCACACCTACATCGTGACACCGAGTCGAGACAAGGAGCCGGTGTTCGAGGTCACCGGGATGCCGGAGAACGTGGACCGGGCGAGGGAGGAGATAGAGGCGCACATTGCCCTCCGCACTGGGACCGGTGCGGTGGGGATCGAGGCTCCAGGTGCCGACAACAACGACTTTCAATACAACGGGACCGACGTCAGCTTTGAGCATTCCGCTGCAGCAGCCGGGTTGGGAAAGGCCGGTTGGCTTAATGCAGGTGCATCAGCAGCGGGGGGTGGTGCTGGCGGCGGCGGCAGCACCTTGGTGTCGGTGAGCGTCAACGGTACTCAGCAAATCAATAGCAATATCAACAGTGGCGTCAGGATGTCTTCCAACTACCGCAACGACAGCTCCAGCTCGCTGGGCAGCGGCTCCAGCTCGGCCGATTCCTTCTATGGGAACGGCAACAGGATGGCAGATTTCAGCCCCACCTGTCAGTTCAATGCCAACGCTAACAACAACAACAACAGTAGTGCTGGCAGCACGGCCCTATGGTTCGGCGAGAGCCTTGTCCCTGTGGGGTCTGAGGAGCTGGTCGGCCTGGGAGGTGGCGGCAGCTCCTCGGGATTCGACGCATTAACCATCTCCACTGTCCCAGCGTCCCACCCGGCCGCCCAGCCTCCCGTCTGGAGCTCCTTCGTGGACCACCAGCCCCTGCAGGCCTTCGACCTCCTTCAGTCGCAGGTAGGTGAAACTCAACAGAAACGTATTGGAACCAACTCAAAAGAAAAACTAATACATGTGAGTTTTTACATATTATCCTTTATTGGTGTCAGTGTGGTTGTTTTCGGTATGAAATAGAAGTAATGCTATTACAATTACAGATATACCAATTTACTTTCCAATTGTTGAGTCCTAAACAGGAAGTTATGATCTTAGAAATGTAATAACTGTTGTCATCGATGTTTCCAGACCAGTCAGCCTGGGACGCCCCGGCTCTCCCCGACCTTCTCTGGGTCAGAAGCCTTGGAGCACCCTCAGGCCCAGCGGGTCCACCGAGGGCCCGTGGGCGTGGCCGGTACCTTGGACGCCCAGACGTTCCCCTCTTACAGCTCGGCCTTCTCCTCCTCCAGTGAAAGCACCGCCTCCTCTTCCTCCCCTCCTGACTCCTCCCTCTTCTATCGGCCAGGGCTGGGACCGGCGGCGGGGAGGGGGCCGGAGATATGTATTCACTGTATGGATAACCAGGTGGTCGCTGCCTTGGTTCCCTGTGGCCATAACCTCTTCTGTCTAGATTGTGCCAGCCAGATATGCCAGGGTCCAGAAGCCGTGTGCCCCGTGTGCCTGTCCCCGGTCACACAGGCCATTCAGCTCCGCAACATCTGATTTTTTTTTTTTTTTATCAATTCACCTGGACGGCTGAGGAGGAATCAGACCTCCCCCCAACACTACCAACTCATTTGTGTGGGGAAATTACAAAACTGACCCGATTCAGCTTCTAGGTTTGTCCTCGCCAAGCTGGTGTTGACGGGTGAGGCAGAGTAGGTGGAATAAGAAATGATCTGTATTTAGGGCATGGGTTTGGCTCGTGAGTCCGTTCATGTGCCTGTTTTTGTGAAGTCTTCTTCCTTGATTGATCGATCAATGCGTTGGTCGGAAGCCCTCTTAGCATCGTGTAGCATCGGGTGGGGTGGGATAAGTATATGAATATTATTTTTCTCATCGTGATTTTTGATTTAAATGTCCTCCTCCCTAAAACATCACTTTTTGCCTACCTACATTTTATATATTTTTTTAATGTTCTTTGAACCCTTTTAAATCTCTATCTTGAACTCCATTATGTTGGCTCTTTGAGTTAAATTTATTTGTCTACATCTCAAAAGATTATTTTTTAAACTTTTGCTGCTACATTTGTTTTCATGTGCGGAAACCTGGCCCAGCCCCGTTGCCTCTAAATTCAGTTTGCTCCTGGTAAAGAAACGAGGCAAGCATGTTAACATACAGTGAGTCCCACATATAAATTCATAGTATTCTATCTATTCTATTCTCTTTTTACCGCAGCATTTGAATGCCGACCACAGTAAACTGGACATGTTCACATTCTCCGTTATTCTACACGTGGTCCTCTCTGGCACCGATATTTGTTATCTTTATTATTATCAGGCTGGTAAATTGTATTTGTTTTACCTTAAATCCGACATGATGTTTACATGCTACAGATCATAAATCAGAAGATTTGATTACCAACATATTGATTCGTGTGAGAACACGGAGCGTTTTTAAACCAAGCAGGTTAAAGCCACACCTGTGTTGTGTTCACTCCCCTGTGGCTGTTTCTCGTTGCCACTTTTTCTCTCTCTCTCCCAGATTGGAACCAACAAGAGGGCAACTCCTCTTTTTATTGTAAAGTACCAGGATGTTCCTCCACCTCACCACCGCCACGTTGCTTTCTATTTCTACTAAACTGTTTACGGTAAACTTGTGCCTGAATCTGTCCTAAGTAAACAAAAAGAAAACGACTGGTCGAGCGGACACTCAGCGTCGCTCCGTCTTAAAACAAACTTGTGGCCTTTTTTTGGAAAGCCTGTAATTAGCTGACGACGTTACCTATAAATCTAATCCAGATCCTGGCTTGAAAGAACACAAGCCGACAGACTGAAGTCTTAAAGTTCAATCTCTTAAACACATCTTCGTGGAACAAAGATTATCACCAGGGTGGTTTCTGTTGCTTCCACTTTGTGTTGAGCCTTCCACATGTATTGGCCTAAAACAGCTTTTTTCCCTAAACACCAAACACTCCCATTTTTCCTATATTTGTCACCTCATAGTTTTTTTGGGCTTTTAGTCATACCTTGATTTAATCATGGTTTGGGAAACTGTGCGGGTTTGTACCTTGTTAGTAACATTCCTCCTCCTCTGCATTAGTTACTTTATTAGATAGTTACATAATTAGTACTTGATCCTCGCCTGGGAGCCGAACGAGCTGATAATGTATGAAACTCTGAAGAGATGTGATGTGGAACAAGTCCCTGTTCTGTACAGACAGGCTGACTAAGCCATCTCAACAGTGTCCTTTTCTTTCACTTGAATGTTTCTGCCGGACTGCTCCACCCTGTGGCCACCTCGTCACAGCCATTTTGTGTCCTTGTTGGTAAGCAGTCGGCAACAATAATTCCATTTGGATGCACAATTGAAATGGCCGACCCCCTAATCGCATCACTTTAGTCTGTTTTATTTTGTTAAAGTTTTTTTTTGCCATCTACCAGGCCTATGCAAAAACCGTCTCAGTATCTTTAACCACCGGAGGAAGCACTGGATTAATGAAAGTCCTGATTTTCTTTACAGAGCTCAAACAACCTTTTCAACCGGTGATCCCCAATCATTTTTTTTTCTACTGCATTTCAAACGGGGTTAAACTTCCTCGCTTGCTTTACTGCACTGATGAGACTCTTCAGCGGTACACACTTTGCTCCATGTTTCATCAGCTCCTTCCCTGTCGTCTTTGGCCCAACGAAGCTCAGCCTTCTCCACGCTATCCACTAGTTGGGACTCCACACACATTGAGAATTGAGTTGTTTCCCCTATTAAACATGTGCGTGTGTCCACTTCTCTTCCTGAAAAGGTACAAATCGGTGGGAATCATCTCAAACTTTAGCTTTAATCTCCACTGTTCCTCTGGACTTTGTTTTTACAGGAGTTAATGAGTTGTTGGGACATTTCACAAAAAGGGGAAGCAGCTGGAATGATTTTCATCTTGAACTCCGCTGACACTACATCAGATCAATATTGTTGCTTTACCGTGTGGACTCTGGACCCGCGGTCCCTCGAGCATTCCAGCTGTGAACAGTATTTGGGAGCCATTTCATCGCTTAGCTCTGTTTCGTAAATATCCTTCTCTAACACCTATGATTGAGGTTTCTTGGGGAAACGGAACCCAACGGGTCCGTGAAGTGCAAAACCCCCATCAGCTTCTGCGCCCTCGTGTCGTCTTTCCGTCCCTTTTCTTCACTCCTCCGCTCCACGAAGGGTCGATCTTCTTTGCTCTCTGTCTGAGGGAATGCAATATCCTGTCGACCCCCAGTTTCACATGAATCTATTGACAATTTTGTGTATGTATTATATAATATTACTGTTAATGACTGATAAATATACAGAACTTATTTTTATTTTGTTACATTTCATATATATACATAAATATATCTATATTAAAATGTTTACAATAAGATTTTTTATTTTTTTTTATTTCTACTTTTTCTCTGAGTGATTCAGCGAGTTGGAAACTCAGAAACGTTGCAGGAGAGTGTTAACGCTATCTGCTTGTAGTCTAGTTCTTAGTATTGATGATAATATTGATAGCTGCAGTTTTAACCTAGAGGAAAATGGAATGTGCATCACGAGCATGTCTTCATAATGTACCGCCAATGTAAAACGTCACACTGCAACTGTAAAAAGGCCAAGGATTCAAGCTGCCTGTCACGTCTCTGTACGCCATCGAATACTGAACGGTATACTGTAAACTGTATCTTAGTTTATCTATATGAAATGACATTGTACAGCTGTACCAACAGTTCAAAGTATTTGCAAATTTTACTACACTTTTGTTTTGTATATGTGGGGGGAGTCTTATGGCATATAAATTCTTCAAATTGAGTCAGGAGTTTAAAAGCAGACTATATTTTATAACGGCCTTTTAAGTTATTGCGGCCAAAGCACTGATATATATTTGCTGTAAAGAGAATTTAAGAGTTTTATTTTTCTGATATTAAAGTTACTTATTAAAGACTGTTTCATTTAAAGCCACCTCCGACTGCTGTGATTCGTTATGTCAAGTGTTTTCCATGTTCTAATCTGAAACTTGAAAACAATCCTTTGCGGTGGCCCTGGTTCTGACTCCATGTTCTGGTTCTTATAATCTTAGATAAAAATCCCTTTACCTTTATTGAGTTCAGTTTTCTGGATACAGGATAACATCCATTCCAAATACTGGTCAAAGAATTATAGGGAAAAAAGCCAGGACAAGGCCTGCATCATTAGCTTAATACATGAGCTTAACATTCCTATATTTTGTCAGAATTCACAAGTTCTACAACAGTCATTTCTATAATTAGGAAGTTAACATTTTGAGTGCCGCTGGATTAAACAAACATGACTTATAAACTACGGTTACTTTGAACTGTGTGTAAACGTGTGACATTGTTGAGAAAATGAACATCACTTAGAGAGAATATCAGGCCATGTTTAATTATAGACTCTCACATAAGACATACAGGTAAAATTCATATGTCATAGTAGTCAACATCAGCTCATCCCAGCTGTGTCTTCTAGCTCCTAATAACGGCAAGTAATAGAAAAACATCTGTCCAGGTCAAAGTCAAACAGGAAATAACAGTTTCTCCAGACAGAGTTCAATGTCATTCTTTCAAATATCTCTCTTCCTGCCACTCGATAAATCAGATGCATAATTATGTGAATAAACCTCAAGCGTTGACTCTTTTCATCCCTGATGTAGAAACTCCTTTAACAATGTTTTTTTTTTAGCTTTAGTTAAACAGGAGAATGAGACAGAACATGAAGAATCACTCTGCATAGTTTTACTCAACAGGAAACAAACGTAAAAAATTTCCTCTGATAAAAGACCCAACCTTAACCAAGAACAAATGTTAGTCAACAGTGACCTACAACAGAGTATTAGGGCCACTTAAAGGGGAAAGACACAGACTTTGAGAATAATATTAGTTATTTTACGAGAATAAAACTAATTTTACTCTGTGTCCTGCTTGAGGAGTATGAGAAGATCATCCTGTGTGTTAATAAAGAACGTGGAGCAACTTGTTAAGTTATACTACAATTACCTTAAATAACTAAATCTTGAATATATTGTCACATCAGCACCACGTTATAAGTATCAGGACTTTGAAAAGACTGCGTTAGAAGTTGAGAGTCTATTACGAGGAAAGAACCAAACAAATTGGAGGAAATTGTTTCTTTTCGGAGGAGAATAGGTTTGGTCTGAGAATATTGTGGGTTACATCTGCCTGATATTCAAAAGGTTTCGTAGTTTCTCAAAACAATTCGATGGTTTTGGATCCAAAAGAAGTGGAACGCTGGAGTGCACGAGTTCTCCTCTCTGGTTATTTACTTTAATCTGGTAATTCAACCTTTTTCCTCATTAAATTAAAACTTTTCTCTCAATCACAACCATTTTCTAGTTATAGTATTCTCTAAATCTCTGAATTTCTTCTCTACGATATGGCCCCAATACTCTGTCGCTCTAACCAACAAAAACAGTGTAGTAAAAAAAATAAAACATCTGTGAAGGTTTGGAGTAAAAAATATGGAGCATGATGTTTGAGTCTCAACAAGAGGAGAATCAAAAGCAGTGTAACAAAGGGAATCACATGCCGCGCAGGGCACTCGTGCTGAAATCAAAATCAAATCTTGTGTCAAACAACCATCACCCGTTTCAACATCAGCACAGAAAGAGACAATATGCTTGTACTCATTTTACTGAAGGAGCTGCTTCATTTTTACAAAATTTGATCTTGGGAGAAATTTTCTGAGAGAGCGCTGCTGCTAAAAAGTTGAGATTTTATAATCAAATTCAATCATTTACATTAATTGTGGCCATGTAGCTTCCCTCTGTGTTTATGTTCTCCTCGTCCTGTTTCCTCATCTAATGCAGGCAGAGTGAAGCACCCCATGTCGAATACAGGAGTGGGGATAAAAAGATCTATTTGCGATTAAAAGTTCATGCAAACATCGACGTGCATTTCAAAAACAAAGTTATTTACATGGATTAAACAGAAAAAAAAACTGCAAATCAATCAGAAAAATGACAACTCAAAGAATCCCTAAAGATTAGTGTAAATGTCTAGAGAGTGAAAACTGATTATTTTTATACGATTGCATCACAATGTTGTCGCTGCTCACAATCCTATGTCAACTATATGCCAACCTATTCCCTCCCTTATTATTCATGTCGCAAAATAAAGGTTATTTCATTCAAATCAAAGTAAAGTGCTACAAAAATATAATGCAATTAATAAAACAAAAATAAAAACCAAGAAAATATATCAAAATTGCTGGGAAATCTGCAATACATCACTGTAAACCAACTAAAACAAGAGACCTGAATCAAGACCGTGGGCTGCACTGATTCAAAACTCATGTGTACAGGCTGTCAGGTGTGCCTGAAGATAAAACTGGATAAAATCTAAACAAATACAAGTTAAAAAATAATCAAAATTAGAGAAAACCTATACGAGACAATTGATAAACCAAGTTTCTTGTACTGTGATTAGGCTTCATCCACACTACTACAGCGCAGGCTACGTCGTGAGCGAAAAGACCCGATCGACAAGCGACTGTCAACTTTCCAAACATCTCTGTTCTCCCTGACCAGACTGAAACCAAAGTTTTCAAACTAAAACATTTCTGAACTTCTGTTTTAGCAGCTCGAGCACTCCATAGTGTTGACGCCTGGTAGCAGAGTTGAAGCTTTTTAACCATAGTAATGTGGATGCAACCAGAATCTCAGCTATTAGAGATCAAATGTCTGTCCTCCTTACTTCAATCTTATTGAGCCAGAAGAATCTCAGCCTTTTCCTTTTCTGCTCTCAGCAGGAAAGTGAGAGAAGGCAAGAAGGAATTCACTGAGAGACATGAGATCTTTCTTTTGTGACAGCATGACAGTGTTTTTCAAAACAGTAACTGCACCTGAAACAGGAGGTGGAAACTGCTTCTATAGGCCTCTTGTCATCACTCTTTTCCCTAGAAAGAAATGATCACTAAGTAATTCAAGACACTGCATTTCCAATTGGTAATTTAACTCTGTAGGTCATGTTACAACCCCCCCACCCAAAAAAACTGACAAAAAAAACAATCACTGTGTTTGCTGTGTGATGTGAAGAGAAGGATTTCCTGACACTTTGATGTTTTAATCTACATCTTGTCTAATTAGAGGGAAGGATTTGTCAATGGACACCCACCAGGCACAGAAATGAAACCATCTTTTAAAACCCAACCCTGTAAATTGGCAACACCTGACGCAGAGAAGCCCCTGGTCTTGACCTGTTTCACTTCACTTCAGCCATGCTGCACGCTCTGAAACGTTAGTGGACGTCTGTGAACGACCTGATCCAGCCGGCTGGTCCCCGGGGAGGAGAGGCAGCGATCAGCGAGACATCCAGCAGAGATCCCTGCCGCTCAGAGCGCGAGTGATTTTCTGTTCAGGCTGACGACATGACTGAACTCGCTCGTCCTCCCAGGTGTAGATCAGTGTGGAACAGCTGCAGAGAGGTGATAGGCAGAGAGGCAGCAGCAGACACTAGATACGAGAGCCTCTGTGTGCGGCGTCTCATCCCACAGCCGCACAGCGCTCACATGTTCCTGTTGTTCATCGACTCCAATACCGGTCAGTCGTTGATGGTTCTGACAACTGGGACGATGATTAGTCAGTGTAACATTCCAGTTTTAATGGGACCTGCAGGTCTTCTATGTGCATGTTGTGGTTCTCTAGGATTGCAGCTACTTGTTCTATCTTATCCACTCTCACAATCACAACTCAAAGCCATCTATCAGAAATATAGGTGAACATATCTTTCATATATGGCTTTGAGAGGAAAAGTAAATCCAGTCACACCAAACACACTTCAGAAGGTTTTTCTCATGTGGGACAGTTTCAGTGTCACAGCTTCACGGCTCTTACACTGGTTCAGTACAATGCTGCTGCAGTTAGAAACAGTTTAGTCCAGAGGTTGAGGGTCTGCTATAGGCATCGTGTGCAGAACCTCGTCCAGTAGCTGGAGAGCTCTGTGCAGGTGGATCTCGATCCAGCATGGGGTCTCCTTGATGCTCTGGCGGGGGTAGTCTGGCCCCCAGCCCTTCACAAAACTCATCCTCAGGATGCAGAGCCTCCGCAGGTCGTCGACCCCTATACCGGCCGCCGCTGACAAACCTGGGGGGGTAGAGAGGGTCACAATCCAGTCATGTGATGCAGGACATGTGATAAATCTAACACCAGATGTGCCACTCATTTACATTTAAGGGAATATTCAAGTAAATGTGAGTAAATAAAAACCAATTTAAGCACCATTTCAAGAGATTCTTTCAAAACAATCTGCTAAATATTTTCTGGTTCCAGCTTCTCAAATGTACATTTTGCTTACTTCTACAAGAAACTATACAAATAGAATATTATTTAATGGATATTGTTGTTTATAGATTGTTGGCCAAGACAGAAGAAGCTATTTGAAGATGTAAAATTGTGCTTAAGGAAACAGTGTTGGGTATTTCTCAATCGTTGCTCTCCTCTTCTTTGTCCAATAAAAACATTGTCGTGGTGAAAGTTAAAACGTTGGAGCATTGACGGCAGCTATCTGTATGTACATTACTCACTGGCAGTAATTTAGATCCTGACTGCATCATAACCCTGATAGATATCCCGTTGTCTGTGTGTGAATGTGCGTCTGTATGTGCAGTCTCTGTATCTTACTAATAGCTGGAGCGATGCCTCCTACTGATCCAGGTCCAGGTATATTTCCAGCCACAGCTGCTGCCTGAGCTGCAGCTGCTGCTTGAGCTGTGGCCGCCTGCTGCTGCATCTGTCTGTGGCACTGTCGAAGGTCAAACACCTGGCAGGAGAGAAGAAGCTTTAAATACTGTACATCGAGCTGCATCAGCCCCCTGCACAGGAGCAAGGGGATGTAAATACCAGCAGAGGCTGTGAATCAGGGAGAAAGACACAACTCCAGCTCAAGTATATTAATAAGAAACCGTCAGAAGGCTTGAAGAGATGGAGTAGAAAGTGATGTCAGCTGCTTCCCACGAGACAAATAAACATTTTATGAGATGTCAACCCTGAGCGATGTCCTCCTTTTACAGTCCAGGGAGTTTGTAACAGAATAAATCTTGCACGAGGAGTGAAGCCCACGGTCTAACCTTGATGTATGCGCTGGGGTAGATTTTGTGAACAGCGTCTCCGGGGGCCCGGCCCGCTTCCCTGTCCAGGTAGTAACTCTGGACAAACACAGCGTGGTCACTGAGGCATCGCACCCACACGTCTCCCTCGCCTTTACACTCCAGCTGGACCCCTTTACCGATGTGAAGCCTGGGAAACAGGGAAATAAGGAATAAGGGAAACAGGGAAAATGTTATAATAGCCCTTAATGTTTTTCAACTCCTGCCAAGCACCAGTAGTAAAATTTAAAAACAAACTCCATAAGCGCATTTTTAAATAAACAGAACGTAGCTCAAAGGAGGAGTGAATATAATTAAGTAAGAAATTCCTGAGGATAAAATATAAATACAAACGCACATCTTGTCTGCATTGCTTATTCTGTCAAATTTAAGTTTATAAAATCAGCAAATTGTTTGTTTGAAAGTCTCAATTTGAACGATTTTTTATCGACCAACCTATAAAATCGGTCACTGCCTAGTAAAGACGCACCATAACAGATGGAGGTGGTGATTTACTGTCAGATGATATTACCTGGATGTGACTACAAGCATCACCTACAAATGTCAAGTGTCACCAAATCTGTCTGTCTGCAGTAGGGACTGTTCTGCTTTTAAATTCAAATAATTTTGACAGTTGGCGCTTGGGTCCCCCACCTGGCTCTTTCGATGGCCTCAGTGCGATGTACGTTGCTGAGCTGACCCAAACAGAACCGGTCTCCTCCCGACGGGTCCACGTAACCGTCCACTGTCACGATGGGGCATGAAGAGGGAACTTTAAACGTCTCCCCCACCTGAACGTCCATCTCAAAATAGGCTATGGAACACCAGTAGTCAGGAGCTGAAACAGAGGGAAGGAGCTGATGTCAAAAATCATCAATGGAAGCGGACAGTGTTTCCCTTTGGTCTGCGTGAACAACATCTTATTAAACTTTTATGACTTGTGTTTTCAAATTATTTACATAAAATGCAAAAAAACAGCAACATTTCAGATTTACGAGAGCATGATGACTAAACTAATGAACTAGACGTTGACAGGTGACCAAAACCACAGATGCAATTTAGCTTTCTCTACTGCTGGATGTCATTTCCTGCCAGGAGCGGGTGGTGGTCGAATGCAATGAGCTGCAGCCATCATTGCGTTTACAAGACAGGAGGTTATAATGCATCATCTGAACCAGCACTGCTTATTCAGGCCACACTGGACACTTCAATGACTTGCAATTGCAAAGTGGTGAGATCAGTGAGCCGGCCTGTGGCTATCTGGCTAGCATGCCAACCAGCCATTCAATTGAAAAGAGGTGCAGTGGAAATAGGAGCAAAACAAGAGTGAACATCGCCGCTGCTCTCCACTGCTGACAACAGCTTTTGATGAGTGAAAGAAAAGAGTTCTACACTTAACTTTCAATGTTTCTCTCCGTAGTGATACCAAAATACATTACATGTAGCTTCTTTAAGTGATTTAATGTTGAAAACATACTGACAAATATAGTATTTCGAAGTGCTTCAAAGCTTTTTCAACTGTACTTGCTATAACATAAAAATAACTTGTAAATGTAATATTATGACAAACAATAGTTGCCATCAAAGTCAACATATCTATTGCAAATTATACCAAACCTTATACCCAAATCAACAAGGGTACTTTGTTGATAAACAAAGAGTGGATAAAAGATGTGCTTCACTGTTTGTCAAATCTGTTGAGGTGTTTAATCAAAAGTCAGGCCTGATTCTGTTCCAGGTTCAAGTCCCGGAGGATTGAGAGGTCTCACCTGGATGATTGGATATAGGAGGCTGAAAGGCCAGCTCATTGTGCACCGGCCCTGAGAGACACAAACACAACAGTGATCATCAGCTTAACAAAGAAGTGTGTACGTTTTCTATTAATGTACAGGTGGCGTAACAGTGTACTTACAATAGTGTGTTGGATGTGGCATAGGAGGGTGGTGCTGTAGATGACCGTTGGTGTGGTGCGGCATGTTGGGGGTGAAACTACTGCCCCTGGACCAGGTGGAGCTGGCACCTGACGAGAAAGAGAAAAGAAGAGTAGGGGGATGAACAGATGATTAGAGTGGACAAACACAAATATACTGTGGTTGTCTGCGTGAAGTCTCACAGCAACAATTCACAAAGCGGAAGTAGAACTCAAACTTTTAAGTCTTACATCGTCATTTACAGAACAGTATTGCACGGATAAACATGCAGGATGTCTTTCAGCTGTCTCTTACCGCCTGATCCAGCAGCGATGGCGGGGAAGGACGATGACGAGGCCGACGTGGAGGCCTCATCAGGCGGGAGCAGGTTTGGGGTGGCAAACGCCTCAGAGGGGACCGGACGGCTGCCGGATGGGGGGTGCTGGATGGTCTGGAAGGAGTGCCCCCCGTCGAGGGAGGGCAAACTCGGCTGTCCGTCAAAATCGTACTCATCCTTGACTATCATTCCTGAGCTGGATCCAGAATTGTTCAGGGTCAGTCCTGATAAGTCTGTGGGCCAAGGAAAGAAAGACACGTGGAACAGGTTACTGGCAATCCAAATGTCTTATCACTTTAAAGCTACCACTGAAACCCTCTGTGTCACTCACCTATGCTCGGAGACACCACTCTCTCATAGTGATAGGGGTTCACGCACACGCTGTCACACTTGAGGTCAAAGGCAAACTGGCAGTATTTGACGTGCTTCAGTTCATTCTTATGCAGGTCGGGCCATCGCCACAGCCGCGCATAGATGACGTGAGGAAACCCTTTACGTCCCGCCACCTGTGGACAGACACAGGGCAGACGGGGACAAGTCATGTGTGAACTCGCTGTCCTCGGAGCGGAGGTCAAACATGAGATTAAGCAGATTACTGGAAGACTGAGGATACAGCTCGTTTATTACTGAACAGGATGAACAGGTTCCTCCGTCTGGACTCATACAAGCTGGTCAGATGGTCTTACACAATTTAATTCCAGGCTAATTAACGACGATTCATTTCTATAATTAAATCCTATGTTTTTGTTGTCAGGTTTCACAGTTCAGAGTATTGTGGATGCTCCATACAGTCCCGCTGTCCTACCTGCAGCCGTCCGTCCAGCGTCCTCTGGATGGTCACACACTTGCTGGGGTGGGCCCCGTTGGTGGTGATGGCCGTGATGAGAGAGTCCAGCTCGTCTTTTTTCTCCTTCAGCTTTTTCACCAGGCTCTCGATGGCCCGCTTGGCGAACGTCTCGCTCTCGCCGCCCTGCCGGTGACACATAAGGCTGTGCACGATGCTCAGGCAGGCATCGTTGCTGGTGGGAGTGTTGGCGATAGACATCTTGGTTTGTGTTTCCCTGGATAGTCTTTCTGAGAGTTTGTGTGTTGTTGGCTCAGTTTCACATCATCAGGAAGAAACACTGTTCAGCTGCACGGCAGGTAGATCACAGACGTCTCATCATCAGAGGGAGAAGTGGCAAAATCTGAAAGTAGATAACGGAGACATTTTTAACAATACTGTTTTAGAGTGTGTAAAGAGTAATTCTGAGAAGTTCTAATTTTATATCACAATCTCATTTGTTCATTCCGTCTTTAGGTTGAGACTGATTGTGACTTCTTGTTAGTATTGTATTGTATTGTTAAAGCAAGTCAAGATGAGCTGTAAACAGCGGAGGAAAGTAAGTAAAGACATTTACTTAATGCTGAAGTGCTGTTGCTTATTCAAACTTTTAGGTACTTTATGCCGCTCTCTACTCGTGTATATTTCAAAGGAAGCAACTCCACAACATGTATCTCTTTGATTTTTACATGCACAGCTAATGAGCCACTTATACAAATTATCCTTTGGTTGAATTAAACCATCCATCAGCATAAAGAAGGACAACTGACACAATAAGCTGACTGGCAGAAAATCCCCTGTCAACTTCGACAAACAATTCATGACTTCAGATCTGCGACGTTGCCGGATAGTTGCTGCTGACTATTGTTTGGACAACACAAGCCTTGTCAAGGTCCTGAGGAAATGTGACAGGCACTTACTGAATTTTTACTAACTTGACAAGAATTGCACTCAGCGGAGAACATAATGTTTTCTTTGATTGAACAAAGTCTCAGATGTCATCAATATATTTGTATGTTTATCAATATTTACACATTATGTCCCCAAACACTGAGAAAAAAATTGAAATGTTGAGAAAAGCTGAATATTTATGAAACAGAAACCAGATGGAAACCGGGACCTGCACTAACATGTAGTGGGTTCCTCCCTGAGTTCACTGAACTGATCACTACTTTCAATCAAACAAACAAACAAACAAACAGACATGGGTGAAACATGACCTGATCAATCAAGTAATCCAGGTAAAAAAAAGTAATGTTTGGCCTTATGAAAATACTTAAAAATTACTTTCACATCAGCCAAACATCAGTTAAATGATATGAACACAATACTGCATGAGTGTTACTGATCTAATTATATACTGAGAACATTTTCAACGCTATTAAACGAGTGCTATTACTGGAAATACTTTATTTAAATCTTCTAATTATACCGTCATACTAGTATATGAGTACTAATGTGAATGCATGACTTTAACTTGGAATTAAGTACATTGACCATCTATTCCTCAGTGTATTCACAGCGTGTGGACACTTCAGCGCTTCAGAGTCTGTTTGGCAGAAACGCATGAACTACAAACACTCAGGTTTTACCGAACTTATTATGTGTTTAATGGGAATATGAATAATATCTGCAGCTTACCAGCAACCTGCTTCTGATCCGGATGTGTCTCTTGTGCAGCTAAGTTTAGAGACACACGGAACTGTTCGTGCTGCAGTGAAAGAAGCAGGTAGAAGTAGTTCGTGTCTGCATCGTTAGCTTAGCGGCGCCAGTCTGGCTGCAGTTTGTTCATCCAACTGTGTCAAGCTACTGTGAGTGGACTGAACCCACCGGAAGATAGCTCTTGATACCTTCAAAATAAAAGCAAAGGCTGCAGACGCTATAAGGACAAACACATCTACAGAGGGTATAAACCTCTGCTGTGGACGACCTCATATTTGAGACATCTAATAAAAAGTATTGGCAGGGGCGGATGTTATGATTGAGTGAGTAAAGCAGCAAAGGAGCAACACCTGAGAGGAGCATGGTCTGGAGTATCCACTTGGCCTCGTTCACACCTGGACTTAGAGCTGTCCACGTGTGATCAGATCAAGAGAGATATAAACAGCAGTCCACATCTGGAGGTGGTCCTGGGTGGGATGTGGCCCCTGTTCAGCTTTACATTGGAATTCAATTAACCACATGGTGGTCAGTGCTTATCTTGGGGCCTGTGGCAAATACTAAATACCAATTTCAGTTTGGGTTAAAAGAAATCAGCTGAGCAGGCAGCTCTACAAAGTGGCCCAGCACACTAAGTGATCTCACTGCTATGAGAATGTGTGCGTCCCGAACCTATGAGTTTACACCCGAACAGATCACCTGATTAAGATGTTGATACCAGGTCTGAACAGAGCCGTTCTTCTAGCAGCGTGTAGGTGATCATGTTGACATGAATTGAGGAAGCATTGACTCAGCTGATCCTTATTACTAATGTTCTCAAATGGTGTAAACTAGGTTCGTCTATGATGTCTGAACGTTTTGGAAAAGCAATTGTTCAAATTAAGAATAAACAGATATTTGATTAGAAGCTGTTTTATAATTGGTTTAATGTTTCAGTCTTATACGGAGTAGATTTGGTCGCTGTTGGTTGAAGGAAATAAGACGAACGATTGAACAATTTTCTCACTTATGACAAAAAACGAATCTGTGATAATAATCATCAATTGCAGCCCTGTATCCTACAGCTACTTAATCTATTATTCATGCGATATGGAGTAATTTTTGAATCACTCTTACGTGATGTGAGCTGCTCACGAACAATCTTACTTTGAAGGATCTAACCGGAAATACTCGTTGTCACTGAAATAACCTGCCACTGGATTGCTTAGCTACCTGCTACTAAAAAACATCAGCTAGCACCAAGGGCTTGCTAACGAGCTAGCATGCTAGCAGGCTGTTTTTTCGCTTCGTTCAGTTCCGCTAAGCATTAATGTCTGACCCGCTTTCCTCTGGTGGTGAGCAGCTGGAAAACTCAGCACGACTGTGATACAGGAGGGTTGATGGTTCGCGGTTGTGTGGTTTTAAAGTGCGGACTGACTCAAGCCAAGTAAACAGTTAGCACGCTAGGCTACCTGGAGTTAGCTTGTGTGGCAGCTAGCGAGAGAGAGATAGGGGCGAGGGAGCCCAGCCTCTGACCCGGGTTACTGCACCAGTGTCCGGGCCGAGCCGGACCGTGGCGGCTGTCCTGGAACACACCCGGAGAAACAAGCAGCCATGAGTTGTAAATACTTACTGTGTCCAGGCTGTGGCGTCACATCCCCGGAAAAACACGAGTGGAGCTTCTTGTCAGGTTCCCTCAGCTGCTCACTGCGCATGCGCCACACGAGAAAAGAGCTCGTACTCATTAGATCCTTAAATACAATTACAATGACCTTGATCATTACGATACAAACAAATACATAACATAATTATAAATAAATGCTATAAATTAAATATAAATGGTAACAATTATTATAATAATTGAAATAATAAAGACTCAGTAGCAAATATCACTTTAAACTAACTTGACATTTATTGGGATAATTATTGATGTCAAGTAAACTTTACTGTAAGTTCTTCTATGTACAGGACATTGACAGGATTGAAATGCTGTTTCTCTTTGAGTGGAAACATATAATTTTACAGCATAGGACTAGGTGTTGAATATCCCTTGTAGATTTGAAGGTCTTATGCACCACTTAATGTGCCAACTTTAGATGTTAACATGATGAGTAACCATTCAAAATGTGTTACAACGGCTACTGATCTACAAACCAAATACTTCAGGCGACTCAGTTGACTTCACCGTTATCAAAATACAGAAACAGGACAAAATGAGGATGACATTTGAAGAGTAACCTTTGGCGTGTTGGCAGAAAGACAAACAACCGTGTGTGTGTCTCTCCTGCAGCGCTGTGAAGTGCAGAACTGGTTTGTGTGTTTTCATGTGTACTATCTGTCCTAAAATCCGAAGCTGGAGCCGTCAGCTGCGTGCGCTCTCCGAGGCCTGGGTGAACTGATGGAAAAGGGCAGAACAAAAGGTCAGACGCTTCAAATCCCTGCAAACCAGAAGTGTTGGAGGAACCAGTCTCCGTGCAGATAGATAGATACAGAGGATAGATACAGTACATGGTTGATAAAACATGTTGCAAGCCAATAAGCCAAACTGGTTTGTACTTAGTTATATTCAGTCTCATTTATCTTTAATGATATCTCCTGAGTCAGTCGATTGTGATGGTCAAAATCTGCCTATACATGATGAATCTTTACTTAAAACCGCTTTGGGTGGTCATCAAGACTAGAAAGGTGCTGTATGAAAAACGATCCATTTACTATTTTCTGTAAATAAAAATGCTAATGGAAACATATTATTATAACTATTGACAATAGTGGATCTCCACACTTCACCACTGCACCACACTGTACATGTAGCTGCATCCTGCCTGGTAGCCTTTGATTTGTCGTTGCATTTAAAAAGAAAACCTCCTTACGCTACTCTGTAAGGGGATTCATCACAGCCTATGCATAAAAAACTTTAGTATTATTTACACAAAAGTTTCAAGCAACACTTTACATGTTTAAATAGTTTTTGTAGATCAAATCTTTATCTCATACGATGTGATTTTAATGCAGAAGTCTATCCCATATGGTCTAGCGGTTAGGATTCCTGGTTTTCACCCAGGTGGCCCGGGTTCGACTCCCGGTATGGGAATAACATATTATATATATCGCCAATGGTAACATTACAGTATGTCATTCAGACAACATTACACAAACTGGTTCATATCAACTCATGGCAGAATTTCAAGAGAAAGAGCAGAGCATCATACTAATCTACATTGACAATAGAATTCTAAATTTCCTTATCCAAACAAATTTACAAAGTAAAAGTTACAAAATATGTAGTTACACAACAAAGAACAATAGAATTAATAATATCAAATGTCCTCCATATAGATACAGTGTGGAATGTAACTAACAACCCGGCAGAAAAGTTGTCCGTTTTCATGCCGCTTTTTAACGGCAGAAAAGTTGTCCGTTTTCATGCCGCTTTTTAACGGCAGAAAAGTTGCCCGTTTTCATGCCGCTTTTTAACGGCAGAAAAGTTGCCCGTTTTCATGCTGCTTTTTAACGGCAGAAAAGTTGTCCGTTTTCATGCCGCTTTTTAAAGGCAGAAAAGTTGTCCGTTTTCATGCCGCTTTTTTAACGGCAGAAAAGTTGCCCGTTTTCATGCCGCTTTTTAACGGCAGAAAAGTTGTCCGTTTTCATGCCGCTTTTTAACGGCAGAAAAGTTGTCCGTTTTCATGCCGCTTTTTAACGGCAGAAAAGTTGTTCGATTTCATGCCGCTTTTTTAACGGCAGAAAAGTTGTCTGTTTTCATGCCGCTTTTTAACGGCAGAAAAGTTGTCCGTTTTCATGCCGCTTTTTAACGGCAGAAAAGTTGTCCGATTTCATGCCGCTTTTTAACGGCAGAAAAGTTGGACGTTTTCATGCCGCTTTTTAACGGCAGAAAAGTTGTCCGATTTCATTCCGCTTTTTAACGGCAGAAAAGTTGTCCGTTATCTTGCCGCTTTTTAACGGCAGAAAAGTTGTCTGTTTTCATACAGTTCACTGCAGTTCAACATCAGTTTTATCGGTTGTATGGTGTATGTTATGTGTAAGTTAGACAAAGTGACAAATAAACATTTAAAAATATTAAATGTGTAATTCTTTGGTCCAAATATTGCTAAAATAATATTTTTTAACCAAATCATTAATAAAGTATGTCTTTTTTTTATCACACTTGCATACCCGCGTCATTTTTGACCCATGTAAAAAAATGTAAAAAAATATTTTAGTTCATAAATTAAGAAAGATAAAATGAAAATAATGATTTATGGTAATCAAAAACAAGATGTTTAATGAATACTTTGAATATTAAATGATGAAATAAATTGATTTCCAAAAATATATCAAAGAAACACTCAGCCGTGCATGAAATAACATTGTAGGTCCATACGGGTCATTTTTGACCCATGTTATGCCTTAGGAGGGGTTTACATAGCTTGTGTATCAAAGGGTTGAAAGCGCTTTGGGTGGTCATCAAGACTAGAAAAGTGCTGTATGAAAAACGAACCATTTACTATTTTCTGTAAATAAAAATGCTGTTTGGAACATATTATTATAACAATGGACAATAGTGGATCTCCACACTGCACCTGCAGAAAAGTTGCCCGTTTTCATGCTGCTTTTTAACGGCAGAAAAGTTGTCCGTTTTCATGCTGCTTTTTAACGGCAGAAAAGTTGTCCGTTTTCATGCCGCTTTTTAAAGGCAGAAAAGATTTCATTCCGCTTTTTAACGGCAGAAAAGTTGTCCGTTATCTTGCCGCTTTTTAACGGCAGAAAAGTTGTCTGTTTTCATACAGTTCACTGCAGTTCAACATCAGTTTTATCGGTTGTATGGTGTATGTTATGTGTAAGTTAGACAAAGTGACAAATAAACATTTAAAAATATTAAATGTGTAATTCTTTGGTCCAAATATTGCTAAAATAATATTTTTTAACCAAATCATTAATAAAGTATGTCTTTTTTTTATCACACTTGCATACCCGCGTCATTTTTGACCCATGTAAAAAAATGTAAAAAAATATTTTAGTTCATAAATTAAGAAAGATAAAATGAAAATAATGATTTATGGTAATCAAAAACAAGATGTTTAATGAATACTTTGAATATTAAATGATGAAATAAATTGATTTCCAAAAATATATCAAAGAAACACTCAGCCGTGCATGAAATAACATTGTAGGTCCATACGGGTCATTTTTGACCCATGTTATGCCTTAGGAGGGGTTTACATAGCTTGTGTATCAAAGGGTTGAAAGCGCTTTGGGTGGTCATCAAGACTAGAAAAGTGCTGTATGAAAAACGAACCATTTACTATTTTCTGTAAATAAAAATGCTGTTTGGAACATATTATTATAACAATGGACAATAGTGGATCTCCACACTGCACCACTGCACCACACTGTACATGTAGCTGCATCCTGCCTGGTAGCCTTTGATTTGTCCTTGCATTTAAAAAGAAAACCTCCTTACGCTACTCTGTAAGGGGATTCATCACAGCCTATGCATAAAAACTTCAGTATTTACATAAATATTTCAAGCAATACTTTACATTTTTAAATAGTTTATGTAGATCAAATCTTTATCTCATACGATGTGATTTTAATGCAGAAGTTTATCCCATATGGTCTAGCGGTTAGGATTCCTGGTTTTCACCCAGGTGGCCCGGGTTCGACTCCCGGTATGGGAATAACATATTATATATATCGCCAATGGTAACATTACAGTATGTCATTCAGACAACATTACACAAACTGGTTCATATCAACTCATGGCAGAATTTCGAGAGAAAGAGCAGAGCATCATACTAATCTACATTGACAATAGTATTCTAAATGTCCTTATCCAAACAAGATTACAAAGTGAAAGTTACAAAATATGTAGTTACACAACAAAGAACAATATAATTAATAATATCAAATGTCCTTAATATAGATACAGTGTGGAATGTAATTAACAACCCCAGTGCTATGTTGAGCTATTTTTTTTGGCAGTCCCATGACGTAATGGATACACAAGTGTAACCTTAAAAGTAGGATCAAATACACGCAGAAGCCATCGGAAATTTAACTTGGGACATCGTAGTGTTCTTGGGAAGAAATCAGTGGCCTCATGGGAGGTGACTGAAGGGGTCAGATCATCAGCTGAGGACTGGGTCTCCTCCTCGTAGTCTCCAGACAGCAAGTCTTTAGCTATTTCTTCCTAAAGATTACTTCCACTATAGCAGCAATGCTTATATGAAATTATAAACTTTGCTTTAAACTCTCCTGTCATTTGGTCTTTTGAAACTGTTCAAGTGATACAACATATCACCTGTAAACAGCACAGACTCTGATATAACAGACTTGGATATAAGAGCATTCCTTACACATTAAAACATTTTGTATATCTGCGACACCATGGCTGCTTAAAACACCTGAGTTTCTCTTTGTGTTTAGTAAGTTGATAATCGATGAAGTGAAATCTTCGACACGCACACACACACACACACACACACACACACACACACACATACACAAACACGTTTTAAATGCACCACTGGTTTACAATTTGTTCCCCAAATTGTGAATATTACCCAGTGACAAGCCGCACATTCATGATTAATTATCTGCTTTAGTGGCTAATCTGTTTGGGATGCTCACATCATTTCCCTTTAATTGTTTCTCGTCTTTCTCTCTCATTCCTCTTTTCTCATCGCTGCCTCTCATCTCGTCTCTCACCAGGTTGTATGAACAAGAATTACCTACATTGACCAGCAGAGGCCAGTAACCACCAGTCTATAAATCCATTGTGCAATAACGTCAGGATGACTTCTGTGGGTAATGAGGTGAGAAAAATATAAAAATGAATATTATGTCTTCATCAGATTCAGGTCATGAGTTGCTACCGAAGTTAAATCGCAACTGAATGAATGAAGTCTACCAACATGGGCTTTAGCCAAAAGATAGCCAGCAAACGCACGGTACCTAATGGGCAACATATCAGATAAAGAGCTGAAATAATGCACCTCACACATTTTGAAAATTTCTCTATCAAATACATTCACTACTTTTTTATATATATATATATACACTTCTAACTTGCCACGACTTTTATGGAATTGGAGTTATTTGAAAACAGACTGGGAAATTTGTCATTTTCAGGGAAAACCTTAATTTGAAGGTAACGCCGAAATGCAAAGTTATTTATAAAACATTTCATTCTTGACACACTCTCTCTCCTCAGTTCCTACTGAGAACAGAGAGTCACTCAATTTGTCCGTAGACAACAGATAATTGATTTTTAGGCTTAAGACTCTGAATTATTCCCGAAACACAACATTTTTAAAAACTAAAATGATTCATGTTACTATTGAAACATTTAGTTACTTCCACACAAACACTGAGGCCTTCCCGGTCTTTCCTCCACACTATTCTACTTATTTTTATGATCTTGCTATTTATTAATTCAACCTTGGGCATTACTGTAATCTTAATCCTGCTTTAACCTTAATATTATATTGTTTTATACTATTTCAATATGTTTGTTTTTAAGCTTCTGTTGCTCTTTTTTATGCGAAGCACATTGAGATGCATTTTATACAATGAAAAATGTTACATAAATAGGGTTTTTATTATCATTATTACTAATGCTCAGGTGCTGCACTTCCATTATATTCAGATATCCAGTTAATGTTTTAACCCGGCGGCAGATTTAGATCCATGTAAAACTAGAATGAATGGCTCTACTTTTTGGTAAGAGCCTTACAAATTGAATTTCACTCATCTTTTAGCCCCGAGCGAGCTTAATGATAATGAACGACATTCACAGAAGCAGCCGTGACATGCGCTTTGCCTTTTGGACGAAACATAGACGTGGAATTCTTGCTGCGTGGAAACGATGGAAGTTAAATGTAGCAGTTGTCCTCGTGACTGGTGAGTTAGATGCAGAGGATGAGATTCAGCAGATGTTTGTCTGGCGGTAGCTGCAGCTTTCATTGCCACAGCAGAATAATATCCCATGAAAAAAATAAAAAAAATGAGACTTGCATGTGAATTTATCTGATTCCTCACACAGACGCCATACATAACTGATGAAACATCAGCTGCTGCCAGGTTATTCACACACTTTCCTAAAGAGTTTACTGTGGCACTGCGAGGAGTTTTCATGATTTTGGAGCAGGTGGCAGCTAACTGATCAGGACTTACCTACAACAGCTCGAATTCAAGAACCCACAGGACAGGGACTTTCCAAGCCTAAAGGCTCTTATATACTACTACGTGTCCGTTTCTCGGAGAGGTCTCAGCGAGGGGCAAAGAGTCTTTTTGATTTTTACTTCTCCGACACAGTCCGTCGGAAAAAATTCATCGCCAAACCCATAGGTGGCGCATCGGAAGACGAGCTCAGAGAAGCCTACCCCATTTGGGAAGAAGAAGTCCACGTGTCTCTGTTTACATGTTAGCCTGCCTCCCACACACTGAACCATGGCAACTAACAGAACTAAATAAAGTGACACCCAGCGTGTCAAGATGCTGATGTAATCGTTTCTTAGCGCAGCGGTTCCCCGGTCTTGTTTCCGAACTGTGTTGCTGATTCCACAGCTTGAATCAGCTTGAGGCTACATGTAGCTAGAAGCTACCCGGAGCTAGCTCCCCCCCAGCTTCCACACACAGTCAGCAGGGACTCCCGGCACTAACAACTACTATCCAGTGTTTGCTTCTAACCTGACGGTATTATAGAAACAGTGTCATGATAGAAGTGGAATTAAAGTCGTGACGGCGGGTTCTTGCACTGTTACCACCGCAGTTAGCATGGTGGCTAGCCTAGCCTGCTAGCGCCGTTTTGAAAGCTCGTTATAACCGTCTGTGACCGTGCACACATGCCCTCAGTGCTCTAACGTGCCACCGTCAGCCGGACAACTCCGCTGGCTTAACACACACGTCACATTAATCGTAGAATCATAGTTGTGTTCGTGTTTGTTGCTACAAGTAAACAGGAAGTTTGAGGTCCGGAAATACGGAAATGACGTCATACGGATATGATGTCGTTCGCGGACCAATCACAGCCAAGAGCGGTCCGTCGGGTCTCCAACATGAAGACGGATAGTTAGAAAAATCAGACGTGTACGAAAAGCTGTCCGAAGCACTCGGAGAGGGCGTTTCACGACGGATAGGGCGTTCTTATCTGTCCGTAATAGAAAAAACGGAGAGGCATAAATTGGCCTTAACGCACATCATACACAAACAAGTGAGACAACGTGATTGGTTGAAGCTGCTTTTCTTCAGTCTCGTCAAAGTACTGATGCTGAGGTTGATCAGACCATTATTTACATGTACATCACCTGGACAACCACCCCTCAGTGGCAAGACACACGACTGCTCTTTGTGTGTGTGGGTTTGTGTGTGTGAGTGTGTGAGTGTGTCAACCTACCTAAGTTCACTCACACTACACCGCTCCTCCACTCCCTCCACTGCTTACCGTCCTGCCAAGGGATCGGGTTGACATAGAATAAAATTGGTAGAGAAATGGGGTAACGCCCTGGACAGGTCGCCAGTGTATCACAGGGCAGACATGTGCTCTGTCCCAATTCAGGGGCCACCACCTTCAGAGGACACGGCCTGTGAAGAGGAGCCCTTCGTGGGGGGGCCACGTAGACCGTGAAGGCTGATCCCAAATGAGACTTTCCATTATTTGCATGACCAACTTTCTGCCCCTACCAGCGCTGCAGTTTGGACACAACGAGAAGGTTTTAATACCCCTTGGTTTTTTTTGCTGTTGAGTTGAAGCCTAAGACTTTGGATGCGTTGTTCAAACACAACCAATATATGACAAATTTTTTCATACACACAAGTTTTTTAACCATGTCATTAGCATGGTGTTTGCCTCCTTATCGCTTCAGTCTTAACAGCTATTGGACTGACTGAGGAAAACATTTTATACAAATATTCATGGTTCATGGAGGATGAACCTATAATAAATTTGATGATCGTGTTTTCCTCCATTGTCATCAATAGGTCTGATTTTTTAATTATCTTCTAAAATGATTATTGATGATAAAAGACGATTGGTTCAACATTTTGTTCAGACATGCTTAGTCCCCAGAGGATGAATCCTAGTCACTTTGACCTTGGTTACCAAAGTGGTTACAGCACATATAACTACACCTTGGTGACAAGTAACACCCCCTTTTCTCTAACTTTCTCCAGTAATTTAATTTATAACCAAAAACCTGCAACACTAACATCCTCATCATCTGTATTTGGTGCAAATTAATCTGAACATACTACTGCATCACATGTGCACTGTTATTTAACAGAATGTTGTTTTTTGCGTTGAAAGAAAAAATGCTTTTGTGATGAAGACCAGACGATATTCTGATCAACATTTGCCACCTTGAGTTATGTTTCCATCCATCTACTCTTCCTTAAACTTTCCTCACACCTTCTGATCCTTCCCTCCTTTCTCCTTTCTTTCTCTTTGAACCTCTCGGCCCTTCCTCTGAAGCCCGGGCACATCACAAGTGGGGGATGTATTAAATCTGAAATCTTTCCACTTCAGTGGGATTCAGGAAATTGTCTACCCCGCGGGAAGTAAATGCAGATGGAGGGATAGACGCAGGGAGAGAGTGCGGCGGCGGCTGCAAAAAAGGGTAAAATGGGTTGGGTAGGTATTTTGGAAGATGGATGGATTGGTTGTGAGCACGGAAGAGACAGAGGGGGCATGGAGGGATAGATGGGGAGAGGGAGGTGTGGGAGAGGAGATGGGCGAGCTGTCTGTTTGAAGATAAATCAGAGAGGCAGCGTAGTGAGGAGGTCTATATCCATAAACACACACACACACACACACAAACAGATGTGTATGCACACTCTCGCTTGAACTCACACACATGCAAACACACACACACACACAAACAGAAATACACATCGTCGCTTACTCGCTTGTGCACACTCTGGCCCACGGCGAGGTGGTAAAAGGCCACGGCTGATTGGATGCTGCAGGCTGATTTCATCCCCGAGTGGCAGAGTAGTGCATGTTGGGATGTTTGGATACAAATGCAGTCATCCATGAAGGCATGTGGTAGGTCACTCCTCTACTCCCCTCATCTCTCACATCCCTCCTTTTAACATCTCTTTACTCTTCCCTTCCCTACATCATCTTTTTCTCGTCTTCTCTCTCCGGCTCTCCTGTCTTTCTTTTTTTAATCTGGGCCCTTATGGATAATTTATAACCATTTCCCCCGCCCCCCCACAGGGTTTTTCACTAATACACCCCGAAATCTGCCCTTTTCTCCGCCCCTATCATCCATCTTTCACACAGGGAATGTATTCTCTCTGGGTATTAACAGTAGCTCTCCATCCTCCTCTCTCCATCCATCTCTCTTTCCCTCTTTTTTCTGGCTCAATTCATTTCCATTTGTCTGCCATTTCTCCTTTTAAAAAAATATATTTTTTGTAGCTTAACTCTCCCTCCATCTTTCCTCCCCGCCTGCAGTTCTGTTTGCTGACACACACACACGCACACTCACACACACACACACACACACAAGCCTTGTATCCCCGCAGTGTAGCGCGCTAACAGAATAATTAGTCGTGCTTGATGTGTCTGACAGTTCTAATCCTTCTAAATGGCCACCACCTGTCTTCCCTCATCAGCCCAGGGCCACACACACACACACACACACACACACACACACACACACACACAGACTCATAAATGCACACAGAAATACACTTGCACCACTTAAGGTCAGACAGATTTTCAAATGAGATGCATCTATCTGTGTTCAGAGCACTTTTGAGCCAGCTTCTTAAACAATCAGGTTTTACTGAGAATGACGAGGTAGTTGTCTCTTACAGGTTCCTGTAATTAAACTCTGGCTCTGGTTGTTGGTGTGTGACGTTTGGTTGTAATGTTCCAGCACGGTACACCAGTGTTACATAGTGCAGGTATCCAGGGGGCGCTGTGGCAGTGAAATACATGACTCCCCATGATCTCCCCATCATAAGTTTGTGTAGCATCCAAATTATTGTAAAACTGTTATTTTAAGGTATAAGTAAGTATTTGAGCAAATTATTAAGACTTAAGCGGTTTGGTTGATGTAATTTCCAATTCTTCATTATAACACATTTGACTGAATCATACAATGTGTGAAAATGGACCATATATTTTTTACCTTTGCGCCAAGGTGTATTTTTTACAGTTGTAGAATAACCACATTCCATTAAGTCTTCACTGGAGGTCGATGGCACAACAGGTGGATCAGTGTTCCTCCCTCTCCACGGCCGCGAAAGAGAATGATTCCATTTTCTTTCATTTACACAGCGTTATATAAGCCCTTTATGCACCATTTTTATTTGGATAGTTTTATACCTTACACGTTTGAATAAAGCTGATGTGTTTTTTTTGGTTTTTCAAATTCAACTCATCTGGTCTGAGCAGATATTTTCTCCATCGGGCCTGAAGCCCACTGGATTTAATTCAGGACTGTGAGAGCTTTACACCTGAGCAAAGATACAGTATGTGTGTTTGTTTGATGGCTTGTGTTTGTTCGTTTGTTTACCCATATATGTGTCTGTATCGCTTTAGTTTCACTCTATTTATATGTGTGTGTACTTCTATAGACTCTATATTGTATAGATAAAATGGAGTGAGGATATTTTGGGGACAGTGAGGACGGTTCTTGCAAATTCAAAGGCCTGATTTAAATTTGTTTTGTTGTTAATGTTGTGATGGTTCAAGTTAGGGTTAGGAGTGTCCTCACAATGATAGAAATACGGATCTGTTTGTGTTTTTGTGTGTGTGTGTTTGCGACTAAGCTCATTTCTCCCAGTGGAACACGACAAGCATCATTACAGTGTTGCTCAGAGTCAACATGGAATAAATACAAACAGATAGATGTGTTCTCTCTGTTTCGCTCTATTACACACACACAAACACGCTGCTGTGATGTAAGCCTTTGATATAATGTGTGTGCGTGTTATCTGCATCTTTGTGTTATTGCCTGGCTGTGTGCTGTGAATGTGCTCTCTCAGCGCACAGTGAATCCTGTAAGACCAAGAAAGAAAACAGAGGCAGAGTCATGAGGGGGTTTGCAGCTTTGTACGGCTCCTCGGTGAGATTTCCCCCGAGAAAAGACAATCAGCACCGGAGAAAGAGAGAGAGAGAGAGGAGGCGATATCACAGGAGAGAAAAAGAGAGAAACAGGGAAAGGTAAAGCTGCAAGAAGGGGCACATCAGGTAGACTGTAAAAGAGAGTGCAAAAGAAAAAGGTGTCAGGAAGACAGACGAACGAACTCGACAAAAAAAGAGTAAAATAAAGAAAGTTCGGAATAAGATGGAAAGACAAAGTGAGTTAAGGGAGCAAGAGAAAAGTCACGAAAGAGCTCTTAAAGGAGTAGTTCCAAAATGTTAACATGTGTTTTGCTTCTCATGTGGAGCTAAAACAGGATTTGATAAATTTGTAATAGCTGTTACATCAGCTGTGTCCCAATTAAGGGGCCGCCTCCTTTGGGAGACGTGGTCAACGTGGCCCACGAAGACCTGAAATGAGACAGTCAAGTCTACGGAGGACTGCTTAGTTGTGTCACCAGCTTGTCCCTAACCCTCACCATTGCATCGTTAGCTACCTTGTAAGGCTACACTCACTGCAGCCCAGCCACCCGGAGAGCTAGCTTGTTAGCTTCATCTCTGGAATGCAAGCAGTCCTGGTATAAGTTGGGCCGAGGGCGATCCACCGATTGTGTCCTTCGTCACTCGGGACTGGAAGGGAACATTGAACCTATGGAGGCTTATCAAACTAGGTCCCTTGCTAATGTTTGGATTGAGCGACCCTCAGTGGTTGAAGTTAGGTGTCGTACATTGAACTCCAGACTGTTGACATCATGGTGGGTGTGGTGGGGCACTTAAAACACCTTCTGGAGCCAATAAGTTTAGTAAGATTTAAAAAGCCAATTAGCAGTGGGAGTCACAAACCTTTTGAAAATGTCATATTCTTCTACTCTGAAGTTTGTGCATGTGGCTATTTCCTGGAAACAGTGTGTTGCAGTGCAGATGTCAATCACAGATTAGTCTGTTCACTTTTTGATGACCACTTCACAAATAAAAAATAAGAGAGCAAATCCAGCACATGCTCTACTATGTGCACAAAAATTCCCATGGTTGTACACACACACGGACACACACAAGCACACACACACCCATCCTCAAATACATGTGTTTCATTTCAGATACACAGTCACACATGTCTCCAGTGTGACTGTGTTGTCGACCACACATCATCATCATTATTATCAGTGACTGCAACATTTCTCAAAGTTTAAAACTCCAAAATAAATCCTCTTCAGATTCACGTCGGTACTTGAAGCCACATGTGGGGACATGAACATAAACGTACTTCTCCATCTTGCCCTGAACGAAGCACTCAGCATGTGGGACACTCAGTAATGCTAAACAGCCATTTTTAGAAGAAAGGCTACTTATTTCCATGTGTTGTGTTTGTAGGAACTAAATACAGATGGTCACATAATAGACAAATTACTGTGTTAATGAATTGTTATTGTTTGAATTCCAACTTAAACGCATCATACAACATAAATATAATACTTTTTTAATAGTAATATTTATTATTATTGTACAGTGGAGTGAAATAAAGAAAAGTTTACTATTCACACATTCAGGGTATTTGATCCATGCCATTCAACTGCAGGCAAATTTCCCCAGACTGGTAGTTGTGTAGAGCTCAGAATTACTGTGTGTGTGTGTGTGTGTGTGTGAGAGTGTGAGTGTGTGTGAGTGTGTGTGTGTGTGTGTGTGTGTGTGTGTGTGTGTGTGTGTGTGTGTGTGTGTGTGTGTGTGTGTGTGTGTGTGTGTGTGTGTGTGAGACCATTAACCCATCACATGTGTAAAGTGAATGTGTGACCACACACACCGTGAGCCCCTTTGTGACTCAGAGCTTGTAGAGATCAAACACCGGTGCTGTCATATGGTTTGCATTAGGGTCAGGATTCATGTTTCATCATAAAACTTCAATAAAGCAAGACTCTTACAACACACACACACAGACACACAGACACACACACACATGCTCACCATGTCAGGGTGTTTGGTTTAGGGAGATTGTTTGTTATGTTGTGTGTCACACGATCGGGCTGTTTTTTCAGCGTGTGTGTTTCTGTATATATAGTTTGTGTGTTGTGGTTAGTTAGTGTGCGTCTGTGAGTGTGCTCGTGTGTACTTGTGCGAGTATGCGGTTGTGGTTCGGAACATTTTTTCCAAAACCGCTGACCCAAATGCTGTGAGAGGTTGTGGGTTAATGGGCCCACCCTCAATCAGGAAACATACATATGCAGAGACACACACACACACACACACACACACACACACACACACACACACACACACACACACACACACCTGCACACACATCTGATTATGTGTTTTTTTTGCAGAAAACGTACAAAGTGACTTTATTTAGTTTGTAATAGACGAAGAGAAAAAGAGAAGTTTTGCCTGGATTTTGTGACTTTGCAGCTTCGCTTTAGTGTTTATCAAGAAAAATTTGTAGCTATTATGTGCAGATATAACCGCTGCACATTTTTTACAGCCCATATTCATAAATCGTCTCATATGGCTTAACAAGGCGTGGCTTCCTCTGCCCTTAAACCTCAACATGAATAGGGAAAAACTACATTGTTTATCTAAGCAATCTAGTAACTTTAATACACGATCAGCTGCCACCACAGATCTTACATTTAAAATATAAATTAAATATATGACCGCCTGTGACTTCTCTATGTACATTTACCTTGTTTATCTTATGCTTCACAGATGTAAAACGGCGACTGGGCCTGTTTGATAGTGAAACAACAAGTGATGTCGTCTCTTCTCCTTTTTAAAAGAGAGGGTCAAGGGAAGAGCTCATCATCAGTATCATTAACACTGTTTCTGTAGCCTGGAAGTCACTTCTGAGCAGCACGTTAAAAAGGAGAGAAAGACATTTCTTTAAATAAATACTAAAAGTGCAGTGGCCCTGAGGTGCAAAACACAAATTGATAAATAAGTAAACTCAAAGACAAATTCAGAAACACAGTCTGTCAGCATTAATGTCAGTATTCA
Source organism: Limanda limanda (assembly GCF_963576545.1). Classification (NCBI taxonomy): domain Eukaryota; kingdom Metazoa; phylum Chordata; class Actinopteri; order Pleuronectiformes; family Pleuronectidae; genus Limanda; species Limanda limanda. The sequence goes on along the minus strand of NC_083640.1, from coordinate 17,006,042 downwards.
ACATTATGTGACTTTTGTATGTCAGTGTCGTGTCAACATGTCGTCAATATGTCAGCATTTCAGTTTCAACATAGTTTACTGATCTCATTCTCTTACTCTTCAATTCATTTCAATATGAGGGGTGTACACAAGTATATCTGATTTTATAATTTGAATAGTTTGAATAGTCTTTCACTTTGAAAGTACGCCTGGGGTTCAAACCTTGTTGGGTTCCATAGACAGAACCCAGCTCCATAAAAGATTTGCCAACTGGGACGTCAAAATGCTAATCCTCAGTACGGCACGGTAGCCCCTCCGAACTTATAATTTGACGCTAACAATTTGTCAGTGTTAGGATGGTGCTTTCTGTCATGCTCGGTCATTCAGTTGTCTGAGCAACGACTTTCTGAAACGCTTTTGGTTGTGGAAAAGCAATTTCACTGATGTGGTGTTTAAACTCAGCACCACTGGTGTCACATGCATCATTGCTAACCACCCGGCCATCCAACCCCTCCAAAGTGCTTTCAGCTATCAGATTGTGGGCTGAGAATTGTGGGTTTTGCTCGTCACAGTCGCTTTGGGGTTTCTTTTGCAAAAGAATGGTTGCTTCTTATTTTTCTCCTCTGAAGTTCATATGTGAGTTCAGGATGAGATCGGGGGGGGGGGGGGGGGGGGATCTGCATTCTACGGGCAAATAAAGTCATTAGTATATTGTCACGCTACCACACAGTCTGCCCGGGAGTGTCTGCCTTTCATTACAGGCTGATTCCCCCAGGAGTGTTTAACACACACACACACACACACACACACACACACACACACACACACACACACACACACACACACACACACACACACACACACAACACACAAACACACACACACAAAGCCCCACTTGATGCATCAGCAGTGTTTGCTGCCGTTCTCTTGGCCACTGTACTGCTTTGTTGTCAACATGGAAAATCTCCTGTCAACTACCGCAAGTGCAACAGTTACACACACACACACACACACACACACACACACACACACACACACACTACTGTTCATACACCGCCCCAGCTGCTGGTTCAGATCATGATAAGAGCATTAATAGAAAAGGCTACACTATAAGGGCAGTGACATCCCAAGTGGTCACTCAAGACGGATGGAGCTTCTACCTGAAATACAAAGTCGTCTCTCAGAGGACGTGTCTACATTCTGTGTCCTTGTTAGCGCTCGTGTGGTCGTGGTGTCAGTCGGACGCAGCACATCAACACGCTGCCGCTCCTTCAACACAGCGTGCAGGAGACTTGATGAACAGTGAAATCACCCCAGGGACCCTCGCTGTGAGTCTTTGTTCCTTGTGTCGATCCTCTGAAATAAAACCGGGGCTCTCTGTTTTTTACTCTTGATCTGATTCTGGGAGCTGAGTCCCACTGCTTTGACACACTCCTCAGCAGCTGCACTTTGCCTTCAGCCACCGAGAACAACGACTGCGTTTGTTGGCGCTAGCATCTGATGCTCTTCTACGTCTGTGGCCTTGAAAATGGGTATTTGCAGTATTACCGGAAGCAAAAAACACCAGAGTCATCAGTAACCTCTAAGGAACAGCAGACATACCGAGACTATTTGTGCTCTTGTCATGTCATGAAGATAATGCGGCGTAAATAATCCCTGTTGGGCATTAATAATCATCTTTTTCCACTTTAACGAGTCCTTCGCTGGGTTTTTTACTTCACACATTTCAAGTGTTGCTTTCAAATGACACCGTGCATGGTAAACATCAAGTCATGGGGATCAGATTAAGCAAGATAAAGCAAGATTTAGTGCAAGAACTGTGTATGACTGTGCTTAAAGGATCTTATTCATTCCTTTTAGCAGTACACTATTCGTTACACATCACACTTTAAACATGAATAATGGCAACTGCTACTCATAAGCTACTTGAAGTTTGATGTAGTTAGAAGTAAAAAAGCAACAACGTACATGTCGTTTTTAGAGTTTCATCTTACTAATTAAATTGCTCACCTTGTTTTGTAAAGTAACTAAATTAAGTAAACCAATCCGTGCTCCCCATCGTGCTCTATCACAACCGTGTCTTCTCCGTAGTTCTTGGAGCTTGGTCACACTAAATGATTGCTACGCTGATTCCGAGTCTGATTCGAGAATTTCAGCCTGTCAAATAGATTATGTAGCGTGAAAGAGCTCAACATTTGACATATTGGCCTTTGACGACTGTAGGTCCTGATGTCTGGCTGAAGTGTTGGCGTTGAAAATTTTACATTAGATTACAATCATTTGGCATTTTATGTTTTCTCAACAAAGGCTACAAACGCGTCCCCGTTGCTAAGTTTACACCTGCTATCCCCCCGACAGTTTTCAAGCACCTAAATTGAAGAAGTTTGGTAATTCTGCTTTATTTTGAAAACTGTGGTACGGACGGGCAAAAACTGAGATGTTTGGAAGCAATCATGCATTCACCCACATTAGATTTTTGATTGGATCTTATCAGTCACAACTCAACTCAGGGAAAAGCGCTGTTAACACTTAAGTACAGTAACAATCAGTGTCCTTATAGTCGGACTGAAGAGAAACCCTTCTCCTACTTTTCACCATGCTAAACTAAATGTGTTGATGTTGCCAAAGTGACCGATATTCTTTCTCACAGTAGGGGATCATATCGCCAAACGTGATCATGGCAATGAAGAAGAAAACCCTCAAATATATGGTGTGCATATGTTGACGACAGACAAAATAAAATATAGCCGGAAGTTTAGCGTGATAGTATTTTGCAGGTATTTTGTCATGATTTAAAGTGCATATTGAAACGTGACCTCATGATCTAACTAGATTTTACCAAATGCCACAGCAATTCTCCCAGTAACTGTTATAACATTTGAACCACAAACGTCAACTTGGTAATGTCACAGCAAATAAACAATCCTCTGGGAACCATGAATGTTTGCACCACTTTGTGCCGATCCATCTTGTAAAACGTTTCACTCAATCTCAGACCTGATGGTGGCACTAGAGGAAAAGCTGTGGATAACCAGAGTCATTATGGATTCATGCATCTGCCTCACATTTGTGGCGATCCATCAAAGAGCTGCTGGAGACATTTTAGTGGAGGACCAAAGTTGTGGACCCGCCGACACTGACGTCCCCGGAGTCTGGCTTAAAACATTGAATTAACCAAAGCCTTCCTCCCAGGTTGTTTAAACTTCATAAGAAAGCCTCTCTCCCCCCCAAATCCCAACTCTCCCTGTGGCTGTTACTGTAAATACAAACGTGCTGTCAGTTAACGGCTCTGGTTAAAAAAAAGGGCTGAAAATTTGGACTGTGGTTTTTCCATTCAAAAACCACAAAGCTGCTGAAGTCTCTCCTTTTTCTCTTTTCTCCCCCTCGCGTCTCTCCTTCCCCGTCCAACTCTCATTCCTCCACATTAAAGACACGCTGCTAATTCAGAAAAGACTTGTCTTCTGCTTTCAAGTTTCACAGCTCGGTGTCCCGGCTGAGTGACAGGACGGCCAGGAGTGTGTTAAGGCAAGTGTGTGTGGGACTGGGAAGAATCTCTTATCCGTCAGATTTTGTTTGTCACCTTTGAGCTCCTTATATTTATCGTCCTGTCAGTTTGCCTCCTCTCTCACTGCTGTTGTCATGTGACCTTATCCAGGCTATAATTGCCCCACATGCACTGACCTTGTTAAAGTGTCCTCGGTTTTATAATGGCTTTCAGCGCTGGCTGTGGCGGGTCTAAAGCCAATAGTGGCATTAGCACTAGTCTGTATCTACACCTGAGATCCCAATAGATACAGGGCTAGCCATTACACACTGCTGCTAATCTGTTCTAATAGATTTAGCATTGATCTGCGAGGCTGTAAAGCGTTTAGCAAGGTTCATGAAAGTTCAAAGAAGAGAGCCGCGCCGGTGAGTAGGTGGTTAACTGCTGAGGCCATAGTGTTACTTCTCAACATGACCTCATGTGTGGCCTAATGTGCTTAAATAAGATCAGACTGAAAAATTCCACAATGTCTGGAGTGTTTGCTCATTTCCTGCTTTATCCGTTGTCTTGTTCTCTTTAATTGTGTTGCTCTCGTAAATTTATATATACATTACATTTCCTTTCCTGCTGTCAACCAAAGTATGTGTTGCTAAAGTTGGACTAAACTTGTCTTGTTGTTTTGCTCTTCAGTCGTTTTTCAGTCGTGAACTCCGGAAAATGTCCAGACAATTGGGTCTGGTCTTTCCCAAGACGTAGCCTTTTACTCGTGAACAACGCTGCAGGGGATTGTCTGACAACAACAGGAAACAGTGCATTCAGCTGAGGAGTGGCACCTGGGTCGAGCATGGAGGAGACAGAACAAATTCCGCTGGGGAAATCGCAGGTTTTCTACACGTTGGCCCGTATCACCAAAAGCTCTCGAATCCCCTTCGACATCTTCATATCGTCTTCTACATGTATTGCACATCTTTTAGTTCTTTTGAGTTTTGCTCCTCTTGCTTGTTACAAACATTCAAAACAACCGCAACAGACACAGACTTAATCCTGCTCTGTTCTCGCACGGGCACACCAGGACATTCCCCAGGGTTTCACCGGAGGGCTGGCAGGGAAAGTTCTGTTAAATGTTGAGAGCAATTGACTCAGGCGTTTGCATGCTCACAAACAGACCCTCCGGAGTTCAGTCTGTATTTGAAGTTCTGAGCATGTCTGAAAGCAGCTACTGTATAAAATACGTTTTGTTGGCTCGATCCTTTATTATTTACAGCTCATGCATGTGATATATTCTGTTTTCAGATGTGAAATATAAAGTAATGACCATTGTTTAAATGTTCATCAAGGCTTTAACAGAAGACAGAAGAAAACAAAAACAAAAACTCACTGAGGCAGAGTAAATCAACTTTCAGTTTCAGAGTGAATATAACTCATTAAAAGAGAAGTGGTACATCCAGGGAATCTTCATGGACAGGACCCCCATGTGGTTCCTTCAGCTGAGGTTCAGCCATGTTCCAGACATCTTCCTGAAAGAGGGGATGTGTGTTACCACACACACGTCTGAGTCAGCTGCTCCGAACATTCTCCAGCGTTTTATCCTCCCGACCTGTAAACTGTCTGTAGAATGCTCGCGTGAGCCCACATGAGAATACAGCTGGATAATTGACAGTGTTTGAGCAGGCGTGTTGGTTCGAGATTCGAGAGCTTTTGGCGATAAAAGCTGAGGCTAGTGTGAACGGGCTTTAAGCAAAAACATGTGATTTCGGTTGAGAAGGTGTCTGACCCAGAAAACCTCCTGTTGCATTCTTTGTAGTTGAAAGATAAACTCCAGAAAGCGTTGTCCGGACTTCATGTTTTAGATATTAGTATGTGCAGTATGTGTGTGTGTGTGCGTGTGTGTGTGTGTGCGTGTGTGTGTGTGTGTGTGTGTGTGTGTGTGTGTGTGTGTGTGTGTGTGTGTGTGTGTGTGTGTGTGTGTGTGTGTGTGTGTGTGTGTGTGTGTGTGAGCGATCTGGTATAATAAGCCTCTTTTACATCAGTGTTGAATAAAGAGTAGAGTAAATCTTCTTAGCCCCCTCTCATCGACTGCCTTCATCTGTCTTTATCACTCTGCCTCCTCCTCTCTCCTCACACACTCCATCCCTCCTTCATCCCTCTCCTCTTTTTTTCTGTCACTGCATCACCCTTTCCTTGTCTCTCCCAGAGGCATTCCCCTTTTCCTCACCAATCTTCCCCTCACCCCACACCCAAAATATATACAAAGACTCGTGGACTTGCACACGCTCACCTCGTAATTACTCTAATACCCAAACCACGAGAAAGATAGGCTCTTTTGCAGTTCAAAGAAAATTAAGGGGAAGAAAAAACATCCTGTTGGTTCTCGGAGAAAAGAGGGAGAGAAGAGGGGTTAAAATTAGGACAAAGAATTCACTTTAATATCTCAACAGTGGAAATGGGTTTTGTTTGGAACGAGAGGGTTGTGGTTTTTCCTCGGAATGAATCCGGGAAAATAAATTCTTTATTATTAAGCAAAAGATTTGGTTTTCCAGTTGACTTGGATGAAGTCAAACATTCTCCTTGTGCTCCAGCTGAGGGTTTTGTGTAACAGATTTTGATCTACAGGTAATGGAAACTTTAAAGTATATTGTTATGGAAATGTTTTAAGTCTTCAGGGGAACTTACATCCTAAACCATTTTCTTCATAATAATGTTGTTGTATTATGTGCAGATACAAATCTAACTCCAACATCCCTGACGTAACCCTCAGAGGTTCTAAGTCTTGTGGGAGGACCCGAGGTGGAAGCCTGTGTCATGAGGCCTCAGACCCTCTTTGTTCTCCTTGCACCTGATTGGCTTTTGACGCAAAGGTCCTTGAAGCGCACATGTTCAAAACCGCTGCTGCCACAACTGAGAGGCATGGGTTTTTTTGTATATGCAAGATGTCTATTAGAGGCTCATACTCGATATGTGCACGTGTATGTAGGCGTGTGTTTGTGTGTGTGTGTAGGGGGGGGGGAAGCGGAGTGCACACACCAAAGCCTCATCTATCTTTATCTGCTCTCTCAATGTGTGTAAGAGCTCAGTTGTGGTTTAACGGTATTAGTGCTTACTTAAGGGGTCGCAAGAGTCTTAGTGTCTAAGCCTGTCTCTTGGATTAGCACGACAGCCGAGGAGCGACTGTGCACGCACATACACACACATACGCACGGACACACACACGCGGCTACACGCATGCACTCTTCTATTTGCATTTCTTTGTATGCAGTAATCATTGTCACACAAACTGTTTGCAAATTATTGAAACAAGCTGACTTTAACGTCAATACATCTTATAGAAATGTGCCAGTGCTGGTTATAAAACTGCACACACCCCTTAAACACACACACACTCTCACTTCTATTTGCATTCCCATGACCATAACGAGCCTTTGATTATCACTCGTGGTGGGCATTTCCCTCAAGCCCATTTGCATGGCTGTTAAACAAACTGGGTGTTGGTGTATCAAGAGAGGCATCTTTGTTCCTTTTTTTTTTAGAGCCGTCAATGAACAGCTCCCATTCGCACACAATTGTCTCATAGTTCTTGGTAAGAAAACGTCTGATGACCATGAATACACTCCTGGCACCTCCAAGTGGGCAGCCTCGCATTAACATTACACACATATAATGAAATGTGCGCGCGGACAGGGTTATGCAGGCGTGCACACACAAACGCACGCACGCACAACAAAGAGAATGCATTTAAAGCGGCAATATTGTCTCATATTCTGAGACTGCAGAAGTGGATCAACTTTATCTTTCACTCTACACTCGACATAAAAGAGCTCGTGTATTTCGTGGCTGGCCGAGTTGGCAGCTACAATTCTGCTTTCTGTTTTATCCTTGTTAAAGTGAGGAGGAAAACGAGAGAAGAGAGCTTCAAAAAGAATAGACAGATCAAACACGAAGATCAAAAAGGCAGATCAAAATACCCCAGCGGTATAAAAGTTTGCCTCTCTGTTTTCGACTTTGAACATTCCTAGCTGCTGTGAAACCATGAGATGCTATATGGAATGAAATGAAGTGAACATTGATGTGTACGATGCTACAAAGCAGTCCGAGGACGTTTCCAGACAGAAGGAGAGCCCTGACTTTTGATCTCACATGTTCTCAAGATCTTACACAACGTAGGGCACTTTGGTGAAGGACGCTCTCCGAAGCTCTCGAACACCAATGAATGATAATGAACAGTTCCTGTGTGATCATCAGTCTTATTTCTGAGCTTCACAGGAACTCATTTCAACTGAAAACCTGCTGCACAGATACCCATGCCCACTTCTGCACTAATAGAGCATATTAGCTGAAGAGTACGACGAAGTACTTCTGATTTATAATGATACAGACAGATGTAAGTACGTGTAAAGCAGCAAACAGGGTCATCTCCTCTTTTTGTATAGTGAGAACCATATATGGTAAAGACCTCCGGGTGTGAAGTGTTTATGCAAATTAGTTTGTTCATTCCATCTATTACTTATCGTGAAGGTCCTGGAACAAATCCCAACTGACATGGAGGGAGACTGGGATACACCCTGGACAGGTTGCCAAAAGCAAACAACAATTACCGCTCACATTCACGCCTACAGGCAATTTAGAGTCTCCTGTTCACATGAGCTGCATTTCTTTGGATGGAGTACCGCCTCGTGATTGGAAGTCATGCAGTAATTTTGAGTTCATACAACATGACTGGCGACAGGGGGTCACATCTTTCACTAACCCTCAACTAGTGTGTCTGTGCACCACCTTCACTCCGTCCTTTGACCCCACTGGCTGTAGTTGTGCTTGATTCGTTCAGATAGGAATCTACATGGACGAGGTGATGTGTTGGTGAACCTCTTGAATCTTTAAAGAGTTCAAGCTTAGTGATTTGCAGCTGCTGTGGAAAATCGGGCAAAAGGAGTGTGAACCAGGCATTAGTGTCACCTGTATACAAACAAAAAAAATAGCTATTAAGTGCTACATTTTATCTTTTTAGCCAATATTTGTGTTAAGCAGTTTGATGCTGACTGAGGCTAATGCTGTTGGGATTCTCCCTCATCTGACGCTGCAGCTGAGGGTCACACAGTGGTCTCTCTTTCATCTGCTGACACGACTCATCTGTAAGCTATTCTCCATGTGTTTTACAAGCGGGTAATGTTTTATAACAGCCTGCATTATTAACTGGGACATAGGCTGTATTTATGATCGCACATAAAATCATATATTGGAGATATAACTTCACCACAATTAACTTCTTATTTTACCCATTAGTGTCAGCAGGTGTCTAAAGCTTCTTTCAGACATGCACTGAACTGCGGATAATCTCTGGACGCTCTCCAGGAGGGGCTGTATGTGAGAACGCAGATGTCTGAGTGAGAGGCTCTGGACTTTTGTGGAGTGTCTCCGGCCTGTCCCCTAGTAAAAACTGTGGAGGATGTCCAAATGAGTCCATGCGGAATTCGTATGTCCTGTCTCTGCATGCTGCGCCACCTCTAACCGGAACGTCCTGGAGACTTGTGTTAGTTGAGGACACATCTGAGAGAGGTATTTCCTGCTGTGTTGTTCGGATATTGTCCGGAGGTCATGTCTGATAATGGGGAAGTAACCTCAACACAATTAACATCTTACAATGCCATTACTGTCAGTAGGACTCTGAACTAGACTCTGGCAATCATCTCAATTGTGGCCTCTGACAGAGTTCATCCCTCACTGCTGACAGGATTTACTGTACCAAATATACTGTGGCAGCGGCAGGAGTATATCTACTTTACAGCTTTCTTAAGCCCCCAGATGTTTAAGGCCATGTCTGGTCATGAGAAAACTTGACAAATTTTGAGCTCATATTCCCCTAAATACACCAGCTTTGACCTGTTCCGGCTCTTTTCAGGAGAGAACGCCGCGTAAACCTCCTGAGCTCCACTGTGCAGTGAGTGTGTACTGCTGCAGGAGTGTCTACATATTTGAGGCCATTTTAAACTTGTCACAACAGACTCAAAGAGAATGAAATATTTATCCAAATGCTTCTCACGAAAGAGTGGAACAAGATGAATATTTCCACTCAGATCAAAAACAAGTATTTCTCAGATGAAGGCTGCCGAGCCTGAGGAGACTCTGTTGCATTAAGTTTTAATTCCTCTAAACCCAACACATGCTTAGTTTCTTCCTCGTGCTTTCTTACTTGAGGATTATGATCACATTCTCTCTTTCAATCTGCCAATGCTTCTCAGGTTACATCCAGACTTCAACCTTTTACTTTTTTGAAATTATTACTTTTTTTTAGTTTATGCCTGGTGTCCTCCCTTCAAAATGGAGACTTTTGGAAACTCTGGGCCCTATTTTAACTTGACAACTCCAGGGTTGTGTTTTAGTTTTGGAAGGACACAAACAGAAACACACATTGGGTCTCATCAGTAATGATGTATTCTACCCTGATTTGTCACGTTCCTATCACAAGAACCTCTTCCATAAGTAACTGCCTCAATCGCAGTGGTGACTGCAACGTGGATAATGAATCACAAGCGTTGCTAACACTTTACTTTTAGTAACAGTTCCACCTTGTCGCTGACCAATGCAAAGAAATCCTAGACCGTTTCTCATTCGTTGTATTTTCTGCCGCTAAGCAGTCGGGCATGTTGCTGGAATACATATTTTGCAGCAATGGTTCTGACCAGACTTTAAAGCAGATCCTGTCCAATGTGCAGGATTCTGGAGACTGATGGACCAACTGATGAAGACTTACATCACATTTCATCGCCTCACGCACACCTGACATAACATGGTCCCACCAACAGAACCGCTTGCATTGTTTCGATCTGATGAGGGAACATGTCGTAGTTTGGTTAAGGTCAGTAAACAAAGCTCCTCTCATCATTTAATTCATTCACTCAACCTTTTATTCACACTGAGACCGCTGCGGCTTAAGAACAAGACACCTCTTTTACAAGTTTGGGGAAATATTAATTAAAATAGACCTATTACAAATCATATTCTTAAGATAAATCCCTGATTCATGGTTTTTGTTCCTGCAGCACAATTTTGTCTCCATTACAAATTTGTCCATTCCACTGTCATTGTGGCGTGCATTCAGACAGATTGTCACGGTGATGGTAACCTCGGGGCCTCTTCCTTTGCTCAGAATAGAGTGCAGAATGTGACCATGTGTGGTCTGTGCTAATCGCTGTATAATGGCTGCAGAGTTACATGATGTCTTTGTTAGAAATAATTTTTTTGTGTTTAAAGTGATTTGTAATGTTTTATCCACTTTGATGTATATACCATAAGCCACGCTCTTCCCACACAATTCTCAGAACTCTGTGTGTGTGTGTGAGTTTGTGTCTTGATTAGCCAGCCTTTTTCCCGACCATCTGCTGTAGATCATGGCTCTGACTGCCACTACACATGTTAGGACACACGGAGTAACCGCCGAACCCTCTTTAAAAAAACAACCACATGATCCACACAGTCTTTATTCTCTTCTGACAGTATCTTGTCCTGGTTCAGTTGTGATCAGAAACACAGACAGACAACATGGTGGCTCTGAGCCAAGGTACACACACACAAACACACGAACACACATTCACATACACACACACAAACAATATGCAACTGGCTCATCCCTTGTGTTACAAGTCACCCCTGCTGTTCCTATTTGACTTACACTAAAACAGGAAAGCCGTAAAATAAAACAAAGGGACGGGGCAGAAGAGAAAAGATCAGTCAATGCACGACATTACAAAGCCGAATAAAACAGAGGAGGAAGAGCAGGTCCGTCCGACAGACTGAAACCCATCTGGACTTGATCTTCTCTGCAGCACCACAGCTCTGCTCCACATGCTGCCTTTGATTCGACTCCACTCACAGCTGGACTTAATAAAACTGGAGGTTTTGTGGTACGTGGGTTCACGTGTGTGTCTGTGTGCACGCACGCTTGTCTGTTAGTGCGCGTTTATATGTGTTTGCAAGTTTTTATGTGTGCGTTTTTGCCTCACACTGTGTCACTTCCACATCGTCTAGCTGCAGCCCCCTACACCTACCCACACACACACAAACACACATGGCAGCACATGTTTTCACTTTAGGTTTTAATTTCCCTCCTTCTCCCCTTTTCCTTTTCGTCTGTTTAAACAGCCGGCAAGCCGCCCGTAAAAGCCCTGATCTGTTTACATGATAGGCTGCCTGGTGCTAGGCTGTTTAATGCACGGTCATAAATTATACACGAACTCTGCAAACTGGGAATGAACACCATACTGCAGCTTCCACAAACGCCAGAGAACTGTTTCTCATAGCTTCGAACTAAAGAGTAATTGGATTCTTGGCCCCTTATTCCCCAAAGAGGAGGAAAACTCTTACAATAACAGTGAATAAACATTTCCTATATATTAGGTAGTTATAAATAAGCCAAATGTAATTGATTATTTCCTTTTTTTGAACTGTAATTAAAAATGAACTCCTTTTACCTTATAGAAATTAAGCTTTTGTCGGAACACACTTCATGAGGCTAGCTTTTTTACTTTTTACAGCACACACACCTATATCATCCTAGAGATCATGAAAACTGAAAAGGTGTGTGATTTGCACAAAATCTTGACCTATATCAGGTTAACACAGGACCTAAAAGACAAGAGAATATATCTACCTATTTACATCTAATACTGACCAACTTTTCCAGGTTTGACAATTTACCTGTAAAAGTGTTTGTAGGAAACCTGTTCACTGATGTTATTTCCATCATGTGTGATGGCTCCGTTTTGGGCGGCGATCACAACATTGCCCTCTGAAGGCCTGAAACCAGAGACTGTGGGGATGAGGTTATGTGCAGAACAACGCAGAGCATGGGAGACTCAGTGGAAGTGTGACAGCTGCGATTTACTGTGGGGCGGAGAGGGTTCATACCTGTAGGCTGAGAAGGAAAATAGTACAATGTTGCGGTTGGACCCGAGTCGCTGAACTTGAAATTCATGAATAGTTTCATGAGGGGAACAGTTTGTTGGACATACACTATAAAAATGGACGCACGTGATACAGTATGTGACAATGCTCCAGGTGGAGTAGAGAGAAGTCGGCTGTTATGCACATGAACTCAGTGAACGTTGGTAACAAACACACCCTGTGCGAAATTTGAATGACGTGATCTGATAAGCCTCAAGTGTTAAAAAAGGCAACATTAACTTCATTGTCAAGGTACTGTCATATTCAAATAATTGATAAAGATCATTGCTCACAAGGGAAGGAAGACATGATCCCCTGCAGCCACATTCACTTGACACCAGCCGAAAGCAATATGGATTTCCCTGTTTATTTTCTTTTTATATATTAAGAGTGTTCCATGCAAATTTGTTAGAAGCTTATATGAGAAAGTGGAGCTCAAACATACGAGTGAACAGCACTTTTTGGCAGAGGAGAGGGACCCTCACAAATTGTAGACTACATCTGAGGTTCAGAAAAGGAAAAATGTCAAAATCGTACATGTCCGTGTAAAGATGGACAACATCAGCTTCCAAAAAGTGAAGCTAAATTATCTTGATTGCCCTCTGGTGGCTGGCTGTACTAAAGTTTATAAATCCCGCCCCTTCATCCGCAGAAGGGACGCAGAACCAACTAACAGGCCTAAGTACACGTTGCTGTCATTTAAGAAATAGTTATCACACTGATGCATATCCAAATGCAAATGTTTCCATTAAGCTTGATTTTAAGTTATTTTTTGATGCTGTAAAAACGTCATGATTGACAGCTGAGACTGACAGACTACACGCGGGATGTCATTGCAGTGGCTGATGACGTCAAAAGCACAAGATGGCCGAACCTGTAGTTTGCACATTTTAGCTTCTTTTTTGTACAATGGGAGGAGGTTGAGACGCTACGTCCATCTCTACATGCAGCCGACAGTTAAGATACATAACTGGTGAGCTGCATCCAAGGACACGTCAACAGCAGTGGCCTCAAAAGTCTGGAAAGAGCAAAGTCAATACACTTGGTCCATTTGTCCTCACTGGCAACAGTTTGTGTTGACACTATAGATTTGCGCCTTTGTCCTCTGCATGGTTTTAGTCCTTAGTTGTAAGGGGATGCTGCCAAATAGTGACATGTGACGTACGTGCAGGTAACAAATCCAGACCTTCATCTGTCCGAGGACCGCGCACACAAAGGAAACCAACCAGTGGCCCAATCTCCCTCAACCAAAGTAGAGAGATAGTGTCAGACAGGCGGGGCTGATGGTATTCAAATGATGTCCTTGTTTGTCCATTAAAAATAGAAGAGTCGTAACAAAACAAAAAAAGGCTCCATGGGACAGCTCGGCCTCACGCAAATCATCTGCTGTCGACACACACACCACCTCGTGACCATGAATACACTCTTTAACACCCCTCTCCTGACACACATACACGCAGAGAGAGAGAGAGGGAGAGAGAGAGAGAGAGAGAGAGAGAGAGAGAGAGAGAGAGAGAGAGAGAGAGAGAGAGAGAGAGAGAGAGAGAGAGAGAGAGAGAGAGAGAGAGAGAGAGAGAGAGAGAGAGAGAGAGAGAGAGCGAGAGAGACAGAGAGAGACAGAGAGAGAGAGAGGGAGAGAGAGAGAGAGTAACTAAAGTATCCAAATGCGCATATATAGACATTCAAATAGCATGCAGCCTTACAAAACACACGTGTTTGCATATGAGCTCACACACAATGACACACACACACACACCACACCAACGTTCTTCTTGTGGTAAGTGGGATGAGAGCGGGATCACTCCATTTGTTGTCCCACACAAAGCTGCTTGTTAAATCATTATCTGGGAGAGCCTCTTCTCCCCTCTCCAGGCGAGCTGACCTGGTCACAGCTAAAATACCCACTCCTCACCCCCCCCCCCCCAACTCTTTTGTAAACAAAAGCTGTACCATTTGTTTTAGCCACTAAAATCAGAATGAAATGGGACATTTGCAAACCAAATGAGGCTTATATGGCAGGTTCTTGTAGCCCGTCCAGAGCAGAGGCTAATTGTGTGCTTCTCCACTCTAAACAAATGACCGGGAGAGAGAAGGGGGAGACAGAGGGAGACAGGGGGAGAGAGAGGGAGAGCCTTGTGGGGTGAACGAGGCTATCTGATCACTAAAGCAGAACACTATCACTGCTCAGAACAGGAACACGAGATATATAACGTTTGCTTCTCTATTATCAGATTTGAGAGTTGTGTATGACACACAGCTTGGAAACACACACCTGGAGACCTCCTGGAATACTTTCATTAAGTGGGCCTATATATACATATATATGTACATGTGTGTGTGTGTACTTGTGTGTGTGTGTCTGTGTGTGTAAGCCACTAATGGTTATGTTGAAGTTTTAATCCTATAATCTTCATCATGTGGTCCGTGGCTGATTGTGGTATGAATGACAATAAAACAAACACCTTTTCAAAGTGTGTGAATATGACACACTACTCATGGACTTTTCCATCTATTCATTATCTACTCTGCTCATCCTTTGTGGGTCACACTGGGAGCTGCAGCCAATCCCAGCTGACACGGACAGGTCGCCAACGGATCACACAGCCAACATACAGAGACAAACAACCATTCACTTCTACGGTCAATTTAGAGTTTCCAGTTAACCTAACTAAACCCAATCTGCATGTGTATGGACTGTGGGAGGAAGCCAGAGTACCCGGAGATAAACTCCACTCACAAAGAACTGGGATTCGAAACTGAGAAGGTGACGGTGACAGTGCGAACCACAGCACCACCGCGCCTCCTTCATGGACTTGTCATAGCTGTTACACAGTTTTGCAGTGTCTCCTTCATGTTAAGCTTACCTTGCTGTTTTTATTGCAAGGATTTTTGGTGTTACATTCCCGGACTGGTAGCCATTTAAAAAAAGTGTGATTGTTCCAACTAATATTGTAGCTTTATGTCATATAGATCTTTTTGTTTTAAAGAAAATATTTTGAGGTGAGAAGACTGTTGTGTGCTAAGTTGAAGAAAAGATGGTTGGTGCAGTTCAATTGTGGTAAATATAAAAAACTGAGCAACTTTGAGATGTAGCATAGCAAAGGCTTCTCTGTGTGGGCGAGGAGAAGATAGATAGTTTTTCACTTTGTTGTTGTGCAGTCCCACAGTGTTGTTATATTTAGCGGAATTTAAAGAATCATATTGTATTAGACTTGTTTAAGGCCTTATGTTCTGTATTTATATATTTTTATTTCCACACACAGGACTTTGTCTGATCTCAAGTTACAAGAGATAAATCAGCTGGAAGTAAAGAAAAAATATGCAGCAGAGGATGTGGGAGCATTTGGTATCATTCATGATTTATATTGCATAATGCCACACAGAGAAATTATCAATCAAATTAAGATTATAGACAATGAAGACCCATAATTCAGGCAGCTGAGCAAACTGTTAATCAATTAAGTGGATACATGCACTAAATATCACTCATAGGCCACCATGGGCCTTGGTTTTCCACATCTGAAATTGTAACAATAAATGTGAGAAGTAACTTGTGCCTATGAGCCTCAACACTTCTCAAAGGTTCAGGTCGTGGAAAGTCTCAAGCTGTGGGTTCCTCTTTGAGTGGAAATCTACTATATATACAAAAAAAATATATATTCACACATCTGTGAATATAATAAATATTGTGACGTGCTTATACTACAGCCCAATCTGATTGGGTGACAGAGGGGGAAGGTCAAGACAAGTGTTAACAAACACACAGAGAAAGACAAAATGGGATCACATACACACACACACAGGCACACACACGGTGGTTTCATGTGCATGCCACTGTGACTAACATTACCACCCACTGAATAGCACCTGTGTCCTTGTGTATGTGTCAGTGTGTGTGTGTGTGTGTCTGTGTGTGTGTGTGTGTGAGACCTTGGAAAGAGGTCATGGCTGGTCACAGTCAGAAGTCTCTCATATGGATGGGATCAGCCGCTGCAGAGGTTAGAGGTCGCCGGGTCAGAGGTCGAGCTTTCTATGCAACTCGCAGGTCAGCGTGGAACTGAGGGTCTTTCTATGTGAAGTGAGCGGCGCTTAGACGGGATAAGTGGAGCACAGAGATGCCTGATTTACGACCCGGCTTCAAGCACCTCGCCAATCATGGCATGGTCACTTTATCACATCTGTTGCTGGTCGGTTACTTGGTATCGCATCAGGTAATTCGCCGCTTAGATTCGTTAGATCTCACAAATACATGACCTGAAAATCGGGACGACTTAATTGTCATTAAACTGACGATAAGTTGGACTTGAGTCGTCCAGTTGTAAAGAATTGAAAGTAGAGTAATAAATACAAAGGCCTTTATATCTTATGAACAAATAACATGATTCATAAGTCATATGATTTAAAGGTGTTTGGCCTTAATTTTAGAGGAAGTTTGGGGTTTCCCTACTGACCTGATGCACACGCCCATGAAAACAAACGTACAGTCTCTACCTGCTTTGGTTGTGTTAGGGTGAAATATGGAAATTAGAGTCAAATGTATTTCCATCCTAGTAGTCAGATCCTTATTGTCACATGGGGACAGAATTGATCTAATCAGTTATACAAAACTATATCATTTTGAATGCACATGCTCGTCTCACTATATCAAGCTCCATTTTGTTCAGATCTGAATGACAATAAATGTTTACTTTGCACTTTGACCAGAATAAACACACTGATATTAAACTCTCAACTGAATCTTAAATGAGAGTATAGTTGGATTGTTGATTTAAAGAGATATTGATGTAGTATTTGTAAATAAGCAATGTCAAGAAAAACTAGGAGTTTGCTAGTATGAACCAGGAACTTGCATAATATGACCATAAAAATATATGGGCCTGTGTTTATTATAGATAATAACAGAAGTCATAGTATAGTGTACTGCCACCTGGTTAGTGATGGACTACACTCGTAAATGAACTGAATCATAGCCTAATGCCACCTCTAGTTATTGGTGTTTTCAGTCTTTCGTTATCCAAAGTATAATCATCCACAACGTCTTGTATCATCTATGTATTTGGCTGTGATGTAATCAGAAAGTCACTTTATTTTTTATATCTAAAGAAGTGTTATAAGAGACCAGCTTGAACCACGTTTCAGTCTAAAGTCGCTGCTTCTCCAAACCTCTTTCTGTTCATTTTGTCTTCTGTTTCTGTTTGTTCACAAAATGAGCATATTGCTCTTTTTCTTTCACTTCTCTGCAGCCGACAGCTCGTCCTCTTTTTTCTACTACTTTCAACTGTACCGATCTGCTTTTATGTGTTGGGATAATAGAGAAATCCGGTTTGAGCAGATTCCTTTTCTTCGCTCGGAGACGGCGTTCAAACTATAAACAATAAAAGAAGTTGACGTGACATAAAAACATCTATACTGAAAACATTGCTGTTAAATTTCTCATCTTTTCGACTGAATTTATGTGGCGAGCGTATGACATAGAGTGTATATAGTGAACAACAAGCGAGCAGCATCATTAGTTCATCTTTTTTGTGTGGTCTCTCAGGAGAAGTGGCGCACAAGTGAGTTCAGGTTCTGCTAAAGACATGAGCCCACTGTATGTTATTCCATGGAAGGAGAGGGAGAGAGAGATTTGACTTGATTTGCACTGACACTTGTGAGGAGGTTCACAGCAGCTACATGAAGACAGTGTGTGTCCGGGTGTGCGTGGGTCCCTTTGTGTGCGTATTTATCTCTGTGCGTGCGTGTTTGTGTTTCTGTATGTGTGTTTTTTCTGTGTGTGTGTATTTCTCTCTGCGTGCGTCGTTGCTCAGTGCGCGTTCTCGTGTTCCTCTTTGTGTGCGCGTGTATTTCTATGTGTGTCCCTTTCTGTGTGTGTGTGTGTGTGTGTGTGTGTGTGTGTGTGTGTGTTCCTTTCTGTGTGTGTGTGTGTGTGTGTGTCCTCCACCCCAGCCGAACCCACGTTACTTTGACTGACAGCTGAGACTCGCCTCCTCCCCCCTCCCTCACCCCGCCCCGCGCGCCTCCTGAGTGGCGGGCTCCATCAGCCGCGCGCTGATTGGCCAGAACCCGCGGGTCAACGGACTGAAGGGGGCGTGGCTCTGAGCGGCTCTGAGCGGCCATTGGTCTGCTCGGCGCTCCGCATCCTGTCCCCCCACGTGGAGCCGCGGCTCCGATAGGCCGGGCGGCCGCGGTGTGGGCGGGGCCTCGTACCCCCGGCTGGCAGGGGAGCGTGAAACCGCGTGAGAAAGTTTCCATTGAGGAGGAAGACGCTGCTGCTGCTGCTGCTGCTGGTTGTTGTTGTTGTTGTTTATCAAACTCCGGCTTCTCTCCGGTTCTCTCCGGTTCTCTCCCGCTGCAGCCTCCTCGCACCGGGGACGTGGAGCCACTGGTTCGGCTGTGGACGCGTCCGCCCGCCAGTGAGTGAACTGGGACCCTCCACTGGTCGTGAACCCCGCGTGGATGTTGCTGATGCTCCGGCGGAGAGGCGACCACCAGTCCGCGGCTCGGTGCTGACGGCCGGGCGGAGTCAACTCCACCAGCACCTCCTCCACCTCCACCCATCACCTCGTTTCTCTCTACGGAATACACCGGCTCGGAGCCCCGGGGCTGCGCTCCTCACCGGCGGAGCTTCTTGTAGCTGCTTCCGGCTAACGAGCCGCTTCACGTGTGTTTCCGGTTGATCTGGACCGAGGCTTCACGTTAAACGCTCCGGAGCCCGAGGAGGGGGGGGGCTCGCTTTTATTTGAAATCAACTCCACTTGCTCCCAACTACGGCGGATGGATCCTTGTCCGTAATCGGGAGCTACCCCCCCCCAACCCCTCTCCCCCCCTCACACACACACACACATCCCCCCCGGACCCTGTGTGATTTCACCCCCCCAGCAGCATCGTGGTGGTGCTAAGGAGGAAGCGGTCGTATCCTCCCGGAGATAACCATGTTTCCCCAGGGGCGGCACCCGGTAAGGCTCTTCCTGCTCCGGCACTGGTTACCTGTCTGTCCGCAGCCCGGGAGACAACACTGTCTCTTTTGTCTCTCACCCCGGCTCCCTGTTGTTTTAGTTGGAACAGCCTCCAGGCTCTTCTAAGTACATGTTCACACCGAGCTCCCTCCCCCTCTGGGTAGTTGCTCTCTTGCACCTGCACAGATCCGCAGAGGGAGATTAATGCCATTGTTTGTTTTAACAACTTCCCATAATTCAAATATGAGATTTACATGCCAGGCTGACGAGGATGAAATGCATGTTGCAGGTCACGTAATGAGGCACTGTGATGTTAATAATCTCTCCTGTGTGTGTGTGTGTGTGTCAGACGCCCCACCAGGCTCCAGGCCAGCCCTTCAAGTTCACCATCCCAGAGTCACTGGACCGCATCAAGGAGGAGTTCCAGTTTCTTCAGGCCCAGTACCACAGGTGGATAAAACAAACACACATTCCCGTGGCAGGCTCCTGTGTTTATGGGCCGCCATCGTGGCCAGTTTTTCCTCATTGTCATCTACCCTCTAACACCAAACCTCACCCTCACCACAATCATCCCATAAACATAATGAACAAAACCCCAACTCTGTCCTCATGCTAACCCATAAACCTGGATTAGGTTCATACACACACCAGAGTGTGCACACATGCGTCTGTGTTAGTGCTGTGCGCTGCGGTAGGTCTAAGTCTCAGTGATGGGTGGGAGCCAGAGGGTGGCGTGTGGGCTCAGGCTTTCATAAATCACTCCTTATTTCCCCCCTGTGTGTGCGGTTGTGTGTTGGGAAAAGAGCCTTGAATATGTGTGTGTGTGCAGTGTTTTTTCCCCCCCTCTGCTCTGTGTATGCGCTTTTACTTATTTGTGTTTTCTGGGAGGGTCGACCACAACAGGTGTAAGCTGCCGACTGACAAGCAATTTCTCGTTCACATCTTGATTCACACGTGTTGACAGCAGGGTGAAACCCAACAGCGCACAGTCAACATGTTTGTCATATTTAAACTGGATGAGTCGTCCTCTGCGCTTAACTTTTAATCTCTTCAAGAGCCGCTCTGTGTGCCAAACTGTTTCGGGTTAGTGTTTGCCATTGTTGTTGCTTTAATCAGTCAGTGAAAACCAAGAGGGATCAGAGAAGAAGATCCGTCTGCCATAACATATGTGATGTTAATCCGCAATCGAGGTGTTGGTTCGGGTTGCACTCGACTGTGTTTGCTTTGCATGAGAGGTTTCTCTGAATGTTAATGGCAAATCATGTTTTTCAGTCTCAAGCTGGAGTGTGAGAAGCTGGCCAGTGAGAAGACGGAGATGCAGAGACATTATGTCATGGTGAGAACCCTACTTTCAATTCATTGAACTCAAAGGCTCCATAGGTCTGAGAACGTCAATCAAGAGGGAGGAAAACATACAAGCCGCACAACAAGCCGACAGTAACCCCGGCTCTCTGTGCAGCTTCATTACTCAGACAGGCTAATGGAGATGATTAAAGTGTGAGATTAGACTTTGTTTGAACTGTGCGTCGGTGGGAGGCATGTGCACGATTAGTCAACTACACAATTAAATGATGTTACAGACACCAGGAGAACTAGTTCATATGGCAAGTACAACACCGGTGAACTGTTGTTGTGTTGAGGATGTGACAGATTTAGCGCAGCGCTAGTCAGGGATGTCATGGGTTCTACGTTTATCAAATTGTCAAAAGTGATTGACAATTTAAATTTAATTTGTCACATAATGAGCCACAGGAGATTTAATAACACAATGATTAAATGCACTTAATCAAAAGGAAAGTTGTGGTGCCTAGTGTAGCGAGCGTCAAGCTATTTTCACTGGAACAAAGCGAGGCCCAGGAAGATTAGTGTGTCTTTAGAAGAGAATGTCGTGCAGACACACACATCTTCTTTACCTCAAAGGTGATGCAGGTGTAAAACCTTTGATTTGGATGCTGTTCCCGTTAAAAGTAGATTGATTCGATGCCTGTTTTTTCCAGTAAAACAAATATAAGATCACACAAATTCTCCTTCAATGATCTAACCCTCTTACTCTCTGCCCCCTTAGTACTATGAGATGTCCTATGGCCTCAACATCGAAATGCACAAACAGGTATGGTTGCCTCTCGTCCACTCTCTGCATCTTCCTGTTTGTCTTTCCTCCTCTCTCTTTCCATCCCCCTCTCTCTCTCTCTCTCATGGCAAGGTTTTTGATGTATTTGGTGTGTGCCCATGTTGATTTGTTCTTGTGTGTGCACAAATGCATCTGTGTGTGTTTTACTGTATCCCGTTGTGTGTGTGTGTGTGTATTTATTTGTGATCGATGGGGCTCTGTCTCCGTTTCCCCAGTTAGGGCCGGCCGGCTGAGCCCAGAGGCAGGATGAATGGCTCTGTAGATTGATTGGTGCTGTCTAGGAGAGCGACCTGCTTTATTACATTAGAGGGGCAGGGCTGGGGAGGGCAGAGGAATCGATCACGGTGAAGCAGGCGGAGGAGAAGCCATGGAGCTTCCCCCTTTCAGAGGCAACAACGCACACTTTACTCGGCCAGACGCACAAGTGTGGAAACACAAAACACAGGGCGATGAGGGCACTTTGATGTAATTCCAACACGTGCGCTCAAGGCAAAGAATCAGAAGACATGTTTGCTGAAGCTTAAGGGCATGAGAACATTTGACACATACAGTACACATGGTAATGTACACACAAAGACTCAAACATGCTTCTGCATGAGCACATGTTTAAAGGCAAACATACTCACACGTTTAAGTACACTATGTAAGGATAAGGAGGAAAAACTCGCACACACTCCAATGCACACAGCCACGCGTTCCCCACAGGAGTGGTGCAGGGCTCGGAGCGTTTACCAGTAATTACCACAGCTATCGACCAGTCAGACCAGAGGAAATTGGAGGTGGATTGGCCCGGCCGCTTCACTGAAGAGCGGGATGCGCCTCCGACTCATTCACACTCCCGTCCCTACGTTTTTTTTTTCTAGTCCTCTCCTTCTCCACTTGTTATTTTTTCCCCTGTTATACCCCAAGTTCTCACCCTTTCTTTCCGCCTTTCTCACTCTCCATTTACAATCATGGGATCTCTTCTTTCTTGAGCTACACCCCCCCCACTCCCTTGTGTCTTTTTTCTCTTCTTGGCTTTTCTTTCATTTTATGTCCGTGCCGAGCTACTGTTCTTTCATTATGAGGGAGCTGCATCTTTTTCCCATTGTCCACACACACACACACACACACACACAAACACTTATGCACTAAAGCTCCAGGGGAGGTCATTAGCTTGGGGCTGCAGTTGTCAGAGCAACAAGCTTCTGTGTGCGGGGGGTACAGGGGATACAGACTAACAACCTACCTCCTGCTGCTGGAAGTATGTATGTATGTGTGTGTGTGTGTACTTGTAGTGTGACAGTAAAACTCAAATTGTGGAACGGGAAGCCTGTTTTCTGTTAGCACTTTGTGTCGGCATACATACATCCTCTCTCTGTATCCTCAACTTTTGTTTACCTGCTCTCAATTATATCAACTAGATTGTGTATGATAGAAATTCTCCAACGTTGCTCTCAGAACTGAGATAAAGTTTGCTTTTATCCTTATTTCACCTCCTCCAAATGTCCTTGTCCACTATCTGTAGAAGTGCCTCTCTCGGGGACTGCAGCCTCATTTGTTTGATCCTTGTTAGTTTTGTCAGTCAGCTTAGTTAGATTAGCTCAGCTGACCTGATAGTAGTAAGTCAGACTATTCTCAGACGGCCTAATCAGTTAGCCTTTATACAAGGCTAATTGTAGGCTTACAAATCAGGCTTCTGAGAATGGAAGTGCTGGTATAGTCTGCCTGAAATAGACCTGTATTTTGAGCTTTCTAGGCACGGTTTAAGTTGCGTGTTCTGTCCTAAGATTGAGTTACAGTTTGCAGAAGTCAGCAACTTGTGAGCTGGTCACGGTGCAGGTTTTTATGGGGCTGAAAATGAGGTGATGTATTGTACAAAGGGTGAAGCAACGGGTACATCAGGAGCACATGTGTGGAAATAGTACTGGCTGAAAAAACTGGCATTACATATCACATAAACGCTGCACAGAAGTCAAAGCTGTTAAATAAAACATCAGAGAAATGGCAAAGCACTGTGAAACAGATGTACACTGGTCTATAGATAGTGCTTTACATTATGCAGCTGTTATCGTCCCAGTGTATCCACATGTGTAAATAAGTATGATCAAATCTTTATTAGACACGTTGTATTGCATGTCTTGTAGAGTCTCACACACACACACACAAACCGCTCTGAAGGCTTATAACTCCCTTTGATTCCATATTCTCTTTGATTCTTGTAGAGTCAATTATTTATAGTGTTTAGTTTGTTCAGCGTGAAGCTATCCCATCTTTACTTACATCTATTTGCTACTTCTATCTTTACTAACATTTGCATAGCATATTTACTTAACCACCTTTTTAAAATTCTTCTGAGTTGTGTCATGTGAATAATTCGTGTCCTTGCATGTATTTTCTTTTTTTAGTCTCAGTTATTTTATAACTGAAGCAGTTACTAATTTAGTCCAGGGCTCCTTTTGAGTCGACTAGTACTTAATTTAGCTTATCCAGGTATCCAAGTATATAATTGGTTGAGCTGTAGCAGGGTCAGTTGATTGGGTGCGTGTGTCATTCTATGGTTGTGAGGACCAATTTAGGATCAAGACCATCGTCCATCCAGGACGTCTTGGCCGGACTTCACAACTTCATGGCTGGAGGATTAAGACCCTCGATTTTTGTGTTAGGGTTATATTTAAGTGTAGTTGGCTTTTGGGATGACAATGTCGCTTCCTTTGGTCAAGGACGGACTGAAGTCAAATTTGGTCTGACATTCATGGTCTCCTGAGGATCTGTCCCCCTGACCCTTCCTCCAATGAGTTTGACATTTATAGTTTTTGGTGGCATATCTTGACAACCATTGTATGGATTGTTATGAAATATGGGGCAGACACACACAGAGAATTGTAAACACATTGATCCCTGGACTTCTCATCTGGCGTCGCCCACATTCCCATCATAGACTTTAGTGTTAAGTAGCAAAAGGTTAAGGTCTACTAATATTAAGCTCAAAGCACAACTGTGCTGCAGCAAAGTATGTCTTGTGCAATGACTAAAAAGTACTTTATCTTATTATTGTAAAACGGGACGAATTGTATACAGTTATTTCTGCAGCAGGTGATGTAATAGTTTGTTCAGTTAAATTCCCACAGTGTTGCTTTGTGTTGAGACACAGCACATGTCTTAATGGCTCGGTGACTGTGTTTTGACCTTGTTTACTTAGCCAAAACGTTTCCATAAGCCCAAGTCTCATTAGTTTTCATCCGATAATAATGTAAGTCATCTTTTTCTAGTTTTTCACTTAAGAACAGTATAAATGTCTTTGACGATTCTGCATGTATCTATTTATGGGTAATGTGTGCATCTGATGAGCCATTACTACGTTTCATGGCTCCTCCAGTTCCCTCTTCACCCTGGCCCCTTTGTATCAATTTGATTGGATGCTATGTAATATGAGGTCCCTTATCTGATTTAATGCCACTGTGGGGGTATCTGGTTTCAGCCAATTGTAGCCACCTCCGGGGGTTTGGGGGGCAGGCGGATGTGTTGGCATGGATACTGGGTGAGACTAAATGAAGTTAGGAGCTGACGAGATTATGCTGAAGTGCTGATGGGAAGAGGGACAAGAGCCCAGAGAGAGCAAAAAGAAATACGACAGGCAATAGAGAAACTTGAGCTCACACTGATGATGAGAAAGGAAAATCTTGTCATACAGTGTGTGTCTGTTAGTGATGCTGAAAGAGGTACACACCACTGTGTGTCATTATATCGTACACTGGTAGGTTTGTGTGTTTGCTGTGGAGATAGCAGTTCCCAGTGTGTGTGTGTGTGTGTGTGTGTGTGTGTGTGTGTGTGTGTGTGTGTGTGTCTGCTTGTATGACTTTATTGGTGTTACTGCACAGCTGTCTTTTCTAAATGAATGTAATTATGTTATTAAAAATTAAGTCGCTCTCTGTCTCTGTGTGTCTGTTCCTTCACCAGACTGAGATTGCCAAGAGACTAAACACCATCTGTGCACAAGTCATTCCCTTCCTCTCACAGGAGGTAAGTACGTGCGACTTTGAGCTACAGACTGTTTTCCATGCAAACCCACTCGCTGCTAGCTTCACTGATAATAAGGCCTTTTACTCGTCGTACTTTTCATTCATGTTTTGTGTTTGTGTGTTTTGCAGCATCAGCAGCAGGTCGTCCAGGCTGTAGAGCGAGCAAAACAGGTGACTATGGCAGAGCTCAATGCTGTCATCGGGGTACGTGGACTGCCAGGTCTTCCACCTACAGTGTGTATACCTCTATTTCATCTTTACTTATATTGACTGTCTCTGTATGTCTGTTTATTTCATATGAAATATATTTCCTTCATTTATGACATAAAAGAGGCAGTCAACGGTTCACTTTGGTAACAGTCACGTTGCCTGGGTTATCTATTCGATTTTTCTGCTGTACATGCCAGTAATCAAGAAAATGATCGGGTTTGAGTCGGGTTCAGACATATAAAACAGAATGTCGGGTTCTGATTGGGCTTGGTTTATTTTCCTCTCTGGCTTGGTCGTGTTTGGACAAATAATTGTGGTCTAATTTATTGGAATTAGAAATTGATATTTCGTAAAGGCAGTTCAGATTATGCAAATTCCTCTTCCATTCGGATTTATGAAGGGACGCGTAACAATCAGCCAGCTAATGGTGACTTGTAATCCTTTACCCTAACCGTAACCCTGTTTGTATCATTTACAATTGTGTGTGGACTCCAGGTTGCTAGCATAGATAACATACCTGGGGCAACAACAGATGAGCCACAAGCTAGGCAATTTGAAAATGTTAATTTCTCTGCCTGCATGTAACACGCTGTTACTAGGTATTTCAACAGATTTCTCATTTCCTCCCTTGCATGCATAAGAGGTACTTGTGGCAATGAGCATTGTCAACAACGACTCTAGTGAAGTGTGTATGAGCTGCAGAGTGTGAGACAGTTTCATCCACTCCTCGCACACAGTAGTATCTCCTCTTCTAACGTTTAAGTAGCAATAATATAGAGGGAATTTATTATCCTAAATGTGCCAGTACTTGAACTATTAGGGGGCCCTTTAAAACCGGGTTTGGAAAACCATCCCAAGTAATGGAGACATAAGAAGTACGTCAAAGTCATTTTTTAATAAGCAAATGTTCAGATTTTACTTGATAACGTCAGAATCATTCCTAAAACTTTGCAGTAGTACAAATAAGATTTAACTGAGGCATATAATTAGAAATATAGAGCCAATCATGTTAATCCAAGGAAACCAAAGCACACAGATCAGTTTCTCCCTTTATGGACCAACGGTCTTGGAAAAAAAAAGTTTTTTGATTGATTGATTGATGGATGGATTGATTGATAGAAATGATCCGTGTCACGGTGACTGAGCAGAGAACAAAGCAGAGGATTCAGCGTGTGATGAAGGATGGGGCGTGACCAGCTATTCAGACTTGAGCTGACAAGTGATTGGCACCGTAAGAGTGAAAAGAAGTTGGAAAAACAAAAGCACTTGAGCTTTCGGTGGCGACGGTTTGGATGTTGGAGGGTGGTGGAGAATACTTGGCTTTAAAGTTGCCATAGGGGAGGCTGGGGGGGTAGAGTTTAAGAGAAATGTGATGCTTTCGGGGAGGGGTGGAGTTCTTCTGAGCTTAAGCCTTGCTAAGAGCGGCACTGGAGGACAGTGTGGTTAGATTTGAGGAGGGCTTGTTAGCTGGTGTAGACTTAAAGGGGGGGGGTGTCTTCGTGTGGGATGGGGCGGATTTGGCAGTTGCTGTTTGAGTCTTAATTGCAGGATTTCAGTGTTTGTAAGGGGGGGGGGGGTCATGGCGTTGCCCTTACACTACCCTCTTCCCCTCTCCTCCCGTCTCCCACGCCAGCCTGTCATTCACCACGTTTGTGAGTTAAATGAGTGTAATGAAGCATGTTGCCCTTACCTCCACACAGACACACACACACACAATCACACACACACACACACACACACACACACACACACACACCCATTTCACTCTAACATCCCATGACAAACCAGACTCTCCTTGCCTCCACCAATGCTTCCCCTCCATTTACTCCCCTCAGGGGTCCTGTTTGTGTTTCCGTTTGGGTGTGTGTGTGTGTGTGCCCGTGTCTGTGTGTAGCAGAGCATGCATTTGTGTTTTTTTCCAAAAAACAACAGTCAGGTTTAGGATGGCTGAGTGAGGGTGCATGTCTTCCTTGTTTATCTAGACTATGTGTGCGTGTTTGTGTGATCAAGTGTGACATGTGGGTGTGTTTGTGTTTGATTGTTTGGCAGACAAGCCATTTCGGGAAATTGTGTGTGTGTGTGTACGTGTGCATGCGCAGGCGGTCATGGGGGCTGACGCCAAAAGACTATTTTGTTGTGTTGCTCTCATTCGTTGGGGCAGGACTCAGAGCGAAGGAGGGATAGAGAGGAAAAGAGAAGGCGGGGGCTGAGAAGAGGGGGAGTGGGTTAGTCAATTAGGTGAGATAAAAGTCGGTTTGACCTTCAGCACTCCTTCCACCCCCGCCGAGTCGCCTCCTGTGCCCCTCCCTCTCCTCTCCTCTCCTCTCCTCTCCCTCCTTCCTCCTCCCCTCCCCACGGCGAATCAGTGAGCTTGGATTCCCGCGGCTACTGTCTGAGGAGGCAATAATGATGTTTTGGAACACAAAGGCATTTCACGCTCAGACGAGCGCCTGATTTGGTGTGAAAGAGAGAGCAGGGCTGCCAGCCAAACTCTCTCTCCCTCCCTCGCCCTCTTCTCTCCTTCTCTCCTCCCCTTCTCTCCTTAAACCGCCTCACTCTCTCACAAGACCTGACAGTGCAGGCAGCAGCTGGGGCTCTTGGCTCTCTCCCCCCACTCCTCTGTCATTCCTTCTTTTCTTCTCCCACCACATCCTCGGAGCTCTGGGCTGTGATCCCAGCTGTCAGTATTGTTCAGTGTTTGACCTCAGAAGGAGGAGGGTGTGTGTGAGGCAGCGTGCAGGGGGGGGTGAGGATGTGTTCACTGCCTCGTAGACTGCAGCAGCTTGTTGAGGTGGTGTAAACTCAGACACTGAAGAAACTCGCCCATCTGTTGAAGACTTCAATGGGGCCAGAAACCCCTTTTGATTGGGTTACAGAGTGCTATTGATTGTTTTTTTTTACCTATTGATCACTCGGGTCCATTCTCTGCCACTTGGGTTTTGGGGGTCAGGTGTCATGGCTTTGCACATTTCATGCGGCTGGAGGGTTAGAAACTGCGGTGAACAGCACGCATTTAATGGTCGCGATGTTCACGCAGTAGTGCAAAGTCTACGGAGAGACAGAAGGTCAACTCTTCCTCAGGTGACCGGGGATGTTGATGAAGGGCGTGATCAGCCTTTGGCAGCAAGAGCAGTCTATTGACAATCACATAGAGAGGGGTGTTTATAGTAGGGTTGCAGTGCATAACCCCCCCCCTCTCCATTACTCCATATGAATACACATTTGAGAGTTGAGTGGTGCAAAAACCACAGACACTGGTCCATAGAGATGTGGAAAAGCTGATCCGGTTAGACAAGCAATTCTTCACCATATTGTGGACAGAAGTGACTCGTTCTGAGTGATCACTTTAATCCTGTAATGAAACATATCTATCCTAATGGGAGGGGTCCCCCCCAGCATGACAATACCCGATCCATAGGGCACATGGGATTTCTTAAGGCTTGTGTTGGCAATTCTTTAGCATTACGCAGGGTTAAATACGTGCCTCATAAACTCTAAAGCCAATCAACCAACACAAAGTAAACGTCCGTGCTGTTCAGGTCCTAATAACGTCTGATTAGTGTCGGGATTTATTGTTAAAGTGTAAAGTGAGCGCAGGTCAGTGGGAGAGTGGAGGGAGGAGAGTCTGACTCCATTATGTTCCGTCTCTGCATCGATGCATCGGAAAGCGATTCATTTCACCGACCCTACAACTAACCAAACCAGCTACCTAGTTTGATGACAATGATGAATTAGGTTGGCAGCACATTTCAATTCCTGTTCCAAAGCTAACCTATTTGTGAATATTAACCGGTCATTACTGGTCGGCTTGTAAAAATGCCGTGTCCCATTTCAGTGAGAATTTACCCATTTATGTTGTGTTTGCATTACAATTCCAGCTTTAGACTAAAAGCTCCTGAAAAAGGCTGAGCTGTGTATTACAGGATCCCTCAGTGCCGTTTAATCCTTATTCTTAACTAACCACCTCTCTCTGTGTTTCTTCCCTCTTTGTCCAAGCAGCAGCATCTATCTCATAACCACGGTGGCGCCCCTGTGCCCATGGCCCCTCACCCGGCCGGCCTCCACCCCTCTCAGCTGGGGGGCTCGGCTGGCCTCCTGGCTCTGTCAGGAGCACTTGGGGGTCTGCCTCCACATCTGGCTGGAAAAGACAGTGATAAAAAGCCTCACCTGGCTGGACCAGATTCACACCCCGGAGGACCCGAGCACCTGAGAGGTACACACACACACACACACACACACACACACAAGAACACCTCTTTGAATCGATTATCATGTCATTCAACTTTCACTGTGCATTGCTGAGAAATTAGACATTTTATTCAGTTATGGTAACCAAAGTGGTTGGAGTTGTTCACCCTCTAAAGTTAGTTTTTTTAAAAATATAAATATGATTAAATACACAATGCTACACATTGCTAATTTATTCTCCTTCCCTTCTTTCTCTGTTTTGTCTTCTTCTCTGCTGAACACCAAAACCCTGTCACCTCAACCACATCTATTTGTTTCCAACGGCATTAGAGAGAGAGCCTGGAACTGTAAGTACTCCCTGTTTCTGTGACAATGTTTACTGTTCTCACAAACTGCTCAGTTTACTCATATTATCAATGGAGATCATTTGGTTTGGGGGTATTTAATTTTGTTCTTAGATGTACTCTGCTGCAGTTTACTTAAGCTCACCAGTGAGATTAGTCTGCCTTACCTCCGTTGATGGACATCTGCAGGATCATTAAACTCCCTTCCAATTCCAAGGAAAAACAAATTTAAACTACCTTTAATCCATTAAGACCTTGGGTGACCCTGAGAAGCATTATAAAACCTGAACGATATCTGAAAGCAAACCGCTAAAACTTGACATTCTCCCAAACCTGAAGCAGAAAGAAACATGAAATAAAAACTATTTGAGAACTTGACAATTTGGCTAGAAATGTAAATCATTGCCTTTTCCATGCCAACAGATATGACTGGAAATAAATACATTATCATTATATTTCGAAATTTTTGATCAATGACTTTTTTTATTATGATTATGATAAAAAAAAGACTAAAAAAGAAACCGCCCCATAAATCCCCACTATGAAGCAAAAAATAGACAAAGCGGTCTTGGGCCAAACATTAAGTATTTTCTTTAGAATTATATGTAAAATACAGTTTCTAGAAAAAGCACATCTGTCCATATCTCAAAATTTCATATATATACTTTTGCAGAGGGAGACTCATTTAAACAAAATTTTTTGATTGCATTTGTTTTTCAAATTCTTTGCTGCTGCAGTGACATAATTTCCCCCCCAGATCAATGAAGTTCATGTCACAATGTTTTATTGTAATCAGCAGTTTTCTTCCACTGTTTCACACTCAAATAGCTTTCATGGTTAAATGTGTATTTTTCAGTGTCAGTGTGTGTGCATGTGTGTGTGTTTGTGTGCTTAGGGATCTCTGGGGGGGGCTGTGGCCTGCCTGTTTAGTCCTGCCCCAGATCTGCTCTGAACTGTTAGGTTTCCTTTCTTCTCCAAATGAGCTTTTTAGCGTGGTCACACACATGCACACTCGCACACACATGCACACGTACACATGCACACATATATTCCCATACACAGACATGCACACGCACGCTCCTCCGGCCCGGCCTGCATTGTTGTGCCTATTTAACACCTCAGTGAGCAGATTACCCCCCCTCTCCACCCTCTTCCCACCGCCCCTGATCCCGCGCTTAAAGACTCTCATTGTGTTTAATATCAGCACCACTGAGAGGGGAGGGCTTGGGAAAGGGGGGGGGGGGGGTGAGGGAGCAGCAGTCATATGACACTGAGCTTGTGTGTATGTGTGTTTGAGAGAAAGACTATGCGAACAGGGGAGGCATGGAGGGGGGAAATTGCTTATGTTTTGCGGGTCAGTGCTCCTGTGCTCAGCTCACTAAAACCTTTCAGTAAAAGAGGAGGTGGGAGGGAGGGTGAGAGGGAGGAAAGGGGGAGGCCGTGAAGGAAGGGGGCCATTGGCAGAATACAGATTTTCACCCCCCCCCTCCACACTCCTCTCTTTCCCTCTCTCATCTCCCATTGCCCTTTCTTCTCCTCCACACTCTCACACCCTCCCCTCATCCCCTGTCCTCTAATCTCATCCCCTCCCTTACCCCATTTTTTCTCACCCTCCTCCCAAGCTCCTCCTCTCGCAGCTATTCCTCCTTCATTTACCCTTCCCCCCCACCCCCAAAGCCCACTCCCGTGGTAGATGGTGTGCACGCGCATGTGTGTTTGTGTATGTTGTATGCACATTTCATTGACAGGCTGAGACTATAATGGACTCAACATGAAGCTTTAATCCATTAACAATAGGATCCGTTGGTCAGGAGGCCAGAGGGGGGGGGGGCTCTGTGTGTGCGTGTGTGTGTGTGCGTGTGCGTGCGTGCGTGCGTGCGTGCGTGCGTGCGTGCGTGCGTGTGTGTGTGTGTGTGTGTAGTCTTGGGACACAGAGGGACACAGGAGTGTTATGCAAGTAATATACACACACAGTCTGATACACACTTGGTCATACACACAGGCTTTCACAGTCAATTACACATTGTACACACACACGCACGCACGCATACACACACACACACACACACACACACACTCACTCCCACACACACACACAGCCAGTGCAGCTTGTCAGAGCCAAGAGAGGGAGCACTGATAGATTTTGAGTGCCACTTAATGTAATCATCAACTTCAGAGGTGTTGGTTTGTGTGTGGCTGTGACTGGCTCTGGTCAAGTGAGAAAAGAGGTTGCTGTTTGAGTGTTAGCGCTACTTAATTCATGAGTCTGTGAACTATTAACCTGTTTGCAAGTAAGAGTCTGTTTTTCTAACCTGCTCTGAACATAGCTGAATAGCTGGTGTAATTAGTGGTAGATGGATTAGACAGTCTAGTGAGCTCATGGAGAATAAACACAAACAACAACAAACCTGAACTGGAAACGACAAAATGGTCTCATGTCGGGCAAATCCTCTTTCCTCTGTCTTTTCGTCTTTGTCCTTCAAACTCCCTCTCCCTCTTTTATTCTATTTTCTTTCTACCCTACCTATCTTTTTTTCCTGTAATCTCTCTTCCTGCTCTCCTGTTCCACTGTGTTCTCTCCTTCTGCTTCTCATTGCTGCTTTCATCTGCAGAGTAACTCACTGCTGCCAGAAAGTCTCCGGAACTCAGATAAGCGACGCAACGGACCCGATTTTTCAAACGACACCAAGAAACGCAAGGTGGAAGACAAGGACTCCAGCCACTACGTAAGAAACTGTTCTGCTGTGAGGAAGCATGCATATTTAGTGTTTGTATCTAAAGCTGCTTTCAGACAGTTCCTCTGTATTTTCTCTGGAGGTGCATGTGTGAACACAAATGTCAGAGGGAGACACTCTACAGTTACTGGCTTCCTGGTTTAAAGTCCATGGAAATCCAGGAGAAGTTGATGTGTGAACACAGAAGGGGATCCTCCAGTGGATGGGATGGGGTTGATGATGCTGCTAATAAAACAAAATAAAAGAAAACAAATATCTGTGGCCAAATTTCATGTCTGAAATTAGCTAGTTACAAGTGGAATGTTGAGAGCTTTGTTTCACTTGGTACTTATACTTGACAATGAACGCATTCAGGTAATTAGGACAAGGCAATTGTGTAAATGTATTATTAAAAAGTAGAGTATAGTAGTAAAGAAGCATTGTTAACTGATGGAAGTAAAGGGAAGGGGGAGAATATTAAATAATGAACTAACCAATTGTCTTACTGTCTTTGCAGGATAGCGATGGTGATAAAAGTGATGATAACTTAGTGGTGGATGTTTCAAATGAGGTCAGTATGTTGGAATGTTTCTATCCTTTGTTAATGTTGTGATGAGTGTGATGCATGAATTCAATTTACAGACATTTGTGGGAAATTTGAAACTTTAGTCTGGTATTCCACTGACTCCTTGTCCCTCCACCAGGATCCAGCCTCCCCCCGGGGCACTCCTCTCCCCTCGCCCAGAGAGAACGGCGTGGATAAAGCACGTCTTCTCAAGAAGGACCCCTGTAGTCCGGCCTCTAGTGCTTCATCAGCAAGCTCCTCCTCCCTCAAGTCCAAAGAGATGGCAATGGTAGGGATGAATAAGACTTAAAAAATGTAGTTGTATCGATTCGGATAAACAATCAATCTCATTTCTGTGTTACCAGTGGACACAAATGTATGAAAATGTAAGACATGTGATTTACTTTTGATTTTATTCCTATTCTGTTGCAGTTGAAGCAGTATTGTGTTTTGCTCCTTGTACAGATATATTGGTTTCTACATATATGATTTCTGATATATGCCAATTGGAAAACGTTTTGATTTCAGTAAAAGGTCGATAGATGGTGTGATTTTTGAAGAGGTGAAAATACATAAAGAGATATACCTCAAAAAGCAAATGTGCTGTGTACCAAATTTGGCTACGAACTAATTTCATTCAGTCTACAAATAGACCGATATATATCAATATCAGTATTGTTTTAATCCCTTAAATTTGTGTTGGCATTGACCTCAAATAGCCAGTATAGGTCATTCTTTAATCCCTTGTTAGATATTTCTTGTGTATGTCTGAAGTCTCTCTCTCTCTCTCTCTCTCTCTGTGGCAGCGAGATAAAGCAGGCACACCTGGGCTAAAGTCGAGCACACCCACGCCCAGAGGTGACTCCACCCCTGGTCCGAGCACCACACCCGGAATCAGGCCCAGTCTGTCCAAACCCCCCTCCATGGAGATGCCACATCCACCTCGTAAGTCCACTATAAACATTTGTAATTGAATGATACGATTGGTTGCATTATTTTAATATGCTTATGTTTGGGTTGTGTTTTCTAAACTGCCTCCTGGTAAATGTAACCTCAACTTAAGAGATGTTGACGTTGATGCTGTTTTGGTTATAATTAGTTTAATGTATTATTCTTTCCTTCCGTCAACTCCTCAGCTGCAGGTTTGCGGACGCCCCTCGCTGTACCAGGCCCATACCCGGGTGCGTTCGGTATGTTGCCCCATGCAGCAGGGATGAATGGGGAGCTGGCCGGGGCTGCGGCCTATGCTGCCGGCCTGCACAACATGTCACCTCAGATGAGCGCTGCCGCCGCGGCCGCTGTGGCTGCGTATGGCCGTTCACCCATGGTGAGTAGAAAAAGGCTTATTTGATTTTACATCTCATCAACCCAAGCAGTTTACTTTAAGTTTTTCTCTTAATCATATTGAATCACAGAGGAGGCCATAAGGCAATTTTTGACCCTGATAGTTACAAATATTGAAGTGAAACTAATAAATCCACATTCAATTCAAAGATAAAGCACAACAGTTGTCATAACCTAAGTTCTCACCACACTTATTACAATATGAAGTGCGTTCTTCTTTCAGAGGAATTCAAGACTTTACCCTGTGTAGATAAGATCCATCAGATTCCTCAGTTTTTATCCTGCTCTTTTTTGGTGGAAGTTCTCAGACTCTGTGAAGTTTCATGATAAATGTGAGTGAAACAGAACAGAGTGAATTTTTAAGACACACCTTCAACTTGCTGCCTTCGTATGAGTTTTTATTTCAACTGGGACTTCCTCTCTTGCGTTCTCCCTGAAGCGCCCGGGCAACAGTTGGATGTTCAGCGCTCACAACTCAGCCACAAAAACCCTATAACCTGCTCCAGGCAGATTTACAGCCAAACTATGCTCTTTCCATTTTCATGACCTTGAGCTGAGGAAACATTCAGTGTCAGAGTATGAGTTTTCGTTGTATCCTTCCCCCTGAGTGGAATTTTTTCAGTGACTCTGCAGAAGTTGGATTATTATTTTCTCTTCATATTGTCACCGTTGGTGGGAAATTGAGTAATGGCTGAACCAGTTGTACCCTACTCTTACTACCGTACTCTTTTATTTGTTGAGCAGTTGGGGGGAAAAATCATAAGTACATCCACTCATATTTAAAAGTTTAAAAATTATAAAACATTCAGAGGTTAATGAGCACTGTATTCATATTTTAAGGGTGGAAAGTGTCAATAGTTATTGCTGTATTTCGTATGTGTGAGATACAGTTATCTAGTGTGTAAGCTGTTGGTGTTGCATTGAGTCACCTCATCACTCTTGTTTGTGTTTGTATAGTGTTCATTACACTGTTTAAATAGGTTTAGTAGCAACACTTAATAGAAACTCAGGGTGTGTGTGTGTGTGTGTGTGTGTGTGTGTGTGTGTGTGTGTGTGTGTGTGTGTGTGTGTGTGTGTGTGTGTGTGTGTGTGTGTGTGTGTGTGTGTGTGTGTGTGTGTGTGTGTGTGTGTGTGTGTGTGTGTGTCAGCACCACCTCTGTGTGTTTGCTGACTCTTATACTTGTCATCCAGACTATGAGTGTCTGTTTGCTTTGTGCTCACAAGTGTTTCTTCTCGGTGCCACAGGTTATCATTGACCTGTGTGTTTTTAGTCGATGGGCATGTGTTTGCACTGCGATCACAACATGTGTGTTCTCTTCTCTAGGTTGGGTTTGATCCTCATTCACACATGAGAGTTACCGGAATCCCTCCCAGTCTGACCGGAATCCCTGGCGGCAAACCGTGAGTGTGTTTTGAGGACCTATTTCCCACATCTTCCTGTGGAACAACCATTTTCCACCTTATGTTGACTTTTTCTCTCATCATGGCCAACCAACGCTCCTCCTTTCCTACCAACAGTGCCTATTCTTTTCACGTGGCCGCTGATGGACAGATGCAGCCAGTGCCGTTCCCCCCGGATGCTTTGGTGGGCCCGGGCATCCCACGCCACGCCCGTCAAATCAACACACTGAACCACGGAGAGGTGGTGTGCGCTGTCACCATCAGTAATCCCACGAGACACGTTTACACAGGAGGGAAGGGTTGTGTCAAGGTCTGGGACATTAGTCACCCGGGGAACAAGAGCCCTGTGTCCCAGCTCGACTGTCTGGTAAGTGGGCTGGTGGATTTCAATAACTTGTATATTGAGAACGTTGAGCAGGGCTTGTGCCAAAGTTTGGGTATTCAGTACATAGTAATCGCCTCCTTTGACTGCCTGCATTTCCGTCGGTAGTTCCTGTTGCATTTTGAGTTTTCTACAGATCATTAGAATTCAGCTTCTTTATATTTTCAGTTTCCTAAACCCCTCACGCAACCAGAAAACAGAATATTTTCAGCCCAATTCCTAACATATGAGTAAGGGGTGCCCAAACTCCCCGTCTTAATATTTTTAGTTAGTAATTTGCCAAAGGTTTGTAGTGTGGTGGTGTCTGTATGTGTCTTAAGATTTTAATTCCATTCAATTCAAAGAGAGAAGAGACTAGACAGATACTTGTTACGTTATAATCATTTTTTTATGCAAAAGCTGTATATACAAATCTTTTTTCCGTGCGTACCACATCAGAACCGAGACAACTACATCCGCTCCTGTCGCCTGCTCCCCGATGGGCGAACGCTGATAGTGGGCGGTGAGGCGAGCACTTTGTCAATCTGGGATCTGGCCACACCCACTCCCAGGATCAAGGCAGAGTTAACGTCATCAGCACCGGCGTGCTACGCTCTGGCCATCAGCCCGGACTCCAAAGTCTGCTTCTCCTGCTGCAGTGATGGCAACATCGCAGTCTGGGATTTACACAATCAGACACTTGTTAGGTAAGAGAGACCTTGTGCCTACAGTTTGATTGTAGACAGAAAGAATGTTGGAAGAAGTTTAAATATAACTAAATATTTGGCGAAGATAAATTTGAAAGATTTAGCATTATCCTGCGACCACATGCTAAGCCCAATATTGAACTACGGGATTTATTCAACTCATCTGAGGCTTGTTTGACCTTTTATGATTACAAGTTGTATCATAAAGAAGCAGAATATTGAGCCAAAGAGTGGCTGCTGATGAGATATACTGTACGCTCTTCCCAGTTGATTGTCTGTGATGCATACCAAGTGCCCAGGCAACCTGATTCCCAGTGTCTTTGTGTAAACATTTCTCTCTTTATTTAACTCTGAATGTATGCGTGTATCCTGCAGGCAGTTCCAGGGCCACACAGATGGAGCCAGCTGTATTGACATCTCCAATGATGGCACCAAGCTGTGGACCGGAGGCCTCGATAACACAGTTCGCTCCTGGGATCTGAGAGAGGGGCGGCAGCTGCAGCAGCACGACTTCACATCACAGGTGCACACTCGTACTTGCAAAGAGTGCTTCTTCAACGATGCCTTAGGGCTAAAAGTAGAATTCCCCCTTGAGCCTGAGTTAATTTTTGTATTTTCCTCGCTCTCCTGCCCAGATCTTCTCTCTCGGCTACTGTCCGACGGGAGAGTGGCTCGCTGTGGGAATGGAGAGCAGCAACGTCGAGGTCCTTCATGTCACCAAACCTGACAAATACCAGCTTCATCTACACGAGAGCTGTGTGCTGTCTCTGCAGTTTGCCTACTGTGGTACGAAACTGCCTCCATCTTGCTTCTTCTCATTTTGTGGTCCATCATAATTCTTTAATGTATTGTGAAAGTTCTATGATGTAACAGTTCTCTCGTGGTTTTTTGTTATTTGAACTTTTATCAGAAAGACTACAGAGCTGTTTTCGCTGTTCAACCGTTTCTCTTTGATCATGTCATTGTCAACCTTTTAACCAGAAATTGCTTTTTGTGTTTGTTTGTGTTTTTCTAACAGGTAAATGGTTTGTGAGCACAGGGAAGGATAACTTACTGAATGCATGGAGAACCCCCTATGGAGCCAGCATATTCCAGGTTGGAACAACAGATAAAAACTCTCTGAATATATAGATTTTCTTGGATGTAGGGGAACAATATGTTGATGTAATTGCATATACGTTAATTTACGTGTCACTGTTCACACCCCAATCATGGCGCTCTGACCATTGCTGATCACAAAGAATATGGTTTGTCGTTACAGTGCATTTTCCAAGTTGTAAGCAGTTTATTTATGTGTATAAAGAAGAGTTCTAAAACTAAAAGCTATAGATTTCAATATATGTTACACTTTCAGTCTGTGTAACCAACCTTCAGCAGCCAAATACACAAGCCACTCATGTCAAACACATGCTGAACTATCTACAATATTAAATTCTGCAGTTTTAATTTTAGATATAGTTTATTTGGGTCTCAGGAAGAACAAAGCAGAAAATAATTGGAGGATATGTAATCTACTCTCAGCCTTAGATAAAATATAAAGTTGCCGTCTCTGATGTTTCTTTTTCACCTTCAAAAGCCACCTTTCGACCAGCGCTGCACTTCTAGTTTGGTGGAAACTGTCATTGTTACATAATTTTCTTCCAAAGCAGCATCTTTAATGTAAGTTACAGTTTTCAAGACACATTAAAGTTGCAAAGTTCATCACGCCTGCTGTTAGATCATGCAGTGAAATATTGCATCAGTGTGGTAACACTTCCTGCCTCATGTGGTGCATCAGCATGTCTGTGACATGATGATCTAATGTGACAGCCACTGTATCTGATTACCCATCACTGATTAGAATGAGAGCAGCAGACATTATTCTACTTTCTAAAGACATGGTTTTCTCTGTGTTTCTCTGCAGTCTAAAGAATCCTCCTCGGTGCTGAGCTGTGACATATCTGTGGACGACAAGTACATTGTCACCGGTTCAGGGGACAAGAAGGCCACTGTTTACGAGGTCATCTACTAAAAATGTGAAAGGAAATCGAGGACATCTGCTCTTTTCCCACACACACTGATTTGTTTCTAGAAATGTTCACATGGAGCCAGAAATCGAAGACAACGGTGAAGATCACGTTTCCGTTTTTTTCTGTTACATCTGCTGAAGACACATGGAAAGGAGAGAACACGCACACGTGTGTGTGCCAGTAAACATGACTCCAAATCAGCTGGGAGCTTTACACTGGAGAAGCTGGATGTTAATGGACAGAGAGGAACTGTTTGGATGTTCTTGCCTCTGCTGCTTTTTGCTGTGGACTGCGCTGGGATCAGATACAGGGACCAAGAGATGAGTGGACTGAAGTGCATCGGTTGGACTGGGACCAGCTCTTCTGGAAAATACTGTACTGAACATCAGATACTAAGACACTTGATTCAGTGTGACGACCAGGGGCGGAGACCCCGGAAGAAAAACTCTAGCGGGTTGAATATGTGAACAAACGGCAGAAAGACGGAGCAGGATGTGGACATAACTCTTGAGAGACAAGAGAGGAGAAGCAACAGCAGAATAACATTTTATAGACGGAGAATGAAGAACATGTTTTTGTCTGCTCTTGACAGATATCACTCAGAACCTGTTTGTCTCTCAGCTTTGACTCTTTGCCCTTAAAAACGTCAGCTCGCTGTTCTGAAACGCCTACACTGTCTGGAGAGTACTTTTTTTTTTTTTTCAGTCTTAACACTATGTCCAAACCTCACTAACTGCACTGTAGCTGTAACTGTCCACCCACACACTCGGTACACGCTGTACTTAGGAAATACCCCGACAGAACCTAAACATACGGAAGGCCTTGTTGTCTTGTCCATCATCATCATGCTACTTCATACATCAGGGACTGCACATCCTTCTAATGCAATCCAGGAGAATTTAAGATCCTTTTTAACACAGAATAAATATTTACCAAACCAAAAAAAAGCTTCTAAAACAGGACAAAATACTGTAAATGTTGTTCTGAAAAAACTTGTTTTCCTCTTTATTTTCTCGTCCTTTCTTTTATGATTCTAATTAAAGAGCCACTTAGTGAAAAGTTTCAGAAATTAGATTTGTCCTCAAAAACTCAATGTGTTCTGTTTCAACACATGGTAATAACTATTCTCTACTTGTGTTTTCATTCATCCGAACGCAAAACCTGACACTGTGGTTTGGTGGTTAGCCTGTCGCCTCACAGCAAGAACGACCCAGGTTTAATTCTCAGCTTGAGTTTAAATAAAAGGAAACGGCAACATGAGCCTTCATATGTTTTAATGTCTGGGCCCCTCCTCCTTGTTGTTGAACAGCTCCTTCATCAACTAATCAATCAATATTTCAGAGGCTCAGTATGGATTATTGATCGGCTGGAGATTTTTTCAGATTCACACATTGATTTCCTTTGTTGCAGAGTAAACACGCCCCTGCTGTTCATTTTAGTGCAGTTTCATTTGCCTCTGCTCTCTTTTACAATAAGTTCACTGGTTGAGGTCATGATAATTAGGATGGTGATCTCAAATAGAAGATTTCCCCACTATATTTAAGATTTTAAAAAACAACCCTTTAGAAAATGTCTTACTGTTGTAAATTCACCCTGACCCTGCCTTTGTCACTCTATGAAACACGTGATGTCTTACTGTGTGGAAGGTTAATCATGCTTTGTGAACAGGGACCAACTCAATGTGATTTCATCTCGTTTAGTGGAAATCTTATGTGAAGAAGTAAAAAATCCTCTGGTATACATTCACTGAACAGTTGATATTTGGCCAAATACTGTCACTTGTTTGAACGGATTATTGAAACTGGCTGAATTGTATTAAAGAGTAAAACCTGTTTTCTCTCTACAGAGAAGTTTGTGGGATTTGCAAACAGGATTAAATACATTTGTCAGGATCATTAAATCGAGGAAGGTTGCACAGGAGCAGTTGTATTTCAGCTTCAGGAAGAAACCGATCTCAGCCATTTTAATCTCATTATTTCATGATTTTTTTTCTATTTCTGTCTGTTGAATGTTTGTAAAAATGTATATATGTTTTTTTTTCTTACAGGACATGCTTTAGGAATAACAAACTTTTTTTGTACAACTTTTACATGGAGAAGAAACGTCTAATCAGGAGAAATACTAAATGGTCTTAATGCTAGCTAATCTATAATGATTGAAATGTCTAGACAATAAATGTTTTTTTTGTAACTGGAGTGGTTTTCCTGGACTTTCTTGGTTGGAACAAGAACACATTAGGACCTAACTGACACAATTGTTTGGATCCATTACAGATAATTGTAATGGGAGCTCCAAGTTTTGAGAATCAGCATCATAAACGGATGATTTAGATTCCAGTTATGTAATAAAATTGAATGGGGGAAGATAGTCACTGAAACTGAACACCTCCGTCCAGGAGGATAGTGGTTGGCCTCATTTTGCTTTGTTTGGATGTTTGAAATAAAAAATGCTTATTACTTTGTAAAATCCAAATACATCACTATCAGTTTTTTTTACTTACATCTGTTATACATTATTGATACTTTCAATTAAAGCCAACAGAGAAAACACATACAGGCGACCGTGGGGTCTAGTATCTTCACCAGGGTTGAGTTATTCTGATGGATTCAAGAGAAATGAAACCTTGCATACGTGGTCATATCTTTATCAAGCAACATTCATTGTCAACTCAGTTTATTCTGAATATTTTCATATTTATCTAAGTTGCCTACAAAGCCAGAGTGGCACAGCCCTGAATCCTCTTTGCTTTTCTCTTCACAACCTTCATCACGTTCATGAGAGTGAGTGCTGGCATCGGCAGAAACTTCAGCGTCAGACTAAAAGGTTCCAACATTATTTGCTTCAGAGGTGAGGAACCTTTTTCATACCAAGGGAGATTTCAGATGTTCTACAAACTAAATGGTCAAACACATACGGCACTAACCTTTGTAAAGTGATGGTTGGAACTTCTTTTCTTTTGAGAGGCATCGAATGGTGGTGATGATGATGCTACTCAGACTAAAAAAAAAAACATCCTACTGACATGCGTGGCTCGAACAGACTGATATTCTATCTCAAATCAAAATTGGGAGTTATTCCATGCACAAAAACAAAAAGTTAATATTCCTGTTTCACCCCAGGCCTGATAATTTCTTGTTGTGCTCATGTGTTTTTTTCAACATCAGTCACCTGCTCGGGGGAAGATTTTTCGAGACAAAAGGAAAGATTTTTCTCTGGTGCTAGTAGCAACCAGAACATGTTCACACCTATCGCCATCTGTCACGAGAGATCTGGTCACACTGTCTCCTCTTTGAAATCACTCTCAAAAACCCACTTGTCTTAAATAGTTTCTCTGTGATACAAATGTACATTTTATGTATATTTCAATTTTGCTCTTACTTCATTTGGTTCTGTTGCATTTTATATTTACTCTGTTTTTGGTTCCCAGCTGTCAGTTCTTCCTTCCTCATTGGACACCTGCCGGTCCAAACCACTTTGGTTCGGCCACAAGCGTCTGGCAAGATGGATGCGAGAATCTAAAGGTGAGAGATGAAGGAGATGAGCGGTCCTCCCAACCAACCGGGGGGGTTTCAGTCTGCAGTAAAGTGAAGGTACAGCTGTGTAGAGTAGGGTGGATTTTTTTTTTGCGGTATTGATATGGAGGTATAGATAGTAACAGAACAGAGCAGCTGTTCAAATCGTCTGTGTGTTAAATAACCAAGTCCAATCCCCTGCTTAATACTAACACCCACAACAAACACACTCACTCTCCCTATCCCCTGATGTAAACTGTAAATCTGATTAATTAGCCTACTGCAAATGTTCTGTCAATCCACGGGTCTCACACACACACACACACACACACACACACACACACACACACACACACACACACACACACACACACACACACACACACACAGTGTTGTACTGTATGAGGTGATTATATGGCAATTACAGCAACCACAGTGACAAAATGAAAGCTGATCCTTGGAGAAATTTATTTTTTACAAAATGTCACTCCAAGTTTTGCGTCTATCCAGAGATTTGTGAGCTCCGAATCAGAGCGTTCTCCTCTGATCATCGCTGCTGCTGCTGTCTCTCTCTGATACACAGATGGATTACTCCCGCTAAATCTCCCAAATCCCTAATCCTATTTATCTCAATGCCACACAAAAAAGGTGCTCTCTTCCCACTGCTCAGCTTATGTACAGTATGGATGT
This sequence comes from Limanda limanda, assembly GCF_963576545.1. Lineage (NCBI taxonomy): Eukaryota > Metazoa > Chordata > Actinopteri > Pleuronectiformes > Pleuronectidae > Limanda > Limanda limanda. The sequence continues at coordinate 16,962,512 of NC_083640.1, read as the reverse complement.
TAGCCCACGTGCATTTCTACATTTGTGAGGACGTGAGGGACATTTCAGGTTGTTCTCACTTTATACATTTTCAGTTTGAGGATATAGTTTTCACCGTAGAGGCATAATATTCATCCATACGGATTATAGATCCAAACAAACACAAAAATAAAAAACGAGTGTGTGATTAAGTGTATATTTATGGTATATTGTTATTTTTATTTATTTAATAATAATTTGTTCCAAGTGTGCTTTCTATGCCTGTGTCTGGGAGAAACTTAATATTAAAGACTGGCATAAAATTAAGAAAAATGTACACTGTAAAAATTTACCTAAAGCTAAGGGTTTGTAATCCTGGAAAAGGAGCCGACTACACTCTGAAAATATAGAACCGATACATCCCACCCCCTCACATCGGCCCTCTCGTCGAAGCGAGTCCACCAAAACTTGTGAATACACACCTTTCTTGTTTTGTTCTGCAGTGGAAGTCGTTGTCTGTATGAAATGTGAATCTTAATAGCAACTGGCGATCGTCTCTGAGGTGTATATGTCCCCAGCTTGTTAGGACTCAAGCAGGGTGAGCGAAGGCAGGCGGGTCGGAGAGTGACAGACAGGTACACCAGCCGATCACTTCATTCGCTCTGAAAGAAATGATTGGTCGTGTTCCAGTACTGCCAGGGTCACAGATACAGCCTTTTGTCCTTTCAGACAACTTGATTTAAAAACGGCTAACAGGATGTGAAGAGGATTTTGACAAGTACGATTTTAACAGATTTTGCACATTCATATGAATGAAATCAAAATTAGAATTCTTAACAGATAATCAAAAAATAAGTATAAAATGCACCTGTTATAAATGATAACTGAGGGATATTAATTGCTTGGTTATTTACACATGAAGCCGACACAGAAGACTTGATTTGGAGTCCTCTATTCATTCTTTTCTATTCTCTATTTCAACAGCTCTTCAACTTTGTGAGCTTCGCGGTGTCATTTGTGTTTATTGGAGCTTTTTTTGCTAAAATCAAAAATACCTCCTTGCAGTGGCCGAAAGAGAATTAAGACTGAACCAAAACAGTAATTTATGGGCTGTAAAATCAAACTAACCAATCCTGCTGAAACACGGCAGAGACATATTATCACTTTTATGAACTGGTTGATTTGAATGCAGCTGTATTTACCCCCTTATGTCAAATGGCCGTTCATCAGTCAGAACGAAAGTGTTTACATTTTCTTCACTGAGTTTGTAGACATCACTTCAATGGAGCAGAACAGTGGAAGGAAGACAAGCTACAATACCCCTCGATTAAATTGAATTCACAGAAATACGAGACGGGGATAACGAGAGTGCAGCTGCTCCCAGCGTGAATAAAACCAGCCCTTTAAAACCATTACATCCTGTTACGCTGTCTTCACTCCTCCTTCCTCCTCCTCTTTTCCTCTCATCCTCCTCCCTGTCTCATTTATGTTGCCCTCCTCCCTCTGTTCCACCTTCCTCCAAAGCCTTTGTCTACTAAGATGGTTTTTCTTTTTTCTTTTCTCTTTTTGTCCCTCTAGGCCCTGAACTCCCTCTTTCCCTCATCTTACTCTTTGTTTTTCACAAGTCAGTTATCTCTCATGTGGGACACTTTCCTGTCCTCTTCTCTCCTCTATCTCCCTCGAGCTTATTTGCCTTTCTCCTCCCCCCCCCATTTTTTCCTCCTAGCCTCCCCAGGTAGTCCACCCTATTTTGCACCTGTGTGTGTGTGTGTGAGTATGGGTGTGTGTGTGTGTGTTTGCTCTAATGAGCTTAGAGCTGTCTCCCTCCCAAGGTGAGGTGCCACGCTGGGGTGATCAGCACTGCTGGAGCCGCAGGTATCAACCACAAACACCTGCTTGGTTGAGCACCACACACCCGCATACTCACACACACACACATACATGCGTACACACATACACACACACACACACACACACACACAAAGTAATTTCCTCTCATATGCACATGCACACTTACACACAAGAAAATAATATCCTCTCCTCTCGTACACATATAAATGCAGAATAAATCTTTACTTTTCTCTCACACACAAACAGTTTACAAACACACACACACACACATTAAATACAGTATTCATCTTTCTCTCTCTCTCTCTCACAAACACACACACACACACACATACACAGAGCTGACTGCTGCACAAGGCCGATAGCACAACTGTGTCCTGTCAACATGCAGGATAATCAGCTGCTGGGGATTGTGGGTAAGCTGTAATAATCCCTCGCATGGAATATGGAAAGCATCAGAGAGTTATTCAATAGGACAGAGATAAAGGTGTGTGCATGTTTGTGTGTATGTGTGCGTATGTGCACGCGCGTGATATGTGTGAGTGACTGAGGCTTTTCCATCTTTAATATGTATCTTCACCTGAAGCTGACTGTCAGTCTGAGTTATTGAATACACACACACACACACACACACACACACACACACACACACGTGCACACGCAAACACACACGCACAAACACACACACAACTACACACACACACACACACACACTGTCAGTCTCTGCCGGCAGCTACACATCAGCTCAGCCTCCTCCCAGAGAAGCTGCAGCTGCAGAAACGTTCGCTGCCAGAACAACTTAGTGTTAATTAAGAATTACAGCCTGAACAAGCCTCATTTAGTCAGAAGAACACCAGAGAACACTGCGTCACATTTATCTGTCAGGAGGCAAAGACCTGCAGCTCACATCTTCATCAAAGCAGCGTCACAGTGTTGCACTCAAATTAAGATTCATCCTAAAGGAAATCTGCCTGTTGTGCCCATTTAATCTGAAAATAACTACAACGTGCAGAGTTTGTCCCATTTTGATTAAAGGTTTACAGGAGGAAAATAGTATTTAACTCGTGGTGAAAGAGGTTTTTAATATAATGTCATTGTTCATAAAGCCTTTCCACAGGCTTGTCAGCAGAAGAAGCTTCTTTCTGCAGAGCTGCCTTTCTGAAAAATAATCCCATTCTCCCTCTGTGTATTATTCAGTTCATCGTGAATACAGTATAGATGCAGGAGGATTCTTATGAAACTGCACTGGATGATTCATCATCTCATAATCACATCCTGCTACCCTAACTCACATTTACTGTATGTACTGCAGGCTATACTATACTATATACCATAATGAGATGTTCTCTAATTCAATACACTTTTAACACCTGATAAATACAAACCCTGATCCTGGTGGCTGGGACTTGTTTGTGTGTGTTGTGTGTGTGTGTGTGTGTGTGTGTGTGTGTGTGTGTGTGTGTGTGTGTGTGTGTTGTGTGTGTGTGTGTGTGTGATTATATATAAACAGCTTTTTGAAGAAGTTCCAACAGGTCTTTTTCACAGGAGACATTTTCAAATGTCACAGTAAGAAAATCCAAAGTGTAAATAAGGAAATCCATGAAATTAAATCCATCGATAATATTATTAGGTGACGATGTTAATGCAGATGCTACAGAAAAGAAACTTTGAGATTGAGATTTTTGTTCCTTCCAAAGAGCAGATTTTCAAAATATTTGGTGTCTGTGTATTTCTGTGTACATGTAAAACAGAGAAACAAAACATATCCGGCCATGCACCAGTTTGCTTGTGTTTGATTTGCACTGTTAAGTTTGCAGCTAGATTTAGCATCGCTGCACCACATCACTCAAAGGCATCTGCCTCGCCTAATATTATTCGGACCACAGCTTTCTTCTCTAGTATTTGACGGATCTTTAATGTACACTTTAACGCCACCTACTGGCCCGGCATGCTTGTTTGAAAGTTTGTTTTGGTGTTGTTGTCTGGATGGAGATACGTGGAGTCTTTCCTATTGTGACAAGTCAAAATGTCACAAAGATCTGCTGTTATCCACAGTCGATTTTAGAATCAAAGACAAAGGATCAAAGTCTGAACTGTAGCCTACACAGGTGGCCTGTACCGTTGCATGAACCTTTACACTTGTGCCCTTGTGTGTGTGTATTGGTGGGGTTTCTAAACCACAAGTTAAATCCCAATTCAGGGGGTTTGTCCCCTTCATAGGCCACGTGGACCACAAAGACCAAACCACTGTCTGGCCACTGAGAGACAATCACAGTTGTTGCAGTTTGCGATACATTTGTCCGGAGCTGATGTCGACAAGGTAAGATACTTGGCTATGCTTCACCCTATCTTTTTATATATCTCTGTCACCTTCGTAAACTGACTTAAATACACTTGCACTGTTTTTTTCCATTTGTTTTCTTTCCATCTCCTGCATTAACTTCATCTACTGTAGCACACAAGCCACATGATTGTGATTTATGACTCGTGTTTTGTGAGCAGGGCGACATAACAGCCAGTTGTGGTGGAATTGATCAGAAAATTGACGAGTGGTTTTCAGACACACAGCTGCGGGACTGTTTCCCCTCAGGACTGAAATCAACTATCGATCGCCCAATTGATAGCTATAAACTAAGGGTCTGCTGATCAGCAACATTGATTGTCTTTACCACGAATCATTCCAGCTGTAACACGTGCACACACAAACTATCTCACTATTAATCCCACATGCTGCATTTGTAGCCGATCACAGATTGATAAAAAAAAGGAAGGAATAAGAAACTTTCTCATCAGTCGTCAGGAGAGGAAGGAAATGAAAACTCCTTTGTCACCCTCTGGGCCTCGCTAATCCCCAGTGTTTATTCTTTTAGCTTTGGCTCTGAAGCCACACACAGACACACACACACACACTGAGAGAAACACAGAACAAAATTTCCATAATTATGATGGAGGAAGCGGCTAACAGCGGATACAGATCCTAAACAGCGCGGGTCCTCCCCAGTGTCCGGATTTTCAAGGGTTTTAATCAGTTAAATATGTGCGTGGCTACGTGGCTAATCTGTTGGTTAATCTCACTAACACTTTTTATGGGATTGCTCGCTGCGGCAGGGATTAACGCACCACAGATCACAACCTGATTTCCATAATCCTCCTCTTCTGATAAAAAGTCTGTTGGTCCCTCATTCTGTCCTTTTGTCAGACGTTGAAACATCAGCATTTATTTCATTTATTTTCAGGGTTTGCGTTGCTGTAGAGACGTGAGTCTACAGAGACAGATTAACGCAACGTCTCATAGTCACATGGAACAACACAAATGGAAGATGAAGTATATGTAGATCTTTTAACCTAAATATTAAGCAACAATTTTTTTAAATCAGTAGTTTTCTTTGTTGAATACGATTAGGGTAAAATAAGAAATTGTCCATTTTGTGTCCTTTAAACGCAGCGTTTTGAATGTATGTTCTGTATGTGCACATGTGGGTCTGTGCAACACATTTGCCAGTGTGATTTTTCTTTTTTTTATCTCTTGCTGTCTCTCTCCACTAGCCTCCATTTTCTGCTCCGAGGGTCCGGAGAATCCCCTCATGGGGAGAGAAGCTATGATAAAGTAAGCAGAGGAGGAGTGTTGAGGGAGGGTGAGGGGATGGGGAGAAGGAGAAGAGAGGGGAGAGGATAAGGAGGGGAGCTCTGGGGGAAGAGGAGAGAGGAGGTGAGGACACTGGAGGCCGAGACAGAGTGAGAATCAGGCTGGGAGTTGAATATGATCAGGGGAGGAAAGACAAAAGAAGCAAATGGAGGGAGGAGGAGGACGAGAGGAGGAAGGAAGGAAGGAGAAGGGAGGAGTGCAGACAGCAGCGGTGGAAATGGGGGTTTAACTGTATTACACTCTGGCAGCTCCATCTCCATCACTTTGCGTGTGAGTGTGTAAGCTCATGTGTTTACTTGAAGACTGTGCATGTGTGTAAGGAAAATGTGTGTGTGTCTGTGTGTGTGTGTGTGTTACTATCACACCCGCGGGGCCTTTACTCTGTCAGTGCTCAGCGATAATCAGCCTCCATCTCTCTCCTGATCCATCTCCGCCTCTATCTCTCCCCTGCCACCATCACTCACTCCCCCCCCTGCCCCCTGTTCGCACCTCCATTTTTCACTCGTTTCACTTCGCACACACACACACACCCACATACACATGCACACACACATGCACAGATAGTGTAGATGTATGCGTGTGTGTGTGTGTGTGTGTGTGTGTGTGAATTGATTCAGCCTTTGCCCTTTCTAAGCATTCTACAAGCTCCATTGGCCTCTCACTCTCTACTGAGCAGAATCTGTTTCACACTCCACTACTGATGTATAACTTATCACTCCATCTCTCTCTCCCTCGTTCTCACTCTCTCTTTCTCTCTCCTTCTCTGAGGCCTCACACGTCTCTCTCTCTCTCTTCTTGTATTGCCCTCGCTCTCTTTTACTCTTTCAGTTTTTGCTTTATTCTCACTGATTCTCACTCCTCTTTCTCTCCTCAGTATTGATTAATGCTCCGTTGGGTTAATTGAAAATCGTAAGAGTTTAGGGAATATTGATAACAGGGGGCTTAGCTGTGGGTTTTATGGCTTCCCCGGGGGAACCTGGATTTTAAAAAAGCCTAATTGTTCCACCGAACAGTTCGGTCCTGCCTCATCCAGTTTATTGGCCAGATGAGGGGAAGCTGTGGTTTCCATTAAATGTTAATGCAGTAAACATGTCATGTTTGGTTACTTTATATTACTGATTTATTTTAAAGTACTGAATCAGACCACAATCTTTGACCAGCCTTAATGAGGTGCTGTGAATAAATAAACATGACCACTGTTCTGCGGGATGAGCAGATATTAGATGAAAAATGTGGATAAGGTTGAGAAACATTTAACAAATCCAACATGCTAAAGAAAACAAAAAATGTGTGGTCGTTAACATTTTTTCAACTTGGTAGAGAAGTTGAACAAGACAACTTTTTTTTAGATATGCCACAATAAATAAAAAACACCTTACTGAAAAAGAAAACTATTTGCCTATTTACCTACATTTTTTTATTTCAATTGGCAACACAAATTAATTAGGGTTTTCATACTAAACCTATCAATTGTATTAGTATGAGTTGATTAATTAATTTCTGTGTTGCCAGTGAAAGTATTTTTAAGTTGGCCCAATTATTATATTTTGCCTCTGTGAGGAAGTTGATGTTATGGTGATAATAATAAATATGTTGATAGGGTTTAATGACAAAGTTATTGACTGCTGGTTGGAGATGGGGAATGAATGCAAGTCTCTCGAGTTAAAGGCCATTATTTTGTTGACCTATTTAAAAGCCCTGACCCCCTCTGACTTAACTACATCCACAAGACTATGTTTTCATGTGAAAGCAGCATTTTCAAACTAAAACCATCTCAGGCCACATTTCAGCTCTGTATCACTTTGAATCCTCGTCCATACTCACGAACCTGAAAACACATATCACGTTTACCCTGTACACTAAAAGCATTTGGTTGTTGGAACACATGAGCCAGTTGTATCGTTGATTGATTATCCATGTTGCCTTCTACACCGGTGGCCGAGGCCGATGCCGTCGTCTTTTTCCAAACATCTCCATTTGTCCCCATCCGGACTAAAATGCCTCCATCTGTGTTTTTTTCATATAAAACAGAGTAATGGATTTGGTAAATGGATATGTATTTATATAGCGCTTTTCTAGTCTGATGATGACCACTCAAAGAGCTTTACACTACAGTTTCACATTCACCCATTCACACACACATTCATACAGTGCATTTACTTGCAGCACTTTGTTATTCTATGGGGGGGGGGCATTGAGGGTTCAGCATCTTGCCCAAGGACACTTCGGCATGCAGATGGTTCAGACTGGGGATCCGACCTTCAGGTTGGAGGACGACCACTCTACCCCTCAGCCACAGCCGCCCTCAACAGTCAACGGTGTTACCAAACTTCTCTGTTTCAGCAGCTGTAAAGTAGTGTGGACGCCTGGCAGAGTGGATGTTGCCTTAAGGCCGGAGCATGCTTCTGCGTTTTCACGGGCCCGGAAGCGTAAGAGCCCTTCCGGACCCCTTAAGTACTTACGTATCCCTTCTTACGTGCTTACGTGCGTCGCCCAATTTTTCTAACTAGACGGCAAAGCTCCGCAAGCGTCACGTAGCCGGCAAGGCTGTGATTGGTCTGCTAACTACATCATTTCCGGAGTCGCATTTCCAGTTCATGCCCGATAATACCGGCGGAAACCACGGAAGATTTAGAAGAACGGATATGGACCAAATAGAAGAGCACTTGGCAGAAGAGATCCGAAACTATGACTACTATAACCCGTCACTGACTGGCGGATTTTTCCGCCAGAAAAAGGCTCTGTGGAGCCGCCGTGGCGATGTAAATAAACCGCTCTTCTTAGTGCCAAACACGAAGAAGAGCCGACTTCGACAAAAAACATTACTACGCTTGTGTTCTGGCGGGGAATTGCATGGCAACACGCGCAACGCTTGGAAAACCATGAATGACAACGAGTCCTGCGTCACAACTGCGTGAAAAGCCGCAGACGCCGTTGCAGAAGCATGCGCCGGCCTTTAGTGTCTCTGTAATAAACATCACTTGACTTCAAACTTTGCTCACGTTTGAAACACAACAGAAACCACATGAATTCACCACCTCAATGTAAACATGTCGCTTGAAGCCATTTGTTGAAAACACTGATGCTGATACTTAACAATGAACTGTAGCTGCTTGTGCAAAGATTTTACATTTCGTTGGTTAAGGAGGAGTTTTGGAATTCATGTCCACAAACATTCACGATAATTAGACTATTTGAGCTTTCGTTTTGTTCTGGTGCTGCTGTCAGGTTAGCACTGCCTCGGAGTGAAGGTGGTTTGCGTGCATCTCTAATTTCCTCCGGCGAGGCCGCGAGATGTGCCTTGAATCACAGCTCGGCGAGGAGATAATTACTGTTTCCTCCTCACCTCTCTTCCTCTCTCCTCTCCACCTCCTCCTTCCTTCCCTCCCTCCCTCCCTCCCTCCCTCCCTCCCTCCCTCCCTCCACTCTTCCTTTTTTTCCTCCACTGCTCTTCCTCTCCAGCTGAGTGATTACCCCTCATTAAAAATCAGAATAAAACATTGTTAGCGCAGATCGTTAGGGCGCTCTCTCTCCCGCCTCCCTCTCACCCGCTACTCGTCGTTAGCACTCAGCGCGGGCACTAAACGAGCGGCCTTTGAGGAATGTTATTCTAATTCCAATTAGCTCTCCAGGCCTGGAGCCGAGCCAAGTCCCTGAGAAAAATACTGAAGCTACGGGCACGCGCGAACCAATGAGAGGCAAACAAGGACAAGAACACGCACACGCACCGTACACACACTTGCTTGAAACAAAACACACACATGCATAAATACACTGATGTGATGTGCACACTAATGTTCAAGAGACCACACTCACGCACAGACTCACACACTCAAGTGACACACACTGAACACTCTCAGAATAGCAGTGGCTAATGGCTTTGGCAGCACTCTCACAGGGACCTGAAGAGCAATTAGGCTCCAAACTACACATTGTAAATCCCCCCTGATTACTGTGTGTGTGTGTGTGTGTGTGTTAAGCGTTGTTTATCTGCCACCAATTACCTTGCCCCTGCCACAACAGATGCACACTGGATAAATGGAATCTATAAACATATATGTGCACACACTCACTCACACACGCACGGAAACTGAGGTACTCAGGTAAATGTGCACAGTCATAAAGTAAGCAGGACACACACAAACACACAAACACACACTCAATGTCTCTCTCTCTCTCTCACACACACACACACACACACACACACACACACACACACACACACACACTCACAGAGTAGCTGTCTTATCAGTTTATGTTGGTGTGACTGGAGGATTTAGTCACATGACCTGCAAGACAGAAGCAACCAGGCGCCAAAACTAATTTCCACCTTCAAAGACTCCCTTATCTCCTCAGACGCTGTGTGTATACATATGTGTGTGTAGACGTGTGTGTTTGCCTGCATATGGGAGTGTGTGTGTGTGTGTGTGTGTGGTTGATGATCTGATGTCCTCTGACAGAAAGACTCGCATCAAATCATGTATCTCTGTCTCATCTGCATCAGCCACACACACACACACACACACACAGAGACGTAGAGAGGCAGACAGATAGATGGACGGATCAAGACACACACCCACACACATACACACAGCAGTGCGTGGGGAGCCGGAGACACAGATAGGGCAAGTGAAGGATGTGAAGCGTGGCGAGAGATGGAGGGAGAGATGGATTTAAAAGAGGGGGGGTGGGAGGCACAAAGAGAAGAGCCGCAATCTGATTCACTGTCATATTTCTCTCAAACGACAGATAAAGAGAAATCTGACAAAGCCAAAGTTCAGGAGATGGAAAAAGGAAAAAATGACAAGAAGGAAAAGAAGAAGAAGACGAAGAAGAAGAAGAAGACAACAATCTGTATTCCAACAGCTGGCGTGTCACAGGCCCACGAGGCGGCCGCTCGTCCGAACCTGTGAAGGGAAAATATCAAAGGTGAGCGCGTGGAGAGGAGCAGCACACCTGGAGGAACCAGGCCTTCCAGCAGCAGCAGCAGCAGCACGTGTTGTATATTTCATGGTGCTCTTTTGAAGTTGTCCCTGCATTTTTCCAGCGGCTCTTCAAAAGGTCAGACTGCAACCGTGTTTCATCATCCAGCCCCCCCCCCTCCCTCCCTCCCTCCCTCCTCGCACACGCCACGACTTCCTCCCTCTCCTCTCGCTGATGTTTCACTCATGTCGTATTCTCTCTGTGCGCCCCCCCCCCCCCCCTCCTCCCTCTGTATCGAATCGAGTGGAAATCAGACCGATATCAAACACGACTGGATTTAATGTGTCGGTGTGTGTCGTGTGTGTGTGTGTGTGTGAGAGAGAGAGAGAGAGAGAGAGGGAGAGAGGTGCAGGGCCTCGACCTACATGATGAGCAACAAATCAAACCAGAGATCAGAGAAGAGTGTAGTGTGTGTGTGTGTGTGTGTGTGTGTGTGTGTGTGTGTGTGTGTGTGTGTGTGTGTGTGTGTGTGTGTGTGTGTGTGTGTGTGTGTGTGTGTGTGTGTGTGTACAGGCGAGAAGGAATCAGATGTTTGAAGTCAGACGCTGTCTACACACCACATGTAAACGCCCTTGCTCAGTTGTTCTCGTGGTCTTGATTGTCTATTAGAAATAATTGATGTCAGAATCGCT